>NC_060257.1:28661176-29960393 GCF_921293095.1 Ischnura elegans | reverse complement strand
AATTTCAATGGGACGTTTTCGAGCACCCGTTCAATGTCGACATAGCGCCGTGTGACTTCATATTTACGCTGAAATGAAGACTTGGCTAGGAGGGAAGCGTTTTCAAACGGGCGATGAGCTTCAAGGGAAAGGCAAAATTCGTAGCAAGTCATTGGCGGCAACAACCTATGAAAAAGTATAGTAAAGCTTGTCCACAGGCTCGATATATCCTTAATAGCCGAGACGATTCTGTCGACAGGATACCACAATTTTACTCAACATTTAGCTATGAAATAATTTTTAATCAATCACTTCGTCTTCTGTTCATGAACCATCGGAGGTTGAAAACATACGGGCCCTAGTAAATCCTCGGGTCCAGACGAAATCCCTTCTCGCTTGTATAAAGAACTAGCCACAGAAATTTCCCTCTACTTGCAGTCAATATTCAGTAAATCCAACAAGGAACACGAAGTACTTAATAACTGGAAAATTGCCTAAGTTAAGTAGTATCTATATGATTCCGTATTGCACGCGGGAAAAACATCTAAAATATTTCGGTTTTGCAGTTAATTTCTCAAACCTTATCCTTGTGATCGTTTATACCATAATAAATTTTCACGTTCATGTATCTCCAGGTTTGTGAACAACTTTTAAAATCCGTATTATTGGCCAAAGTAGGATCAAAATCACGTTTATTTGGAAGCTGTATCAATTAAAATACGAATGGGGTACCACAGAGGCGTAACTATGGGGAGATGAGCGGATGTATCCCCTCAAAGCTTCAGAGAAATCAAAAATTTATTAAATATTTTGTTTGGATTGGATACATAATAACTGCCTCTGTTTAAAAATAAATTATAACCGCCAAAATGATGAAAATGCTTTTTCAGGCATGTAATTTTTCAAATATTTTCCTGAACTCCCCATTTCATGGGAGGGGGGGGGGGTTGCCCCCACTAATCTCCCTCATCCTCCAGCAAAGTATATCTCTAGTTACTCCGCTGGGGTCCCACATGGACCCCATTTGGTAACCAACGTTCTAGACAGTATGTTTGACTGTTTTGAAAATGTTTGAATGTATAACTGAATCTTTATTAATTAATTATTAATATATATATTAATTCTTTTACATAACTAATTTAATTATAAACAATTGATACTATTAGGCATTATTATTTTTGTGTACTGTCATCAAGATTGGGATTTGGGCGATTTTCATGAGTAACATCTAAATCTACATCTACATAATACCCTGCGAGCCACCTCTAGGGTGTTTGGCAGGGGGTGATCAATCACCAGCATGCAGCATGCATTTGGACTCCTACATGCACACCACACCGTCCAAAAAACGTCCCGTATAATAACAAACTATAAGTACTACTATATGCTGTTAGAAATAGAATATAGAATAGAAATTCAGAAAAATGCATTAAGTTTTACATAGGTTAGTAGGCTACACTACAAGTCATGCAATCTATTTACGAGTTCTATTGCTGCCATTATAATCTCTTATTGATCGTGGAAAAAATGACATTCGGAATCTGTCTGTTCTGCAATCTATCTCTCTTATTTTATTTATATGATCTGATCTTCCGTAGTACGTTGGCGTCCGCAAGATATGGTTAACTTCGTCAGAAAAGACACTGCTCTTGAATTTATCTAAAAGGTTTAGTCTATTTTTCAATCTACGGTCCGACAGAGATTCCCATCCGAGTTTATCTAAGAGGTCAGTTACACTAACAAGACTATCGTTACGACCTTTCACATACCTGGCAGCTCTTCTTTGCACGCGTTCTAACTCTGTTATTAAGCCTTTTTCATGAGGGTCCCAAACACTGGCAGCGTATTCCAAATGTGGTCTAACGAGGGAAAAGTAGCTAATTGCTCTCACTTTGTCGTCGCACTTTCCCAATATTCTTTTAACAAAACCCATTTTACGATTAGCTTGACCGGTTATTTCTCGAATATGTTTATTCCACGATAGATCATTATTGAGTCTAACCCCAGATATTTCACGGATTCAACTGCCTTTAACTGGGTGCCCCAAATGATATAGTTACGCTGTATGGAGTTATTCTTCTTCCAGAAATTCATTACGACGCATTTTTTTAAATTTAATTCTAACTGCCAAGCATCGCACCAAGCTTGGATAGCAGCAAGGCCATTCGTTAGTTCATCTATATCTTTGCTGGAACGGATTTCTCTGTAAACTACAGCGTCGTCTGCAAATAATCGCAACTTACTCTGCACTACTTCGCCAATGTCGTTTATATAAAGAAGGAATAGGAGTGGGCCAATGACACTACCCTGAGGAACGCCAAAAGTGACTCTAACCTCATTGGAGACTGCACCGTCTAATACTACTCTTTGGACGCGGTCGCTCAAAAATTCTCTAATCCAGGAAATGACATCTTCGTCTAGACCATAAGATTTCAGTTTTATTATTAACTTTCCGTGGGGTACTTTATCAAATGCGTTTTTTAAATCAAGAAAAATCGCGTCTACTGGAATGTTGTCTTCCCCGGAGACTAAAATATCGTGGGCGAAAAGCGCTAACTGAGTTTCGCACGATCTGCTTTTCCTGAATCCATGTTGAGTTCCCATTAATAAGTTTTGCGCGTCTAGGTGTTTCATTACCGAGCTGACTACGATGTGTTCAAGGACTTTGCAAGAGATGGACGTTAAAGATATCGGCCTGTAATTAGATGGCTGTTCCTTGTCTCCACTTTTAAATATTGGCGTTACATTAGCGATTTTCCAGTCATTAGGTACTTCGAGTTGCTTGATGGATTTACTGAATATTAACTGCAAGTAGGGGGCAATTTCTGAGGCTAGTTCTTTATATACGCGAGAAGGGATTTCGTCTGGACCAGGTGATTTATTTGGACTAAGCGATTTCAATATATTTTCTATTCCGAGCGTACTAATGTCAATCGCTGGGATCTTATGTATACTGGGATTGTCATCGGTCTCGGGTGAGTTTTCGGAAGGCTCCGTGAACACGCTCTTAAAGTAGGAATTTAATAAATTGGCTTTATCGTAACTGCTTGTCAACACATCTCCATTGTCGTTTCTCAGCGAACATACGGTAGATCGTTTACCTTGAACTTCCCTAGCATATGATGAAAATGCTTTTGGGTTATCCTGTAACTGCTCTACTAGTGCTTTTCTTTTAAAATTCGTGAACGCATTCCTGAACGATTCCTTCGTGGCGGCTTTAGTCAACCTATATTTTTTAATTATTAGCTCGCGTTCATTAGCGGATAAATCCGTGCTGACTTTTTTCATTTTAGCATGACACGCTCTCTGTCGCCTCAATGATTTTCTCACTTCCGCGTCGTACCATCTCGGTTCGCTGTCTTCGTTTACTATTTTACTAGGGATGTAGATATTTATTCCCGAAGTTACGAGCGAAAGAAAAGCTTTCCAAGTATTTCTACATTTAACTTTAATACTGATTCTTGAAACTCGGGGAAAGCATTTTTCAGATGACTCTTAAACCCATCAAAATCAGCTCTTTTAAAAATGAAAACTTTACGCTCTTTTTTAAAGTTTACAGCGGTACAGCGGTATTTAGAGAAAACTTTGCAGTTACTACCCTATGGTCACTTATTCCTTCGACAGTGCCAACGTTTATTACCTGATGTGGTATATTTGTCGCTAATAAATAAAGAATATTTTCTCCTCTGTTTGGTGCGGATGCTATTTGAAACAATGAATTAGATGTAAAAGTGTGTAATAAAGCCTCGCAGATCACTTTATCCCTCCCACCAGGAATGAAGCTATAAGTCTCCCAATCTATAGAAGGTACGTTGAAATCTCCACCCACAATCAAGTTTCTTATAGGATACTTGGATGCTATGCTGTTTATTTGATTTTGAAAATCCAACATTGACGTTATGTGTGTGTAACGTGTGATCAAGAAAATTTTTATCATGGGGTTGTGTTTACTTATCCTACTGTCAGTCGTCTCACACTGTCTCTTTTCATAACAGGAATCCTACTGTACATAAATTAAAAAGAAGAGACCAAAATTTTTTCCTAGATCGTTTGCAAATATTTGTTTACCCATTGTAAATAAGCTAGAACAATATCAAAATTACCACCAATTTGCATTTATGAAATAAAAATAAACTTTACTCGCACTTGGAATGTCAATGTCTGGTTGTTTTACTGCAGCTTTCGGATTTTTTATATAAATTTTACTTTTTATATAGACTTATACTCTGAGATGTCAATCAAAATAAAAAATTGAGGTCGAAAAATGGAAAATAGAAATTGGTTTTCCCTACAATAAAAAAAGAATTCACACTATAATAAAAAAATCATCAATTTAACAAAATTGAAGCAATCACCTTTACCATTTGTAACAAATTGCAGTTCCCTTAACGAAAAGATTGTAAAATACTTATTCCAAAGACATAATTCCAAAAATAAGTTATCTATACCACAGCTAATGGATTAGATCATCTGGGAATTTCAATCTTCCACCAATAGGAAGCTCTGGTTCATGTGTCCCCACCGTTGACAAAGAGTGGTAAACGTAGTTCCAAAAAGATTTTCATTTTTAAGATGATATTTTGTTTTCCATATTTCTAATGAAAACAGATATTCGAATGAATCAGTAACACATTTTAACGTTTTAATTTAAGGTGTGCAACGAAAAAGAAATTCGTTTCTGCACCTTATTGAAAACAAATAACGCACGATATACGATTATGGACGAAGTTTATGGGAATATTTATGTTCAGCTGCAGGTAAATAATGCGAAGAACCTTGCTATGTTATATCTTTTCTGAATTATACACTAAGAATTATGTTCTAGGTGAAATAGTGCCCATCTCGCGAAGTACTAATCAATGGCATCAACCACCCAGCTTTATCGTTCTTCGCTGTCATCGTTACCGGATTGGAAAGCTAAAACTGTCGTCAGACATCGTGTTGCAGAATTTACGTTTAAGTACCACTGCAGTAATTACTGAACGCTCTTTGAATTCATAATTTGCTTTCCTCTGAAATTTATTGAATCGTCGATATAATATTGAATAAATCTAATCGCAGCCTCAATAAATCAATTAAAGCTTATGAATGTTGACCCACACATCTGATGAAAACGAAAGTCTCCATATTTGTTTCACAGGAGGTCCTTCCGGTACCTAACCCACTTCATCCAACCGGCATCTCAGGTATTCACCGATTGGCTGACTTTTTAACTGCCAAATGATTTAATTATTTGTGCGACTATCAAACTTTGTTTCCTTTCAAACAGGGATTTCCGTCGTATTTATTTAGCTAGCAAAAAATTTAGGAATTTTTCAAAGAAAATTGACATACCAGTCACATTTGACAGCTAATTTTACAATGAAATTAATATTCTGGCAATGAAAAAATATTCTGCGTTACGAGTCTTGAAAAAATAGGTATAAGGAACAACGGTAATCATCAACAGTACCCAAAGCTTGCTTTTCTATCCCGCAGAATGAGAATCCTTAGACTCATCAAGTTAAACGATGCGAACTACTCTTATCTGAATGGATTTACGGAGGTACTCTAATCTGAAAATGGGTTTCATATCGCCATATATGAGAATAAAGGACAGTGAGATAATTTATTTAGAACGTTCTGCTGCACGTCATTTTACTTTGAAATTAAATTCGCGTTCTAGTAATCCTCGAATAAGGGGGTCGAACAGCAAAAACGAAATTCATCCTCTGTACCATAGCTTATCTCTGATAATATTTCGTAACGGCCGGACTTTTACGTGAATGACGTGACCGAGTTTCCGCTCGCTTCGATATTCATTTGGCGCCTCAAAATATTGTGTTCTCCCCAGAGGAAAGAATTCTCGCACACATAAAAATGTGAAACTATCAATTACTCCACCAATGACAAGTTGCAAAGCATAGCATGCGTGACTACTAAAAAAGTTATTTCCACGCTAAAATGTCCAAAATATGTCGACTAAATAAGGATTTTTTTGCATTCCAAGGCTTAATGAGGGAATCATTTTCCACAGCGTTGAATCTAAATTAAGGAATATTTTTAATGATAATATTGACTAACGTTACTCAATAATCAGTCAATCGAATAATACTGGGAATATTTTGCAATGAAAATTAACAAAATATTTTTCGTGACGAAATTGAATTTGATAGAAAAAACGTATTGTCATGAAAGCCAAACGCTTACTAAGCGATTAAACACCATGAGAATTTATATAAACATATGGTAGGGTAATTTTATTAGCATATAAATATATTACCAGGTGTTAAGTCTGCAATTGGAAACCATATCGTCATCAAATTAATACGAGAATAAATTATATTGAGATTGCCTTTTAAAAACCTACAAGCAACTGAAAAGGTGAAGTGAAATTAGAAAAGAGAACAGGCATTGCTCTAATTACGTAGAAGAGCTGTAAATCAAACTGTCTCCTCTCCACTAGAAACATATCTCGGATTATACGGGTAGGAAATTTACGCCACCGTCAAGACCGAGTTATTGCGCGTTTCAGTCCCCGTTGGCCTCTTCAAAATTGATTTCTCCATAGATCAAAGAATTCTCGGAAAAATAAATTTAAAATTGGAATAATCAATTTTAATACCAATGACAAGAGCAATGTTCAACATACTGCGTATGAAGCGATTGACAAAAAATTATTTCCAAGGGAAAATATACAAAACATGTTCACTAAAACTTTCTATTACCAATTCCAGGACTTGAGGCCGTCATCAATAATTTCCGCATCGCTTACTCTGAGTAAAGGATATCTTACAACAACATTGTAGATGTAGATAAACATTAACCTGATGACATTATAACAACATAATTTTTGCCAGAAATAAAAAAACAAAAAAATTAAATTTACCTTGGTAATGATACGAGGGTGTTGCTGAAGGACAAAATA
The DNA here is from genome assembly GCF_921293095.1 of Ischnura elegans. Lineage (NCBI taxonomy): Eukaryota > Metazoa > Arthropoda > Insecta > Odonata > Coenagrionidae > Ischnura > Ischnura elegans. Next base: position 29,953,507 of record NC_060257.1, on the reverse strand, counting down.
GGTACTCCGCATTAATGAAAATATAAAGAGTAATTTTATCCGGATATTGAAATTAAAAGAATAAACGTATCGTCATGGCGAGAGGCTGTCAGCAATAACTTTCCGCATAACTTGTTCTGATAAAGGAATATTTTATAACAGCCTGTACCAGTGAATGTTATAACAACATCACTACATTAGGCCATAAATAAAATACACTTCTCTGCAGGGCCAGAGTGATCAATGGTTATAACGAAAATTACAACGCTTTAGAAAACACTACAGAAAAACACAAACTTTGTGTTCCTACTCATATCAATACCAAAACTTCATGAGTATTGGTAATTCGCAATTTATTATATTTATCGAACCGTATGGAAATAATCGACGTCACAAAAATCGTTGCTTAAAAAACAATCATCTTCAAGAGTGCCGAACCCTGTCATAGTGACCACATGCAATGACAATTTGAAGACTTATATGGTTGAAAAATAGTCACTGTCATAAGAATAAGAATACATTTTCCCATGTTACTCCTAAATATCGTAATCATATTGCCCTAGAATTCATATGAGAAGAGATGGTAATGAGATAAAACTTTTCCAAACATGTACGCTACTCAACATTAGAAATTAAATTAGAAATGGGTTAGAGTATAGCTCGATTTATGAGGTAGAAGTGTCCAAATAAACGCTTTCTCACCACAGGAACATAACTTGGATGTTATTACACCAACGGGCGGAATTTTACGTCAAAAACTCGACCCAGTTACCTCACGTTTTGAAACTCGATCGCCTCTATGAAAGAAGAGCATTCTCCCAAGAGGAAGGAATGCGTGTAAGGACAAAATTTTTTAAATAATGAAAAAATGAATTCCAAAGAATAAACCAAGTGATATCCCATACGAGTGAAGAACTCAAACTTTTATATCCAGAGACATTAGAAGCTTACTCACGAAAGGAAAGAATTTGAATTGGAATAAAAAAATTAAGTCTTAACTTTGCCATAAATGTCATGCTCCAAGGATTCACAATATCATAATCACTGATAGACATTTCATAATAAAAATGTTAGAATATTGCATTTTCATCTCTTTCTGAGTTATACTAAAATTTTCATCTTGATAGCTAATCGGTAAGTGGGTTTAAATAAGTTGAAAATTTGATCCACAGAAGACGACAAACAACAAAGCGACTTTACAAAAACTTTGTAAAAACCAAGTCCATCTTAATAACAACAATGTTTGACTTTGTACAAGTTCCTCTTCATAATAATAATTCACGTCACACAAGGGCGTATGTAGGCTTTTTTCTCCTAGGGCCACAAGGGTCTGACGGTCTTCTCATATTTGGGACAAAAACACACAAAAAACAGCACACAAAAATTGCTGTACGAAGTAAAATTTTTATTTGAACATAAAGGTATTAATATGAAGATATGTATAAGGTGCACGTATATTACCGACAGTTTTTTTTTATGTTTCCAGCTGAAGATGTCCAGTACTTCATTAACATCATGCACGTAATTTTTAATGTGTGTGGTGGCTACGGTGTTCTACTCCCGTGCCGGGGTTCGAGGATCGAGTCTCCCCTACCAAAGTTTTGCCGGCCTCGGTGTTAAGTCCTCGCCTTCCAATTAATAGATAACGGGCTCGAGTACCGCCTGTGTAAGTTTCCCCTACCCAGGGCATGGTTGTTAGTTCAGGTGAAATTGCTAAATTTTTTGATTACTCCGAAGTAAAAGGCCACCATGATTGCTTTCGGTGGTGCGTGAATAAATAAAAAAACCTAGTTATAACCGGACCGTATAAAAAAATCTTGTCTATTTTTTAAGCATGTGGGGGAGGGGGCACGTGCCCCCCTCTAAATCCGGACGACATACGTCTCCGTATTGCATTCCAGCCTCTCAGGCAGTTCGCCATGACAATGTAGCTATCTATCCTATCACCTCTTCAGTTTGATACGCATCGTTTTCCATTCTATACCAACCCCTTTTCTTCACTTCGCCCATGAACGGACTTTTACGCCCCACGAAAACTTCGCGACGCAACTTGAGAGCAAAGCAAAGAAAGGACGAGGAGGGGCTCCAGAAGAGGCGCCACTCCACGAACCTCGAAAACAGTTGAATTATTCATGGCGCAACCGAAATACTTCGCCAGCCCCTTGCGCGCGACGATCTTCGTGCATCCACGGGTGATTCACCTCACCACCACCACGCGGCGCTTTGGACAAACATTCATCAAAGCAACCGTTCCTGCGTTAACTTCCCTCATATTCCATCCTACCACCCCCTTGTTCGCCAAGCGCGCGCAATTAACGCCCAAAAACCTTGCGGCCCGCGGGCAGTGTTTTGTTTTTCTCCTTTTAGTTTCGACGAGGAAAAAATCGATGAGGGCCCACAAGGGAGAACACATTCGAAATGAGTTGGAGGTTTTCGACCATTCAAATTCCGAATGGAAATCTCCTCCCTGAAATGGGAGGGCTACCAGTTTGAATAATTCCGTCCAGGATATTGTTTTTGCATAACAGCATGCTCGTGCGCAGTTTTAATAAAAAAATATGTTTCAATTAGTGCCGGCTCGATGTGCGAGGGCCAAAACCGATTTTCCTGATTCATTTCCATCGTGTGCAAACGAAGAGGAAAAGTGTACGTACATTGTTTTCAAACGGTTGAGGAAGGAATTTTTCGTCAATTTTACCAAATAATTTATTTCAAGAGAGAATATTTTGTCATTTAATCGCCGCGTAAGCATTGCCCGCAGCTATCGAATGACTATTTATCGTCTATGCTAATAGTCAGGCGTATCATGCGTACTCGTATTAATGCAGGAATACATGTTAAAAATGAATACTTAATAAGTGAGCGATTGTATTCTTTACACATCACACCGCAATCAAAAAGCTGTCTTTTCTAAAAAAGCGCTTGAATTGTAATGTGAATGAAAAACATGCTTAAATAACACAAGTAAGTTGCGTATAAAAAGTATTGAAACCAGATAGATGTAAAAAGCGCTGATTTATTTCCATCAGGAGATAAAAATCTACAATTTCATATTCTGGGTGCAGTCCATGGCTATCATTGCCTTTTATTTATTTATTTTCTGAACTCCGAAAATAACACTTAATGGCCTTTACATCGATGGGACACAACAATGCGACGATAAACGATAACTGACACCCATGCCCTCGAGACAGGTCAACTATCCAGGCGGACTCGAACCCGCGATCTTCAGCTTGGCAGGCGAGGGCTCTGACCCGCCGCCACCGAAGCCGGCAAACAAACGCATTACGTTATCATTCAGATATTTTTAGGGGAGACAGAGTAGAACTTCCACTTTATTTTTTTTATCAAAAAGAGAATGGCGTACATAATAATAATAATAATAATAATAATAATATAACTTTATTCCATTCACATTCAAATATATTACATTAGAAAACACTTAAATAATTATGGAATATATAGGTACCCCTTATTGAATAGTTATGGGGCTACCATCTTACACTTTTTTGCACAGGTCTGGTGCTAACACATATGAGAAGTAAATTTATATCTTTGCATTCAGTTATTTGTTGTCTTACCGATTGCATTCATTATTATTATATGATATTTCAAATATCATTACATTAATTGCATAAAATTACATACAGCAAGAATGCCAATTTAAATTGTACTTATGATAATAAAGAGAAACAAAGAACTACGACTAACTACAATTACAAATCAAACATCAAACCGATTTCGGTGGTCACAACATCAGTATTTAACAAGTTATATAGTCATTTTGCATTAAATGAGATGATACCAAGTCAGTAAAATAGTCTTCCTCGATTTTCCTGCGTTAAAAGTATGTAAAATTTTAAATCTGAGAAAATACTGAGATAAAATTTTCAAATTTGAGGCACAGAAAAAAGTTGACCACGGTCTACACAATAAATTCTGGAAATTTCAGCCTGATAGCGTAATAATACATTAAAATTTACTGGCAATTCTCCTCTAATAGTATTGACACAAAACTGATTTCAAAACATTTTATAATACTTTCAGGACACTAAAAGATAACAAAAATGTATTGATATCGGTCGTTGGATTAAACTGCAAGCCCCAAATTTCCAGTAAATTTTAATTTATTGATATGTTAGAATCCCTCGATATTAAGCCTTGAAAAGACGCACCATACGATAGCGCACATTTTATACGAGCAAATCGTCATTAAAAATAGCGATAAAGAGGGAGTGATGAATCCTCTTAACCTAAGAGAGATTGAAAGTCTCAGCAATGCAAATAAGTTCAGAATGATAAGAATTCAAGTTAGAATTTTAACGCATTTTGTGTTACCTTCAGGCTACCTTAAGATAAAATAAATTGTATTGAAATTGGTCCTTAGTTTAAAACTATTGCTGAAAAATTGCTAGTGATTTTGTTTACATTAACATTTTAGAATTATATACTATTATTAATACGCTAGAATTCCAAGATATTACGCTTGAAAAGATTATCCATATAATTCATCGTGGAAAATAGTGACAAAGAAGAAGTGATGCGGTCTCTTAACCAAAGAGGTTGAAAGTCTCAGCAATGCAAATAATTTAAGCATAATGGATAGTTAAGTTAGCGCTATTAAGTGAAAGAATACGTCAACTTCACGCTACGAAATATTTCAACTGAACATTACAAAAAATCGCCAAAGACTGCCATTGGAACTGACTTCCAAGCAGTAAAAATACCCGAGTCGACTATAACATAAAAGGTAGAGTTCCATCGTCCCCGTGGAGATAGACATAAAATGAGATGGAATAACGAAGAAAATCGAATTCTTGCCCAAAGCAAATTGGAATACTAAAACTATTAGCGAAAAATTGCCAATTACTTTGTTTACATTAATTTAAAAGAATCTATCGTTATAATTTTAAATAATATGATATAATTCCATTTATTTAGCCTAAAAAAGACTCCACATGATAGTGTCAATTTTAAAGGAACAATTCGACGTGAAAAATAATTGACAGAGAAGGAGTGTTGCGTCCTCTTAGCCTAAGAGGTGTTGAAAGTCTCAGCATTGCAAATACGTTTAGAATAATGGGTAGCTAAGTTAGTGCGATTAAGTGGAAGAATCTGTCAATTTCACGCAACGGAAAATTTTAACTAGGCAGTACAAAAGCACGCCTTTAGACAGCCATTGTAACTGACTTCCCAGCAGTAAAGCTACCTAAGTCGACTTTAACAGAAAGGATAGCGTTCCATCGTCCCCATGGAGATAGACATAAAATGAGATGGAATAACTAGGAAAATCGAATTCTTACGCAACGCAAAAACGACCAAGTACGCACGATCCGTTCCCCCAGCGCGAAACCCATTAGCGCCACGAGGCTGTCACTCAAAAGAGCTAGTTACCGCTCGGGAACACGCGATAGTTAACAAGCAAGACGGAACTGGTGGCTGGCTCCCTTCTTCCCACTCACTTCTGCAGAGGGTACTAAACAACTAGCACACATGACCAAGAAGGGAACGTGAAAATGTCATCGGATTCAGAAAATACGACCCGATTAATGAGAAGTCTACGTGATCCGGTCGACCCAGTCAATGGCAGACAGGTATTACTCGTTCAGCCAAACATTATTATTTCACCCCGTAAAAATGTCATAAATAATCGAAATAGAATTATAAATTAACAAAGCACTGCATTGTAGCATGTAACTTTAAACGCAGTCACGCGCACGCGTGCGAAGTTCTATACACCACGGATGAAACTCGCCGTGAAAAAATCATTTCGCTTACCCCGGATAGGCTTGGAGGTGTAACTGTTAGCACATCAAACTAGCAATCGCGAGATTCGGGTTCGTATCCCGGCTATGCAAAATGATACTTCCATGACGAATTTCATCATTGGTGTGTATACATGAATTATCAATTTAGGAAAAGTTATCGACTTCAGACGATAAATGCATAAGGACTTCTACGTACGGGACCAAGATTAAACAAGGATTAATTATACGTCACATGGTCATTTTGACCATTTCATTATCTAACTAGTAATGCCAGAAAGCGTTAGTTTTTATGTAGTTTATATAGATTGGATTTCCGTAAAGTTAAAAACTCACGAAGGAGGAGAAGTACCGGGATTTAATGAAATATCCTCATAATTATTTCATTTGGTATTTTTCAATCCTTAAATTAATCGTTTTGTTAAGGGTCCTTATTACGCTGGCGACACCCTACTGCTACTACGCAGCCATATATGTGCTCTTTTACATATCTCCTCTAAGTTATTAACATAATAGGCGTTGATAAGTCACCCCTGCCTATCAACAGTTATACATGTACACACATTTATCTATTTCAAGAAAAATTTTATTAACACCTTTTTCTTCTCCCTTCACGTCAATTATTTGTCATAATTAATTTAAAAATTATGATTTCTCACACATTTGTGTTTTTAATAACGAGAATACTACAAGTAAATTTATGATTAAATATGATTCTATAATTAAAATAAACGTACTACTATCACATTGTGCATTTAGCTATTTGAAATATCAATCAGGTGTTAACCCTCCAACTTGATAACATGGTGCGGATTTCATAAAATGTAATCGACTTTTTCGGTTAGCCTTGATCCATTTAACACAGATTAATCGCTCCGCCCAATACGAGACTGTACCTTTCACACAAGTCTTGACACATATTTCAACTAACCTATTCCTCAAGTGGGTAATATATACTGACGACGATTTCAGTAACTTGGAAAAATTTGAATGACTAAAATTTAAATTAATTATTTCCGAAGATTACTTTGCAAACCGTTTTTAAAATGATTATATATCGCTGCTATGGTTACGTTAAAAAAACGTAGGAAGATAGGGTAAGGGATAAGCTACGTAACACGGGAGTAAAACCTGAGATCAAGTCAACAACAACGACTTTTCTGTCAACAAAACGAAGATTAATACTCTCCATTCCATGAGTTTTATTCTTGTTAGTATACATACGAAATTTCATGTGCTAGCGGTAGCTAGTATTTCAGTTATCGATGCAAACGTAAGACTGCGATATTTATCGCACCCAATAAAATCGCTGCTTCTCCTCTCAAGTTGATCTTAATTTCCTCATTATGAACCCACTAATGTGATTGCATCGCTCCGTGTAAGCCTTAAATTGACTTCTTTCAATTAACGTCGAGGGTAATTTTCAAGTGAGAAGGACAAGAAAATGTCGAAGCAGCGACGAATAATTACTCGAAATAATAATAACGATTGCTATATAAACAAGCCATTTCTTATCTCTGAGCCTTCATCATCAGTATATGTGCTATCACCGCTAACTTATTTTGACACAAACAAATTAACAGGATAAAATCAGAGAGATAGATTTTCATGGAATGCTGTTTACTGCATTTCATCATTTCGTGAGTCCCTGAAGATCATCTCAAATTCGAGCAGTGGAGATTTTTTTACTTCGAATCAATGAGGAAGTTAATTGGCTCGTGGAATGACAGTTGAAGATAAGTCCTTGATCTCAACGAAATGCAAGGTCAACGAACTTGCATCACAATAGGGAGAATGAGTCTTCCACGGGTATGCCTTTTTTTACGCACAGCTTTTATAGCGTACTCCTTTCGCAAAAACTAATTTCGAAAAAAAAAGTAGATCTGTGTGCAAGTTTATAAAGGCGTAATTAAGAGTTAAAAGAGTTCGTTTGCACAGAGTTTCTGAACTGCAAAGTTTGTTTGGATGGATGACTGAAATACAAAATATAATCATGGTCTTTTTCCTCTATTTTTAAGGGTAGCTTCTGGCGACCGATGACGAGTATATGCAAGGACAGTGAACCTCAAGAAAATAATTCCAATGTGGATTCATTAAGTTACGCAAAAAAAAGGAAATTCTGATCGAAAGTCACGTAGACGAACAAAACAGGGACCCGAAGCGCGGTGCATTGTGATTCGTGCAGGAAAAGAGAACGCCGATAAAACTGTCGCATAAATATGCCCTCAAGAATTTTTTCTGTCATTCTTTCTCCCTCTCAGCGAAATATGCAATGACAGCGGTATTAAATTCAAAATCCTATCATTTCCGTGTAAAAAAGAGTCCATAATATCAAAGAGGAGTATATATCAAGGTATTATTCTCGGGCTCTGCACCATATTATAGCAGTCATATTGATCTACGCTTCGGAAAACGACTTGTTTTCCATTATCACGGCATGCTCCCGTCTTTATGTAGGATTTCACTCTGAATTCAATTGACCGTTTGACGAGGGGATCTGGTTGGTGTGGTGGTTGGAGTGTTGGCTTACCACCCCGTGGGCTCGGGTTCGAATCCCGGCGTTGGCAGAGACTGCCCGATCCCTGCTTTAATGTTAAGTGGAGGACACTTCAAGCGAAAACACTGCGACTGTCGGATGGGAGGTTAAGCCGTGGTCCCCTTGGCGTCTTTCGTTATGAGCACGCTAATGCCGACGCCGGGTTTTGGCAATTGCCATTCGTCTAAACCGGTATTTCTAAAAACCAAATAATTTGTATGTTATGAATACACTAATGGGTAACGAATCGCAATCAATGCCTTTCGTTTTCTTTGATTAAGGAAACTACCCTATCGCTGAAGTTAAAATTAGAAGTGAATGTCCTTAAGCCAATTAAAATAGTCGCGAAGTCTTAGAAATCTGTTTTTCGGTTGGCTAGGCAACCATTATCAGCTGGTAACCCCGTCTTCGGACAGGATATAAGATACAATCTCCTCACTAATGATGGTTGTGTAGCCAACCGAAAAAACCTGTTTCGGAAACTTTACATTCCTTTTACAACTGACTTTATGAAATACATTTCTAATTTCGATTATGGCGGCCGACTGGAGAGTTCTATATTGTAACAGTCATTCATTTCACCTTCCCCGTAAACAGCAAATAACGGCCTTAACAACGGGGATTCCAAGATTTACAATGAAAAACACCAATATAGGGACCACCTACCATATCGGGATTCGAACCCAGGACCTACGGTTTGGCAGGTGATGACGTAACCGCACCGCCACCAAGATCGGTATTCGTGTACTTTATAGCCAAAGAGCTATTTCAATGACCGGCTTTCTCTCTTTGCGGATTTGTCGGAGCCAAACGGATTGTGTTCTTTTTTCACCTGGCGTCTATGGAACACGTGGAAAAATTCCTCGTTTGTTTTCGCCTCTCGTAGTCGAGTGCGGGGTATAAGGGCAGAGACCCCTTTTTAATGGAGGTACCTGCTCTCACAATTTTTTTTTCCTCTCTTCATTTCCCCCTTCCCAGGCATTTCACACATTTTCCCATGCCTCATGCTCTCTTCATTTTCTCTTTGTGTTATAACCCTCCCTTTCACGGCTTTTTCTCCGAAATAAAGAAGGTACACAGACAGAGAGAAGGGAAAAACGTCGGCTCGACCCTTTTTCGCCCGCCTACCTCTTGACTCTTCGCGGTTCATTCCCTGCCATACACCTCCCCTCTCTCTCTCTCTCTCCTTTCTCCCTTCCCACTCCACTTTCCTATCGTTCCCTCACCTATCCCCCTACCCCTTGCCTCTCCTCTCCTTTCCCCCCTTGCGAGACCCCGCTCTCCTTCGCGGAGCCACAGGTGTCAAGCCTAGAGATTGGCGTCGGGGCTCCGTGGCGCCTGCAGTGGCTGGCTCCCTCTCGAAGTCTCCCGCCTCTTTTCACCCGGCTAATTTCGTTAACGCACCGTTTGGTTCCGGGCGGTGTACGGCTCCTCGACAGAATTTTAAGATACCAGTGGACGCACCGCTCTTGCTCGACCCCGATTCCTCTGGGTTGCCTTAACCCGGTAACGCCTGAATTAAAAAGGCTCTGCGATTTTTGTGGTGATCATGTATCTAAATATCAATGAAATTCGGAGGCATTAGGTGCAAAATTTATTCTACCACTAATAGTTACGCCTTATGGTACCATGTGGTACCACTAAAATGTATTGCATCATTACATCCCAAATATTAGGCTCACATCAAATAACCTTACTTTATATGAGATATACATGTCATGGCAATCATAAATTCATAATAAAACCTTTGCATTAACAGTACATAAGGCGTAAGTAAAGAGAATCGAAATGTTTGGTCTAAAAATTCCGTTTTTTTGGGCTAGTTGATAATTCACGAATTTCAAATGGCTCTAAATGTGTTAATCACGGCTTTAAAAGAGCAAACTTTTCGGAAAAAATGTTATTAAAAACATTTTTATCAATTTAAAACGCTCAAAAACCCTAATAAATTACGATAAATGACAAAAAAGTTACGTTTAGCACTGCACTACCAGCCGTTAACATTTGGTACCGCTAGGCGTAAACGGGTTAAGGCATGTAATGCAAAAAAATGTTATAGTAAATAGTAAAGTAAATTCAAAAATTAATACATGTTCGGAAAAGGGCGGACACACATTCTGTTTCTTGGTTCTCATTAAAATTATATGACATGATATACGGTTTGCGGAATCATACGGTGGAAATTCTAAATAATGTTTAAATGAAACATTTCATTTCCTTCCCTCTTTCACTAATCATTCCAGTACATTCACCAAAGGTTTTACAGCTTGTTACCGTAGAGAATAAAGGCCAATAATTATATAAAAATAAATTCCTCCAAATTACATTTGAGTGGCTATTAACTCAGGCAAACGCAGACCATTTAATGGTTATTATTGTATGAAGTTATAGCGTAGTCAATGCAAAAAAAATTAATAAGTCCACCATACACGAACAAGATGCGTTCCGATACCTTGTTCGTAAGTTGAATTTCTTCGTAAGTTAAAAAAGTTGAGCAGGGTGTCGTAAACTGTAGTCATGCTGCAGAATGCAAAGTTAAATTACAATTTGATTGGTCACCTGATTGCATTCACCGGCAAAGAAAAAGTGCATCACAATTATGCATTAAAACGATTAATTTTTGTTGATTTGTATGTTCGTAATCTTGTCTCTCATGTTTTTTGCTGTTTCTTTATATTTTAAATTTCTTACTTATATCCATTATTATCATTGTACAGTTTCACTTAAAATTGGAAGAAATACTGTATGTGTATAACTTAAATAAATAAAAATAAATTATGACGAACTGATCTAGCTGCACGTGTGACGTATTTGGAACCGAAAAAAAATCGCTGCCCGCGGGAAGGAAGGAAGGGCCAAACGCTGAACAGTTCTAGACTTCACAACGGTTTGATTGATACTTCGTTTTAACTGTGCCATAAGTTAGAATTCCTCTAAACCACACCGCGTTGCATAGGCCAACCTCAAAGGCGGCAAATTTGAAATTTCGGGCATGGTTGAAATGTTTGCATGTTATCGTCTCTAAAAGCTCGGAAGTATAGGACTTACTGCAACAAGATTCAAATCTGCACATGAAGATAATAAGACTAAGGTTACGCGGTATTATAAAGTGTCGAGAGCTGGGAATAAGAGACCAAAGGTAAAAAGTAGGTGCGGGAAAAACTTGAGCAGGTAAAGCAATTCAACTATATAGGCAGTGCATTAGACGAAAACTGATGCAGCAGTATGGGCATCAGGAAGAGAATTGCACTTGCAAAGGAGGCGTTCATGAAAAAGGAGGAGCTTATGAGAGGATCTTTATGTAAAAGTTTAAAGAAAAGGCTGTTGAAGAATCTGATCTGAGGGGTAGCGCTTTGCGGTACGGAAACATGGACCCTTGAGAAGGAGGATGAGAGAAGATTGGAGACGTTTGCGATGTGGGTGTGGAGAAAAATGGCGAGGGTAGATTGGATAGAGAGGAGGAGGAGCGACGAAGTGCTGCGTATGGTGGGTGAGGAGAGGCGGATTCTTGATGACATACGGAGCAGAGAGAAGGCATACATGGAGCGAGTATTGAGAAGGGAGGGGATATTGACAACACTATCTATCCATTTAGTCTTGAAATTCACGATAAAAAAAATTAATATTATAATTAATATTAATATTAATAAATATTAATTAATGTTATAACAGCTATGGAGCACCAACTGAATGACATCTTAAGATAAGGATGCTCAGATTCAAAGATAAACCTGTGTGTACGACAGTGAGGAAAAATCACCGATCGACTTTTGAAGTATGGTTTTTCCAAGCATGTTCATAATTTTCCCTGACATTCCATGAATTTCCGTACACAATGAAATTCCATTACTTTCCTAGAATTTACAGGTTTTCCGTAAGAATAGTCTCCCTTATAATGCTACAGAAAAATATGGAATCATACCAAAGGGTATAGCGAAAAATATAAACACAACAATAGAATTGTTATATAGAGTGAAACCATCGTTCTCCGTAAAAATAATCTATTGATTCAAGTATGAATATATATTTGCCGAGACCATAACAGCAGAACAAAACCAAATGAAAAAAGGGTGCAAATAAGCATGAAATTCTTGGAGAGGGAAGTTGAAAAAACTTCAGGGTTGAGGGCATGGTCAGTGTTCCCTATTTTGCACGAATTAATGCCTCCCTTTAGGTTGACGAAAAAAACACCTCTCGGAGCAATTTCTCCGCGTATTTCTGGAGAGAGAAAAGCCTCAATTCCGCGTCTGCGGTGACCTGGCGCTAGTGAAAGGCCACGGTCGCCATTGGTGATTAACGAAAAAACAAAGTCGGACAATTCGATAGCGTGCGTTTCACCTAGAGTGGAATTCAAGTCCCGGAATCCGAACGACCAGAGAGCGACTTGGAATTCGAACGAAAATTACGAGCGAGTTTCAACCCCGGTTTCCGAATATATGTATACTCGGCCGGATCTTTCCCTATGATAGGGAACTAGGGTCGCAGTTCGGTCACCTAGAGACGTATCTAGACGCCTTGCGAAGGGCGCAATTTTAGATCCATCGGGAAAGGGCGGACACATTCTATTTCTTGGTTCTTACTAATAATATATGACATGATATACGGTTTTCGGAACCATAAGGTGGAAATTCTAAATAATACTTTAATGAAAATTTTCATTCCCTTCCCCCTTTCACAAATCATTCCTGTACATTGCACCAAAGGTTTTACAGCTTTTATCAGAGAAAATAAAGGTAAATAATTATATTAAAAATAAATTGTTCAAAATTACATCGGAGTGGGTATTAACTCAGCCAAGCGCAGACTATTTAATTGTAATTATTTCATGAAGTTATACTTGCATTAACTCCATATGTAGCATCAGATGCTAAATGAGATTATTTTCCTATAGAAGCGAAGCTTGGACGTTGTCAGCAGCAGATAAGTCAAGAGTGGAAGCATTCGACATGTGGTTCTACCGAAGAAAGATGAAGATAAAATGGATTGACCGACTAATTAACGAGAAAGCGCTAAGAAGAGTGGGAGAAAAGAGAAGCCTTCTAAAAACCTTAAGCAGAAGACGGGACTACTTACTACTTCTTAGTTGACCACATGATGAGGCATGATGGCCTGATGAAAACAACAGTAGAAGGACAGGTGGAAGGGAAGAAAGACAAGGGATCCCCTGAATGAGTTACATAGCACAGGTTATAAAGGATGTAAAAGAAAAGAAATCCGTTGCTATGAAAAGGCTAGCGGATAGGATCTAGAGGAATAGAGAGCTGCGTCAAACCAATCTTAGGATAGTTGAGTAATGATGATGATGAAGTTATTTTTATATTTATCGAATTCCCATTTGGTTCATTATAAAATTTTATTGTATCAATATCTTTATGTCAAAAACTACTCTACTGCTCTTAGAAAAACACATCCAGCGATGAGAAGGTAGCCTCATCACAATGTTTTCTTAGTGACTACCAAAATATTTCCATAATTTTTGTACAAAAACTATGCAATTCTCTTTTGCGAAAATTGTTATTTCGGGAAGTAATAAACAAATCATCGTTAATATTCCGCAGAATGTATTTTGCCACAACGCGTTTCGTTTTATCATCGAAGCACTTGCTTATTTTGTACAATGCAACGAAACGAGTTGAGAGATATAAATAATGCGGAAAATTGTACAAAATCTTATTTAAACACCCCAATACAAATGAGTGAGTGCTTTTTCTTTTGAAAAATCATGGTTAAAAAGAAAACAGAATCAACAACAGTTTATGATTTTTATTTTTTAAATTTGCCGTCTCAAACAGAATTTTTACTTAATTAATAAATGGTTGTGGTACCCCGGCGAACTATTCACTTATTACCTCATATGTCACTCTTTATTTCTGTAATGATCTTCTGTACTGTTTTGAAATTGGCAATGTAATTTATTTCTAACTGGCAAAGAGCATTCATGCTATAATTGTAACAGATGTTGCACCTGGATTCCAAAACACTCTAGGTTTTTGAAATATATACTATATTCATATTACATATACACATAGAGTATATAGAGTACCTACATGAACCTGAAATTTTTCACTTCGACAACGTAACAGCACGTGCGTGCCGAGTAAGGCATAACTGAGACTAATTGAGTAAACCTTTGCCGACCCCGGGTAATGACTCCCGTTGCCTGGGAAATCAATACTACGTTTGCCTACGTAACAATATTATCCCGCGCCCTCCAAGCCAGACCCCTCTCACCGCGTAGGTCAACTCACGGCAGCTAGCACGGTCACAGACGAAGCCACGCTCACCGCAATCACAACTCAGGAAGGATTATCTCGAAGCGAGAAATGGGATTTAAATTGTAAATCACGACGCGATAAGAACTTCTGCATTGTTCCCACTTGGAAAATGATTCCTCCACAACAATCTCTCTTTCATTCGACCTTCGATTTATCATTGGCAATTATTCTCCTAGGATTTTCCTCCTTAGCATTGTTTCCTCAAAAGCAACCGAAGTACTGCATTTATTGCACGAAAACATTTGCGGAAATTATTCAAATAAATCTTAAACATATATTTCGAATTAAAAAATACGTATTTTCCTAGTATTTTAATGGTAATCATCAAACAGAAATCATTACATGAGCAATAATGGATTTGTAATTTTCCATAATTATTATATACGTAACACCATTGTGTGCTACCGTTAGTGCAAATACCTTTTATTACAATACGTCGAACTTCCACTATATCACGCTTCAATCGGTTTTCACGAAACACACTGAAAACATTTTTCTCCAAACTTGAGAAATACATTCCCTATCCTTTGATTAAACAACAAAAGAGTATAATATATGAAACCTTTCACGAGCTTCTAGTACGTTAGAAAATTTGTTTGCCCTAAACTAGGTAGATACCTAGGTAAAATTGCTGAGGTGATGAGAGAAGGAAATACATTTTTTTCAGGATTAAATCGCCGATAAAAATGTAGCGTCAAATTATCTAATTTTACCTCCAACTTTATCCTAAACGAGTCATGTTTTCTAATAACCTAGAGTTAAAATGTATAAATGATATAATTATAGAATAGTGCACCTTTGTTCAGTCACAATTTTGGTTCCCATTCATGGCTTTCCAACGTATTTTTTATGATTTTCTTATTAAAACAATCACCTAATTTCTATGGCCAGGCGGCCTTTGTCTGACAGTGGAAAAGGTTGATCGCTTATACGTCAACGTAATTTTGACGCTAAACTAAAAATTTCTATTAAAAATTACAAATAAATATAACTACATACGTAACAAGACTCGTATCGTTGCGGAATACAAAAAAATAAGATCGCTCTTCTTTTACATTGAGATCGAAGACTTAATAGGCATAAAATACATAACAATGAGATTATAACGGGGCAAAAAATCATTTAGGATATGATACTCACTTCCACATTCGATTAAAAACTAATAATATTTTTGTTTCCGTGGTTTCCGGGTTTCCACCGCGTTGATTACGTCTGATGACGACAGTTTCGCCGGCAATTCCACCTGTATCTTCAGGGTAGAAGGATCTACTACTCATCGCGGAAGCCCTTGGCTTGAATAATAATAATAATGTCGTCTAACAACGAAATAGAAATATTATACATAAGTTTGCGATAGATTCCATGGCCTCAGCCGACAGAAGACAATTTAAGGAAATCTCAAACTTCTCCTGCCCGAAACTAATAAAAGAATTTCACTACTCTTCGCTTAATAACCCTCACTCCATGCAATAGTGACAATGAAAAAATGTTAAAGACTAATTTTTATTATTTTGCATTTTTCAGAATTTCATTTTACCTCATTACTCTCCGCTTAATAACCCTCACTTCGTGCTTTGGTGGCAATGAAAAAAATGTTAAAGATTACTTTCTTTTTTATCATTTTGCATTTTTTTCAGAATTTCATTTTATTTCATTACTCATTGATTAATATCCTCACTTTACGCTCTAGTAACAACGATTTTTTAATATTTTTATCTTTTTTATTATTTTGCATTTTTTCGGTATTGTACATCTTTTCTTCCTAAACTTTTTTTAATTAAATATATGTTAAAGCTCTAGCCGCACAGGGATAACAATTATTTTCTGTCGATTTCAAAAAAGATTCAAATCTCTGAAGATAATAAAATGTGGTGTTAGAGGAAATAATGACGAATTATACTATAGAAGAACATTATAAATTGAATATTAGCTAATTCTAAGAAGTCAGAAGTTAGATGAATTACCAAATATTTACATGGCCCCTTAATCGGGGATAATTCTCTCTCCTCTGCCCTTATATCTTAGCGTATGCACGGTATCCGGGACGCATTACTCACATAACTTTCTCTTCAAACACTAGCTCCAGCAAACAAACATCCTCTTTTAAGCATCTAAGAAGGGACAACCTTTCTCCATTTACAAGACCACCACCATTTACCGACTCAAACGATCTATATTGCTCCACAACACACTAACTACGCTTTTTTATAACCAGATGTTTCGTCAGGCTTAAAATTTATTTAGACAAACCCATTCCAAATTAAATTCCCAGAAATATTAATAGGGAATCTATTCTTGAAACCAAATATACTCGAATGGTTGAAAAACTGTTTTAAAAACATGTTCTTGGTTCCAAAAATCACTTCTAAATTCATGAAATCCATCAAATGTTTACGCATAACACTGTAGAATCTGCTCCAAATTACTCCAAAACCCGCCAATAGGGTAGCTTCCTTCATCCAAGAAACCGAAAGGCATTGATTGCGATTTGTTACCCACCATTACTGTATTCATAATATACAAATTATTTCGTTTTAGAAATACCGGTTTAGACGAATGGCAATGGTCCATTTTTATCCTCATTTGAAAAGGGCCAGATTGGCGCCCATGCGATGCCACTCCACGTGACGTCACAGGGACCTAGTTTCTACACGAGAGGATAGGAGTTATACATCGTGTGAGGTTACCAATGCATGCATGAGGCACAGAGCTCAGGGAAACATCTCATAATAATCACACATTAAAACTGGCTAAGGTCGGAAAGTTTTCTTCGTTTGATAGGGTATTAATAGTCCTTATTTAAGCCAAGCGCTACCATCCAGCAAGGTACTCAGCTACCCGCTAGCATCCTGCGTCCTATAAGCGCTCAGAGCCTCGATCAAGGTCACCTCACAAGGCAGGAGGGGGAACCAGAAATACGTCACACGGAGAGATTTCCTTACCCGTCGCGTTTTCGCGCGCTTGAAAATTTTCACTTTTCATTTAATCGTGAAAAATAGATATCGTCATTTAAAAATCTAAAAGCGTGAAATACGTACTCCAGGAGTAATAATCTTCCGATATAGGCAATAAAAAAATAATAGGAAACCCCCCTATTTTGGTGTTTCATCACCAGATCTTTCGTCAGGCTTAACAGGCATTTCGAAAAACCCATTCTCACTTATTCCAAATTAAATTTCCAGAAATATTAATCTGGAATATATTTGTAAAACCAAAAACTACTGCAACGGCTGAAAAGATGTTTTAGAAACATTTCGAGAGTTTAAAAAATCACGTCTAAATATATGAAAACCATCAAATATGTACGCATAAGATATAATCTGCTCTACATTACCCAAAAAACCCGCCAAGCTTGGTTATACATAACCAGATATTTTAGTAAGACTTAATAAGTATTTATATGAACCCTTTCACTCATGCCCATTGCATTTCCATAAATTAATTTTAAAAATATTTTTTTAAAATTAATACAGAATCCATTCGTAAAACCAAAAATTGCTATAATGCTTGAAAAGCTGTTTTATAAACATTTTGGGGGTTTCAAAAGTCACCTTTAAGTAAATGAAAGCCATCAAATATGCACGCGTAACATGGCAAAATCTGCACAAATAAAATGTGAGTACATTTCCAGAGAAATTACCAAAATCACATCCTTTTCCGAGTTCATTCAATGCAGTGTAGCATTTAACCCTGAGACATCAAAGACTTCCCCACAAAAAACAGCGAAAAAGACGAAGTTCTAACAGAGAAACCTATAGCTACAGAAAAAGCTATTCAATCAAGTCCAAGTAACCCACCAGTAGATTTCCAAGAAAGCCGTACCACTACTACATATTACTCTATCGTGGATATCAAATCATTGCCCTGGAAATGTATTTGGCTTCAGAGGTCAACGCAATAAGTATAGCTTAAATTTATATTTTTGCGTGAGAATAACATGCTAAAGCTACGTTTGATTAATACGTTTGCAGAATAATAACTTTCCTCCTTTCCGAGTAGTTGAAAAATCTTTCTCCACTGGAGGTTGTAAGTCGGATTGAAAAGTAGAAGGAAAGTACATACTAGTCCGCCTTCGTCCGTCCACACCTTAAATATGCAGAGAGCACTTGGGATCCGGTAAAGAAAGACTTAATCCGTGAACTTATTAAAATACAAAAGAAAGCTGCTCGATTCGCCAAAAACTGCAAAGAGCGTACACAAAGCGTTACAAAGATTTAAACGAATTAGGCTGGGAGCCGCTAGAGACTCAGAGGCTGCGCGGTAGGCTTCGATTGCTTGGGCAATTGAGAATAAATATGCATATTTAAGAGCGACAAGGAAAACAACATATTAGAACCCCACTATATTTCCAGGTCCATCGAAAATATAAATCAAGAGAGATATTTTGCCGAACGGATAGGGACGGGAATCCGTTTTTCCCCCAAAAAATACAGGAATTCAATAAATGCTAGGCGTAATTTTGTTGGAGCATAAACGTTTTATTTGTAAAAAGACTGGTGCCCAAACACCCCCGCCACACGCTTATTGAGGCGACTTGTGGCGTAGTATGTAGATATAATCTGTACCATCCATTGCATCCCTGAAGGCCATCATGCATATTTCTTTCACCCGCTAGCCCAATATTATTCCTTCTATTTCATGATCCCAGCATTACTCCACCCTTCACTAAATGTACATAAGGGGTTATCTCGTAAAGTTTTGAGGGCTGAAATCTCAATGCATATAGCGCAGCCTCGACCTCACCCATCCACAACAAAAACTTCTATACTCCATACACGGGTCGGAACTAAACGAGTGCCAAGGACTGTGATGCAGATAACGCTAAGTCTTTCATTTTTTTCTGCTCTCCGGCCTGGAGAAACGTTCGAGGACGGAAGGACATATCCCGCTAAACAGAACGCAAATTTGTTTCGCCGCTCGTAGGAAATCCGCCGCCGGGGTAGGGCGACACTTCTCTCCGAGTTTCTATTTCTCTATTCGAGCCGCTGGCGTTCTAGTTCTCATCCCACGTATATGGCAAAGACGGACTCCATGACGACCGTAAGCAGCCACATTAGGTACCATTTTTACTGTCTCGTTACACACAGCACGGCAATTACTCAAGGAATACCATTTTTGCTCAGCGAACCTTCGACCTTTTTTTTAATTTAGCGCTCACGTCACACGGACGTGTCACGGATGTATCCTCCCATTGTTATTTTTTCTAGTTGTACTACGACCCTGTCCTACTCCTACAACAAAGCGCCCAAGGGATTTTTTTTTTCAAATGAAGTCAACGTCAAAATAACTGTAGTTTTTCCTGAATACAAGATAGTCCTTCAAAATATGATGCTACAGATGAATAATGAGGGTCAAATGGATCGACCTAGTAAGTAATGAGTAAGAATAATAGGAGAGATGAAAATCCTCACGAAAATCTTGACCAGAAGACGGAAAAACCTTACTCGCCATTTTAACCGAAATGAAAAGCTCGACATTTCAAAAAAATATCGAAATTTGATCAAAAAAATAGATTACTAGAAAAATTCGTCGGTTCTTTAAAAAACAGTTCATGCAAAACATTTTTATTATTCATTAGAAAAACGCTCAAAATACAAATCTGAATAGTGGAAAAATTTTTAATAGAATACATGCTTGAATTATTAGTAGTAAAATTTAAACATCCACGCACATTAAATTTTTGGGATCACCGCTAGGAACCATTCGGCTCCACTAAAATGTTTAAGCAAAGATTAAATCATACATATCATTTTCTTATGATCATGTTCCTTCACAATTTTACCGGTCTTTCGCATGGGACGAATGATTTTATCATAAGCCGGCAGTGACGCGGCTAAGATCAATCGAAATGGTGAAGACCGAAGTAGAAAAATCGAGTTTAGATTGAAACTCAAGTCTTTATCTCTATTACCTCGATCTTTGACTTTTAAAAACCCCATTTTGGATTTTAATCGAAATCGATTTTCCCATCACCACAAGGGAGTAACGTCACCATCCTAGGTTTAGATTAACTGAAGCGGAGCAGCAAGTAAGTTGGCCGAGCAGAAGCCGGGTGTTTACCGATTAACGGTAGTTGAGCGTGATCACGGATCTATTCACTGCTATCCGTAACGTGAACTTTCTCCACTTAACCATGTTTACCCTCCCTCACTGCTATCCGAACTGGTGAGAAAAGTGGAGCGAATGTTTTTATACCATCGATTGTTTTTAGCAACAAGAGAAATCAAGGGCATGGCTTGTTATGATACCGAAACGAAGTCTTCAGTGTGTATTTTTTCTACTCCAACCGCAAACGCAACGCACGCAATGGTTTGAAATAATGATTGACTTACCGTACCCCTTGTAATTGCTTTCGATGATTAAGATGATGAGGATCAAATGGATAGACCGAGTTAGCAATGAAGAAGAGCTTAGAAGACTAAGTGAGAAGGGAAGCTTCTTGAAAATCTTTATTGGAAGACGGAATAACCTTATAGGCCATATCTTGAGACATTAAGGCTTGACGAAGACAATCGTCGAGGAACAAGTAGACGGCAAGAATGAAAAGGAAGGCCTCGAATGAAATATTCTGAACTGGTAAAGAAGGATTTGAAAAATAAGAAATAAGTAGGGCTGATAAGATTAGCTTATTAAGAAATAGTCCAACTTATAATATTTTTTTCAACTTTGATAAGTGTCACACGCTAACCAATGATACCGTTTATTTCGGGATATTCACTACCTTTGACACATAATGTATAAAGTGTCTTCGAAATCCTTAATCGACCATGCAATATTGAATAATTTATCCTAGTAACACGCACTATTTAATCCTGATTAATTAGCTACTTGTGCTATAATCCAGCAATTGATTGCTAGTACTTATGACTCAGTGGTTTAACCCGACTCGTCGACTGATTACGGTGAGGGTAGAACTCACCTGAAACTAAGCCAAAGGCATGCGATAACTGATTACACATATTCAAAGTAGGCGAAAAGTTCATTTCCTAGGGCCATCTCGCACTCCACTCGACGATTTATGTTGTAGGATGTTAAAAAGATTTACCGTAGACCACACGAACAGCAACCCATCCTACTGGGCCACATAGCTCCCCTAATTGCGGCTTAAACATTATATCCTCTTGATAAATGAGCAATTTCGTGTTAAGTACCTTGAGAATCATAATAAAAATAGAATTTTGGCGCATAAGCATACTACTATAGATCGTTTAAAACATCTTTGTGGCATAGAGGCAGGTCCACGTTTTTTGGAGGATGAGGGCGAAGGGCACGTGACTTCCTGAAAACCAACCAAAATGCGAAAGGAGGAGCCTAGCCTCCGGGAAATTCAGTCGCTTTCATACCTCCGTGGGGTACGATTAGCGAGTAGGTTAGCTGCGTTGCCAAATATGGAGAGGGTTATTGAGGCAGCCTTTCGTTTCCATCCACTGAAGAAGTGTTTAGAGAAAACATGGTAACTCCCGCCTCTCTCCCCACACCACATCCCCATTGTTGCAGGTTCCACCTCCGTCCGCGACGCCGTTCGAAACATTCCGAGCTAACACGACTGGGCTATTCGCAAAGATACTTGAAAAGGATGATAGTTATTGATTCATTATCAACTTAACGCTAAAAAATGAAGTTAAAGTAATCTTGTTGGATACACGCAAGTGGTATTACGGCCTGCCAAGTAAGCTCAAGAACGCATTATTTTATAAACATTAGCTTTGAATCACCCACATTCCATGTAACATAATGAAAAAATACTGATTTAAAAAGCCCCTCTTCGTAAAAAAAATACTAACACAGATATGGTAACCACAGAAGCGATGCAAAATTCGATTGACGACTTAACTTTGCTAGCACGAGGATAAAAAATATAAAAAAAATAAGAACACGATAGGCCACACAAAACACGGGGATGACCCCGGCATTGAAGTCAAGCTTGATAGGAACCGCCTGGTACGCCACGTCACCGATAGAATAACTTCGATAAGTCAACCCCATTCCACCCGAGAGAAACAATGAAGATTTCCTTCGAGTATAAAGAAAAAAATGAGCGATATAGCTGGTGCTTTTGCGGGAAAGAAATATGAACTTCGGAGTCACCGTAAATCTCTAAGGATGCTTCGGCGAGGAAATTTTTTGTCGTTTCGTCGCATGGGCGAACTCCGAATTGCGCGTCGCAGTATAAATTCGTTCTCCGAAAGAGAGACATTTACGCAGATACTTCATGCACACAAAAAATAACTTGGGAGGAATGAACGATGAATCTCTTGGCGAGGAAGCGTTTAGCGAATAGGTCTACGGGAAAAGATGTGTTGATACATGTAAACGCTCCCAAATTTTTCGCGATGAATGGGCCAAACGATTTTTTTGTAGCTTCATTTTGGATACGGGTAGAGATCACCTTCCTTGGGACGATATTGGCTGTTGATGTGACGTATTAATAAAGAACTTCCTACGTAACAACATGTGATTCAAAGAATACTAGTAGATTCCGGTTACCACGGCTGCTTGATATTAAGGGATATTTTTTTAAATTAGCAACCGATTGCTTGAATGGATATTAAAATAAGCACCAGCAATTTCCCTCTATTATGAAATTTATTCCTATTTAGGTTTCGATGTTACTACACCATCGTCAAGGTGCAAAATGGAAAATTTTCTACATGGTAAATTTTGCATCTTGAAACATCCAAATCTAGATAGGAACATATTTTATAATTACGGAAAATTGCAAGTGTTTATTTCAATATCTAAAAAATCCATTACGCTTGGATTTTATTCTTTACATTAAGTATTTCCCGTGTTTTTCCACGGCGCATCGTCTAGGAATGCTTTAAGAATTTCCACCATGCAATATGGAACATTGCTGTCTACTTGTAGCAATGTCAACAAATACACGGTGGATAACCTGAGTAGCCTTCCATGCCAGTACTTTACATTTTTCTTCTCCCCTGAACCTAACCCGAGAAAATATTTTGTTTCATCACCTAATAAACCGCTTCCGATATTACAAACTCGCTGTCCCATGCAATAAGGCCGACGGAAATTGGTATAATTCCATTATGTGAATTTTATTACTTGTGAATTTCGTATTTTTTACATAAGTTTAACCAATTTATCACTGAAAAAAGTATACCTGACGAATGAGATCCCGTTTGAAGCCCAAACGGATAGGACAGCACTTAATTCAATACTATTCAATGTTGCGTTTATTGGACATTGTCATCTAATTTCGAGTGCTGAAGAAATTTTCAGGATAGTTTAACGCCGGTAGATGAGTTTAATGAAGCTAGGGCTTAATGAAAGGGTCGAAACGTTGTGAATAAACGAAAAATATATCAAAATAACGCTCGTTCCATAAAACGAAACATAAAATAAAACGAAAAAAGAGATCCCTTATTTCCCACGACATTAATTGACGATGTTACAGAAATTATTTCAGGAGCGAAAAAAAACGATCAATGGTCTTTTCATTACAAAGGTCATTATACACTTACATAATAGCCATAGAACAACGCAAAGAATCTTGATTGTAATCCGATGAAAATGGTAATACAAGCCAAATAAAAAATAAATAAAACAGTGGCCTCTTTAAGTCACATAAATACCTCATGGTTAATACTTGTGCCTTATCAAACCTTCTATCGATATGCGAAGCATAACAGCACAGCAAAGAAGCAACGCCCCAATGAATAATCTCCATTACTCACCTGAAAATATAAAAAATAAAGAAGGTTAGTCGCCATATCATTTCAAATATGTACATGCAATTGACAGTAGTAAAATTAATAATTTTCAATTTCAAATAATGTGTTCATTGTTGCTTCAATGCATTGAGTACATGAATGGAGCGATTACTGAGCGGGGAGGGGATGTTGAAAACAGTGTTAGAGGGTAGAATGTAAGGTAAACGAGGGAGAAGAAGGAATTGAAAAGGATTTTTAGATTGACGGAAATGGAGTAGGGCTAATTGAGAATAGATGAAGAAAGTCAATGGTGGGAGGGACGATTATCAGAGTGTTTTAAATACTTCATGCCTTAACCGGTTCAGTACTCTAATAAAAATAATAACAGACGTAACGAACTAATAATCCTCACTTTTCGCAAAATTTCAAGGATTTTCGAGCATTTTGGAGATGAAATCACTGGAAAAATGACAAAGCCCGGGATTTTGAGGAAACCACGCCTCGAATAACAAGCAAACACTCTTACAGGACATTTTTGCGGGGATAAGATAAAAAAAAAACACACGATGCCAAAACGTTTGTGGAGTTCTCAGGAGCACAAGGAAATGAGAGGGAATAAACAGACACTTGGTCGCGAAAGAGCGACTCCGCGAATGAGACGACGACAGCGGCGGAACATGAAACGCCCCAAATGAAAACAAGTGAGCGGGCGGGGGCGCGCGCAGAAAAAAATGAAAGGGAGGCGACAAATCTTTCAAAGAGTTTTATCGGTCTTAACGGGCGGCTAACGATAACAACTCGTTCAATTCCTCTCCCAGGCACTCAGAGAGAAACGGTTTGGAAAACTTAAACGATACAACTCAAGGTCATCGCCCCCCGCTCGATATGTCTGATTTCATGACGCATTACCTGTTTAAAACTTACGCTATTACTACGTCAGTCGCGGGTTCGAATCCCACCTGGATGAGTCTACCCCACCCACGGCATGAGTGACGGTGATCATCTAACTTGTAAACTGTAAAACGGGACAGCATAGTTCTAAATAATGAAATGTAAACATAATGTAATTCGACATTTTTTTAC
Source organism: Ischnura elegans (assembly GCF_921293095.1). Classification (NCBI taxonomy): domain Eukaryota; kingdom Metazoa; phylum Arthropoda; class Insecta; order Odonata; family Coenagrionidae; genus Ischnura; species Ischnura elegans. The sequence continues at coordinate 29,928,195 of NC_060257.1, read as the reverse complement.
TGTACGACCTAGGTTTCAACTAGGGGCGTCATCAACGGCTTTTGGTAACCAGATGATGACGAGTCATGTGGAAACCTAGGTCGTATAGTAATAAATTTGAGTAAAGTTTCAAATATCTTTTTACATTACATTACGTTACGTAGATTCATGACGTCATACCCGAGATAACGAGTTATGCATAACCCTAATTTCGCACGTTAAATAAATACTAATAAATAATTATGGTCTTGATATTTTCAGAGTGGTATTTTGGGAAGATCGTTATTAACATTTTTACCTGCATCTCAATCATGGATCCTCTTTATATTTCTCTTTCCAATATTTTACCTCAACATTTTCTCCTAGGATATTTTAATATTAAATATTGAGGTAAGGTGGCAAGGATCTGGTTAAAGTCAAAAACATTTATAGATAATAACGTAAAAATACGTAAAGGTACTCTTTTAAACAAAGAATACGTTAGGAAACAAGAAATAATTCCACCGGAAGAGTGATGCATCGTGTTAAGGATATACTTACCGTAAGGGATACGATAAAGAAGTAAGGTTTCACTAGATCTAAGTGAGCTTATAGAAGCATGCTTTTCAACGGCAGTAAAAATTGCATAAAAATAATTTTTAATGTCTGTGTAACGATATAAAATAGGGTGGTTTCCTATTATTTTTTTATTGCCTTAATCGAAAGATTATTACTCCTGGAGTACGTATTTCACGCTTTTAGATTTTTAAATGACAATATCTATTTTTCGCGATTAAATGAAAAGTGAAATTTTCAAGCGCGCGAAAACGCGACGCTCAAGTATGAATGCCGGGAAATATCTCCGTACGTCGTATTTCTGGTTCCCCCTCCCGCCCGGTGAGGTGACCTAGAGGCGAGGCTTAGCGCTGATGCGTCGCAGGCTGCCAGCGGGTAGCTGAGTACCTTGCTGAATGGTAGCGCTTGGGTTAAAAAAGGTTTATTATTACCTTATCAAACGAAGAAAACTTTCCGACCTTAGCCAGTTTTAGTAGGTGATTATTAAGACATGTTTCCCTGAGCTCTGTGCCTCATGCATGCATTGGTAACCTCAGACGATGTATAACTCCTATCCTCTCGTGTAGAAACTAGGTCCCTGTGACGTCACGTGGAGTGGAATCGCATGGGCGCCAATCTGGCCTTTTTCAAATGAGGATAAAATTTGACCCTTGCCATTCGTCTATACCGGTATTTCAAAAACCAAATAATTTGTGTATTATGAATACAATAATGGTGGGTAACGAATCGCAATCAATGCCTTTCGTTTTCTTTGATGAAGGAAACTACCCTATTGCTTAATTTTCGAAAATATCTCTACAAGGACCAAATGCGTTTTTTAAGGGAATTGCGGATCTTTAGGGTCGCACAGCCGGGAAAGACAGTGGAGGTTTCTCGGGTTTCACACCGGGTAAGATCCTCCATATCTCCTTCCGACGTTTTAATGTGCAAATTCAATTGAATTCCTGAGGACAATGGGCGAGTTGCTCATCGAAACGTCGGAAAGAGATACGGAGGACCACACCCGGTGTGGGACCCGTAAAATCTTCGCTGCAGTTGTTCGCCGGGACAAATAACAGACATTGCATCTGCTGGGAAAGGTGTTTTCAGCAAGAGTACATTGTACACTCCTTGATTGATCGCCAAACTTTTTTTCAAAATATTGCACTTGATAACTGAAAGATTTAGTTAATGATGCCATGCGAAAAAAAAATGAAAAGAGGCGATAGTCAGTATTGTATTTAGTTCTTCTCTTGCTCCATAAATAACTATTAGACACAGTATTAACGTAAATAATGATCTTATTAATCTTTAATCATGCACGTCGTTGTTGTCTGTTTGAGTGATGGTTTTTATCCGTGACTAATCAACAACTGTTAACATCTGACAACACTTTTGCTTTTTTTCTTTACATTTAAATTAGCAATCGATTAATTCATTAACTTCCAGAGTCAGTAATTTTGTAACATAATTTGAAAGGGAATGATAAAAAGCACTAGCTATCACCTCGGCAGAGGCAGGACGATAGAGCAACGGGAAAAATTCAACCCGAAAAGATGAAGAGATTCTTTGAAGGAAACGAAGAAGCTCAAGTAAGCCGAGGAAAATCAGCACGTGGGAAAATAAGGAAGAGACGAATACGGAGAATGAGGTGCATCCAGCAGAACATACTATGAATTCTTAAAGAACAACAGACACGAAAGGACCACACCGTCGGGGAATTCTCACTGGGAAAACCAAGGGAGAAGCAATGGAGATAGGGATCTTGGGAAGAAAAAGTAGGAGGAAGCAAAGAACTTTGTTTGAGATAGAGAGGAACGAATGCCAAAAATAAAAGGAATCCATACGATTCCTTTCCTGAAAACATTCCCCTTGAGACATCAGTATTACTTGAGTTACTACTCTTCAAAAGAGCATAACAATGTCGAGTTTATGGTCTAAAAAAGCATGATAAAATCGTCTATCTCCCAAGAAAAATAATTTAATGAACATACATGACATATGGTAGTACTTAGGAAACGATATGCGATACAATAATTACATGATTGATGAAAAAAATATCCCGTAGTAGTTCTTCCATTATTTTACATAGTATGCGCATCCAAATAGAAAACATGGTTCAGTCCCTAGCTCAGCATCAAATTTATCATTTAATATTACAAAAAATATCCGTTGAATTTTCCATAAGAAAACAACATCCAAGAGTGAGAATGGAGGCATCGAGGAAAAATGGGGATATTGAGGATAACCTATCGAAAACCGTTCCGCCTTCCAAAAAGATATAAAATTGGTGGCGTAAATGGAAAACATAAATGCGCAACTATTCCAACACAGATAAAAATCGAATGTGCACGCATGCAAATTGAATTAATGAAATTCTGGTGTAAACAAGTCAACGATATATCATTCACAGAACTATTAAAAATCACAAATAACTTTCCAAATTCCTCTTTCCACAAAAAATAAATAAATCACGACCGATTCTATTGTTTGTAAACACATTAACGCTGGTTACAGCCTTATGTAATAACAAAATATCGTAACCACGCTACGGGGTAGACTACAAAAACAGTTGAATGATTCAAAATGATTTTAAAGAGGAACACAAAAAATAGAACTTGAAGGTATTTGCGAACCCAAAAGATCTCGAAGTGACATGAAAATAAAGGAAGAAGTTTACCAAAAAATAATAAAACGTGATCAATTACTTTGTTTGTATACATGTATAATATTAAGGTAAATTTATAGTACAATATTATTAGGGCATTTATATTAAATGTTTATTAATTTCATATTTAGCCTCATTTAAGCAATTTTTTAAAATAAAATATCGTAACCATGCTGTGGGGTAGACTTCAGAAGCCGTTGAATGAATCTAAATGATTTTAATGAGGGAGTTTCAGGGTCTTTACGCAAAAAATAGAACTTAGGGAAATTGCGAACTGAAGTGATCTCGAAGTGACATTAAGATAAAGTAGGAAGTTAAACCACGAAATCTACGTTTAGGCAATCTATCAAGGAAGCTATCCTACACGTATCGTTTCTTGGGGGGGTTAGAGGGGGGGAATCGCTATCTAACGACCTAGACATCTCAACATTTAAGGAACGAACGGAGGGGAGAAAAATCAATTTGAAGATGGGATGGCGCCAGGGATTGCAACGAGAGATAAGTCACTTTTAATGGCGCCGAGCATTAACTCCGCAGAAAAAAAATATGACGAACGCACGAGGGAAATTGTAAATCAGAGGAATGACTCGGACGCGTGACGATTCATGGAGAAGCAGAGAATTTGAAAATCCCACGAAAATCACTTAATGGAGCATTTTTTTCGCGTATTGACCTTTGCCTTGTACGCAAGTAGCCAAATAGGTAATCGTAAACCGTTAACTCGATTACTTCTGCCTACTACGTGCGTGCTGAAACCTGATTTGGGGCTCCATCAAAGGTTACATGAAACAAGTTTTAATTACAATTTTAAAAATAAACTGGTCGCGGTTATGTCCAAAATATAATATTTTAAGTTCGAAAAATAAACTTTTCATCTTGATTTATTGTACGCAAAATTTCAATGACGTTTCTCTTGGATAATTTAAATTTTCAACTATAAATAACCAAATAGGCGGTCGAAAACCGGGAGCTATGCAACTTCTGCCTTTCATTCCGCTCTCTGTACGTGATGAAACCTGTCTGAATCAAGGAGCTGCCATACGGCTTCATGAAAAAATAAGAAAGGATTTCCGGAAAATAAGAAGGGCAGGGTAAACGACTTCTGAAAAAGCCTGCTTCAGAAGAGCTCGTCCAATTCCGAGGCGCAACGTAAATAATGCATCGCAGAGAAGGCGTCAGTACGGAGTGCGCCTGTGAGATAGGTGAAAAAGCCATAACAATGGAAGCATGGAGACAAGGGGAGAAGAAAAAAAATAGGGGTAAAGAAAATTAGAGCCGCCAAGAACAAAGACACGATACAGACTGAATCGCGTCTGCTTCATCCACTTACGCAATGCTTCTTCTGATCTTTTCCAGGGATTCCCTGTCTCATAGAACGCGGTAAGAATGCTCCTCGGGTAGAATACGAAGATAGAGATTGAGTGGAAGGAACAGACGATTCGGGTAAATGGAAGACACGATCTTTAACAGGAGCTACATGGAATGCAAAGAAATACACTGCGAGCGGGTGAGGACTGAAATGGAAGATTCATACACCTCGCTTGAGTATGTACATCTTCAACACTAACTGTTATGAGCATGTATCAACTCCTCCGTGATATTTAGTAGTACTACTAGATATATAGTTATAATCTTTATCTTTCAACTAGGAACTCATCATAATTGGCATCTTTTAAGAGGAGGCTACACAAAGCACTTTTCACAACTAGCTGGTAATATACATGACACTGAGCAGCGTCTACGACAAAGTGATATGTATCACTGAATTTTTATACATATATGTTATATTTTGTCTTAATTGCAAAAGTAATATTTTTGTATACTTTGTACCTCATTAGCTATGTTGTATTTTACATGTAACATGACATTAGCTTTCACTTATCGGTGGGTTTTCGCAGGTTTTTCACGCACTCCTTCTTGTGTGGGCGTTTTCCTGCAGTGTTTTTTTTTCGCTGAAGGATACTACACCCTTATCCTCATGTTTTTTCCCATAATTAGTAATCCCTTTTGTATTGTAAACGTTTATCTACCATTTTTTAATATGTTTGCATTGACGCTATCGAGGGTTAGGTGGAAGAGGGGACTTCTTAGTCTCAACCTCGCCCGAATAAAGACATCTTATTAATATTATTATTACATTGAGCCCAAAATAATACATTTAACGACGAGATTCGAGTAGACAGAAGGTATTGATGGCGCGATTACTAAGCAAGTAGGGGAAGAGGTAGTACGCGATATAGTGAATTTAAGAGGGAAGTCCATGAGGGAGGGGATACCGCCAGAAAACATCTTAAATACACCATGAAAACCTAGCTTAATCGGTAGAATACTTTACTAATAATAACAGGGAGGAGAGAGAGGTTTTGTTTTGTAAGCGACTATAAAGCAGGAAGGGGATGTTAAAAACCGTATTAGAAGGAAAGGATGCAAGGTAGGCGGGAAACGAAGCACTGCGGATAGTTTTCAAACCCGATAAAAAGCGAGCTAAGTGGCAACGGGAACCAAGCATCGAAGGGATATTCACGGGCCTCCTGTAATAGAGTGGTTTCCTATTATTTTTTATTGCCTAAATCGAAAGATTATTACTCCTGGAGTACGTATTTCATGATTTTAGATTTTTAAATGACGATATCTATTTTTCGCGATTAAATGAAAAGTGAAAATTTTCTAGCGCGCGAAAACGCGACGCGTAAGTATGAATGTCGGGAAATCTCTCCGTGTGGCGTATTTCTGGTTCCCGCTGCCGCCTTGTGAGGTGACCTTGAGGCGAGTTGAGCGCTGATACGACGCAGGCTGCTAGCGGGTAGCTGAGTACCCTGCTGGCTGGTAGCGCTTGGCTTAAATAAGGATTATTAATACCTTATCAAATGAAGAAAACTTTCCCACCTTCGCCAGTTTTAATAAGTGATTATTAAGACATGTTTCCCTGAGCTCTGCGCCTCATACATGCATTGGTAACCTCAGGCGACGTATAACTCCTATCTACTCGTATAGAAACTAGGTCCCTGTGACGTCACGTGGAGTGGCATCGCATGGGCGCCAATCTGGCCCTTTTCAAATGAGGATAAAAATGGTCCATTGCCATTCGTCTAAACCGATATTTCTAAAACGAAATAATTTGTATATTATGAATACAGTAATGGTGGGTAACACATCGCAATCAATGACTTTCGTTTTCTTTGATGAAGGAAACTACCCTATTGCTACCGTGATCACTTAAGTAGACAAACCCCTCTCACTTGAAATCGGGTGTAGGTACCCTATTTCTTTACACTTCCCCTCACAATCCGGAATTGTCTAGTGGTTAGGATACCAGGCTCTCAGCCGGGAGGTCCAGTTCGATTCCCGGTAACGGAAAATTTTTCCCCCCTGAGTAGTGGATATGACGACGAGCAAAAAGCTACTACGTGTAACCTATTTTTTTTTTAATTTGGCCATTGAAAAAAAAAACAGCATTAATTTTATCTTGAGTAAACTGTACCTACTAAGTTAATGATTTTTCGCGCTTTAACAACTACTTTCATAAATACATTAAGCATTGCAATAAAGGACACCGTGGACAATGATCTTAATAAATAGATTCTCGGTACCGGAAGATTATTTTTTCCTCCAGAGCGCTAGAAATTACTAAGTGCTACAGTCACTTTAAGTTTTAAGGCAAAGTTAGTGGCGCCACTAATGCATCTCATGAAAATGTAGTCTCCCTTAATACTTTGCAGTACTTGGTTACTAACCGCAAATATTTCATTTGTGCGTGAATACATGAGCTCTCAATGTCAGACAATATTTTAATATTGCATATTTATCATTCTTATTCGTTTTGTGTTGGATTTAATGATTACTCCGGGCAGTGGCGCAGCGAGGGGAGGTTTTGGGGGATAAATCCCCCCCCAGAGATTAGAGAAATTTTGAAGTTTAATCCATTTTACTTTATTGGATAAGTATTACTTATGGAATAGTGTTAGGATTAATCAAATATCCCTGAGAGAGCTGTAAAACTCGCCAATTTTGAACTATTAATCTTAAAATTTTTCTAGAGGGCCCCCGTAACTCCCGCTCAACCTGGCGGGTATGCAATACCCCCCACAACCCTAAGTATTAGTTGCGCCTAAAACCCCCCCAGCCTTAATTCTTAGATGCACCCTTGACTCCGGGAACATTTACTATGTACTTGCCCCGGTTTTCATTGTTGGTCTGCATTAAACGTATTAAAAGACACTGTTAGCAAAGACCGTCGCGTCGGTGGCCTAGTGTGCAATATGTGCTGCTGCTAAGGATTCAATCTCACTTCTACGGATCGGTTTTCGAAAAATTAACCATCTAAGGTAAAGGGAAAATAAAAATACCATCGGTCAATGGGTTAACACAATAATGGCACATCGGTATTCTTTCCCCGCCCCAGAAAACGCTCATGATCTTCCCATTAATCGGATTAGCCACTTCCGGCGGATGCGAGACCCGATCTTCCCACCGCTAATGAACAAAAAGGAAACACAATGTTGGGCACACGAGCGGAAGAAACCATTGACTTCCCTCCACAAAAAAAGGCTTCCAAAATGAAGAAAAAGAGATGAGTTTTGCACCCATACGCCAATTCCAAGAGGTATGAGACAACGGCCGAGGAAAGAGCGAGGGTATTTTCGACATTCTTACGGCTTCACCGCTTGCGAAAGGGGTCTTAAAAAGAGGGAAAAAGACGGCGCATCGCGTAAAACCTTAAACGCGAAATTGAAAAGTCACTCGGAATGTAATCCGCGGAAGACTCCCCACGAACCACTGAACACAGGGTTGGGAGAAGCTATAATAATTCATTGTTTCCAGGTTATTATTACATCCATCGGGGAAATCATTAACCCATGCCTGCACCATCCACTGCCGGACTCAATGGCCTACCATTCGAGACTCAAATCACCTATGGCGGCGCTGAAAGCAGTGACGTAATTTGCCAACATGGCTGACGCATCGAGGATATTGTTGAGATGATAACATAGGTGCAATAGGATGAGTCGTCGAGCCAGGCGATAATTAAAGTAGAAAATATCTAAGAAGATTTTCTTGGCTTTGGCGAGGTATTTCAATTCCCACGGGCAACGACAAATAGCAGTTAAGATTAAGGAATTAATAAATTTTAGCTGAAATATCCTCTATTATCTCACGGACATTACTCAAAGGGTTCCTAATGACCATAAATGAGTGACTGCGATAAAAATAACATTATTCTCAGCCTCGTAGCAGTTTTTGACGAATCGCGCAGCTTTCCTGTGTGTTTTATTTGTTTCAAGGATAAGGTCTACCTGCGCCAGAGTCCTTATGCTCGCTGAGAACTCAACATCGATCACGTACGAAAACAAGTACGCTCCTTCACGAACATTACCATTGAGACAGTTTTTCTTGGTTGAAGATCACGCAGGCCATTTTAGCTGTTGGCGATGTTTTTTTTGGGTGTCCCCCGCGTACTTATTCGGCTTGTTGCCCCACGATTCGTGGCTGTTACTGTTCATTTTTTCTTGGGAAACGATTCATTAGTTCCCTAAAATTAGGTACCAGCAAAGGTTACGTTAGGTCGGGCAATGGACCGAATTAGTAAGCGGGCACACCAGAAAAAATACCACCAACAGCTATGGAGACAGCTGTTCCCCAAACTATGAAAAATAATGGCACATCTGTCTTTTGGCTCTAATCATAACTTTCGATTATGTAAATAGTTGATGCTATTCTAGGGAAAATATTAGTCCCAAAACTATGAAAAATTTAAGCACGTCTCTAATCAGAACTTTCGATCATGCAAATAGTTGATGCTATGCTAGGGATAAATATTTTTCCTAACATATATCTTGTTCGCGAGAAGTAGAGAAGTCCAGAAATACATTCCACATGCGTCGTAGCTCGTAGCCCCCACATACACTTGCTAAAAGCTGACTTCTACGACACAATGCAGAGCATACCAAAAACACAAAGTAAATAGCTATGGCGAATAAAACACGATCTTGGGAAACTATGTGATAATCCATCACAAAATTTATTCAGTGAGGAAACTTTTACTACACCACATAACTAAAATAAAACTTGAACAGGACCCGGGTTTCAACAACTTAGCATCATCATCAGGTGGTACCACCAGGTCATACCACCTGATGATGACGCTAAGTCGTTGAAACCCTGGTCGTGTTCAAGATTTACTTTATTTATGTGGTGTAGTAAAAGTTTCCTCACTGAATAAATTCTGCAAAAAAGCTATGGCTTCTATTTCTGCAGTGTCACGCATATCAATGTATTCATTAACCGATTTTTCGTTTATTACCGGTTCTGAACACCTACGCACTACTACACAAACATCCTCACTAGGCGTGCGGTGGGGGTTGTTAAGATACCAGCCTTCACCAAATACAATTAAAAGCACGAACTAAGTTCCACCTACACATTCAACATTTCCCTCACGAGTCGTAACCCCCATTTAAACTTGCTGAAAGCCGACTTCTACGGACCGGGAACGGACCGGGGCTTACTCCATTCAGTCTCCTCTTCAGGACTAACTTCCCAAATGGTAGCGTTAATGAAGGGACGTTACTTCTTACTGACAAGATCGAAGGTTTGAAGAGAACCGCGAATGCCACGCCCCTTGTTCGAAAGAGGCGAGGCAATAATTCTTGGATTTCAATCCACTTGTTGAGTGAGTCGTCAAAACGCACACACACATTTTTTCCCTCCTTTGCGCGCTGAGGACGAGGGGGGGAAAAAAAACAAAATACGACCGATATGCGGGTACGTGACTTGTCAAGATGACCTGTTGGACGAAGTTAAAACGTGCGAGAGGGATTTTTTTTTCTCCCTCCACCCTCATGGTATGTGGAGAATCGGTGACCTCTATTTTCGTTTCTTTTTTTTCTTTTTAAATTCGACCCAGGATGAGAGCAAATAAGCGAAATGGTGCCCGGAGCGGACTGACTGCGGAAGGGCGAAAGTTGACCCAATCCACGCTCTCTCTCTCTCCCGCGTTTTTTCGACTCCGGGATGTTGGAACGTGCACGACCGATAAATCAATATTTGGGGAATTGGTGAAGAGAGAGGGTTGGGGGGAAAAAAGAGTGACGAATCACCACTGTCCCTTGTGTCTTCTTCCCTTTCTAACCGCTGCATCACTCACGGCAGAGGGAGATAAACTGCTCTGCTCCCAAAATTCGCAGGCGACATGTCCCATCCGTGAATAGGTGACCTTGCAAGGTGACAGCAATACGCGGAATAAAAATAAAAGAAAAAATATTTAAAAACACACTTTAAAAAACAGTATAAAATGCGGTAAAAAGTAAAAAAAAAGCTTTTTTTCACCGGTAGTATGCAGAAAATAATCATTAATGGCGGTCGCTGTGTTCCCTCTATTAATATAATTATTTATTACTAAAAGTGACACCTAGTTATATGCATAAGGAGGGGTACAGGAGGAAAAAAAGATCGGGAACCGCTGGCCCGGAGAATAAAGAATAAAGCGTGGGTGAGGATTAGGTTTCTTACAAACGAATGAAAAAAGCCTGATAACTGAGTAAGGATTCTCGCGTCATATGGCTATCTAAACCTTGTCAGAAACTCTTAATTCTCCGAGTGGTGATAAGCATACTTTTTACCGTGAATTTCATATTATTTTTGGAAAAGGCGTCTTTTTTATCTTTTTCTATTTTATTTTTATGCACTACTTTTTAGCGTTGAATGACGAAATAGAATAAACCAGAGCTTCTAAAGAAATTTCTGCCAAAAATGTTATAACAAACGTCATAAATTTAGAAAATTGAAAACTATTCCTCCAAATGGAAATTCAGTCAATTAGGTAACCATAGCATTATGGAAGAAAATTGAAAATTTATGATATTTGAATATTGTAATATCATCAAAGGCAAGGAAGGGATTAAAATTTGAATCAATCGGAAGTGAGTTACAAAATAATCAATGACAAGATTCCATGGATGAAACAGATAAAAACGAACAGACGTGTAAAAAGAAAGTTCATGAAATTCTCGAATGCAATTATATTGAATAATTTCAAGCTTGATCCGTTGAAATTCAAACATATTGATTTTTAAACTTATTGGCAATTGTCCACACACACTTTATTTTTTTTAACGACCGGCTTCAATGTATTCATCAATGAAAAATAAATACAAAGATTCGAGGAAAATATTTCTTTTGTCAAAGTTTCCTCGCATTCTAGGGAGCTTGACGGATATTTTTGAACTAAAATAAGTCTTAATAATTATAAACGAATAATATATACATTCTTTTTCATAAAAAATACTTGAGGGGCCGATTAATCGTTCACCGCTATTTTCTCGCGATCACACCCGAACGTTATATACGCCCACTAATTTCGTAGGAGTGACGCATTTCAGCAAACCGGGGAAAGCACGGGACAGAACCTTCGTATAGCGATTCTGACGAAGCAAACATCTGGGACGCTAAAGACCCATTTAGTCAATTGCTTCCATGGCGACATAAAAAGTGATTAATAATGATTACACGGGGAGAACGCGTAGCGTTTTCGGGTGTCTCTCAGCGACGAGCAAACAGCGGCACACGACAAGTCGTTAACTCAATCGAAATAACCGCTGTTCCTAAAAAAAACACAACGAGAATCCCATTACAGCAGCATAATCCTAAAGTGGATCCAGCAGATTTTTAGGGATTTAAAAAAGAAGCATCTAATGGAACATACTTGCGTGATGTATTTGCGCCATCCATTGAGTTTGTAATGGGCTGAACAATTACCCGCTTCTAAGAATGTTCCTTAAAATTTTATTTCATGGATCCCGGGAAAAACCAGTGACCCCTCATACGAACACAAACTTGTACCATAAATTTTGAAAAGTAATTCATTCACTATTAATTTAATGAACATCGTACATTTTTGTTTCGTTACACTTGTAATGAAATTCATTTTTTTCAAGAATCACCATCACCTAGAAGAAAAAGTTTTGTAAAGAATATATTAAGGCTCTCATGGAGGATTTCTTGAAAGAAGAACTACCGAGTACTGGTAAAAAGTAGACTGAATTTTACAAGGTTTACAATTTCACTCCATTACTGTTCAAATGAAAAAGGACATTTTTGGCCACAATGACATTATTTTTCATCTTAATTGTTATTTTTTCTCCGAATTATTACAATAAATTACACAGAACGCCTTAACTGTTAATAATTCTTCGATTATTAATTCGAAAAATGTAAAATGCCGGCAGAGATTCACAGTACATCGTAGGCTCCCTTACTCCCCATGTAATCTTCAAACCATACACAAATAATCTCATATTCCATTGTATAGAAATATCTTTCGTTAACCAAACCTAATCTGTTTCATACAACAACGATGGTTACATAGCCACTACCTATAGACGCTGCTTCCTGATCTTACAGATGAGTAACTCTATACTTACAATGCATAGAAAATAAAAGGAGACCAGACGTTTTAAAAAATTAAGACATGGAGTTAAATTAGTTTATAACACTAAATAATTTAAAATATAAAAGCACAGCAAAAGTCTTCAATCATAAATTAAGAACAATAATAAGCTAAACGAGAACGCTAAGGATTATACAGAGTAATTACATCGATGAAAAATCACTAGTCACTATTGATCAATTTATCGACAAGTATATCTGCATATTGTGACAACGAACACTTGTTCGCATTCAACACTTTCATGAGGCTTAAAACAAAACCGGCTTTGACCCTTAACAGGTCAGTAGATTAATCGCGATTATTGACGTACCCATGAAGCTGAAACTGTCAACAACTCCATGTAAAAAATTAAACAATAAGTGCTGCTGTACTCGAACAAGACTGCAAAACCATCCAACACGAAGGTTATCGTCCTATCATTCCAACAATAATAGAAGCAAAAATGAAATATGTACTCCTCATATCATGAAGAAAGTTAAATCCATTCCATGTTGAGAAGAACAGTCATTGATGACTAACCGATAGTTTGAAGCTGACTAAAAAGACAACTATTTATCTAAATCTGGAGTGTTCGTGGCAAACAGTCATGTTTTGCACTTTGATTTTGAAAGCTATCCAAGAATAACTAGAAGATGAAGTCGGGAAACATTTCCACGTATGGTAACTAGTAAGTTCTTTCTTATAAAGGTATATACCGAAACAGATATTAGTGATAAATCAATGAGTACCTCAAACAACAGCACGAAAAATGACAAAATCCACACCGTTGAAACTTTGAACGGTCAACAAAGTTTGGCCAAATGAAAAATATGAACAATTTCTTTTAAAAAATCGTTAAAAAAAATTTAAACGCATCCTGAAACTGAAATTATTTATGTAGATGTTGTTAGGGAGTAGTTTTTATGGAGGATAGGAGGGGGATTGTTGAGGAGAAAGAAAAAAAAAGGAAATTACTCGAAGTATTGAGGCAAAAAGTAACAATATATTCGAGAAATTAAAGAGGATTTGGAACGAAGAAACGTATGGCGTTACAAAACGCATAAAAAGATTTCCACACATTTAATCTATTCTTTCATCCATTGTCCCTAGGTAAAAAACATTATGCATACAACAAACATGAGTCCTTCCAACATACGAAGAGGACACGTTTCTCTAGGTTCTTAAATGATTACCATTAGGTCAATTCGGTTTCTTGATGGGAAAAAACCCTAACACATTAGTGAACGCAAAGATTTCTAAACTGGGATCCAACTAAGCAAGAATAACGACACCGAAAATCTTTCAGCGCGAAAGACAATAAAAATATGATCGACGGTAGAAGGAAAACATATGGAAACTATAGGGCGTCATCGGAAGTGTAAACAATTTTAGATGCGCTGCTAAGCATCACGTTACCCTGTCATAAGGCGGAAAATATACATGTAGCCATCTATCATAAAATTAAAATAGAAGAGAGGCTTTCGGAGCTCTAAGAGCTATCAGCACTTACTCTTTTTAACTTTTCGATATATCATATCGCGTAGACATAATGGATACGAGTTCTTTACGCTGCTTCCGGGCCCCACTACTCGTAAAAACTATTTTGAATGCAGGAGAGGATCAAAAGAGAGAAATATGTGTTGACGGATGCTGTCAAATTCCTCGACTGAGACGAGCCATACCCAACCATTAAACGCTTCAGCGGAAAGACTGAAATAGCCACTCCACGATTGTGCAACATCATCAAAAATCTGAAATAATGAAACGATATTTTTTTCGAGGATGTCAAAGGAAAAGGTTGCTTCCTCCTCCGATTTTACAGAGATCCTAAGCGACAAAAAACAAGGATAAACCAATTACTCACAGGAAAAGACCATTGCTCAGGAGCGCTCGTATGCATGAATACTTTTAAACGCATAGAATTCTAAAAAATTAAATGAAACGCGTAAAAAATTAAACGCGTCGTGTTCGAATAAATGCGATGGAAATAATGCAATGTTTCATTTAAAAAATACAAAGAACTTTCACCACATTGTGCCGCAAATAATAAAAGATATTCAATATTCTTTGTTTAATATTTTGACCCCGTTTCAATAAAACTGTTTTACCATGATTACGTTATAAACAGTTGCATTTAAAAGAAAAATAAAAACAATTGAGGTACAGGTAAATTTTTAAAAATCTCTACTCTATTTTCGCGAAATATTTTAATATAACTATGCATTAAACTAGCGAAAACAATTACAAAATTCTACCAGTTCAGAGCGAGTGATACGTCCTCTTAAGTTTTAATCATTAGGACCGCCACCTTCCGGTGAAAGCGCTAGAATCGCAGACGGGGACAGCGGAAAAAATTAAGGATGCCGTCCGAACACGGAGAAAAAAAAACACCGATTTGGCATGGGAGGGGCAAACTATATTAAGACGATTTAGTTGACATGGTAACCATTTCCTTTTGAAAGCACACTCAAAAATACGAAACATCTAAGGGAAGAGCAAACCGTACTTCCGTTTGAGGGTGGCAATTCGTTTCATTTTCGTTCATCGCAAATCCTCGAGGGGCAGAACGCACCCACAACCCCTATTTTCAGCACTCCACAGACGACAACCATGCCACGAAATCCTGAGAGAAAGGCATTACGTTGATGTGGACAAACACAACAGAAAAATATCTCATAGAACCCTACTAATAACCTCAAAGCAATCGCGGGGAACGTTCATAATAAATAGGTATTACCGCATTCTTTCAACCTATTCAGAGAAGACATGAAAAAGGTCAAAAGAAAATGAAAAGATATCATTTGAATGAATGTCTCGAAGAGAGTAAAATTCGAAAAAATGGGAAAAAATTCTGCGAAACTGGTTTTTCGATTGACTGGTTAATTATCTACGCCGAGGAGATAGGTGTTAACCCGTCAATTACTAGGCTAATAATGAAGTATAATAAAAATGTTTCGTTTCATTTGTTACATACACTTTTATTTAAATATAAAACGAGCGAATGATGATAAAAATAAATTTTTACTATAAGGACTGAATCATAAAAGATAATGCCTTAAAACATTTACTTCATAGTACGCGTACCAAAGTCTGAAGTAGAGCGAAGTGAAAAAAATCCTTCTTAGAGCTTCCGATAATGTTTGCATTTTTTTTCCTTGTTTTACAATTTTTTTAATGTTAAATTGCAACTTGGATACAGGCATATCTATATTTAAAACCATTCCCTACAACGGCAGTGGTCATCAAAATGACTCTTTTACTCCATTCATGTATCAATGACGCTCAGATATTTATATCTAATACGATCGGTTTAGGGCTTAATGAAAACTTAGGACGTGGTACACGAAGTTTTTGCTTACATGGCGGGGCTGCAGCAGTAATTATTTAATGCGATCGTGAAGATGAAACACCGCTTAAATAATGGTGTGAAGCTTCCACAGGGGTTAGACTGGGAGACGCTAGAGACTCGGGTGCTTAACGCAACGCTAAGATTACTCGAGCAATTAAGAAAACATGTTTTCCGGAGTGAGACATTTAGACACTGCACCTTTACATCCGACAGAAACGATAAAGAGTAAGAGAGATACGATAACGTACTCATGAATACAAGGTTCCGGTCTTGCCAAACAGAATACAGGCCCATAACGATGGCTGAGCTTCTCATCAAATGAATTCCCAAAATACACTAAACCTCTTACCCTTCCTATCACCGTCCCTTTTCCTTTTCACGGCAGGTGTCTTGACACTCCTCGCCAATCACAATAAAACTGGGGAAATGAAATCAGATGTTAAAAGTTCATTTTTAACTTGAACGATTACAAAGTAGTAGAGTTTTTAGTGACCCTATATGCGCTCTTAAAAATATCGTTTTTCATCAGCTTGCGCTTTAAAAAATTTCTGATTCCGTATCAATTCTCCATTCATATTGTCAATAGAAATATTATTACACTTTTAGCATTGCCAGGGAAAAAATTACTAGCCCTGCCATTTGCCTAACAGTTACGTAGACCTAATTCAAAAACTAAAAACATTCAATTCAATTTATAATTACATTAACCTCGATTAAAATACATTTGCACTGAATTGACCTCTACAGTTCACTCAAATTTTTCTTTATATAATCCATTGTATATCAAATACGAAAGCAAAACTATTTTTAACAATACACGTGAAAAGCACGTTTATACTATTTTTCAGTTACAACGAAAACTTTTGTATTATAATGATAGGGATACTGACATCATATGTAAAGCCTCGTATTGCTCTACACTTTGATTTTCAATATATTGGTCTTGATTATTACGGTCAACCGTCGAAAATTGTTTCAATAAATAAATACCACAGGTGTCATAAGCTACAATTATATGATAATAAATGACATAAATGATGATTTATAATAATTGGGTCGAATAATTGCTACGGTCATTCGTCAATTCGTTGGACGACCCCATAGTTAAAGTAGGCAATTCAAAATTGTTTCTAATTTAACGTCATGATAAAATAGTTCTATAAATTAAACTCTGAGTCAAGATTTTATAAAATTACTTAATTATTGATTAATTGATTTTAAATTATTTTACATTGATTCTTTGAAAATGAAGCACTAAATGAGTTACAAGAAAAGTTTTTTTTTTTCTTTTACCGTCACGACACAAAAATTTCCACTTGTAAAATAAAACCTTTTAGTCGATTGTTTTTTTTTATGCAGACAATACCCACACTCATGGATCACGTAACAATGTGGAGTGAACAAAGCACATCGGAGCGAAAGTGAATTCGATATGATTCGCTACGCGCGCAAGGTGAGGCAGCACCATTAGCATTCCATATTTTTCCCCCGTCTTTCCCCCTAGGGCGGCGGGAAAACGAATGAATCCAACGGCGCAGAGGCGGCAACCCCATTACGCACCCTCCGATCCTTTTTCTCTCCCCATGGAAACAGTGCGAGAGGGGTTGTAGGGATTGAGGGAAAGGACGGAAGGAAACGGGGTGCGCGCCCGCCCTGACCTTAAAAAAAAGGGTCTACCTCCCACATACCCTTTAAGGGCTTTCCAAGGGGTTGGCGGAGACCGCTTTTCATGGTTGAAAAGGATGGGGAGGTCGCGTGGAAAAATGAAAACGAAAAAGGTTTTTCGTTCCAGTGCATTAAGTTCTCCTAGACGTTCCACGCAATGCCCAGCACAAGAGGTAGGTAACCTTTCATACCATAGGCATGCCGAAAAAAATCGCCCGAATAATTTCTACGAATTTATTGAGCGTGCCAACCGACAAGTGATGAACAGGTACATCTACAGAATGTTGGAATAACTGGGGGCGTTGTTTCCGAATTTTTGGCTTGGCAAGGGTTTCGCCATCTTAATTTGACAAATTTTGGATTTTCCTAGAGGTCTCAATTAGTATACGTATATACTTCGCATGAGAACTGAAAATACTTGCACATGCATGCAAAAGCAAAAATTGCCAACGGTTATTAATTCCTACAGCAAATCCATGCTAGATTCAATGGAATGACCTTAAATGAGTCACATAGCGAGTGACGCCATTAATTCTATTAATCAAGACACCGTTGCTATTCTAAACAGTACGAGGAAAGAATGACATTTTAAATCTCTCTGTTTAGCAGTCTATTTCCTTTATTTTCTTCTCAGAAAATAGGCATATTGGTTAATATGAAATGATAAGTTCTACGATTGATGGCAGATAATTAGTTACTTTGCAGTCATCGATGCGATTCTAAATCAGCGTTATATGATGTGTACAAAGTAAATCTCAAAAAGAAAATCCCGAGTGTTAATCCAACCATATCTAACCAAAAATTAAAGGCCACAATATTCAACCACATATTTTTATTTATAAGTAGTGCTTAATAATATGAATCAGAAAAAAAATAATATGAAAAATGTCTACCACACTTGGCTCCTGGTAACTTAAAGAATGAATTAAAAGTGGAAAAGCGTCGGTCATTTTATCCTAACAAACCCCACCTGAATTTGATTCTTTATATATTATTTCAACGCCGATAACAGCAATAACTCCTTCACATTGGGTAAGTAACAATAATAAACAATGGAAAATAAAATAATAAGCTTTGCAAAGTTCACTAATATACTAAAATAAGCACAACCCGCGTTTCATAGCCTAGTTGCTATGCACGACTCGGGTCTCATAACTATATTATGATGCCCGGCTCGTGCCGAACACTAACAACAAAGAAAAAATTATGGAAACAATAAATAATGAATCAATGGAGGAAATAATCTGGAAATGCGATGAAACTGATAGTTGAAACTACTGCGTGAGTCAGATATATCACGGGCAGAGGAAGTGGAGTGTTGAAAAGGAAAGGTACAGGGTAAAATAAGGATCGTCGGGAAAATGCCTGGCGGACTTCAGGTTGGTGCAAATTTTCTCATCAATTTGTAAAAACAAATTGGTTTGCATTGAAAAGGAAATAGAGGCAACAACGTAGGGTATACCAGAGTCCTTGCGTGCGGCTCGGCGCGTCACGCAAACAAGAGAGAAGCGCGTGCGAAAATGTTTCGCGTGGGATACCACAGGGACCCGTGCGCGGTCCCCTCTTCTACAAACGAGGGAGAGCGGGCGGCTCCGAATATGCTTTCGCGGTGCCTTCGACCGCTTAATCCCATCCCCTCTAAACGCGCGCACGCAATTGATTCAGAGAGGGAATGCACTGACGGATTCCTTCCCTACATATACCCCACGCCTCCCTCCGGAACGGCAATGCCAACCGTGCGAAATGGAATGTCTCCGTACGTGGTACAACACGTGTCAACCGACGTACCGGCACACGCGCTTGTAGTAGGGGAGTGCGATACGGGGTGAAGGCATGATAGGGAAAATTAATTGGAGGTATTTTGAAGTAACTGTATCCGCTACAAGCAAAGTAATCGGTTCTCGCCTTTTTCGATCACCAAGATTCTTAAAAACGGAAGTACCAACTAAAAATTACTCGCGATAACTCCCACTATCTTTCTTTCAAGAGGATACCTCCAATCTAGGAAGCGTTTGTGCAAGAAATCTTTAGTGGATATGGCTACAACTAGAAATCGTAAGCGCAAGTTGGAAGTGTATAGAGCTAGGAATCGCGAGTACAAATAAATCGCCACTCGCTTGACAGAACACGATAATGAAATGTTGCCAGTATAAGTATTTATCGATAGCAGAAAGAAATGATTATTTAGCCCACCCCAGAAATGAATACGCGTACTGAATTTTAAGTTGAAACAGAGTTCGAGCCTTTCAGAATGAAACGGAGAAGTACGTACATGAATAAATAAGATTTAGACAACTTGTACCTAGAATTGAAGGTCACTTTTCGGTCAATGATTAATGGTGATTATATACTTTCTGAATGTTTAATCTTTTTTCGGAAAATATTAAATAATCCCAAAAGCGGATTCTTACTAAGGATATATTAAAAATAAAATAATATCCGCAAGTAAAAAATACTTAATAATATCATTCAAAGATTTTTGTTTGGCATGAAAGAACTAAGGATTGTTAGTGACAAGTCTAAATTCTCCTCTACTCTTTCTTCTGTTTTAGTATGAAATACATAGAAGAATGTATATTCCATAGCAATGTCCTCTTCATTCCAAGAAGCTATCAAAGCCCAATTAATAAACCTGAGGCTCACCTTTCAGGAATTACGTATCATATTATCAAGAATAGCGATTGCGAAATAATTGCGCATAAATTCTCTCAAACGACAAGTTTTTTTTTCTCTATAGGATAAATTAATAATCTAATAAATACCTAATTAATGCTTCAATACTTCACAATGATGTTCACTCGACAAAAAGCAAACAGTCATGTTCATTAAGCTGCGAAAGACTGTTAGTTGACCGCCTAATAAACTAATTAATAAATAAGGGACTCACCATTCATGAATATTTTATCATATCCTAACGAATATCAAATGGAGTAGAATTTGCGTATAAGTTCTCTCCGACAACAAGTTTCATTTCTCCATAGGATAAAGAAATAATTTAGTAATTACCTAATTAATGCTTCTACATTTTACAGTGATGTTCAACCGACAAAAAAACACACAGTTACGTTCATCAAGTTGCGCACAGCCGTTACCTAACCGCACTGCGACCAACTGCGACGGAGGGGTACGACAGGGGAGTGGCTTAGACCCGAGCCATTTCGCTGAACTACTCCGGGGAAGATCAAAAGGGTTTTGCGAGGCAATTAGGAAGCATTACTCTAATTGTCACGCGCTTCTCTCTCTACAGTAGCGCACTACGACATGAAACTAACTCCGTCGCTCATGCTAGTTCGAATTTTCCACGTCGGAGAGCGTAAAATTACGGGCACTAGTGGCATTTTTCAGGTGAAATCTCACGCTCCACCTATTCTGAATGGGCGTGCCCGCCTACGGCAAGAGGGTGTCCCCTGACTGAGGGGTACAAATTGGGTGTTCCTTCTCCCCCTTTTAAATCATTTAAAAGGGTTGAATGCTAGGGAAATTACATCTTCGTACGCACATCCAAGCGAGATTACGCCTAAGCTTTGAGAGAAGACGCTTAAGGTGTTTCACCGACTAAAACATAATTTCCGTGGAGAAAGTTGACAGGAGCCCTAATATTAAAAGAAAATTCTCAAACGGATAAGCCGGTTCAACTAAAACTTTCCGAGCACAAGATAAGAAAGCCTGATTGTTGAGTAAGAATTGGCACGCAATGCCAATATATACTACCTAAACCTACTCAGTACCCAAGTTTTATTCTCCGAGCGATGAAAAAGCTTTTTTTTTACTTTTTAGTGCATTTTATACTTTTAGGGAAAAGCGTGTTTTTATCCATTTTATATAATATTTATTTCCTACTTTGTAGTGGTGAATCACGTAATCGATTACACCAGAGCTGTTAAAGAAAGCTCACACAAAAAACTTATCACTAAAGCCATCTATTAAAAAAAATTAAACTAACTTCCATACGGAAATTTAGTTGACAAGAACACAATGGAACAAAATTTCAAATGCCTAATTATTGAATATTGTGTTGACATCCGAAGCAAGCAAGTGTGCAAAACCTCAAGCCGATCCAACAATGGGAAGCGGGTAAAAAATCAATTAAAAGATTCCACCGATGAAACGAACGAAGCAAGTTAAGATAAAGCGAGTAAAAAGATACAAAAGAGGAGATCCAACGTTAAAAACAGCGTACTCACATACCTAAGCAACCCTTAACAATTTCATATAGCTCATACGAGACATGGATACAGTAAATTCCCATGACATTAAGCCTGATACGCTTTTATTCGAAAATATTAAGCATATACTTTATGGCTAGCCGAGGCGAAGATACAAAATCCCACTTCGTATGGGCATAAAATTTTAAACCCAGTTCGCCCGAGCAAACAAATGTTAAGCCATGAGGAAAAAATGACTATTTACAAACAAAAACACTAAAATGACATGCCATTTCAGTCCATTAAACTGCGAATCCTTACATGCGAGTAGGGATAAACGCTGATTCCATTTGTATTTTTGCAGTAGGTTGCCTCCAGCATGTAATCTCCTTGCCTTGGGTGGCTTCCATTTTCAGGGTTTCATATTATCGCGTGACACTTCCTTTTCGTCCCGGTAAAAGGATACAAAATCAAATTCTCCTTTGCATGCCGCCTTAGGCCATAACTATTTTTCCTCCGAGAGTCAATAACCTCAAGAGTTGCCCCAAATACAACCTGTCCTTATCCTAAAGATCGCCTAACTACAAAGGATTCAAGCGGGGGCAAATAAATATCACTTTAGCAACCCATGCATTGCTCAATTAAGACGTTTAAAACGAAACTCATCCTAGAACTGAAAAGAGAAAGCCGAATGCTAATTAATAATTAGACTCCAGAATCCCATTAGCAATTAGAAATGGTAACAACATGACAAGAAAACACCGCTGACGGTTTCCATGGATACGTTATGTTTTCGTCACGCTTATGTCGTGCGTATAATTTTCTCGAGTATGTCCCAGGAAAAGATAAGTCATCCGTTAAGTAGAAAGAACTACAAAAACTAATGCAACAGTAGGAAGTTCTGGAGACGCAAAATAAAACCTACACCATGACAATTACGAAGGATCGCCATAGCCTTAACAAGAAAAAAATATGCCATTGCAAATAAGAGAGCAAATATAAAACTTCTGAGCATGCGAGAGTTGGAAATATAAACGGAGATTAATATCGCACACGGAAATCTAGCTTGATTTCCCAAACTGTAATATAAGTACGGAATACCACAAGTCAAATTGAAACAAATACGATAAGTCAAATGGAAACCTAAGACTCTACCTTTAAAAAGACTGAAATGCGAATTATTTGCGATTTATGAAATAGGTTGTAGAAAATAAGTCACGTTGAGTACTAAAATGACGAATAAGATGATGAGAAATTTTGAGTTGCAAAAAATTTCGGACGACGAACGATAAAGAACACGATCATTTTACCTGCCTTCTTCATATATTCTACAGCACAGGAGCATTAAGCGCGAATATGGCGTGTACTATTCGGATATTTTCCGTTTTTTATACGCATACAGATTTTTATACGCATAATAATTCTATTCCAATTATGTCTTGGTAACATTGCGCCACATTACAAACAGCAAAGAACTTCATTTTAGCAAATACACGGGATTTATCTGCGACTGAAAAAAGAAGAAACCGATTGCGCTAAGTACGCAGATTAAATGTAGGAACGCTTAATGTGCTAGGAATATTTCTCACAGCCGAGAATATGGCAAGAAATTCCTACGTTCATTAACAAGATACATGATGGCCACAATTTTTCCATCTCCGCATCTTGCATACGAGCCAGGGTGAATTTAAAAATAAAATTTGCTTACTGGGAGGAAGTCAGATTTTCGCGTCGTAGACAGAAGAGGCGATTTTCCACATAAAAAATCCAGATGCGAAGAAATTCCCCGCGCCAGCACTTCCTGAAAGCTGTCGGCAATATAACCATATCTCCTCTTCCTCTCGGGCGAAAGAATTTAGTTCCGCTGTATCTTGCAAGGGATGAGCCTAGCGTGATTTTTTTCGTTGGGCGACATTCGCCACGCGCAAAGCAATTGGACAGCGGGTTTAGAACTTCCTTACGGGCAATTTCGTGGGCACTGAACACTGGAATAGGACTTAGGCATACTCACATCAATTAATCTTAAAAAATTTCCATGTGAAACCTTTTAGTTGGCTTAGGTGATGGTGGTGACTTCGACTGTCATTCCGTAAAGAGGCTGGTACGACAAACGAAATGCATGATATTGTCGAGGAAATTTCAATAAAATATGATCTTCTAATTATTCCTCAGCGACTGAGCCCACAAAAAGTAGGCATCCCGTGGTTATCTGATTATTGCACTCCAAAATTCACATTTATATAGGTGCTTTTTACTATTAATAAGGTTCATATAGGATGCATTCTAAGGTTACGAAAGATGCTGGCCTCGGTGGCGGCAGGGTAAATTCCAAGCCTGCTAATCCAGGGGTCGCGGGTTCGATTCCTGCAAGGGTGGATTCTCTCTCATCCATTCGAGCATGGATGTCAGTACGTTTCCATCAATTTTATTGTAATAAAGTGCTGTATAGTCCTAAATTCGGTTGATTAATAAATATGGAATTGTTATTTTAATTAAATCCGTAATTTAATTCTGTAATGACCATACTGCAGAGAAAAAAACTGATAAAATTTTCCTTAAACTTTACTAATCCTAATAGGGTAGTTTCCTTCATCAAAGAAAAGGAAAGGCATTGATTGCGATTCGTTACTCACCTTTAGTGTATTCATAATACACAAATTATTTGGTTTTTGAAGTACCGGTTTAGACGAATGGCAAGGGTCAAATTTTATCCTCATTTGAAAAAGGCCAGATTGGCGCCCATGCGATTCCACTCCACGTGACGTCACAGGGACCTAGTTTCTACACGAGAGGATAGGAGTTATACATCGTCTGAGGTTACCAATGCATGCATGAGGCACAGAGCTCAGGGAAACATGTCTTAATAATCACCTACTAAAACTGGCTAAGGTTGGAAAGTTTTCTTCGTTTGATAAGGTATTAATAAACCTTTTTTAAGCCAAGCGCTACCTTTCAGCAAGGTACTCAGCTACCCGCTGGCAGCCTGCGACGTATCAGCGCTAAGCCTCGCCTCAAGGTCACCTCACCGGGCGGGAGGGGGAACCAGAAATACGACGTACGGAGATATTTCCCGGCATTCATACTTGAGCGTCGCGTTTTCGCGCGCTTGAAAAGTTTCACTTTTCATTTAATCGCGAAAAATAGATATTGTCATTTAAAAATCTAAAAGCGTGAAATACGTACTCCAGGAGTAATAATCTTTCGATTAAGGCAATAAAAAAATAATAGGAAACCACCCTATTGCATTAGGGCTAGTCACAAGTCTTATCTTAGATTGTACCTTAACAGGATTCCCACTCAAACTA
This sequence comes from Ischnura elegans, assembly GCF_921293095.1. Taxonomy (NCBI): domain Eukaryota; kingdom Metazoa; phylum Arthropoda; class Insecta; order Odonata; family Coenagrionidae; genus Ischnura; species Ischnura elegans. The sequence goes on along the minus strand of NC_060257.1, from coordinate 29,903,126 downwards.
AAATATAAAATTCACGGTTTTCACGGTCTAAATGTCTTCAAATTCACGGTTTGTAGATAAACCATTTTAGGCAGAAATATTGATCACGTAACAACCATCGGCCGCACATCAACAACAAATTTAACAAACGCAACAGACGCCGTGAATGCAAACGCAGCAATGAAAGTGCTATCTCTCATGACGTCACATATCGTTTGCAAAATTCAGCTCCGGCTAAAGGTTGTGAGTGGAAAAATGGAGGGAGCAGGGTGCCAGGGAAGTTAAGAAGTGTCTGAATTATCGCAAGTGTTAATGAACACTTTGGACACTGAGGAGAGAAGACGAGAGAAGATTGGAGGCATTCGAGATGTGGGTACGGAGAAGAATGGAGAGGGTGAAATGGACGGAGAGGAAAAAGGAACGACGAAGTGCTGGATATGGTTGGCGAGGAGAGGCAGCTTTTAGATGAGATACGGAGGAGACAGAAGGTTTGGATGGAGTTAGTGCTTAGCGGGGAGGGGATGTTGAAAAAGGTGTTACAGGGTAGAATGTTAGGGAAACGAGGGAGGGGACGGAAAAGAATAGGATATTTAGATAGATTGAAAGGGATTAGGCCTTACAGTGAATTGAAGAAGGCAGTGCTGGAAGGAAAGGGAGGCTTCCAGATCAATTCTTGAACACTCCGTGGAAACCTACCTTAATCGGTAGAATACTATAATAATAATGAACACTTTGGTAACCAGTCTTCCGGCTTTGGTACAGGCTTAAGGTCAACGTGTCATCATGACATACAGACCAATATAATTGCGCTTCAAATATGCGTGTCCAGATAAATCCGTGGCCTTGTCTACGCAAGACTGACCTAGAAATATGACCAAAATATCCATTTTTATTTTAATCTGTCAATCGTAGTTATATGAACGTAAAATCAAGATTAAGAGATTTTAAGGCTTTAGGACGAAATTCACGGCTTTTTCCAGGTTTTGTTTCACGGTACGCGAAATTCACGGCTTATTCACGGTTTCAAGGTTTTCAAGGTTGAGTTGGAACCCTTTTTCAACTAACATTGTGGTCGGAGCAATAATTTTCGAACGTGCAGCAACGTGCTGTGCGAAGGGGAAAACACACCCTGCCAGACACCTTTGAGTGGGGGCATACACTGCAGATGTGTTAGAAAATACTGCCGTAAATCACGAAAGGACGGGAAGATGCAGGGGAAAACCCCTACGTCAGCCACGAGGCAGGGTTGCCACTTCGTTCAGTTCCCGCCAATTACAGGCGGCTGGAGCCTAGCCTCCTCCCCCACCCACTCTTCCTCCGGCCATTACATCTGCCCCGTGCGGGTGGGTGATCGGTCAAGAAATTTCGGCCACACCTGGACCGTACCACATACCCCCGAGCATGGCTCGGAAATTTCGAACATTCGCTTCAGCTGTGGCAAAGATAAATCCCATAAAATCAACCCCAATGGAACGCCGTACCTCGGTCCCTATGTAAGCATACTCAAACAATATGTCTTTTCAGAGGTGGAAAATCTGCAACGTCTTCATTCTGTACCAAAATGCTTCAATAAAGAGCATTGAATAATGATTAAACGAATAATAAGGGCTGAGAAATGGGGAATTTCACCCATTGACTTTCATAGGGACTAAAAATTATCAGATTTATTGTTCCCATGATGAGTATAAAAAATCGGTTGCTACACTACAAATCATTGTTGAGGTGATTCAATAATTGCCCCTGGTCTTCGACGAACGATGTTCGTCGACTACGGGTCGTTTATTCCTCGATTTTAGAGCGTAGTCAATGGCCGGGAATCCTACCTTGTTATCAGTTGCTAATGAATATCACACATGAAAAATAATTACCCTTCTTTCCTAGGATTCGAACTCGGATCCCATACACATACCATACTAAGTTTCTACGTGAAAAATAATTCTCTTTAAAAATTTTTCCGAGGATTAAATTATGCAAACCATAAAAAATAGTAATACATACAACAATAAACGCTAATGACGCACTTTGAAAGAATAACAAACGCAAAAATATAACTAAAAGTTAATAATAATTCATAGAATAAAAAGCGTATCAAATTCAAAGGCAATCTAATAAATAGAAATGTTCTTCAGGGTGTGATATTACTATTCACAGGCGTCACTAATATTAATTAATTCAGGAAGAAGTGGGATGATGAGTATATTTGAACCGTAGCTAATGGGAAGGAGTAAAACTTATCCTCTAGAAATACATGACCAAGAATACATGAATATTATTTTGTCATGAATGATACATGACGAAAACACATAGAAAATATTATAATAGCCTCTGATTACCGCCTATGAATTAAAAATAAGACCATATACGTCAAAACAAGAACATAGTCATCAATTACGTATTTGGACAGAAGGAATAAAGAGCGCATCAAACGCATGGTATTCTTACAATTAAAAATGTCCCATATTAGGTGCTATTACGAACCAAAATATATGCTGAAAAATAACCTACAATCAATTTAACGAGGATAAAATGATTGAATAACACTAAATTATTAACGACTAAAACATGAAAGCCGTCGATGACAGACATTGAACGAGGAATATTACCGAATTTGTTAACACAAGTTAATAAAAAATCATGTAGGAGAAATATGGGAATATAAATAGCTATTACTTTTAGCCAAAAGTCCGAAGTCCTCTTCCCGAAAACAAACGGTGAAATTCGTTCTTCAGCCACTCCTCAAACGAGTCCAATAAATAATAACTACCTTCCATTTCAATACGGCGAACTTCCAATATATCACGCATGAATCGGTTGAACTTATGTAAACAGCATATCAAACGTAGAGGATAATCCTATAAATAGCATTCTCCCCAAGGGTTTGCTATTGCTATTCAGAGGTTTCCTGAAGTTTTGATTAATTCAGCACGAGGAGGGTTGTTGGAGGGGGGAGGTTATCTTAGTCGCGGCTAAAGGGAAGCCGCAAACTTGCAGTAGTGGCCGCACGAGGCACGGAACGTCGGCGAAAACCGTCCAAGACCATCATCGCCTAATGAACGCAATATGTCACCGCTACGCCCGCGAGGCCGAAGCCACGGAGAACTCCAGGGAGGATCCCTAATCAAGGAGTACTGAAATATACCGGCCATAAATCCCCGGCATCCGACCAAGGAAGAACGCAACTTCTTACTCACAAACCGATCTCTTTATACTCTCTTACTCTCTCAAGAGAGAAAGGGAAAAAAGGAACGAGAGAATGTGTAAAGGCTTCTCGGAAGCATCCTCCACAGGAAAAAGGCTGAAAAGGGCACACACGTATCACAAAAAAAAGACCACCTCACATACGCATTAAAATATTTAGGCATATACAATGTGGGAAATTCCTATTTATAAAAATACCCTACGATTGATACATACGCTATTTATTTCCCGTACCAGAATATGTTCTTGGTTACTCAACGACGTAGCGATGGGGATTAATAGGAATTTTTTTAAGAATGAGGGTAACTAAAAATTGACGCTGAATAGGTTACATGTAAGTATGAAGTGATGAAGTCAATACTAATTTCGTTTCCTGTAAAGCCTTTTTCGAAGTAGCTAAAGGAGCTAAGTAGCTAACGACTGCGTGATACATACTATACGTGTTCTATAATAATAATACTACTTAAATTATTAACCATCCATAATTAACATGCAAGAAAGTGTACATTATTTTCGGGTGAAGTACACAAAATTCGGAAAAGCTACGAATTATTATTAAAGTATTCTACCGATTAAGGTAGGTTTGCATGGAGTATTTAAGAAGCATTTTGGCAGACTATCCTCCCTTCATGGACTTACCTCTTCAATTCACAATAAGGGGACAGCGGAAATGACAGCGCTTCCCTCATTCATTTTAAAATGTCATCTTGAACAAACGTCAACCAGAAATTCATAAATAATCACGTAATAAACACTTATTAACAGCAGTCTATGCATAAAATCTAGTATCAATGTCTCCGTTATTTTCCGTTTCCTTTACCGTCAGATATGGAAAACCAACTCGCAACCTCTTTAAAACAGATATGCATTTAGCTCCCTTTCGATTTCCATTTTTTGTTCATTTCGCTGAAAAGCCAATTGTAAGCAATGTAAAATTGTAAGTACAAAGCCAATTGTATGTACAATGCTCATTTTTTAATGTCAACTCTTTACGTAATAATGGCTGATTTGATCCTTCTCCTATGTCATAAAAACCATTTTATGCAGGTGAGGGAGTAATTTCAATCTAATCTTTGCATCGAAAAAGGCATAAGGATGTTTACGTATATCCAATTATCGAAGAAAATATTTCCTCAGAACACACACAATCATGTGAAATCATTATTCGCCTTTTATTGCAGAAAATTGCTGGATTTGTACTACTGCACCTACGGTGAACCACTTCTAGTTGTTTCTAATTAATGCAAACGCATTCGCTACTTTTAACGTGATAAGAAATAGCTGTATAGATTTTTATAAACTATAGAATCAGTATATTGGCAACAATGTAGGTTTATTTTACTTCCATGTTAGCAGCAGAACATGGAATAATAAAACATGATTTAAAAGAATAGGTTTTCTCACTGTATGGCTTTTACGAGTACGATGATTCTTTAAAATTTGCCCAGAAATTCCATAAATTTCCAGGCAAAATTAAAAGCTCTTATTTCCCATCCTATTAAAGGCAATAATAAGGTTAAAATAGCAACGAAAAGGCATCACTGGGGGTCCGTTTCCACGGGCCTAGCTGCGTTGGCATAATTTCCACCTATATTCAACTTCAAGGGTAAGTCCTCTTCTTATGGCTGAATGAACTCGCCAACGGACGTTAATGTGATGTGAAACTAAATCGCTAAGTCACGTAACGTGCTCAAAAGTTAGGATAAACCAATTTAGTCTCATCATCACGGATAAGTTTGCCTTGCCACGGCAATTTTCTTCAATTAAGTGTACAAAACAAAAAGCGTCGTTTTAGACTTATTTTAACCACCGACGCCGCCACGGCATCGGTTCGAGTTACTTTGCTGGAGGTGAAGCTGAGCTCAACCGTGGAGAAGCCCTTATCCTCCTACCGACGGTAAAACTGTTGCTTCCAGTAAAGGCGAGAAACGGAAATGTTAGATGAAGTTAAGCTCTTCGTATATTTACGAGCTTTAAAATCACGATACATCATAGTTATCATACTTACCAGCTGTGAAAGCACCAAATCCTCCGACAGCAATAGAATGGTTTCCTTTTTTTTACAACCTAAATCGAAAGATTAATACTCCTGGAGTACGTATTTCACGCTTTTAGATTTTTAAATGACGATATCTATTTTTCGCGATTAAATGAAAAGTGAAAAATTTCAATATCGTATTTTTTCAAGCACGCGAAATCGCGAGATTGAAAAGCACGATACATCATATTTATCCATATGATACACAACAGACTTTTCATCCAAAAAACATCTATTTCAACAAAAAAATTAATAAAATCGAAAACGCGGAATTAAGGGTTCCATCTTACCAGTTAGATGCACTGAAATAAAAGATTTACTTTTCCACAATCATTATTTTAATGCGTATTTCGCGTTTCGGCTCACAGCGCAATATGGTATAATTCTTGTATGTACCAGATAGCTCTGGGAGCCGAAATGCGTCGTATGGATTGAAATAATCGCGGAAAAGTTTAACTACCATTCAGAGTTAACTTCAAGATTTCATTTTTATGCCCTGATGTGTTAGTTGTGCTGAATTCCATTCGGAAATATTTGATATATTTTGAACAAGTTTATTTTGTGATCTCTTTTGTATGTAATATTCATCTTATGCTCTTAATGGACATTTGTCCAAGAACAATAAATATTATTATTATTATTTATTTCGATGGATCGAACTTCCATTATATCACGCCTGAGTCGGTTGAATTTAGTTAAATATGTTTTCTCGATTGAGAAGTAATCTCATCTTACGGTCATATGTTATTTATCGGCATATACCTAGAGTTCTTCATTGAAGATGATAAAAATTGGCTCGCGGAGATTGGCAACGTGATGCAACAGGATATTAGGTTCGATGTTTCGGGCCATTTCCCATGAATAAGTGACCAGCAGAGGGCCACGATACGATTATTTTGGGCCTAATTCTAATTAGACTCCTCTGTGGCATTCGCCGAAGTTAAAGTTAGACTTGGGCGTGAATGAAAAAGTCCCCTCCTTCCCCGATCACGAACAAATAGAAAATAGAAAACGTTGATTTTAGCTTACAAATAATACAGCGAGGGTTGGTGGGTTGAGTTGACACTCTGAGAGCCGCTTTTATAACGTCTGGTTAGCGCAATCCCAAGATGATGCTGCCTTCAACTTTACCGGGCGATGGCTCAAAGTTCTGGTTTCATTGTGGCCTGACCTTATACAGAAGCTTACCAGAAATTTCCACCATCTCTAAGTTAAAGGCTGTATCACCTTAAGATTACCGTTAGCAAGGCGTAATAAAACTGGCCCTGGAAGTCTATATACATTAAGTTTGCAGCGTGTCAGTTAGTATGCATTTTACGCAGACATACTTACTCTATCTAAGTCGTACCAAGTGCTACAGAGATGGGGTTCGGTGCGTTCGACGCAGAATTTCCGCACGCACATTTTAGACTTGGTCCAAGTGCTGTAGCTCGACATTGCGTAAAAATTGCACTGTGGGCAAAAAAAACGTGCAAAAACGGAAAAAATCAGCTTGCTAACAAAACGGGAGACAAAAAGTGGCAAGCCACAATTAATTCCTGTCCCCCCCCTATAAGTAATCGTGCGTTTTCAAACATGGAATTTACAGATTTGATGGTTTTACGTGGAAAAACATAGTTTAATTTTCATTCAATGGAATTAAGGGATTATTTTAAAACGAAATATCACCGAGGTATTACTTTTATTTCTTTTCTAAGAGAATTTAACCTTAAGCGTAAAGGAAGAACCTTCTCTTCTAGTCCTCTACCGATGGCAAAACGATTCCGCCAAGAAGTGACGGCGGGAAATGGTAATGTGATGTGAAGTTAAATCGCTGGAAAGGCGGGCGCTGAGGGGGTGGGTGGAGAGGAGGCGAGAGACGCGATTGGCTCCAGAGGGGAATGCCTCCACACACGCCCCCACCTCCTCCCACACACTCACTCTCTCTCTCTAAGGGCCGCTCTTTATATAGCGACGAAATGGGTGTATGGCAGGGGGGTTGGAAGGGGGAGGAGGCAAAATGGAATAAGGGTGCTAGTGTATATGTATGCCGGGAGCGAGGAGGGGGAGAAATATGTATTAAGGGAGCAGTCGTTGGGTCCCGTGCCTTTCAAACGGCGAAGTGTCGTGTCTTCATCATCGCCATCAGTGTATTTCGAGTCTCGGCGCCACAGATGGGACGTGAACACACAGCAGAAGCAGAGAGGATGGGCTAACTCGATGGTTGTATTACTTACCATCGGAATACAGGCTGTTTGAGGAGGAATCTGCAATACTTCAGGAAATGGTAGAGTAGACGATTTTAAGCATTTTTTGTTCGTAAACATGGAGTCTCAACTCCATAGTAACTGACCTAAGGAGCAAATATATTTCGAATGCACTTTGCAGTTACCATTAAAACAATTTCTCTTGGGCATCAAGCCTTTACGACATTTTATTTATCACTCAGGATTTTTAAGGACGCTGAATTATTTAGGTTGGACGAAAATGTGCTATTATAGTAGTCTGAAAAAATTAATCTTTGAACGGAATTAAACAAGAGCTTTGAGCGAGTATCAACATTGAAATTGCGCTATCTCGCCCATTTTGAGGTTAATTTTCTGATGATATGATTTTTTTGATAAAAATATGAGTGACCCATGCATCTAATGCCAGTAGGCCGTACCTCTACCTTACTCGGTGTGTCGGTCGAAAATAACCTATTCGAAAAATCTGTCCTGGTTTGATCTTAAATCAAGGAGAAAATATAGCATGGCTTGTTTTACATTCAATCTCTTTAAACATGGTAGCCCTCTGTATTTAAAGGATCTTTTTCTCCCCAGTTGCAAAATCACTACTGTTGTTACAAGACAAGACCCCTGTTTTTTGTATGCCCCACAGTTCCGCACAGCTACAGTTCAGAAGTCATTTACTGTTGTTGCCTCAAAGCTGTGGAACGGTTTGCCGAAACATGTAAAAGACATTGCATCACTGAAAATATTTAAGAAAACGATTGTCACCCACCTACTTTCTTGCTACCCATGAACACTGATCATGTAATTTAATAATCATTTATCTCCTCAATGATGTGATTAATACCTATTGTTGTGTTAGAAGTATTAATCTAGTTCTTGTTTCATATGTTAAGCTAAATTTCCTTTTTTAAGGTTGTGTTATTTATTTCTTGGTATGTTTGATGTTCCTTTTTTCTATTAGAAAAAGAAATTATTATTTTCCAGTTTTACTATGTTAATTCCAGTTTACTATGTTAATTGTATTGCTCACCACTTTAACAATTTCTATGTTCCAAAGGAGTTAAAACTCCTAGAGTAATAAATGAGTTAATTATTATTGCACTGAATTCTTGAGGCCTTTACTTTGTAGAATTCCATTATATGGTTGGAAGGAAATTACTTTGCTTTTCTACAAAACACACACTTTATAGCCGACTAGTTTCGGTTACAACTAGTCTTGAAAATGGTACAGTGTAACCGAAACTAGTCGGCAATGAAGTGCGTGTTTTGTAGAAAAGCAAAGTAATTTCCTTCCAACCATTTAATTACTATTAATATTTATTCGAAGGTGAAGCACGTGGTCCCTCCGGTGCGAAACATTATCTGCGTTTCGTTTCAATCCTGAGTGTAGCTCCCCGGGTTTATAACCATTCCGTTTCGTTTCTAAATTTCGCTCCCGGGAACGAAACTATTGAAATTTTACTGCTTTTTTACTTTCTTCTAGTTTCGAGTGCCATCCCCAATCGAAAGCGATGACCACCTTAACCGGCTTATTTCCCGAGAATACTTCATCAGCAGTGGCGCCGACTCCATGGGGCCCGAGCCCCCTCAAAAATTCCTTATGGGTGTGAGGAAAAAATGTGTCAGGCTTGTCGATTTTCCCCGGAGTGTCCACATATTGAGATTCGAGTTATCAATGTTCTGATGTTGATCATATGACTCTTCTAAAATGTTTAAAAAAAACTTAAAACTCACTACTTATAAAATTTCCCGGGGCAAGATCCCCGGTTTAGGCCCCCGCAATATTTTTTGTAAGTCGGCATCCCTGCTCATCAGCAATATTCGCTGGGAAAACACCAAATCCTCCGACAGCAATAGGGTGGTTTCCTATTTTTAATTGCCTAAATCTAAAGATTATTACTCCTGGAGTACGCATTGCACGCTCGTGGAGTTTTTAATGACGATATCTATTTTTCGCGATTAAATGAAAATTGAAAATTTTCGAGCGCGCAAAAACGCGACGGCTAAGTATGAATGCTGGGAGAAGCCCATGTGACGTCAATCTGGTTCCGGCTGCCGCTGTGTGAGGCCACCTTGTTGCGAGGCTATGAGCGCCGCTACAATGCAGGCTGCTAGCAGGTAGCGGTAGTACCCTACTGGAAGGTAGCGCTTGGCTTAAATAAGAATTATTAATGCCTTATCAACCGAAGGAAACTTTCCGACCAAAGGCGATTTTAATAGGTAATTATTAAGAGATTTTTCTCTGAACTCTGTGCCTCATGCATACATTGGTAATCTCAGACGATGCAATACTCCTTACTACTCGTATAGCATCGGGCCCCTCTGACGTCACGTAGAGTGGGATCGCATGGCTGCCAATCTGGCCTTTTTTTCAAAATTGACCATTAACATTCGTCTAAACTGGGATTTATATTTTTAGATTATTCTAAAGCCAAATAATTTGTATACCATGAACACACTAATGGTGGTTAACGAATGGCAATTATTGCCTTTCGTTTTTTTATGAAGGAAACTAGTCTATTCATACACAACTCCATTCTACTATCTCCAAAATACGGTACTTTTCCCGCGTGAATAAGTTTACGGAAGGAGCAGAGAAATTCGGAATGGTTTCCTACGTCTTTCCCGGCTTTCCCCACGTGTTCACCGCCAAGATAGGAGAGGACGCAAAGATTCCCGTGCCAAGGGGAACAGCTGCGGCACTACGATGGGTTACGTAAATATAAACAAACCGTGTAGCAGGGGGGGAAAAAAGCGCCGGGTCCAACATTCAAACCCCGTCCAATTCACGGCTCCGCTTTTGAACAAACTCGGGGAGTGGGGATGGATTTTTTTTAGAGGGAAACGGGAGAGGGAGAGTATTTGGTCGAGTGGGTTTTTCTGAGAGATCTCTCCAGAGTGCGTGTATGGAACATGGTGGCGTCCAACCTCAAACCCTAGATCAAACGTATTTATTTGGTTAGTGGGGGAAAAAAGACTCCCGAGATGGCGAAGCGAAGAGAACGTCACTTCCCGTCACATCGTGAATGCAGCTAGTGTAAGAAAAATGTCGATCAAAATCGATTTTTTGAATAATCGACTCTCGAGCAATCGATTTTACGAACAATCGATTTTACGAGAAATCGACTTTAAATCAAAGTGAAAAGCTCGATTTTTTTTACAAAAATCGAAATTTGAACCGAAAGTTCGATTAATCGAAAAAAATGACGGTTCTAAAAAATAAATACAGTATTCAGTAATAACAATAATACAACAATACTTACAACAGTAATTACAATATAATATTATAAATTCGAGTTAACATTCGGATGCCGGTGGTGACGCTGCTGTGATCATACGAAATGGTCAAGATCGAAGTTGAAAAATCGAGTTTGGATCGAAACTCGAATATCAAGGGACGACCTCAATTTCCTCGACCTTTGGCATTTAAAACTCGAATTTTCATTTTTATCGAAATCGATAAAACTCGAAAAAATAACATAAATATCAGCGCCTCCTATATATGACATCAACTCTTATATGTGATTCCATACAATGCTATAAGCTATTTCACATCGAAAAAGTCTTTCGAAGACTTCTGTGATGAGTGGCAGATGCTTTCATGGTTTCCGGGTATCCACCGAGTTGTTTGATGACTGATGGCGTCAGTTTCGATGTCGTCCCACCAGAATCCTCAGGCCAGAAGTGGAGTTTGATGCTAAATGGGTCTGTACATATACGTCGAAGTTTAGTTGACAGGTAGTGTAGCTTCCCAACTCACGTATTCCTTAATTCAGCATAATTATGAATTTTCCTAGTTTTTCTGATATCATGGATAGTTTGTGGATCATGGTGGCATGCAACCTCAAACCTTATATCCAAAGTATTTATTTGGTTAGGGGGAAAATCCTCCCGTTGGAAGGATTAGTAGAACGTCAATTCCTGTCACATCGCGATCGCAGCATCTCATATCAGTGACGTCAACTATTAGATATGATTTCAGCTAGTTTCACGTTCACACGAAGAACAAGGGCGAAGTTTAGTGCATTATGTTGGGGGGTAGTAGTAATCCTGCCGGGAGTGTAGGGGTTGTATACACCCCCAAGTAAAACGGGGGTTATATCCACGTGATCCTGCAAAATTTGTTTAAATTAGCCGCTGAAAACAACATTTTAAGTACCATCTCAGGCGAAAATTTATTTAATTTTGTTTTTTTTCGTTGTTCTTGAATGTACAGGATTCGTACCTTTTTAGGACAAATACCAATTCAGTTGAGGGAGTAGGCTCCCCCTGCCCCCTCTCCAAAACTCCGCCTACGACTAAGGAGATCTTGCGAGGCTTCCACGATGAGTAATGGATGCATTCATGGTTTCCGGATTTCCACCGCGTTTTTTTATGACTAATGGCGTCAGTTTCGTTGCGAATTCCACCAAAATCTTCAGGTTAAAATTAGAGTTTGAACAATTAACTAATCATAAAATGGGTGAGATTAAAGTAAGCTCAAAGATTTATAGTCTCAGATAATAAAAATCGCACATTTTCAAATAAACTTAATTATTTAATGTCCTAAAAACTCCAGAGTAATAAATTTAAGGTCGTAAAGGCTGGATTGCCCAGAAAAAGTTTTACACAATGTTTGCGCTGCCACAGCTCAGTAACTAAGGAGTTGAGACTATGTTTATAAACAAAAAATACTTAAAATTGTCTCCCCTACCACCTCCTGAAGTATTGCAGATTCCTCCTAACACCCTGTATAATTTAGTATACGTCACACAACGTATTATTTAATACCACGGACCCAAGTTTCAATGCACAAAGCCATGTTACATATGTAACACCATCACTGTATATTTTCTTATCACCTAGCAAACTTTTAACGAGATATTGTGGTGACATTTGAGGGACTTGTAAGTACAATTCATTCAATCTAATTGCAGGTCCACAAAGTTACGGACAACACCATTAAATCTGTATTACATCTGTAGTACATTATTTGATCTCATCATGAAAAACAACACGTAGGCAAAAAGATTCACCCAAAACAGTTCACGGATAAAAATCTTCTCCCGTTGACTCAAGCGACGCGACCGAGGACGTGCCTTTCAGCATTTGTCTCGACTCGCGTCGCAGCACCAGGGGGAACGTCCTTAATCTAACCGACACCTAGCTCTTACGGGAGCGCGTTCTGGGCACGACACTTTAAGAAATCAATATTCAAGGATAACATCGCGAAGCCCTGACGCCTGACCGGACATGATCCCCTGAGCAGGAGCGAGCCAAGAGTGCTGAAGTGCAGGTATTCTAGTAGATATATGATACTTATTTACTATTACTGGTACATACATCTACATACTACCCCGAAAGCCGCATCAATAAGCGCGTGGCAGGGGATGTAAGGGTACAATCAGTTAACAAATAAAAAGGAAATACACGAACGAGATTCTACCTAGCTTTTATTTAAGTCCTCAATTTTTCGGAGGGAAAACGAATTACCATAACTATAGATTCGGCAAAAGATATATCTTAATTTATTGTTTTTTCCGGGTCTAGAAATATAATTGGGTTCAAACATGATTTTCAGCGTGTCGCTCTGAAAGATATCTTTTCTCATTGCTCAAGCAATCTATGCCCGCTTTCCTGGAATCTAAGACTAAGACAGTACTTATTTATCGTACAGTTTTTTACTAAACTTACTAATGTAATTAGTGCTTGGCAAGGATAAAATCGAAAAAATAGTTTTCATTGTCGGATATAAAGGAAAAAGGATATCGAGCCGTGATCTTCGAGTTTCGATCCAAGCTCGATTTTCAAATTCGTTCTTGACCATTTCGATTGATCTCAGCAGCGTCACCGCAGGCATATGATAACGTGAACAGTCCCAGATGAAAGAGGGCCGGTAAAATTGGAAAGGCACGCTCTCGAACACCAAGAAAGCATCTCAACATCTCTGATCTTTCTTAAAAATTTAAGCGAAGACGAATGGTTGCAAGCGGTAAATAGCGATAGGAGAACCCAAAACGTTAATGCATTTTTAAATTTTTACTACATAAATTCAAGCATGTAATCTAAGCATTTTTTTATTGCTCAAATATATTTTTGAGAGTTTTTCGAATGAATAATGAGAATGTTTTTGTTCCAACAGTGTTCTTTGCTATAGAACCGTAATTTTTTTCGATAACACGATCTTTTGGTTAAAATTACGCTTTTTGCTGAAAAATCGATTTCCCCGACTATTTTCGATCGCTGCATGCACGAAGTCTTGCAACTCGATTCCCAATCTAAGAACAAGAAAGACTATCTGGGCACTCCCATTGCCATCAGGGAACTCCGATAACATTTAACGACTACGTTTGGCTCACAATCCTATCCCAAAGCGTTCACAGGAATCCGTCGCAAACGCCGGGAATACGATACGATGTTTCCTGAAAGGGGTCGAAGCCTTTTTCTTTTACGGGACCAATCCATGCCTTTTTTACGCAAATGCTCCCGTCTTTGGGGCCATACGATTGTTTTCATTAATATGCAATGGGTCAAGGTTTTCCTAAACAAGGGCATTCGCACCCCCAGAGGATTCAAGACAGTATTCCAAGGTGTCCAAGGTAACATCTCTTTTTTACGCTCATCCTAAGTTCACCGCCCTACACTATATTCATGCATGAATAAATAAAAAACATTTCCTCCCCACTGCTGTTCTGTATAGAAAATTTTCACAGCTATACCGATCGCCAGATTTCGATGATATTTTTCCCACTCACTCTTACCTAATTAGAATATTATCGCTCTCTAACAATGTACCGGGCGCAATATCTGCGACTAAAAAACAAAATTACATCATATCTTCAAGCTTTTTTTATAGAAATTTATGTTTAAACAACAAATATTTTCCATTGGTTACTACCAAAAACGGCACCAGCATTACACCCATGTAAGATTAAAAAACATGAAATATTTTTCGCATGTGTGAAATTGGACTTCCATAAAGTAACACAGCCTTGAAGATGGGAGACAAGTCGTCTCCCGAAACGTCGGCTTATATAAAAGCATTAACCTGGCTGAGAATTCGAGAAAAATTCGTCAGATGTTAGATTAAGTTCATGTTTGCTATTTTGAACTAAATACCCTTACCTAATTGGCTTAACTTTATACTGTTAATATTTTAATTTCACACATTGAAGGATATTTGTATATCTAACACGATAAACGCTCTCTGTCACGTACAATGTCGAGTATGATAGTATACACACATAAGACCCTGTGCAACTGCAATCGATATTTGCATCAACAGATATCGGCTGATAACAGGCGTACGGCTTATTATCATATTTTCACCCCAGCAAAAGACTTTGTACATAACTGCATTTACGAGGAAATTTAAAGAGCATATATTACGGAGGATAGTATTTCGTGCAGTAATTTTCTTTCCCGGGAGTTAACCCCATGACACATAGCGATTCTACGCTAATACAAGATCAAGAAATCAATGAACGAGAGAATACGTGAGCCATAGACAAATGTCGAAAACAACGATAAAATTGAGTGATATTTAATGAATTATTTCTAAATCACTTTTTCGAAATACGTTGATTTAATCTTTGAAACTTTGATCGTACCCATGCAAAGGATAAAATTCTATACAAAACAGGTTGAGAAATGAAAGTTACCCAGAATTACCTGAAGAGCCGAAATGTTTTTCGGGTATTACATCGTAATCAACAGCATGAAGAATAAATTTTGTAATGTCGAACCGTAGATGTATACATGAACATATGGCATTTGACGAATTCATTTGACGAAGACGAGGCAAGGAATCGGTATATATTAATAATGGGTGACCAAACTATCTCTCAAAAAATCAACGAAGAGCTCAATTTAGCCAAGGCCCTTCACATCAACTACTCCCAGCAAATGTTTTCATAAGTCTCTTTCGAACAGAGTTGGCCCTGGATCAAATATAACTCCTACTGAGTCATCCACTGGCGATGAATCCAGATTAAACTTGAAAATGAGACTCGCGAAGAGGATAATGATGTATGGCTTTTAAATCCAACGACAATTCTAATATCGTTGAACACGCTAGCGTGCAGAAAAAAAACGAAAAAAAAAATGCTTAAGCTATACAATATTGGGGACTCTAGAATGCAAGAAAAATTTACTCTGGAATTTTTCCATTGCTACGTGGTCTCTGATAAATTGGACATTATCCATTCAAAAAATAAAAATGACAATCTTGAAAGTGAAATCTCTTGGAAGCAATCCCTTGTATGTTTCCTCTAAGTATACTGTTCTTCCAATACCATCGTATAGGCTAGCGTGCAGAAAATGACTCGAGCGATAAAATAATGGCGGCTCTGCATCACAAAAGAACACGGACGCAACCTAAATGAATTTTTTTCATTGCTACGTGGTCTCTCATAATTTGGACATAATCAATTCGAAACACGCAAATGACAATCTCGAATCTAAAAACTCTTACGAGCAATTCTGCGAATATTTACTCTCAACAAACTGTTAAAGTATGACAGTTACGGCCTATGCATCACCCGTCATTAAAACACCACTGACATTGTGGATTCGGTTGGCTTAAATTAAGATTCCATTTCAGCACATCCAAATGGAAAAGATAAAGTGCCTGGCGACGCTCAAAAATTCGGAAAACGGCAATTATGTCAGCCACCTTGCGGCTCTCGGAGGAAGCTCGAGAAAAAACCGGAATCGGTCCGCCCGTCGGACGGAAAAATAAATAAATAAAACGAACTGAATTCTCCCACCGGGCGAAGCATTCCGACTCTTGAAAACCTAATGGGGACGCGGGCGATAAGGAAAGATAAAATATGGACACATCAAAGAAGTTATCGTTTATCGATTAATTTTATGGTCCAAACTGGTTCTCGAGCAAGACTTTCCGAGCCGGGGAACTGCAGTAAAAGCCGTCAAAACTCGTCCGGAACGCGAAGGAAAACACTGGGATTTCTTTTTTCCCGGTCGAAATCGAAAGAGAGTTACCATTCCGTCTACATACCTCTTGAACGGGGGTTTAAAAGATGAAATCTTGTTATTACCTCACCCACGTCGCTATGGAGACATAAACAAGACTGGTTCGAAATTGAAAGTGATCAGAATTTCTGTTTAAAAACGTCGGTGGGCATTTTACGCGTTGCGTTCTGAATAAAGATAGAAATATAAATGGAATACGTGCGTATTAAATAAAAAACAATTATGCGCCTCATATTTCTTAAAGATCGCCTCGAGTAACCATTTGCAAACAAGAAAATGGGATCGACCATCGAATAATTTTTCGCGGTCATCATAGAAAGAGCTTCCTGGATGCCCGCTGCAGATGAGGCCGTCGAGAGAAAACATTCTGGTGGGGTGGATTATCTCACCTGGGGAGGAGGGTATAATACTTTCAGGCGTTTAGTTGAAAAGGGTAAGCTTAAGGCTATCTGGCAAGCGATTAGGGGGGGGGGGAGGGTTGATCCCCTAGTTGCCCACCGCTCGCAACAACCTTGAAATTAAGTTATCAAATAACACAAAGTATACTTGTACTTGCATATCTTACTCTAAGCTAACATGAAATAGTACGCTTAAGACTACCTAGCAATAGGGGGGTTTGGCGTTTGATCCCTCCCGCTCGCAACACTCTTGAAATTAAGTTACCCAATATGAAAATTTTATCTTGATATTACTCTATCCATTATCATCACCACGGAGACATAAAAAAGGCAGGTTTATAAAATGGAAATGGTGATAAAATTTTTATAAAATAGCAATTTCATCAATGAACATGTGATATTTGGAACGAGTAATTCGTTGCGAAAAAAATGACCGGTCAAGCGAGAGTTAATGCGTCCTCTTAAAAGCATATTTCCGCAGTTTCGTGAGAGTTTAACTTTCACCGAATGTGCGAAGAGATTTTACTAGGCCTGACAAAAGTTAAGAAGGGCAAAATAAATGTATCGAGCAAAACGTTTTATTCATATATGCTACGGAAAAAATCATTATTTCAAACTTACAATTTTTGTAAACATTTGAGCTAACTTAGTAAGTTATGAGGAAAACTCAACCCGTACCACATAACCTAGGCCATACAACTATCCCTATGTATATCCTATGGATGGTGTCAACATAAGGACGACGGATGAGGTGAAGTATCTGGGAGTTAAGATAACTTAGAACCTATCGCAGTGAAAACTCTTAAGAAATATTTGTGGCAGAGCCCTGAAGAAACTAGGATTCGTCAAGCTTGTTGCGGGAATATTTCCGGATGAGAAAGTAAAAGAGAGATGCTATTTCGCACTCGTCCGGCCACAACTTGAATATGCAGCGAGCGATTCCGTGCAGAAAGACTTAATCCATGAACTTGATAAAATACAAAAATTCAAATGCGCGATTCGTCAAAAACTTTAACGGGAGTACAGAAAGCGTAACATAGATGTTAAACGAATTAGACTGGGAGCCTGTATAGACTCGAAGGCTGCGCGCTTAGCTTAGATTGCTAGATTCCTTGAGCTATTGAGAATATATGAGTGGGTTGGAAGCAAAGGGGTACAAGTGATTTCTTTTTTCTATACAGAGTTAGGTACTGAAATTAGATGTAGAAAACAAATGACATCGACTAGATATTTAGTAGTGCATTTGATTTTCCACTCGATGTCAACACAGAACAGAGTCACTCGTATCCCTAGGCAACCAATTTTTGTGTGTTTCTTCTAATTCACCAAAATCTGTTGAGAAAAAAAAATCACTTGTACCCCTTGGCTTCTCTCCCCATCATATATCTGCCAGAGCGACACGGAGAATATCATATAAGAACCCTAATATATTTACGGGTCCGACAGAAAAGATAAATAAATAGAAATAAATCGTTGAATTGATAAGTTTGGATATTAATATTTCCGCCGAACAATACAGGACTTAAATAAATCCTAGTCATTTCGTTAGAGAATTTCCTTTTTCTTTGTATATGGCTGGTGTCCTAACACCATCTGCCATACGTCTATTGTGGCGGCTTGCAGGATAGTTTGTAGATGTAGACCTAAGATTGCTAATAGGGTACCATGTATCCGTAGATGAGAGCGGTGTTAAAAGCGGAAATCCGTGTTTCCAACGAATGGCCAAAGGGATAATGTTTCTCGCCCTGATCAAAGTTAAGGAGGATAAATCCACCGACGAGCGGTGAGGCGAACGCGAGCGTGAGGTGCTCCGATTAATAATCCTTTCGTTAAAAGCCTTCCCACACCTTCTTTGGATTCCTTCCTTTTGAACTCCAATCCACTCCCCCGGACTTAAAAAGATTCTCTCCCATAATTCATTCCCTCAGGGTTTTGCCGCAATGGCGCTAACCCATAAAAGAGAGGAACCCCTGAACCCTCCCTCACGAACCAAAAGTCAGGGAGGCCTCATCCTGAGTGGTCCTTATTTTTAGATTTTGCGTTTGGGGACGCCCATTTCTATTACTGCCGCTTATTTGAACCCTTTTTTTCCCCCTCTCTAGGATCTTTCATTCCAAAAGCGCGTACGTTGCACATTGCCTATACATTTGCACTACATCTAAATTAACATAATCTACGTCAACATATTACCCCTCAAGCCGCCTAAAAAGGCGTGCGGCAGGGTGTGTTAGGACACCAACCATTTACAAATGAAATGCAAAAGGCGAAACAAAATTACGGCAAGCCTTTATTTAAGTCCTTGTTGGTTCAGGGGAAAAACAAATTCCCACATCAATCCATTCGGCAAAATATCTCTCTTGTTAGCTTCTGTCAGACCTGGAAATATACTGGCAGTATGAATATAAAATGAACGATCATACCACTTCAGACCACGGGGAATCCCACGATGAATATCAGCAACTACGATGGGATACGAATTTCAAAACGATTGCGATGAACATCAACTTACCTGAAAAGAAAAAAGATCAAGGTAAGTTTTCATAAATAAAATAAAGATATTAGAATTAAACTCTAGACACAAACACCATTGAAGAACTAAGGAAAATCCATTGCAAGAGTCACATTAAGTTACATTTCTATAACAAAACGATACAGAAGCCAATAACAAGGTATTACTCCTCGTTTCTACGGCAATATGGGTTATTATCATAATCAACCGATTACGGAAGGTTTGCATGGAGTATTTAAGAAGTATTCAGGCAGTCTCCACTCCCTTCATTGAATTCCCTCTTCAATTCATTATAAGGCATACTCTCCTACTTTACATACATATACTACTTTACATTCTATCTAAAAATCCTATTCTCTTCCTTCCTCTGCCTCGTTTACCCAATATTCTACCCTCTGATACTGTTTTCAATATCCCCTTCCCGCTGAGTACTCGCTCCATTTATATCTTCTATCGCCTTCATATCTCGTCTAGAAGCTGCCTCTCATCACCCACCATTACCAACACTTCGCCGTTCCTCCTCCTCTCTGTCCACTCCACCTTCTCCATCCTCCTCCCCACTCAATTTCGAACGCTTACAGTCTTCTCATTGTCCTTCCGACGTGTCCACGTTTCCGCACCGTAAAGCGCTACACTCTAGATCAGACTCTTCACGGGCCTTTTCTTTAAACTTTTACACATGGGTAAATGTGATAATTTCCAACTCTCCGCCAGAGAAGCATTCACACTGAGTTCATGAAGAAAAATATCCATGTAATCAAACTACGGGAACTTAGAATTACGGAGCCCATACAAGAGCACTATCTAGTCACGACTACCAGGCATCTTAATTCTTTCGACTATTTAGCGGTGATTCATATTAACTAGATTTTGTAGACAGGTGGAAAATACACACTCGGGATATTATAGGTTAAAGTTAAGCGTCTGTCACACCTACCCCTACGCCTGTGTGTTTATGTAATTCACGACTCAACTTCCCAAGTGTATTCTCCCTAAATCAATTCCTCACACCTCGCCCAATTACATCGCGTCAATTTTAAAAAATTTACCCTCTCCGAGAGACAAACACTTCTCAGGGCCAGGTGGTGCCTTGACACAAAGGTTAAGGGGGCCCTTTGTCCAGGCACCAGTTTCATCTTTAAAAAAAAATTCCCTCGTCTGTCGGGCTAATCACCCAACTCCCATCCCATTATCCGATCCCCTCCAGGGCCCAATAATAGGTAATTATACACCACAAATCTTTCACCTCAAGACCCCAAAAACGATCATCACCGCCGAAAATTCACAAGACGAGGGATTTTTCGAAGACGAAACGAATTTTCTCGAAGATTAACAATATAAAAAATGGTGCGAACAAAGCGAGTGGGTGGTGTTTTTTTTTTAATCATCCTTGGCACAAATCATTTCACCAAAAAAAGAGGGAACAATTTTCGAGCATTATTAACGAGGTAACATGGAACGTACAAATTATTCAACTTAAAAATAAAATCCGAAGATCCAAGCGTGGTGGAGTGGAATTTTTCCACGTTGTAATAAACACTTGCAGTTTTCCACGAATATAATATTTATTACGACCTACGTTCTGATGTTGAACATGATGTAGGAAATTCGAAATCTAGGTCGTAATAAATTTTATAATCGTGGAAAATTTCAACTGTTTATTTCAATAAAAACACCCAAATTAGGCCTCACTTATCGGAAGATATTTGATTTCGATATCGTTCAATTCCCTGACATTTACTTCACCTACGAAACGAGTTCCACAGTTTTACGGCATCTTAATGTTATACAGCAGGAAATTCGAACTTAAATCAAGGAAATATTAAATTTTCATTTTAGATCTCTAACTGTGTGTAGTAAAAGATGGCCTGTGGCGATGGTATTAGCTGTGCAGCTTAATAAAATTATGAGAATGTATAAAGCCTTTACAACGAACAGATTCAACGGCAACTTAAAAGCTCAGATGAAGGATCGATATTTATAAAACGATACTCGCGATGAATATGCTGCATCTGAGAAGTTTTAGCAGTGACATTGGGATGGAGTGTTGTTTTTGGATATACACATACACACATGTATTTTTGGCCGCTAAACACGATTCTTAGGTTTTAAAATTAGAAAAAAGAATTTCTAGCAGATAACCCATTTTTCACGGAATGTCGACAACTGCTTCATTTTTCTGTGTTTTCTCCAAATTTTTTTTGTTTAAATCGTGTGCCTAGTAATGGGAATCCTTTTGCTTCAAAAAAAATTTCCAACACAATTGATTCAATTCATTTTTTGAAGAAGTGATTCGATGACTGACATTTTATGTCCTACTGTTTGTTAAAAAAATTAAAACACACTAGTTTAACGAGCTCTATTGTCTAAACCAAGCAACCAATTTCAATGCAACAAAAAGCATTAGGGAGACAATTCATTTCTACGCCGGTTCATATATTTCAACAATTCCTCTGCCCCGCAGTATTTACTGTAGTGAACTTTTTACAAGAAAAAGGGCCCAATTTTTAAACGTAAATTGACGTTGCCCAACTTTGAACACTTGTTATTTCTACAGTTATTCAATTTTACAATCCCACAATTTTTAGTTATAGGAATAGACATGGAAGACACATCTATTCCTAACTGTTTGCAGCAAACAAATTGTTCATACCACAAAAATTGAAGACGCTTTTTCAAACAATGCAAACTTATGCTAACTTCGAAACTAACCTCGATTGAATTTTTATGTAAAATAATAATAAAGAGGTCAATACGTGAGTTCATAATATTATTTTATCATTCTATCACCATGTATCAAAGACTTCGAATCGTTCAAACTTCTGTTAAACGATTCAAGTTATTTCCTCATGTCTCTTGAGTTCAATTACACTGGGCAATCACACTGCCCGTCCTCACAGCTGCTGTTTAACCGTGCTGTTGTTCTTGATACTACACTCGCATAATCATCGCGCATCAATCTCCAAATCGCTTTTAAAATCCTATCCTATCCGAATTCATCTGTCCCACTCAAGATGACAGCGCGGACGCTCAGCAGGAAACGCTGGAAGGTCAAATGGGCCCAAATAAACACGTCTGATTTTGTCACCGTGAGAAATCACGCGTCACTTGGGAGGATGAACAGATGCCAACTTAAGTCACAGAGGTATCGATACAGGCACATCGGAAAATTCCGATTCTCCGCGCGATTCGAAGTGACGGTTGATATATCGCTTTCGGTGATATCGAGGAAGAAGTTTTTCTCTGGCCGACTGATTGACTAGAACTGGTTTTATAGTGCCCAATAAGCGTTTACCACATGATGACAAATCTTTTACCTAAACTTCATACCTAAGAAGTCTTAATTTTACAGAGATTCCGATTATTCCGATTTTTTTTAATTTATAAGTCAGGCTATACGAGGTCAAATTCGTATAAAATGAGCACTTCACTATCTGAAATTCAACCTTCACAGCTACAGCAGCTTTCGGCTGCTCATGAAGAAGGGAACGGAGAAGAACAAGCCAACATATATCGTGTTTGTGAGATTAGAAACGGCTTTTAACATCGTACACTGGAATTCAAAGCTAGCGATCCCGAAAGAAATTAGAGTATTATAAAGATATTATAAATAAGATATTATAAATATATAAGAATATTATAAAGATTAGAGAATTATCGACAATTTATATAATTCCAAGTAGCTGATATTACGTCCGCAACCAGCTGCGAGGAAATATGAATAAGGAAAGGGGTGCGACAAGGGTGTGCTCTGTTTCCAGTAATTTTCAATGTTTCATTGAGTGCTTTCTCATATTCACTTGACAGAAAACCTTAAGTTTATTACTGACTGAACATACGATTTCCTGCGCAGAGAGGAATATTTTGCTCCCATACCTTAAGCGCATTTCATTACATTTGAACAATATATAACAAGAGAAAACTAAGAGGTAATATGAAACCAGATCATTGAACTTGCAAGAAGATATTCATCGTGAATATCCTCCTAATTTAGCTTTATCACAAATCTATTACCAACTATAGTACTTTCTATCGAAGATATTTCGAAAAATAAGGCACATAGGATGCTTGATCAAACACACACACACACTAATGAGTTGGGCAGATTGCTCTAGATTACACTCTCGACACTAGTTCTTTAACAGCTATTATAAGGCAATCTAGAGGGCTATAGTCCACGGTAACCAAAAACCGAGACAAACATTTAAACCCCAACTTCAATCACAATTATGGGAAATAGAAATAGCAAGTAGATACTAATAATAATATTTGATTGACAATCTGATATATATCCTTCTAATTGACCATTCTATTCAGTGAAAGAAAAATTTCATTTTATTTCATACTACGAAGTTTGGATGTGGTCTGGTGGTGACACCTCCTCTAGGGAGTGAAGAGAAAGACTCATTGTGGGAGCTCTAACATGGTGGCGAGGCGTTCCAGCTAAATAGAGCCAACATACCAGTCGCCTTCTCTAAATCCAGGATACACGTAGCCGTGTGACAGACGGAGGCTAAGATTTTATTAATATCTGGATATTTTTCCTTCTTAGTGATCATTCCATTTGGTGGAAATAATATAATATGATACTTTAAAATTTCGTTCTCTATCAAAGCGCGTAGTTTGAATGCGAAAATGGTGCATTTGTGAAATGCAACTATGTACTATTTATTTATTTATTTTTATTTATTTCAAAAGCCCACATACAGCAATTATTGCCAAATTACAGTGGCGCAATAACAAGATAATAAATAATTTACAACAAGAAACAAAATACATATAATGTTACGGGAATCACATCAACCTAAAATATGCCGAGAATAAAGTACGTAAAATATAACGAGAATCTAAACCTCGAAATTAAAGAACACAAGTATATTAAGCTAAGGAAAATTGTAGCAATGGTAAGAAATGGGAAGTGTTGTTATTGATGTTCAGAGAGGTAAGATAGAGCCAGTTTAGTAAATACTTAACTAACTTACTAAGTAAATGCAGGTGGTGATGAAATGCGAAAATGAGTTAATGGTGACAATAGGGTAGTTTCCTTCATCAAAGAAAACAAAAGGCAATAATTGCGATTCGTTACCCACCATTAGTGTATTCATAATATACAAATTATTTCGTTTTATAAATGCCGGTGTAGACGAATGGCAATGGTCCATTTTTATCCTCATTTGAAAAGGGCCAGATTGGCGCCGATGCGATGCCACTCCACGTGACGTCACAGGGACCTAGTTTCTATAGGAGAAGATAGGAGTTATACGTCGTCTGAGTTTACCAAAGCATGCATGAGGCGCAGAGCTCAGGGAAACATGTCTTAATAATCACTTATTAAAACTGGCTAAGGTCGGAAAGTTTTCCTCGTTTGATAAGGTATTAATAATCCTTATTTAAGCCAAGCGCTACCAGGCGGCAGGGCACTAGGCTACCCGCTGGCAGCCTGCGACGTATCAGCGCTAAGCCTCACCTCAAGGTCACCTTACCGGGCGGAGGGGGAACCAGAAATACGACGTACGGAGAGATTTCCCATCATTCCTACTAACGCGTCGCGTTTTCGCGCGCTTGAAAATTTTCACTTTTCATTTAATCGCGAAAAATAGATATTATCATTTAAAAATCTAAAAGCGTGAAATACGTACTCCAGGAGTAATAATCTTTCGATTAAGGCAATAAAAAAATAATAGGAAACCACCCTATTGGGTACCTCCTCTAGGGAGTGAGGAGAACGACTCAATGTGGGAGCTCCAACATGGCGGCGAGGCGTCGCAGCTATATGCAGAGCCAACATACTAGTCGCCTTCTCCATCTCCGGGGTACCCGTTGGCGTGTGACAGACGGAGGCTGGACGGAGACGAACAGATAGCTGCCCCCGCCACCTTCTTCCGACCTCCCCTCCAAACCCCATCCCTCGACCAACACTTCCCCTCCAGACGCCTACGTCCCATCGAAAACCTTTTTCTCCAGCAGCCAAAGGGGCACATGGGCCCGGAGAGGAGTCCCATTACTATTTTTTTCTTTCTTTCCCGTCTCGTCCGTCCAGCGCGACCCTTGGCGGTGCTATATCACACTCACTCTCCCTCGCTATCTGAATACTTATCGGATTTTTGGGGGATGGCTTGAAGATATGCTCAGAGCCGAATGCTGATTGGACTCATGGCCCAGGCTAATGCCGCCTTAGTCATCGCTTGACAAAAGACTTTAAAAAGAACTTTCACGCGCGGCCGGTATTATTTCAGAATATCGCCTTTATTTGTTTGGTTTCCACGGCCACAGGGTGGACGGGAGTAAAAATACATGCAAATAAGAGTGCTCTAGGTGGGTTACGCAGTAACCAAAAGCAGAGGCAAGCATTTAAAACCGAATTTCAATTACTACAACTGAAAAAGAGAGCAAATAGCTTACAACTAGATTACATTAAAATCATGATATTTTTCCTTCCTAGCTACTTTTCAAACAAGTGGAAAAAATTTCGATCGAAACAGACAAGATGAAAACAAATGCTATCGTCATAGTCAGTCAATCAAACCAATCAGATCCGTCAGGAGCTCGAGGATTTATCTATTTCAATCTTGGTCCGATGCGCAGAGTCCCATAAATGCTCGTTTGCCGAAGAGGCAAATATATTGACAAATATCTACAGCTTATATAAAATTTCAAGATAACTACGTATGTTGTTAGCGAGAGTCGTGGTGATTTGTCCATGCGTCACTTCCGTAGAGAAGCATACTCCAAATGTAAGTTCTTATTAACTGATCCTTTCTTCTATGTTTAAATTTCCCGCTGTAAGCAGATCTTTTTTTTTGGTGGAATGCTCTCTTCGACTGGGCATTTCTGCTTTCTATTCTATTTCTTGCTTCTCCCATCGCTAGTTATCCTGAATCCAAATAAATGAATTCATTCACCTCTTCCGATTTTTGTAAGTAGTATAGTTATAAATTATACATATAATTAGTATAGTTTCAAATCTTGGATGACTAAGATGGCGGGTAGCGGCACCGTTTTCGTGACGTCTCACCATCTACGTCTACCACAACGCATTCCAACCACCTCGCGCCCCTATCCTCTACTCGTAGGAGGCACTTTTACTACCAATGGTGGCAGCCCCTAGACTGGTGGTATTCACACGAAAAAAATTAAGTCTGACGAACTCATATCGATAAATATCAACCACCGAAAAATTCCAAGATAATTAAGTAACGGTAACTTTTGAACGAGTAAGTCATGGTGATAAATACCGCGTACAACCCATTCCTTCGATAATTCGGCACTTTGATAATTACTGTGGAACTTAATTCCAAATCAGGGTTAACAAAGATGGCGGAGAGCGGCACCGTTTTCGTGACGTCTCACCATCTACGTCTACCACAACGCTTTCCAACAATCGCGCAACCCCGTCTACTCGTAGGAGGCTCTACACTCTTGAGAGCTGGTGGCCCTTCCACTATCACGTCTGTCCCGACCACATTGTCCAGACCCCAGCTTCCTCTCCCCCACTCCCCTCCAATCCTTCCTTCCCCTCCACGCAACAATTCCCTCCTTCCTTTTGTTAATCTCGCCATCATTTTCGTGTTCCCCACCCCCCTAGGACCCTAACCCTTGCACGCGTCTCCTTTCACTCCCACCCTTACCAGCTTCCCTTCTCTTCAGATGTCCTCGCTAGTGGTTCCCTCTCATTATTCTCCCATTTGTTGCACTAACACTGGAGCTCGACCCTACCCCTCCCCCCCCCCCCGGTGCTTTTAAGTGGAGGGGACGCGTCGAAGGAAAAGCACATAGAGCTACCAATAGCTTCGGACCCAATCGGTCTCTTCCTCGTTTCTGGCCACCAATTCAAGAACCCCCCCGCGGCCATGCCGCCGGGTCCTCGTTCCCTTCCCTACATACGCTATCCGAAGTCCTTCCATCTACATATATGAGTGCACTTCCTTCGTGAGGACCCTTGCGAAGATGTGTGGCACTAGGTGAGGTTTTCCCCACATTTAAGAGGAGGTTGGTTCGATCAACGAATTATACGGTATTTTCTTGAAATTTTGAGAATACTCTCATCGCATTTAACCTCATACACTGACAATCACAAAAGCTAGGCTTTCGATAATAAATTATGCCTAGCCTCGGTGGCGTCGAAGTGAAGTCCTCATCAGATAGAAGGACATTGTTAATTCATATTTTCCCCGATTGAACAGTCTAACGATACTATTGTCAGAACAGTGGATGTAAATTAAATAAATATTCTGTGGAAAAAGCATAAAAATCATGAAAATCAAAACCTTCAAACATGAATATCAGCAATTATTACATCGGAAAATACGGTAATTCTCGTACATGAATATGAAAAGTGTTGGTTTATGACAGAAAATATTTTGTCTTTTTGACAAACGACTGATTTTACGTTCAATATCCCTCAAGAAACATTTAATAAATTAAATATAGGCTCGTCAACGCATAAATAGATCATTTATTAGAAAATTAATAAGATTACAGCCTATGGAAATCTTACGATAGCGGATCGGTCGCAATAATGGTACGAAAATATGTTCACGGCCATATATTATCACCACGATATGACTATATAGACAGTTTAATATACACAGTAGTATGACGAACGATCGGAAAATTCCGACGACAATCAAGATGTAATTGTTGCATTTTCATTCCATAAATCAGAGGCGACATAAGGAATAGAAAACTTAATTATACAAGTTCACTGTTTGAGACGAAGTCCGAATATTGTCAAACCAAGATGGCGGAATTCTGACCACGCTAAAAACTCGAATGCAGCGCCTTCAGATATTTACAACCTCCTTGGCTGCAATAGAAAATCCCGCCGAGTGCGTGCTGATATTCGATTGTTCACAGCTTAACAATATTCGGCGGCAGCAATTCACATGAAACCTTGTGCTGTGTATGCCCTAAATATTATGAGTGAACGAGTCGTTCTGAAATGGGTTTTATGCATATGAAGAATTGGCTCGGCTCCCAGCGATTCGAGGACGAAGGAAGAGCTAAAAAGATGTGGTCCCGGAATGGTGTAAGGCAAAGGCATGAGATTTTTTTGCAGAAGAAATTTCAAAGTCACTTCATTGGTATGATAAGTGCCTAAAGCTCATGGAAGCCATTTCTTTAAGTAAAGGATAGTCGTAGTTTTAAGATGTAAATAATAAATTTTGTAAATCTACTTTAACGTTCTATTTATAAAAAACGGAGGTTACTTTCCGAAGAGCCCTCGTATTTGAATAAATAAAATTCTTCTATCCGTCACCGAAAAAAATATTGAATAATGTTAGAGCAACTTTTCAGCAGCAATGCCGTCGAGGAAACCAATTTAATTCCTTTAACCCTGAAAGAAGCGATTCTCACGTCGAATCAGAGCCAAGAACGAGTTTTCAGTCTAAAAGAATCCAGTTCAGAGGCCGCGGTGACGAATATGTCTAACGATGCCGCAGCCGGCCCGAAGTGATTTCGTGGAATTATATAAATAGCCACAATTAGTGAACCCCTAAAGCAAGAAGCATTCGTTCCATGGATAAAAAATATCCTGAGGTAAAGTGCCAAAAGAAAATGAACGTCAATTTTGTATAGACTACCTACTTGCACCTACCGCCTTAACAACCAATTACGAGACCTTCCATGGAAATGAATATTCATCGAATGATATAATTGCTTCCGAACCTGTTCCATCATTTAGTGTAATGCTTTTTTAAATTTATGCTTCATGTCTGAGGAGACACATTTCCGTTTAAACGAGGGATGATTATTCTTCTCTGCCAGGATTGCCCAAAATTTATTGGCTCCTCAGTTTCATTCTTCAGAAATTCGTGATTGATACTAGGTAAAAACGGATTCCCAATTATTTTTATCCCAAAAAGTAATAGATGTTTCAATTTATAGTCAAATTCTCCTACATGGTTTGGCAATACAATCAAGAATTACAGGAGAATAGAAGTTGAGTTCTCGGGGGTCGATAAAAAATATAAGAATTTCGGCTGCACGGATCCAACCATAGTTAGTACATACGTGCATTTAATGCTATCAAACCCCGTAGTGCTACTTTCGGTAGCGTCCGACACGTCCTTGGCGTTGTTTTCTCATTGCCGTTTGTTACGTCACGTCATGCAACTTCTGCAAATCCTGCCGGTAAGGCACACCTCTTGACAAGCTCGTAGAGAAAACATAAAAATTCTGCTATGTGACCATGAATTTTAAGTTCCAAGTTTCCAACTTCTCTGGGTAAAATCCTTACCGAGCAACGCCGGGTGGCCTTCTAGTTAAATAATATACCTAAATAAAACTAAATAAAAGAGAACTACACATAAGACAGACATAGATACAAAGTACACCGATAAAGACCGTAAACACACTCTAAATAGAGAAAATATTTTTGAGATATTTCCATTTAATTGCACATTCAAGTTATACACTTCATAACGAGCACGGGCGGATTTAGGGGGGTTAACAAGGGGACACGTGTCCCCCTCCGCAGAAGCTTAAAAATAGATAAGATTTTTAATGCGGTCCGTTAACATTACTGTCGTTTTGTTCTGTGCTTCGGAGTACGGAGATGAAGAATATATTTCGTAGAGTAATTGTTATATGTTGTTCTTATCCCACATATGAGAGGACCATTTGCCTTTCGGACCCATTAAAAAAAATCCTGGATCCGCCCAATGCTTCGCGACGATTACAAACTTATCCACTATTTCAATGTCTCGAAAACGAATCATTCATTACTTTTTATCAGGCGAGGCAAATAGGTGAGTTCTGAAGGAAAAGAAAATTTTTATTGATGTTACACGCAGAAATTCTATATTTTATAGGGGTTTAAAACAATTATGATTGTGTCCTATATGTTAACTGCAAAATAAATACACAAAATGATGGGTAATAGACAGTTAAAAACAAAAGGAAAAATTATCGGTAACAGTTGAAATCATAAAACTCCTTGAATAAAATATATTTACTAAAGAAAGTGTCTTTCCTACCAAAGACGACCACATAATAAAATACAGGGTTATCCTAAATGATGGACCCATTCTCAAAACTTCGTATTTACTCAAGTACAAATCCAAAATGAATATTTTATATCAATGAATAGAAAAAATTTCAAATTATTTTCATAATGTGTGACATCAACTCAATATAATAAATTTAATACTTTGTAATGATTATTAAATACCATTTTTTGAAAATGGGTCCACCATTTACATTAACCATGAATAATCAAGGTTAATTTCTGAGCCTCGGAAATGAAATAGCCTTATTTTAACTAATAATGATGAATCAACAACTAGAAATGAAAATTATGAATATCCCCCATTTAATGGTCTCGATAAGGAATCCGAAACCACGAAGGGCAATTTAGTTAATGGGAGTCAATGATAGTCTGAGATTATCTGAATTCGTTGGTCCATTATCCAATTATCCCCTTCACTTACGATATCGTTAAATATTTTATCGTTGATTTCAGCCTTTTAATTTTTTCTTACTATTGCATTTTCAAGTAATGTCTTCATCTGAACATCTCCTATAACTTAGTTGCATTACTTTGATTTCTTCATACATATGTTTTCAATAATTGAAACGGTGGTGGTCTATGAAGTCCAGATAAAAAATCCTAACGCAAAAGACCAAAGTCTATTAAATTCAAATATCGTAAAATAATTTTATAATGCATTTTGCAACCAATTACCATCCAAATGTATTAATTACCCAAGTAACCGTTTATTCACTACTTACACTCAAAATTTAAAACAAAACTTTTTTCAGTTCAAAGGAACTACTTTGGTTCATTTAAAATTAACACGGCAATGCCAGCTCTAGAAATTATTACGAAAGGTGTTCAAGTATTCGCAAACCTACACGGTGTACAACTTCCTAATGAATTTCTTAAGGAACAGGCTGGCATTGAGTATATGGTACGCATATTAAGTTAGGGGAAAAGGTATATTAGGTTCCCGCTGGGCATCTGCAACGAGTTGAAGATTGTATCATCAGTCAGGTTTACGACGACAACGACTAGTTGTAAGTGTACGAGCACAATGAATTGCAATACGTTAAAAAATAACTTTATTAAATTACATTTATATAATTTCGTAAAATGAAATGTTGCTTTTATTCCTATTTACTGCTTTTTGTAAAAAAATGTGTACTTTTCATGCTTTGGATTTTGTTACTTTGGATTTTTCAGACTTTATACTTTGATGCCTGGATTTTTCGATTTAATCTCTTTGCTTTGGACTTTTTCACACACAATCGTTGAAAATGTTCAACTAACAACGAATAATTGATCGCTAAAACGAGGATTATCATGAGCTGGAAATTTTTCCTGGATCCGTTCAACACTATTATTTGTCGAGGGTTTCAAACACGGGAATCAAACGTTAAAATGAAATATATCTAGTGATATACATAGGTATTGGAAATCCCACGAGAAATAGGTCTAAATTCGTGGAATTATGATATCTCTCTTTGAGTGGTCGGGGAATCACTGGTTTCCAGTTTTGGGAAGTGCGGTGGGATTCCGAAAACTTTGCGGTTAGTTTCAAATTGGACGATCGTCGGTTTCCCGTCATGAAATGCGGGCCAGGCGCACTTATAAATGCCACAAATGGATGGGATCAATTGTGGATACAAACTCAATTCATTTCGCTTCCATTCGTGTCAATTCAATGTCGATTCTCTATTTACAACCTGCAACATATACAGAAAATAATGTTGCACATTTATTCAAGGAATGAGGGATTATCATAAAACAATGATGCGGATATGTACTAAGTTTAAATGAAAGCAAAAATCCCATACTTGGCATAGAAAATACCATAATAGGGTGGTTTCCTATTAATTTTTATTGCCTAAATCGAAAGATTATTACTCCTTAGTATTTCACGCTTGTAGATTTTTTTAATTACGATATCTATTTTTCGCGATCAAATGAAAAGTGAAAATTTTCAAGCGCGCAAAAACGCGACGTCTAAGCATGGATACTGGGAAAATCCCGTGTGACGTCATTCTGGTTTCCGGTGTCGCCGTGTGAGGTGAACTTGGGGCGAGGATGTGTGCACCACTGCGATGCAGGCTGCCAGCAGGTAGCAGGGTACCCTGCTAGCAGGTAGCACTTGGCCTAAGTAAGGATTATTAATACCTTATCAAACGAAGGAAACTTTCCGACCATAGGCAGTTTTAATAGGTGATTATTAAGAGATGTTTCCCTGAGCTCTGTGAGCAATGGGCATCGCATGGGCGCCAATCTGACCTTTTCAATGAGGTTAAAATTGACCATTGCCATTCGTCTGAACTGGGATTTCTAAAACCAAATAATTTGTATATTATGAATACACTAATGGTGGGTAACGAATCGCAATCAATGCCTTTCGTTTTCTTTGATGAAGGAAACTACCCTATTATAACTCAAGATAACTGAAGGGCAAGCGATAAGGAAGAGGAATACGATTGGGAAGAATAATTAACTCCAAGGAGACTGTTATGGAAGTTTCACAGCAACTACCCCAGTCGGAACAATGTTTAACTCCAATATTTCGTGGGCATATACAGGGTTATCATAAAATAATGGTGCGGTTATGAAAATTTTTAAATAAACATAGAATTACTCACTATTTTTCGAATTTGTCGTTTCCAACAGTTTATTTTACATGATTTTTAATTTCAATATAAACGCCCTTATTCGCTCGACAAGAGAGAAACCCGGTGTCGAAATTAACCTGCTCCTACCGAAAGTTGCCAAGGGTACCACGGCTTAACGTCCCATCCGACGGACGGAGTTATGCACTTCAAGTGCCCTCCTCCAGGCAATCAATCAGGGATCAGTCAGCCTCTGAAAAATCTCTAATAGCCTACACCTACCATCTTCCTCTAAATTACTGATAGCGCATCGTCCTTCAATGATAATCCTCTATAATCTTCGGTCATTTCATTTTAACGAATTTTTTCACCTTTTTAATCTTCCATTACTTATTTATTATCATTATTATTAAATAATTAGTAGCAAGTCGACCATGAAGTCGGGTGTTAACATGAAGTTAGGAAGTACATTAAGACACAATAATATATATAAACCAAAATACAAAACAAAACACTAAGTACCAAAAAATTTTAAAAAGCCCTCAAAATACCATTTTTTACACAATACATGTCCCCATATACATAGCACCAAATCAGCAAAAAAACAATATTTGTCTACATTTACATTGCCCTCAAAATCCATTTTTACAAAATAATATACTAAGGCCAAGTAAAAATGACAAGGTCGCTCTTCTCGTTCACGTGCCAATCATGCATTACCTATCTGGCCTATGTTCCGATTTCTCAATTAAAGTTAGGATCCAAATTTGAAATCAGGCATCTTAATACGAAACTTTTCCCAACGTTAATGAGCCTACAATGTTAATTCGTTTTGACTTCAAATACGGCATTCCGACGACTCAAAAAGAAATACCGCGACGTGCGATTTTTCATTACTATTATGTTTCTTAATTCTTACAGTATGACGAACTTTATATAAGTTTTTCGTCAAATCGACTTTTTTGTCTTGGTCATAATCAGTAATTTCTCATTTTTAGGCTAAAATCGCAACAGTACAGTCCCAACGCCGAGAGCTGTCCGATGACAGTTCAAAAGGAGGGGCGGAGAATCCTGCGCCAGTAGGGTGTCCAGCCAATCGCTGTCCCCCAAACGCACCACACACCCTCGCCTAGTCATACAGCGTTGTCAAATGCATATGAAGCACTAAAACAAGCCCTTTCTTCGAATCACCAAAACAAAGGATTCTTCCTTTGGGTCCTTCACGCTCGTAATCCCTTCGGGCTCCTTTCTTCACGGAACCCTTTGGTACGGTGGGCGTTTCCCTTTCTTACCTGGCAACCTTGCCCCCTACCCCTAGCTACACCCTTCTGCCTGTCATCGGACAACTCTCTGCGGCCGGACTGTAGTAAGAGTCCTTCTAGCGATTTGATCGATGGATTTTTCTTCCTCATAGGAAAATCCTCTAAAATCGCTGGCACATTAATGGATTTGCCTGGTTTCGCTGATAGTAGTGCCCTCTTCGCTTCTATAGCGTTGAGGTGTCTTTCCCTCGTCCCGTCCCTTCCGACCCTTTCCTCTCCCAGAGGCGTCGTCGGGTTCCTATCGCGGCGGCGCCTCTTTCCTTTTCCCTTCCTCTCCTCCCCCTTCCCGGGTGTCTGGGCGTATAAGCCACTGGCTTGGTTCCCGGCCCCGGTGTGTTGTATCCTCGAAGGGTTCGCCCAGAACCCTCATATACTCTGTAGTTTAGCGGAGTCCTATTATGACTTTTAAATTCGATTACCCGAATATAAAGCAAGATTAGCACACTTTATTCATCATCAGCCGATGAAACATATCCAGAAGAACATTTATCTGAATTTTCATGAAAATACGAAATGTAAATTCTACTTTAAGTCAGTTGTTAAAACAGAGGCAACTACAAACTACTTAAAACAGTCAACATCAATTGCCATATGAAAATAGTTCCCTTGCACCGGGAGCCGTACCACGGATCTTTCCCTGTTTAGGGCCACTGCGAAGACCACTACGCTATCCCAGTATTATAATTTACATGGCAACTTTACCGAGATTCAAGAGTGCTAGGTTTTTAAAAAAAACCACAAACTTAAAACCAGTGATCGAAATTTAACTTCAATATTTTTCAATTAACTTTTGCGAGATGTACCAAAGGAAAGAAATCTTTTCGTTTATCGAAGGAACTTCCGCGAATAACTCTTAGAATTCTAAATGTCACACTGTGCCCCACTATCCCCGAGTACATATCAGGGGAGAGAATGGGACGTGAATGAGGTTACGGCCCATTGGGACAGAATTCAATCGCGAACTTCTAACATCGACCGGCCGGTTTTCTTGGAAGTTCGTCATCGGGGAAACAAAAGAATCGTAACTAGATTTATACCGGCGTAAGTGGTTTCAACTTGCGCCGAGCCATGGAGCAGGGGGTCGTTATATTCTGACGTCAGCGATGACAATCGAAGTGAATTCAACCCGCTCCGAATCGATTGTCCTTACAAGTAATCACATTTCGAATTCTTGGAACTCTGAACATAGTGGAATGTTAATTGTCACAATGAAAAGTAAGAACAATTATTGAAATATTTCGTGAAAACATTTAACATTCTCGGGCGGTTTCGTCAACGACTAGACACGTATAGCTGAAAGGATTTCTTGGAATAAATACAAATTTTGATTTGAAAAAATTCAATACATGAATTGGATACCTCGGTAGAAGCATTGACATCTGTGGAAAAATTAGGGAAAACGCAAGTTACATTCCAGCAAATAAGGTAAAAAATTGAAATTACTAAATAATTCCTTCCCTTCGAGCTTAAAGCGAGAATCAACTACACGATTGCGCAATATCACCCATTTTGAGATCAATTGTTTCAGTCAATTATAATCCTTTTAAACGTGCGAGAAATCCATAGAGAAAAAAATCATTTCCCTTGACCGGGATTCGAACCCGTATCCCCCGATTTCCGCTTTAGCCAGTATAGCTACCGAGGCTACATTTCTCACAGGGGAAATTGCAGGACACTACCGCACAGGGCGGCATTCGAATACCGGTCAAGGCGAATAATTTTTTTCTCTGTTGATTTTTCGCACAATTTGTGTATTGCGGGTGACTCCCGTAAAGTTATCACCGTGGATAGTCCTGGTTTACTAAAAATTATCCTTGTAAACCTTAATTATTTAATGTCGAACCAATAAAAAGCCGAAAAGGCTGGATACCCCATAAAAACCGTTTTCATGGTAACTTCTAAGTGCATCAAAAAAATGTTTGCGCTGCCATATCTCAGTACCTTAGGCATAGCGACCCCATATTTATGGAAAAAAGAATGATTAAAATTGTCCTCCCGTACCATCTCCTGAAACATTGCAGACTCCTCCAGAAATACCCCGTATTTCCAAATCAATATCACGATCAACTATAAAATAACATCGGCCCAATGCAACTCCTGATTCCAAAAGGGTGGAATTCCAATCCATCTCGTCCTCATCTTTTATTATTTAAAGTACAATGTAAACTTTGCGAAATACACTTATTTTACAACAGAGAAATTTGTGTGCCCAGACTCGCCGATAAGGGGAGGGGAAATGTCATGGGCCTGGCTTCCTCGGATAACTGGGAGTGTTGTGTAAACGGAAGTCCCGCATACCAATACTGAGCCTTGCGTCTCTCGGCGACCATGAGCGTATATTTGTGTAAACATTCAACCACTCAGCAAAAATCCAGATAAATTCCTGGGTAGAAGATAAAGCCCTGCAAACCGCCTAATCTCTTACGGTGAGGTCATATCGAATATACACATTGCGCAGGTAAAAAATATCTGTAAATGAATTACAGCATAATATAAAGAGATAAACTCCTTCACAAACCTTTAGGAATGATTTCACGTACCATTGTGTAAAATAAGACTAGCAAATGATACTACGATTCACTTAGAAACTGAACTTGCAAACTGTTAGCTTATAAAAAAAACTATACAACATTCAACTTGCAGCAAGCTACCGACGCAAGAAAATTGCTAGCCAGTAAAAAAACCACTTTCTTCAGATACTAATACTTTCACGGAGATGATAAGTATACAAAAGAAGGAGATAATATTACGGAGATTTATATACATAATCGGCCATCATTCAAGCCTTGTTCGTGCAGGTCAGTACATGACTTAGTAGAATAATGCACAGAAAAAATTACTACAAATTTCATCGCCTTAACTTAATTATGAGGAGTGTTAATCACTTGCGTTAGAAATAACACGAAGAAATCGAATCAAACACTGAGGTGAAATCATTACAGCATGGAAATTTTGAGTAAAAATTTCCAAGTCACTTCATTTTAGCCGCTAAAACATAAGTCATAAAATATGTGAATACTCACGATTCAAACGCCTGGTATTAACATGATTGACACCTCCAAACTTCACATTGAAAAAGATGCAATGCCGGAAAGCATTAACAGTCATGAACTTACCTGAAAAGATAAAAAAAGAAATGTAAGCAACAAAATGATTTAAAAAGATATAATAATCATACATATACACTGTTAAAATAAAGCCGTACTCTATAAAAAAAGTACAAGCTAACATGCTCGTTCTCATTAGGAAAAAGGCGGAAATTTTAAAGAGGAATGAAAATGTGTTGACTGACGCTAAAGGAGCGATACATGATTTCCATCTTTGCCGCCAAGTTTAAAGCCGTTTATAAAGTCAACGCTGCAAATAAATTGCGTCGTGAAACCGTAGTCATTCATCATATTTTATTACATCCATCCCTATTCTAGAAGCAAACGAAAAACGTGCTGAATCTCAAAAGTTCAAGAATAGCCTCATTGATCATTTACACAACTGTAATAATCGGTAAACTACGAGGATAAATACCAATTTATAAATATCATATTCAATAGTCGCATACGCTTCCAGTGTACGTCCAACTCAAATCATGAAGCCAACTTCAACCACCATCAAAACTATTCTTACGAGAGGGTATAAAAGATAAGAAGAAACATTTTTCCGATGAGCAGTTAATATATTTATCATATCATTTTTTTTTCTAAACATTTAATACAGCTCATATTGGCCATTTTATATCGGGGTACTCCATAAATTTAACAATTACACGTACACGAATAACCATGCCCTGGATAGAGTCAACCGACCCAGGCGGGACTCGAACTCGCGACCTCTTGTTTGGCACGCGGGGACATTAATCCGCCGTCACCGTTTATTCCTGTAACACCGAAAACAACACCATTGGCCTTTTCCATCGGGATTATTAACTTGGTAATTAAACGCACACGGTCATCCATGCCCAGAATAAGAGAAACCCAGGCGGGATTCGAACACGTGACCTCTTGTAGAACCCCGCCGCTGCCGCCACCGAAATCAATACCGAAGTTTGTTGGTATCTGTCCTGTTGTTACAATTAGTTACAAGTGATGTATGTATTCACGTCTAGTATGATACATGTTCAGTGACAAAAATGAAGGCACATCCACGTCATCATTTTAATTCAAACTTCCCAAGCTATAATTCAAAATGTATAAAACACTCTCGGAATCATCCAGGCTACATTTGATTTCATTGAACACTGGACTCTTTAAATCCAAAATAAGGCCTATTCCCTTTCATTCACCCAGTTCTCTTCCTTCTGATTTCCCGCTTACTCAGCATTATTCCCTCTAACACGGCTTTTAACACACCACCTCTCCGCATGGTACTCGCTCCTCCACTTATTCTTCCCCACTCTCCTCCACACCCACATCTAGAACGCCCTCGGGCTTTTATCGTCCTCTTTCCTTTAGATTCCACGTTTCCGCACAGTGAAGCCAATCCCAGATCAGACTCTTCGCCAGCCTTTTTCTTCATACCCTTCCATAACGATCATCTAATCAGCTCTTCCCTATTCATGCAACGCCTCCTTCGACAACGCAATAGGGTGGTTTCCTTCATCAAAGGAAACGAAAGGCATTGATTAAAATCCGTTACCCACCATTAGTGTATTCATAATATACAAATTATTTGGTTTTCGAAATACCGGGTTAGACGAATGGCATGGTCCATTTTTATCCTCATTTGAAAAGGGCCAGATTGGCGCCCATGCGATGCCACTCCACGTGACGTCACTGGGACCTAGTTTCTATAGGAGAAGATAGGAGTTATACATCGTCTGAGGTTACCAATGCATGCATGAGGCGCAGAGCTCAGGGAAACATGTCTTAACAATCACTTACTAAAACTGGCTAAGGTCAGGAAGTTTTCCTCGTTTGATAAGTTATTAATAATCCTTATTTAAGCCAAGCGCTACCAGCCAGCAGGGTACTAGGCTACCCGCTAGCAGCCTGCGTCGTATCAGCGCTAAGCCTCGCCTCAAGGTCACCTCGCAGGGCGGCAACGGGAACCAGAAATACGTCACGCGGAGAGACTTCCCGGTATTCATACTTAAGCGTTGCGTTTTCGCGCGCTTGAAAATTTTCACTTTTCATTTAATCGCGAAAAATAGATATCGTCATTTAAAAATCTAAAAGCGTGAAATACGTACTCCAGGTGTAATATTCTTTCGATTTAGGCAATAAAAAATAATAGGAAACCACCCTATTCTCTTCCTGACGCCTAAAGTATTGCTGCGCCCGTTCTCCTTCAACGCGATGCCCATACTGTCGGTTCCACTCTCTCAAGTTTGTGATCGCCTATATTTATCTTGAGACACACATAATTAACTCACGATGCTGTACAAAGTCGCGAATTCTTTTTAATATGGCAAATAAAAGTAAGTGAGACACGCGAGATGTAGCGGAATGACATCCTGATTTAATGAAAAAACCATCTCTCTTTTCAATGAAATATGAGATGATGTCTCTTTTTCATTTAACTTCAACATCGCCTTGAATCATTTCCATCCAGTATATAGAATCGGAATACGGGTGTCAACGTCCAATCCTCGCTCCCATAGAGACACATGCTCCATAGGTAGCATCTGATGAATTGTTTCCTTACTTTTATGCTTGTATTCACATCAGTATTCACCTTACTGATGACAATACAATCAGCAAGGCCTAGATTTTATTAAAATCCTGGTATTTCTACTTGCCAATGAGTATAAGATTCAATGGAAATATAATATAAAAATAAAGAACATTACTCTACCGTCGTAGTCTGAGAATCAGACTCATCACACTCATCACGTGATATAGGTTTTTGCCAATTCTATCTCGGTCTCATTGGCATAAGCCGATCCGTGCAATAATTTTATTTCCTCTAGTACAGGGACAAAACATTTTATCCTAGCAACCAGTGGCGTAACTATGGGTGGGATGAGGGTATAGATCCCTCTCCCCTCAAGCTTCAGACAAATTAAAAAAATATTCAAAACTATTGCCTAGATTTGACATATAATTACTACATCTGCTTAAATTTAAAGTTTAAGCGCCAAAATGATGTAAAATGTATTTCCAGGCATGTCGTTTTTCAAAATTTTCTCGTAACCCCTGTTATCTACGGGGGGTCGCCACCCCTGGTAGCAACGCTTCTACTTTTTACGTGATTGAAGCCCGCCTCTACTCGAAATTCTTCCCTTACCCACCGTGGTAATAGTACTTTACCCCCTGCATCACCCTCCACAAGAAATACTACCCTTCTCCACGATCTAAAATTCATGGAAACCCAGATGAGTCCACATATATGCGGGTGCGGGCAGTAACCTATGCGCTCTAAAGTGACCGTGGGCCAATCCCACTGTGGTTAACTGCCCAATTATCCCGACCATTAGAACGTTGTGGAGGTCTGTAAA
Organism: Ischnura elegans; assembly: GCF_921293095.1. Lineage (NCBI taxonomy): Eukaryota > Metazoa > Arthropoda > Insecta > Odonata > Coenagrionidae > Ischnura > Ischnura elegans. The sequence continues at coordinate 29,862,491 of NC_060257.1, read as the reverse complement.
ACAAACCAAATGGTCCGTAATTGATGGATATTGCTCTTTCGGGGTTAAATCCTCCACCGTGTGAGAACGCGTAGGGATTCCCTCTTTTTCATCGTGCGTTCGGTTTATTCCGAGACCGATGTATCTCTCTCGGTCGAGGAGTGATTTGGGAATCGAGAACCCTTTTCAACCCTGTAGAGAGTTCCCTGGTTTATTGGACGGTATATCTGAGGTTGAATTATTATTACAGGAACTTTCAGTGGTTTTTTTCTGTGGTGCGGAAAGACTAGCACCAAAATAAAGTCAATGCTAGAGGGCGTTAACTTCATGGAATGCAGTCACCGGCATGAAGAATTATTACAATAATATAATTCACACTTTAAAACTGCATTTCATGCCAATATTTTGACAGCAAAGCTATCGTTTCTAGATCTATTTGAAAATTTCATTTGAAACCTAGACTCCGACTGTATAACAATCACTTTCCATAAAACATGAAAATTATCACTGAAAAGTGCACGGTCGAAATCTAGAAAGAAAATTAAGTATTTAAAAGCAGAGTGCTATTATAACACTAGTCAAATTTGCGGTGGGAATTTTTTAAAAACTTGTGACGGATAATATGTTTATTTAAATGTATTCTTTGTGCACATAGTGCACGATTGCATGATTCATATTTCATCTTCACAAAGAAATTTAAGGGGGGAGTCACTGTCACGGCGTAAGGCGTGAAGTTGGAAAAGTAAAATCAGCGATTATTCTCTTTATTATAAGCTTTGTCTTCACAATAAAACCTAATACGATAGCGCAAGTATGAACGTACAGCTACAATATAGAACATAACGACCGATTCGAGTACGTTTCCCAATGAGTCATTCCAGCGGTCCGCATATCGCAGCACGCATACGGTATAGCCAATTCCAAAGCGGGGTCCTAACGGCCATTAAGAATTTGCCAATAAAATCGAAGATATTCAACACCACAAAAGAACGAAAGCAGAAATGTTGGTGGCCGCTCTCCCAATCCAATTTTAAGAGAGAAGAAAAGCAAACATGAATATTCCACATTCCCACACTGACTGCGCGTCACTCGGCTAAATATTCGTCCCATATAAAGGGCGTCCTGCATTCAGACGGGATGGAACTCAAGAATAAATTAAGAACCTCCATCCATAATCTTGAAGCACCTTTTTTGAATTATCTTAAGGTCTAGTTCTCAAATTAAAAAACACCCTCTTCCGTTTGGGTTCACAGTTGAGTATTCAGAACGCCGTAAATGGTCGCGAAAGAGGCTCCGTCTGTCGAATAAAATGCAAACTAACGGCTCATCATAGCCGCATCGGACAGATAAGCAATTCTTCGGTCTAAGGGAATAAAATATAATTTATGGCGAAAGAAATATTTCCGCTGTCGTCTTTGTATTTTTACTTTTTAATTAATATTTAATTCCGATGTGCAAATGCCGCGTGAATAAAATCCCTGAATAAACGGACCTGATGAAAACCGTCGCCATATCTGCATTTCCATCAGTCATAGAGGGCATACGGTTTTTCTTCCGCGAGATTAATGTTTCAAAAAAAAAGTTGGACATACTAAACAGAGAGGGTCTCAGGTAGATACAAAACTCGATGACCTAAAATTCATATATGTCCAGTTCGTAGATCGGGATTTTTTCCGAAAAAAATGGAAACAAGATATCCAATAGGGTGGTTTCCTATTATTTTTTTATTGCCTAAATCGAAAGATTATTACTCCTGGAGTACGTATTTCACGCTTTTAGATTTTTAAATGACGATACCTATTTTTCGCGATCAAATGAAAAGTGAAAAATTTCAAGCGCGCGAAAACGCGACGCGTAAGTAGGAATGAAGGGAAAAAGTCCGCACGACGCATTTCTGGTTCCCCCTCCCGCCTGGTAGGTGACCTTGATCGAGGCTCTGAGCGCTGATAGGACGCAGGATGCTAACGGGTAGCTGAGTACCTTCCTGTCTGGTAGCGCATTGCTTAAAAAAGGTTTATTAATACCTTATGAAGCGAAGAAAACTTTCCGACCTTAGCCAGTTTTAATAGGTGATTATTAAGACATGTTTCCCTGAGCTCTGTGCCTCATGCATGCATTGGTAGCCTCTGACGATGCATAACTCCTATCCTCTCGTGTAGAAACTAGGTCCCTGTGACGTCACGTGGAGTGGAATCGCATGGGCGCCAATCTGGCCTTTTTCAAATGAGGATAAAATTTGACCCTTGCCATTCGTCTAAACCGGTATTTCAAAAACCAAATAATTAGTGTATTATGAATACACTAATGGTGGGTAACGAATCGCCATCAATGCCTTTTGTTTTCTTTGATGAAGGAAACTACCCTATTAAGTGTCTTAAATACTAACCCAAATAACCATGACTCCCAATTGTTTACAGACCAAGAATCATATAACAGAATACAAATTTATAGTTCAAAGACAGTATACTCCTAAGAACTTAGTAGGGATACGGTAAGTCCATCGGGATACTAGTGATTCCTTGCGTAATCATCAAGGCATTCTACGATTTCAAATTCATTACAAAAAACAGAAACAAAGAGAAAATAATAAAATGAGGCAACTAACAAGTAAATTGCAACAACAAATACAAATCACTCATCACAAATCATCACATATTGATCACTATAACATACTCAGTCCGTTATATAAGCAAAAACATTTATAATTGCGATGAAACTGGATGGGGGATGAAATAGATCGATATCTAATTATTCGTCGGTTTTCACGTAATATGAACGCGCTAAAATTTATCGCATTAAATCATCCAATCATGCATTAAACACCTATAACTGAATTTTCATCAAAAATTTTATAAATAACTTGTGGATGATTTCTGAGAAACCAACTTGAAATGAAAATATTTTTTCCTCAATTATCAATCATTCAAGAAAGGCGCAGGGGGAAATTAAAAAAAATTGTTATCTTTATTGCCACCATTATGGAAAACTGCGAACAAGGCTACCCGCTATCATACCAATGGCTTGATCACCAATCATTTTTAAATTACCACAATCTTCATTAATGGCCAACTTAGCATTAAGACAGGCCGACTAATAATTGTCTACTTCAACCTTCTTATTATAACAGAAGAGGACATGTATGGCCATCAAAGACACTAACCGTTAATCAGACGTAGTTATGCTGACCAGACGCTTCAATAACTCTGACATTAAGGTAGTAGCTGCGTTATCTTACACCTAATGTCAATCATATTTTAAAAAAACCGGCCCCAGGTACCTTAGAAAAAAATAAGAGGATACACAGCATCACTAAGTAAGACCTGTCTAAACCAGAAAAATCGTCACTACAATGTTTCCGCGATACCAGGCTGCCAGACAAGTGACAAAACAAATTCGTAATCCTTTTATCGTGCATCATTAGTTTATTCCGCTGGAGACACTTAAATTCTACCAATAACTTCTCGAATAAAAAGCATGAAATATGATGAAAAGGTGGAAATAAACAAAGAATCGCCATTGAGTAGCTGGCAGGTTCTTCTGGAGAAAGAAGATTAAGTTTAATGGAGAAAGCAAAACTGAGATACCACATAAAAATGATGAAGTTTATACTCTCATTTGCCTCTTCTTTATTAGAGTAGAAAGAGCAGAAAACTTCAACAAAGTAAATCGGTTAATAGTTACTTACAGTGGTGAAAGTGAGAAAAAGTCATTTCCAAATATTAAGTTTCAATGCACAATAAGATTGATAATGATTGATATGAAATGTGATTAAGTGAAAAGTATACAGAGACCCGATAAAATTTTAAAATGATAACACAAATATTAAATGCGAAATCCGTCGCAAAAAATATTGAAATGCGACCGGCCGAAAGGAAGTAATGCGTACTCTTAACCAAGAATGAAAACGTTCGTCTTGTGTACGAAAAAGTATCATTGGATTCGCTGAAGTTTCCAGTCATACCTACGCACAATTTTTTATCAATTTCAAGAACGACTGGCTCACTCAAGGATTACTCCTCATAATATTGAACCTGAATCGCTGATTTACTCTAAAACAGGTCTCTGATGAAGAAAAAACAATTCAAGGGACACGCAAAACTTTTCGCAATATTAATTTTAAATTTCTGTATCGAGGGAGACTGAAGCGAAGACGAAAATCACAAAAAATATAGTCCTGTATGCAACTCTAACGGAAAGGTTAATTGAAGCAAATAAATATGCATGTGTCCCAAAAAGAATGACCCGATTTTAAATAAGATTATTTATTAGGAAGAAGGGCTTAACATCAACATATTGTATACTAAATTACTCACAAAAGACAAAAGTTTATAAAAAAACATCATGAATGTTCAATATGTCCTCTATTGGCTGCGCGGACGACATCTAGCCGATGGCTGAATTCGTCCCAAACTGAGTGTAAGGTGTCATCTGTCACTGAAGCTACAGCAGCTGATATCCATGTTTCTTGTTCATCAATGTCACGAGGTAAGGGAGAAACGTAAACACGCTATTTAACATTTCCCAAAAGGAAAAAAAATCGCAAGGTGTTATGCCAGGGGACCTAGGAGGCCAAGAGTGTAAAGCCTGTTCTCGCGGTCCTGTACGTCATCTTCAGCGAGACTGGCTGCACCTTATTGTTATGTTTTATGAAAATTGTGGGAAAAATGATTATGTACTTATATTTGAGGATAATAGATTCCATTATAAAAAAAGTTTTTTTTCGATCAATTTTTGGCCTCGACCAATTCGCTAATTTTTATCTGTGATTAAATAATAATATTTCCATTTTCAATTTCTCAGTTTTTATCATAGGTCTGATTTACTTCAGTTTGTTGTACGCTGAGGAATAAAAAGCTGTAACAAAGAGGGACATCATCTCTACAGCAAGAATAGCTTGCATCAACTGAGGAAAAACTCGAAGGTAATTGAAATTGGGTGACTCAACTGGATTTGATCATTGCTCCCGATAAGAAAGCTGAAAATTTTTAGCGAGTGAGTGAATCGTTTAGAATTATGAGTGAACGAAAACGACAACACTCGGTGATCTCTTTGGAAGTCAGGCATTCATGGAAATAACAACTTATAATATTGAAGAAAAATACGAAAAAAATTGAAAAATGAAGAGGATGGCGAATACAACAGGGGGATTTTGTGAAGTTCGAATTTATTTTCCACAAGGAAAAAAGTTGTGTAATAACTTTTAAAAAATATTCATGAAAATCAATGTTGCTTCTTTGGATACTTCACGCTTTACTTTTAAAAATAACTTCTGTCATTTTTTAGAACATTGTGAATCGATTTGCGATTATTTTATTCAAGAAAAAGTGTCAACAATAGTTGCAGCCTCAACCATTGCGAGGTGGATGGATACGAGGCACGGGCTTAACTTAATAATAATCACGTGATTTGAGTATTTTTCCGCCCACTTCCTCCCACATCCTTCAATAACCGCTACCGTCTTCAACAATCACGCTCGCCCTGGAAACTCGATTCGTCAAGCCCGAGCGACCAAGCTTACGAAGGGATGAGAAGCGATAAATCAAAGACGCAACAATACGAAAACAAAACACACGCGCGCGCGAGCGTCCGCTCGGTCGACTCGAAAAACCATCCAATCGGAATGGAAAGCATCGCGCTTCCTGCCATTCTTCTTACTCCTCCTCCATACGACCATCCTTCCATAGCTTCCACAACTGCTCCCGACTCGATCCTCACCACATTTTGCTCTCCTTCGTTTTTTTCTTATTTCTCTCAAACCGAAAGGACATGGCGTCGTCCGGCAAGTGCGCCGGCGAGTCCATCCACATTCCGGACGCTTTGATTCCGACCCGTTCCGAGATTTTTCAATGGAAGGAGGAGGAGTAGAAGGTCTGGAGTTGGAATGATAAATACATAGAAAAAAATCAAGCGGGCAAACGCGTGTTGCGTGCGCGCAACGAGACTGTCCAAGGGTATGAAGGCGTACGAGTAAAAAAAAAATTAAATTTTTAACAATATCGGTCCCGGGGACTAACTGTCGCGGCGGAAGATTCGAAAGAAAGGCGGGAATCATTGAAAAGGGAGCGGATGGATACATAACTTGCCGGACCGCGTCCGAGCGAAAAATGAAAAGTCTGGAAGGGGAGTAAATGAAACAATGACAGACGACCATTGGAATTGTGGTGGACTATACACTATCTCTAAGGATGCGATCGGATTCTTCAGTTTTTTCGAGCTTTAAAAAATGTAGTACCATGGAGAAAAAATACACTTTTTTATTTCATTTTTCTCTCCGGATGCCATCGATGCAGTTTCTAATTATAATCCCCCAGAAATTCCGCAGAGTATGAGTTTTATGCAACCTTTACAAAGCAATCTTTAAAATCATTCCTCCACGTGTTTACATTTTGTTTGTCACTGAAACAAAATATTACCTATGACTAATTATGAAGCTACGACAAGGGTTAGAAGAGAACGATTGATATACAATGAACTACTGAAAAAGGCGTATCCTTTTGCAACAAAATGTGCAACTAACCGCAAAAAAACGTGAAAAACTAAATATGGAATTAAGCTACGAATAAAAAAATATCACCACTTTATCGATAAAAACAAATAGGTTGCGTAATAAACTTAAAGGATGAGAAACTACTTTTTTCCGACGTCAAAAACTCAAAATCACTTGGGTGAACGCACAATTACATGAGAATGTTAACATCGTCAACGACGTGGAATGTGAAAGGTTTTGTTCATCATTTGTTCAATGAATTCCAAATTTCTCTTTTTTCCATAGGTTTCGTGCCAAGGAGATGGAAACACCTGCTTCAGGATGCCTCAATTCATGCTACCCTTTGGGTTGGCTACCCAAAATTTAGCCGCCCAAATTAATGCTCACCAATTTCTAACGAGTTGAAACACAGCTTTAGGGAATCCGACGTTCGTATGCAGCGCCCTCTTTCGTCGGAAATCTATAATTTACAGGGTAAACCGTGCGAAAATTTCTCACTTTCATGCTCTCAGGTATTAAGAATTTTACGGAAACGGTGTAGTCGGGTTTTAAATAGAGAAGAAGGTGTATCATGAAGTATTTCCTTCCTCTTTTTTAAAATTTTTTTCGACAATTCCTGTTGTTAATAATTCTTGAATACTTTCAGCGTGATATTTTTATTTGTGCATGATGCATGTTATCTTTTAATTTCCTTACACACGATGTCTCTTTTAGGGAACTTTAACATTCTTCCATTTTATTTTTAATATTTTCCTCTGCTTATGTTACATTTCTTTGGTTTAGATATAGATTTAACAGGTTTTAATACCTTTTTTTTAAGTTTAGAATTAAAAAAAATTGTGGATTCGATATACCTAGAGCGAGTAATTGACATAGAAAAATGGAAACTTGAAGAATGGAAAGTCCAATTAATGAGTAAATATTGAAATTTGAGATTAAAATTGTATTTTTCGTCAGAAGCCAGTGATTCAAAGTTTAAAATGATACCTCATTCATCACTGTAGGTGCAGTATTAACAAAGCATATACGAAATGACAGGAAAAGGCCTTTCTGTAATAATGCATATGATATTCGTGATATTTACTCTGACTCCATTGCGAGACTGAAACACGTCCGCCATTTTTCTACGCTATTGTTCCGCGCGCGAGCTTACACATTGCGAATCTACGTAACATGACATCAACACCATGTGCCTGGATAAAATATTACGTCCAATAACGTGACAATCACATGTGTCTCACATCACGTTCAGTCACGATGAATTTCCGCGACGTGTCGCCCCAACTTGTGAATCACACCCTTCTCCTACGAGAGGACAATCTAAGTTCCCGTGGTCACAGCTCCAGCAGTGTCCGAGCGCAGCAGAGAGAAATAATTGCGGTTTGCGGTAAGCCATTCCACACTAGAGAAGGAAGAGAAACGGGATGACAGAAGTCATAACGGAGCAAATAATAAGAATCTTTCGGGACATTAGATGGACACACGAATTAAATGGGAAAAGTAAATTGAATTGGATTGTTGCACTCCGATAATTTATTTCCAACAATCGGTTCAACAATGTTACATCATTATTATTATCACTATATAACCCTATTTATTGGCTCCACAAAGAATATTCGCGAACTCTTTACAGTGAACTAACGAACGATTGGATTTACTACAAATAGTAGGATTGGCAATATTAAAAAGACGAATCACTCCCGCTCAGCCTAACATTTTTCGTGTCTTGTTTAAAACTTCAACAATCGCATTAAAATTTTCAGGGAATAAATAGAATAGACAGTTAAAGATGTTTTCGATCCTCAAATTTGAACATTTAACCAAATTATTATATTATATCAGAAATAAAACTAAATATATAAGATAAAATATAAGTGTCAATATCCACGTCGTCACAATCGTCGTCACAACTTTGGATTGTTGATTTGCGATGTGATGATATATGATGCAGGCAAATGTTGAAAAGGTTCCACTCTGAAATATAAAAACTTAAGTTTAAGTTTCCAAAAAGTTTTAGGAAGTAAAAAAATATTATCTGTATCGCAATAGAGATACGTCATCTTAACGTGAAAGTAACCGGACACTATTACTGAGACAACAATTAGCGTTCACTTCAACAATTATAAACATCACTTCAACCTTGTGTTGCTGTCCGTTGAAAAGAGCGCCTTGGGAGGCCGAAATATCGCTATTCGCACCTATCTTGCCTCATTATACAAGCCTGTGTGTCTTTGTATGTGCGTGTGTGTGAGTGAGTGATTGTCAAGGCTTAAGAGGCTGTACTTGGTCCCTGCGGTATTTAGACAATCCCCGCAAACCAATGCAGTAAAATTCCGGATCGGTGTAAAACGGACAAGTGCAATACGTTACGGCTGTTTGAGCACTTCATCCTACAATTCTTAGTAAACGTAGTATCGCAAAAAAATCATATAAATGATGGTTACGATAGCTCGATTCATCGAGAGAGCGCATAAACTAATGGCCAATTTTTACATCCCTCAAAGGCCAAAGAAAATTCCATCGAAAACTCAAATTTACGAAGAATTAATGATTTTATGAAGTCGTAAGGGATGAAAACGGAAAGATACCATCGCAACCCGAGAGACAAAAATTACCCAAATAAAGTTTAAGATATATTGATACATGAAACAAGACTACATTCCTACGTACACACTCTACGAGCATTCTTGAGACTAGAAAAGAAAAATTAATGATCCTATGAAGTCGAATGTGATCACCACGGAACGTTACCATAGCATTCCGAATCAAACAATCGCTAAAGTCTTCGATCTATCGATCCATCGAATAAGCCTATACCCCTACGTACACACATTTCGTACTTCCATCCACCTTGAAAATAAAAACTAATGATTCTATGAAATTGTATCGGATCGCCACGGAACGTTACCACCGCATTCGGAATGAACAAAACAATCGATGAATTCTTCGATCTATCGATTCATCGAGCAAGCCTATGCCCCTACATACAAACACCTCGCACTTACTTCAGCCAAGAGAAGAACAATTAAAGATTCTAAAGAATCGTATGGGATCACCACGAAACGTTGCAATCCCATTCCGAATTAACAAAACAATCGATGAAACCTTCGATCTATCGATCCATCGAGCAAGCCTATGCCCCTACATACAAACACCTCGCACTTACTTAAGCCGATAGAAGAACAATCAAAGATTCTAAAGAATCGTATGGGATCACCACGAAACGTTAAAATCTCATTCCGAATGAACAAAACAACCGATGAAATCTTCGATCTATCGATCCATCGAACAAACCTATACCCCTACGTACACACAGGTCATACTTCCTTCCCACTGGAGAGGAAAAATTAATGGTTCTATGAAGCTGCAAGGGATCACCACGGAACGTTAACATGGCATTCCGAATGGATGAAAGAATCGATGTAATCTTCAATCTATCGCTCCATCGAAGAAGCCTTTTCCCTACATACAAACACCTCACACTTACTACAGCCTAGAGAAGAACAATCAAAGATTTTAAGGAATCGTATGGGATCACCACGAAACGTTAAAATCTCATTCCGAATGAACAAAACAACCGATGAAATCTTCGATCTATCGATCCATCGAACAAACCTATACCCCTGCGTACACACAGTTCGTACTTCTTTCCCGACCATAGAGAAGGATCCTCCCTCAACAATCCAAGCGCAGCCGCGGGGGACACATAATTGCGGTTCGCGGTTATACCCGCGACCACAAGAGCAGATAAAAAGAGCGGTTTCACGTTGGCAGGACCAGTCGGGAGAAGAGGAGATGCGGACGGGAAAATTACAAGGGGAAAAAGAGAGGAAGGGAGGGGGCGAGACAAAACGAACATCTCCCGGCGCCGCTGGAAGAAAGAACTCGAGAGAAGGAGGAGGACAAGAAGACAAACGGGACGAGGAAAGGAAAGAGGAGAACGGGGATCGAAAAAAATGAGCGAATAAATAAAAAAAAAGAAAACACATGGCGCGCGGCTGCGAATTAAATATCGGAATCCAAGCATTCGGTCGGTCGGCCTGCCTTTATGAAACCCACGCACACATACCCTTCGAAACCAATCGAATGCCATATTATTATTATAACGGCCCGACGGAACCTTTTTCGCGAGAAAATGAAAAGGTTATATTAAATTCAAGAGATGTATTATTATTTGTAAACCCCATGCCATCAAGGGCGTTCATAAATTTTAATTCTCATAAGGATCATAGCGCCCGTTAACACGTTCCACGCTATAAAAATGCAACACGGTGGTTAGATAAAAACATAGATAAGACATTGAGCAATAAATAATCGTTGTGTATTCGCTTGGTGGCATGACTTTGGAAAAAAGTAGCTTTACTACAATATTTATAATTTCAAGGCTTGTTTTACCAAGAGGAATCAATTGTTAAAGTAAAGTTTGACACTTGATTATTGATTTCGATGTTGTTAGGGATTTGTTGATTGGATTGCTAGACGAGAGAAAAATAGAAAAGTGGCTCGAAGTAGTGAGGCAAAAGAAATTGTATCTAAGAGAAAATAAAGAGTATTTGGAATATAACGAATGCCTTACGTTACATTATGAATCCTAACTACGTTAAAACTGATTCAAGACAAAACAAGACGTAAAAATGTTAATTATATAGGTTCCTAATGCAATTTAATTATAACTACACACTTCAAACTAACTACACACATAGTTTTCGTTAGACTGTCTACAATGAAAAAATAAATTTGTCTAAACGATGTTGAGGCAGTTCCTAAAATAAGCTTTCTGTACGTACATGATAATGGGTGACCTGAATTGCGAGTCAGTTAACGACAAGGTATCACAATTACACATATATCACTCACCGGCTTTCGATAGAAAATAAAGGGATAATTAAAACAAGTAATTGGTAAACATGTCACGTTTGAGGAAAATCTGATGTTTTAAGGGACACTCTTGAACGAGGGTTGACAATTTGCAAGCAATATAATAACGAAATAAATTCGAGAACTAGAAGACAGAAAGTATTAAGAGGATTTTAGGATAAAATTTTATCCACGTAGAACGCATGGCAAATTACTCTGCTTGTCGGAGGAAATTGATGAAAACACTTACTTGAGCCTAGGAAAGTAAATCAACGTAATTTTGGGAAACTTGGATCTTACAATTAGATGAGCACCCCTCTCAAACTGAAACCTTCCGAAATATACAATTCCAATCCAAGAAACACCCCAACGATTTTTTCCCTGGATACGGCCTTGACACTAAGCTGCGAACATATTTCAATAATTCTAGAAATGCCAATTAATAGGTTGGTTTCTAATTTTTTTAATTGCCTAAATCGAATGATTATTACTCCTGAAGTGCCTACGTATTTCACGCTTTTACATTTTTAAATGACGATATTTATTTTCCGCAATTAAATGAAAAGCGAAAATTTTCAATCGCGCGAAAAAGCGACGGCTAAGTATGAATGCTGGGAAAAGCCCGTGTGACGTCATTCTGGTTCCAGCTGTCGCCGTGTGAGGCCACCTTGGTGCAAAGCTATGAGCCCCGCTACAATGCAGGCTGCTAGCAGTTAGAAGAGTACCCCGCAAGCAGATAACGCTTGACTTAAATAAGGATTCTTTATACCCTATCTAACGAAGGAAACTTTCCGACAACAGGCAAATTTAATAGGTGATTACTAAGACATGTTTCCCCGAGGTCTGTGCCACATGCATGCATTGTAATCTCAGACGATGTAAAACTCCTGACTACTCGTATAGAATCTAGGTCCCTGAGACGCCATGTGAAGTGGCATAGCATGGCCGCCACTCTGGCCTTTTTCAAATGAGGTAAAAATTGACCATTAACATTCGTCTAAACTGGGAGTTTTAAAACCAAATAATTTGTATATAATGAATACACTAATGTAAGGTAACGAATCGCAATCAATGTCTTTCGTTTTCTTTGATGAAGGAAACTACCCTATTATCAACAGGAAAGCTGCGAGACAGTAATAAGTTATGATCAAATAACTAAAGTTATTTTTTTTTTATAAATTATAGTTCCCTCATGCATATACCTACGTATTCCTATGACAAAGTGAAAAAGCAGTAGTAAAGAGGAACGCAAAACTGTATTTTCGGTCAGCATCTCGATAATAAAACATTTGAACAGAAAAATGAACATCACTTAGGCAAAGAATTTTGACATAGTTGGACCCATAGATGGACCCTTTATGTGTACCGACTTGTATCAAACTTTTATCACGGCATTTTCTTTGAGCATGCGGACTTTTCAATGCAGGGCGATGATGTATCCAAACTTATTTATACTTCTAACTAAGTGAAAGAAATGAAGTTATTAGGTAAGAGTAGATGAAAACGAGCAGTACGAAAAATACCACATTAAATCCGCATTGAGGAGCGAAAAATTCCGTAAACAAATTCCAGCTTTACTGTTTCAATTCCTCAAGTTTTCAGATAACACACAATACAGGACAGAAAAAAATGTTTAAAAGAGCAGCGTTCTAATGTACACGGTCTCGTATAAAATTGGATTTGTCCAATATTATACGAAATCGTATGCTATTGGACAAAATATTACAAAAGCCTCGTCAATACCATTACCATTAAAAAAACGTTTTGGAAGGTTTCTTTTTCAATTATTTTCGGTTACTGGTACCTCTGAACGTAATATTTTCGGATCGGGACAATGATTATTCCGTCTATAATTTCACAAAGAGTTACGCCGACGATAAAATTACCCAATAAATTTTTACAAAGAGCGAAGCAATAAAATTACGCCATCTACCGAACGTGCATGAAAGTTAATCGAATGAATATGTATACATCGCAATTCACATCCGACAGCTGCGGAACTCAATAAAAGCGCATCAATTGCTGTCATCAAATCGAAATGAATCGTTAAAAAGTGAGCACATCCACGAGAAATAAAAAGAGTGTTTGCCAAATGGATATCTATGCGCAATTTCATTACCCTTTGTGAAAAACTTGACTAAGTATCAACAGCTAATAATAACCAAATACATTTTTGTAAAAGTCTCTCAAAAGATTATTCTCCTAGATTCAGACTTTTAAGTATAGAACCATCCATTTCACGTATTTACGTTGAAATTGTGAATTATGAAAAGGATGTAAGTAACATGCTTAATGAAAATGACTGAAGATATGACAGCGCAGAATACCTCGTTTTTTGCAACAATGCGTAAATCCTAGATAAACATGTACCCATCTCTAGTTTATAAAAAGGCCGTAGGTATCACCGGCTTTTATAAACTCGTTTCTACAACGTGGAAAATATTCAAGATGCCTATCATTTTTAAGGATTAAAGTATTTACGAAGTAGTTGATTTAAACGAGGCAGATGAAACAATTGTGAAAGAAAATATATCCTTCCACTTACATTTGTGATGACTGATCAATCAATTTCACCTCAATTAAAATCTTTCATCTAATAATTTTAAAGATGACTCATGCAAATATAAAATTATTAATGTATTCCCATTACTCCTGATCGTCCCTCGAGTTACTCAAAAAACTTGGTAGCTAGGAGCCTCGGCTGCGTTAAAATAAACATTTTGCTCCCATATGAAATTGCTTCTGGACTCATTTTGTTGAAAGATTTCTCATCCCTGTTACATTCGTTTTACATATATATGGCCTCGGTGGCGGCGGGGTAAAGTTCTCGCCTGCCAAACTAGAGGTCGCGGGTTCGAGTCCCGCCTGGGTAGGTTTCCCCGATCCAGGGCATGGTCGTTTGTGTACGTCTACTTGTTACACTTGTTGAACACCCCGGTGTAAAATGGCCAATAAGAGCTGTATCCGGTGGTTTGAGGATAAAATAAAATAAAAATAAATAAAATTTTACGCACCGTAAAGACTAAATTGCTAAAAATTTCTCAGGCCACATTTTTAATGATAGCTTCACAAATTTCTTCACTGCAATTGCATGAGAAATTTCTTAACTGCGGTTCAGTTAAATGTAGAGTCAGGTACAAGTAGAAACGGTTAACCCTTTGAAGCGTTTAAAAAATTTGCAAAGACATTTTTTTGCGATCGTAGTCTCACGGTCCAATTATGACTAATATTTCATACCGCGTATTCGGCTCCATGTTTGCTAATCCTCTGAGGAAATCCTATATTACAACGCCCGATATGAGACATAGCTGCGGGGAGCGAGCTTATTTTGTTTTCAAACAAACTGACGAAATGCCCGGGAGCCACAAGAAGAAAAGTGTCTTTGTTTCAACAATGCGATCGCCCCAGGGCCACGACAAGGAAAATTAAGCTCGCCGAGGAAGTTGGAAGGCCTAGTGATGTAAACAAAAAAAATATTTTTTTTTCAGTTCCCGAGTCAGTTTGGCCTTTCTTCCCTACGACCCCGGGAAATAGGCGCCCTGGGCAACAACGTCTACCATTGGCGAGGTTTCCTCGCCCAACACCACGAAAACCGCTGAACACGAGCACGTCCAATGACTGCTGCGGTTGCTGTGCTCTCAAACTGGCCCTTGTTACGTCCAGCGAGCAAAATTCAGCAGCTCAAGCGAAGGACTGGGAGGGATGACAAGTGGGAAAACTCTTAACTTTTGTGAGAGGCTCCAGGGTCGTTGACTTGAACCCAACATTTTTTTAGTTGTTTTCGTTGAAAAAAATCGAGACCTACATATTATGTTTTAAATATAACCCTTCAACTTCGGTGGGTGCACTCGAGTAGATCGTCGAGACATTTATCAACTAAAGTTGAAGCTAAGACGTTAAAACATAAGCGTTCTTACATCTTAACATGATGGTTTAGCGCACAGTTTTTAGATACATTAACGAGGAGTACACCTAAGTACATCGTCGAGACATCCATCTACTAAATGTGTTTTGTGGATTAATAGCTGAAGATTAGACGTTATAACATAAACGTTCAAGTATCTTGAAATGATGGTTCGAGACATTTGTTATCTAAATTTATTTTCAGGATTAAGAGGTGAAGATGAAACGTTTCAACATAAAATTTCTAGCATCCTGATATGGTTTACTTCACAGTTTTTAGATGACATCATGCATCAACCAGGACAAATCTGTGTTGCTTGCGCATAATGTGTTAAGTCCAAAAACCCCAAAAATGGGACTATCTCACCTAACCATCAAATGAATCATATAGAATCGTTTGTGCATAGTGTGGTGAATGAAAACACATGTTGTTATTAGGTTTGGACATACCACACTATGCACAAACGATTCTATATGATTCATTTGATGGTTAGGTGAGATAGTCCCATTTTTTTGGGGTTTTTGGACTTAACACATTATGCACAAGCATCACAGAAATGTATCACATCGTCGTGACTTTTAGAAGCTAAATGTGTTTTCAGAATGAAAAGTTTAGGATACGACTCAATTATATGGATGCGGTAACATCTTGAGATGATGGATTATATCAGTTTTCAGATGACTACATGCATTGACGAGGAGTGAATGCTGAGAAATGTCCATCGCCGAGATATTCTTCAACTAAATGTATAATAATTTCAGAATTAAGGGTTGAAGATAACAAGTTATAACATAAACGTTCTGTCATCGTGACAGAATGGTTTACTTCACTGCTTTCGATGACTTTATTCATTGACGAGGAGTACATTTTAGTACATCGCAGAGACATTCATCAACTAAATGTATTTTCAGGGTTAATAATTAATGATAAACGTTATAACCTAAACGTTCTACCATCTCGACATGATGGTTAAACTCACAGATTTTAGATGACTTCATACATTGAAGAGGAGTAGATTTTAGTTTATCGTTGAGACTTTAAGCAGCTAAATGTGTTTTCGGAATGAAGATTTGAGGATTAGACTCAATTACATAGACACATCTTAACGTGATGGTTTATTTCATCGTTATTCTATGATTTACGCAATGAAGCGTAATCAGACGGAAGATAGTATTTCCACTTCTCCAAATGACGACGCACGGACACTGAGTTATTGCTTTCCTACTTGTCATATCGTGAAATGGTGTTTCAGTATTTCATAATCTTTCTATATTTAGAGATGAGTTATAGCAATGAAATGATGGTTAATGTACCTGTTTTTAGGAGACTACAAGCATTAACTACGATTCTAACGATTTTTATTCAACTTCTCCCAATGAAGACCTACCGACCTGCCTAATATGACTACTATAGTTAGAGTATCATGTCAATTAGTTTGACTAGAATTTTCTACACCGGGTCATTTTATCCTGAGGTCAATTATGGATTTTTTCTCCTTCAGAGCTCCTGAATTTCTTTCCCCAAAATAGGTCATATCCTCCCCTGGGAAACTGCAGGTGCATCTGGGGTAGCAAGTAACCTGGTACCTACACCTTGAATGGATAACAATTGCGAGCAATTATGGCAGACAATTAGTGCGACGTTAACTGCTTTCCCGTCGATTGATCAAGGAATTGGCTACACAATTACGCTCCTTACGAAAATAGAGGAAGATTCCAGCTTCCGAGAACTGAAAAGTTCTAAAAGTAGCAAAGAATTCGACTACCCCATTAATTACTGCGGTCTTCAATGTTAATGGATGTCTACGGCTAATTGTTCCTAGAAAATGACGCAATGTCGATGCCAGAAATCGGTATTTTTCCCATAATTATCATTACCGGTGATATACCCGATAATAATGACATCATGAAGAGCATTGTATACGCAATGGAATCGCTCATGAACACGAAGGAGCTTATAAGAGGATGGATGAAACGGTAACAAACTTTTCACTGGAATATCACAATAGAAACCGATACCTGGATGATGTACAACTTCTAAAGATTCACTCTAAATTTAGCACTTGGACAACTAATACATAACCTAAAAGAAAGCATCCTCTCAGACCAAGTAAAACACCGATATGAGGGTACATAGTATTTTGTTGATTGAATTGGGTTTTGGGAATTATCTACTTATTTACCATAACACTAATGATTGTCTACAGATATGCATATATGTAGAGCATAAAAGCCTTATTGAATTATTTAAGTAACCATGACGTACACTATTTATGCCCAGAATTCCGCAAGTTCAAGAAAACCCAACCCCTGCCAAATACCCATGAGGTGGCTCGTAGAATATTATATGTATATGTATATGCAGGGGCGTAGCCAGGAAGATGTGTTGGGGGGACACGACCTGGGTGCTCCGAAAATTGGAACTCCTGTTCTGAGGAAAATGTGAACATTTTTATCCCTAGACGCTATTTTGACACATAAAATTACACAGTTGATGGGTCGTCGAGAAGCTGTTTTACTAAAAAAATATTGGCGGAGTAGAATAAATTTGTTTTAAAGGTTAATATTTTTCTGCTAAAATTAATTGGTTTGGGGGATCAGTACGTGCCCCCCGTTCCCCCGTTGGATGTGTGGAAGCAGAGGTTACGTGGGGCTCCCCAAAGTAATAAGGAAAACCTTGTGTAAATATTATCAGTTTATTTCCTCATTCCAGACATATTATCTCAACCCTGAATCAGTAGCGTGGCCAGGGGGGACTTCTGGCTACTTCTTTCAGAGCCTAAATAGGTTTTCGATCGAGATTTTATTAACTTAAGCCTGGGATGAGAAGAACATCGAGGTTCTTATTTAAAAAAATAATTTCTTGGTTATTTACCCATTATTATATACCCTTATCATAAATTACGGCTTGTATAAATAAGCTTTTAAAGGAGGGAAGCAATTCTGACAAAAACTCTTCAAACCCCCAGCATCGTATCCCTTAAGCATCCGTAATATAAATTCCAACGCTTCTCTCACATTCTTTTCATATACTATATGTTTTTGTTTACCTCGCTAGATTTTCTTGAAAAATTAACCTACGTAAGAGGACACTGAGACTATATTTTATCCAAATAAAATTTAATTAGTAAGAATTAATCTAATTATTTATTTATTTATTATCAATTTCCCCGTAAACAGCACATGACGGCCTTTTACAACGAGGGTTTCCAATATTAACAAAGTACAACGCAAACATCCATGCCCTGGATAGGGATCACCTACCCAGGCGGGATTCGAACCCACGACCTACGGTTTGGCAGGCGAGGACCGGCGTAAAGTAATTAGTAAAAAATTAGTAAAAAAAATTAGTAAAAAGTAAGTGGCTAACACGCCTTACCGATCATCGGGAGATCCGGGTTCGAATCCCGGTTAAGCCATATATTTTTTCACGGCGAACTTCATCCTTGTTTTATCTCAATAAAATGTTTACCAACTTCTTACTTAAGAATTGGTCAACAGAACCTAAGAGGCAGCATTTTTTATATACCCCACCGATTGAATGATCCACATAATGAGAAAAATCTGGGTGAAGTGATTTCTTAAATACATATCCGATTTCGTTATCGTAGGTTTGAGGGGAAATCGAAAAAGTAGGGAGATGGAAAATTACATTACACTCTAGACTTAGGTCGTAATTTAATTTTCCGTCTCCTAGCACCCACCCACATTTAACCCCATAAATCCTCCACCGTGCAGTTGATAACCTCAAGGTAGAAATAACATTTTAAGATGGTTTATTTCAAGCCTGCCGCGTGAACGGATGTGAAATTCACGTAAAATGCCATGGAAAAAATTACCCTACACCGGAAATCGAACCACGGGCCTTTGTATTCCCGGACGACTGCGCAGACCACTCCACTGTAAAGGTAATTCAATTTCCATGGCAATTCTACCGTAGTCCACGGCCTTAGATACCAGGCCCTTACGGTTCATTAAGGATGGCAACGTTAGGGATTCTCCGCTTCCAAGAAGCCACTACCGAAAAGCCAAAGGTCCGAGGTTCGATAACAGGTCCAGGGGAATTTTTTCTCATGACGTTTACGTTCAACAATTTAAAGAGCCAATAATTTTCAATAATGTTTTACTATTTACTATAAAAAATTATAAAGCTCAAACCCCCCTCAAAAAAGCGTAAACCTACACTTCAGGGGTAAAATATATCCTGATTATACCAAATAAATTATCTCAACCTCGAAAAATGATAAATTTTCATGAAAACAACAATTACTATAACATTTAAACACCTTTTCGGAGTCGAAATTGAACTTTTACGATTGCTCAAAGACGAGAAGGTCAATTTAGAGTCTAACACTTCGCTGGTCAGAATTTCTTAGCCTAGCACTCTCTAAGTAAGTACTTATATCCTTTCGTAACATCACCGTGAAAGTAAAATAAAGTATCGAATTTTCAGGGACCACTGACTTTCTAGACTTACTTTTTCTGGAAAAAAATCTCATTATTTTGCCGCTCGAGGTCATGTCAAAGCCCCTGAAAATACTTACGCCGCCGCCCCTGCGAAATTATTACCAGCTCATTTCCTCATTCCAGATAAATGATCTCATCTTCAAATTATGAGCGCGCGTTGAGAGAGAGAGAGAGAGAGAAAAAAAAAATCCTGGCGGAAACGACACGTCAGGGCCCAAGGGAGAAAGGGCCAATGATGGGCCCCTGAGGGAGGGATTGTCCCAATCTTACTCAGGCCCGTCACGACCGCGAATACCCCAGGCGACTTCATAAAACGCCCGGGTCAGGGAGGGAGGCAACCCGCACGAGAAAAAACTTTCAGGAGAAATCCGGGAATCGGAAGCTAGCGGGAAAAATCTAGGGATTCTTGGAAATGAGATGTTACCGGGAATATCTCTATTAAAAAACTGGGAAACATCATATTTATAAGCCGGATCCCGCCCGGGTGGTTTGACCACCATCCAGGGCATGGATGTATGTGATTGTCAAACAAGTTAATTGTAAGAGAGGACTATCTAGTCCTAAATTCGCTTGTGAAATAAAGACGACATTATTATTATTATTTATTCTCCTATCAGTCAGTGGAGGATCCAGAATAGGGACAAGGGGGAGCTGAGTGGGGGTTAAAATTCCAACAGTAGTGAGGGTTGGAAAAAATTACTATTCTATACAGTGTAAATTGGATACCCAAGGGGGGGCTATAGCCCTCTTTGCACCCCCCCCCCCCCCCCATAGATCCGCCACTGCTTCAGTTATTCTCTTCACACTTATATTACTTCTCTTTCACATGCGTCTTTATCTCAAGACGTGACCTATCAGGTTTTTCCGTCTTCTTATTAAGGATTCCATGAGGATTCTCCTAATCTCCTTAGGATTTCCTCATTACTAACTCGGTCGATCCATTTTATCCTCATCATTCTTCTGTAGCACAACATTACGAAGATATCTATCATTGATTTCTCCGCTGCGGTCAATGTTCATGGCTTATTTTGGTAGACAACCATACTCCAAATGTAAGTCGAGAAATTGCTGCCTTGCTTTTAAGCTTAAATTTCCCACTGTAAGTAGATCTTTCTTTCGGTGGAATTCTCTCTTCGCCCCGGCTATTCTCCTGATAATTTCTTTTTTTTTTCCTCCCGTCGCTAGTAATACTACTTCTCAAATAACAGAATTCATCCGAGTATTAGGTAGCCCAAGTATCAGGTTAACCGAGCTTAATAATTAGTCAATATTTATGGCATTTCATAACTATATCGAATTTCAATGTGGTACAACGAGCGCATAAACTCATTTAGAAATAACCGGAAGAAAAGTAACGAGGTAACCATTCGGGAAGGTCGGGAAAAAACACGGGAATTCTATTTCCATAACTGAATCGCCTTTCTGTCGCACGAGAGCGAGACTAAGGTCGGCCTGACTCCTCATTTATATGAGAAAAAAAATTAGTCTCAAAACTCCGGAGGCGAATAAGGCCTTGAGGGCAAAATCTCATCTCCGGGACCCTAAGGGGAGAGAGGGAACTCTTCATGACAAGCCCATCAGCAGCGACTCAACCCCCATCCCCATGCAGAACAGAAGACAGCCGCGGAGCGCGGAAAATTTCCATGACAACGCATTTCATTATCGACTTTTAAAAATAATCAACCCCGACAAGGCGGCTTGGTTATCTTTTCATAACGAAGTTTCAGAAGGGGATCTAATCTGCAAGGAGAAGGGAAAAAAGTGAATCGCTCAGCGCGCGACCCAGGGTTTTCCTCGGAGATATTACGATTTGATAAGCTCATTACATTCCGATGTGAGGTGGTGCTGCAATCCGTAATGTAGTGAAGAGGACACCAGCTCAGGGATATACAATCGCTGAATAAAAGAATAGATCCAGCTCTGCAAAAAAATAATAATAACTTAAAGTCACGGGTTCTAATTTTATTTTTCCTGCATGAATCACTGCTTGTTTTCCAAAAAAATCAAATTACCTACACTTTACGGGAGACAACTGCAATAACTAAAAGCAATTCTTGACATAAAGCAGCATTCGGGTTAATATTTTGGAAGCTAGTTATGCCTACGTCAAAGTCAAAAACCAATGGTAACTTCACCGAATATAAATTTTTATATAACATTGAGTAAAATTAAGATTTAAACATGAATTTTAACAGTAATGCGAAGCATAAAATGGATAGTCAACAGCTTTCGCCGAGGGCTTTGAGGGAAACGTGACAATCGACCAAAATCCCATGACAACGTCTTTCAATTTCAATGCTGCCGACTCAGGAAAATCGTAGGAAAAAAAATACCTCAAACACATAAGGTGATTGTCATTTCGTCATAAAGATACGGGGGTGCTGAATAGAAAGGATCAACAGAATGCCATTCAAGATAATTAATTTATGCGACTCTGAATGTGGTGTTTCATACCCCAGCTGTCGGAGAAGTAACGTCGATAAGATTACGCTAAATCGTATGTGATATATCCCTGACTTCATCACTTTCAAATCACCTTCACGATAAGAACCCAAGCCATCCAAGTTATGAATCATAATCTTTCTCCTAAATATACAGAGACACATTTTCAAGGAGTACTTTTATAAAAATGGACTCTGATGACAAATTTTAGAAGAGGCACATTCCACAGTAACTTCATCTATAAGTCATGCCGGCTTGAATACGTAACAACGTTTTGAAGTAAAACTTACTTCAAAACGTTGTTACGTATTCCCACTATCCCACTATCATAATACGGAAATATTTTCATAATACAATTTTGGAAGAGTGCAACTCTTTTATTTTAACGCGTCCAACTTCCACCATATCACGCCTGAATCCGTTGAACTTATAAGTAACAACGTTTAACACACGAAATAATTAGTGTCATGAGTACTATCGTAAATTAAATTTGAAATAATTCTATACATTTCACTATCAGAAAAAACGGATTTCAATAAAGAAGAAAATTAAAGTAAGGATTACCAAAAACTGGATGATCTATTTGTCTGGTTTTATGAATCGGCATTAGAAGTTGAAATAAATAATTTCATTCTATCATTATATACAAAATTACGTGATTAATCAGCGATATTGCATAATTGCATGCATATTGCATGATTCAGATCACACAATTTATATCCCATATTTTTGTTCACTTACAGGGTAATGAATACACACATCAAGAGCGCTAGGTTCTCGAAAGGAGTAAAATCTTATCTTATCAAGCGAGCTTGTGGGCGTTCGATGGACCATTTGATAAATATTATCTTCCTAAGTAAAAACGAGAAAATCGAATTAATAAGATATACGCTTCGATCCATTGGTTAAGCGATCTACGATCTCAATTTGAATGCGATAAACAACTATCTAATCGCTTAGCGAGACACATTTCAAAATTTACCAATATTCTGTCGCACTGATTACTACCTAAAAACCACTTGACTTAGGGGAAATATTGATATTTTTACTACTAATGTTAGACTGCAGATAAATAATGCCTAATAAGGTTAAGGGAAATAGCATAAGGTAAAGGTTAATCGCATGTGACATAAACCTTGACTTCATCACTTTCGACTTTCCTTGACGATAAGACCTCCACCATCCTAATCATGAATAATAATCTTTCTCCAAAATATGATGAGCCATCAGAATTTTTTCTAATCAAAACTTGCGATTTCAGCCACAACGTGAGTACAAAATTTAACGGAAATAAAATTTCCACATAAGTAAGCAAACTGCTGCAATTCAAACAATGCTACCGATGGAACCATCCAATTAGCTGTCTTCGAAAGATAGACCACGTGAATTCGGGTTTTTCCGTCTCGGTCACAAGCGCAAAAGCCAAAAAATCTCGTTTCCCGTCCTTGCACTGAATCTGAACCATGGTTTAAAGAAAACTACCGGCAGACGTACGCCGGAATCTCCGCGAAAAAAAACGCAGTAGTAATTCATCATTTAGAAATAAAATGTTAAAATAAATCGGCACTATATCCATGAATTCCCAAATTGAAAAAAAACTTATTAATTTTATGTCTTTAAGGTCAGCTGCGTGGAAATTTTCAGGATGCCAAAGCGAAAACGGCGACGAAATGAAAGCAGAGCAAAAAATTATGAAAAACACCGGTCGCGCAAGAGTCGTACGTGTTCGAGTAGGGATTTTCGACACTTCCTAATTAAGGGTACGATTTTTCTGCGGACAATCCCGTCGTAGTTTCGACAAAAATCCCTCAAGCATAATGACGGATGCCAGAGCCACTGCGGAAAGGTCGCAGAATTAATGCGGCGGACCGAGCAGCTGTAGCCGCAACTGCACCCCTCTGGACGAAAAATTATGGAAGCTGACGTTGAAAATTCGATAATGGCAGAGCTTTTAGAAAACCAACTATGATGGGGTCGTTCACCATATTTCTTTAACCCATTTCCGCTGACCGTAGCCATAGGTATGGCTACATAGTACCACTCTGAGCTTATTTGAGTTTTAAATAAATTTTAAATTTTCATATACAGTAATACTGTCAATTTGAAAAACGCTTACAACAAATAAAAATTATATGACTACATCCTACCATTCTGAGCTTATTTTAATTATAAATAAAATGGTACACGTACAGCACGACTGCCAATTTGATGTGCACTTTTAACAAATAAAAGACTAAATAAACAAACTAATTACAATTACAAATCAATCATTAGCAACACAAAGCAACAAACC
This sequence comes from Ischnura elegans, assembly GCF_921293095.1. Lineage (NCBI taxonomy): Eukaryota > Metazoa > Arthropoda > Insecta > Odonata > Coenagrionidae > Ischnura > Ischnura elegans. The sequence continues at coordinate 29,838,063 of NC_060257.1, read as the reverse complement.
GATTACAATGGTCACAACCTCAGTATTTAGTAAGTTATAAGGTCATTAGGCGTTAAATGAGATGATGCCAAGCCAGTAAAATTCATAATTGATAAGGAGAATTGATAAATGAGAGTCGGTAGAGAATTTCTTAGGACGGAAAGTCGGTAGAATAGAGAGGGCTTAATTACTGATAGCTTGGGTATTGGCATGAGGAGTAGGGAGTTCGAACGGGTGCAGCGGGAAGGTATTCTTAGTGTTGAAGAAGGAAACATTAACAGTTAAAGTGGGAATTAAGGGCATTGTTAATTCATTTTATGACTGATTGAAGTAGGAGACGGGAGAGACTGGGGAGGGATAAAGAGGATAAAACTGCATTTATAGGTGCCTCACGGAGATTTGGGTTTATGTACTTCACAATATTAGCAAGAAAAAGTTGTAACGCTGTCAACGGTGGCAAAATTAGTGGGAGCAGACAACAACCAAATTAGAGAGCAATGGATGATAACCGGAAGAACTATAGAGGAGAAGTAAGATTGGAGTGTCTTTGTACTGGTGATATCTGTTAGGCTCTTGAAGACAAACCGCACTCCTTTCTACAATCCAATAGTCAAAAAGACGTTTTTTGGCATTAAAAAAAAATATATTTCGGAAGTTGGCATTAACTTAATCCACTAATTAATTCATTTTTGAAGCCAGTCAAGATAAGCCCACTGACGGAAAGAGACGGGTTCGACGTAAAATATATGTGTGAAAATATATGTGGACGACAGAACAACCAGCGAAATTGTTGTCCTCAATCCAACTGATGCGGGAGAAAACCCGAGAAAAAAGCAGAGATCACATTTGCATCTATCTAAAATTTGACAATTTTACCTCATCATTTCCTTAGACGCCGTCCGAAAATTCATAGATTTTTCCGTAAGAAAAAAAGCCACACGTCGAAAATGGTCCACATTATGTACTCTGAAATTTACCGAATGATTACCGGTTTCAAACGAAAAATACGTAATCAAAAACTTGGAAATACGACCAGTGTAGAGGGAGGTATTCGTACTCAGAATGAAAAAGAAACCTTCCCACCGACCATGTTCTCAACCCTCAACACTAATTCGGCGCTCGAGGCAACCTTCACAAGGCTGGAGACTAAACATTCCCCTGCCACACGCCTCCATGACGCGGGTCGCGCGTGGACGGACGCAGATAGGGATCGCCCCACGATCACACCCGTGCGTCCTATTAAAATATAGCCAACCACCGTGGCACGAGACAACCCCCTTTACCCCCCATGCAATCATGACTCCCAGCGTACCCTGGCCCTAATCTAAGGGAGGACATCAGCAGTCAAAATACACACCGCACCGTCGCCAACCCCCACAGCGGAAGTGGGAAGCGGGGCGGGGTGGGAAATTCGAAAAGGGGGGGGGGGGTGACGGATGTATTGTGGGGCGGGGAAACATCTGGCGCGGTAAAAATTTCCCAAGGATGAGTCTACGCCCAAACATTTTTCCAAAAGCCTAGCATTTCGGGTTGTAATACGCATTTCCTAACGAATGACCGATATCTTCCACGCCAGGAGCTATGTGCTCTTTATTGCCATGACTAATTATTATTATTATCATTAAAAAATGAAGAGATGAACTGGGTGACGAGGCAGTCACTGACAAACTACAAGACTACAAACATAGATGGAAAGAACATTTACTTCGAATGCCAAATGAAAGAATTCCAAAACAAGCAATGGAATATCAACCATTTGGCAAGAGAAGTCTAGGAAGACCAAGAAAAAGATGGTAATGTGGAGCCGGAACAGGCTTAGTAGCCTAATCCTGTAAGGAAGAAGAAGAAGAAAAAATGACGTTACAAGTCGACCATTCGGTTTTTACCGTTGATAAGTTAATACATGGCCTTGCAATGGAAAAGACACCCATACATGGAGAAACACGTTAAAAATAAATAAAATATTAACTTGATCCAAAGAATTATCGGCCTCGGCGGGGGCGGGGATAAGTTCTTGCCTACCACACCGAAAGTCGCGGGTTCGAATCCCGCCTAGATAGGTTTCCCTTCCAGGACATGTTGTGTGTGATCTTCTGTTCTTGATAGTTCAAACTCTCGATGTAATGGCCACATCGTGCTGTTTTCGGGGGTAATTGAGATAAATATATTTTTTTTATTTTAACATGAAAAGGACTCTAAAACTAAATTTTATTTCATAAAGGTAAACAGGTTCCACGGGAAAGGTTCAAAAACTACCTTTGTTATGTAGTTCCAATTCCCTATCCCCCGATGCAGAAAAGTATATTCCACATAATTTGAAAGCTGTTTCGAAGGGTATGTTTTTGCTTGTGATCTTTACTTGACAGACACTGCGGCTCAAATCTATTTGCGAAGTCTATCCACACAGGACCATCAACTTAGAATTTGAAAATGGTCTTCAACCGCGCTTTTTTCTCCTTAACTCAAGAGATTTCCATTGTCTCATGTCAATATTCTCCGTTACACTGGCCTTCCTTTTGAAATTCCGAGTCACGAAACTGGCTGCTATACAATCAGCTTGTGACACTTAATAATGATATACCACCGAAACGTGTGCTATAAGGCCATTACATTGGGGTTTTCATAACACTTAACTATTAAACGTACATCAAAATCCATTCCCTGAATAAGGGCAACTTACCCAGCCGGTAGTCGAACCCGCAACTATCGGTTTAGCAAGTGAGGATTTACCTAGCCGCCAACGAGGCCGGCAATAACTATTATAATCATTAAAAATTCTACCAATTACGGAAGGTTTGCATAGAGTACCTAAATAACATTATGGTCAGAACATTTTTAGTCGGAATTTCCAAACTTCGGTGTTAGAGGGTAGAAAATGTTGGATAAACGAACAAGAGGAAGGAATAGGATTTTTAGATAGAATGACAAGGAATAGGCCTTATTGTGAAATGAAAAGGGAAGTTCTTGAAGGAAAGGGAAGCCCCCAGAATGCTTCTGAAGTACCTACTCCATGGAAATCTACCTTGATGCGTAGAATACTTTAATAATTAAACCTACGTTTATTTAATATTGAGTCCCATTGCAAGGTTAAGTTACATACCTAGAATTATTTTCCCTTTCAAACATGGAAATGTACTCCCTGAAGTTAGCTATGGGCAATTTCGACACAAAATTTGATCATTGGGCCTCAGTTCAATGTTTTATTTCCCCATCGCCTACCCATTTTCCCCTTACGGCCTCTCCTTCGACAATTTCGCTGGATAAGGTACATAACATGCATGAATTTTTCCCGCCCCAAAGATTACTTTTTTCTGATTGAAACGTTGAAAAATTAAAAAGAAAATATCGGGGACAGCGCGAAAAACGAGGGCATTCATGCGATTAAGTCGCCTCGAGGGTCATGTTTTATGGAATGGATGAGGAACCCTTGACGGCAGTTCGGAATCGTTGGGTTGGAGATTGTTAAATGGCATGTTCTTGTTTGAGGGGGTTACGAAGATGGCGCCTGGGCGGAACATTTTCATGAAAAATGCACGTTCTTATTTCCCATCAGCCCCGTACCGAACCCTAACGGCAACCCTTGAACCATCACCTCCGGGCTATTTAGGACGGGTGTTGATTTTCGTTACGGGTCGTAAGGGCAAAGCGGTATAATACGACATCAGAGACCGTAGGGCTCCTGATTGAAAATAAACCCTATAGTATCCTCGAGGCAGGTTTGTACATTGTTGCACAACGCGATATAAACGATTTTTTTCGTATTTCATCCACATTGTTTATTCGCAGTTAAAGATTTTTGTTTTAATTTCATACGTAATATATAATTTTTGTCTAATCAAATGAGCATTTTCGCATATTTTCATTAAAGCCGATATTTAGTAGGATTTCAGCCACTGAATCATATCCACGTTGTTTATTTCAAACCTTTTCGCAGTTAAAGGCTTTCGTTTTTATTTCGCACGTGATGTATAATTTTATTTTTAAAAAAATGAGAATTTTTCCGTGTTTTTTATATAATTTTGGTCTAAAAAATGAGAATTTTTCCGTGTTTTAATTACATCCAATTGAGATTAAATTCAGGAGTTCAGCAACTGAACTTTAAACATTATATAAAGCAATATTCCCATAATAACGAAAATATGAGAATTTACGAAAAACTGAAGACTAGAAAACCTTTCATAAGTGGAATAGGACGAACGTTGAGACCTTCATTATCACTCTCGGGTGACAGATTTTCAAAATTGTCGTTACTTCATTTGTAAATAGAGCAATAACTTCAAACAGTACAGAAATCTTACTTAAATGAAGCATTGCAACATTTCAAAAGGGTTTCATCCTGTGGAAATATCGTAATGTTTCATTGCGGAAAGTTTGCAATGTTTCATTTGACTAATATTAAGAACTTACTCCACATCGTGCCTCATATCGTGGAAAAAGTGCATAAATCGTTAAATATCATCAATCATAGGCGGATTTAGGGGAGGGGGGCATTGGGGCACGTGCCCCCCCACCAGAAGCTTAAAATATAGACAAGATTATTAATATGGTTATCATTACGTTCGTTTTATTCTGTGTATTAAGAAGCCTCAATCATTAAATTTTTATATTAATAAGTTTCATCTCAAAATAAAGAGAATATGTTCTACAGCAATTGTTATATTTTGTTTTTGATCTCAAATACGAAATGATCTGTGAGAACCTTGTGCCCCCCCTCCCCAGAAAACATTCTTGGAACCGCCCCTGTTATCAAGAGTAGTAAGTAGTGCGAAACACAGTACAGCAGCACGACGGTGAATGAGTAATTTTGGCGAGAGGAAATTCTATGGGCTTCAGATGAAACATGGACGAAGAGAAAGCGGATGAGAATGAGCCTTAGGCGTACGAGATGTGGGTCCGGAGGAGAATGGATAAGGTGAGATGGAAGGAGAGAAAAAGGATCGATGACGTTGAAGTGAAAGAAGGCATTGCTAGAGGAGATAAAAGTAAGACAAAGGGAATGAACGAAGATCCTGATTATGGAAGAGGGGATGATGAAAACTGCGCTAGAAATGGCAGGATGTTGAATAAGAGGGGAATGTGGAGGACAATGGAGATATGGACGGAGAGGAAGAGAAACGAAGAAGTGAAAGGTAAGGATAGGAAATTATAGAGGATACTCTTCCGATGACATAGGCGGCGTGAAAAATATTCGAATTAAAAAATTAATAAGAGTAAATTTCTCCATAAAATAATTAAAATATTCAACGAGGATTGCGTCAGATTTATCTCACAAAATTCATCTTTAGTTTTAAGATATAACTTAATTTAAGTTATAACTTAATTCACTTTAAAGGAGAACGGGAACACAATACATGAAGAGGGAAAACTGAAAAAAAAATGATTACACTCTCTCAATTCTTTTTTTTTATATAATAATAAAATGAAACCATAACATCTCCTTAAACTCCCTTTATCTCCCAACTCTCCTTAAATACCTTTCGCATACGCTAGAACTCGGTATGGCGGACTACACACAATAACGAGAATGTAGAAAACCTTGCTAAAGGGAAGGATGTTGGATAAGCGAAGAATGGGTATGTATTAGACAGGGTTCATAGAAGCTGGGAAGAATAATTGACCGTATGCGTAGGTGAAGAAGAATTATCCAGGCAAACAGATCATAAAAATGTAACATGTAAGCAAAATAGCTAACAGAAGATAACTTTAACAACACAATATATAATAATAATTTGCTAAGAATAAAGCATTTCAATTTAACTATTTACAATTAGTGCAACCGCTGAAAACACATTACAATTACAAAAAATTAACTATTAAAAAATTTTGGAAGCAACAGGAATAGATTAACATAATCCCCACATACAGTGGCGGATTCAGGATAGGGTCAACGGGGTGGGCTAAGTAGGGGGTAACCGGTAACCTCCTGGCAGTAGTGGGGGTTCGAACGAAATTACCATTATAACTAACGTAAATTGGATATTCAGGGAATATAAAAGAGACTTTCAACATAGGGATGGGGAGGAATGGACAGGGTGAATCGCTAACAAATCTTTGTAACTGATAACCTCAGCCTAAACTATGCTAAGCCTTTCTACTATGAAAAATAAAAGAATTGAACCTATAATCCGGGTTTCATAGCATACTTACACCTTCAGGCGATTGATCATTCATACATATCCTTAATTATAACATGTCGGGTGCGACCGTCAGGACACCTTACTATCGGAAAGGAGTGGGATGGGTTGTTATAAAAGGAGATGCATACATTGTCAGCCACCTGAAGATGTAATGTGACGTCGGGATCTCTCAAATAATATAATACAAAAATAATAAATAACAATAACATATAATAATAATAATATAAGATAATAGCTTAGTTACCTACACTCAATAAACAACCTATGTGCAAAACTGAAGTATGTCAAAATTTTTGTATATTCTCTTCTTATTTTTTTAATAATCGTATTGTAAAACACTCTTTTGTAACATTTATTCATGTAAATATATTGTATATCTATCATTGTATTTTATTGAGTTCTCATGTTTTCATTCATAGCCCTGATGAAGGTTTTAAATACACTGAAACGTTGGCTAACAACTTTTTCGCATTATATATACGACCTATACTCCAGGAATTATTTTATCATTAATTAAATGAGGTCAAGATAACAGGAAAAAGACGATATAATATAATAAAAACTTCCTTGAAATCCCAATTTGCCATTGACCCTCTTTACTTCACGTCGCCTCTATTAAACTGTATTTAACTTTCTTTTTAATAAACCCCTTCTTTTCATCAAAAACACAAAGCAACCTTCTTTTAAACAAACATTAAACAATCTAAAATATCGATTTAGCGAAAAATATTATTATTATTATTATTATTATTATATTAATAATATAATTAAGTAAAATTAAATATTATATTTAATTATAATTAAATAATAATAAAATATAATTAAACACTATTATATTAATCACCTTATATATTAACATACGAATTGATGCAGCAAAATATCCAAATAACGAAAGAAATTAAATAAATAAAGTTAAATTAAATAAATAAAATGGAGTTGGATAAGGCATGACGTTACAGCAATTATGTTCTGTAACCCGGGTGGAGCATAATTACACATACAAGTGAATCTAACAAGGTTTTATTATTTTATGCTCCTTGTACACCAACCTCAATCGGTAAGGTACTTCAAAAAGAGGAAAATAGATGGTTTGAATTTGGACAAGGTGATAAAAGCTACACAAAAGAAGCAGTTGAGACCGGATAGGATCGATGAATTGGAAATTAAAGAAGACATGACAGGTAAGGAGAGAAAACTGTAAGAGATAAGGATGTCAGAAAGGGTTTGGTTGGAGGACGTAATTAGGGGGGAGGGGATGACGAAAACTGAGTTTAAAATGGTAGGATGTTGGATAAGAGGGAAATAGGGAGGAAAATAAAATGGTCCTTGGATATAATGAAGAGTGATAGGCCTAAATGCCTTACTGACGAAGAAAATTCACTGCGAGAAGAGGGACAGGATGGAGCGATTGATAAAATTTTCCATGTAAACCTACCTTAACAGGTATATTACCAATAGCAGATATGAAGTTTCACAGATGAATTTCGACAGGAAAGTTGGTAGATAAAATGAGAGATGAAAAATATTTACATGAAGAGACAGAGAGGGGAGAACTCTCAAGAGAATCCAGTAGAAAGGGAGCGACAACCTAATCGCATAAAATTGAATCAAGAACGGCCTAATGAAGATGATCGTCGAAGGTTGAATTAACGTAAAGGATTTCAACAGAACTGCTCAAATGAGATACACGGCGTGAAAAAGAAACGAACCCAACAGTTGATATGACTAAATTTATTTATATAAATGAAAACAATTCGACAAAGATTGTTTTCGATTGATTTCGTTTAGAACACTCAGCTTCAGTTATAATATAAGCCTATAATTGTATTCACATATTAAAAGGGTAACGAGGATGGAGAAGAGGAAAAACTGAAAAAAAAAGAATTTCACAGAAAATTTTCCTTTTTAAAATACAATAATTAAAATAATCCCAAATTATTTATGAACTCCAAATACCTTGTGCCTAAAATAGAACTTGAAGTGACGGACTACACAAAATAATCTCAGGGAATGCGGAAAACTGCTAGAGGGACGGATGCTAGATAAGCGAAGAATGGGGATGAAAAGTACAGGGCTCATGGAAAATAAGAAGAATAATTAGCCATGTACGGAGTCGCAGAAGAATTTTCAATGTGGGAAAGCAGACAGGCAATAAAAATGTAACATATAAGCGACACAGTATACGGAAGATTACTTAAATAAATGAATGCGTGATAATAAGTTCTGATACTTAATAAAATATCTGAAGTGTAACCATTTAAAACCAATATAAGCAGACGGTTTAAACGCAAGAACTAATACAAAATTTTGGAATGCTTTTACATAATCTTCAAGTGAGTTCAATAAACTAAAAGAATTAACGCCAGTTCCAAAGTTAGAAAATTTTTAAATAAACATTAAAGCAACATAAGCCCAACCCAATCAGTGCTCTACACCTGTAGGTGAAATTTTACCTTTCCCCAGAATCAGAAATGATAAATTCGTCAATAATATTCTAATTATTCATAGAATAATAACACTTCTTGATAAAAAATATTTTATACTAAAAATCCTAGTGATGAAAATAGTGCGAGAAATATTTGACAGTAATAAGTAGATGGGTCAAAGGAAGGATTTAGCCAATTTCCATGCGAATTCAAGAAAACAAAAAATAATGATAGTCTTCTCCATGATTATAATATTTCAAATGAACGTTAAAACAAGATTCTCCTAACCCAACTAGCGTTTTAAACTTGTAGAAGGTGAATGTTTCCCTATTTCCAGGCTGAGAAGTGATAAATTCGTAAATAATATTTAAAATTGTTCACGAAATACCTGGTAAAAAGTATTCTCCATTAAAAACCCGAATGATAAAAACAGAGGGAGAAATATTTAACCGGCAAAAAGAGATGTTTCCCCATCTCCAGGCTGAGAAACAATAAATGCCTGATTCATATTTCTAATTATTTAAGAAATACCCCGGAAAAATATTATATTAGAAATCCTAATGAGAGAAATAGTGAGAGAAATATTTAACCGGCAGTAAAAGATGTTCCCCCATCTCAAGGAGGCTGGAGAGGAGTAATAAATACGTAATTAATACTTCTGATTATTTACGAAATACCCCGGTGAAAAATATTTTATATTAAAAACGCTAATGCGAGAAATATTTAAGCGGCAAAAGGAGACGGGTCAAAGTTGAACTGGTTTTGGAAACCGCAGTGACTACTACACATCACAAGTCCTCAAACGTTCCGGTCGCTGGCCAGCCTCTGAGGAACTCCTGGCTCGCACGAGGAAATAATTACTTCGCGAGGATTTGGGGAGGAATATCTCTCGTTGGCTAAAATCCCCGCACGAGTTTTGGATTTACGATTCCGGCGGAAAGCAGACCGCCCGCGGAGATGACTCCGCTAATGAGCTCTCGCATTTAGCCAGCACGTCTGCTGAACTCCCGGCTGGCTTCAAACGCTTCCCCGTGATTCGAAATTCTCACACTTGCCACGAAAAATTTCGACGCGAAATCTAGATGATGTCTTCATGAGCTTTCAGCATGCCACCACGCAACAATTACGGACGCCGTAAAATCGTGCAATCCCTAGCTCATTTAGATAGTGGCTTTCCTCTGAGTTAATCCTCCTAGGACGGTAGCTTTGAATTCACACCTCTGCCGACACGAGTTTCGCGGATAATCACAAGATTAAGTAGATTGAACGATGCCCAAAACATTCCAATGGAAAAAAACCGTTTAGGTCAGGAAAAAACGATTAAAAAAGACGAATTGTGCGGTGATGCTCTCTACTTTGTCTTATCATTTGGCCTTAAAAAAATTTTATACGTTCAAGGGTTTTCGCAAAAATCAAACATCTTTTCATAAAACAAAAAAAGATTTTATCTTGTATGCATCTAGCAAAAATAAAAAAGAACAACGAGAAAAACTCTTATTACAGTGATAAATAATCTCAAACTATCACAAGAACCATTAAGATTAATACCTAGGGAATTGTCTTTCTACTCCAGGCTCGTAATATCTCAAAAAGCGTGATAACGGCTCTTTTCTTCGGCACACAGAAACTGACAAGCATTAAAACAGTGAAGTCTCCAGCACAGGTAGTGCCACATCGGCATTACGTCTTACACTGAAATACTGGATATAGCCCTAATAAATTACTCGAGTAGTGATTTTGCAATATTGCTTATTTTGAATGGTGGCTTTCCGAGTTACACCTAATACCTAGTTAAGTTTACCTTAAAATCCCCACCTTTGCTCACTTTAGTTCTGCAGGGATAAAATAACGCTTTTGGGTCACAAAAAGAAGTATTAATGATAACGATGGCGAATATTTTTTCCATTTTCTTTTATTTTTAGGCCTAGAGTGCACGAAATGAAGTATTTACGCGTTTAAGGGAATTCGCAGAAAATAAAACACTTCCATATGACTAGAACCGCATGATAACAACAATCATTAACATTTAACTTCAAGTATTCAATTGTCATTTCCATACGGAGGGCATTGTTTGGTACAAGATGAATAAAAGATTGGTGAATCTATCGAACCGTGAAGTCTCCATCACATTTAGGTTGTTTATAGTAAACAAAGCACTCTAATTATGTATATTAACCCAATGAAATAGTTGCTCCGTTATTCGTAATACTTCGATTCTACTGAAAAACTTGGACGCGAAATCTAGATGACTCCTTCATGAGCTTTTAGCACACCACGCAACAGTTAGTGGCGCCGGCAACTAGAGCAATCTCTATCCCATTTCAGAAGCGACTTAGCCGTGTTTAGCCTCCATAGACCAAAACTTTGCCACCACATCTCTGCTCAAGTTTCAGCGGGTAATCAGTTGACTCAGTATTCGCCTGTGGTCCATTGCAATCCAAATATAACAAAACTTTTCGAGACCTACGTGTTGCAAAACCAGAAAATGGTGACAACTAAGCTTAAAACTTTTTTCTATTGTTCTCATATTATTATGACCAGAAACGTATATGACTAGATATTCATTCGTTTTAAGGAATTATAAGGTATAAATGATTAATTCACTTTCAAGCGGATGGTTTACTTGTTTTCATTTTATTATTTTGGCCTCGAATTTACAAATAATTTTTATGCTCGGCATGTCATTCAGAGTAAAACAAATTTTATTTCTTTTCACAATAAATATCACACGTATGAAGGCTAAAAGAAAGAAACGTTAACGGGAAAAAAGCCTAAAATAAGTGATAACATACGAAAGATCTTGTTGTGAACTAAAAAGAGACGTCCGTGCAGGAAGGGAGACTGACAGAATACTTCTTAAGTGCTCCATACAAACCTACCTTAGTCTGTAGAATAATTTAATAATTATAGAAATAATAAGAAAGATACGTGTAAATTAAGACTTCACGATTAGGATTATCATGTCATTCAGACCCCCTGCCAACTCAAAAATTCTGACTATAACAACGAGACGACGTACAATCGTGCGATCTCTAACCAGCTCCGGTATTGGATTTCCCTAGTGAGGAATCTACGCTCCAACACACCTTGAGTTCCACGATTTAGCAGAGGAGTTTACCCGTCGCCCACAACACCGGAAATTAAAACAAAGGTTTAAGAGCCCTAGGTCTCGAAAAGGCGAATTTAATATCTTGAGTCTAATAAATCAAAGAGTTTTGACCTTCATCTACATCTACTTACATACTACTCCGCAAGCCGCCTAAATTGGCGCTTGTTAGGACACCAGCCGTTTCCACATAAAAAAGGAAATGCTCTAACGAAATTAAGCCTAGAATTTATTAAAATCCTTTATCGTGCGATGGAAAAATTAATTCCATACCTATCCGTTCGGCAAAATATCCCTCTTAATTTATCGTTTCTGTCGGATCTGGAAATGCAGTAGGGTTCTAATATGACGTTCTCCGGTTCGCTCGTGAAGATACCCATTCTCAATTGCTCAAGCAATCTAAGCCTAGCGCGTAGCCTACGGGTCTCTTAACGGCTCCCAACCTAATTCATTTAGTATTTGTGTGACGCTTTCTGAATGACCGTAGCAGTTTATGACAGAATTGGATCTTGATTATCCTGATTTACAGGGAAGAAAATTATTATCACGAATCAGACCATTAGTAATAACTGAAAAACATTTCCATTTATTTATGAAACTAACAGTTGAAACAAACGGACGTATAAGTTCCGAAGTAAATAGGAAAATATCCAAAAATCTTCGGTTTAGCGAAAACATACACTCATACGAGATATATGCACTTATACTACGTGAAGATTTAACGTTTACCATTCTCATTCCATTCAAGCCTCCAGCATTTCCGAATACCTGATTATGGAAAGTCCTCCGCCAAGCACACCTGAACGTAAATCGTTAAAAGTACTACCCCTAAAAATGTACAATCTCTACACTAGTTTAATTATACATCGCAATATGCTGTCGCAGCAACGAAACGCGTCGAAGGAAAATATATTCAGTGGAAATATTGCAATGACTTATTTTAATAATACTAATAACTTCCACCAAATCGTGCCACGTATCATACAAGACAATCCCTACGGCCTATTTAGGTAATGCTTGGTCCGTTTGACAGCTTACAACCCAACTATATGAAACTACTCCTCGTCCGCGAGTAATCTGTTAATTCAGTTGATAGTAGAGTTTGCTCGGTGTCCACTACCTCCGTAAGATAACGAACGCATCGCTTATCAAGTCCTAAAGCCTTCGTTCCTCCACTAGCATTGGACCACGGTAGGAATCGCAAACATGCATTCCAACCAACTTCGATCACACTGCCATGCAATCAGTAGATGCAGATAAATCGCACAGTTCTGCTAGCTAGCTTCCAAATACGAGCTTCAAGCAAATTGTTGGATGAAGAATATCACATACGCGTCCACACCAACAGATAATCCATGTAATGGAAAGTTATTAGGATAGAAGCTTCTGGCTTCCCCCTAGGTGCCTGATTAAGTGCATTGCGATAATTCAAAGCACTGAGCTAGATTTCGCTAGATGCTGTATGCGACATTAGCTGATTTTTCCACGACACTCACCGAATTAGAGATGAAAAAATGTCGGTCGAAATAGATTTTTCGAGGAACCGATTTTAAAGCTAGACTTTTCAACAAATATCGAAATTTTAACTAAAACATCTATTAATTGAAAAAGCGACTGTTCCCTAAAAAAAAGTTGGTACAAAAATGTTTATAAAAAATCTACTCAGATTACATGCTTCAATTGTTCGTAGTAAAGACTTACAAATGATCGCACATTGAAGCTATGGTATATCCGCTTGGAAACATTCGGCTTCACTAAAATTTTTAAGAAAGATCAACTGAATGAGATGCTTTCTGGATGATCGAAGACGTACCTTAGCAATTTTACCGGTCTTCGAGAAAAGTCTATCACACGGGACGGATGATGTTATCATAGGCTGGTAGTGACGCTGCTGATAACATACGACACGTCAAAATCGAATTTGAGAACCCAAGTTTTGATCGAAACTCGAATATCACGGCCCGATCTCGATTTTCTCTATCGTTGACTATTAAAACCCGATTATCGATTTTAAACTAAATCGATTTTTCCAACACCAAGCAGAATTCCCTGAGTTTTTCCAAAAAATTCCCGTAATTTCCTCAGTATTCCTGGTTATCTAGGTTAGCGGACACCTTGATTGTGCACTGCATGTTCAAACCGCACCCAGAAACGTCATGACACGGATACGAACCCTTGTCCTCTTAACCGCAAGGCAGTAAACCATCCCAACATTCCTTAATAAAGCAAGCGCACCAACCTTCAGGTCAGACACTAGCTCACGATCGAACCAGGATAGCATCCTCCTCCCGCGCCCCTTGTTAAGCCTCCACGATCCAGGGCCCGGTGCACGTAAAAGGCAAAAGGCACGCACGATTGAGTCAACACGCTTCGGCGGTATGCCAAACTAAGAGAGGAAGAAAAGCGGGAGTCTACGGGTAGGAATCACCGCGCGGTATGTGAAAGGGTATATGGACAAGAATCGAACAGAAACGCGATAATAGGCGAAAGGGAGGGGGCGGGTTGGATGCAATTGACAAGTTTAGAGACGAAGGGGCACGCGGAACGAAAGAAAAAAAGTTAACGAGATCTAACGGGGAGCCGATGAGAGACTAATGATGCTGGAATGAAAACTGAAGGGTAGGCGAACTGGGGGTAGGGAAGAATAAATTACTCCAGGAGCAAAGGAGATACTTCCAGGAGGAAGCTCCGCAGCGACTACGCCAGTCGAAACAATGTTAAACCAAAGTTAAAAAGTCGACACAAAAATATTTTTTAAGCATATATTTATGGAAATAATTTAGAAAATGCGAATTCTGTTCCTTTGGAAGATAACTAACAATGAATAAGGCAAAATAGTAAGCTGTAGAATAGCCGAAGCGAAGATAAAATACCAGAAAAAAAGAGAATAACGCAAAACATTAACAGCATGAAATTTGAGTATAGAAGTTAACACATTTGAGTATAGAAGTTAGACAACAATGGAAACTGAATGGTAGGCTAACTAGGGACAGGGAAGAATAAATTACTCCAGGAGCAAAGTAGATACTTGAGAAAGTTCCACAGCGACTACGCTAGTCGAAACAATGCTTCAATACTTTGTACGTACATGTGCATTAATTGTAAAAATTTAGACATAGTGAATTCTGTTACTTGGGAGGCAGGATAACCAACGATGGAGGAGACAAGATAGAAAGTGGCAGGATAGCCGAAAAGAAGAGAGAATTCCACAAAAATAAGGATAAAGTAACAGCATGAAATTTGAGCATAGAAGTAAGGCAGCAATTGAAATTTACGGGTAAGCAAACGGGGATTGGGAAGCATAAATTACTCCAGGAGCAAAGGAAGCTTAAGGAAGTTCCACAGCGACTACGCTAGTCAAGACAATACTTTCCTCCTATATTTCGCATAAATATATCGTAAAAATCAGGTGTACAAGTGAGGTTCTTTGTTTTTTCGGTTCCACCGGTTTTAGAAGTTAGAATCGGAACCAGAAAGAATCAGTGCTGCAATACCGATAGCGCAAAAGCCAATATTGAAAATTTACTTGAGCACTACATAAATTATATCGTCAAATGGAGTGATTCTACGGATATAATGATGAGATACGAACTGTGTTATTTCAGGCAGTTCTAGAAATATCCCAATGGATATCCGTTCAATCCTTTAAAATTTACGTTAACATCTATTTATTCCTGTACCACCGAAAACAGCACCATTGGCCTTTACATCGTGGTTTCTTAACATAACAATCGTACACGAACATCCATGCACTTGATGGGTGCAACCTAACAAGGCGTGACGCGAACCCGCGACCTCTTATGTTGCAGGCAAGGACTTAACCTCGCCGCCACCGAGACCGGCAACATTTTTCCAGATGCAATATTCTTATGCTTGAGATGCACGATAATGTTTTCAAAGTTAAGGTATATGCACATAGAAATTTTAAGGCGATAATATACGGATTAAAATAGTTATTCGACGCGAAAAAAGACAAAGTACGAACGGTCGAGCAGGAGTGATGCATCCTCTTAATTAATGGAGGAATACGGGCGCGTATTGTAATTGTCGCTAACGGGAGAAGACGATTTATGGCGAAAAAAAGATGAACGCGGATGAAAAGATGAAGGATTAGATGCTGGGGAAGACATAAGAACAGTTCCGCTCCTTACCACTTCATCCCTTTCAACGGTGAAACGTCTCATGTAAAGAAATGTTGCCTATAGGTCGGGTATTGACGCAACTAATAATGTTCCTTATCTTTTTTTTGCTATCTAGGACGGTCAGGCTAACCTGCCCGGTCCAGCCATCTCCGTAGATCACTCTATAAAACCTTGGGTAATCCCCTCTCCCTGTGGACAGATTTACAAGGTAGCTCATCTAAAGCGACCTCAAGGGTGATTACGAACCTATACCGTTCCAATTAGGTGAAAAAAATACCGTCGGGATTTCATCCTAACGGGCAGGTTCCAACTCTTCCAAGGACAGGTGATTTAGGCCTTGCAAGTATCTAGAAGACAGGTTACCGTGGAAATCAAAACTTACTTTTTGCTTTTCACCTACATCTATATATTACCCCGCAAGTCGCCTACACACTGTCATCAGGCGTGTGGCGGGGGGTGTTTGGGTATTGGCCGTTAACAAATTAAAAGGTAATGTTCACACGAAATTACACCTAGTATTCATTAAAGTCATTTACTGTTCTGGGGACACGAATTCCTATGCCTATCCGTTAGGCAAAATATCTCTCTTAATTTATCGTTTCTGTCGGACCTGGAAATATAGAGGGGCTGTCATATGATGTTCTGCGCGTCGCTCTTTAAGATACCTATTCTCAATTGCTCAAGCAATCTAAGCCTAGCGCGCGGCCTCAGAGTATCTAGCGGCTCGCAACCTAATTCGTTTAACATTAATGTGACGCTCCCGGTACGCCCGTAGCAGTTTTTGACGAATCGCGCAGCTTTCCTTCGTACTTTATTAAGTTTAATAATTATGTCTTACGGCACCGGATCCCATGTGTTCGCTGCATATTAAATTTGTGGCCGGGCGAGTGCGAAATACCACCTCTCATCTTTTACCTTTTCATCCGAAAATATTCTCACAATACGCTTGACGAATCCTAGCTTCTTCGGAATTCGGTCACAAATATTTCTCATATGTACTCCCTAAAAACTTGCTCATTACTTTAACCTGAAGATTAGAGAGGAGGAGGGTGGAGAGGTGAGGGGAGAACTAGCCCCAGACTAAGCCAAAGGCGTGAGGATTTTAGATATTCAGGGTATTTATTAAGGATGTCCGACGGCTTACCATGGGATATGAAACCGATATCTTACAGTCGGTAGCTAAAAATTACACCCACGACGAATAATGATAAGGCCATAACGTCTAGACACGCATGGAGTGATAAGAAATGTCATTTTTCGGAAACAACGACACATTTAACCGTGACTCTAAACTTGGTTGGTCGTGAGGCAGCATACTTGTTGAGTGTTCCCCTTACATGAATTTACAACCTTGTAATACGCCCCGCAAATAGTTCGATTCGGAACACGCTCGGTTCGGTTCGGTTCCCAAGGAATTTCATATGAAAGAGGATACTTCCGTACCTTTTTTGCACTCTTAACTACTTTAGTAGCGGATAAAATAGTGAATGGATATTATAGTATGGATAAGATATAATAAAACACATTCATTCATGAATTGCCATTGAAGCATCCGAAAAATACGCACCATAGTCAATGCCTGGCAAAAACCGCCGTTCAAATATTTTGGGATGGCAAGCAGGATACGAAGCTAAACTATAGTTCCTCTTGTACGATAACTTTTACATCCCTAGTCAACCAGAGCAAAATTCAACTGTCGAGAAACAAATTCACGCCAAACATTGAATTACCAACGACGAGGAAATAGACTATGTAAGAAGAGTCAGTGGCGTAGCGAGGGGGGGAGGGGTTTGGGGGATAACCCCTCCCCCACAACTCAGGGGAATTCTTAAGTTTAATCTATTTAATTTAATTGGATCAATATTTTTTATATAATAGAGTAAGGATTAATAAAATATCACTCAGAAGGCCGTAAAACTCACCATTTGAACCATTTATCTTATTTTTTTCTGGCGGAAGCGCCCCGCACCTCCCGCTTAACCTGGCGGGTATTCCACACCCCTAGGCCCCCCAGTATTAGTTGCAACTAAAAACCCCTTAGTCTTAATTCGTAGCTGCGACCCTAAGAAGAGTGACGTGGAAAGAAAAAACTGGAAAGAAATGACCAAAGATTTTGAAGATGAAAGGGAAGGATCAAAGAAACGTAACAGAGAAACTAATAGGATTGTAGGAAACTAATACGACAATAGATTTCGCCCTTCTTCACAGAACCTTAACGACCAAGCTCCACTATAAATAAGCCTGATGAATTCAGCAGAAGGACGGGTTGATGGCAGACTGAGCGAATATGGATAGACGCAAAACAGAAAACCTACTTAACATCGTTCGTGGAATAAAAAGTTACTAGGATTTTTTTTTCAGAGAAAGCGAAGTAGGTTGTAACCTATGACGTTTCAAGGGGGGAAGACGACACGATAATATGAATACAGAGATTTTCAAGCGATCAAAGCCGGAGCGAGCAGGGGGTACGTTCAACCCCCTCCCCGATATGTTTGGGAGATACGATCTTTATTACAGCCGTCCAAATGAAGCCCCCCAAAAATGTACATCCTCCAAAAAAAATCAAAAACATTTTTCCAGCTACAGCCTCCCTAATGACGTATCGTGGTGTCAACCACTAACAGAAACTGGAGGGATAGGGGGTAAAATTCCTCATAGGGGAGAATTTTTTTTTTCATTTTCTCTGAGAAATGTTGCAATTTGAAACCGAATGTAACCCATAAATCTCGCGCCGAATTTAAAACAAGTAGAGTAAAGTCATAATATATCTATCTCTTTTTTATTATTCTGTTACTACTGTTGAAAATTTGGAGTACAACATTATCTAACTATTTTCGTTTTAGTGCAATCATATGTTACCAAATCTACTACTCACGTGCTAATTTTTTACTCTCTCTAAAGTATATTAATAGTAAACAGAATAAAAGCCTAGAAACCTCTCAATAAAGAAATTCCCTCTCTTGGGACTGTTCCCTATCAACATCGACGCACGAATATAACTTGGTTGCCCTGTTCTGCAGATTTTACAAACAATTAATAATAATAATAATGCTTTATCGGCCATTTTAGATCAGATACATAAAAAACATACACAAACCTTACATGGCAAGTCAAAAAAAGAAAATGCAGGTAAACATAACAAGGTTACGAAAAAAATGTTACCTACACAGTAGGAATAATCAATTTAATACAAGAAGTAATATTTTCCATCACATTCTTTTTATTAAGTGTAATGATTTGATTTTTTTAAGTGTAAGATTTTGTGTAAGGATTAATAAAATATCGCTCCGAAATTTCGCACCCGCATCTCCCGTGTTCCATACCCCCAGTATTAGTTGCTCCTAAAACCCCCCTGGCCTTAATTCCTAACTGCGCACCTGAAGAGTACCACCCATTCCATATTGACAACACTTCCCTTGAATTCTCCAAGAATATAATGCCTGCATTAGACTCCAAGTTAAATAATTATAGCATACATGTCAATATGACGAAATGCATAGAGTCCATCGAAGTGTTTTTATAAATGAATGAGAAATAATATGCTAATTGCGAGATACCACGTTATATTGTTATTTGTAATTTTCAGAAACTATTCGACCTTTCGAGGAAGAGCAATTGCATAACCTTACACGTGGTCTGAACGGATGGATGGTCAAATTTAATTACCCTCGCAGCTGAAGGCCAAAAACTAAAGAATTAGCCCCAGAGATTTTACGACCGAATCCAAGAACGGCCATCTTCGAATTTTCCCAAAAGCCGTAAAAACGTGAGGAAAAGGATTTTACGGCCGTGGAAGATACGGGTGGATGGTTTCCTAAGCTAAAGTTCCATTATCCAACATTTTAATGGCTGTCGAACGTAAGAGAAATTGGCGGAAATGCGGAAGGTATTCCGTTGACGAAATGCACAATTACTCGTATATCTACACAATTCGCATGATATCATTTGAGTTGTTCGTTGTCTCTCGCTTGCGGGTACAGCATGGCCAAGTCAAATCGGAGATTACATCACACCGGCTTAATTCAATAACAGAAAGTTTCCTAGAGCCTCGTACCGAGCTAAATACACTGATTTCAGTAGGAAAACGAAAACAATCGAAAAATTAGCAATGAAATCACAATCAATTTTCGGGAAATTTTGAAATACTCTCGAACGTCGCTAAAGATAATACAAGAAGCGTTATGAATTAGCTAGAATAATCTTTATAGACACTTTTTTACATAGGTACGAAATGATGCACATATTTCGTAATTGCCCTTTTCAAACCCTTAATCTGTAACTTTTATGTATATTTTTTGCGGAGTAGGCACTTACGATAAATATTCGCAAGGACACGATACAATAAATCATTACACTCCCGAGGTCACCCATTTTATATAAGGCAGTGGTAGGAAGTTTTTTACCTAAGATACTCTATGCAACATGTATCATTATTTTAGGTACTATCACAAATAAATATGTAAACACACATCTTTGAGTATATTCCAGCATTCTTTTTCTCCTAAAAATTGTCAGATAATAGAAGGCAATTGAATAAATTCCGTGATTACAAATATGAATTAACTTCGCATCCATTGACTCGTTAATGCAACAGGGCAATTAAGTAAAATTACTTCGTAATAGCCAAAGAATAGTAATGATAAAAAAAATACTAGTACTGACCAAGCTAGTTGCTAGAAAACCTGCCAATAATGAACATCACTCGGAACTATTCCCTAGCAACGTCGAAGCGAATTTCCTATTTGATTACCTCGTTTTACACACATATTGTAGTTCACCTGTTACTCCTAGTGAGATCACAGGTCATAATCAATTAAATTTATCAATTACTAACGTGTGTAAACTAAGTGTGTATCGTCCCGCTCGTTATAGGGCACTTACGTGTTATTTACAATTTCACAATAAAGGAATAGCAATGGGAACATAGTTGAAATCCGTATATACGTAGATAATTTCCGACTACCCCGTCCCTAATACTTAAATGATGTTACTTATGACTCCGTAGTTAGACCACAGAGGTAAATGAATACATATTGCGATTAGAGACATAAGTGATCTTCGCGCATAACGATTTGTTAGCTGCTACAGGGCACACAGATAACGCCCAAGTGTATCTCCCTTAGCAGAGGACAGAAAAGCCATATGTTTGTGGTTCGATTCACGGTCTTGGGGGATTTTTTTCCAGGGTAATTAATTTTCTTTCATCGTCATTCACGCAGTAGGTTATAAATACTATATATCTTGGCCGCCAAAGGTATGAGGTTCTCAACTGGTGGATTTATGGAAGACCTCGCGATGCCATCATGGATGGACCGTGATGGCTGAACGCCAAGCGCTATGAACCTCGGTACACTTATCATGGGACTAAATGAACATTTATAGCGTAGTTACACGGAGGGCAAAAAGTCCGCGGTTCGATTCCTGGTGTTTAAGTGAGCCAGTAGAGCCGGAACCTGCCGTCTGCCACCATACTGCTCGACAATGAATTCCTCTCGTGGGGCATACGACTAGCAACGTGGACCCATACTTTCTAATTGATTAACTCGCGGTATACAATTTATTGCAGTCTATTTTTTTCACATAATTGTATCGCGTAGTTAGATCAGAGTAGTAAATGAAGACATTTTTCAATTACAGGTATGGTTGATCTTGACGGGAAATATCCCTTTAGTAAAACAACTCAACTAGGTCAAATAATTCCGTAATCACTAGGCTAGAAATGGGTAAGAAAAAGAAAAGAAGTAAAAATCAGTGTATACCAAATGCTATTAGCAATGAAAACACTACGTAGCTTCCACGATTTCTTTAAAAAAATACTAGCGGTTTCGGCTGTCACGTCATTCTCAAGTACTTAAATACCAAGTACATAAATAAGTTCTAGTATGGCTAGCAAGTTTCATACGGCTTTTTCACACGGCAAAATTACTTGTACAAACTCTTCCGTGGACCCTTGCATACGGAAAATTACATAAGTTTAAAGCCTCGCTTCGTATGACTGACTGAACACATGATAGAATCTGTTTTAATGACTTTCATACAAGAATACAGTCTGAAGCAGTTTGTGCGTAATGTTTCACCGTGTATAGCTAGTAAAACGGTATTTGGGAATCTGCCAACGATGAACTGTTCACGGAACTCGAGACTGTTCCCTAGCAACGTCGTCGCATACTTTCTACTTGATTACCCCACTATATACACTTCATTGCTCTTCACCTATGACTCCTAGATCCCTAGCTTCGTGATTTCCAACGTGGAAGTTCCAATCGCCTTCCATTCCATTAATCTCAAGATTGCTATCACGCCATCCATTGCTCCATTACTATATAATGTACGTGACATACACGACCATCCTCAGTGGCGGTTAAGGAGAGATTGCCGCGTGGAGGGTTTCGGGATCGAACACCGAATAAGTAGAGTAGGCCTCCAGGGCCTAAGTGTTAGCCAATTTGCTACTTTAACATACCCAGATGCTAAGACAATACAATTACTAATAAACACGAGAATAACTAATGATAACTATGATTTTCTGCCCTTGGAGTCTGCAATATTAGAATGAAAACCTAAGACCCAGACGTCGATATAACAACATAATGGCTCACATCTACATCTACATCTACCAGGCAGTTAAGCCATGGATGTTTGGCTGTTTGGATTTTATTACGTTAATTATTTTTAGTGCTACCATAATATAATTCACTGATCATTATAACGTATTTTCCGCTGTAGTTTATGCCTTTGGTGACATTAATACATTAATTCACGAAGCTAAAACACTTAAAATAAGGCTACAATGGATATTTGTAACGCTACTCTTCAAATCAATAAATAAAAGTTAGATGAAAGTCCATACCGAAGGAAAATTTCTTCATTACTTAGTGGATAGGTTCAAGGGGGTTCCAAACCCTCCGATAAAATTTAGGTGTATAGTCGAAATTGAACACTTTTCAAATGAACCCCCAGTAATACCAACTAACTCCGCGTTACCTCTAACCCTCAGAAAAAATTCTGGTCACGGCCTCGCTCTACCGCAACAATTAATATTAAGTATGTTTAAGAATAGCTCGTTAAGAGAGTCTGGTGACCTATACATGCTACCTATCGCGGAATAATGGTCGTCAAAGGTGATACAAGATTCAAAACCTTAATGAAAAGAAGAAGGGAGTCATAACGGAGTGAGGAGTTTTAATTGGGGCATAGTGGAGGGAATGGCGGTAGCTAGTTGACACAGGCTCTTCGGAGAGTAGAACAAATAAGGAAAAATGGATGAATAAAAAATTAGGACTGTTTAAAAAGAGGGCGAGCGAAGATTTGACCGAACAGAATACCAAGATACAAGGCTATTCTCAGACGGTATATCAATCACGAAGTCTAAGACTATGGAGAAAAAAATTAACCAGTTGAAGAGCGAGGACAGTTGATGCATTTTTCAAGGTGTCTATTGGTTGGGATGTATCAGGAAATTCGGGAGGGTGACATTTACAATTAAAGGATGGGAGCGATAAAAAATACGTTTACGTAATAAACTGTAAGAAAATAATTATACATGAACATTTCATAATGGTGATAATTAGTCCCATAAATAAAAAAGAGTGATGCGAAAATAAGATTTTATTTTAAATTTATAAACTGCCAACATATTATTTTTCAATGAAGATGAGAATGATGAGGATCAAATGGCTCGACCGAGTTAGAAATGAGGAAGTCCTAAGAAGAGTAGGAGAGAAGAGAAGCCACGTAAAAACCTTGGTAGGAAGACGGAACAACCTTATAGGCCATATCTTGAAGCATGATGAAGACAATCGTCGAGGAGCAAGTGGATGGCAAGAACGGAAAAGGAAGACCTCGAACAAAATATATGGAACAGGTAAAGAAGGATGTGAAAGATAAGACATACGTAGGTAACAAAATACTAGATGCTAGGAGAATTGAGCGGAGAGCTGCGTCAACCCAATCTAAGATTGATGATCAGTGATGATAATGATGTTAAATAAAAGAGTAAAGAATTATTTCAGTTCTCTCCCTTATACAGCTTGTATCCTTCGGTGCCATTCACAATACAACGAGAAAGGTTATGGAGAAAGTTGTCTAACGTTGTAGTAGGAAACAGAAGTTGTGAATCTGAGAGACCTGTGTCTCTTCAAACGCAACACAATACAAATATATAAATTCAGCATTAAACCTTCGAAAGTCAAATTATTATAAAAACAAAATGACGTCAATTGAAACAACAATCTCTAATAAAATAATGTAATAACAGAAAATATAATAATAGAAATGAAACGTAACTAAATGGTTTCAAACTATAAGACTCTAATGCTATGTTTCAAAGATTTTTAAAAATAAATCTTGCTCAAGAATAACATCTAACAATACGATAGTGAGTGCCATTTCTTACAGATTTTAAAAAAGTGGAACATTGACTCAATACTGACAGAAATCCTCATTCGTCACAAAGGAATTATAAAAATTCAATTTATGCTATATTTCTAATCTTGTCTTTCAATTAGCAAATTCACTATGCACGCAAGGTTTTCAAAAATGATTTCCTCCCAAGAATGGTATGATTTAATACGAAAATGGATTGAGAAAAGCACAACCATGCCTATTGCTACAGCTTACTACTTGATACACAAAAAGACCAGTATAGCGAAGATATATCGGGTTTCACACCGGGCACGGTCCTCTGGTGGATTGGATGCGTGAATACCTGAGGACGATGGGCGAGTTGCATATCGAAACGTTGAAAGGAGATATGGAGGACCTTACCCTGAGTGAAACCCGAGAGATCTTCACTGCCATTGTTCACCGGGAAAAAAACTGGACATTATTTACATCACCTAAAACCAGTTTCCATAGAAGCAGGTGTATACCAGGGGATGCGTAGGTTAGGGTCAGGAGTTAAAAAGGAAAACAGAAACAAGTAACAACTTAACTAGTTACTTAGAAAGATGGGTGAGCGAACTTATCAATTCCGGGATGATAAAAATCACGTGACTTAACTAAAATGCAAAACAGAGCTATCAAACACAAAGTCAAATAGGTGATATACAGCATTAATGGTAAGGGGAAAACTGGTAAAATTAAGAATCGTCATGTATTAAACTAACACAATGCAGGCTTTCTGTGAAAATTACATTCCAGAAAGGCGGGCTCTGAAAAATATTTCCAACGAAATTTATAAATTCCTATAATAGAATGGATATGCAAACATCCCAATGCGACAAATGCCGAAATATCGAAATAATCGCCGCAGAATAAAAATATACCTGATATCCCAATCGTCAGGAAAGACACGTACAACGGTCGTGAAAGTTGTATCTGTAGACCATTCAAAACACGCCCTTAAATTTCACAATAAACAGCAGTAGGCACGAAAACTATTTCGCAAAAATGACAACGGATAACTTATGTACCATGTAATACAAGGATGTGAACCATTGTTATTGTCGTGCAACGTCATGATTACGTGTAAATCAAATAAGTATTCATTGAAGAAACAAAAAATAATAAGTTAATACGAAATAACCTAGCAATCTAAATATATGCATACAATGGCTAAGATACGTGCAATTACATTTGATACAAGCACATAATAAGAATGTGACAATAAATTGGTGGATACACAAACTTATTCAAAAACCTGCTCGCAAGACGTTGCAAAGCAAACACGGGCTTTCATCGCACACATATAAAATAGTCCCAAATTATATGTGAATAACATGCTTTATAGTAAACGCTTATGACGATGTGGTTACTCCTTCATCCAAGGTCACCAAGGAAACATTTAAGATCCCCCGAGGTCCAACGATTTCCAAATGCTAAGGTCAAGAAAAGTAATTAACCTTACAACTAGAGGTCCGCCACAGAGACAGTAGTTCCAGAAATGTCCGGAATAAAAAAATATCTATCGTGCCATCCATAGTTCAATCATTCTAAAATGAAAAGTGTACCAAGGGCTTAAACTAAGCCAAAAAGGCATCTCTTTCCAACGCCTGACCACGACAACCCAACAAGAAAATTACGTCAGGTCTGAGAGCATGCGGTATTCCATCCTATAAGTTACAAAATATAAGTAACAAATTCTTAAAATACGGTCAACAGTTATCAAATTAAACCTATATCACTTTTAAAATCGGCACAAATTTGAAATCATACAGAAAACTTCCCCGTAAATTTCCAAACATATTTTCACGTGTTTCCTCTCTAGAATGCCGGGACACAAAGTAAAACTCATCCCAAAAGTTTTCATCTAATCCATCCTTGGCTTTCAGTAAACAGAAAAAAATAACCGGCTGAGATATGGGAAAACTTGCACACAGTTGCTGAAAATTTTAAGCATTATCATGGATTAAACTTCCCAAGAACGAATTCACTCACGAACCTCTGCGCATTAACTTATTGCCATGGATACACAACAATGTTGCACTCCACAATATTTAGACACATATGTACAAACTGAATCCCGAAATCCCACTTTAAATATTAATTTATACTCATCATCACAGTTTCGAGGACTTGATTTCGACTGCAAATCAAACCACGATAAAACCATAATTTGGGTGTCTGAATAAAACTGGGTACAATATAAATCAACCTTTATGGTTCAAAATGTATTCATCCTAAAAATCTTGTTTACGCACTTCCATGAAAAAATTTCCGTACTAAGTCAAAAGCTAGATAACTTCCTCAGAAAAATAATCCCACCCAAAAATATTGTGGGTGTCGCTTCACAAGTGTACGAGTATAAATTCACCCAAGTATGAACCTCAAAAAGTATATTAATCGAATTGTGAAAATAAATGTCAACAATAATTAAATTACTAAATGCATGGGACCGATCTCTATATGAATAATTATTTTTGTACGGTAATGAATAACCGAATATCGACAGTCATGCTAGAGTATCCATTTAATTTATAAATCTCATAGACAAATATCTTATGTAAAAAATGCCTGACGCGCCAAATTACTGCTTCTATCTGTTGCCACCCTAGAGTGCATTTTTTAATTACCTTATAGGAATACAAATATACGTAAAACGAAAAAAGGCATGCATGTGATATTTAACTGGGTAAACAGATAATTCTTAATTCTACATTGCTACCTAAAATATGAGATAAATATAAACAAAAATGGATCAAGTATAATCAACAAAGATTATGCTAAATTACGACAACAGCAATTAGATAAATATTTAAGCATGACTACATTTTTCGAATTTTCTGTTCGAAGGTCGCGGTCAAAAATTACTTCATAATGTTT
This sequence comes from Ischnura elegans, assembly GCF_921293095.1. Lineage (NCBI taxonomy): Eukaryota > Metazoa > Arthropoda > Insecta > Odonata > Coenagrionidae > Ischnura > Ischnura elegans. The sequence goes on along the minus strand of NC_060257.1, from coordinate 29,811,011 downwards.
AATTCGAAATGTAATGAGGAGTTAAATGAGTACACATGGTGCAATTTATAAGGTGGTATTTTATATTCGCCCCTTCTGCTAATTAATGTATCATCAAGTAACAAGAAATTTTGATGAATACATGCATGGACCAAAACCTAATTAAAATATGTATTCGAAACGCTTAAAACAGCGTCTGCAATGACCATTAAATTATGTCCAAAAAATATCGCTACGTTTTAATATAATTTCAGGACGCAAAATTCCACCATTCGGACGAAATTCATCCCTACACTTGAAAATATTTTTCAACTATGCGATCTTTCCATTTCACTTCGGAGACAGCTAGCCAATCTACAACGGCAATGGAATATTTAGCCTTCGAAGCAAAGCGATGGATATATCAACGATTTGGAAAACCTCTTGATACATTTCCTACGTGAATGTCGAGTTCCCCCAAGGCGCGATCTGTCTTCATACCTGCCGCGGCGTGAGCAAGTTCTTGGGACGAACGGTAGACTGTACCTGTAACAAGCTGTTTACTTTTTTCAACTCTACCCTAAAAATATTCACGTAAGGAAAAATAGTTTAGGTCCTTTTCAATCATGAAGACTGATAGAAAAATTACAACTCGAGCAAGCCTTGGTTCGCATCTCCAAATAAACAAAAAGATATTCACCATAAGAGAAAGATTCATCAAATCTTACACAAACATAAGCATGCGTGAGGGGTAAAAACGATAAAAAGTAGTTGCTAAGTAGCCAATTGGCGACGATATTTTTGCTACTTTAACGTCATTTTTCAGAGGAAAGGGCACAAAATTATGATATAAAAGTCCCATACCATTGACGGCAGATGCCAGAAGAGTGAAGATTCCGAAGACGGGCAACCAGCTACTTCTCTTTCTTCGGGTTCCTCTCCTGAATTCGTGCATTATTGTATCCTCAGTCCCAACACTTTTACTTTACATGTTTAGAAACAGCAGCACTTCCTTGGAGTAACGTAATGATTACACTTGGTTATCACCTGGGAGACACATACACTTCACGGAACGCCTAAATCCTTACTGGTTTACCTGTGGTGTTTACTGCGCGAGGCGGAGGGATAAATTGATGTTTATGTTCCAACGGGAAAAACGTCGATAAAGTCAGCGTCGGAAAAAGCTCACCGAAAAATTTCAGCAACGACGAATAAATTCACTCTTCGGCTGCCGAAGAAGAATGTTCCACACAGGCTCTGGTAATTCTCGCTGCCTGGTAGTAATTGACAATTACAAAGGCGGAATGATACACACAGCCACCACGCCGTCAACACCTATGGACCAAAAAGACCACTTCTCAGGGAGCCTGCCATCTTCCGGGAAAAATCTTAACAAATATGGAAGCGGTCACGTTTGGAACTGCGTGCTCCGGGCAACTCGGTTTTAAAACGATGGCGCTAAGATTTACAAAAAGAGTCGGCATTGATAAATATGGAAGAAAGATCTACATTCTCAAATAAAAATTCATTCAAGGAGTTGACCTTCCCACTATGAAATAATCCATTAATAATTTTTTTCTAGATATGAAGGGATATTTTCCCAGAATTGTACGCAAATTACAAATGATATCAACCTCCCTTTCAGATATGGCGTCAAAATATGAACATCCTTCCATTCCTGTTCTAAAAAATTATTTCCAAATGTATAGAAATGATAATTCCGGTGAAAAAATAAACTATTTCATTTGAAAAACATTAGATACGATAGGAAGTAAAAATGTTCTCATTGGGAATTTTTTTCTTGCGGTAATTTTCTGTTCGAAATAATGTTCTAATTACAGAATTAATACACGTTGTATGCTCTTTACACTTGAATGATAATATAAAATCCTAGGGTCAAATCTTTTGAAAATATTTTGTATGATAACAATTTAATATATCGAATACTTTCTTATTAAAAAAATTCTCAACAAGAAATATTTTGAGCGAGTATTTAATAATAAGAATTAGTTTTTACTCGATATTTCTAAGTAAATTTTTGATAAAATTAACTTTGAAATAAGGTGTGACTTTCAGCCCCTAATTTATAAACCTTGGATGACTACAGAAGTTTTCCGGTAATAATGGTTCAAAACTTGTGAAGGCACCCTCACTTGCTGTGCAAAAGGCAAGGTGCATCGCAAACTCTGCCAGCTCTGAATAAATGCATAAAAGTATTAATGAATGACACTTTTTATACAATACTTACTGATCTGGCATGGAAATGTAATTAGGCAGATTTGGGGGGGCACTTGCCCCCTCCAGATGCTTAAATAAATGACAAGATATTTTATATGGTCTCATTGTTACATTCCTTTTGTTTAATGTATTACAGAGCCTTAATCATTTGAGCTTTGAAGCTATATGCCAGAAGACATTTGCTGGTCATTGATATTTCGCTAGTCAGCACTTGAAAAAAAATGTTGGTCAAGTGGTAAAGGGGCTTGTAGGGGAAACCGTGAATGGCCTAAATGCCTGTAAGAATCCTTGTGCCCCCCCAGGAAAAATCCTGGATCCACCCATGGAAATATATCAATGATGTTTTTTAGGGTAGGGCACTAGCTGTTTAGTGTGGCCAACATTTATTCCACAAATGGGATAATTTTCAGGCAATAACTGATTCAAGACCCCAAGAATATTTTTGTACAATTAGAAGTAAAGCTTTTTCAGAGGGAATATTGCAGGACAGAATTTGGCTCCTAAGAACACTGAGGGTTAATTTCCTGTCCTTTCAGCATCACGGAAAGTTCTATTGTATGAGCAGGCAATTGTAGGCAAAACATGCTTATACTTTGAACCTTTTAATAACCTGCTGTCCTAGCTCCTAAGGCCCAGTATTTCTTTTTTAAGAGAGATAATTGGCAACAACTTCATATTCAAACTGGTCCTCCCTTCATTTAATTTGGGCAGCATTCTATTGCAATGAGGCTTTCTGCAATTTATGTAATTTGATCACTCATAGACTCACTTAAAGTTGATTTAATGTTTACTGATCTCCTTAATATAAAATCAGATATAAAATATCAAGAAAAATGGGTGAAGTTAAAATAAAAATTTTATCATAGATCTGAGTCCACTAAAAAGCTATCCATATCCCAGACGGCACAGAATCCTCCGTATCTAATTCATATGCAGATAGTATCCATTGACAAAAAGCGATGGAGCTGTAGTCAATGGATACTATCTGCATACGAATTAGATACGGAGGATTCTGTGTCGTCTGAGATGGAACCTTGACCAAAATGCCAGCACAGGTTTACAATTTACTGTTACTTGCTATGCCCCTCCAGCAGAAAAAAGGGTCATGCCTACAAATATTTTCTGCACTCGGAGGAAGACTTGGGATCTAGCTGCCATGACTGAAGGGTTAAACACATATAGTTTCTTATAAGAATATTAGTGGGGATAGGCGACTTATGCATGATTTCAATTTGACCCTTTGCTACAAAAAATACCCTGATTAGCAATGAACTGCTGAAAGTTGAACATGTGCCCTAAAAACAAAATGATATTGTGCATAATTTTGCTTCAGACCTCAAATTATCTTCTGACCTCATTTCCTGTTTCTCTTATTCTGTGCATCCAATGTCCAACTTGAGACATCCATGGGATTCATTCAAAGCCATCGTGAGATATTTTAGCTTGCTTTTCCTTAAGTTTTCTAACAGTAGTATTTGATGGCAAGGGAATTGGCTGGTAAGTATTGAGGTGTGCAGCAGTTAACAGCATCCACACCAATATATCCCTTTGCTACAAGCTGGTCTTTTATGCCTGAAAATTGAGCTCCTAGTGCTTTAATACTAGAACTGCTGAACTTTCCAACCCCACCAAAACCGCGGCATGGGACTTTTTTGTCCCATTGACAAAATATGTTGATCCTGTCATGTTTAGTATAATTGACGGGTTTTTTTGTGGTTTGTGTAAACAAAACACGTGTTTAGGTTATGTTTAAAACGTTTTATTAAGTATAACTAGGAATACAGTAAACTTAATTTTGACAGCAAAAGTATCGTTAGTCAAGAGGGGCGCAGCGCCGGTCAGAGGTGATGCGGCCGGCGCTGCGTGAGTAGGCGGCCGACGCAGTGCACAGATTATTCCCTTCTGTGCTTCTAACTGGCAGAATAACAGTATCTGTGCATTGATCCCCTTAGTAATAAACAGTTATTGTGCTAAATACAAAATAAGTTTACAAAAAAACTGAAATTGTATGTTTTCCCCATATGGGACAAAAGAGTCCCATCCCATGGTTCTAGGTAAATAGTCGTTTTTCTCGCGAAGCAAACATGGTAAAATATTTTCGATATGACCATTCGAAAGAACATAAAAAATGAGTAATAGTCAGTAAATTTCAAAGGGATCAAACCACTAGTACATGAATGGCAAACATTTGCGAAGGGTGATGGGACAAAAAAGTCCCGTCCGCGGTTCCAGTGTTAAATAGCAAAAAAAAAATAGATTAAATTAAATAAATTCAAGAGATTCAAAGACTTAATATGAGTAGACTCCGTATTAGCTCCTCAGAGTGGACTATGATCCTTTTCAAATATCTTTGCAACTGCCCGAGTCTTGCAAGCTTTGAATTTTTCGAGTGGCATCGCATACAGAGGCAGGTGGTGGGACCTGCGACATTAGGGATGTAGGGTAGGGAAAGAGAGAGTGTGCACATTGCCATTTTTTCAAAAGACTTAGACACTGAATGGAAGCAAAAGAATGTATCAAAAACCCTCATCTACCAGCCACCATGTAAGTACCTCACTAGGAAGGATGAGAAGCTTAGCCATCTCCATGGTCGAAGGAATTAACCCCTTCCCATCCCTTTCACTTCCAGCCTGGATTCCTAATTTATATCCCAATTTTCGCGTATGTGTTGAAATTTTTTGTCATAACTCGTTAATAAATTAAAATAAACTGTGGAAACTACACAATAAACCTTTATTTCTTTCTTCATTGGTGGTCTTTGCAAAGTTATGTTTCCAACATCTTTTCCCGGGGAAAAATTATTATCAATCACAATGGTTACGCTTACAACCAGCTTAGGAGAACATTTTACGAGTGTAAACAAGTCATTTCCCTGCACTTATATTGTTATTTAATTTATTGTAGGCAATGGAAATCCAACAATTACAGTGCAAAAGTATATTTCCATGGATACCCCCACAAGTAAAGTGGCTAAAAGGTCACTCACAGAGTCTATACATTAATAGAAAAGCACTAATGATGGGAAAACCGATGACAATCACTGGCTAAATACTAGTGATTGTGATAGCATTTTTCACTCACTGTAGTGCATTTTCAAAACAAAACTTAACCACCTCAAAATATCAGTAGGAAACTGTCCAAAAATTTTCAAACTACCCTGTCAGAACTTTGACCAGGCTAAAAACTTGGAGACAGCGGCTCCAGTATATTTCAACCTCCTTGTGTTATATGGACCTCCACATCCACTGTTGGACATCCCTGCAATGTTGTTTGGTGGGTCCTTTGTTTATTTGATGGATATCCATACAACGTTACTTGAATTAACATGGATATTGCACGGATGTCTTATGTTAACGCCGACAATATTCTTGGGATATTGATTGCCACTTGGGATCAATGCAGCATAACAAGTGACAGTGGGCAATGGAGGTTTGGAAACACAGCAAACTTACCCATGAAGCTTACACCATGTAGGTCTGAAAGCGATTGAATTTCCCAGATGCTTGGCACTGCCAACCACATTTTGGTTGGTTTTCAGGAAGTCACGTCCCCTCCCCCAAAAAACTTGTGTCCGCCTCTCAGTTGCAAAGACATATGAAATGTACTTTAGTTGCCTATGCCAGTGGCACACAGGTCTATCTATTCTCATGACTATAACAGCACTTAAGTTTCCTCGGAGCCTTAAGCCACTATTGCCTGAAAAATTAACTAGAGATGTTAGGCAACTTAAAATTGCAGGCAGTAACAGTACAAGAATATTCAATGACAACTGATAGTGGCATAAAATTGATGGAAGAAGTGTTAACTTTCTGAAATAATCACAACATACTGGATTATAAATGTTTGTCATTTTCCTCATACATGTATCAAACATTGAGTTGATGAAACCAAGCGAGTGAAATACAAAAGATCTAATATTCAGAAAGATAACTTAATTGAGCATACAGCTCTCAAATACAAATTGCAAACATTTCTCAGCAGAAATAAGTAAGTTAGGTCAGAGATAAGACAGTATGACTCTACAGGATGAAGTAAAATGATTAAGTATGACAATTTATATACATATACATATTTTCAAATTAAATTGTAGATTTTGAAGCGATAGGATGACCATAAAATCACTATTTGTTGGCCTTTCATACTCCCGCCATCGTGGTTCGCCGGGGAGACGAGGCGTGGCGCTGCCGGCGGTTCGCGGAGGGAGTATGTGCGGAGCAACGAGACGTCAGCAGTCGTGAAAGGGACCAGAACGGACTCACATGTTCATTTGTATTAGCAACCAAATTTGTTCTTAGATTGTAATAAACTATCTCAAGGCACAACGACTTCGCGGCGTTATAATTATTGTCCAGCTGCAGGTGTTGAGACCTGCATCAACACTATTAGGTAATTACACTACATGAAACTGATTATGAATATTAACCCATCACATCTCTTGGACCATTTTTCAAGACATCAGATGAGTATGATAGCACAGGTATACTCTTAACTAATCTCCAATACATATTTTTTACCTCTTCTCCTGGGGACTGCACCATTATGTGCCTAAGAAAGGCTCAGCTGAAGGACCTGCAGCTCAACCCTTCTCAGATATCAATGCTCTTCCCAGCGGCATGGGCTCGTGTGGTCAAGATTTTGTTTATACACTAGTTTGACTAAATTTGTATTTATTGAGTAGTGTAGAAATGATTAACTTAGAAATAAATTTTTAGTGTTTAACTAGGCATTTTCAAGTTTTAAGAGGAACTATACCATCAATAATAACAAATTTAATTAACATACTAACTGCAATGGAGAACTACATACTGACACTATGCAAATAGGCGGATACATAAGCCATCCGTTCATTTGCATAGGATGGATACATACGTTGTCCGTCACCTTGGTCAATAAAACAACTGCCGGATATATCCATCGTTAGTGGGGAAAGAGTTAAAAAGTCTTTACTTGCTTTCAATAGTCACAATTTCCAACTCCACATTTGCCTCCAAAATACAGAGGAATCTCAGTTAGGCAACTTTCTTTTTTAGCAAAAAAAAATTATGCCCTTTGAAAGAGCCAAAATTCCTACCAATTCCAATCTGCAACAGCGATCAGCAACATAGAGATAGTGGTATCTTCCAAAATTATTCTCTTTTAATAATGACTCACAAAATATATGCAGTGTGGCCCTCAACTGACTGCTTCACGAACTAGGGAATTACATTACCCAAGAAACATGATAGTAAGAGCATAGAGTACTTCCTATAAAAATATAATCAACAGATTTAGGCGTTACTTGGTGGAACGATGAGATATTCATGGTTAAATAAAAAACACAGTACTATTCCACAACCTTATATTTTTGCAGTCTACTAGTTTCAACGTTACAACGTCATTATCAAGACTAACTGAGAGAAGCATACAACATCCAGCCTTATTTATCCAACAATAGTATGAGGGAAGAAGGAGGGGGGGGAAACTAAATGAGGAGCAGCATTGAGCATTGTTGGTTGGGCATTGTTGGTTGGATAGGAGGTTCAAAACAAAAATTATAAAAGCTAAAATTATAAAAATTATTATAACCCCCACCCCACCTCCCCAAGCTTTTATAATTTTTGTTTTGAACCTCCTATCCAACCAACAATGCCCAACCAACAATGCTCAATGCTGCTCCTCATTTAGTTCCCCCCCCTCCTTCTTCCCTCACACTATTGTTGGATAAATAAGGCTGGATGTTGTATGCTTCTCTCAGTTAGTCTTGATAATGACGTTGTAACGTTGAAACTAGTAGACTGCAAAAATATAAGGTTGTGGAATAGTACTGTGTTTTTTATTTAACCATGAAATTCCTATAAAAAATGAATGGATATGCTGTTTTGGGATAGTAGATCAAGCAAAAAAATGTCATATAAAACCCAGCATCATTTATTTCATACCCTAGATTTCTATGAACCAGATGGCATTGCACTCAATAGATTTATCATACAAAAATAAAATATTTTTCTAAACTTATCACAGACATACGCAGATATAATGAATTTGAACTTAAAAAAAAGAGCACCTATCCAAGATCTTTTTCAGAGAGTCTAGTGATCAGAGAATCCAGGCATTGGAAACTGTGAGGCAAACTTGTTAACTTCTTTTTTCAGAGCAGCCATCCTCTCAATGACGGCAGAATTACTGCTCAAATACTCTTTATAATCCTTCATTTTATTTCCTGAAATTAATAACATGAATCAGATATTTATTTTATGAAATATTTTTAAAATAATGTTTGAATGAATTTACTGTCTAACTTATTGTGAATAAATAGAAGAGTGAATAAATCTAGTTATGTTATAAATGTCCTAATCCTTACCTGATGCTGCTTTAATATCAGCAACTACTGATATCCCTTGGTCAAAGAATTCAACAACCTGTTCAAAGTCTTTTTCTTTAAAGTTCCGAGATGTCAAAGCAGGTGCTCCTGAAAATATTTATTTTAATACCAACAATTTATGAAAAAATACTTAATTGTAGGCAATGACAGCTTAATGAATAGTGAATTTATGGTATATGACTCGATGAATGATGAAGTGACATGTCAAAATTTCTCAAGTTCCACCAATTGTTAGTAAATATTATAGGTTACATGTAGGATTTCACCAGTAATTGGTAAAATTCCAGGAGGAATTGGACATCAAAAACCATATAATAACAGCAGGCTTCATGAGATAACCTGCTGTCACAGATATCATTGAGTGAATATTATCGGAAGATTACTATGGTTGGATGAAAATCATTACGATTAAAAACTTCCAGTATAATCTTACTGTCTCATTCTATTTCAAGATGATCTTTCCCAAAGCGTAGTGTTATACTTTCAAAACCCTGGTATGAAGCCTGAGATGTGCTTTTTCAATACAATGAATGCAGCAAAAGTTAATAAGAGCAATAAGAAGTCACAGTCTGTAATTTCATTAACATTGCCACTAATTACCTAAACGGAGACCTCCTGGAGATAATGCACTCTTGTCACCCGGGCAAGTATTCTTATTCACAGTAATGGAAACTCGATTGAAGACCATCTCAGCACGTGCCCCATCAAGACCCTTTGGCCTAAGGTCTACCAGGAGTAAATGATTATCTGTCCCTCCAGACACTAAGGAATACTTTTTCTTGATAAGCGCTTTTGCCATGGCTTGGGCATTTTTGAGGACTTGCTGCTGATATTTCTTGAAATGTTCCGTTTGTGCCTGAAAAAAATATGGGTGGACATTAGTCTTTCGATGCAATACTGAAACACTGTATGTACTAATTTTATTGGAAAATAAAAAAAATATTAAGTACTGTAGTGTTAATCATGATAATAAATCATGAGATAGGGTATGGCCGAGTAATGCGGTGACTCACTGTCTCATGCATTTTTATTCGTACACAGCAGACTCTCGTTAATACGACCAACGTGATTACAAAGTTCTCATTATTACGAAGTAAATTGTTGGTCCCGAAGAAAATTTTAATCCAATCTACAGAAAAAGAAACCTTATTACGAAATGTTTGCTATTACGAAATTACGAACTTCATTCCTGGTCCCCGCAGTTATTAAATGAACTTCATTAAGAAGTTCAAAGAGTAAGCAACAGCATTTTGGTGGATACCGTACCGTACGTCATAAACATTGAGCTACAGTTCTCCTCGTGCATTTTACCCAAGACCGGCAATTATGGTTCTTTCATCATTAGGATAAACTTCAGTATCCATGAAACATTATACAATAAGCTTCATTCCTTTGGAATCATGGAGACTCACTCATTACCACTCGTAAATGGGCCGTACAGTAAGTCCTTTTCTTGAAAACATTTAATTTCTTTAAAGATACAAATTTTCGAAGAATTAAGGGGTGCCCAAAATTTCAAATTTGGCACATTAGGACTTGGCAGATTGCTGTGTGGCATAACGTTAATTGTACTTTGAGTGCAGTCTAAACAAAGTATCAATTAATCTGTTGTGAAGTCGGGAACTGTTCAGCGTTTTGCCCATTCTTTCTTCCTGGGGACATCAAATTTATTTCTGCTACAGCCGCATTGCCCGTGCAGGTAGATTAGTTTTTCACAATCTTGAGTTAACGCAGTGTAATGTAGTGTTGCATTCTGCAGGATACCACACTTTTTGTTGCCTTGCATAAGTTTATCAACTTACCGACAATGTTTCGGAAAGCTTCCTGTTTGTATGTCGAGAAGTTACTGCATTTGTGCATAATTTAATCGCATATATCATACACATGACTCTGAAGCTATTCCGCAACTCAACTGATAGAAGAGACTAAGATTTTTGGCAACATATGTTTTTTTATGATGATTCCTAAAAGAAACGCTATTACGAACTTCGTTATTACAAACCTTCAGTTTTTCAGTCCCGTGAACTTCGTAATAACGAGAGTTTACTGTATAAGTATTTAAAAATAAAATATCATGGGCTGTCTTTATTGAAAATGAGTACCTCTCTTACTATAGAAATTTTAGCCCCCAAGCTATTACTGAACCATCATAAACAGGTACTGCTTAAAAAGGTATGAGTGAGAGACGGAGACCCCGAAGGGCCGAAATTACCCGAATGAATTCGACAAATTCACCTGAAGTCTCCTGACTAAAGGCAAGTAGGCAGAAATTTATTTTGTGGTTGCTTGGGTACTATTTTGATAGTCTACAATGATAATAGAGTGGTTTCCTATTATTTTTTATTGCCTAAATCGAAAGATTATTACTCCTGGAGTACACATTTCACGCTTTTAAATTTTTAAATGATGATATCTATTTTTCACGATTAATTGAAAAGTGAAAATTTTCAAGCTTGCAAAAATGCTACGGCTAAGTATGAATGATGGGAAAAGCCTGTGTGACATCATTCTGGATCCCGCTTATGCCACCTGAGGTGACCTTGGGGCGAGGATATTGTGCGCAGCTGCAATGCTGGCTGCTAGCAGGTAGTCGAGTACCCTGCTAGCAGGTAGCGCTTGGCTTAAATAAGGATTATTAATACCTTATCAAACGAAGGAAACTTTCCGACCGTAGGCAGTTTCAATAGGTGATTATTAAGACATGTTTCCCTGAAGTCAGTGCTTCATGCATGCATTGGTAATCTCAGACGATGTAAAACTCCTATCTACTCGTATAGAAACTAGGTCCCTGTGACATCACGTGGAATGACATCGCATGGGCACCAATCTGGTCTTTTTCAAATGAGGATAAAATTGACCCTTGCCATTCGTCTAAACCAGTATTTCTAAAACTAAACAATTTGCATATCATGAATACACAAATGGTGGAAAATGAATCGCAATCAATTCCTTTCGTTTTCTTTGATTAAGGAAACTACCCTATTCATACGAATCAGAAATCACACATTTCATCAAATAAGGTACATATTCATTTTGTTTGACTGAAGAGAATGAATGAGCAAGGGCAACCTCTCCTACAAAAATATTTGCGGCTTTAAGCACTCGTACCCAAGAATGCTGATGTCACATCTGTGGCTTTATTATGCACGATGGTATGATCTCAGTTTACTTGGCGCCACGAATGGTATATGCCCACTGTTTCCAAGTGTCACGGATGGCATGATTGTACCACATACACATGGAACCGAGTCCCGCTATAACTGATTCTCGAGCAACTTTGCGTAATGTGGCTGTTTGTTGCTATGACTTGAACATGGTTTCTGCCATCAACCAACTTCACATAAATCCCAAAAGGTCCCAGATGCATGATCACGTCACTATGCATCATAGGACATACAGTCATGGTTTTAGGAAGTGCACGCCAAGAATTGTTTTGCGATATTTCACTTGAAACACTGTAAACAAATACAGAAGTGAAGGCAAATGCAGCTATCTAATTCCTTTGTAAAATGGGACAGATACAGACAAAAATCAGTAATTAAAGATGAATATGGGAATTTCGGGGCTACATCCTTCACCTTAGGACATAACAAGTAATTTTCCATAGATAATGATCCCTGTGTAAACAAAGCTTCCACGTAAATTTTTCATGGAAATTTCATCGGCATTGCAGAAAACTGTTTGTAATTTACAAAATTTTATTATACATACCTGCATTCTTAAAATCAAGGTTCTACTGTTTCTTAAATTTAAATTAGGGACTTAACTATGCACTCCGCAAATTAGCTACGTAGGATCAATGATGGATAACTATCCTCATTTTTTTTAAGAAATGCAATGGTTAATTTGTCATGAAAATCACATATGTATGTACTCCAAATTAGTAAAATAAGAAGTTTTTCAAGAAGTTTTCAGAAAAAAGGCATAAAAAATTGGGGACTAATAGAAACCCCATACAGTCCTCAATAGAATGCCTCCCCAAGTAATTAACATGAGTAAAAAATCTTATATTATCCTCTATCAGCAAGATTATGAATCCAGGAAATCTTTCACTCTTTGATTGTGAAATGTTTGTGATAATATTAATACCTGTTTAAGAGCAACAGCAACTGCACCAATAGCATGGTTGTGCGGGCCACCCTGAAGTGACGGAAAAACAGCAGCGTTTATCCTGTTTTCAAAGTCATACATTATTGGGTTTCCCTTTTTGTCATGACCTTTAACTCCCCGCCTGAAGAATATCATTCCTGACCTGAAATTTTAAAAAAATTCCATCAGTCATTTATAATCATTTTATCAACAAAATGCATAATCATTAAAGAAAAAAGAAAATTAAATGCTTGCTTAATGTAATTTCAATTAAAATTCTTTTTAAAAAATGTCCGTACAAAAGAGCAGGTATCTAAAATAAATGTGTATAACGGCTATTAATTTCATCAAATAATGTGATTACTTTTTAAACACAGGCAAAATTTGGTTGAATTGAGGAAATTGCAATTCTAAATAGTCACATTTTCCACCTCTAATCTCACATCTTTTTATTCGCAGAAAAAGTTTTGCATTCTAGGTAGAAAAATAGTGAACATTTCACACGGTAAATGTAGGCAGGAACTTCTAAAGTAGACACAGGATAAGGAAGGAAGAACTTCCATGTGGGAAGGGATGGTGAAAACAGTCCGTTCACATAGACCCAACATCACCATTCATTAGTAGAATTCAGTAGATGGGAGGGAATGATAAGTTACAAAGGGAAAAAACCTTTCTCATTCAGCCATTCTTTCATTATAATAGAATAATTAAAAACATAAAAGTTGCCACCCATTTTTCATGAGATGGTGAGGTTCACAGAATTTCTGCTCGTTAATTCCATCATAAAGAATCGCTCACTGAGGAAAGGCATTATCTAGTCACTTGAGTTCAAGCAATAGTGAACCGACTGATGCATTGAGTAGAGGATCAACCCTTTCGCTACTAAAAGTATCACATAACAGTACTTGTCTAGTCCCGGGAGACAAAAGCCATAAATATCCATTGAAGATTTTTCTATGCAGGCAAACAAATGTCGTAAATATCCGGCTCCTTGCTCTCCTCATTTTATGGCAGTCTGGGATATGCGAAGTCTTACTTTTGGGACCCAATGCAGCAGGGCTTAGGCCTTGCCCTTGAAATCCAGAAGCAGGTACATGGACCCCTTGTCTTATATTACCCCTTTTTGTGGTAAGGGACCAAATTTGTGGAAAGGGGTCATACAACTGTTTATTCAGGTATTTTGCAAAATAAATATATGTTCCTTTCTAAAAAATTATAAAATAAGAATTGAATTCTTTGTCTTTTAAGCATCACTAACTATTTTTCAATGAAATTCTGCCATGAATATTAACTTATATCTCAATTTCAGTATAAACATCAACATGGACATTATTAATGCATTAAAACCTTTATTATTGATGGTAGACCTTCGTTAAAAATTTGACAATGCACAGAAAAACCAAGGAATTCAATTCAAAGTCTGAAATTTGAAATTTACGAACAAGCAACAATTATCCATGTAGTTAATACATACGTATAAACAAATCATAAGTTGACTGTGAACCAATGCTGCTGGTAGGGTTATAAACACGGAAAGGAAGGAGCCCAACTATCCTCGGAGTCCGAGATAATGCAGAGCCCCAGCTAGGAGCGGTGGAAAAAGGTTGGAGCTAAGAGTGTGCGATTATCAGCGAGACTTTTCTTAACGAATGTTATGCAAAAATGCTCCGTGCAGAGTGGACGGAAGAGTCTCTTGAGAGTCAGTCCAGCAGTCATGTTAAGGAGAGAACTCCACCGTCTCAAAAGGGTTAAGGAGGGGGCTGAAAGGGGGGTCACAACCCTTGTGATCCCCTCTAAATCCGCCACTGATAGAAGTAGAGTTAACGTCGAGCCCTGCAAAGTTAGTGGAAACCCTTGCAACCCAGCAAGGGTGACAACATAATGCACAACTGACAGCTCAAAACTTAGAAACCTCCATTCAACCACAATTTACATCTCTTTGCTTCAGGGGCACACCTAGGAATTAAGGTTGGGGGAGGTTTAGGTGCAAGTAATACCGGGGTGTGTGGAGGTACGGAATACCCACCAGGATAAGCAGTAGGTGCAAGACTGATAAATTGCACAATTATAAGATAAATGATTCAAAATGGTGAGTTTTACAGCTTTCTGAGGGATATTTTATTAATCCTTACACTATTCTACCTTTCCCTTGGGCTACAACCTTGTCGCGGTGGAAAGGCTTGCGCGCTCCTATGACCCCTAGAGCTGCACTGGCGGGATTAATTCTAAATTATTCCCGGTAGGGCCACCCATGCCAGATAGGTCGAAGGGTAGGAGCCAGACGAAAGGTAGTCCGCGTGATGGTGTCACGTAAAAAACACTGTTGGAATGGAAGTGGGAAACCCTACCAACTATCTCTTCCCTGAACACATGGAGTACAACCAAATGAGCCTCGGAATCTCATCGCCCGGGACCCGTCCGCAAAGGGCGGGTGTCGGGCACGGCAACGAGGTCGGCAAGGTCCTCGGGGTCGCCAACATGCGAAATCCTTGCAGAGACTTATCATCATCAACATCAGTGGCAGCAGCAATGAAGAAAGAAGAAAAGAAGACCAAGAAGATGGAGAAGAAGAAGTCTGCTATAAATGTGGGGACGTGGAATGTGAGGACTATGATGAGGGCGGGAAAGTTAGAAAATATCAAAAGGGAAATGGATAAAGGGAGGATAGATATCTTAGGATTATGCGAGGTGAGGTGGAGGGATGGGGGGGATTATTGGAGTGATGGGTATAGGGTTATATATAGTGGAGGGGAAGAAAGCCAGCGAGGAGTAGCTTTAGTATTAAACGGGAAGATGGGTAAGCGTGTGGTAGGTATAGACCAGGTAAGCGATAGGATTCTGGTGGTAGAAATTGAGGCGCGGCCCACCAACCTTGTGGTGGTCCAGGTTTACATGCCCACTAGCAATCATAGGGAGGAAGAAGTAGACGAGGTGTATGAACAGCTCGAGGAAATAATTAGAGACACACCGGGTAAGAAAAATCTGGTAGTGATGGGGGACTGGAACGCCTCAGTCGGGGAAGGGAGGAATGGAAACGAAATAGGAGATTTTGGTCTAGGAATACGGAACGACAGGGGAGAGAAAGCAGCAGAATTTTGTAGGAGAAACAAATTATTCATCACAAACACGTGGTTCAATCATCATAAAGGGCGAAGGTACACGTGGAAAAGTCCAGGGGATGCGGGGAGATATCAAATAGACTACATTATGGTAAGACAGAGGTTTAGGAACAGTGTGAAAAACTCGCGCAGCTTCCCTGCAGCGGATGCGGATTCGGACCACAATCTAGTGCTCATGAAATGCAACGTAAGATTCAAAAGACTTATGAAAGTTAGGAAGGCGAAGAAATGGAACGTAGAAGCCCTGAGGGGGAGTATGAGGAGAGAATATCAGGAGCTAGTGGACATTAGTATACAGGAGATTGAAAGTACCAAGACGGTAGAGGAAAGATGGGATAATATAAAAACGGGAATAGTCAAAGCGGCGGAGAAGTCAATTGGTTACGTTGACAGTAGAAGGATAAAGAAGCCGTGGATAACGGAGGCAATGGTTAATGAAATGGAGGAGAGGAAGAAGTGGAAGAACGTGGACACAGAACAGGGCAAAAGAATGTATAGGGAATTGAATAATCGATTACGACGTGAAACTAAGAGGGCAAGGGAGGCTTGGTGGAAAAGACAGTGCGAGGAAATGGAAAAGTTCCAGAAGGATGGAGAAGTAGGCGCGTTGTACGCCAAAGTTAAGTCGCTATCGGGCGGCAAAAGAGGACAAGCCATGTCTAAAATTAAGGCTAAAGATGGGAGGATGCTAACCGAGCGGGAAGAGGTACAGGGTAGGTGGAAGGAATACGTGGAGGACCTGTATGACGAAACGAACAGACCAGAGAGATTGACTCTAGAGGAGGAAAGTGCAGTGGAGGAGGATAATCTTGGGCCGGAGATATTAGATTCAGAAATAGAGAGAGCACTCCGTGATATGAAGGCTAGGAAAGCAGTAGGCGTGGACAACATCCCGTGTGAGCTTCTGAAGAATCTAGGGAAGGAAGGTAAGAAAAGGTTTTTCGAACTAGTGCGCAAGATCTATGAGGAGGGATGTTGGCCGGAGGATTTCGTGAAGACGGTTTTAATTCCGCTTCCGAAAAAGAAGAAAGCTGTGGAATGCGGAGATTATAGGACTATCAGCCTAATATCCCATGCGGCTAAAGTAGTGCTGAGGATATTGAACAGACGAATGGAGGCGAGGGCAAACGAGTATTTGGGCGAAGATCAGTTTGGTTTCAGAAAAGGGAAGTCAACTCGTGATGCAATAGCAATAATGAGGTCCCTCGTGGAGAGGAACCTAGAATATGAGCAGGACGTATATGTGTGTTTCGTGGATTTTGAAAAAGCGTTTGATAGGGTGAACTGGGTAAAGTTAATGGATATTCTCAAGAGAATAGGTGTTGACTGGAGGGATAGACGACTGATTTGTAATCTGTATATGGCCCAGACTGCGCAAGTGAGGATAGCGGACGGAGAATCTGGGTGGGCAAGCATTGGCCGAGGTGTGAGGCAAGGCTGTCCTCTATCGCCACTGCTCTTTAACGTGTATGCTGAAGAGATAGTAAGGGAAGCGTGGGATGAGTTAGAAGCTGGGATAAAAGTGGGAGGAATGATGTGCAAATCAGTGAGATTCGCGGATGACCAGGCGTTGATCAGTCAGTCAGCAAGGGGGCTTCAGGCCCTAGTGGATGCGTTATACGAACGTTGCGAGGAGTTTGGGATGAGGATTAATCACAAGAAAACTAAGGTAATGCGGTTTTGTAAAGCATCACGAGCGAGGAATGTGAGACTCAAGATAAAGGTGGGTGGTGAAAAACTTGAGCAGGTTGA
The DNA here is from genome assembly GCF_921293095.1 of Ischnura elegans. Classification (NCBI taxonomy): domain Eukaryota; kingdom Metazoa; phylum Arthropoda; class Insecta; order Odonata; family Coenagrionidae; genus Ischnura; species Ischnura elegans. The sequence continues at coordinate 29,793,494 of NC_060257.1, read as the reverse complement.
GCAATTCAACTATTTAGGCAGTACGTTAGAGGAAAACGGATACAGTAGTAAGGACATAAGGAAGAGAATCGCATTAGCGAAGGAGGCGTTCATGAGCAGGAAGGAGCTTCTGAGAGGATCGTTGTGTAAGAGTTTAAAGAAAAGGTTAGTGAAGAGTTTGATCTGGAGTGTAGCTCTCTACGGTGCGGAAACGTGGACTCTGAGGAAAGAAGACGAGAGAAGATTGGAGGCGTTCGAGATGTGGGTATGGAGAAGGATGGAGAGGGTGAAATGGACGGAGAGGAAAAGGAACGACGAAGTGCTGGATATGGTTGGCGAGGAGAGAAAGCTTTTAGATGAGATACGCAGGAGACAGAAGGTTTGGATGGAGTTAGTGCTTAGCGGTGAGGGGATGTTGAAAATGGTGTTGGAGGGTAGAATGTTGGGGAAACGAGGGAGGGGAAGGAAAAGAATAGGATTTTTAGATAGATTGAAAGAGAGTAGGCCTTACAGTGAATTAAAGAAGGCAGTGCTGGAAGGAAAGGGAGGCTCCCAGATCACCTCTTTAGTACTCCATGGAAACCTACCTTAATCGGTAGAATACTATAATAATAACACTATTCTATTAGTAATATTAAATTATTAATATCAATTAAGTAAAATGGATTGAACTTAAAAATTTCTCCGAGCTCTGGGGGTTTTTTATACCCCATAACCCCCACTCGCTGTGCCACTGCTTTGCTGTGCCTCTGGAGTTTTAGTGCGACCATAACCTAATTTTCCTGATGTTTCTGTGAGATTGAGTCCCAATTTTTATTCCCCTCACTTATCTGCCAAAGGGTTAAACCGTTTGATTTTTTGTTGCAAACAGCTCGAAAAGTAGGAGACACATAAAAAAATGGGGTATGGGTCTCTTTATTTTTCAAACTCTATCACTAAATAATAAGAATTTATCAGAAATGGTGAACGAGCCCATTCAAGTCTTCAGAGCCTGGTCCTGGTTCGGATTTTATGTGTGTGGGTCTGAAGGGGAACAGAAAATGAAACGAAGAGAAGTGAAACGGTCCTGTATGGGCAGGAATAAAAATACCATAGCAGACGTAACTTACCTAGCACCCCTTAGAGTTTTATGGGTAGTAGTTGTCACCACATCTGCATATTCAAAGGGAGAAGGGATAACTTGAGCCGCAACAAGACCAGATATGTGAGCCATGTCACCCATTAACACAGCCTTAACTTCATCGCAGATCTAAAAAGAAAACAGAAAGATTTTTGAAGTCTTTACTCCTAGAGAAAATTGAATTCACAGTGCCATTTAAAAATTCCCATAAATAAATGAGTGTGAATGTGTTCAAATGGATTGAAGTAAGAAAGAAAGAATCCATTGAAAAGCACAAAAATTAACATGCCTGTGATTAAAAAGATGACTGATAGTTAGTGGTTGATGATATTAGCACAGGGAAATAAATTGATGATTCACCACCTTGTGAATAATGCATAGTAATGTATTACATGTGCAATAAATATTTTGGAGTTCCTTCATTACATTTTTATTATTATGTATCAACTCTTAAATTTGGCACACATGACCTCACCAAATAAAACATTTATGCACTATGCAACAATCAAAAAGATAGAATAAACATAGAGGGGGCAAAGGCTTTGAAGACAGCACATTCATCATGAAGTCAAGGGAATTAACAGCCATCATGATAGAAAAAGGCAGAATGAGTCATAAAGTCAATACAAGTTTTCTTAGTTTAAATCTATCAATGTACATGCTTCAGATATTAAAAAATTAAGTACATGCACATTCACCTTTATCAATGTTTATGGGTGTTAAACTTGGAAAGGAAAGTTAATTTCTCATTGTTTGCACACCATCACATAAATCGTCATATTATGCATGTATTCCCTAGGGTGAAATCCATTATGATTAAAAGATTACCTGCTACAAATTGCAATATATCAACCATATTCTTGACAACATTCCAGCCTATGTACTATTTGCAATAGCGGTAGAATTTCCAAATTAAAAAGGGGAGAATTGAAAGAAAGAAATTGGGACATTCGGGGAGCTTGGCGAATTATGGGTAGAGAAGTTATCCACAAATCAGATGAATGCAACACAGGTAAAGGCTTTGGAAATGCTTGAATCTTTGCAGAGAGAAACAGTCTGGTGAAAGGAACTGACCCTCCTACCCAGTGTCAAAACTTGTGGACAGGAATCTGTCGAAAAGTTAAATTTCAGGCTGAATTAATAACAGATAAAGCAATAATAATCCATTTAATACATAATGTTTTTACCCTCAATATTTTAGACTCTTTAGGTATTTAAAAATCATTGCATCAAAGTTGTATTAATTAATTCATATTATTATCAAAATAAAAGTTTATGATTCCATTCACCATTGCTTTATTGGTATTTAGATATAAGGATGATTTTTACCAGTGCATCTTGTGCTCAACACTAACAATGGCAGACGAGTAGGTCATTCTAATGTTTGCTCCTCTGAATACCACTACCTCACAAATTCATTTTCATTTTTGAATGATGAACTTAGCTGTTTTTTAAATGGATGTAAGGATTCACCTTGTCATAAATTATCCTAGTAACAATAAAATCTAAAACTATTTCAATCAAATCCACATCCTACAGATAATTGTGCAGGGTAGAATGTCTTTGTAAGGAAAAATTCTGGGGGAGACCAACAGGGGGCATGACTCTGCTACAGTGGGACCACTTACATAAGTTAATGAACACATTGGCAAAAATTACAGAGCATTTATGAATTCATGTGATCCCACTTATTCCACTGAATCTTCACTTACTTTTTGCAACCAATACAAAGTGAAAGTATGAAAATAGCTCTTAAGGCCTGGTTACACGATACATTAATACGTATGAGTTAACACATTCAATGTGGCCCCAATTTTCATGACAGTTGTCAGAATCAGCCGATAAAATAAGAAAGAATAAGCTCTTATAAAAAATTTTTTTTTAAAAACCAGCCTTTATATTTAGATTACAGGGGATGAGCAACGTTTATATATGACACAAAGCAAAAAAACTCAGTGACCCCGAAAAACCAAAAGTGACGTATTAAAAAAGTCACTATATTTATTACTACGAATCTGCAGGCGCTCGAAGGGAAGAAAAGTTTTTTGACGATTTTCGAAAAAAATCTAAGTGCCGAAAAATTTCAGTCCCGAGTCCGGACCTGGGACGACGGAATTCGGACGAAATTTTTCCAAGTCCGAAGCCGGACCCGAGACTTTGAAAAATTTTCGAAAGCGGGGGTCTCGCCGAGTAAAGCAAGACGAATCCCCCAAGCTAGGGCTGAGTCGATGGGAAATTTTATGGTGGATAACTTTTACTGTGGTCGCAAAACACGAAAATCGACCATTTGGAACTTCTTTGATCAAAAACATGTTTTGGGGGGCTATAGGTTGACTGGGGGGTGGTTAAAGGGGGGTTGGAGAGAAAAAGTTATATTTTCATGTATTGTCATCGGAAATGAAGAAGTGTGCAAAATTTCAGCGTTTTTGCTTCACAGGAAGTGAGTCAAATTTCAGTTACAAGATTTGTACCAGACAAACAGACAGGTTGGTGAGTTGATATAAAGACTGTAAAAATAGAGAGAGGTTTTTGCGCCATAACTTCCGTTCAAATACTGCTATTTACAAATGGCACACATGGGTCGAAAGAGGGAAGCTTGCTGAAGGCTATGCGCACGATCCGAAGACTCGGAAGTGGATATTAGTCATGTATGGAGGTGGAGAAAAGGCCCCCGGCAGAGCATGTCAATTGACGCGCTGCTCCTCGCTGAATGTGTTAATGTCTAAATGTATAAACACGTGAATGAACACGAAAATGCACCGTGCAACCACCCGACTTGTGTGAATGCATCCACAGAAAATAGAACCTGTTCTAATTTGGTTCATGCATTCCAGTGGGGGGGGGGTTTTGGGGTATAAGTAAACCCCCCTCCCAGAGCTCATAGAAATTTTTAAGTTAAATTCATTTTACTTAATTGGATTAATATTTCTTATAGAATAGTGTGAGGAGTAATAAAATATCCCTCAGAAGGCCGTAAAATTCATTATTTTGAACCGTTTATCTTAATTTTTTTCCGGCGGAGGGCCTCCGCACCTCCCGCTTACCCTGGCGGGTATGCAATACCACCAACCCCCCAGCATTAGTTGGGCCTGAAACCCCCCTAGCCTTAATTCCTAGCTGCGCCCCTGATGCATTCATACATGTTCCATTTCAGTCCACCAAAATCATTCACGCAAATGCACATTAACTTGCACATGTTAATGTACCGTGTAACCAGGCCTTTAGATAAGAGATTGGGGAGCTCTATCAAACCTATTTTGCCCTGCTTTGATCATCCCCACAAGGCACCCAAGCAGGGTTCGGGTAGTCTCTGAAAAATCTCTACCACAGTTGGAATTTGAATCCTGGGTGGGAGGCTAACACTCTAGCCACCACCTCAGACCATAATGATAGATGCTAAAACAAAGAAGTAATAAATATATTTATAATCAAACAACATAATGAGAAGAACCAACCTCTCTGAATGTCTTGTAGTCCAGCAAGCGTGAGTATGCTGAAGTTCCAGCTATAATAATTTGTGGGCGGAAAAGTTTGGCAGTTTCCCGAAGCTTAACATAGTCAATAAGGCCAGTGCTTGGATCCAGTCGATATGGCATTGATTCAAAATACACTGAAGTTGCTGACACCCTCTTCTGATCAGTCATAAAACCATGGGTCAAACTTTAAAAGAAGAGCAGAAATAATTTAAAAAATCAAAAAAATTGTTGGAAAAGTTAAAACGCCTATTATTGAAGCCAGCGTTGGTACCAAGATTTGACCTGAAAAAGTCAGATCTAAAGGTGGCTTTAACTAAATATAAATATAAGATTTAGCAAAGGAAACCTTAAACAAAAAAGGTATTTAACAGATATAATATGAAGATTTTAGCAAGATGGGAGAGGATTTTGTCCCTTTTGCATTAACAAGGTTTTACTGTGCACAAATATTTACTTCTAATTCTTTACTGACCCAAAATTGGGCTTTTAACAGGTCATCTACTCACTCTACATGTGTTTTTCATGGCAAAGACAAAGTAGATTTGAAGGTCACCTTGATTCAAAGGGCAGCATGAATGAGTGAGCAGTACAAAAATTGACAAACATCAGTTTATTAGAATAATTAGTGCGTGAGCAAATACATAAAATATTAAACAGGCAAAACAGGTCATGAACGTATAACTTAACGAAATGTTAAAACAAAAAGACAGCAGTGGATCCAGGATAGGGACAAGGGGGCCTAGGTATAGGGCCTGGGGAGTAACCTCCCAGCAGCAGTAGGGGTCCAAACAAAATTAACATTTTATCTAGTGTAAATTGGATACCCTAAATGGGGCTATAGCCCCTCTCTGTATCTGCAAAATATTCTTTTTTTAATCCAGTCCAATTTCAAATGACTCGAAATAAAAAATAAAACAATTAATATAAATAGTATGCAAAATGTTAGCAGCAATGAACAAAATAATATTGAACAGTATTATCCTAATGCCTTAATAAAAAAAAACCACCTATGAATTCTATGCAATATTAAGGCTTCAAATGTCCCTAGTGAAAATTTCATGTAGCCACTTAACATTGCAGTCCAATTTTCCTGCATGGAGATATGGAAGGTCTGTAATGTAGCTGTCTACCTTAATGTTGCCATGCCTAACTGCATAGTATGTCATATTACACACAAGTCTTCAATACTACAGGCCTACAAAAGCGCAAATATACTTACTCAATCCAGGGAGTGCGACTGATTTGGCTCAAGCCAAGGAAAAGCTTGCTCATGTAGCTCAGACCTATTCTGCCCAATATTGCTCCACATTCTAATTGATGAGTTTTTTGAGTCTCCAAGTGATATCGGGTTCAGGTTTATCAGAAAACTAAGGCATTGCAAAGCATGAAATGGTGAATTTTGATTTGATGACCTATCTAGGTGGCCCAATGAAATCTTCACTTAGCAGACAACTGGCCTACGATTGATAAAATACATGAATGAACCTCTCATTATGCAATATACCTGTCAAGGAATCAAACTGAATTGAGACATACTAAGGATAGGGCATGATTCTTACCCGAAAGAGTGAGCATTTTAGAACATAAACCCATCTCCAAGTACAATAGCCACATTGTGATAAATGATAATAATTCTTTTTTATTGACATTCGAAAATTAATCAGGTATGACTTGATTACGTCATGTAATTGCTTTTAAAAATCACTTTTATTGGGTAGTTCAAATGTGACAATATTTAGAAACATCCTCCACGAAGACAACTGCTGAGATACAGTAGTTTCAGTAATCCACAGAAAAGCACTATGACTTGATCATTAAGTTATCATAGCCTGCATTAATATGAATTTTCCAGAAGATATAGGGAGATATGACTCTTCAATTCTACTCAACAATTTTAAATAGGAGGTATTATAAAGGCAACCTATTACTTACTGCCCACCATCAGGAAGATCTTGTCCCATTATCCTATCATGCGGCTTCATTAACCCCGTGTACGTAGCGAAATTGGCTGGAGATCCGGAATACGGTTGTACATTAACACCCCATTTCTCAGGATCCAAATTCAAGGCTTCCAGAGCCCTTTGTTGGCAAAGAGTTTCAACTTTGTCAATGACTTCTGTGCCCCCATAATACCTGCAAAATAACATCCAATGATGCTGACAGAAATAGCTTGCTCCAACGGTCGGAATACCACAACTACTCCCATCGAATCTAAAGAACAAGCATCCAACAAAGATGTCATGAGGGTTACAAACTGGGTAGAACACGTACCTTGCTCCAGGGTATCCCTCAGAATACTTGTTGTTCAGGCAAGAACCTAAGGCTTCTAAAGCCGCTCTGCTACAAAAATTCTGAGGGAAACGGATAAGAATACGTATGCGAATGAACCTTCCGAAAAAATAAGGAGTAATTGCAAATAAGAGCAATCAATTAGAGTACCTCGGATGCGATTAACTCCAGTCCCTGGACTTGTCTGGCTTTTTCTTCGTTAAGTAATGACCACATCTCCGGATCATCTTCAGCGAGGGTCTCATTTCCACTCCAAGATGATGCAAACGCAATCTTAGCGACATTCTATAACATAACAAGCCTTGCAATAGATTTAAAAGACCAACAACAGAGGAAGAGAAAATGTAAACATCGTGAAGCGTGACACGTAAGAGGCCAGCAAATATTTACCTTCGATACTCCAGCAGACGAAAATAATGCGCGATACACACGAATCATTCTTTAATAAAAAAGGAGACTAAAATACTAACTGGTTCAACTGCGGGCATCTACGCAAAATAGAGAGATTACATAAGTTCCTGACCCTATCAACCCCTATCTTTGAGGGTTGACTGGTGACGTCAGGAAATCTCGATTCAGCGCTACGACCGCTACCCTGTGCCCTCTGTACGGCATTTCGCTCGAGGCGCGTTGGTTTAATTAGTGTTATTTATTTCTCCGGAAATATAGGAAACATTTTTCTTATTTATTAATTAATGCAGCAATTCTCAATCTATTAATTCATAAATATTCCACCCATTTTCATTAAGAATAATGCTTGGCAGCAATAATGTTGACAACATTTCATTATAGCTTGTTGTTGGTTGCAGAAGAACGGCAACATCGAAATTTGACCCCGAAATGCCCGACCTAAATGCACTTGATGCTGTTTTCTCTTACAGTTTTAGGATGCCGTCTTCGAAAAAAGAAAGTTTCGGAGAAGAATTAGATGTCAGATATTATAGAAAACCCGTATTTGAAGTCTTCTTAATTTATGTATGCTTCAACGACTACACTTCATCACGGACTTTTTCATCACGGAGTCCCGTCGATCTTGATAACGCTTCGCTTCGGATATGGGGCAAAGGTCTTCACGCCACCATCGTTTTGGAGGGACACATTCAATTTATATGCAGATAGATGGGTCAAACATCCACAATAAAACTCTAAGATAAAGCAGATACAACATGGAAATGGATCGGAAATCAAGCATAGATTTGAATGGAATAAATGGACATGTTTACATATATATGATGAACGAAAAATTGGAGATTTTAAGTGGTGGTTGATGCCAGACTACTTTTAGAGGGAGATCCAGTCAGTTAGGGTGCACTTGAAAACTCTCTCGATAATGTCTTTCAGGGAGGGCTTTGTCCCCTAAGACTCACCCCTTCCTCTCCCACTCAACAATGGCCTTCCTTAATTCAGGATATTGATATTTTTGATTGCAATGTAATCCTTATCTCATTGAAGAACCCAGTGAAAAAATATTGACAAAAACATGGAATTTTTAAGTACAGACGTTTGTATAGAAGAAGGGTCACCTGGCCTCAAGGAAAGGTGGTGATAACTCAGGCATCTCTGCAATGACAGATCAGATAAATTTTAAAGACTGTAAACCTAACGTTTCTCTAAAATAATTCAGGGGTCTAAAACGATAGGATCACTCCCTCTTCTCAGATAGGAGGGCAATTTCAAGACTGATGAGAAGAAAAGATTCACCCCTTGTGTGGGATCTCTAGACTCCAAGGAAGGACCAGTTTAAACTTCATAGGACCCTGAGCTATGACAGATATGAAGCCCTGTGCACTTACAGAAATTCTAATTCAGGGCCGAATATGATTTTCAGATGCCCAAACGGTCAAGTTGAAACACAGTTAATAATTATAAGGGTAGTGAAAAAGCATATTTTTCACTAAAATTACCTTTATTCATGACTAAAAAAATACAAACTCTGGTAAATAGAAACAAAGGTGGCAATGGGGCAAACAATGCTGCTGTTACTTCACTATACATGACAAATGCTCCCGGATCGGCAAAATTGCTCCCCTATCCACAAATTCTGCGCTACTCTGACAGGTACAGGTGCTTCTGCGGGTCAACTGCACTAGTACTGTGAGCCCTAATACGGCTTTCTATTGTTGCTATAAAACAACAGGTTAGCAGGAAGCCAGGGCAAGGGCTGTAAGTCTAAAGGAACACCCTCATAGATAGGGGTGCTTAACACGTTGCGTACGGATGGCGAGAATTCTCATCATTTTTTTCCCGAACGTTCCGGACGGATGACGAAGATTCTTGTCATTTAGGCACGTCAACCTAAACAATTTTAAAGCGTACAATACATATTCGTTAGTACGTTTTCAGTTGTTGTCTGTTATTCATAATGAATTGTTGCATCATAACATTTGATTGGGTAAAGTTATATTCTAAACATTAGCTTTTAACCATGTTTAAACCAAAGGCATTACGTGCTAATAGGCACATATTTCCAATCTCGGCTTTCCTAGGAATTTAAATACCCTGGTACGCAACGTGTTAAAGGGCCTTGGCCTCACCTTGACAGTCTACCCAAGTACCCAGCATAGTGTCACTGAGACAGTTGGCATCCTCCAGGGGTCATAACTCTCTCCCATTCTTCAACCTTGCATGCCATCAACTGGCAACCAACTGCCACATCATGCTCTATGATTATGGCATCTTTTTAGCCACCAGTAGATATGAAAGCATTATTGAGGATACTTAACACGCCTGAGAACGGTTTCCAGGAATGGGATTTCTCAATAACTTCAAAAAAAGAAAAGCTACAGCTGTAGAGATTAAATGCTTGAAAATCTAGTTCTGTTACCCTCAAATGCACCAACATCTTCTATTATTTGCAGTAACATGTCTCTGGCATTCAATATTTAATGATCAAGATTTCAAATAATTTTTAATCGACCAAGCAGGTTTCACATCACACCCAGAGTCCATTTGATCAAAATATTGCTCCAGACTATTGTGAATCAGCTTGGTGCCCAGTTGAGATCTTTCTGCACTAGACCTGACGAGGTTTCAGGTAACACAGAATATCTACACATACATATTTCCAATTGCTTTAATGGCAGTGCATAGTGGAATTTAAATTACAAGTATGTTTACAATATCTAAGAATTCAGGGTCCCTGACACCCAGTAGCAGCCACTTACATGTGACTTGAACAACATCAAGAAGATCAATGATTGCTGGTGGAGAACTGAAGAAGATCCCTGCCACCACCAAGGCTAGCAAGCCCGATTCATCATCGATAATGATTAGTATTGAAATTAACTGTGAATGTATGCTATGCAGAACAGTGGATATTGGGGTGAAACATTACAAGGACAAGTATTTCACAAGAAAAATTACATAAATGTAATTCGATGGCTAAGTTCTAACAATGAGTATCTCAAATTTGGCCGGTTTGAGACAGGTATCTTTAACAGAGTGTAATAACATTTAAAAAATAAAATACAATAAAAAAAACTGTTTGAAAATGAATGCTTCTTTTTCAGTTTTATGATCTTTTAGTTTTTAATTTTAGTGTACAAGTAAAAAAAATAATAGTTTTTTCACTCACCTGAAAAGTGGCTTTTTTTGAGATACTGGTTGATAGAACTTAGCCATTGATATCCTTTTCAAAATTTCAACTTTAAATTATTGAACCTCCATTGATCACTAACATCAAGTTAAGCTTGATTACATGGTCATTTTATTGTCCCCCTTAGTCCTCACTTGGGCAATCTCTTTTCAGGACCGGAAAAGCGATCATTCGAGGCATCACTCTTTTGAATCACATGGTCATCACCGTCACTCTTTTCATCCCTACATACGCCATTTTTTCCAATATTCTCACAGAAAATTGTTCATGGTTACCTATGTCGTTCGCATGATTGACAAGCATTGCACTGTTATCCCTCCATACAGCCACGCGTTCTTATGGGCTGATAAGCGGTTTCAGTGACATATTGAGTGATGAAATAAGTGATGGGAATCCTCATCCATGGAGCCATCAGGAAAAACAATGGCACAAATGGCATTTCCAATTGATTACTAGTGTGAGCAGTCATAATTGACAAAAAATTAGTGTGTGATTGAGGCTTTAGCAACTAAGGCCATCATTTCACATCAATTGAAAGCATTGAATTTAAATAAGGAAAAAGGAATAATGAAATATTTTATCTCAGCTGAGTAATGCACCATTATTATTTGTGTCTGCCTCTTAATCCAGAAAACCATTTTTAAGGAATATTTGTGCAATTACAAAATTGAATAATCATTTGCATGGTGTTGCAGAGAAGAGTAATGAATGATTAGGAGAGAGTTAAATAAATAAGCTCAGAGTTAAATCAATCAATAGTGTATTATTTATTAAGAACTTCAAACCATTACAAATACACAAAAAATATGAAAATGATTTTTAAATTACTCCTTAAAGACTACAGCTAGAATAAAAACTGTATCAGATAGATAGAAACTATTGGTTACCATTTTCCCAGTTGCAATATATGTATTTCAAACCACCATCAAAAAAAGAGTAAAGAAACAAGCCCTATACAGATACACAAAATTAAAAAACAACCTTCAAATATCATCCTTCTCAGACTTGCAAAAGAAGATGAGATAAATCAATAAAAGCATGAGGTGGTCGGAATCACTAAAAACTGGAATGGAATCGAGGATATACAACTAACTAAACATTTATAAATTTTTTTTTTAGGCATTTAATCTTTTTCGTTTTTTTTTCTTCACATTTTGCAATTTTATTGTGTCTAACCATTATGTCCACAGATGGCAGAGATGGCAAGTCAGCAGGGCAGTTACAAGATATTTTTTCTGCCGTGTAACAAAACAATTTGTCATAGCTCAATGCAACACAGCAGGCACCAGCTACTCACAGGAGTAAGGAACGATCCTCATTTAAAAAGTTACAGTCTAAGGAAGATTCCACACACTGCTTAAAATGATATCCTGAATGCCACATTTCAGGACATGTCAAAAATACAACAGCTTTCGTTCTATAAAGAAATAACAGCTGAGCAAATTTCATTGAATTAATGCACTCACACTAACATTTTTCCCGAAAAATTGGCATTATCACCAAATACATCGAAACATTTCACACACAATGAATTTTTAAAATTGTGCCAAAACTTCAAGGATTTTATCAAACTTCTATCCACTTGAATTTTAAAACTGCAAATAGCCTAGGAATACCCGTGACGAATGTAATACATAGCTGGTACACTCTGTTTTGCCTGTCTTGTCAACGCAACTCATGGGGCGACCTGACGTCTTCGTCGCCACTCCATAATCTTGCCACTGTCGGTGTAAGCTTGTATATGCTCATAATACACAGCTTGTGGGGAAACATCATGTTGAGAGAGAGAGATTTATATATTTTCTCATAACAAGGGTAAAGGGAGTGATGAGGGCAGTGAAGGGGGGGGAAAGAAGGCTCGAGGAAATTTTTTTGCCACCCGTTACACATTCTGCAAATTACAATCCAACATTCAAAAACCTCTATTAGGTGAAAACTATTGCATGCAAAAATTTCTGAACCACAAGAATGATACAGCTCATAGACAAGAAAATGACCTTCCTCCCTCGCTTATCAGCAAGCTTTCAACTGTTTTAATTCTTGACTTGCATGAAGGATGGCAGTGTGGGGCTACAGGGTGGAGGAAAGAGGAGGGGACAATAGGAGGGGGAGAATTTCAGAGGGGGAGGGGACACCAGAATAATAATCTGTTCACTCGATGACATACAGCATGTAGAGGTTGGTCTCAGTGTTGCAGGGCACCATCTGATGACCTGGTGCAAGAGTTTGGAACCCCAAAAACATGAATGTTCTCACGAGGAGAGCTGAAATGATAAAGAGAATTACAGTTAAAACTAGAAGGAATTAGGGACGGTTCAGTTCAGTCCTTTGGCTCTCACAAGCTAAGTCCCTCAAATGTCACCGCATGATCTCGTTCAAATATTGCAAGGTGATAGGAAATGGATCCCCACGAGATGCAGTTTATTTTTCAGCCACCAATGCTCAATACTTCCAAGATATTTGCGATGGAAAGTAACAGGAAAATGCCAAAATTTAGGGAAGCCTTAACGCAACAATACACATTCAGTGCTCTTCATCCTAGCAACGGAGAATAAGGGTCCATGGTGATGCACGTTGCATAAATATAGGCGTTTCATGGTACTTTCCATCACAAATTTCTCGAGAAGTATCAAGCATTAGCAGCTGAAATAAAACTGCATCTCATTTTCTATCACCTTGCAAAATTTGAACGAGATCTGGTGGTGTCGCTTGAGGGACTTCCCTGCCAGTTGCACCAGATCTAGAGCTTAGAACCAAAACCAAGCAAAAAAATGCACCAAAACAATCTGTGCAGAACACAGGTTGAACACTAAACGAGCATAAATTACATTACATAATTTAATTAGTGATCTTATAGAGCAAATCAATGTAAAGAAAACTTTATGTATTTTATTAGGTAGTTTTTTTGTGATGCCATCACAAAAATCATTTATGGCTTTTGAAAATTAAGCAATGAAAATCAGGCATTCAATTAAGGACAGGAACAGAGAACCTAATGCAAGAAACACCTGGGATCAGAACCAACAAAAAAGAGTTCAACTAACCTATCCTTAGAAGAGTCCAAAAAAGAAGTGGAATCTATATCATTAAGTGACTTGTGACCTATGACCAGTTACACTTAGATTTGAATTACCCAATTTCCCTATTTATTGATCACAGACCTCCATTCGGTAGTAATTTCCAAAAATTCCAACACCCCAAAAACCAGCAATTTAGAGCCCTTTAATGAGATGGGAATTAAAAAATGTACCATCACAAACACACAAACCCTATGGGTAACCTAACAATGTGGGGCTTGAACCCAGGACTTTTGGTTTGGTTTTACAAGTACTTTACCTCATCACACAACTGAAGCAAGTAATTTGACCAAATATGTTAATGCTAAATAGCACTGCCATTGGGAAATATGTTGAATGAATACAGAAAAAGTTCAAAGTTATGGTTTGAAAACATTTTGAAGGCTGGCAGAGCAAATAATGCTACTATACAAAAATCTACATAGACTCATGTACGATTGAACTCATAACTGGGAACAGGAGATGGTTTAACAAGTGAAATGAAATTGATGCAACTAACTTGTTAGCAATCTTTAGCTGGTTATAGTCACTAAGGAATTGCCATAATTCATCCTACTTTTTATGGGGAAGGATGTGCTGTTTATATAAAATCTATAAAACTGATTCACCATGGTTTTCCATTTTTGTACGTGAATATTGTTAATTCAGTCTGTAGTTAATTGATTTCCCCTATTCAGTTTATTATTATTATTTCTAATTAACTTCCGTCTGAATTGAAAAGCTGTCCCCCTTTCCTATTCAAAGTTAAATTACGCAATTTTTTAGCAGGTAAAGCCTATTATGACATTAGCGATTATTTATTATTATTATCATTAAATTAATTAGTAACAGCAAAATTAACGAATTCATGAAATTGCTACACGACTGAATGGCTTCTATCAGACATGTAAAATGCCAATTTGCCAACCAATAAACATTATAATCATCCATTATCAATACACAGGAAACGAAAAAATTACGTTATCAGTCATACCTAAAACATTTATAGCAGCTTTTACATTGTGGAATATTATTCCGAAAAGGCTGGCATAAATGATTCTGAATATGAAATAAGAAATATTACCAATTACTATTTAACATAACATTTTGTGATTTTTAGGAATTGGTTCTCCCCACATCGACATGTGATAAATGTGCCAAATACGCTGCAATAAAAATATTCAGACATCACTCAATAAGAAGTCAATGTGGCAATCTCACCTCGATCACTGCGATCTTTCTTGAAGCAGACAATGACATGCTCGCATTTAAGCACTTCCTCTGCATACTCCAGCAGTGATACGAAGCTGAAAAAAGAAAAATCCTCAATCAACCAACAATAATCAAATTCAAGACAAGTACATAAATTATGATTTGACTTATTATTTTGGATATTTGGTAGACACTTCCACATTCCTCTGAATCATCATGTCTCAGATTTGAAAAATGAAATCAAGATTTTTTCAGGAGATTTCCGAGTTTTCTAAATCTGTCACATCTTTCTCCTGTTCCATGGAAGAGAACAACTAAAATTAGGGTAAGGTAACTGAAGGATATGGATGCAAAGGACAGGATGTCAAAATTTCAATGTAAAATTTTATCACAAACAATTCCAATAAGGACACTGAAAAAATACACTGGAAACGGAGTGAAAAAAATGAGGGTAAGGAAATATTGAAATCTTAACATAAAGGCCTGATTCATTGTTTTTGAAATTATGAAATTAAGCACATGTTTTCAACCCGATAAGAGGCATTCTGTCTTTCTATTCAAATCAATGTAATCAATCAATGAACATGACATATAGTACATACCACTTTCTTAGGTAGCTACTGTTTAGAAGCCAGAAGTAGTGAGATCTTTCTAGAAAACTTGGCAAGGTTACAAACAATTTTTTTTTAACATAGTGACAAGCTTTCAACTACTTAACAACGCTGACAGTTTATAGCAACAGTCCAACAGTTGAACTTAATTTTTAATAAAAAAAACATGGACTAGAGAGTGTTGAACCTAAAACTGAGACGTCTGCAAATACTCTTCCCAACTGTGAAATTTCGAAATCGGTTTGAGAAGCTGGGAATAGGGTGGTTTCCTATTATTTTTTTATTGCCTAAATCGAAAGATTATTACTCCTGGAGTACGTATTTCACGCTTTTAGATTTTTAAATGACAATATCTATTTTTCGCGATTAAATGAAAAGTGAAAAATTTCAAGCGCACGAAAACGCGACGCGTAAGTAGGAATGATGGGAAATCTCTCCGTACGTCGTATTTCTGGTTCCCCCTCCGCCCGGTGAGGTGACCTTGAGGCGAGGCTTAGCGCTGATACGTCGCAGGCTGCCAGCGGGTAGCCTAGTACCCTGCTGGCTGGTAGCGCTTGGCTTAAATAAGGATTATTAATACCTTATCAAACGAAGGAAACTTTCCGACCGTAGGCAGTTTCAATAGGTGATTATTAAGACATGTTTCCCTGAAGTCAGTGCTTCATGCATGCATTGGTAATCTCAGACGATGTAAAACTCCTATCTTCTCCTATAGAAACTAGGTCCATGTGACGTCACGTGGAGTGGAATTGCATGGGCGCCAATCTGGCCCTTTTCAAATAAGGATAAAAATGGACCATTGCCATTCGTCTAAACCGGTATTTCTAAAACGAAATAATTTGTATATTATGAATATGTACACTAATGGTGGGTAACGGATCGCAATCAATGTCTTTCGCTTTCTTTGATGAAGGAAACTACCCTATTACAAGGGAGCCCATTTTGTATTGGCGTTGATTGCAGTAAAATTAACATATGAATTTTGATTTTAGAGAATTTTTCACCCTATCAGGAGAAAGAATGCTAATAATGATAATTCATAGTAACTTCATTAAATTCTGTGGGGGACAGATCAAATACAACAAATATTTGGGGGGGGGGAGAGGGTTGTTCCCAACAGGATCGACACCAGCACTACTTTGAAACCTGATCAAAACAACCCTCTCCTGTGCCATTTATACACATGGAATAGAAAATAAGGTCTATTTAGTTAAATATTTACATTTGGAATTCCACCAAGTTCTACTTTCCTCCATGATAAAAGATGATGCAAGGATGATGCATGTGTCTTTATGACCAATATCGCTTTTGTATATGTTTAGTTTATTTTCTGTTTTTAAGTTCATTTGTTGTTTTGTTTACTTGTGAGCATGTTTGTTTTTATTTTGATTTCTTTAATTTCTTTGTTTGAGACGATGCTATGGTGATAAAAGATAAATAAGGAATTGTTAAGGAGAGAGCCATCTTGAAGTGGATGTAAAATAGGATTGAGAATAAAACAGGGTGTCAAGTGATATTTACATTGAGTTTAATCGCTGCGATACGTTAAGGAGAAGTCTACAGCTAAGCTTTCAAGCCTATGAGAGCTTTCACGTCTACTCACCCTTCCTTGGAACCCTCAGGGAGCAGGCATGAGGGCACCTGCAAGTACAAACGCTGTTGCCAGAGTACAGCTTCCCAGCAAACTTGAGTACTCTCCGTTAGGTGAAGCACAAATGTCAGCCGCAGGCTCTGGTCGCCATCCCCATCATTCCGGTGAAGCTGTTTTACCCTTGCTATCAACTCACTCTCCTGCAAAATTAAGACAAAATTACAATAAGGTTTTCATCCTGATGAGTGGTCCTTGTACTCAAATCATATCAATGCAATCATATTTTCACAAGCACTCTTCATTATTGGGCTCCTCACTTGAACAACAACATAAATTCCATGGCTGCAAGAACTGTGAGAGGTGCATGTAGTTTCTCTCTGAATTTTGATTTCAATTAAGCCAAACAACATAGCATTATAAAACAATTATGATTCCAATACGTGATTCCAGCCAAAGGAGACACCTGGCTGAGAACGCTCAAAACAGAGGAACTATGGTCATTACGCCCCTGGGCTATCAGGAATAGTGCATATGAGACCTTTATACTGATTTATCGACTAGTTACGGGGTGAAGCCTACTTCTTGGTCTCATAGAAATTATTAACCTTACTTAAGGTTAAATATTTTTTAATTCTACGGCTCTATTTTAATAATTGAAGAGCAAGTACGAATGGTGCAGATCATACCATTTGCAAATCCAGGAAATTCAATTATTCAGTATTAAACAGCCCTTGTTACAGATGGTGTAACTTGGTGGTGGCTTACATGGTCCAATGTAATATTGGACCACGTATGCCAAAAAAGCACAACTTATGAAGCGAAAAAATCAAAATTTACCATCTCAGAACCTTTTGCAAAGTCCGTATACATCACACCAACTTACATATTTTGATCTGAGGATTTATTTATACTCATTAAATATAAATATACTCAATAAATCCCTTGCCTGGACTGTTGAGAGGTTCTTTTCTCGTGAGAAAATTCTGTGAATGCCAGGGATTTTTATTCAATTTTGTTTGTACATATCCTGATTAGAGAACTGAAATAAAGCCTCATTGGAAAAGTTTCATACCAACTCTTCCCTGATACAAGTTATAATAGCACTGGATAAAAAATATAATGACTTCTGTTTAATAGTTATTTTTTAACATGTGAACAGTGGGAAACTACAAAAAAAAGTAAGATATAATTGAAGACAATAATGAGGTCTATTACAAACAAATGAAATATTTTCCTTCGCTGGTGAATGAGAAATTCCAATCAAGCTGGCGATCATCTACAATATAAAATAAATCTCATAAGGACAGAGACATTCCGACATTATAACAGAACAAATTAGACATGAAATTACTTTTATTAGAGGGCCAGCAGGTATTTAGAAAACAACCTTAAAAGTTACTCTAATGCATTCACTTCTAATCGCATGCACTAAAATGTAAACTCTAGTGAAATCTTTTCTACAGGGTACAATTTAAGATTTACTTTCAGAGTGTAAGTAAGGTGTAAATGAATATAACCACAGCTACTGATGACATTCATGATGTCATGCAGATTATACCCTAAACTAGTCATTCATAACCTTAATTTAGAATAAAAATTGCAGTCCTTTTACGTACAGACTGTGATACAAAAACTAATTTACCCCATTAAAAAGTTGAATAGTCCTAGAGACCTATTTTAAAGCACGATAATTTTATATGATCCCTTTCACAGTCATCACTGTACAAGCATGATTTTGATGTGTAATATTTTGCTTCTTCCAGTGATTAATTTAGTTTTCAAATATTCATTGACTGGCATAAATTTTTTTTTTTAAGCTTAAGGTATTTGAATTTGAATACTTCGATTAGGTAGGTTTTCAAAGTTCTTTTCCAATACATTGTTAACCAAGACATGTCTGTTAAAACTGTCAGTATATGACATGTACAGGTGCAGTTCTCGTCTCTCAATTGAAGGCATTAACTTGTCATCAGCCAATATACAATGTTGGGGAGGCATAGAACATCACCTGAGCAAAAAGTGGATCATCCACAGTTAAAAGTCATGACAATGAGAAGGATCTTATATGAACTAATAAGATACAATAATTAACTCAATAAAACTACAATTTCATAGATAAACTTTTCTTGGGTTCCAAAAATTTAAATTCTAAGAGCAACGACGTTTCGGGTTTTGATTCTTCACCCATTCTCAATGTGCGAAAGATCCACAGAGAAAAAAATCATTCGCCTTGACCGGGATTCGAACCCGGATTTCCGGTCAAGTGCTTTAGCCAGTTAAGCTACCGAGGCGTCATTCTTCCCTGTGGATATTTTCGGACACTACCTTGGACACGACCGGAAATCGAGGGATCCAGGTTCGAATCCCGGTCAAGGCGAATTATTTTTTTCTTTGTGGATCTTTCGCACGATTGTGCATTGCGGGTGACTCCCGTAAAAGTTATCACCGCGGCTAGTCCCGGTATACTTTAAACTACCCATTCTCAATGCTACTAAATGATTATATTCTAGCATTTCTACAACTTCATGCTTACATTGACAACCTGATGTTGATGGTTGCTCACATGATTATAGTACTCTGTAGTAGTTTGGCTCACAGAGAGCTCTTTAGGTTTCCCCACACCGCTGCCCTCTGTGCTTTGTTGCAGTGACAACGGCGTAGACACAATTCTTGCGGCGTGGGGGACATCAGGACCACCACCGAGGCCCCACGCCCAGCGTTATGGAGTAGTGTTGGGGCATGGCAGTCACTTGCTGTTTGTCCAGCTGATGCATACTACTGCAGGGGCAAGAAAGGAGATCATTAACACAAATGGAAATTTGTTGCATACTGCAAACAATGCTTTACTCATAATTATCAACTCTTTTTCACTTGTTAACATAATAATATGCAGCAATACTACCAAAGGCTTTGTAAAAGCCATGTCATAGAAAGTACACATTTATAAGAGAACTGTGAGAAATTACAGCATTTGACGGAATAAATGATGGACCTTCTTTTTTGAAAATAATAGCTAAATATAATCACCTGGATCTTTTAAGTGAAGGCTCGTCCTCCATGGGTTAATATTAATATACTTCATTATTAATACCTTCATTCAATATTTACCAATTTATATTTATAATTAAACTTAAGAATATTGTGGTTATTTAGCTCATTGCCGCTATGTGACATTTATAATTTTATATATTTAATGCATGACTATGTATACATATAGGCTTATAGGCCACATCTTGAGACATGATGGCCTGATGAAGACAATCGTCGAGGGACAAGTGGAAGGCAAGAATGGAAAAGGAAGACCTCGAGCAAAATATATGGAACAAGTAAAGAAGGATGTGAAAGAGAAGAAATACGTAGGTGTGAAAAGATTAGCTGATAGGAGAACTGACAATGAGTAGAGAGCTGCGTCAAACCAATCCTAGGATTGTTGACCAGGGATGATGATGACTATGTATCATTTTGCTCACTTCCGCATTATCAAAGGAGTTGGGAGCGAGACACCAAACGAGCTTGATATACATGTAGGATGATGCTCGTTCAACCTCACTTAGAATTTATAATCTTGCATAAGATCTAAAAGAAACTTAAGTTGTTGGGGAGCTGAGCCTTCACTTGGACATATTTCCTAGTGCATGGCATACTGAAATGAGGGTACGTCTTATATGCCGTCGAATACTATACTTTCTTATTGAAGAATTTTTACCCCTACTAGAATTGTCATCTCTGCACCATCGATTGAGTCCTCTTGCTCAAACTTACTTGTTGTTAGTCTATCTGCATTTCATGCTTTCTTTTCATGAATACAAAATGAGTAATGAGCTAGCTACTTAAAAATAGCTGTTGTGACTCTACCCATTTACAAAAGTTTTGTAAAAAATCACTTCGACAGATATCGATGCACTAGAGTTAATGATATCACAAGGCATTCACCTTTAAAAAAATTTTGGCTGACACAATGAAAATACTGAAATGGTTGTTATCCAGAAGTATACCAAGTCCAGTTTTTGCAGTTTAAGCAACCAGTTTCAACTAAAGGTAACCAAGAGATTGATTAAAAAGGGACCACAGAAAGTAAGGAGCACACATCTCGAGCATTTTCTACAAAACTATAAAACAGTACTCCGAAAATTCCGAACTCTATTCTAATCGAAGATGTATACAGATACATTAATGAAAATGAAAACTAATAAAGAACATAACTCAAATATCTACTTATGCGACTGCTTCCACCAGTGGAGTAACAATGATATCACAACCAAAACTGAAATGAAGTTGAAAAAGGAAGTGCTAAGAAATCTGTGCTCTATCTTTTGAGATAAGATTTTCATTTAAAAACACTGCAAGGAGGTTATGTCAAATGGACAGTGAACTTCTGTGGTAAAAGGACAAAACAAATCATCAATTTAGACAGATAAAATGAAACTTGTATTTTTCCATCTGCGATCACCAGAATAATCCTAAGCTATTCTATTCTGTTAAGTTTAATGAGATGTTTGAAATTTACTGGAGAAAGTCTATAAGCCCTGGCCTATAAGCAAAAGAATGATCGCAAAGAGGAATTGCACACCACCAAGGCGCCGAGGAAAGTAAGACCTGATCCTTCTCCCGCCAAAAACTATGGCCTAAATCCACACGTGCCTTGGGAAAAAAATACTGATATAATAACCAAGACCGATATTGACCCAGAATCATGATAAAATCGAACTCAGGCTCGTCACCGGAGTACTTTCCTATTTACAACCAAATTAATGCTGTAATGATCAAATCACGTTGCTCACATCAAAATGGCACGAAGGTGGGTACGAATTGGTCGAAAAAGTGCTAACTTAAAATTATGAGGATTATTATGTATTATATTAATTATGGATCCACATTCCTACGCCCCAAAAATCGTTTGAATATCATACTCTATTTACCCTGATTTCGTTTTATAATCTGATGGACGTCTTCTATGAGGGGAAAATATCAATTGATGAATGCCTCGGCAAAATTGATTAATTTAGAGTACGAACTCATGATACATAAATCTGAATAAGATGTATGACCCACCCTCAACCAATGTTTTCTTACAAATTGTAAGATTTTATCGTTTAAAACTTAATCACCACGAATTTACGTGAAACATTGAGTACAGCCTAGGCAGCATTTTCCTGCCTCTCAAATTTGAAAATTTTACATCAGTATTTTTCCAGATTTACATTTGAGGTACAGGCTAATTTTGACAAAGGCCCACTAAATATACCACGAAAATTTCATGAGGACGAAGTCGATAAATGAAATAGTAATTCGTCACGGATAAATACAAAATACGGCCGGTCGAGAGAAAACGCTGCGTTCTGTTCAAACAGGCAAAGCAATGAAATCACTTTCCCTATCTCTTCGCGAATGGGTTGTATAGTCCGAGCGAGGATTCGAGAAAAACCCATGGTAACAGAGCACCCGCGATCGTCAATGGTTTCCGAGCTGAAGGAACAAGGTAGCCGACCTAGCAACCAAACTTAATCGGGAAATTCCCACACGTGGCAGCAATGCATAACACATTCGAATGCAACCTCGCGGGAGGCTGCCTGGGTGCAGCCGAGCTAAATACATACGCCCGTCCGTCAATACGAAATTGGCCGACCGCGTTCGAAACGCGTGGCACAACGTGACTGCGGCTAGAGCAAGGAGGTTGTAAATTGCTGGAGGCACTGTTTCTAAGATTTTGGCGTGGTCAAAGTTACCTCATCTTAATTTGACAATTTTCGGACTTAGTCTCCGACTTATATTTTGAGGTAGCAAAGTTTTGTTCTGAAAATGAACTACATTAAGTGAAAAATGATCCATAACCATTAGTATTTCGCTGGTGATTGTCATCGGATCTTTTCCATCATTCGCGATACTTATATTATAGCATAAATCTGTGTCCTATTAGCCACTTTATTGGTGGGGATATTCTTGAAAATATACTTTATTACTGTAATTGTTAGATTTCCGTTCGCTACAATAAAATTAAATACCAGTATAAGAGCAGGTAAATCACTAATGTAGGTTCGAAGATTTTCGCGGCGTTGATTAGATGATCTCTCCATTCTATTCGGGTTTTCACCGCGTTCGTTGTTTTAGTGACAACAGTTTCGACCTGAAGACGCTGACTGCAATGTCAGCGAAACTATTGTCACTAAAACACAACGAACGCGGTGAAAACCCGAATAGAATGGAGAGATCAGGTAAATCACTAGTTTACCCTCGTAAAATTTTAGATTCAGCTGATCTGGTTTTGAACGTAACCGTGGTGATTGATAATAATATTTCCCTGGGAAAAGATGTTCGGGTCTTAAATTCGCGAAGCCTACCAATAAAGTGAGAAAAAAAGGTTTCATGGTGCGTTCCATAGCTTATTTTAATGCATTAACGAGTTATGACCAAAAATTTCACCAAATAGTACTTACTCATTGACCCTTATGGGATTGTCAATGTTTTGGTCAAAGCGGGCGTTGCTTGTCCTACCCAAGCACCCCAATTCCGGTGGTGCCCCCTCCAGATATTTACGATCTCCTTGGGTTGGAGCAAGAAACAATTGGAACGAAACTAACGCTGTGTCACCAAGTGGCTGACCACCACTAATTCAAATTGACCATAGTTTTCTTAAGAAGCAGCCTCAAATCCTACCTTTCTGCGATTATTATTATTATTACTATTTAAGTATTCGACCGTTGAAGTGGATTTGCATGGAGTATTTACGAAGTACATGGTCAGTCTCCCCTCCCTTCATGGCCTTCCACCTTTAATTCACTTAAAAGGTCTACTCATTTTACCAAAAAATCATATTCCTTATCTTCCTCTCCGACGTTTATCCAACATCCTACCCTCTAACACAGTTCACAACAACAAGTCAAAAATAAATGACGTCCCCCTGGAAAAAAACATCTGACTAATATAACCGCATATCATAACTTTCGCCGCTACATTTAAGATAACGCATCACTTCCCTCGGCTAGCACTACTTGTTTGAAACTTATTCTCTCCCAAGAGATTTTCGGAAATTTACAGCAGGCCCTTACAAATATCTCAATATTGAAAATTTTACTTCGTTGTGATCTCGTATTTGAAAATTGTTATGCGAGACCTTAAAATGTTGAATAAGGTCTACTCTTAATGCTCAAAACATTTTAACATGATTACCTAAGTATTAAACGAGTAATTCGTCGCGGAAAAGGACAAAAACATCCGGTGGAAAAAGAGAGATTTGGCCGCGCTACAGTTTCCACCTAATGATAATGTGAACGTATAGCAAAGCGTAACAGTTCCTGAAATATGAAGTGTGTAAAATTACCATCAAGAAACTCATCTGTGCTATTTATGTCATCTTCAAAAAAAAAACCCAGAGTCCATTTAAATATATTATACGCGAATGAAGCTAATTAACTCGAAGCCATTAATTGACATTGATTCACTGTATAATATCTCTTCCTAATGTAATGATAAGTTTATCATAAGCTGGAGGACAAAAAAAATACACTTTTTAATGGTATATGGATAGCTTTCTAAGAGTACCGTAATTAAAACCAGGATCATCTCCCATCCATTATGATCTAAAACATGGCTATCAAAACTATGAATAATCGTCACTGAGGCGCACTGCTATAAAAGAGTTAGCGAATGTGGCGGTAACCCAGAAGAAATGAACGGATACCATCGCCGCAGTAAACTGTGCATAATTTCTTGACGACCACAGAAAGCCAAAATACGACCTCACAGACATTAGTTTACAATGTGTTGGCTTAAAAAAGATACAGAGACCACGTATAGCAATCACATACAGGAGCACTCGAATATGCTCTTTATCCCAATAAACGAATCGCTTAGATAAGATGATAGGGACCCCACGTAGCGAGGCTTCATTGCACAAGTGGCGGGGCGAGGGTTAAGGAAACATGGGTAAATTCTTTCCACGTGCAT
Organism: Ischnura elegans; assembly: GCF_921293095.1. Lineage (NCBI taxonomy): Eukaryota > Metazoa > Arthropoda > Insecta > Odonata > Coenagrionidae > Ischnura > Ischnura elegans. The sequence goes on along the minus strand of NC_060257.1, from coordinate 29,768,621 downwards.
CGGGACAATGACGCAGAGAATATCTCGCATATATAGCCATCACGAGGGGTTCGACCTCCTTCGGAATCTTCCTGAGAAGCCTTACCCACGAAGTGGAGAGCTTATTGAAGGACTTGCCTGCATAAGGATTGAAAACGTCATTCGAACTTTTCCATATCTTGAAAACATGAATGGAGGTGAAAAAAATAAACTACCTCAGATTGGATCCTACCGCTATAATTTTTAAGATAATACACTACTATAAAAAGAATTGTGGGCATTCAACATGGCTCACCAGATGTCTTAAGGAGGAGACTACATGGACAATTAAATAATACCGTCTGACATGTTTACGGTTAAGTTCATTATATTTTATTTGTATTCCACTTTACCTTTTTTATTGATATTTGGGTGTCCTCCGTATATTTTGTGAATGCTAGGATCTTCCGTGCTAGATTATAACTCATTTTATTCTCAAAATTAGGTGCGAGCCCGTATTAATTATTATGGGTGTGTAATATGTGTATGTTTGCGCTTAAGGCTTCGTGTGAATGAAGTAATAAATTATTGTTAATTATATACAACCCCATTAATAAACCTTCAATCGCAGAAAGTTACAACTGGGTTATTAAATAATTTCCATCGTAGTCTCACAAAAATTCACTCGAATCTACATTTGGCGGCTACTATGAATATTATTTATTATTTTTTGGCGATGAAATTTAACCACGTAAATAAAGAGATGTTTTTGATCATATCTCAAACATCAATCAAAAAAATTATTGTACTAAACGATATTTTGAACGAGTTTGATGATAGCATTGGGATGGTGAAGTGTTTTAATGAAAGTTGTCAAAGAATTTTTTGCATCACGACAAATAATCACCCCGCGATACGTTAAGTTTACGTAACACTACCAACGAAAGTGAACTCCAAATAAATATCTCCAAAAACACTGTTACCACACGAACTACTTGAAGAAAGAACTGAGGACAACCTTGTGGCGATTTAGGTTTTCAAAGCCGAGTACGCGGGGAAAGAATGGAAAAAGAAGTCCTCGCGGTGATGACGATGGACAACCGGTAACGTGTTCCTGGATCGGGTACACGATCTTCAGACGCAGTTTGCTTTCAAAGACATTTATAAATAGACCGGCAATGGACTTCCTTTGTTTGTTGTTTGCGGACGCTCATGAGCCCCAGCATTATTCCGAAAGAGAAAAGAGTGGCATCGTTATCTTGCAACGTTGCTCCGATTTGACGCCGGTAAAACAGTCCTAACGCTTCGCGCAGGAAATCACCGAAATTTTCAACATTCAACTCAGAAGCTCTTACCACGTGACTTGACGCAAATCCCACCACCATCGATCACTGTAATGGTATCGCGAATAGTCACGGAACGAAATGGCTAAACTGTGCGTCACAGAAACCTATGTAAAATGCTTTTCGACACGCTGGGTAATTATAAACTCTGTCCTCTCCCTATTCACTCTGTCTCGTCAGTAGGAGTGCTAGAAGATGTTCCTTATTTTTTTAAACTATGACAGGATAATAAAACACAGGAAAAATAAAAGCCGAAATAGGCAATATTCCTGAGCAATTAAGTCTCAAAAGAATGCATTTTCATATCAATGTCCCCGCACTAAAAAATAAACATTCGCATTATAGTATTGTTAAAAACGCTATCTGATTGTGTAACTACTTTCTATTAATTAAAAATGGACACAATTTATTGGCGATAACAAAAATCATTATACACACGACATCAATTTAGAGAAATCTAGGCAGCACAAATCTAGGAGAATATAGCTAGTAGCCGCAAAAACATCGACCCAAAATGGTCCACTAACTGGGATTTTCTCAGGGACAATTGCACGCGATATTTTCAGAAATAAGAATGAAAGCTACGTCAATAGTACACAAACGACAATTGAAAAGGGTGAAGTTGTTACGAGCTCCAAAATAAACATTACGCTAAAGTTGAGTGAATAAAATAAAAATACGTTTTAGCATAAGCATTAGAATAGTCAATAATGTCATCTTGCAATTCCAGAGCATATTTATCATATTGAATAAAACATTTTCAGGATGGCGCTCTTTTCATCAAGGAGAATAATGGTCATAAAAAGATTAACCGAATATCTACATCATAAGTTAAGATACAATCTAAAAGCAATGCAGTTTGCAACGGATTTAATTGGTTCGCACTTAATACTAAGAGGAATTGAGAGATCCCATACTAACTCGCCATCGCAAAGCTTATTAGGCGTGGAACGTTAATCTAGATAAAAGTATCTAATATACGTCAATAGACAATCAAATACTACGTGCTGTGGAAGCTTCACAAGAGAATATTTCTTTCCCTTCAAGCTACCTTCGTCAGAGTCAACTAATTGTAGCCGGTTATTTTGGTGAGGAGAGAGAACCTACGTCACTTGCGCCATTGAAGACGTGTGGGTAGAAGTTTTAGAGAGGGAAATACTCAAGGTAAAAGATGAAGGACAGAGAGAAATCAGACGTCTGCTCATGAAGGACGTAAATTAGAGAGACAGCGGTTTCAAGTCTCATTGGATGAGAAGGATATAGATATAAGAAATCTTCACAAGGAGCCGGCAAAAATAATGAAAGAGTACAATACGAATCCTCCATTATCGGTGTAGGAAAAACTAAGAAACCAGCAAACTAACCACAACGATTCAATTTATCACATATTCTTTACCGGAAACACGATACCAATACCCACAAAGGACAATTAGCTTCCTGTAGTTAAAGATACAAAGCATTCTTTCACTCTATTATTTCGCTATTTGATAGCTGTCCCACAAGTAGTTTTAGGAGCAGTAGAGTTCGTGAGAAGTATTCGTTATTCTTTATATTTCCCATGAGCTATTTGGTCCTTTGGGAATAGAAAGCTCTCTTGAAACTCATATTACTAGCCTCATCGAAGGCAAGGCATATTGGTAATTAAGGTAAATGCTTTTTGTTTGTCAAGTGCACTGGCCCTGTGTAAAATGAAAAATTAATAAAGAAACTGTTTTTACGCAACTTACTCCCTGATATTTTGATTCGCATGTTGACTAGCTGTTAAAAACACTTATCAATATTAATGTAATTTCCACAGATAATTGTATCGGACAGCGAAATGATTCTTTACAATTGAATATTGGGTAAAAAACTAAGCCCTCATGAGTTAAAAATGAAGTTACTTTACGACTTTATCAATCGTCAAGTCTTCTCAGTTTGAATCAGGTGGCAATATAGTACGTGAATATTAATGCTATTTAAAAAATAATTATAATGATATGTATTAAAGCAATAAAGACGCCGTTAAAGTACAGTAGACGTTAGCGATCTTGATCCCACAGCTTTCGTTGAGGGTCTACGTCAACATACTACCCCGCGAGCCGCCTAAAAGGCGTGTGGCAGGGGGTGTTAGCACACCAGCCGTTTATACATAGAAAGGAAATGCGAAACTACGATTAGTATTTATTGAAGTTCTTTACGGTTCGGAGGAAATACGAATTCCCATCTACCCGTTCGGCTAAATATCTCTCTTAATTTACCGCTTCTGACGGACCTGGAAGTACTATGGGGCTCTAATATTATGTTCTCCGTGCCGCTCCTAAAGGTATCTATTCTCAATTATTCAATCAATACAAGCCTAGCTCGCAACTTCCGAGTCTCCAGCGGCTCCCACCCTAATTTGCTTAACATCTGGGTAACGCTGCGGGTTTGGTCCTTGAGTTTCAGAGCAAAATCGAGGCTTCTGACGTCAAATGCAAAGACAAATCTTGACGCTTCAAAGCTTTCCAAGGAAAAATTCGAATTGATAAGAAAACAATGTCTACATCATCACGAAAGATATGTAGAAGCAGCCCGGCAGCGAGTGCCAACCTAGTAATTTAGTCTCGCTTTGCTTCACATGGTAATGTCTCTAGGCTACTAGTTAAGTTCAAGAGACGGCTATACAACGAAATCTAATCAAGACACCGCTGCTAATGAAATATTACACTACATCAATAAAAATCAGGACGAAAATATATAACTGGTAGAAATATTGGCATTCCAAAATTTGGAGGATTGAACTACCTTATTCTTTTTTTTAAACAGAGCTGAACTGGATAACCAAAATCATGCGAATAAAAATTCGCCTATTATTAATTCCAAGTCAATTTATGCTAACGTGCTGCGTACCGTTGTCATTGACCGCAGCAAATGACTCCAGAGGTAGTAAAATGCATTTTATTTCATATTCGCTGATATATTACAATTTTCATCATTTTCTTTGACTTTCTGTTTCGCGTCACCAATTGGCTATTTCTACGTAGTAGTTTTCAAGTCGAGGATTAATCATTCTCAAAGAAAACATTGAGTTTTCTGCCAAAATTGTATTTTCCAACAGTAATAAAGTAGTTGGGGCTACAGTGTTTGCCTCGCCTGATGGATAATGCGCATTCATCTAGCGCGCTCTTGAATATATTTCTTCCGAAGTTGCGAGCAAGGCTTCGGCCATTAAGGCCTAGCAACTTGGCACTCGTTCACCGTTAGTCGCGTGGGGGAAAGAAATGAAGCTAGCTTAACAGGATCATTCGCGACGAGTGCCACACGCAGCTTCTCACACAATCGATATGTGCACTCGAATAGGAAACACATTGCAACATCATTCGAATCCGATCGATCGGACGCCAGAGAAAGCCGACAAGGCTCCGACCGCCGATTTCATTGACACGCTGCATAAGCCGGGAACGAATGAACACGCACGAGGCGTTGCCTTACGTCCAGCGACTCGCTAACAACATTTATTTCGAGAGCCAAAGAATTAATTTACTTCCGGATACGGGCATAAGAAACACCGCACACGAGGGAATTTAGAATAAAATACACTATCGTTCCACGATGGCACGTTTGATAAGACATACAATAGTAAATAGCTTGAGGAATAAAAATATGTGATTTCTTGATTTAAAAACCACGAGTTGCAATGACTTGCAATCATGATTAAATAACAAACATAACAGAAAAAAATATAAGGACAAAATTAAATTGCTAACATGGCCAACTTGAAGTATTGCCACTTAAAATAGTTACAAATACTTGAATTTGTTATCATAACAATCAAGTGACTACACACTAATTAATTTACGGGAAAAAATCGCCATCACGTAGGTAAAAGAAATACGAGCAATGCACAATGTGAAGCAGGGAATCATTCGACAATCTGATTCTTCTGAGTGACAGATCATTTCAATGTGGGAACCAGATTAAGTTGGAGTACGAATAATATCAACATTTATAATTGGCTCGACAAAAATGAATAATTTTGCATGATTAATATACATACTGTAATTTCTGTCACTGTATAGTACCTGTGAATTGAAAGTACCCTTTAATTCCGTGAATAGAGGCAACTTAAAACCGTAAATTTATTTATGATGTGTGTGTTGGTGCAATCTTTTGTTGGAAGTAAATAGTAAAATTTCTATGACGCTACGTGACTGCATAATTATGTAGTACTTATTCCGCCGGCTCTCAGTATGAAATGGATGAATAGTTTAAAGTAAGCATCCGCAGGGTCGGCGAATGATTTCATCGCAATTTATATTATTTTGTTTGCTTAGGTGTTGGCATGAAATGGGGTCGCGATAATAGAGTTCAACGCTTAGCTCTTTTTTTGCCAAGAAGTCTGTTTTATCTAAAGTGTTAGATCGTTAGAATTTTGGTTGCTAGGCAATGGTCAACACCGCAACAATAATGCAAGTGGTCAAGTTCGGAGATGATATTTAAAATTACTGAGATTTATGTTAAGAGGCATTATGAATAGGAATTCCTGAATAATAAAGCTGAATGTCAGCATTAGAATATTACTTTTTTCGACTAAACACGGTGGAGCTAAAATAGACGAGTGTTAGAAAGAAAATAAAAATTAGGGAGTACGTATTAAGGAGAGACTGAGGGATAGACGGGATTTCGAGCGATGATGCAGAAATTCGCCGTCGCAGATGCACTTCCTTCCTCTTAAAATTTAAAGATAAGTAAAAATCCGATCAGAAATATAACACTGATAATTACACTCAAACCGCATGCCACGAAAAACATGGAGGTAAACCATGCTATACCATGCGAAGCGAATCCAAATGATGTAGCGTTTTCGGCGAAATGTAACAACTTCTCTGAAATTCGTTTCCCATTAACCTAATTGTTTCAACCAAGGTTTTCTTCAGCGTCCATCACATTTTCTCGGACGAGATCCCAATGATGGTTGGGATATGAATAAAGCTAGTTACCATTCACATTTTTAAATTTCCTAGTAATCGTTAACGGCTGATTCTTTACGTTGCGACGCGACGAAGAGATGGAGGTAAACCATGGAGGTAAACCATGCGGAGGTAAACCAAAAATTCCGTTAAGCGTTAACGTCAGATGACTGTTTCAAACAACGGAGTGTGTTTATTATAGGTAATTACCTCTAGTGCAATTGCGAGACTAAAGAGAGGCGAGACTATGAGGCAAGGAAAAGGCTAATTACGTCGTAAGTTTGGACAGGGCAAATATTAAAATCAGGTATGTAGGCATGCGGTCAGTAATTGATGAATTATTTATGAAGCACGACTAACAGTTGAGGCATCAGCCAAAAACGAGACAAAACACAACACCATTACTGATTTACGGGTTCGTATTTCATTGGAACTTCACAGACTAAATGAGAAGTCAATAGAAGTACACACACTAATTTTAAAAGCACTCTCAATTTGTTTCTCAGAAGTATAAAATACTCCTTCTCCATCAACACCATGAAAAATGCAAATACTAATACTGCAGATACGCCAGAGCTGGGATTGTGCATCATTTTATTTAAATCTGGCTATTACATGTACCTGAAGTTTTCCGTGACAAGGTTTTTCAATAAAATGGATTTATAGGTAAAGGCCTTCATATCACGAAGAAGTATATTTATTAAACAAAGTAAATCGGGGTATAGAATAGAATTTATGTAAGGAATATAGACTTCTAATCACAGCTTAAAAATCATTGATAATTCGGTATGTAAACATTCATATGAAAGGCTTATACGCGGTAGCATTCGTAAACGGCAAAAAATGAAACCGATACTGCGACTTATCTCTTCGGAACTTATTTTAACTCGCTGAACCTCGACTCGCATGCATACAAGGAAGTCCACCATTCCAGTAAAACAGCGTTGAGAGTGAAAACGGAGGAGCACGAGACAAGCATATCTATCGCAGCCGCTTCAAGGTCCAAACGATATCGCATGTCCACCAAGGCAAACATTCTGTCCGAACCTTATAACCAACCAACTCGAGATACAATCCCCACATCTTCATAACGCCATTTCGGAAGCACCAACACGCAACGGTTGAGAACATTCCATCGATAACATAACCCGTAGATGCGTCGCTAAGTCATAATATTTGTCTCGACTAAAGAAGCCTATTAAGAGGAGTAAAATACGGACCAGCAGTGTTTAGTTTGAGTTTGTATTTTCTTGTCTATGTTTGCTACACGGAATCATTTCAACGCATCGTTTGCTCTGCGAATCAGGAACATGGACAGTTTTGGTAATTCTGGCCAAGGACGACAAGCAGTCTTCGGGGCATGGTGCAGGCGACGGGCGCTGAGGGTATAATGGTCGTATATAATGAGAAACGTGGTGGTGCACAGAAGAATAGAAGACGAAACGGAACTGGGAAGCACAATACGCCAAAGAAGGACCCGGTGGAGAGACCATGTCATATGGCAGAAACTTCGTGATGTATATAATGAAGGGAAAAATTGAAGAATTGGTCCCCACGAGGAAGGCCAAGAGGAAAGTACTAGAGGCAGAGTTAGAACTGAAGGAAATAGCTTGGGAAAGTATTGTAGTACACCAATATTAGCATTTTAGCTATGAATGAAATATCTACGTTTACATCAGGTAGCGCGGCATCTTCTCCAAGAAAGTAAATATAATAACCGCTTCACAGAAATAAGGTAACAGTCGATCAGAAACCTACACCTAGAGCATATTCCTAATTGGCAGCGAATCAAGGAAAGAGACGGCAGCAGAAAAACCAAGTGCGGAAGTATTCGATATGTGTTGCTACCCAAGAATGATGAAGATCAAACGGTTGCTATGAGGGAGGAGGAGGAAATTCAAGCTTAGAAGAAGAATGGAGAGGTCTTCTGAAAACCATGTTTACATGGGGAAATCGGAACAGCATCATCACGAGGCATGATGGCCTGATGAAGACTATCATCGTAGCGTAGCGTAGCAGAAAGGAAGACCAGGTAAGGGAGATCGAAAGACAGACTGATCTTTCGGTAAGTGGAAACATTAGGCAATAGAAGAATTGAGTGAAGATCTGCTACAAACCAATATGATTATTGAAAAATGATGATGATGATGTGAATTCATTCTGCAACGGAATTTCATCGATGGAAATGAAAACTGAGAAATATAATCCGAAAAAAGGGCAATAAATTGAAATTTCGAAGTATTTTCGCCATTGAAATAAGTAGAATAGTAATAAATAAAGAAATATTTAAAAAAATTCCGCGACGATTTTTCAATAAACGTTGATGCAAACAAATTTGATGTCAAGATTTTCTGTCATTCTCCTTCCTTTAAACACTTACCATATTTAATTTAAAATTCTGAATAAAAATCCAGACAACTTCTAATCACAACAAAACTGCTAGAATATTACTTTCCATCTGGTTCTGAGCTATCCTAAAATTTTCAGCTCGATAGGTAATGGGAAAGCGAGTTAAATCTTAGTTGCAAGATTTGACCCGGACAAGACGGCAAAAAACAAAGCAATTTTATAAAAACCTTGTAAAAATACAATTTGTTGCATCCCTAGAAACACTAATATACCGCTTGACGTCAGGGGTGCGGGATGACGTTGGGACCGAAAACCACAGCACAATCATACGTCAGGGCGTAACTGTACAGATGCATCAAATGAAAAAAAAATCAATGAAGAACGGCCCCTTAACACTATTAAGACCGAAGCCTTACACGCCTGAGGCATTGAACAGAGGGCGAAGAAAGGTGGGTGCATAAACACTTTACATAACCAGGAAACCAGAAGAGACTCGCAACAGCGCTTGTGAATGAATGCACTGCACAGGAACAGGGAAAGAATGGAAACTGAATTGTTATGAAAACATTATAGAAGATAGAGGGTAAACACCCTTAAGAAGAGCTTTTAAACGTTGGCACATCACCATCAACAGTGGCGATGAGGCCATTAAGTTATGGAAGGTGGCAATAAAATTAAACGAGGAGTATCTTAACAGAATACCACTTTTCTCGATTAAACATCTTGCCAAATACGACGGTTATAAAATGGAAATGGATGCCGGAAAGTGTTACAAGCATCATTCACCCACCTTAAGTGTAAATGATATTGATTACTACTGATAATAGTAGGAATCGTGATAGATAATTCACCCAATTAACTCTAGCTGCAGGCTTAATCGTTGTCTACTAGCAGTAGTGAAAAAATGCAGCAAATTCGTGATGAACATTTTGAAGCATGGGATTTTTTGGAGACTAATTGGTGCGATAGAGGCATTCCATCTGAATAAATTCCTGGTGATAACGTCTGGGGACGATAACTCTTGAAATAAGGTCAATAAATAGATTCGTGAGGTATCCTTGACTACATAACCCAATAAATGCAACAGACACGAAAGGCTAGAATAATTAAACACGTGACATCATAATAGGACGTTAGAGATAGAGAGAATGTCTCGGAAAATGAAGAGAAAGTAGTAGATGGCATAAAATTCGAGGAATTCTGAGAAAAGGTAAACGTTGAGGCGGAATAAATGAAAAGCTGGACTTATTTTCAGACAAAAGCACCTAATAAAGCCATTACTGGAAAGAAAATTAAGGGGGACTTGAAATGACGAGGCAGAAGCAAATAATGAACAAGAATAAACAAGATAATACGGAGAGAGATGCTCACGGAAGAACTATAAAAGGAGCCAAACCAACCCTAAGGTTGATGACCTGGAATGAAGAATGCGAGGAACTGACGAAAGAGACGTTTTATGAAGAATATTTGAAGAATACATAATTATTAGAACATGAGCGGAGGTAGAAGATAGAATATGAGACGTAAACAGTTTGTTTTCAGCAGCGAATCTGTCTGTTGATGACTAAGAAGAGACTAATATCCTTGGGATTGAATGCCCCTAACGACTTAATACCAAGGGACTTGAGTCATAATAGCCTCTATCTTGATACAAAAAGTAGGGAAAAAATTAAGAAAAAAGAAATTCTCCAGCCTGAAGCCATACGCAGACTTACGATACCGCACGGTCGTTTCCGGTGAGTTAAAATGTTTGCTCGCAAGAATTTGACTCCGAACAATGAATAGTACGACAAGCAAGGTGGAACTGCTATGGTGAAAACAGTGCTCGGACAATCTCTATTTTTATATTTATACCCGTCAAAAAACATTTGGCAATTCTAAGTAAAATAGGCTGCAAAACGTTTAGTTCGGGAAAATTTTGGCTTGGATAATATCCAGGTATTACTAAAATCTCTTCAAAAAACGTTGACACCCAAAAATATTGAAAAAAAAACTGCAAAATAAAATGTGAAATAGGTCACCTTACATATGGAAATTATAAAATAATTGATCTTAGGATAAGCTGCCGAGTGTACAGCGATGGAAGCAGAGGGATTCGCACACGAAGCAAAGCGGTCGCCAACGAATAGTTTTCTATATGATTACTGAGGAGCACTATTCGCTTCGCAAAGACATCACAGCTGATTACTACTATCCGATTCAAAACATCGAGATCGAACCGATAAGGAAATTCACGATGCACCGTTGAGTTCCGGAGTGAATATTTGCAATGCTTCACGAGTCCCCTTTCCCACTGACTATCACGCAAGGCACTCTTCATCCCATTAACATTATCTAGTCTCATATCGGGTACCATGCTCCGCAATAAGTAAAAAATTTCACTCACGCAAGTTCTAATTACCACACCACTCACGGCAAATGAAAGTAGTAATAGTACCATTTTCACGTAGGTACTTACATTTTTAAATTATAATTATATGATCAGCCGTTATTATTCATGGCAAAGGTGGACGCGCAGATGAGAAAAACAAGTTACGCCTAGCGTTCTCTGTTAATTACATACTTATTTCCTTCCCTTGGTAATAAGATGTCAACGATAAATATCTGCTATGAGGGAAAGCGAAAAAAAAATTAAACTATCAACGAGAATGCTGAACGAAGGATTCAACGTAAATATATAAACACGAATTGCCTGAATGTTGAATCATTTTCGATAATATTACCAACGATTATTTCGATTAAGCGGATCGATAATATTACCAACAAAAGGTGCTAAGTAGAGCAGGAGAGAGCTCTTAAGAACCCAGGAAAAATGAAAAGAACCTTATCTGATATATTTTAAGACTCAAGGGTGTGCGAAGATTCACCGAAAGGAGGAGTAGAAAATAAACTCTACAAAAAGAACGACACAAATGTCTAAGTTTAGGTGAGTAAACGAGCAAAAAAATGAACGAAATGAAAATAATGGCTACGAAAAGAGAATAGTGAATTTGAAAGCCTCATCACAACAAACAGGGTTAAAGACCTGAGATGATGACGATAAAAACCAACTCGTAGAGAAGAACTTAAAACATATCAAACTGAAGATCGGGGAGAGACTGATGTTTCATCCAAGCTAAAGGATATTCAGGTGAAAAATCGTCATTTTCACGAAATAATTCTAATTGTACTGCATCGGCTTTCTTAGAATTTCCACATAACATTTTCTGGAAATTATGTTACAAAATCCGCATTTATATTAACAATTATCATCTCATGACGACGATTACCTAACTACAGAAAAAATCCCATAAAAAATTATTGTAACGCCGTTGTGAAAATAAAACTGATTAAGTTCGCCATAACAGAATATTTAGGATAAAGACAGAAGTTTAGCTTGTCATCATACTACATTTTACTTATTAGGATAAGACTGATGTAATTTAAGAAAAATATCGTTTTATACATAAAAATGAAACTAAGTCGTTATGTATGATCTTAGATTTTCCCGGCGTATCAGTTGCAGAAAGGTTTCTCGGGTTTTCCACCGGTTGATGTCGTCCATGTCTCCCGACGTTTCGATCTGCGACTTGCTGATCATCCTCAGGGGATCTTCGGAAGATCCCCTGAGGATGATCAGCAAGTCGCAGATCGAAACGTCGGGAGACATGGACGACATCAACCGGTGGAAAACCCGAGAAACCTTTCTGCAATCTAAGTCGTTCCTTTAAAAGACTATACGGTCGCCGTCCCCGTTGAACTGCGTAGTGGCGCATTGGAGTAAACAGCCCCTTTCACACAGCCCGGTTTCAGTCGTACGGTTGGTTCGCTAGCGAGTGCACGCTGCTCAGTTCACTGTGGAAAAATGTATGAAATTGACGCTCAGGTGCTTATATCTTTGGTAGAATCTAAGCCTGTGTTGTGGGACAAGATTCTTGAAGTATTTAAATATAGAAATGCGACGCAAAATGCTTGGAGTTTGTTTGGCGCCGAAACCTGATTTTGATGTCATCGATAGATAATAATTAATGAAAAAAATTGCTTGTTCTCGATCCATTTTAGCTAAGCAGTACACACAGACAGGTGTACATCCGACTAAGCCAATGCTCAACATAAGTCTCTCACCGTACGACGGGACCGTGCTGTGTGAAAACTACTTTTAAACCACTTACAACCGTACGGTTTTCCCCCGTACGGGCGAAACCGTGCTGTGTGAAAGGAGCGTAAGGAATACATTGTCCACATTCTGTGCGACTTTCCATTACAGCAAGACTTTTTTTTAGCAACATATGCGATCAGTACTTGTTTTGAGTAGTTGTCGAAATTGAAATTTCTGAAAAAAAACGAATAAGAAGGGGCTCGAGAAGAGGGCATAGAGGCAGGGAGAAGAAGGGGCATACACCTCCGGTAGATGTCTGTAACGATGCCGAAGATTCGCACGCCTGGAAAACGTGACTGACCCGAGTCATGCCACGTCTCTTGTTCGGAAACGTGCGTGCACAGTGCTACGTCGACCATATTACGCCGTGTGATAACGGTTGCGCATGTGGACATCTTATCCACAGTAGATTCACGAGAACGCGACCTAGGCACGTTCACGACGACTCTATTATACAACCAGAAGAAACATTCATAATCCCTGATAGACGATCTAAAAATATACTGCATTATCAAATTGATACTAATTTCTACCCTTCAGCATTGTTGTCCCCACCAAAAAAAATTGCCACGTCCCAAAAACGGCTAAAAAATGAAATAATTACCGTTGGATATAAGGATAGCAGGTTAAAACTATGAATAGGAAACATTTTATAGGGTTCTAGTTAATACAAGAAAAAAAGATGATAAGTCCAAGATACAACCTTTATTTAAGAATCAATTCGACTTTGAGCGATAGGAATTTGGAATTTATTATTGGTAGGTATTATTATTGGTTATTCAACACAGCCAACGATGAATAAATTGAAGATAGAAATATGGAATAGCATAAAAATGATACTATACTGAAATAATTCTTTTAGTAACTGAAACCTTTAACACAACTACTGACACCAACATCCATCGAGAAGGTAAGAAACATAAAGTAAACGGTTGTAATTGAAATCTCACGGAATTGGCCACGAACCATTCAGTTACGGATAAATTAAGCTTCTCCCTGACTAATTTTTCATATCGTTTCTTTTTGGCTGCCTAATAGCTAAGACTTTACATTTTGGCTGCTAATTACTTGCCACCTGGCCATTGGCCTAGATGCAATGTATCTTTAAATAAATGAATTAGGTCACTTAATTTCGAGAAGCTACGTTAAGTCTTTAGTTAACATTTAGAAAAACAAGTCGGCACATTGTCTATTCCGAGAGTTGAACATAGCTTCCATAAAACCGTAAGGCTTTGGCCTTCTGGCCTAAAGACATAAGACCTTGGGGGCTTTTACCGAAAGGACATTAATATATCATAAATGATAGGAAAAACCTAAGCTTTAATAAAACCCCAAGTCGATAAATGCTTAAAAGTGATATATTCCACAGCGATTTAGTAATCACTTTCGTGGTTGCTAATCACTTTCGGTAGAAACTTCCGGGATATTAAAAAAGACCAAACGCACAGAAGTTAATTTATCAACTTCCTTTTCCTTTCGGCAATCAGAGCGAAGTGTGGCCGAAAATACACTCTGGGAGTGCTTACTATCTCTTATGCTAACCAAGACTTACTCCGATGGAAGTAGGTAACCAGTTTTCCAATAGATAAATTTACATTATCACACGGTTCCCTAATTACCCTGACATAAACGCAATGCAGAACCCACGGTGCTAGTTCTATCTTTTGATTCCCGATTATATAACAATAGAGACCATTTCAAATATCTTTGCGACCGAGAGTCAGGTTTTCGGGTGGGGGGGGGGTTGAGAGCGGAGGCCACGTGACGTCCTGAAAACCAACCAAAATGCGATAGGCGGAGTCTAGCCTGCGGTAAATTCAGTTGCATTAAGAACACAGCAAGCCATCAATGATTTGAAGCTCATTCAAGTTACTTTACAGCGAAATGTTGGAAAATACTGAGGAAGGATAAACCCACTTTACCCATGACCGATACAATTCGAGGAATTATCCAGATCTCTTAAAATATCCAAATCTTTACGTCCATCATTCTCTTGATGACCTTCATATCGATCTCTTCCCCAAAACCTTATTATTAACGATAATGCCAATTTATCCAACAACTCCGAGATTTATCCCCAACCTTCATAGGAATAACTGAGGGAAGCACTCAACCCGAAATAGATCAAAGGCTTTCCGAGGGCTTCAGCCGGGATGTGAACCCAAGACACTTCGATAAGGAGCCAACTCTCAAGCTAGCCAACGCTTACTTCGAAGGAGATAGGTAACCAGTTTTCCAAATGATAAATTGACAATTGATCACACAGGTCCCTAATTACCCTGACAAATGAACTGCAAAGCCCACGGAGCTAGTTCTGTCTTTTGATTGCGGGTTATATAACATTAATAGCGTAATAGCTTAGCGTACCCACTAGGCTACCACGCTTTCATCGCCAATTTAGGAATGAATATAATAGCAAAAAACATGACTATTGCATACGCGGCCCGTTGACGGCAAATAAAGGCACCACGTTCCTCTGCAAGGCCAGCTTCGCTTTACGGCCTCATGCAGCCGTGATCCTGAACAACCCCTCAACGAGGAGAATTTGACTGAGGAAACAAAAATAAAAACACGAGTCGACTCTTCTCTTCCGCAAACGCCCTACTTCGCGGGACATGACGGGGCAACGTGATTCCACTCCACCCCCTCTTTTTCCAGCAACCGGCGCATGCGCCTAAGGGACAAGGGAAATCATCCCTTTGGGCCGGCCCGACCACCCCCGCCTGGCCGCAGAGGACGGACTCTTCCGTTTCCAAGAGAGGTCGGGCAGGCGTTCGGTCGAATCAGCTGTCGACCAGAAGGGTAGGACGGTCGCGACCTTGGCCTTGAAGACACGAGAGGCACGTTTACCGATACTTTTTATTCGAATGGCAACAATTAAACCCTTGCTCTGAAATTAGGGAGTCAAGCTCGTCATGAACTTCTAATGCGAAATCGCGCAAGGACGAGTGTGGCTCGTCATCACATTTTCAAAAGTTTATCTATTATTTATTTAGGGGAACAATATAAATATTTTGAAACTTAATGTTAAAAATTCTATAATGTACACAAAGAACTCATATTTCATGAAACATGATGCAATGGAAGTAATAAAATGATTTTACCCGAGTAGCGATAGCTGTGTTCTCTTTGTTCTTGCTGAAAGAGGGTTCGTTCGTGAACAATAGTAAATAATGATCACCTTTTATTTCACAACACTACATTGACTACAAAACTATAGAATATCGTTTCATCACCTACCATTCCATTTAAAAAGAACAAAAGAAAAAATAAATACAGGATAGACGATTGACTCTTTCACGTCTACGAACGGCATTGAATTAGAGAAAATTCAGTACTAGAATTCCGGTGAAGAGACGACTTCTTAAAATAACTGTAGGAAGAAAAAAAAATACATCGCAGGGGGATGCCCCACACGAATGCATGAGGCTGAAGTGGCACAGACCCTAGAGGAGTCTCTTCATCAATAGAAACGCTCGGGCCGGAGATAACATGTGGGAAACTGTTACTACCACCGTTTCGGTAGTTATTTAGTTTGTTCTAAATATATTTCCCGACATTAATCTTAAAGTCATTCAATTTGAAAATAGCAAGTCAACCTTATCAGTCAAAATGTTCTCTCCCTGTTGGAATAAATCTTTTTTTGCCATTTTAATTTATATGTAACCTTGTGAAAAATGACAAAAAGTTTCGCTATTTTTCATACCGTAACTTTCGTGGTTTCTTTGTTATGCACAGATATACGTATGAGGGAGTAAGAACTCCCCAAAAAATCATGTCCATTTCTATGGGCATTATGACCGAAAGGGTCAAGTCAACACTGATTACTTCAAAAAGTGAACTTGCTTCTGATTTTAACAGAAACGCTAACATTGGATAATGAAAACAATTTTTTTACACTATTTACATTTTCAAAAATCACAGTCATCATGTTTCACCACGATCCTCATAATCGAATCAGCTGCATGAACTATATAAGACAAGCGAGGAAGAAAAAAACAGCAACTGGAGTACTGTATAACTTCAATGCTGTTTCCAGGTCTACCACAACTTTAAAGATATCGCTACAGGTCGTCGTGTCAAATATTTTATTGGAACTAAGCAGTAATGATTGTGAGCAAAATTAATGAATGAATGGATGGATTATTTCTGCAAATAATATCAGTTCTGTCGCCTGTTAAGTACAATCATCCATTCCGATTAGCTACCTAGTACGACCGCCTGAACTCCTACCGATAACGGCCGAGTTCCTAGTCATAAAGGAGATAATTTAAGCTAATTAACCGAGAAATAACAACACTGAATGGAATCGCAGTTGAGGAATTGGACTTATGATAAGCATCAGCTCAAAGTGTAAGTTAAAAAGTAAACATTTATACTATCCCACACTACGAAAACAGCTTCCAAAAATAATCTTATTCTTCTGCGTCCGAAGTCACCTTGCAACTATCTCTATGCTTGCCTTAATACTTAGATACGCAAATTTCAAGTCTTGGAAGTTGAAGAGGAGAAGCGACCACAAACGGAAGCGATGAAACGTCTGAATTAGAAAGAGTCCCAAGACAAACCGAGAGAAGAAACGTCTGAATTAGAAAGAGTCCCAAGATAAACCGAGGTGCTTGCTTTCACCTTTGCCACCTGGGATGCGATAACCCTTCTGGGAGAGCATAGACGGAAAGGTACCATTACTCCCCCACATACATAATTCATTCGCTTCCGCTCCCAGAAGAGGCAACGGAAGAAATGGCACGCGGGGAAGTAGAGTGCAAAGAGCGTCTAAGACGGGGCAAAAGGTCGGGGAAAACTTCCCATCGCAGCGACGAGATAAAAGAAAATTGGTTCCGAGCCTGTAAAAGAGATTTTGGTTAAGCAGGTTGGTGCGGGAAACTAAGTAATCATTTCTCCATTTTCGCGAGAAAAAAATAAGAATATGCCTTTCCCAACAAACCACATCGACAGGAGGCCAAAAATGGGCTCTCCATGATACAAATTCCATTTCTTTCTACAGATTAATCGCGGTGCTTTAATGACCAAACGAAACAAAATTTATAAATTCTAGTATACGTCAGTTTCACATAATAACTGATAAATTGCATTATTTTTCCGTAAAACATGATAATAATAATTATTATTAGGTAAGTAACAAGACTTTTTAATTAACAAGTCTTTAAAAAAGAATGCTGCGATTTAAGTGAAATCACCTTTGTTACACGACATTCGAGCTACGGTCGCCACAAATTGCAAAAAAGACAGAGATAAAGCTCATTCCGAACTAAACAAAAGGGGTAATTACTGACAAATGACGTCACTGCAATGAAATCGCAGTAGATGACCTGGACCTTTTCTAATCTTAAGCTGAAAGATCAAGTTAAAACTATTCATATAATGCCATACTCAGAAAACAGCTTTCAAACTTAGTTGAATTTTTCTGCGTCCGAAGTTCCCTTGCTTGGATTTCAATGGCATTTTTACAATGATTTCAGAGCACGTGGTCCAGTTCCTTCTCCTGTGCTACTAGTCTTTGAATATTCGTGCGTTCTGGGTGCCCAAAGGTTTCACCGGGGATTGAACTAGGTACCCTCCGATTCGTAACTCAGTCGCTCAAGCACTGAGCAATCACGCTCTCAATACGAAATTTACTAAGCAGATTTTTTCAATCACTTCAATCAACGCCAATGAGCACTACGCCTCCCACATTAAGCACCTTTAACCGGTCGATTAATTTTGATTGAATAAAAAAGAGCAAGTGGCAGGGCCCATTCTTGCCCCTTGCACGGAGTCCCCCGCGGTGCTATGGACGGTTACGGTGGCCGTTCGATACGGGACAGGGGCGGATGCTGGGTAGGAGGGGTGTGTGTTGCCGGCCAATCACCCAACCTACCCACGCCGCCCAAGGCCAACCGCAAGAGGGGATAAGCAAGCGCGGAGTATGCATCCACCAACGCCTCTCGCATCCATCCAAGACATGAACAAAGATCGAATTACGCCACTAACCCGTTCTTCCACCGCGCACCACGCATTGTAGAACCAATGAAGAGGAAGGATCATTCGCGCTCGACCGACCTTATTTCGCGACGGATTATTCCTTTAAAACTTATGCCATCACACATTTCCAGAGCATGCGGAATACATATGGCTTGCGGGCTTTATCTCGTGGAAATTTAAAATATTAATAGAAAGTGAATAAATAATCCACCGTGGTAAAAAAAATAAAATCAGAATACAACTAGTGCCAAAAATTCAATCACCAAGGTCTGTTTACACGACTAGAATATATAAACTCCGCAATGAAAAAAGTTTTAAATTCCTTACATTTGAACGTTAAGCCATAAAACAAGACTAAGCAGACAAAAATGTGGAATGTTACTTCGCTCGGTAGCATGCGTGTCAAAGTATATCTTTAATCCTTATCAAAAAATGTATCTTTTATTTATTTCAATTACCCCCGAAAACAGCACAATGAGGCCTTTTACATCAAGAGTTTAAACAATCCATAACAGACGATCTCACACACCCATGTCCTGGAAGGAGCAACCTATCCAGGCGGGACTCGAACCCGCGACCTTCGGTTAGGTTGGCGAGGACTGATCCCCGTCGCCACCGAGGTATCTAATTGTTCCTTATAAAATTTGCTGTTAAAATTATAAAATATTATAATCATTACTTCCATATAATGTACTTTCATAATACATGATTAAGTATTCATCATCACAAATTGCTAACATGTCTGGAATGAGAACAGTGCAGTAGTAATAGTAATGTAATTACTAAATAGCTTTCGATTTTTCAATAAAAATTCTCTGCGTTTCATTTCCAGGGAATAACAAGGATAAAGACCGTACCATACTTGGGAAATGTAACTTGAAGGTAATTTTACGACCTTTACAAAATATTAAAGTTTACGGAAGGTAAACATAAACGGCAAGTATAAACATAGAGGTCTTGGGCAGTATCTGCTTAACTAAAAAAGTATTCCTCTCCATCCATACACATTTTCACAATATTAAGCTTTGATCTAATTCATATCTAATTATAGTTTCTGGATTCGACCCTAATAATAAATGCATGCCAGTCGCACGACTGAAACGGTCGACAAAACAGCAGACGCCCTACTCAATCTGATAGCGCACAGATAATCCGTGAGATACACACAGCGAGTTAATGGATAGCTTCACCCTGTCACCGTCTGCAACGGAGATATTTGCTTATCGGCCAGCCAAGGACGCACATTATCCTCATGAGTGTATTCCATGCATGCTTCGAACAGATCAACGCCACTCGGGGAGGACAGGGATCAGGATATGACGGGAAGATAGCGTTGAATAGAGGTGAGAAGTCCGCAGCCGACAAGCCCTTGACCAACGACGCGGGGGGAATCGTTATATCTACAGTGCACACAGCATTGCATTCACAATCCCTTCCCTTATAATAAAGCCTAAATCACAGGATTATCTTTCCATACCTTTCGAGGGACAGCTCCAGCTATCGATCCAATGATGGCGGAAAAAATTATTCTTTCACACAATCATTTTCCGCGATGGCTCCAGGGATGGAAATCCCATCAATTTTTCTGTCACTAAGCGCATCCGTTTTCCGTCGCTGAAACCACCGTGCTTCATAGCCAAATACAACGTACGGCCGATTAGAGAGATTACAACTCCACGCTTGGCTTCCAATAGAATGACAGTTTTAAATACGGAAAGCGACGGGATAATCGATGGAATAAGGACCGGTGGGAACGACCGTGTGATTCAGAAAATGATGGGTCGAGCGATCACTCGTTTGGTTTCTTAAAACCTATCGCTGGAGTTATCATTCCGAGGGACGTAAAATATTATCTTGTAATTCGGGCATAAGACTCATGAAAGGGAGGACAAAATCAACCGGACCAGGAAAAACTTGATGGAAAGGACAATATGTATATGCTCATTTCGATCATGTCCTTAGTAAATTCGTTCCTAGGAAAAATAAATATAAATAGGTAGTAAATCGCTTGATCAATTCATGAAGTGTTCTACCATTACCGACGACCTCCATCATTGTTGAAAATTAAAATCACCTACGAAGATTACGGAAAATTTTATCCGTATATGTTTAAATAGATACTTTAGGCAACCGTCAGGGCCGATATTAGTACCATTTCCATGTAACTAGAGTGAAAGGTTTTTGACAAGTAAAGCCATAAGCCACGTGAGCCGCTGTGTGCTGCACACTCCGAAAATACTAGCCTAAATCCATGCGATGAACAGCTTCCACAGGTAGAAATGTAAGAAGTGAGTAGCCAGTGGTCCTATTTAATGCTAGGATCTGCTAACTTATATAATAATTTACATTATTTAACGAGCGTATCTGTATACTGTACACGATCCATGTACGCACACCACAACAAAGGAAATTTAGGTCATAAGGCTGCTGACGAATCACGGGAAAGCATCAGTGTTCAATTCTTAAAAGAAATTCTCATTCTTCACAAACATCACTTGGGCTCGGAAAACAATCATTGATGCCGCCTCTCAACATCAATGCCCAATTACATCGTTCAGCCCAATGGCCTTTCCTGTGTCTGTAACTTTCCAGCGAACCAAGCGATCATTTTCCTTACAGGGGAAAACGCCAAATGACAAAAACAAATAACTCCGATAACTGAAGTCTGATTACTTTTAGAAAATCAGTAGCCTAATCCTCTAGCATTTTGAGGATAATACCTCGCCTTGACGTCGGTAGAGTATAGCTGAATTTGAAAATGTTCAACCAATATTCCCACACGGCTACGGGAAGATCACAAATTAGCGAGAATTGCAAATTGACGATATTACATGAGAATGGTCAATCCAAAATAGTCAACCGATTTTACAGGTTATACGTAAATAGTTTTAGCAACAGAAGCACAAGTTTATTTTGAAGTACTAAAAACGACTAGAACTCAGGATAACCTTGACCGAGGACGTCTAGATCAATCGCACATCAAACTTGACAAAATCTTGAATAGCAGAAACCCAGGACAACATTTCTAAAAAAATTAGTACAGCGTCCCTACTACTATCACACTTACATAAATTAGCACTTAACGAAGATGCAGACCTTCTTGTCAAACACTTGAGAAAATTGGGACGATGAACGACATGTAATGCTAGTAATGAACTAGGTGTAGGTTTAGCTGAACACACAGCAAAGCCCCCAGGACTATCTCACCCAAAAAATCCCCCAAACTCCAGACTTTCAGGACACTGGTGCAGCCGAAAGACTCGGGAAGGCTGGATAGACAGGTCAAACAATTTGAGGAGATGAAAAATCACAATTCGCGAACCGAATATGTTGAACGTGTGGGCTCCGCAGGCCCACACCGCTGATAAACCGTCACGGAAAGCTCTGGCGGGAGCTGAGATGGCGACTGCCGCCAAGACTGTGGACGGCGCGCTGGCGCGACACTTGAAAGACGCATTGGTGACCGTGGGGGAAGCAAAAGATCGGACGCACGCACCAAGTCTCACACGAAGGTTGGTTCCCTCGCCAGGAGCGGAATGAGCAATTTAAGCAGAGAAGGGGGGGGGGAATAATAGGGGGAGTTTTGGATGGGACAGGGAAGAGAAGAGCCAGACGAAAACACTAGTGGAGCGACCGCCAGAACGTATTCCAATTCGCAATTCAAGGCATAGATTATATCCGAATCGGTAAGGTCATCAGCACCACTTTGTGTCTGCCACAGGACTTGCCTCGAAGACAGCAGATGATAGAAGTCCCCAACGAACCGTCTAGATGAATCAAACTTTTGAATCTCAATTATAGCACATTCCCAGGGCAACATTTCTAAAATATTAGTACAGCTTACCTTCATACTTCTCTCGTACTCTGATAAATTGACAAGACCGTTGTATCTGGACCATCCCTTCCCCACAAAACCTTATCATTATAGATAGGAAATGAAATTTCACTTTGTACCTCTCACTCTACCACTAAATCTCGACAGTGTTATCGACAATACGTTATTATCAAGGTAGTACACAAGTATTGTCGATATAAAGGTCAGGTATGAAGTATTAGCGGGGAATATACGAAGTAAACTTAAATTCCCTATTTCGCGGTTCCGTTAATTGGAGTTGCATAACTACTAATAGTAGTAGTTCAGTAGCGACTTCATACATTTCCTGATAGCTCCGATGAGAACCGAATACATTTCTAATCGGATAATTAAATAAAAACTTTGCAACGATACGGTGGTGTTCGATTGTCAAATGCTAAGCCTTGAGTATATATACTTGGTATTCACAATTAGATTCACTCATGGAGAAAAACATTCCTTACCGCGAGAGTGGAAATCTGTTAATAGCTAATAAGAATTATTGATATGAACGAAAGACTGATCGAGACGACACCTTTCTTGTGTAGTTAAATATGCAGAAAATGTCTTAACTAAAGACAAAAGTAATGAATGTACTTGGCTATCTAAGGTGCTACTAAGTGAAGCTGCATTCTATAAAAATGTTATGCGGAACAGTTTACACCGCTCAATTAGTTAAGTTTCCGAAAAATATGGAGAAACGCTAAAAGTAAAAAAATCTGCCGATAAGACGAAGAGCACGTTCCTTATGGAAGGATATTTTTTCTGTGTGGTTAATCTCTAGATAATCTCATCTCACAGCGCTCTACAAAAAATCAAGTTAAAATTAGTGAAGTCTTTCCGCCATAAAATATCGAAACGAAGCATCTTCACGCATTATGCAACATGTGGCGTGTCTGACCCTTGGGGCAAATTCGATCCGTCTAACGTGGACACAGAAGGCCATTGAAACATATCAAACAAGAAGACCCCGTTGCGTGATTGGTAGAGATGGCTTGGGAGTAGCTCGGGGCGAATTAGCAGACGGACGATCGCTCAACCGACACCGGCTGTCGAGTTTGACGAAGGTCTCGCACAGACATTAAAGAGACTTGGTTTCACGGAGAGAATAAAAAAGGCATGGAAGCAAGTTAAAATAAAAAGACTCGAAAGAAAAAGTTCTCCATCAGCCAAAGATGGGACGAAGGTGAAAGCAGTAAAATTTATGCACATGCTAACTACCAATGTCACAAAAAAACAACTTGGACACGATATTATTTCTAATAGAGCCACACGACCGATTTGCCCTTAAAGACTCCTCTATCCAAAAGCCATTTTTTGCCATGTCAAATGGTCATATGCACCAAATAAAAAAAACTCTATTAAGGGACTAATCTAAAACACACGAAAGCTATTGGGAAGCCACTTCGTAATTATCAATAGGCGACGGAAAACTCCTCAGTAATTAGGGAATTTTTTTTCGACTTCTAAGTTATGCACGGGGCAGTAAGGTTTCATTCGTGGCCCTCGGGCGAAATTTATAGGTCCAGATAGACTGTGAAGAAAACAACACCACAAAACTTAAATAATACAAATTTAATAATTTCAAATTAGGAATCTCACTTCATGATTAGAAGACTTCATATCATCTACCCCTTGTAAATTTAAAACCCTTACACGACAGACGATCTTCCAACGATGCCTTATCTATCTACAAAATTGTTAGTTCCTATAAAAATTGTTCCTATCTCCTTCCATTAGTAAATTTTAATGGACCCAATCATAGTTATAGAAATCCTCAACCGCTTGTTATTAATTACCATAGAACAAATTATGCCTTCAACTCCTAGCTTTCCATAATAATGAAGTAAAACAAACTAGACCGAACTGTCTGTAAAGACTTATAGAATCTAGGATTCATCAAGAGAATACGTCAAAAAATTAACAATATTCACGGATTACGGATAGTACATATTGCTCCTATTGTTAAACAAGGATAGGCTTGAATAAATAAACTAGGTACAAGTATTGATTTCACCATGCCTTTATCGAAATTTTTAAAGTTGTAAGTGGAAAAGTTGATCCCGCGATCCTGTATATAACGATTTTAATTGGTTTATTCTATACATCTATTTGTTACTTTCCATGATCTGGAAAGTTTAATGTAATAATATAGTTAATGGGTGAACCCGCAAATAAAGAAATAAATAATACTGATTTTGTGTAGTACATCCACCATCATTTGTGAAGTAGAACATCAGAAAAAACTTATCCCTTATCTCCATCCATTAGCAGCACAATACTTTCTTCAATCGTTGCCATAGACCTTTGATAAACTATATTTGTTCACGAAATATCAATGAGCGTTTCAAGATTGTAATGGCACGAAATAAATTGTACATGCATCGATCTTCATTTCCTTACTCTTTTTTTTTCTCGGCGCACTACCGCAAGCAAATTGGCAGCGTTAGGTACTAAGGCCTACGAAGGTAACTCAGCGCGTTTACACGACGTTATGAGGCTACGATCGTACGGACTGTGGCCGCTACATCCGCAGTGTAAACGGGGAATAAGCAAATTTCCATGCGGCCATTTATTGCCATTTTCCGTCCAAAGAGGTGAGGTGGGCAAGGAAGTTTAAATGAAAGTTGGAGATTAGGCAGAGACCACAATACACGTCGCCCACAAGCCAGACCCTACGATGGCGATAAAATGCGACGGCTATACTGCCAACCAGATAGGACCTAGTTTTCCATCAGATGAGCATGGCTACAATAGAAACACAAATGAGGGGCTGGTACTAATCTACCGTAACCTACTTCCATTGGTCCTTTTTATTCCCAAATGCTTTCTTTTATTTTCATTGGCTGGCGTCCAAATCCACTCCCCTACCTCTCTTAGAAAGACTTAGCGATCCCGCCCGAGGAGCAGAATACAAGCGTAAAGTCAACTTCTAAGGCTGTATTTTTTCAGCCAGTTAGCCACAATTAAATTACGATCGCCTCAAACCTGGACACATTCCATATGGGGAGTGTACTCTACCTATCAAGTTGGTCTAGCATTAAACTGCCGATGCGAAATAACTAAGAAAGCAGAGCGAAAGGCAAAACTCATTGACAAAAGAATATCAATAGGGACAACTCTTTCACGAAACGAAGGCGGTAAACAGGAAATGATGCAATAACTCTAGCGGAAGGACATTAAAAAACGTTCAAACAGTAACAGTACTAGTTCCAATGAATTAGAAAATGAAACCAATCAAATTAAATCGAAATACTTAGTATCGATTTAAATATTTCGAAGAAAAAATAAGAAATTTTCTTCACACGGTGGGTTTCATCTAAATAAAAACGTTCCTGATTTGACTAATCAACACAAGTGACGACAGTTATGCTTCAGGTTAACTGAAATAGAACGAGGTGCAAGATAAGAAGGAATAAAAATAAATCAAATACCTGGAATCGATTTAAACATTTCGGCTAAAGGTTAGAGATTTTCCTTCTAAAGAAAAAGACATCTATCTAAAGAAAAACGCTTACAATGTGATATATCAACACAAGTTACGACAGTTACGCTTCAAGTTAACTGAAACCTATCAAGAATGCGGAAGATGAGAAATTTTACTCTGACAAAGAAATCGTAAGCACCATAAGAAAAAGATTGCCGACAAGAAAAAATTTAATTTGATAGAAAAATGTCTCACAACAAGCAATCAAAATAAATTTTTTACCGAGGATTACCCAGTTAAGTCTGAACACACGAAGATCATTTGTAGACCCTGGCAACGATATTGTATTTTTTTTAAATCAGCATCCTGTATCCCAATGACGATTAATATGCATCGCGTGGTCGAGTATTCACGCCGGACTGGAACGCCGTTATTTTTAGACCGAGAATGTATCTCTAGCTGACAACGCACGAGCCCCCTTCACGAATTTATTTTGATAGTGTTTCGTAACAATCAAAGGGCCGAGAGGTCTGAGAAAACAAGACTCAAAGCCGAGCGAAGAGATTGTACGGAAATGAAAATATGCCCTCTAGTTACACAACAAGGCAATCTCCGAAGTGGAGCCGCCATTTCGTCACCTTTGCTCAGTGCGCATCACACTGGAAGACGTGTCGCGTGTAAACATTCTGGATAGCTCCACGAAGCTTCCAAAGTCTAGCAAACAACGTAATACCATTTTCACCAAATGCCGAAAAAAAAGTTGGTTTGATCACAAACCGAAGAATACAACTCTGCTCCGCTGTGCTGGCCTATGAAGAATTTATCCTAGAAAACTTCCATACACTAATAATTATAATTATTTAAAGTTACAAGTCTGACGACCAGCTACTTCCCAAGAGCTTTCATCCTAATAAGCTTACGAACACAATTACAGAATGAGAATGACCATTTTCGCCTTGTTTGAGTGTAAATGTTAACATCCCAGGAAATTTTTGGCTACTGAAATAAAATTATTTTAAATTCAAATACGAAAAAAAGAAATATATATATATATTTTAAAGTGCTCTCTCTACAAAAATTACCAGCTACAGCATTAAGCACATTCCAAGGACTAAAATTTGTACCCCTTTGTTGGCATTATAGGAGTGTGTCCTAAAAATAGTATAATCATTCACAGCTGATACAATGTTAAAAGCGAAAGAAAATCAAATGATATAACAGGCGAACTAATTCTATTAAATTCGAATTACACTAACAATAAAACCAGGGAATAATTACACGATCGCATAAAAGTTACATAAAATAAAACTAATATGTTTTGCAAAGAAATCCTGCGGCCCATGGTAAAATATACAAATACGCGCCACACTTAAATGGGAGTATATTTTTGGGGAGGAAATTGAAGTTCAGATAACTGATGCAATTTACCTAAAATTACACTGTTTTCCCCGTGATTCATTTTAAGTTACAACCATTTTTTCTAGGAATAGTGCGAAACACGCGAACTAGGCATGCATGACTTGTTATTATATCAACACTGGATTTGAGTTCTACATATCAGCTCACCAAAATGAATTTCTAAAACTACTCCCACTCACTACACATTGTGGACAAAATTCCCGAATTGGTTCTCGGTGAGCCATTATCTACGACTGTTTACGTATCACGCAGTAACTCGCGAGAGAAGAATAGAATTTATCTCACCCAAGTCATGAATGCCAAAAAAAATTATCTCCTGCGGATGGAAACACAACATCGGGTAATCGCATACAGGCTCCATCAAAATAAATATAAAGGAAGACAGTGGATTGAGCATCAGGAAACAATTACGAAGTACTAGGAAACATCAGTGAATGCGAGATGGACTTTATGGAGCGTCTTTTCGTCATTAAAAAACCAAAAAACATACTATAGTTACTGTAGTATACTATAGTACTGAGTTAACTGTCAAGATTATATTATTCACACACTTCCCGGAAGCCTTCTTACGCGGCGAATCAGTTTAGGTTGAATGACCTTGCTTTATCAGGACGTTCCAGTTATGTTGGGCGTATCAAGAACAAGGCAGTTCACAGCATTAAGTTTCCCCGTAAAAAAAATGATTCTCAAGCTCCCAGATGGGACTAAATGTTCGAATAAATTCCGTAGCTGAAATGATTGAAGTTAAAGAACTTACTAACTGGGTTTGGGACAAAAATAAGGTTAACGAGAAATGTCATTTTCCACTGTAACCCACGTGGGGAACTAAGGACAAGTTGCCACAATCTACGGCCTTTCCGAGTTTTGATGCTGGTTAGGAATGTTTACCCCAGCGACGCGGATGAATATGTAGTTGACTTATCAAGTAAAATTATAGCAATCATCTTTTACAAAAACGAGTTTTTCTTTGAGCTCCTCTGTTCGAGAAACTACTTAAAGGAAAAAAATCACGACCAACGTAAATAGCAGACTTAAAAACTTGCTTTGTCATAATTCAATCGCGTTAAACGCAATAGAAATGATATAAAATATCGCCAGAGGGCTAGGGCCAATGTCTGTATGATAATCACGCCTGTGTGGTTACAGTTTCGAGGAATACTGACCAAACAATCTAAGATGTTTAAACTACTGGCTATCCCTCACAACTGAAATAGGCATTTCATAATCCATTTCCAAATCCTTTCGGTGTTTTATAACTTGTTGACGATAACGCAGAGAATTATTCCTAGCGGGACGTGACACCGGTGGAACTTCTAGAGGGCGTATTGTGCTTCGAGACGTAACCTCTTATCTCACGGAGGGGAGGTTGCGCTTCATTGATAAAGACAATGTTTACAAACAGTAAACAAAAATCCTTAAAAAGGAGAGCTCAGGATGCCAAAGTAGCATTACGGGAATACATCGCAGTGACCATACAAGAACGAAGAGCACGACGAAGATCACGTGGGTGTCAAAATAGATAAAAATATTCCCAGACTATAAGGCCGCAATAATCCTGCACAACCTGTGTTATTTCGTACCGCATAACTAAAATCTTACGTCATCATCTTGAAATT
Organism: Ischnura elegans; assembly: GCF_921293095.1. Lineage (NCBI taxonomy): Eukaryota > Metazoa > Arthropoda > Insecta > Odonata > Coenagrionidae > Ischnura > Ischnura elegans. The sequence goes on along the minus strand of NC_060257.1, from coordinate 29,739,602 downwards.
GGACTGAAATGCGAAGACTAGGTGATACAAATTATTTATACGACCATGTTTGTGACATATAACATCATCATCAGGTAAAAAAACAACGGTAACAATACGCAAGTACGAACGTAACATCTGAAAATCTAAGCTGGTGTTGAGAAAGGTCTACCCTACACATTCTGACAATATCAAGACTGAAGCTTAATTTCAAAGACACAATATGACAACAGAAAGAATGTACAACTTGTTGTCGACCGAGTAAGCATTGAGGAAGTCCCAAGAAGAATGGGGGAGAAAAGCCTCTTTAAAACCTTGACAAGAAGACGAAACAACCTCATAGGCCATTTACTTAGGCATAATAGTCTGATGAAGACAATCGTCGAGGGACAAGTAAATGGCGAGAACGGAAAAGGAAGACATCGAACAAAATATATTGAACAAGTAAAGAAGGATATGAAAGAGAAGAAATAAGTGTGGAAGATTAGCTGATACGTAAGAGCGGAGAGCAGCGTCAAACAAATTTCAGGATTGTTGACCAGTAATGACGACAGCAAGACTGCCAATTTAAAGTTCACTAATAAAAATTAAACAAACCCTAATTATAATTATAACTTGAACAACGCCAAAACAAAACAAACCCATGACTGTCACACCTCAATATTTAACAAGTTATATAGTCATTGGGTCGGCCAGTGATGATGACGACGACTCGTCGGATTCAAGCGATGAGTCCTTTTAAACCAGTCAAATAGGTCAGTTTATATATTCAGTGACTGGAATCCCGTTCGCCTTCCGATGGCGCTAATATTTGACGCCATTCTATCCCTTGTCTTCTGTTTCGAAGCTTCCGTCTCCTCGTGCCGGCTGGCTTTTTTAAATTGCAACATGGCGTCTTCCGTCGCGTGATAAGCACTAAAAGATTTCGTCGTATTCGACGGCCATCACGCAACGTTCTTGGAAGAATTCCTGAGTTAGTCAAAAGATAATTCGGGACGGAGAACACTACTTGCTCGTGAACGGTACCGCTAAGCGGCGACAGGAGTCGCAAAATACGAACGTAAAAAATATAATTGCGAGGATAAAATACGAGATAGATCAAATAAATTTATCACTTTTGGGCTAACCTATCCTTAAGCAAGAATGTTATCGCGAAACAATGACGTGGCTTTCGGATATTTTTCTATGCACGACAGAAGAGTTTGGCGATTGTAACTCTCGGGAACCGTCCCTAAGGAGCTAGGATTTTTTTCCCTAGATGACGACCATAAAGTAAGGGAAATTTCAAAGAACAAACGTGTACAAACAAAATGAAACTTTCTGCTACGAGGCGGCACCTGGGGACATGATACCTAATTTCGTCTCTTCTTTGTCCTATATCTTAAATATTCACTCAATATACGGAGCAAAATTGTACGCATAATTTACGCAATTGAATAAAACTGCTTTAAGGTGCATTAATGTTAATTAAATGTTTACAATTAAGCTCACCAGTTATAATGGAAGATTTATCCGTCGGCTCCCGTGGTATCAATACAAATAAGATGAGGAACTAGCACTTACAGTAGTATTCAGCCCAAGACAAAAGTGTAATGGGATCTTGTGCTTAAATAAAAAATCTTAACTTTAATTTCACCAAACACGAAAAAATAGCGTTTAATCGCTTGACCACACCCATTTCTTGGTGTATAGCTTCCGGATTGTCACGCCACAACTCTGACTGCTATGCCTATGGAATATTGAAAATCATTACCAGACAACGATGATTTTTAACACCGATAATTGACGATAGCGACAACGACTATCGGAACCGATAAAACGGACAATCATTTGCTGGAAAATTTCAAATAAATATCGGGTAACCTATCAATTAAAATATCGTGATAATTCACGATATATCGCCCATGCCTGGAAAAGCTAGGGAATTCTTTCCACACGTTAACTTTTATGAATAAACTAAGTGACTCTCTCTTCGCGCATGCTATTCGTGATAAAAACAAACAACTGGCGAAAACAGAATCCACCAAAACACGCCACACTTTTGGTCCCTCACCTCTGCCAATTCTCAGATTCCCTATTTTCACATCCTCTGGCACAAGCCCAAGCAGCCCACGAGTCTGGATACGTGAATGTGAAAGAACAACCTTCTCAGCCTCGCAAAACGATATTACGATCATTGACATGGCCTCCTCCAGGAAAGAACACAAACCTCAACATTGACAGGCACAAACGAAACCTCGCACGCCCATATTACCTAGTGTTTACTCTACGGAACTTAGAATTCGTTCGTTCGCCCACAAATATGACCTAAATATACAGGGTTTTGCAGGAAGAATCTGATATATTTACTTAAGGAGGTGGTAGGGGAGACAATTTTAAACACTTTTTGGCCTATTGGAGTCGCAACTCCGTAGTTACTGAGCTATGGCAACGGAAACATTTTTGTATGAACTTTTTGAACATTTTGATGAAATTTTTTCTTGGCTATCCAGTCTTTTCAGCACGTTGTTAAATACGAAGGATTATGAAGGAGATTAAATAATTAAGGTTGGAAAAAAATATGGGATTATATTTGTCTGAAAAAATTTATCTTTGATCTTAATGAAACGGGATGTTTGAGCGAGGGACATCAGTACGATTGCTCAATTTCACTCATTTTGAGATTACACTTTTTTTGACCTCACTTATCCTGAGTAAGCGAAGAATAAAATGAAAAACAGGCTACTAGTGACAGCCTGCAATGCACACTTAACCTAACTTCGAATTCATAGCTAAATAAATAAAAAATTGTAAAAAACTTCGGCAATAGCACACAGTTTACTCGGTAAAAATCTTGACCAATTAAGCTTTAAGGAATTGTGAAGTTCTCAGCACATTTCTTAGCCATGACCTCAAACGCCCAAGTATTATTCACAAACATTACTAACAAGAAAACTCAAGACATTAAAAACGTCATTCATCCTTGAGGAGCAAATAAATGCGCCGAACAGGTTAAAATTTTCCACTGGGAAACCTTCTGCTAATCGACAAGAATTCACTTTCTAAGGAAAAAAGATTATTCAGTCGAAATGGGAGTGAAAGAGAAAACATTATCAAGGACGTCAAACTCGTCTGCAAACAGAAAAGATGCTATACAGTCTCAAATTACACCAACTGCAAACATAAAAGAACACGGGTTACAGACACGATTTCCATTTTACTCCTTCACTCGATATGAATGAATTTTCTCACGTAGTTCGGATTCCTATTTTCGATTACTTTTTAGAGTCGATTCAGTGTCTCTGAGTATAGGTCTTGAAGCATTTCAAATGCAAATATTTGCCAACGTTCGGTATAGTTTTAAACCTTCACAATGGTAAAAACTGTTTGTCTAAGTTCTGGTAACTTTTTAAAAAGTAATCTACAACTTGATTCTTTTCTTTTTTAATTTATTATTGTAAAAAAATGGCTAAAACCTTTTATGCATTTTACGTACAAAATTTATGCACTCATTCATTCGATGAAGGTGTATAAATGCACCGAAACCTTGTCAAAATTTGTATTTAAAATTCATCAATACATATACTCCAAGACATTGAATCAACATTAAACAGAGGTCAAGAGAGAAAAAAACATTAATTTTTACAACACTTCCTAGAAATTTCTCAAGATAGAAAGAAAAATTTGAACTAAATAATTAAATACATATTTTCCCACCTTCTACTTATTTCCTTGTCGAAGAAAAAGAAGATTTTAGGATTATTTTCAACTAATAAAGCAACAAAACAATAGATTCGGATTCTCGGAAAGAAAATTTGTTTCCTTGTTTCGCAGGGTAAAGTACTGATTGTGAGTTAATTGCCCATGTAAAATAATATTTTATATCTTATATTTAATACTTAATCAGAAACCTTGAGAATGGGTGTCGAGATGGAACCCGAAACGTCGGCGCTCTTACATTTTCTAACCACTTACACCTTTCCCTTCCATTGCGAAAACCCGAGTAAAGTTTATCCAACACATTCTCAGCTTTTCTTAATTCCGTACCCTTGTTCGACCTAACTCCATTGATTCAAACCGTTAAAATATTCCCTGCCTCCCCCTCTGCCGTTTAGCAAGCATTCATTCACCACGGCCTTAAGAATTACAACGCCCAATCTGCTTCATTCTTATCTTACCTCGAAACTTCCTCTCTTCACCCACAATGACGAACATTTAATTCCCTTCAGACCATTCTCCTTGCAAATAAGATTTATTGCTTTCCCGGCTTATGCTTGTAGTGATGACTCCTCGGGTGCTCCACCGGGTTATCTCCTCCATGGCTCCCGACGCTACGGGGTACGAGTCATATTCCATCATCAGGGCTGAATGACCTGACGCACTCCATCAGGGCATTCAGACCGAAATTTCGGCCATAATGGAGAATATTACCCGGTGGAGCAACCTTCACCTACATCTTCGTACTGCCCCGCAAGCTGCCTAAAAGGCGTGCGGCAGAGGGTGTTAGGACACCAGCCATTTGCACATAAAAGGAAATGCTCTAACGAAATTGCAACTGAAATTTATTAAAATCCTTTATGGTTAGGGGAAAAAAGGAATTCGCATATCTATCCTTCACTTTCGCCTTCATTCTATCAATCATTCACCTTAGCCCTCACTACACTCTCCTTTCAGTTTCTACTGCATTAGAACATATTTAACGCTAGGGTTTATTTTCATCCTGCTTCAAGGCTGAGAACCATATAATGCATCGCATGGTAAACATTGAAACAAAGAGACTGTAAAATATGCCCAACAAATTCAATACCGTACTCAACTTCTTCCAAGACCCTCATCTCCATACCAGCCAAACTTCTCGGTTACCAATATTTTTTATTATTGTCAACTGTGACTGAAAAGCTAACTCGCATTTATTCGTTTTCGATTCGTCGCCAATTCCTAGCGTCGCCAATTCACGGCGAAAAAAACTACAGTATTAAGCCTTCCATAGATAAGCTGCTGACATCACGCGCATATAACGTGCGGGTCCAGTTTTTTTTTACTAAAATGTGACTAATAATCCTAGAATACTCAAACTCGAGAATAAACCAAAACTGACATCTAGTAAAAGAGAAAATTTACTTACGTCTACAATCAGACATCTTCCGCATCAACGACGTGATAGTTTCAGGACGGCTTAGATATGCCGGCCTCGTTAGCGGCGGGAATAAGCCCTCTCCTGCCATACCGAAGGTTGTGAACCCCTTGGGTAGATTGCCCTTGTCCAGTACATGGGTGAGTGTGTGTGATAGTCTAATATTTATTGTCTAAACTCCAGATGTAAAGGCCTTGTTGTGCTTTCTTCGGGGGTAATTGAGATAAATATTTGTACTTCCGCGCTTTTAATTTGTATTCGTAAGTGTAAAAAGTAACGGCTAAAAAATTGAAGCAGAGGTAATGAACATGATAAGGCAGGAGAAATCAACTAATTGTGTTACTCTTCCGGTCATAAGGAAAGATATCTCGGTTAAAAAAACTTGAGCATTAAAATTCACTCCATGGAGCATGAGCGAGAAGGCACGTGATGTAAACGAAGAACAGACTACAATGGAAAACGGCCGCTATTGACACTTTCCTCGAGCACAAATCTTTACTGCTTCCATGCCCCACCTATCCCATAACGTGTTAATGAAGTTAGTCCAGCATCTTTTTTCATAAGCAGCCGATGACCTTGAGGCTAGCGACGCAACGTTAGTTACGTGACTACTCATTACGAGTCAACTCAGAAGCTGACCAGCTACCTGCAAAGCTTATCTCAGAAAGCAACTTGAAAGAGTTTGTCGCCGGCACCTTAGATTTCAAGGTTGGAATCTATCGATTAAAATATTAATCAAGTTTCTAATTTTAAGGTTGGTTCATAGATGCGACAAGTTTCCACTTAATTACCGCTAATTAATAAATATGTAATAAAGTGACAATAGCTAACTTCGGTTAGTTTCATTGGTAAATGGTTTTCCAGATTTCGACCTCTGCAAATTTGAGCGTGCGTTGTTACTCAAATGGAACAAGGCGAAGTTCTATAAGTTTTAAAATAATACCGTTAAGTTTCCGATGAAGTTTGCAAAGCCCAAATCCCATCGGAGTTTAAGTCTGTGTCCAATGATTGGAGGAAAAAACATGATTATACCATGCTTTATGAACACTTATTCAAACCTAAATTTTGTAATAAAATAGATAATTTCAATCCCGCTAAACATTTATCCTCATTCACCAATCGAGAACTAAAATACTCGTACCTATCTAGATGAAGAATGTTCCTACATTGCCAAGTCCCAGCAGAATCAATCCTTCAAGCGGATAGAGAAGTTCGTTTTAAGCCCTTATATTGATTAAAGAACAAGGCACGCGCCGAAGATACCAGCCTTTACGTAAGCAAAGTCAAGCTTTCATTGACTATTCCAGCAGGAAGGCTGCTTAAAAGATGCATTTGAAAAAAAATCATATTTACGAACACAACCCACGTCTAAATTTTAAAGGCTTACAAACTTGAGATAAATCCCCAGTTAATAAACAGGCTTCAAGAACGTTAAGTTCCCCAAAAAGAAAAATACGATCCCAACGATCTAAGCGGAGAGAAACGGCTGAAAATTTAATCTCCTAAAGACGGGATCGAAATCAGGTTAACGACCCAAAACTAGAAAAGGATAGGCAAGGTTAAGCCCATTACATCGTGAAGAAGAAAATTTGGGTTCCGACCTGGGTAAGGGTTAAGGACTAACCAACTGTTAAATAGGGTGGTTTCCTATTATTTTTTTATTGCCTAAATCGAAAGATTATTACTCTTGGAGTACGTATTTCACGCTTTTAGATTTTTAAATGACGATATCTATTTTTCGCGATCAAATGAAAAGTGAAAATTTTCTAGCGCGGGAAAACGCGACGCGTAAGTATGAATGCCGGGAAATCTCTCCGTGTGTCGTATTTCTGGTTCCCGCTGCCGCCCTGTGAGGTGACCTTGAGGCGAGTTGAGCGCTGATATGACGCAGGCTGCTAGCGGGTAGCTGAGTACCCTGCTGGCTGGTAGCGCTTGGCTTAAATAAGGATTAATAATACCTTATCAAATGAAGAAAACTTTCCGACCTTAGCCAGTTTTAATAAGTGATTATTACGACATGTTTCCCTGAGCTCTGCGCCTCATGCATGCATTGGTAACCTCAGACGACGTATAACTCCTATCTTCTCGTATAGAAACTAGGTCCCTGTGACGTCACGTGGAGTGTCATCGCATGGGCGCCAATCTGGCCCTTTTCAAATTAGGATAAAAATGGACCATTGCCATTCGTCTAAACCGGTATTTCTAAAACAAAATAATTTGTATATTATGAATACAGTAATGCTGGGTAACGAATCGCAATCAATGACTTTCGTTTTCTTTGATTAAGGAAACTACCCTATTGTGCAAGCGGAATAGCGCTAATAGAATTGAGGGGCACAAGTTTTCCGTAACCAATGAAATCGATAGATTAGGCGAGGCGGGAACGAAACTTCACATTATAAAAATGCTCCTCGCATCAGTAAGCGACCACACGAAACACAACCGAAATATAAAAGGAAGTTTTAAAGAATACTACGCACAAAACACAAAAAGCATTAAAAAAACGGCGGAGCGATTTCTATCTTTTGACGACAGAAAGGATTTGAAAAATATAGAGAAACTGGCATATGCAGGAGGAGTGATAAAACATAAGTACTAGCACTAGATACTATTCACTCGCAAGATCCTTTTAGATCATGCCGCGTACAATTGAATTGTATGGAGATTTTAAGTTATATTATTTAAACCGTGAATTTGAATGGATCGAAGGATATGGCGACTAATATATAATTAAGAGTATTTTATCCTTCTTCAGGTAAATCAATCATCGCAGTATCCGCGTAGTCGTGAATTAATTGGGTGTGCAACAGTGCTTGTACCAGAGTATCCCAAAAACTTGAATACATCTAACAAAATAAACCACAATAACGGTGATACCGTGTGTCAGTGTGTAAATGAAGTACTAATTGCACAGCGTACGTGGTGTTGAATCATTGCGATGGGTGCATATCTAGGGCGAAATACACAACGGTGGCTGAGTCGCTAAGGCGGCAGCCTAGGTCAGTGGCTCATTGCACAAGAGGCGGCAAGGAAACTAACGGGCACGAGGGAGCTATCTAGATGAATTGCGCCTGTACCACAGAAGCCAACGACCTGGGAGCGCCTGATGGGTTAACTTATTTTAATCTTTTGCAAGCGACTGAAGTTGCAATGTATTTTCGCGAAACTCACTTGCGACAACCAATAATTCAAATGAGACTAACGGGTACAAATTATGCACATTTCCGATATAGACGAAAAGTTGGTTTAGGCTCGGTACGAAAAGCTGAAATGAGTAAGGGTAGGTAGAGCACATAATTCTGTTATTTATGATACCCTGAATACTTTAAATGACAATATACAATTGGAATGCGATGGTGATGTCCAGGATAATTTACCAGTCTGCTTTCGATCTATTTAACAAAATTATTACTGACTGGATCCATTATGTTTCTTACCGAGGCGAGCATAAGAAACCATTGATTAATGCAAGTGTCTGAAACGGATAATTCTTTATCGTCTGAGATATCATGGAAATCACTTGAGCATCCATTCCCATAATCGTGTATTCCTTAGAGTTCCCAAGTAATCAACGACAAACGGGATAGTGCTATAACAATCTTAAAATATCTATACTTCACGTAAAGAACTTATTTCATAATATATAATTCATTGGAAGGAATAAAATGATTTTATACGACTAGCGACAGCGGGAAGAGAGAGAGAGAGATTGTTAGATTCGTGAACATTATGAAATAATAACCACTTTCAGCTTAACCGTTCTACGTTGATTACATACTGCATAATATCATTTCATTACCTACCGTTCAATTTAAAAAGAACCACAGAAAAAAATAAAGGTTAGAGTTAGAGTATAATTAGAGATTTAAGATAGGAGTACGTTATTCAGAAAAAAATAAAGTGGAAGGAATTAAATTTTAATCGAAATCAATTTTCCATCAATTCGACGAAGCGGTTCGAGCTCCACATTTCACGAGAGTCAAAATGGAGATCACCTGCTGTACGGCACGAACAGGTAGAACGGTCCATTTTACCCGAAGTGGTCGTCTGCTTCGCCCGCCGCATGAATCGTCCGGCGGCAATGCTCCATTCCGGCCAAAATCCACCCTCCGGCCTTCATGGGAATGGACCGATGAGGAGGGGTGTCGGCGGACTCAGCAAGGACGCGAGCCAAGAGCGCGCCACGGGAGAACGGACCCGTGGATTTAAGTTCTGAACGGAGGGAGAGTTCTTGATGATATACGAGATTATCTTGCGGTCTTAACGAATAGTTATGACTAAATTTTGAAAAGGAATTCCGCGACATTATTTTCCACGATATTCACCTACATCAGCGCTTCCCAACAGGTGGTACGCGACAAACCAGTATGCCGTAAATAATCGGCAATGGCGGACGCCTGCAACTGTATATCTCTCAACCAGGAAATTTATATATTATAAGGGGTATTTAGAACAAAGTTGCTATTTTCACAGTTTTAAACTAAAAGTGTCACCTACTCGTAGTGAAATTATGTAATAAAATGTGCTCGTTACATGTTTGTTGATACAATATTAGTTATATACACAGAGGGGTACGGGAGGAATAAAAGGTTGGGTACCGCTGATCTACATACTAACCCACCTAAACGGGCGTTTGAGTTATGGGGAAGAGATGGAAGATTGATTTATTGGCGGGAAGAATAGATGAGAGCTATTTATAAAGCGGTATCGATAATCACAAAAGCGCATATTACCTCATAGCCAAAACCCAAGTAAAGCGGCGAATATTTCCAAGGCACTTGACTTGGAATAATATCTTGAATCATAACTAACTATAGTCTATTGATCACCTAGTGCAAATGGAATTGAAAATTTACAGGCACTATTCGTAAAAAAAACTCTTAGATATAGCACTATGGGCCTTCAACGTACTTTTGAGATCTTCCGATCATGTGATATATGCGCGAAAATTAATTTCTCACCGTAATAAGAGGACAGCAGTCCCGTAAGAGGTGCGTAATAGGGTGATTTGAATACTAATAAGTCCCACCTGGCATGTATCCAAGTTCTTCATTGTTCGGAGGAAAAAGAAATCTCATACGTCACCCTGAAAGCTTTCATTCCCCAATTACTCACGCAATTCAAGCCTAGTACGTAGCATCTGTCCATCTAGCGACTCCCAGCCTAAACAGCGTAGAAGCAGTGTAACGGTCTCCGCTCGCAACAGTTTTTAACGAATCGCCCATCTTTCCATCCTATTTTACACTGTTCACGGGTTCAATCCTTGATACGGATCACAGATGCTCGATTTAACACGACTTTCGGAGAGCAGCATTAATTTCAAGTTGATTAAAACTGAAGAAATTAAACTGATGAAATATGCCTGTATCACTTTTTACACGTACAATTCAAGAGAGCTTGGAGGGCACAGTGGGTACGCTGTTGGATAACGGAGTCTGTGGGTGAAGGGTTTGAATCCCAGGTGAAACCTCACGATATCCCCACCAATCATCCTTTTTTCGAGGGGACCCAAGGAGAGGAAGTGACTCCCAAACCCTTGGTGTATAGCATCACACGGCGGCTTAGCCTGAACTCTACCCTCGCCGATCCAAACCAAGCTTAGGGTCGAATCGGAGTGAGTCGTAAAATGCATATTTATGTTTTTTTAAGAAAACGAACTGGAAAAATATATGCTTAGCTATAGTTAGGGTATGTTTAACAGTATCCCTACCTTTGCGGTTCCTTGAAAGACACTATAATAAGATGTGAATGCCAAGAGGATCGCTTCGGGGTAAACAAATTTAAGTTAGCCAACACTTGATAAATTTGTGATTGAACGATCTAGGATAGCTACTGAGATTTTGAAATTTTTTTATGCTATCCCGGTGAATGACGTGGGAATCCCGAGAGAAGTTTACCAATGGGGATAGTAGCATCTGATAATATTTACTAACTGCTTCCGACCAACTGTTGACTGGACTGTCTAATAGACTGCTTCCATCTTCACAAAACTTCGGTAACCCTTAAACACACGAACGATGAACGTAAAACAGAGGCGCCTTATTGGAAAAACGTGACCGAAGAGCTAAAGCAGACGAGCAGGAGTTAAGATTTTCTTACATAGAGGTAGACGAATGGAAAACAATTCGGGGAATTCAAAATATGGGTGAAGGTCACAATGAGATCGACATTTTTATGATAAAACAATGAGTGAATGAGAGCAGAGAAGAAATTGAACCATACAAGTCCAAGAATAAAATATGAATTACCACTATGGGACACGATTCTGTACATTAAAATAAAATTTCGATATATTATGGCACTATCCAGATGAAATGATGTGGGTGATAAATCAACGACTACAACCAAATAGTAAATTGCATATAATGGCAAGGAAAGGAATTCTTCACGCACAGCATACTAAATATAAGCATATATGATTCGCTATTGAGTTAGCCAGATGCAATATTAAATAGAAACAATAGCATAGGTTTTACAAAATTAAAATACAGTATAAACAGGCTACAAACTAACTGCGATCACTAGACCGGAAAAAATTACGTTGCCAGCAATGTTGATAATTTGTCACGAAGACTGATATAAACAAAAGGATTAGGTATCGCTGAAGTTTTCAAGCAAGTTTGCATCAGCACATGTGAAAAATTACACTATTTTTGATGAGACTAAAATTTTCAATTCCTCCACTATATTAAAACTTCACACAAACTTATTGTAACAGAAAACGATAAAAAATATACGAAGACAATAAAAATTAATGGACTTCTACGCTTTAACTACCAGGATAAGGCACGAGCTTCATTATCGAGGAGGAAGGATCGCTGACGGATGTGGTAACTTCAAGGCACAGCTACAGCGGAGAAGTCACAAGCGGATAGAGATTGCACATTCTCTGCTATCAGATCATACGCCATAATACTCTTATCAAACGAGAATGTTCCCCTCTCAGACTTTTAAGTCATTCCAGCACGCAATCGAAACAGCACCATTATTAGGAACCAGAAAATGTTTCCAAACGGAAGAAACAATTCAAACAGCATTTTAATGGTCCTACGATGATTTCATTAGATTTATATGCCACAAAAATCAGCGCACGCATAAAAATTTACCAACAAAATACTTCTGATTCCGTCGCTCGAAAGTCATACCTGTACCGGAATCATACTTTAAGTTATTGCGGATAAATGATGACCTTCACATACTGTTTTCCATAGCTTCCAATATTTTAGATTCTCACAATATTTATTCATAAATTTCTATGTCACACATTAATGAGTACTCTCGGGGTCAATACTGACATACGTCACCGAGATTTGACGGAGGAGGTTCAACTTTCTTAACGTCAAAAACGTTTTCTTTACCTTGTGCACATCAAAAGATCATATACCAGACGGGACCACATCATGCCTCCATTGAATTCCCTTTGCACCAAACTGAATTTACCGCATTTTAGAGACACTGATCTTAAGGAGAAGTCAACGCAACACCTCAGTGGAGTGTATAGGGTGGAAACTTCGCGTAAACCACCGTGGAATGAATCGTCCATTTCTACTGACTCCTCAAGATTCCTTAACAATTGGCTGCAAAAACATAAATACGTAACACTGGGAAAATGCGTCATGTCCTCGAAATTTCATTGAATGTTCATCATCTAAGCGTACCTCATCAAATGATCGTGAAAAGACGGTTATAAGAGCTGTATTTTCCGTAAGCCAAGTGGAAAATTCACGAGTCCGATTCAGGGATCCGTTTTGATAAGCGGATAAACGATTAGCCATATCATAAGAATAGTGATTATTATTCGTGCAAAATTCACAGAATTATCTTTTCGCGATATCTACATTTAAAGAATGTAACAGAAAACATGTCAGTTAAACCGTAATAAGGTCACGCACCTAATAAGTTTTAATTTCAAATATACAAACCTAATTACCTACATTCTACGTATCGTTATTTGCTTTTTGGCACTTAAGGAGTGCACTAAAAAGAAAAACTTCAACAACAGAAGAAGTGTTTGTATCCAATTGTACAATCATTTCATCCAAGTAAAAAACTAAAAATTACTCCCAAAAGCAGTAGCTGCGATTCTACCACAGCGTGAAATATTTGGATTCATGGTATAAGGCTTACATGGTAGTAGATTTTGCGATACCAGGGACTGTTTCTTTTCCTGATTCCACAATACAAACATATTAGCCGCAAAAAAGTAATGACATTAATACGTGATTGATAAATAATAGTAAGCGAGCAGCAAAATAAAATTATTTTCAAAAGTGAACTAGGATTTAATCTACATGTAGCCTCAATAAGGGGTATCCAGTTATTCCTTGGAGTCAGGTCAATTCTTTCATCCTTGGGCATGTTTCCATAGAGTTATACATATTCAGAGTTTATTTCCTAAAATTATTAAGCACTTAGTTCAGCTTACTCTTACCACAAAACATAATCAGCCGACAATAATGGGTTCGCAAGGCGGTAAACGTTTTCTCGTTAATAAATGCCACTTAAGTAAGCACCTATCTCATTATAATCCTTAGTTATGCTACCAGTCTTCCAACGAGACACTCAAAATGTTAATACTCTGCCGGCCCAAGCTCGATGCCCCTATAGAAGTACCTAACTATCTCCCACCCAGAGAAACATTCCCTGGATAGGAACACAAAAACAACGTTAAAGGGGACTAAACAGCAAAATGACCTGGATTTCTTGAAATAAGATATAAGAAGGCCCAACCCGCTATCTTGAGCAATCAGCGGATTTTTATTACTACATTAGGTAGCAAACCGGCCCATATTTACAGTTACGCCCTGCCGAAGCGAATCTTGACTTAAGCATATGCGTACCAATATCGCCCAGCATGAACCCAGTGGCAGTACATACAACGTAAAAGAACCGAACCTCTATTTTTAAGTCCATGATTATTTTAATAGGAATACAGCTTTACAGCACATCTCCAAAATAGCGGTATAAAGAAAAATATATATGATTATTGCTTATTCAGTCGATAACTGAAAAAATAGGACACATTTTGGAAAATATTCTACGCAAGAAAAACAGATAAAATACAATAACTTAGGCAAATAAATAGTCTCTAGCCTTAATATTACTGCACGTGTTATCCCACGACTAGTGCTAGATAGCAGTTGAAACCACAATCGTGTTTGAAAACAATTTTGCTAACACAAATTCAAGATAGAGGTAGCCCCAGAATGCCGCGGAGAGATTAGTCCAGCAGGACTTATGACAACAGAATCTACCAAATAATCAAAGAATACGACAGCATAAAATACCTGATCCGCTCAGGTAAGTCTCCTGATATTTTATAAGAATCAAGACTTCCCTTACATTAGGTTGACAGAGATGGGCATTATACGTTTTCTACCATCAGCCACTCCATGTTTTTATTCTTTATTGTTATGATTATTTGCAACATTCCGTGCAATAAAGAGAAGAAATAACACGCATTTTGGGTTGAAATAAACATGCATTGTTTTTTTCTTGTATCTGTCATTCGCTTCATGTTAATATTCTTTACAGTTATGATTATTTGCAACATTGTATATAACATAACTAAGAGTAGAATATACACTAATTGACAATATTATTATCAATAAGGTCGAATTCCATGACGGAATTTTAATTCTCTGACATTCTACGGGCATGAAACTTCCCTCATTTAACCCTTCCTAACCCAGAGCTGCTTCTGGGAGAAATCAAATTCCAATACTTCTCCCTTTAAAAATGAGAAATTTTCTACCCAATCATAATTATTGTGGCAGCTGCATATTTCACCATTAAACTTCACAGCACATTAGAACACTTACTTAGTTTAAATCTTTCCTGAATAGAACAGAAAAAATATATTTTTGATGTTACTTAGAATCTACAATGGTTTAATTTCCAAACTATATACATGTGCAATGGCGCCAACTTCATGGGGCCTGAGGGGGCCCGAGCCCCCCCCCAAAAATTCGTTACAGATGTGATGAAACAATGTGTTAGGCTTGTCGATTTTCCCTGGAGTGTCCAGATATCGAGATTCGAGTGATCAGGGTTCTAATGTTGATCACATGACTGTTCTAAAAAGCTTAAAAAACTTAAAATTAACTACTTATAAAATTTACCAGGGCAAGGTCCCCGGTATAGGCCCCCCAATATTTTTTTTAAGTCGGCAGCCCTGTACATGTGAATTAAAAACCCAAACAGCACCGCGCGCAGGGCGGCAGCTTGCCGTTGGCAACAGGAGATTCGGGCGACCTTGCCGGGGATGACTGCACACGAATCGACGGAAAAGCCTCGCTACCGACGCGGTCGAGGGCGACTCGACCGCGGGCAAGGCCGCTGGAGGGCCCCTGCTGCGCGATTCGGCAACGAGCAGACTGAAAACCGGATGATTCGGCGGATCCCCATGCAAAGGGGTAATTGAAAGTGTCACGTGGGGCATTTGCGAGCGACCTACTCCATCAAGAACGCCGCTGCGTAGTTGCACGAAAAAGCCGGTCGCCTCTTCGGAGGGGGGAAAATGAACTGGGGGAAGGGTTGACGGGTTGAACGAACTCGCGGGCCGCTAGACACTGCCAAGGAAAAAACACACCGGTGCCTTTTACCCCTCTCGTGATGCTCCAAGCTGGCTTTTCGCGAAACGACATGCAAAGTTCTCCCCATCTATTTATTCGCACTCAACCTTCACTGGCTTTGAATCTTCGGTTTAAGAGCGAACGTCAGTTGGGTCACGATTGATGGTAAACCTGAACAGAATTTATAAAACTTTCATTGCGTTAATTATTTCCTTTCGCCATCATAAACAATCACATCCATAAATTGAGTTTTCTTTGTAATACTTCTCCTCTCAATTCTCTAATCAAACAAAAAGGAGCAACCTTATCAAATTTTCGCGTCTGCTTTTTATTCCTTGTCCCATGACTGATTAAATAGATTAAGTCCTTTTACAAATATAGTCCGGGAATAATATAGAACGCGTCAGATAATTCGAAGCCCGTTCACGTCAGCATTTTACTTCATGTACATGTTTATTTTCGCAAACACCAAGGTTCTGCGGTCCTCTGATGTATCGTACGTCAAGAATTTTAAGGAGCTACATGAAAATATTACTTCAGGTATGACGACTTGACTTACAATTTAGACAAACTGACACGTATTCCTATTCTCTTACCAAACAAAATAAAAACATTCGATAGAAGAAAAGGACACTTCCTAGAATAAAATAATAAGCACATAGACACAAATGGGTTACGTCGTCGAATAATTCCACGTTCTCACTTTGTTCCTACCGTGGGGAGTTGCATTTTCCAAGGAGAGCCTCACCCAAAACATTAGCCGTCCTCTATGGGATAGTCAAATGGTACCCTTAACCCTCACAATGACGCTTTACACCACGTTATTTTTTTCCATTTCACACTCAAAGCTCAAGGCCCTGAGTTCGTTAGAAGTGATCGATGAAACAATTTCACAAGAGCAGCATTGCATTAATAAATGACCCTGCAGATCCCAAGAACAGCATGCTGTCACATAAACCAACTTCCTAATACTGCGTCAACGGTAGACAGTATTACTCACGTGGAAATGGGAAAGTTACACCAAACAGTCTCCATAGCAGTCACCACGACTGCTCCAGCCTTTCAACGAACAGAGGAATCGCTGGAGTGTTCAGAGAAATACGAGAAATTCGCAGAAACTCCAGTTACCCGCAGATACGAAATGACTAATGTTTACGCAAGTCCGCCATCACGGTACTTTCCGCAGAATTCCACAAACGGTCATGGCCCGAGGGATAAACAGAACAGATGATGAACATGGACATCGTCTGTTGTTTTAATTGCACACGGATTCAGGCTGTACTTAAAATCTGGGGTATGGGCTGTGAGATAAAATCGTGCGTACAGGGTAATACAGCACCATTGGAATAAATCGTTTAACGCGAATCGATAACATACGAATCAACAGATGAAAAAATAACATTAAAATGACGAAATTTTCAAAAATCTGATTTCTCTTCATCGGACAGTTTTTTACGTCCAAGTACACGTAATTGACTTCCAATTTTGATTCATCTTTCCTCGATTTACACAGATCCAACCATATCCTGCTATCATAAGTGAAGCGAGGAGGGGTTTTTGATTAATTTTCGACTCAAATCCCGCGAAGGGAAATATCTACATACTATAAAACCAAATTCCGTCAACTGACTTAAGCATGTTTGGGGTGAACGAGTCGATATACGACAAAAAGTCATAGAATCGATCCCCTCCAAAGACGTTTGAAACCCTAAGAAAAATTGTCGAAACACTAAATTTTCTATCTATTTTTAATCAATCTAACCTTAGATATGACAGAAAAAACGATCCTTTGGATGACTTTGAGTCGTGGCATTTTAAAAGCAGAAGACCAGCAAAGGCTGCAGCACTTTTATGGGGGGACAGAGCCACCACAACGAGCGAAAGCGAGTAATTCCTTAGGAACGCCCTTGTATGTTTCATTCTCCAAGTCAGGTCAATCACTGCCGAATGCAGCTAATCCTTCAAATGCAAGTTTTAAATGGAAGGTCGTTATGTAGTTCCCATACTAGTGATCTAAGAAGATAATACAGACTATGCCTTTAAAATAAAAGACAAGTCACCAGTCACAATATTGGAAGCATTAAAACGAATCTACCACCGCAAAGACCGAGAAATATTCTTAAACTGTATGCTAAACAGGGAAAACATACATTTTTATACTTCATTCAATTCCCATTAATATTTGACAACGTGATGGGAAGATGACCAAGCAAAAAAAATATTCATTGTACTGAGCTATATGTAAATCTATCAGTAAATAAGCTCAGAGAGAGGTGGAAAAGACAAAAAATTATTTATGAAAGAGAGAAAAAATCAAATCAATATGATTATAACCCCCGCAAATCAATATCATCACCAAACCTTCCCACCAAATAAATACTATTTCCCCCCAAATTATTTACTGCAGACATAATATAATAGTAAATACACAGAAGAGAACACCCCATGACATACAGATTAAGGTGCTTGAGCAGAATAGGGTTTAACTCTACAACATGCTTTCCTAAGAAAATAAAAAAAATGAACCATGACCTAGGCCAGGCAGCAAAATACAGCTTCAGACAGCTACTTTAAGGGTCATGGCACGCATGAAGCCAGAAATTTGCTTAATGGCATACGTGGGAGGTATGCACGCTGCCTATATTAATGATTTGTAGTTAATTCCCATGCTTTGGAAAACCATACTTGGCAAACTAAATACATAGTTCATGTAATGCAAAGTGCTGAAAATCAAATCAATAGTTAGTTCTTGGCAAGCATTATGAAATGCCACTATATCGATAAATGGAGTTTCAGCAGATAGATGCCCCTGGACTACTGGTCTTCTAAGTAAATGTATCATGGGTGGTCAACAAAAGGGAAACAATTTTTGGAGGGGAGGCCGAAGACCCCAAAGCCCTCCATGGCTACATGCCTGGATTAAAACATGAATGAAGCCTTAAGAAACCCTGACATAATCCTTGCTGAGGGAGTAACTCAGCATAAGGAACTGCTCTCCCCCTGACCTTGAATTTGTGACATACGCATGCTTGTGGAATTTGTGTGTTTTGACCTTAACTGTCAAAATTTTGATTGACGCACCTAATGTCAATGTGTGATGACTAAACTTAGTCATATATAAAAGTAAATTTCACGTTTCTCTCTCTGGCAACCACTTTTAGGAAAGTCTAGTTATCAAGATTAATAAAAGCATGCCACCACTATTTTTAAAAATTCAGCCCTTGCATCTGAACACTAAATCATTTCCCAAAGTTCACTTAACATAGCTCATGACAATGTGCTCACTGTGTCCCACTGAATGTGCATCGTAGAGAAATGTGGGATATAGAGAATTCTTCACCATGCCAGACATATTGTGAAAGATAAATCAAAACAGATGCTCCCCCACTGCACACGTGATAATATAATCACTATTATGAAAGAGCAATCATTTGATCATGAATCCATTGCTACAAAAGATATGATCCACTGAGGGCTGCTGAATACAAGCATTAACTTCTGAAACTCACTCAAGCAATCATCATGCTTAATGCATTATTAAGAGCAGCAAAATTTATGCAATGCAGAATAATTTGGAATTTCTTTTTAATACAAAAACACAAACAGTATAATCAAATGAGACAGAATGCCAATTCCAATATAAGTTAACTTCCTAAAAAATAAATAGTCTCCTCACAAAGAAAGACAAGTTTTCCCCACCGATAAAATCAGTGCAAGACCATTCTTGTTGACGACTTGAGGACTCCATTAATTATGCCTAGTTAGAGCCAAATACTTTTGTCACATTGTTAAAAATAAAGTTGTGATAAATACATACACATATATTATACTGAATAATTTAGCAAAATAAGGAATAGGAAGTGAAATTGTAACAAGATAGAAGAAATAAAAGAGATAGCATAGAGACGATTTAAAATTAAAGATGATTGAGTAATTTCCTAGATTTGCAAAAAGAATGAATCCTGTATAAGCCAGCACAATACAACATGTTCATCTCTAATATTCTCCAAAAAGTGGCAACAGTGGCAAAAGTGGAGGGATAGAATCAAATTTCTGGATGTTCAACTAAAATCAATTCATCCCAGTCATTTTAACATTCTTATAATTCGCAAATGCTTATATATAAATTTAAAAACAAATATTCAAACACTAATGATTCTATAAAGTGGTTATATCATAATGAAAGACCAATGCAGGGAACAAGGGCAAAATTTAGCTTCTCCATAATAAATCTCCTACAACTACAGCTTCATCTATGTGAAGACCTAAAAAATTTCACCAGTTTCATACATCGGGAAAGGAAAAAAACATATACCATAATAATATGCATCAGCAGGGGAGTACTAACCTCTACTGCTACAGGACAGCAGGACCAAGTCCTTGCCTTCTTTATTGTTATAAGATTATATCACAATGAGGCTAAATAATAAAATGTGGACTAAGTGATGCTAAAATATTAAAAATATCGACTATATCACTATTTATATGACAGCTATTAATACTGAGGAATTGCAACAATTAAATCTAAGGACCACATAAAAGTGAAAGATCGGAAGATTAAGATTGTAATAAAAAAAAAAACACTGGCAATTTTTCAGTGAATAATTGTGCTCCTCCTTCAAAATAGAAAATTCAACTACATCTGCCCTAATACTATACTTGAACACCAGAACAAAGAATTTTAAATGGATAGAGCAATATGCAAGACTTACTGTCCTAGCAAAAAGTCAAGATAATAGTTCTTGTGGCATTTCGGTATCTACTCTATTGAGTGTACTGAAACGGAGGTAATTTATTTCTATATTTCCTCAATTTTATCAGAAAGTAGTCCTTAAAATAACATTTTCTTTTCAGCTTGGTACGAAAAAAAGGAATGTTTTTCATGCTCAAAAGATTCTAGCGACCCTTAGATGACTATTTTCTTTAAGAACTTCATGATGATATAATATGATCGATTTACTCTCGAGTAAATACAATGACGGAAGTCTTTAGAGTGAAGAAAGATATCCCAGAGAAAAAAATTGTAGCAATTGTATGAGAGCCAGAAATTGTTGCAACAGTAATCTCTGCCATTTTCAATATTTCAAGACTTGAAGGAAATACAAAAGCACTGCCAGCACCGCATGCATACACAGTTGGCCAAACTTGGGAGTAAAACCCACAAAAATAAAATAACTTGTAATTGGAATACATAAAAAAAAAGGAAAAATGAAACAACTGCTCAATCAAATTCCCCAAATCCACTCCTAGTACCTCCTGCTGCAAATTTTTGACAATTTGAGGGCAGTGACTATGAATGTTCATTGCGGCCTAGTGTACACTTGCTTCTTTTTGTTGAAAGCATTATAAATTCATGACCTCAAATGTATTCTATAAACAATGAAGGAAACAACTATGAATCCGAATTAAGATGTGAAGCTTTCCCAGCAAATTATGAGGGAGGACTTCCACTTCTCTTGGGATTCCCACTAAGTTAAAAACTTCATTTCAGCTGACGTTTTTCAACACAGACGGAATCCCAATATAAGTTTTACCAACAATTATCAAATTAAAACTTCAAACCCCAAAGCATTTTTCTTCACCCATCCACGTATTGACTACTTCAAACCTATCGTCATCCTAAAAAATGAAGCTTATCAATAAAAACTTCAAATAAACGATCATTCCTGATAATTATCAAAGGTGATAATACGATATAATTTAAAATGAGGAGACTAGTTCACTTCAAAACAGAAAAACTCACCCATCGGTCACTCGAATGAGAAGTCATTGTAGCATTTGGTATCAAAATCCAAGTATGCTAGCCAATGCTTACAATACAAAAAAATTTAAAAACCTATTTATTATTTAACAGCCTTAAAACAAATCTTTTTGGATCATAAGGACCATAAAAAATTCAAAACAATAAAATTCCATTTTCTCAACTTCAAAAAAAAACGCCGAAAAATCGAATTGCAACCAAGATTTTTGCACTGATAAAACATGGTAAGTGGACAACTTGGTCAACAGTAACGTTGACCCTAGAATGATGCTTTTTTATCTCTATTGATTGATGTCATCAAAATTTAATACATTTCGCACCTAAATTAAAATTCACCCAATAGCACTGCTGTTTAAAAAAATTATGCATTCCTAAGGAGATTTTTAAAATCTAATTATAAGAGTGAAATGATTCACAGACGAACCATCTATGTGAAGATATAAAGGCTAAATATTAACATGGTGTACCACAGAAAATGTCACTAGCTACACAATAAATATTAAGAAGAGCCATTAAAAACTAAAGTTGAGAGTAGTGAATGCAATATATGTCATAATTATGCTTCCCATTATTAAAAGTAGACCGAAGTTCCAAAGCATGAGAGCAGAAAAATATGGGTTCAATTTGAGAAACCTAGGATTACAACTACCATTAATATAATTATTACCTGATTAACAACGTGGAACATAAGAAATATTTAAGAATAATCTGTCACCATCATTAAAACAGTAAAATAAAACGTATAGGTATCCGTTAGTATAAGGTCATCATTATTTGAGTCAGCATTAAAAATAAAAGTTTCAAGTATCTGACGATCAACACACGGCATTTTGCTAACAGCATACGGGCGAACTTGTTATATTCATCTTAATCCTAAAACTATCATCACTTTTGAAGCGAACTATTTCATAACTTAGTTAATTTTTAATCTTGAAAATTGATTTTATCATAACGACAAATAATTCCGCATGAATGATATTATGAAGATCTGATGCAAAAATGAGATCACATAGATAAAAAAGAAACAAATAAACGAAAAATGAAGAATACCAAACGCTTAAAACAGAATATCTCATAAAAATATGATATGCATATAAACCTCACATTATCACAACAATCGTCTCCGAATTGTAATCAATCGTTTCGGAACCTTTAAACCACCTCAGCTGAATTTGTATTCTCAATACGGTTAGCCAGACAAATAAACCTGTCAGGTTAAACAATTCGAAACGGAATCTGCAATAAATCACTACAACTACTTAAGTTCCATCTTGACCATAAATTAAAACTTCGCCATTAGTCCAAACACAAATTTTCCCAATTACGTGGTTTTAGCACACACGATTTGATAAGATAGAATAAACCAAGCCTCACCATTTGACGGTCATCATTTAGTCTTAAGTGAAAAGACTTTTTTACTACGAGGATTTTGAAACAATCGTACATAAATAACACGATCAAATCGAAAGACCATTGAAAAGCGATTAAAAAATGGCTGAAAAAAGGGTGAGATGAAAAGTGAAAGAGAAAGTTGTGCTAAAATAATGATAAAGAATTTCAAAATTCATTCGCTACGGTACGTCGCGAATCAAACATTCCACGCAAAGAACGTCCCACTATTTCGTACACAAGTTTACAGTTGAAATGAAAACTCTGCCTGACCTAATTACGGACGATAAGGTGAATATAAATGCCTAGCGTGACAACTCACCAACTGAAAAAATAGCAGGGCAAAAAATATGGCTTTTTCACTCTTCGGAAGAATCTCAACACTACTAGCACGACTAATAGCAACCAAAACGAAGACCTTTAAAAATGCCTTCCCAAAACATAACTCGAGCAAAAATCAATCCATTTCCAAATGACAACGATTTACCAGCACACTTCCAGAATTAATTTTCGAGGGACCTCCCGGATTAATGTGAATCAATCGAGACCAAAATAAGGAATACTACTATGTTAATAAGGAACTAATGTTAAAAAACAGCTGGGCTAACAGAGAGATAGACTCGTTCACAGTTCATCTCAGCAGCAATTGAGGTTAGGCATCTTCAAACATCAATGAGGATTACATAAAATGGTAAACCTTTCGCTCATTATACGATACAATAAGTCTATCCAAAAGACACAATAACCTTGGAGAAACTCGTTAATCACATCAGGCAGCCATTACAGCGTTCATTGCATTCGACTGTTCCTCCCATGAACACGAACATAAAAAATAAAAATGCAAAAAGATTGTACTCACCTACAACTACTTAAACAAGGCATTGCTTGTAGATTTTCTCCTTTACTACTTTCAGAACAATTTAATGCCAAAATGGCACTAATACTCATAATTCCGACGTGGTTTCGCCACCCTTCCTTTCCTTCCAGCTATCCTTTGGAATATGGGAAATATGGCCGTTTCCGACTCGCTTGATAAAAACAAGCTGAACAGCTCCTAGCAAAGGTTGTATAGACTCGCCCCTGTGAAGTCAGTTCAAGCGCTCCTTTTAAATTTCAATACTGGATCTCATCACTTAGTTTACGTTAAAATCTTGATCTACGCAAAAGAAAACAATTAAATGAAAACTAAGTAAATTGATCGTATATATTTTATAACTTTCACATTAATTCCGAGCTTTTGGCTTGAATTAATGGCAGAGTAATTATTGGAACTCAATTGTTATTTTATGAATAAACAATATTCACTGGTGGTAAATAACAGTAACCGCGATATAATTTTGTATTGATGACTGAAGCAACATTTTTATGTTAAAAAATATTTAAAGTAGTATTTCATCGAAGTGAGTATTTGGAAATACTGAAGAGGGGGTCATGCAACAATGGAAACATTTGACTTACAATTTCAAAAAGAAAAATGTACTGCCAGCAGCAACATCTCATGATGTTCAGCGACGCTTGAGGGATATAACTGGTTTACCGAGATGAACAAAGCCGATATTAACATCTACTGTGTGCAGCAAAATCCTGGGAAAAACAGCTAAATACCGCAGAAGAAATTTCTTAAAAATTCCCACTTACCCAAAACATCGACAATACATATTCAAAGCAGGTCAGTGATATCATTCTTATATTTTTTTCTTTTGGAAGATACATCTTATTTCATGGTTATCATTATAAGTACATAGCATTTTATGCTATTTGAAGAACATGACATGAATGCATACCTTTGTTCTTGAATGACATATGTTATAGGTACTAGAATATATACATTATATACTAATCTCACTGTTTTTGTATTGCTTCCATACCATAAATTATGTTATTTCAGATCCTAGGTCAATGATCTCACATGGCCAATATATAGGCCATCATTTGAAGCCCTTGATGAAATGGGTTATCAATTTATAAAAAGCCTTGCAAGGGAAATATGTAGATAAATATTTAGCTGAACTGTGCAGTAAAAGTGAGTTTTTTTTGCATGTAACTTGTTTTCAGTTTCAAATCTGCCAAATATCAGGAACAATTTTTAATACTACAGCTAAATACCTAGCAAAAGCACCCAACAAATGGAAGCAATTAGATGACCACCTCCCCCCATTAATGACAATGGTCGCGTTCAGCAGATACTCACCGGGATCAGGAGATCCCTCACCGGTGAGCGACCGGTCGTTGGGATCTGCTGAACGGTTGCTGAGCAGTGATCAGTCACGTGACCAAATAGCAGAAACATTCAAAATGGGCGGTAATGCAATACCTGTAGAAGCGCTGGCGATTTTAATTGCAGGAGACGATGATACTGTGAACAATTTGTTCCGTTTAATTCAACGCGAGACGAGATTCTTAAGAAGAAATCCCTAAGCCGTACGCCTCAGAAGAAATAGGCCGCGGAATGAAAACTATCACGAAAGGATAGTCCTTCGTTTTCAGGATGATAGCTTACTTAGTCGATGACAAACCTGAAGCCAGTTTTACTTGTTTTGCTTCAGTATCCTGAATTTCATATGTCATTCCTCCGTACGCATATATTTTTGCAACTATAGCACCAGAAGATGTGCTAGTACTGGGCGCAGCCATATTGATTCTCAACATGTTCCAACCAGTGATCGGTGATTTTCTCCGGTGGAAAAAATGGCGTCTGATCAATAACACCGGTGAGCTACCAAGGGCGTTCAGCAGAAATTGTCTCACCGGTTCCGCAACTGTTGAGTCTGCTGAATGCGACCAATGATTAAAGAAGCAATGTATTGGAGCTAATGGAGAAGAGGATGTATACGCAGGACTCTCACCCTGATCACACACTGTAAAGGAATGTTTCCTACATACTCAACTAGCGGACGATTTAACTGTACCGCAGTCTCTGTCCTTCTAATCATAATCCGGTAAGCAGTTCAGCTCTGTAAAGTAACAGAGTAGTCTTTCCTTCTTGTTCAAAAGCATTAATTTTGTGTGTGGTCAAACTCATTTTGTTTGTTTGGTATTTTCAGTGCTTCTTCACTGAATGGTATTTAAGGTTTTGTTGAATTCATTGTTAAAAGAGGCTTAGGATAATGAATCAATCTTTGGAAGTTTGTACTCTTAAGAATGACAATAAAGTGTTTTAATGTTGTTACCATCGAAGAATCATACCCTGCCAATATGCCGCTTTCTGCTAATACTTTTTTGATCCAGGCCATGCGGAGAAAAAATTCTGGTTTCTCAAGGGAAAGATAGGAGCAGGGGCGTAGCTAGGAATTAAGGCTGGGGGGGGGGTTTAGGTGCAACTAATACCGGCGTGTGTGGGGGTATGGAATATCCACCAGGATAAGCGGTAGGTGCGAGATTAATAAACTGCGGAATTTTAAGATAAAATGTTCAAAATGGTGAGTTTTACGGTTTTCTGAGGGATATTTCATAATCCTTACACTATTCTATTACGAATATCAATCCAATCAAGTTAAATGGATTAAACTTAAAAATTTCTCTAAGCTCGGGGGGGGGGGGGGGTTATCCCCCCAAAACCCCCCCCTCGCTGTGCCACTGGATAGGAGGGAACTACTTTTCAGTTTTTATGCAATTTAGAAGAAATAATATGTGGAAACAAAAGAAGGTATGTTTGCATTTAAATCAACAACCTAAAAAAACCTTTCAACATTGAAAAAAGGCTCTTCCACTGCATGAAAAGTGCTTGATCGGATCAACATCCCAAATATTTCAGCTGGCTTTTTGCCCCTAGATCCTCCACTGGCTATGACCTATGCCAGGTGTATTCTCATCCAGCACAGGCCGAATTTCCAATCAAACAGCAATTTCGGGGCCCACTAAAATGATGCAAACACAGGTATTGTTTTTAGTTTATATTACTAGCCCTTGAGTGGTAAAATTTGGAGACACCTGCTCTCGTACAAAGGTGGCATTAAGGTCACTGTTTTAGGCAATTCATCACTTTCCGTGGTGCCTTGGTGGTATGTAATTATGCCTCAGCAATAATGCACCTATGATCTGATAAGTATAGGCAAGTGGCAAGCTAGTGAAATAAAAACTTTCATTGGAGAGCCACCTTAAAAATTGCCATGTTTTCAATTTTTCCTAAAATTACAGGGGTAACAGTCTTCCCCTCCTCATCCCTCAATCTGCCGTACAGTGTCGAACATCATCTGGGGAATTTAGTGGGGGCACGGGGGCAATAGCTCCCCCCCAGATGCTTAAAAAATAGATGAAATTTTTAATACAAATTCCAATAAATTTTATATTTTAATATAAATATTTACATATTAATAACTACTTTATTAAAATTAAGAGTGCATTTCATGCAGTAATTGTTGCACATAGTTTTTAATCCCAAATATTAGAAGACCATTTGCCTGTCAGACTCTGGTGCCCCTTCCCCAGAAAAAAATTCTGGCTTCGCCCTTGTCGAGCATAACTATACTATGTATACATATATGTATAGTATGTATACATACTCATGTTCGTACCACTGGACCTAAAGACCTGTGGTACAATTCCTGGTTTAATGATTTATTTAAGGCCTAACATATTATCTTCAGAAAATATCTTCATTCTTCAGGTATTAGCTTAGCCTATTCAAATTTTATGTTGTGTGATGGGGCCTGTCCATGTGGGCTCAGCTTTGATACTCTAATAGGCCACATTTCGGTGATGTGGAAGTTTGCCCAATGTAGCTACCCCCACGGTTGCATTGCACTTCATAAACTCCACTATTCTTCTGCATAGGAGTTCAATCTTTCACATGTACGAATAGGAGCCTGGTTTTGGTGGTACAGTTAAATCTCATTGCTATGTTGTGTTTTTTTAGAACCCGTGAGATATGTTCCCAATATGTCAATGGTCCCAATGTATCAGGGAAAATGCTGCTGGTTTTGTTCTCACATCCGTCGCTTGATTGCTGGTCATTTCTATAGCCATTTCTGTTTTTCTCTCGGCCTTCAAAATGATGTCTTGATGATAGCCATCTTCTCCATTATTCCCCTCAGATGATGTTTCTCACTTTTTCAATGAATTTTTGTGTGGGTTCGGCTAGAATGGAGTGGGTTCGGCTATACAGCATTGTGATTACTGTGTGTTTCTGCAGTGGGTGATGGTGTGAAGATGATTCTAATTATCGCTCAGTGTGTCTTCTTCCTACATAACTCGTGACCCAATATCCCTGCCATTCTTCTTTTCATGAAGATGTCCAAGATTGGTGGTCTATTTTCTTATTCAATTTCCATCATATATGGATATGATGGAAATGGAATAAGAATACAAGTAATAGAATAATAGTACCAGATTGAATCGTCTTGATTTTTCAGATGTTCCAGGAATTCGTCTAGCTCCTTCTCTCACACTGCCCAATGACAAAACTATGACATCATCCATTCACACCTAAAATACCATAAGCATCATCCACCTCCCTCAAGAAGAGTTTTGATGTAATTCTGTTGGAATTCAGCACCTGCTCTTTGAACTTTTCCAAGTATGTAAAGGGTGGCTACAACCGGAAACAGTGTGTGGGGATCCCATGGCAGGATGTACCTTTTTTCTGTTCATAGAACTTTCTATTCCATAGGAAATTTAAGGTCTTTTACAAAACTTCATCATCTTCCGAATGTCTTCCAGTAATCCTTCAGCGACTAATGCTAGCATAGTCTTTACCGCTTTCTCCGATGGAATGCTTGTAAACAGTATTTCCACATCAAAACTCATCAGGAGGTCCGACACTATTCCTTGCAAATCTGCAAAATATGCACCTAGTGTTTTGTGAAAATAAATATCTTATGAGAGAAGGGTTTCACAAGGCTCGAAAGGTGACAAGCCAATTTGTGCGTTGCTAGGTCTCTTGAACTTACAATTAGGTGAAGAGGGCTGTCTACTTTTTTGATCTTGGGTAGGCCGTATAGATGTGGTGATTTTGGAGCCAGTTTGATGAGTTTCCTCCTTCCTACCTCAGGGATAGAGTACTAGAACATTTACATCATATATAAATAAAGATGCAGATCATTAACCTGCAATAGTATGTATTTCTCTGGTCAGTTATATCAGATTTGGATGATATTCTTCAATCTTACAAGCATTAGCCTAGACCCATGTTTGGTTGAACATCGTCTTGTTATGAACATGGCTACAGGTGGAATGTTCAGTGCCCAATAATATGTCCCATTACAAGCAAAACTCATAAGGATTACAAAATGAATGAGATGAAGTGGTACCTAAACACATCTTCCTGAAGTTCTAGACATCTTAACATATGCAGTGAGGGTCGTGCTCATTAATGTGGTCTATTACTTAAGGAAGTAAAAGTGGACTATCCAACAGTACTACTTCGCCCGAGGCATGTTTTATGCTCCATCTAAAACAGTAGGTAATTCCATATGGATAGAAGCCTGTGGATCTCTCACTCTTAAATTCTACAAAATAGGAAATAACCACAGACTAGCTAGAAGTGCACCTTCACAAAGTCAACTATGAATGCTTGTTTAACAAAAATTTTCCAGGGAGGATAAATCATTTGCCTTCACTGAGACCTGTTCTGTGCTGTGGTCCATGTCTACCAAACCTATAGTATCATGTGAATAAACATAGTTATCCATTCCAGTAAGTTATAGCTTTCTCCAGAAGTGTCTGATTACAAGGGCATACCCAGGACCAAGACTAGAGGGGGGCAAGCTATGGTCGTTCAAGTTACAACACAGGAAAGTTAAAAGAAACTAAAATTTCAAGCAAATTATAATAGCGCATTATTAGTTTTTAAAATTGCTTCCTCAAAAATCAAATATTTTTATTTTAATTACATGCTTTATACTAATATCACTTTTCTTGGATTTAAAGAAAATTTGTTCAAAACTTTCGCTTTGAACTACAATTACTTTTGCACCTAGGAGGGGGCAGGGAATGTTCTGCTCAATGGGAATGAGGGAATGTTGTACATGGCCTATATATTGGATTAGTCTCAGGTCCCTTCCATTGTTATATGAATCTTAAATGCACCATGAGGAGCACAGTAACCTAGTGGGTAGAATACTTGGCTGCTAGTCAAAGGGTTGGGTTCATATCCCAGGTGAAGCCTTCTCACATCCCCAAATAAAATTCTTGTTCAGTGAAGTGACCCTACCCTGAATGTGTAATATTCATATACCTGTGGTGGAGTCTGGGATGAGCTCTATCGCTACTGCATATTTCAACCTAATAAGTTATTATAATTTATTGTACACAAACAGCCATTTAAAATCACAGTCCAGGCTATCTCATTTAAGGAATATTAATGCTAATAAAATTCAAGATTCCATTATTGCCCACTCATTGTTTAATTTATACAAACTGATTTCTACATCAAGAAAAAAACTCCAGTACACTTGTGGCAATAAATATGCTCAGAAACTCTGCAAATTGTTATGACATGAACACTCATGTAGAACACTTTTAGAGGCATTACAATTTTCTTTTCCATTTGAATTTTTCAAAATATATCTCTGAAGTATCCACTCAATGTTTTACTGTTGGAATAATTTCAGCCACCTATTATTAAACATGGAAAGAAAATACTATACACAACCATCAATAGGTTAATAGTAATAATGCCCACATTTCTTTGAACAATAACCTTACTTTATTATTGATTTTTTGGGCACAATAACATTGAATTCAACGTTTCAATTATCAACAATCTATACAATGCTCCAAATCTGAAGACCCATTCTGCCTCATCTTCGGAGGGTATATATTTCCCGTCAATCAGATCAAGGAAAAAGAAATGCTATTTTGCAATCCACTTTTGACTTCTATTAACAGGAAAGGAATAATTTTAGTATAATGACAACATATGTTCCATCACATAACCCGCTTGTATATTTTTTAAGTCTTTGGAGGTGACCATTTAAATATTTATGAAATTGATGATGAAATCTGTTAACTGTCAGCAAAAAGCTTTAAAAAGTGAACATCCTTTCCCCTACTCCACTAAAATGACTAGCTTGAAATGATACCACTTTAATTTCATTAAAATTTCACCAACCACATTACATAAAATACCTCGAAGACATCTCACAAGACATGATGATCATGAAAATACAGAGAGAGTTATCTGAATGGTCACATTTGTGCCCGGAAAAATATCCTTCATTTGCCACAATTTGCCTACCATTCTCTTCATTTTTCCCAGGTACAAGTGACTGCTCAGATATGTCTCAGAATTGTCATGACATACTCATGAGATCATAATGCCTTATGAGATGTCTCTGAGATATTTGATGCTACATGAGCATATCTCGAACAGGCATCACTAAAGCTAAGATATTTTTCATCGAATATAAGATCAAATTAACAACTCTATACAAAGAATACATCATTGAAATCATCAATCATTCATTTCCATTCAATCTCTATTGAGGCATTATTTTAGTTCATACATTTACGGGCGAAACAGGGTTGTGGCCGGTAGCAAAAAATAACAAACAAGTATTCAATTGAACTATGACATACATTTTCCCAGTAAGCACTTAAAAAACATTCAATAGCTTTATTTAGTTTAACTTCAGCCTATTCAGCTTATTGGGCCTGATTACTGATGATGAATACTTTCAAAAACATTAATTTAAGGATCTCGTAATCTGCGATCCAATAAAAAAATTACTTGTCCCACTGGCCATTGGTAAGGTAAATACCCTATCACCCCTAATGGAGATGAACATTTCCATTACATCCCCATATGAAGCTACCCAGTCAAATCAATTAAGGAAGCCAAGATCTAACATAGATCTTAACAAAGGCCTTGCGCTAATTTTATAAGGGTGAATACCTTCAACTTCGAAATAAAAATAAAATAAAATAGCGGACTCATTACATATTGCTAGAATCAAAAATAATCCAAGCAATAACTTTTGAAGAATTGCCTCCGAAAGATGTGCCAAATAATGACATCACATTAATTTAGACATTTATGCTAGACTACAAAATCACTTGACCCACAAACTTAGGCAATTCTATCTTATCATATATGTATCTCTCTCATCTCAAATATATCATGTCTGACAATTACAAAATATATTTTTATATGTACAAGTAATAATTTAGAAAATAATTCATGTTATCAACTGTGCTATCCCATTATTTTTGGTCAGGCGAATTGCTTTCCTCATCTTCATATACTACATACACTTTCTAGTTAGATTGAAATGTGAGTTACTTCTGAGTAAAAAAATACAAGGTGATTTTGTGCATTTTAATCAATAGCAAACTAAAATTATTAACAATAACAACTGGTAAATCATAGGTTTCAAAATGCATAAATAACAAAATGTGATTATTTACACTTATATACCAACTCATAATTCTTTTAAACATCTTCTGTGGATATAATTTTCAGACACTAAATTTTTTTATTCTCGATGTTTTGCAACAATATTGTACAGGAAATGCATCAACTATGTACATATACACACATAATACTCATTCATTATGAGACCAAACAATATATTATTAACAATAGCAGAATTCTTTTGAATCCTTCCTTTAAGGAATGTAAAATTGACAGTTTTGTTGATCAATATTAGGATTTTCCAAAGCAAATTGCTTTGCTTTGATTGTCTGGAAAGATCAGCAGATCTTATTCTCAACTTTTTCAGGACTGAAAACCATTGCTTTCCATTCACTTGTTGGTTTGAGATCAGTAATAAAAATTATATCTTCACCTTTTACAAAAGATTACAACTTGCGAACGAGAAATAGTCCATTAGGTAAGAAACTGAAGTATTGAATCCACATCTTTACACTCCCGTGAGTGTATGTAGATTCATTACCCACCAAAATCAACTCAACTTAAAATCACCAAATTACACTTTCTTCAGCATTGGTAAATTCAGTGACTCAGGAATTTCAATGTCTTCTAACCGAATATTGGATGGGTTGAAAGGAAACCTTACGGGGAAGCTGAACTTAGTCTCCATCAGTAGGGTCTGAAATAAAGGTTTAAAAATCAATATTCACATATAAATTTATGATAAGAGTATATACTATTCTATGTTCATATTCAAAAGATTAAGAAATGGGGAAAAAATTAGAAAATAGGTAATATATTTTAACCATGGTAAGAACCCTTAGTATTTCTGAACTAGGATTAAGCGTCTACTCATCCATCATAGTTAACATGAACCATAGCTCATTTATCGGTTTTTTCTATAAGTATATTCATGCTTTACGCCTTTGTTTTTCCAGCTATCAGCAAGCGTTATTACAGTATCAATCAGGTAAGATGATACCGTGCTTCTTCCCTGAGGAAACCAGATAAAATACTGGTTCAACTGCCATGAGAAACACGTATCAAAATGGAGGGAAATCCTAATAAACCCGCAATGTCTATTGAACTACTCTGTGGAGACTTTCATTCAGAGAGTGCACATGTTCACTGCTGAGCACGTCAACAACACAACAGGCAGTTGAAAACCTGAGCATTTCCTTTTTTGTCTCAGATTATAACCCATGTCTCTACGGAGGTATTCCAAAACCCTCCTTCAATTCTATCCTGATCAACTTTTTGAAACCTCCACAAATCCTATAGCATTAGTGAACTCAAGATTGACTTGTAAGGTTGCCCATAGTAATTGAACGTGATTATTGGCCGTTTTTAACTGGCTCCAAAAACCTCGTCAAATTCTTTTAGAATTTTCCAGGAGTCCTCTAGAAAATCTCTTAGCATTGTAAATTGTTCCCCAAAAGACTTCCATAGAGGCTTTCGTTAAAATCAGAAAACCTATGTGATTTAAAAACAGAAACTTACAGAAACCTTATGAAATCTATGCATTTCTATCAGGGATATGAGTGCTGCAGACACAAATCCATGACTAACAGCCCTTGCTCAAGCCAGAAAATTGCCTTGCATGGTGACATTATAAAAAAGGGCCCCCAAGTGCCAAAAAGTGTCTCCAATTCGATGGAAAGATTACAGAATTAGAAATTGCTCAGTGCTCAATGGGAGGAGATGAGGGACCATAAATGAGGAAAATGGGAAAGAATATTTCAATAGAACCCTAGTTTTGTGTTCCCTGGACAAAATTTTTCCAGTTATTTGCTCTTTAATTTTCTCAAGTTCCATCAATTATCACTCCTCTTATGTTTCACTATATTTTACACTTTCCTCCTATTTACCCTTTGATAAGGTCCCAAATACAATCTCTGCACATCACAAGTAATATGGTAAAATTTCCAACAAACAATGGAAGAATTCATAATCATTTCTGAAGGTTGTGGTTCAAAAAATTAGCCCCTACCATAGTATAGAAATTTTCAGTAACTTGATTTCTCATTATAGACCACTATGAAAATATCTTCTAAGTATTTAATGAGCAAAGATTATCTGCATCTTCAACTCTTAATTCCTTAATAAATAACTCTTAAACCCTTCATTAAAATTTTTGGAAAGTCTTTAGTACAGGGGCACAGCTAAGAATTTACTTTGAGGTGTGGGGTATTGCATACCTGTCAGGGTAAGTAAGTGGGAGTTGCAGGGGCCCTCCAGAAAATTTTAAGATTAATGGTTCAAAATGACTAGTTTTACCGAGATATTTGATTAATCCTAACACTATTCTATAAGTAATACTGATCCATTAAGTAAAATGGATTAAACTTAAAAATTTCTCTGAGTTCTGAGGGGGGTTTTATCCCCCAAAATCCCCCCTTGATGTGCCACTGCTTTTGTACAACCTCTCCAAATGAACCCACTCAAACAATTTTTCCAGTAATGGCTTTGATGAATTATAACTTAATGCATTTAACTGATTCAAATGCATTTACATCTTGAAATAAGCAAGATTTTGATGTTAATTCCACAGTTTCTCCACTCCCTCTATGTTCAGGTATGAACATGGGTAGCTGGGTGAAAAAGGTAGCTGGGTAACATTAAAAAAACAGCTAAAACAATCTCAAACATACTTCAGAAATTCAAAACTTAAAATAAATTCCATTACGCAAAAAGGATTTTTCATTACCTGTGACTGAGATGGTCGGCTATTTAATGTCTGCTGAATTTTCCTAATAAATGTAAGGGGTACTTTTTCTTCAAAGTCATCTGCAGCTGTGTACACATTCAATATTTTCACAATCTGAAAAGAATAATATTCAAATTAATTATGAAGCAAGCACTTAAGAAATAAATCTACATAGCAATGAAATCTATTACATTAATTTTTCCTAATCTCAAAAATCAGCAGAAAATTCCATAACCACATAATTATATAACAAATAACTTACAATTTGAGTACTTTCTTATTAAGTATTTTTTTAAATGATAGCTCAATCCATACAAGGTAAACAGTGATCAGTCATAATGGAAACTATGAGCCAAAATTAAATTATCATCTTATTCAGAAAATAATCTCAGATCAAAAATTTTCCCATTAAAAACATGATACATATTACACATTCATAAACCATTTGCTAACTTGGAAAGACAGCAAGTTAATTTTGCAATGATGTGAAAATTTGAGCAAGGTTTTGATATAACTGATAAACCTAGAAATCTCTACTAGATCCCGACTGTACTTAGGTTCCTGCTTTGCTGGCTGGGTTTGTTAGCGAGGAAGACCTAGGAAAAGACTTGGTATCATGGCTGAATGTGATAAATGTCCAAAAAATAAATAAATATATAATGATTGGATAGAGGAGGCAGCTTTTAAAAATAAGTATAAGCAACAGTATACGACCAAAATCAGCTGCGACAAGGACCTTAGTGAGGGGAATGCACAAAAAATAATTGGTAGGAACGGAAGAGATTGAAAATTAAATTCCTCAAATTTTGGTGGTTACACCCCCAATAAGTCTAAATTTTCTAATAATAAATGACACCGTCAGGTTAATTAATCAAAATAAAGAATAATATCACAGAACAGCATTTTGAAACAACTTATTAAAACAAACCAGATCTTAGCGGAGTCTGGCAATTATTTTTGTCTCCGTATGACTTGATTATCAATGGTTATTGATAGTGATTTTTTTCACCAAAGCATTGTCAATTTTTTTGCCCTTAAACATAGTTAAATTGTAGAACTAACTTAATGATAAGTTGGATAATGAATTGTCACCAGAATTATTAAATACAAAGATTTTGAAATTCAGTTTGAACCCCAAAAGACCAGAGTGCCATACCTGGAATGATGAAAGCTTATCACACATCTCACAAACACTTTGTACATCATCATCAGTCTTTCTAGCTTGCAGGAGATGTGCTGCTTGAATTATTGGCTGGAGCATTTCTGTAACCTGTGCCTCCTGAAAAAACATATCCCATTAGATTCAATATCATTCACATAATACAATATAGAAATTATATTGGGTTGCACATATTAAAAAAAAAAGAATTCCTAGTCACCACTAAGAATAGTATTTTTTGCAGTGCCGTAGCCTACCATGAAGTAAGACTTTGAGATAACCAAATACATGGTGATGCTTTCAGGAATTCCAGTGGAATAGCCAGTTGTGTACACTTACAGAGTCACAAGTTTACTCAGTACAAAAATTATGCTAAATATAAGAATGACGCTCCAAACTGTTGCAGGCTATCTCTGTAGTAGACCATGATCGAACTTATGCAGGTACAAAGAACCTCATGAGGGAGTTGTAAAATTTTTTTTGTAAAATTCGGGCTTATTCAAAGCTAATGGGATCAATAACCCCTAAAACATTGTGTGAAAAGTAAATGCTCACATCTAATCCATTAAAATGATTTTCAAAGGAATGATTGGATAATTTTGAAAAAAAAATCTGATACGTATTCATTATTTACTATCATCATGCATGCCCATTACGAGCAGTAAAGACTCACTTCATTCTACGGCATAAATGTAAATAAATTCTAATGTAATTGTAAACTCTATATTTTTACATTAACTTTACATTAAAGTATAAAGGAGAGTCGACTTCAAATAGCAATGCAAATAAATACCAATCAAAATTAAAACACTACCTGCATATGATGCTCTCTTGCCCATTCTTCAAGATGGGAAAGATTGTAACGAATCTGCATTCCTTTGGCCCAATGACAAAGATCCTTCCTCATCATCAGATTATTCAATGCAGAAGCGCAGATGAAATAAAATACCTAGAAAAAAACATAAAAATTAGTCACTTTAGAGATAAATCTTACACACAAAAAGAAAGATACAGGGTAAACTCAAAGATTTTGCACTGATTAATATGGGAATGATTTGGAGTCTGTAAGAGATCTCCCACTACAAGGTGTTCAGCCAATCACGGCAGAAAAATTCATGAATTATTCCCGGTTTTCCAGTGAAATTTTACAATTTTCCAGGTTAATATTTCGTGATTACTGTGATAGATAAGAATTTTAAAACAGCCAAAATTACTTCCACACTTTTAACCCTTTCACTGCTGTGAACGTACCTAGTACGTTCGCACTCCAGACTGCTGTGAACGTACATACTTTTTCTTCCTCCTTGCCATGCACTTTCGCAAAAGCACTTCGAAGGGTCCCTAATCCGGG
Source organism: Ischnura elegans (assembly GCF_921293095.1). NCBI lineage: Eukaryota > Metazoa > Arthropoda > Insecta > Odonata > Coenagrionidae > Ischnura > Ischnura elegans. The sequence continues at coordinate 29,702,259 of NC_060257.1, read as the reverse complement.
ACCGTTTCCTCGACTAGCTTACCCACGCAGGACCGTCTCATCGACCTTACCAGCAGGGGGGCCTCCCTCCTGAAAAGTGACCGTTCTCACTGCAATTTGAAAATCAATCGATCAATCCGATCATCAAAAAATTATTGTTTTCATCGCATTCCTGCCAATCAAGCAATCAAGTACGTCTTTGAACCGTGTTTCTGCAATGAAAAATAACGATTTTGTTAACTTTGCTAAAATGGCCATTATCCGGTGTTCCGCAGCCACGTTTTTAGCCAAGTTAACAAAATCGTTATTTTTCATCGCAGAAACATGGTTCAAAGACATATGTACATACTTGATTGCTTCATTGGCAAGAGTGCGATGCAAACAATCATTTTTTGATGATCGGATTGATTTTCAAATTGCAGTCAGAGCGGTCACTTTTCGGGAGGGAAGCCCCCGCTGGTAGGGTCGATGAGACAGTCCTGCAAAGGTGAGCTCGTCGAGGATAGGGTCCCGGATTAGCGACCCTTTGGAGAGTGTACCACGCCCATTATTAAAGTACCTGCTCCATGGGCCCATGAAATGCATTTTGACCTTTCCACCGCATGTGAGGAGAAGGTTTTCGGAGATTGAACAGCAGCGAAAGGGTTAAATATTATTATATATTTCTGCTACTTCATTCATTCACACGGCACCTTAAGCGCAAACATACATATAAATTCAGAGGTAAGGAAAGAAAGGGATAGGAACATATAATGGAAAAAGGACGAGGACAATGGTGCTGCGGTAGATGGAAAAAGCCAGAAATCAGAGGGTATAAATGCAGCCTGACTGGGACTCGTATGTAAAAGGACAAGGAATAGGATAGTTAGCACACAATGTAATAAAAATAAAAATTTATTCAGTGTAAGCCAAGAAGCTCCTTCAACCTTATAAGTAAATACTGATGTCACCTGGCATTGTATTCTTTGTTTTTTTGAGTCTCAATTGAGTCAAGAGTGCTAGATATTTCGATTCTGTTGTCTTGTCTCACATTCCACGTTTCGATGTGGCTGTAAAAATTCTACTAAGATACTGAATTTAAAATTACGACAAACACATTTTAGGCCAGAAATTGGGCGTTGAACTGGGAAAATATTATGTGAAATGAATTTGAAGCAAAAGATTTTGAAATTCCAGGTTGGAGCAAAAATTCATGAATAATTCAAGCATAATTACAAGGACTAAAAATTCACGCACAATTTCCAATTTACCCAGTTGCTGGACACCCTGCACTAATCATAATCATAAAAATAAGTCAGAAACTTATTCAAAACAACTTTCACCAGGATTTTTTGAAACTGTAAAATTTGGCCACATAAAATACAATGATAATGCATAGTAAAATTGTAGATAAAATCATGATAAAATCCATTCTAGCTTATCTTCCACCTTCAAGTCAAGGAAAAGAATAGGCTATTGCCATTTTAGAGGGGTGGAAGTAGAGGAAATGGGGTAATAAAGTTGTTAGATATTCTTCTCAATTGCCAATAAGGGAGTTTCTTCTGCAGAATCAAGGTGGAATGGGGTAATTAATTGTAGTAGGTAATTGATACCCTAGTACATACAAGAAGAAATAGAAGTATGAGTATTTGAAGAGAGATAGCAATTTCAAATTAGCATTTTGGGAAGTAATGCTCATCACGACCCACAGAACGCAGGGTTTATTATTGAAAACACCAAGACCCAGTGTCCATAAGCCACTCTGTGATTTAACAGAATAGTTGACAAGGATGATACAGTTACTGCTTTGGACTGATTTTTTTGTTAGACCTGTTTTTCATTTGGCTGGGGAATTAGGCTACTGGGGCAAAAATAATTGATTATTTTTGTACTTACTTGACGGAACAACTGTCCAATCAACTGAGGATCGACACCATGCAATCGAAGCATTTTGTGCAGCTGGCTGAGTTCCTCCAGCAGGGCGTTGAGTGACCTCTGGCTGCCTCCAGCCAAGTCTCCAGGCTCTGCTCCAGGCGTTCCAGGAACAGATGTCCTTCCCCCAGAATCTACAAGAGACCCCTCTCGACTGACAGATGCAGCCCGGCCACGCATTCCCACTGGCTTCTGCCCTGAGAGACCAAGTATGGCATCGTGCTCAAGAATTGCTGGAACAACCATTTGTTGAACTCTTTCCTCTACATATTTTATCACGCCCTAGAAAAAGAAACCAAACATGTTAATTAACTCAAAGTAAATATCAACATATTAATAGGTAATTCAATCATTTGAAACTTTATGGAAAGTAATATAGAAATGAATAGTGCAGTAACTTTGTGTTTTCCACACTTTCATATTTACTAGACCTGAAATGGTTCCAATGCGTGAAGCACCATTTTCAATAGGTGAGGTGGGACAAACCATTAGGGTATAAATATGGGTACGGTATTTAGGTGGGGAACTGGTGGGGATAGGGGGAAGTAGAATTTTGGAAGAGATGATAACATGTTTTAGTAGACGGAAGGGCCAAACGTTGTAAAATGGAGAAATCGGTTAACCCTTTCACATCAAACATCGGGTTGACCCAATCAGCATTTTCTTTCACAGAAGACCTAACATTGGGTATAGCTGCCACTGATTTTCCAACACAAACGACCGGACGTCAGCTATAACTGGCAGGGGGAAGGGAAGAGACCACTGAGAAAGGAATGGTTGGATGCACTCAGGCCCTGCCTGAGACCCAGCTTAGGGAGACCTTAGGACCACTTCTCGGCAATTAAGCCCGACCCTCCCACTCATTTATGATACCCCTCACTGCAGGAATCCGTTATAAAGTGGCTATATTGTAAATGGTTTTTGCAAGGAAATATTGTTGCATACTCCAATTTTTAAATTCTTTGAAATGAATTATTCACTCTGTTCTGTGCGTAAGCACCTTTTCAATGAATTTTTAGAGTTACTAATAACCGAATTCTGGCTTTACAATCTAAGTACATTGTGTTCACTAACTTTGTTATTGTCAATACTAGAAATCCATTTAAAATCCCACGCTGCTTAAAAAATGTTAGTTATTCTTAAAGAAGAGTAAAGTATTGAAAATCAAATGCAATATTTGGTTTAAAAAACACTGGTAAATTAGTAGAATAGCCATGGACTTGAGCTAAGATAGGGTAAGAGGGTCTAGTCCATTGACTGGGGTAATTGCTGGGCACCCCGCTGAGTTGGGTTCTGAATCGGAGGGACGAGAATACCAGGGCAAATCCTCCCCAAAAAAGAGCTCCTTACAGAGAGGTTTAAAATATTCTTATGCCACTTGTGGCACGGAAAATGTTTTACTCTCGTAGGCACAGGAAAGGGTTAAGGGAGCTAAGGAACCTAAGTTAACCCACTTCCCTGACTCCCTTCCGGTTCAAAAACTACATGCATATATGTATCCTGACTGTTAAACCTCACCTCTTGAAAATGACATTAGATGCATTGAAACTGGTTGAAAACTAGTACAAATTGAAGTCTAGAAAAAGAAAAGTTTGCAGATAAGTAATTCACAGATGAGGTTGAGCCTTATATTTTGAACTCTAACAAGCTGTGGGCAGTGGCGGCTTGCCCATAAGGACTGTCGGACGCCACCCCTCCCAAAGATCCCAAAGATTTGAAAAAGGAAAAAAAATTAAATACCCATTCAATTGTAATTACACATCTATTAACCAAGGTGATTTTTCAATCGCATACATCGAAAATGTAGGAAAAACACACAAAAATAGCGCAAGAAGTTCGCATTAGTAGCCGTGGGGCGCTGGCCAGGACGTACCAATCCATCACCATGCAGTTATATGAAGAGTGGTAGTGGTGGGGGCTGCTGGTGCTATGACGTATCTAAGCTTGTGCATTATGGAAGTCTTGGGATGCCGTCCGAGCATGCGCAGAATGATGTATCTAGTGAGTTGATATCACCGCACCACCCAGTGGCCATGTAATCTTGGTGTTGCACTGTTGCAGAATACCTTGTTTTGGTGACCAGTTGACTTATTATGTGTAAATTGTTTTAATGTAAATAGGCCTAGTTGTAGTTGAGTTAATCAAGTTAGTGATTGTTTTGTGTATTAGTGGTCTCTAGATTGCCAGAAAAACTCACTAAATTACACAAAATATTAAAAAATTTTGACTCCCCGGAGGAGTGTGCCCCTCCCAGCACTTGACTCACGAGCTGCCACTGGTTGTGGGGTAACTATAGTCACAGTCTGATGTCAAGCTCACTAATGTTATGGATTCTAATAGCACTGAGTAAACCATTGAAATTTATGCATTAGGGGAAGTGTTAAAATGTATTCCAGGGAAAAGGAGAAGCCACAATAAAATATATCAGATACATAAAATGTTTATTAAATATATCAGCTAGAAAAGATGAAGAGAGGAACTCGCTATTTATATGAGAAAAAGTAATGCAATGAACTAAAATATAACTGTGGTTACATTTAAGGTCCACAAAAATTGTAGTGATGGAGAAAAGGGAGGTTGCTCTGCAGGACGTTCAAGATCTTATAGATACTAATTAAATTAAAAATTTTGTGGGGTGTGATTTCATGATCATCTTTTCAAATAGAAATTTTAGATAAATAAAAAAATGCATATCACCAGTAATAGATGAATTATCAAATACATTTTGTGAGTGCTGTAAGGGACAGATTCCATAGGCGAGAAGATGTAAGGAGCAGGTTCCTTATCATCCAGCATAACCCTAATTAGGTTTACCTTCCATTACCACCTAAAAATGTTATTTCCCACAAATATTTACCTGGTAAATCCAGACAGCAATGTCACTCAAGACCTGCCGATATTCAGAGAGATCGAAATTCCTCAAGCACTGTTCATTCTGCTTTGGTGTATTCTGAGCTTGAAAGGCCTTTAAAAGAGACAAAAATTTGTTCAGTTGATGATAATTACAGAGAACTAAACATATTGGTGGTATTGATAAAAATTACTTTGAATAAAGGGTAACATATTTCAAAAGTAGATACCCAAAAAGGTTTTCTTTAATTGTGCACATTCTTTTGATGGGCGATTATTTAAATATAACACGGATTCAAAATGGTACTTACTTTATCCCCACTGTATTGCTTCAAGTTATGAAGAAGCCTCAATGTATTAGTCAGCCATAAAACAGTGGTATCAAAGTCATCGTGACGCTTCTTGATCACTCTCTTAATACTGTTTATCATTGTAGTCAGGAGGGAACAAACTTTGTCATCATCATTGATGAAGTCAGTATGCCGAATGCACATGAAGATAATGTACGCAGGTAGGCCAGGGAGCAATGTAAGGGCTAATTTTGGTTTCAGGTCTGAAAAAAAAAGGCAGCAAATATTATGGATCAGTCTTCATGATATACCGCTACAGCTTTTTACATATTTGCTCCGCCACTTGCCACACTTGAAATTAAAATAAATATTTCACATCAGAATGCATACAGAATTTAAATGCGAGCATTAAAAATGCATTATGATGATTTGGCATCAGAAAAGGAAAGATAGTGCTTAAGTGACAAGCAACAAGAAGCTAGTGTGCCCTGTCATCAATACTGGTTATCCAGAAAGTCTTCTTATGCCCCACTAAATTTCAAACGAAATGCACAGGGTTTTCAGCCAATCAAAGCAGAAAAATTGATGCACAATCCCAGGTTTTCCAGGGAAAATTTTGCAAAAATTTCAGGTTAATCTTACGTCATTACTGTGATAGATAAGAATTTTAAAAACACCTTCAGTACTTTAAAAATATATTGTATTCATGTAGTACACCAGACTCCCTATTATCCGGCTGCGGCTTATCTATGTTGCAGATTATCCAAGCATTACTTTCACTCTCGTTCAATGTTTTTGCGATTTTTATAAAAAAAATAAAATCTGACTCAAAATCGCCAGATTTACTGCATTTTAATGCTAGGCTACAGCAGGCCTATTATTTCAATTAGAATTCCCTTTGTAAAATGGAATTATTTTCTTTACTTACTGACGAGGAATGTTTTGAGTTGTATTGGCTGTACAGAAAATGCGTAAAAAATGAGTAATTTAAAAACATTTATGCCGGACAACGCCCCTCTCTCCCAGGGGTTACTCCATATTCCCTGAGCCCAGGTCTGCCCCTGAGTCACACGTAAATATAATGCAGTGCTGGGAGTTATGTTTTTGTCTATAGTTCATTGACAACTTCATCAGTGTACAAGGTCTATGATTTTATGTCATTAACTTTCAGTTTTGCAAGTTCATCCCTAAGATGCCCTTGATTTTAAGGCTTCTAGGCACAAAAATTGAAATGTACTATCATTTGTACATGATACATTGCACATCCACAAGGACAGATGTTAGGGTCCTTACCAATGATTAGATGCCTCATGATGATGGCTTCATCCTGCTGCCGGTATTCAAACATTCCCATGTACTCTCTCTCCATCTTTCTCACAACAGGAATGGATGGACCCAATGTTGCACTGGGCTGCACAACACCATTTGTGGTTTTAGGAGCAGATGGTGCTGTAACCTCCGGAATGGTCAATAAGTCTATTCCTAATGATGAGAGAGAATAGAATTCACCAACAAATTTAGCTAAAACATGGATAAAGACCCAAAAGATATTCTGAACTTCTAAAAGGAAGGAATGAAAACGTTATGAATACATTCTGAGGCGGCACTTGAGAGGGGAATTTTGAGGAATAACTGTTTACTTTAAATGCAAAATCGGGTTTGAAAAGAATAAGAAATCAATTTCCTTCACCAAGACAAAAAGTAATACCTACTTCATTACATAAATACTGAAGCCAGATTTGAAAGCATGATTTCATTCGTATTTCCATTGATAGAAGCACTTATTTTTGTAAACCCCAATAAAATGTTTGGTTCAGTTCAACAATGTACATAGGCCTAATTGCAACACAGATGACTCATTATGTTTAAAGACAATTCAAAGTATTTTCATGAAGTCTGTCACACAGATATAGAAATTAAAAAATGTTGAACTGAACTGACTTTTATTGAAGTTCAGGAAAATTAGATGCCTCAAACCATTACACTGCATGAAAAGTTGTATTGATGGCGTGATTAATAATGAAAACCCAACTGATAATTTAAATCAGTATCCAAAGAAAGCAAATGTTTTAACTTTTAGTCACCAGGTTTATACACCCAATGGTCACCATTCACTGCCAGAATGGGAAAGCCAGGCACCAAGTAGAGTTTTTTTTCTATGCCCACACAGGCACGAACGGTGCTTAATGGCACGAGTTAATCAACCTCTTCTTGCGGCCAGTAATGCTTCGTGTTTTAGGCTAATTATATCATGAAAAATGGCAGGGAAAACCTCAGCTCACCAGTGAGATTCACTTGTAATTTGCCAAAAATAAATTTACCTCCAGTATCCCTGAGTTTTTTCGCAAGCACTTTGAGGTTCTTCTTGTATTTCCTAGCTTGCTCTGTCATAGCATCCAATTTTTCTTGCAGGTCCTGAAAAATCAAAAGTAAGAGTTAATATGATGCAAATTTATCTCATTGAATTGACTCCTAAATTAAATGTCAATGATATAATACAGCAAAAAAATAGCTGTAATATCAAGGACATTTATTTTAATGAAGTATATTTTAAATGAACCTTGAGCTATTGGTCCAGCAAATAATTGGACCTTAATATTACTGCCAAAACTATCAGTAATATTTATAACGATAAGCAGATATATAGTTTTCTGTTAACATATAATATTCATAATCCAATGCCAATTGATAACAATCAATTAAAGCATAATTAACTTATTGAACAAGCAACAGAGAATAATATTTGCAAGCACAACATAATAAATGTCTTAACTAAATGTCGCCAAGTGTTATCATTTTAACACCTTCCTAAAAGTAGAATAAATAATTTTTCATTTTGCCACAAGGAACCGAAGCTGGTATCCTAAAAAAACAGCAATAAATCTACTGATACTGACAACAACAGAAGATAAAAATATCTCAATGCAAAACATGCAAAAACAGAACTTATGACAGATTTGGAGATTAAAAAGGAAATGGAGGAGGAGGAAGAGGTTACGAGGAGTTAGTGAATAGATGCAGAGAAATAAGGTGTAAACCATGCTGAAGAAAGAGATGGAATCAGTAAACAGAGACATGCTGAGATGATCTGTTGGACTTGCATTCAGGATGATTAATCTGTATCTCGGAATTTGGCCTCAAATTTGAATGACATCGCACATTTAGCAAAATACTAGCATTGTTGAGAATTTTCTTTTCTTTAACTAGCATTGTTAGGAAGTTAACTAGCATTGTTAAGAAGCAACAACGATGACATCATAGGAATTTATTCCTATGATGTCATCGTTGTTGCTTTAATCAATGAATTAACCTTTGAACAAATCAGTTCCAAAAGCCCTTCAAATGTAGTCATTTTTATTCTGAGATCCAGAATAACCCCCCTGGCTTCAATATGAACCTACCTTGACCACTAATTACCTCGAGCAACAATAAATAACAAATTATTACCAGATTTTCAGAAGTAAGTCTTTTGATTTCGTGCTGCAGAATAGCCTCTGACTGTGTGTGAGGACCTTTCCCAAGATTCAAAGCAAGGAGCCGTTGCTGCCGATCGTTATCTTCCCTCAACCTATCAATCTCTTGCCTCAATTCCTCACCGAGAATCTCTCGTCGACTCTTCTCAATTTGTAACTCATCCTCCAATTGCCTATAACAGAGAATAGGAGAATATTTTATAGGAAGTGAAACAATTTAACAGTGACAAAAATATCCACAGAAATAAATATATATAACGAGAACACTGGCTATCATTGAAAAAAGCACTTACAAAATCACACAAGGTTCATTCCAATAGTAATAACAACATTAACCATCAGTACTCTATCTGAGATATATCAAGGTCATGGCTAGTGGAGAGGGAGGTGCACAGGGTGAAGCAGTTTAAAGCCCCCAGAAATTTTTGGGAGATACAGTCTCGTGTTACTCTGGCACCATCCACGGTAATAGTATCTCAGCTTCATGAAAAGGGTGATGAAAGAATTTGTCATTTATTTTGGAATGAACCCCATAACACTTGCTTTGAGAGCACAGCCATAGAAAAAACAGGCTTGATCATACTGTCTTCACAAATACAGCACACTCCCGATTATATGGGCTAATGATGGGGAGAGATGGCACGAATAATTGGAAAACATGGATAAACCAAACTTTCGCTTTAATGTATTGTAATGTTCATAATTTACGTAAAACAAACAATATATTATTATTCATGCTATTATTCTGATATTTTAGAGTGCTTGCCAGATTCGTTGAGAGCTTTCTTTGCCAGTCCATGATCTTTATAGTGGCAATAACATGGTTGCACTCATATTATTACTGCTCCATATAAGATGTGGCTTCAAAAACCATGCATCTGTGGCTGCGTAATCATGGATACAGAATAGTGGTTTGCACCAATTCCTCAAAACCACTGCTCGACGTCGTAAATTACACTTTCAGGTGCCACATCACGTAGTCGTGTCTCGCACAAGTTGCCCAGGTTGCAACTGCTGCGGGGCGTGTATCTGTGATCAAGGAGCATGGTGGTGCACTGCAAGTCTTTGAAAACAGGAACACGGGGCTCCCGTGAATGCAGCGAGCGCGCGATCGCTTCCGCTTTACGAAGGGGATTCTAATCGAAATAATAAGTCCGGTGTATCCTAGCATTAAAATGCAGTAATTCCGGTGATTTTGTGGTTTTATTTTTTTATAACAATCGCATCAAATATTGAACGAGAGTAAAAATTATGCACGGATAATCCGCAACATGGATACACCGGATAATCAGGAGTCTGGTATATTTAAAAAACTTTAACTTCAATGCATTAGAAGTAAATTAACTCTTTACACCAACCTGTTTATCTTCTTTTGAGCTTCAAAGGCCATCACTAATTCTCCATCTTCATTGATTATGTCAACATCACTTCCATAGCTAGCATTTGCAACACTCTTGATACCCTGAGTTTGGTTTGCAAGAACACCACGCAACTGTACACATTCTTCTCTCCTCCTTTCCAACTCCTCTTGTAGGGCAACAAATTGGTCTAAAAAAGAATCAGAAATGAATTACACATTGTTTCATTAGCATAAAGGCAAATAGAACTTGCAATGCAAATCAAGAGGTGAAACGGAAGAAAGGTAATCATAACATTTTCAAATCAAGATAAATGTAGGTATGTACTAACTATGAAAAATTATGCTAAGGACTAGAAAAAAAGGTTTCATTCCTTTAGAAGAGAAACAGTGGTGGTTTAGAACAAAACTGAGACACATAAACATGAGGAAACTATAGTTCAGATTAGAGCTTGTGAATTTGACTGGGTTTCCATCTTATGCCTGATGCTCAGCTTAATTTTCTGTAGAAGGGTTTCATAAAAGGTTAAAAAAAATGCATGAAACACTTAGCATTATTATCTCATGAAAAAACTAGCTAAATTCCATTATAAATTTTTTAAATCAAATTTTGGCATAAATTTGTAATGAGCAAAGACATGCTTAAAGCTGGCTAGATTAAGAGAAAACAAAAAAAGCTACACAAAATGTTTTATCATGAGCATCAGCCATAACAGAATAAACAAGAATCACTTCAATGGTAGGCCTGAGAATAACCAGTTGACCAGTACATGAAATTCCCCCGTCCATTATTCTGCTCTGCTATCAGATTCACAAAACCAGTAATTGAAGTGATATTCCTGCAAAGGTTTCCTTAGCGATGTTCATGATGAGTGCAGTTATCCAGGTTTTCCAGCCGAGTTTCGTGTAGCGAGTGACGACAGTTTCAAAAGCCATCCTGCTTTCATCTTCAGGTCGAAGGTGAGAAGCTCATTATTTCACGGCTTTATATATTGCATTCCATTGTTCTGCTGAGTGCTGATTGGCTAGCACTCTCATCTATGTATTACTGAGGGAGTAGCCATAGTCTTGGTTAAAATTTTCTATTTTATGGATTTCCAAAGCTTTTCTAATCTGCCTTGGATAAAAGTGGCTTTCCTTTACCAATATTTTTGTCCTTTCAAAATCAATCCTACGATCTGCTTCACTCCATGCATGTTCTGCAATGGCTGACAAGTTAAATTGCTTTTGTTTCGCGTCTCTTGCATGCTCCTTGATCCTCGTGGCCATTCCTCAGCATGTTTCGCCCACATACGATTTTCTACAGGAGCATGGTAATTCATAAACGCCTTTGTATTGCTCTTGTGGGATACAGTCTTTTGGCCCTGGCACAATGATGTGGATATTAGTTACACAATTGAATATTGTGACTACGTCATGTTTCCTCAGGATCCTGGATATCCTTTCCAAAGTTCCTGCAATGCACTCATCAGTAATTTAAGTGGTTTCATAATGATCCATTCATAACACATACTACCAGAAACACAAATAGTGGTCATTGGACTTGAATTTTGAACAAAGTGCTAAGTTATATATCATGTCCAATTCACATATCTATCTATCTGTTAGTATGATTCCCTTGCATGTTTTCCGCTAGTGGCACTAGCTTTAGTAATCTCCTCACTTAACCTTATTATGTACACTCAACATTAACAAACTCCATACATGGATAGAGTTACGAATGGCATTTGTCATTACACTGTGGAATTCAACCTATTCAACCTAAGAAAAAATCTCAGGATCATTCTTTCATATGATGATCTCCCAAAATTGGCTTCAAATTAGGTTTTGTATCACCTCCATGATGGCGCAACATTTATCCACTCCTCATCCTTCCAGAACCTATCCTAACCCAGGGGCATCGTCGTACTCATCGCAGATCGCGATTTCATCGAGGCATTGTACAATACCTTTTCCCAAATTTCAATGCTCATGAGGACACAGGGTAAGAAAGCCTCATAGACCTGGCAACTACAGAGCAACACCACAAAGTCAGAAGACTTTAATCCTGTCATGATATTCGACTAAAAAGAAATTACAAAAAATAGGCTATACTAAACTTATCTGGGTTTGAATCGTGGTCGGGTTAATACATTTTGGTGGTGAATTTCTTCTGCTGCCATATTTTTTCCTAACTGATCCACAGATAAGTTCACAGGTACTCCCCCGACTTAAGACCATCCAAAGTAATGACCAAAATTATTCAGAATAATAAGTTTTGAAATATAGCTAAAATTTCTTCAGAAAAAATGCCACAAATATCCCATTTGTTCCTACAACAACATTATCCTCAGCAGCAGTTTATTTGCAATTTTGTTTCACAGCAGTTTTTTTGCAAATTTGTTTCTGGACCACCTGTGATTCTAATTTCCTCACAAAGAGAAAGCCTTCACGACCCTTTCACTAAGTCATAGTAAACTATGGGGAGTCTCTAGGTTCAAACCGCTATGAAATGTTTTGGGGAAATAGTCTCTTGCATGAATTAACCCCCTGAAATCAAGACTAGAGAGATCACCAGGGTGGAGTCAAGGGGTTCAAACCCCCCTAAAATGTAGGGAATACACAGTCTAAGGTGTAGCCCTACAAGCTGAAAGCCCCCTAAAAATTGTTTCTAGGCCTTGCCAATGCACTCATTTCACTCCCACCAAAAAGCTCTGTCTAAAACATCAACCAGATATTCCAAGTCCAACCATATTCACTGTTCACCCATGTTTGAATGGCAATAAAAACCAGTCAACATTCACAAACCCTAATTTCAGACAGCCACACATATATTCAGGATAAGATATTAAAAGAATAATTAAGTTGGCCATGCTGGTTCTTACCCTGCCAGATATTCCCATATGCTAGGTTGCATACAAAGAATATATGAGGATTCAGTTGCTATAAGAATACACTGCCAAAACTTAACATAATTTTCAGAGATTACGTAGAGCAATAAAAAATTTCTCAGGAATTAATTAGAGCTACCGCAGTAATTGTCAAACAAAGCATCCTATGGATACAACTGTATTACTCAAACGAGCTTATAAATATTGATAACTTTAATTTACTCACCCATTAATTCCGAAGCTCCTTCACTTCCCTTTTCTCCCTCAGCCACAGATTTCCTTATTGCATTCAAGGCCTCCCTTAGTTTTGAATTTTCCATTTCCAACTCTTGCAACTGGAGGAAGAAATAAAAAAAAGAGGAGATTTTACTATGGATGGTATATATGGAGGGGTCTCTTCACATTCGAAATTTGGTACATAATGAAAGATTAAAAACATAAATTATTTCAAATTTCAAAATCAAAGATTGGATGAAAATTCAAAATTTTAATTTTGCTGATCAAAGGAGGTGTATGCAGAAACACTAATGGGGAAAATGTTCTCCTCAACTAAGCAGGTGTTCAGCCTCATAAGGGCTACTAATTGGAGTGAACTGACCAGGGAAGAGTATGAAGTATTTTAGAGGTTGATATTTCATAAGGGTAACCTTTAGAACCAACAGAATAAGGAACTATTGGAACAGTGACGGCAAATTTGATGTACATATTTTTCATTAGAGAATAACACAAGATGGGTTTCATGCCATCTTACAAAATCTGCATTGTGTGAAATTGTTTAAAAAAATGGACTTCAAAAAGCTGCCGCAAGCAACTTAAGTAAAATTACAGTGAGCCATGCAGCTTTTTACCTCCCAGGATCCAAGCGTCATCTATAGATGACAGCAAAAGATTCTAAAACAATGCAAATATTTTTTATTATAATGACTTGTGTCCATCATTTTTGATACCCCTTCTCAGACTAAATGAGAAAAAAATTTCAGATTATGGTAAAGTTAAAATTTTTACCTTCGGGCTGAAAGTGTTAATTGAAAAAAATAATCAAATATTCATTTTTTAATCTTAAAATTAATGTGAATTAAAAAAATAACAATCAATAGGGCATCATTATAGGGATTATTTTATAACAAAGGAATTTTAGAAATTTCCTACCGAATAACAATGGAAAACAATCATTTTATACGGAATGTGGCTTAAAAAAGGCAAAATGTGAACTTAAGGCAAGGCATTTTACATGATATGCAGCTTGATGTCAAGTGGCAGGCATTATAACACCAAAAATTAAATTAAATAAACTTCAAATTTTGTTGATAGAATGCTGAAAGTCATAGTCAATGTGGATTACCACTGAAATTGCTATAATCAAATCGCTTTGTCTCCATAGCTATTTGTTTCCAAAATCCGCCTGAATTTTCAAAAAATATTTAACTTTACGCCTCTGGTAGCAGCAGATAATATCACCCTTGCATGAAAACATTTGACATCTTACACCCTTATACCTATTAGTTCACAACTTCATTGCACAGGAAAAAAATTGATCCCAAAAAATATAATCATCATGTGCTCATTGACATGGGAAACTGCGAGTCTACTGCATCAAATAGAATAGATACTGAGTAAAGTGAAAATTTTGGTTTAACTAAAGACTATCCGTTGTTCTTATAGCAGCCAAATATGATCTCAGTGGACCAGAGACTGCTTTCCTCTCTGGACTTGCATCAATTCTTAATTTTTTTCCAAATCAGATAAACCACTGCTTCAAGAGCTGTGTCATCCAAAATTCTGAGAAAATTTTCATCATACTTTTTAAATAAATGCGAGAAAAGGTATCAATTTTTTTTCAAAATCGCAAAACTTTTTCTTAGTCAGATAACATAAACTTTGGCCCCAGAACTCTATGCTCCAAAATCCTGAGTAAAATTCAGGCATATTTTTTTAAACAAACGCCTTTGAAGATGTAAGTCTTATTTTGGTCCACCCTGATTGTCAGCTTACTAGGACACCTCTCCTGATCATGCCCCAATTGACATTGATAATTGAGAGTATACTACATACCATACTCAGAATGAGCAGACTGAAAGGTGTGGCCTATCCTAAGATTATCTAGAGTTCTAGTAGCAGCCAAATTCAATCTCCGTGGGTTGGAGAATGCGTTCCTCTCAGTAAATCTTTTTTTCTTAACCACAAAAAAATTTTATTAATGAGATAATATAAACTACTGCCACAAAGCTATACACTCCAAAATCCTGAATAAAATTCAGGCAGATTTTGGAAACAAAAGCCTTTGAAGCCTTTCTTATCTTGGTCTAACGAAAGTCTTATTTTGGCTCACGCTGACTAGCAGCTCAATAGGACCCCTGATCACGCACTCATTGACATTGATAATTGAGATCCATACTAAGGAGACTAAAAAGTTTTGGCCTACCCTAAGATTATCTCGAGTTCTAGTAGCAGCCAAATTCGATCTCCTTGGACTGGAGACTGCTTTCCTCTCGGAGCCATTGTCAATTCCTCCTGAGCCCCTTCCGTCCTCATCGTCATCTTCAAAGTCCCTCTCCGCTTCCTCCAGCCTCCTCTCCAGGCTTCCCTTCTCTCTTTCCAGCTCCTTGATCTTCTGCTGAAGCTTCAGGATTAGTGCCACTGAAGTCTCGCTACCATCTCCCTTTACCAAAAGAAAGCACATATAAACCATACCAATCAATATCATTTATGATGATGCATAAAAAAATATATTGCAGATGAAGATGATGGAAAAGAAATTTTCTGATGATATCCATAAGCAGAATGACATTTAGAGCACAGTGATAACTTTAAATACTAATTCAATTTGAGAAAACACAGAATTATTAATTTTAATCATAAAATTTATTGAAAAGCTTATGAAAAAAGACATGCTGAGAAAACCGATACCTTTTATTAGTGTAAGTGCATCAGCCACCAACCCTGACAGCTTAAAATTATCCCCAACATTTCACTGATCCCCACTCAAAATTTTGGGAAAAAAGTAAATATTGAAACAGCTTTCTAACATTTGAAAAAATAAAATTATCACCTAGGGGGAATAAAAATCTGAGACAAGCATTACTGTAATTACATAAAAATTTATCACAACATCTGATTTTGATTAAAATCCTTTTGCTGCCACAGCTGATTAAGTAAATAATGCTTTTCAACAGTTTTGCCAAACTTTGCTGCCAGTTTGACAAAAATGACTAAAAAAACTCTATCCCCTCAACTACACCCCCATACAAATGAATTCCACATCCCTTAACCCAAAAGAAAATCCTGGCAATGGCCTTGATGATAAAAATCAGGCCAACTAAATTTCCATAAGTTGAGCCCCAACATGCTTTTATAAAAAACAAGATTCTGAAATCATTTACATTTCATTCCAAGAATTAAGAAATTATATTCTTCACTGAATGTGGACTAATCTTTTCAAAGGGTGAAATCTTAAAAGAATAAATGCTTCCAGCAGGTTTCCGCAGGGACAATTTGGAAATCTGTTCAACTTCAGATACACATGATCCTCTGTTAAAAGTAGTAAAACATGGAATTTTTACATGGTAGCTTATAGGTTAAAATTAAATTTCACTACTTATTCCCACAAAATCACCAATTATTTCCAAAAAATCTAACACTGAAAATCTATTTCCATATGCATCCACCAAAAACTGTACATTATGGGATGCAGGAGGATCATCTAAGACATTATAAGATGCAAAGAAGAGAAGTAAAAAGACTACACTAAACAATGAAACAGGATATAGATTAAAGTTAACCCAAACACTATAAAATCACACACAACAGTGTAAAAGGAGAACAGTTCTAAGACAAACTCAACACAGACTGACACTGTCTCAAAAATATTTGAAGTAAAAAATTATTTGAAGATATCAGGGTTAAAAAAATATTACCGTATAAGCGCGTGTAAGGGGCACGACTTTTCTCCCGGACATTGCAGCCGAAAATGGGGGTGTGCCTCTTACACAAACTTCTTATCTTCCCCCCTCCCCTTCCCCGGTCGCAAGTCCAAGGGGAACTGAGTAGCCTTGGTTTTCAGCGTGAGTCAGTCATCTGAAACCCTGGGTCAAAATCAAGCGGCAGGCAGGGGAGTTTCTCCCTTAGTGACGTATTTTTTAAATGCTCCTGTTTGCTTTTCTTGTAAGCATCGCGCCGTCACGTCTGTACCCCAGAGGTGAGCATGGAAGATCGCGCAGGGTTTTTCGCTCCGGAGTGCGCGCTACATTCACTGCCACGAGTGGGCATCCCGCGGCATTTATACTGCATACAGTAAACGCTTATCAAACGTATAGAAACGCGTAGTTTTGAAGGACATACCTGGTTAATAGTCAACATTGTCTTGCCGAGCAATTTCCATTACGCTGAGCACCTGATATTTCAAAATTCATCTTCAGACGCTAATATTAGGATTTTTGCAACTGAAAATTATATTGGTGTCAAAACCTGCGGTTAAAAAATTCGAACGAGTGTGTTCATTGTTGGACTAAATGGTGGATAGAAGAAATCGGAAATGCTTATAAGTGAAGAGCGCTGAAGGAGAGGTCGAGGGGAAGGAGCGCGCTTCCTCCCCTCCGTATTTCAAGCTACGAGGCTATGAGCGAAGGAGCAAGGGAAGAGCACGTCTGATCTTGCATGCGACGTCATTGCCTTCAAAGCGAAGGGGCGACGGTGCACCAATGTGGTATACGCAGTTTGAGTTGCCTGAAGTTTCCAGTCCGTCTCGTCTTGTTTGATTGCGCTTATGCTACGCTTGTTTCTTCCGAAATTGTGCTGTTTGGACTATGTTGAATGTAAGTAGCCTTGTTTTAACTATAAATCTTTGTGTCAATCAATTAGACCTTAAAAAACTTAAATTGTCAGATATACGTCGCGTTAGGTCCCATTCTTTTTAGAACCTCGTGCGTGTCATACAATTGCTGAAAGATTTCGAGATATCTTCGAGCTCAGAAGGTGACTCACCTAGAATTTGACCTCCAGAAACTCGGAGAATTGAACCTGGTAGACCGAAAAGGGTCAGTTGGTGAGATGGGGTAGGGATGAAACACGTTTCCATTGTTCCCCTTTAACTTGATATTTTCCCGTGGAGTCTCGGAAAGGAAAAAAACGGCCGAGGCATTGGCTGATGGAGGGCCGAGTGTAGTTCCGTTAGGCCCCTTGCACACACACCGATTTTGGACGGCCGACGAATATCGGCCGACATTTTACCGGCGAAGCGATGCTTGCACACACGCCGGATTTTTACCGGTCAAACGATAAGTTGCTATCTATGTTTTTGAGCCGGCGCCGGCGATCCACAGTGACAATGGCCGGCAGATAACCGGCATTTTGCCGGTGCCCGCGCGTGGTCGGTACGTGTGCAAGCTCCAATGCTCTCCGATTGTTCGCTATTGGAATGTGGACGGCCGATATTTTACCGGCCGTCAAAAATCGGTGTGTGTGCAAGGGACCTTAAATCTACGACGTGGTTATTATCCTACGGGGCTGAGATTGCCCCGATTGTTGTCCAATCTCTTGGGAAGGTTCATGTTATGTGCCTGTCGTGTTTTGCCTTAAAATTTTTCACGGATGCAATTCTATTGCAGTACTCCTGCGAGAGCTTTTAAACAAAATTGTTCGTGAGTAGGACAAGCAACGTAGAGCGATGGCGTATGCGAAGAGAGGATAGGAACTCTTTCTACTCCCTCTTATGCCGCTATTACCGCCGCAGTTATCAAAATTTCCTCTTTCAAATAGTACTGAAAGAGGAAATTTCGATAACTGTCGAAATTCCGGGCATACGCCTGCCACACCGCACGATAGGATAAAAATTGTCGCAAAATTTTTTTCTTTATAATTTCGATGCTCAAAATAGGGGTGCGCCTCTTACACGTGTGCGCCTCTTACACAAGCTTATACGGTATACACAGCTAAAATGAAAACTTTATGACTTTCCTTCTGATTGACAATTAAAATAAAGTCTACATCATATTACCCCTCCTATCACCTGAATGTTACCAATGTACTGTTAGATTTAAGAAAGCATGCATATGTTTACTTACAGTTAAATAGGTATGTTTGTGTACTATTTCTGAAAACTAACGGAGATAATAGGAACAATTGAGCACTAGTCAATGAAGGTTATTGTCAGAGATTTTCACACAAAAATATCAATATCTCACCTCCCAATTAAAACGGAGAATCTAACAAGCTACACATTGGACTACTCATAAACTTCATCCAACAATACAACAAAATATTGATACAATGTGTTCTCACTAGACTAAAGAATAAAATATATCTATGAAAAGTTACAAAATCACATCACCAACCTGAAAGTGTACAATGCCAGCAAAACCAAGTCATCTCCCCAAAAACATCACTTATAGTGCTCAAATTGCCTAAAACTCCCCACAAAACAAATTTTACGCATTGTAGAAACTTGCAAGCTGGTTTATCATTATCTAGTCAACGGGTACCTAAACATTTAACCCTCATCCTTCTCATTTTAAACACAAGTGTCTTTGTTTAAATGAAAAATTGAAAAAATCATGGAGAAGAGATGATCATCAAAGTAATCAACAATGAGGAAACAATATGTAAAGGTAAAATGAGATATTAAATCAGTAAAAAAATCATAAAATCAAGCATGAATGAGAATGAAGTTCTCAGTACAAAAAATTGAGATAAAAAATTAGAAATGGCCATTGGAAAACAACAATAGGTAGTTAAAATGAACACCATAGCCATGTGTTTATTGAGACCTATGCTCAAATGAGGAAAGTGCGGAATAAATATAATGCAACAAAACAAAAATGGGATACTCTATAAGAAAGAGAAAATGATTAGAAATAAAGATAAATGAAGCAATCAATTGTTGCATTACAGATTAATTAGTATTTTGAGGCTTTCAGGATTCAAGAGTACTGCAAATTCATTTGTTTGCAATAGATCAATTCTCTTCCATAGAATATTTTCCAATTGAAGTGACTTTGAAATGAAGATAGAATATTAGAAGCCACCAGGCACAGCAGTTAACTGTTCACCTAAATGCAAAAGAAGGCCTTCATTATGTCCAAGGTGTCCACTGTTCAGGAATTAAAAAAGATCATACCCGAGATTTCCAGGGGAATTGTTTAGTTTTCCAGGGAATTAACTGGTCTGAAACATATACATTTTCGTTGCCTAAATATTGCTCATAAGATTGAAATTACTGAGCACAGGAATAGTTGTCAAGTCATTTTAATGTCGTGTTTTAACTTCTGAGATAATAGAAACTTATCTACACATGCAAGTTACTCAAATTAGAAGAGCCTTCTATACATTATACAAAACTTCAGCTCATATATCAACCCATGAAGAAAAAAGCAGCAGAGGAATGATTACGTCATCATGATCTTTACAAAACATATCAACACATAACGGACACCCTTTACTACCTCCTCTAACAGATGTCAATCTAAAACTTTCAAAACAACGACAACGAATTTAACACCATGAAATATTACAGCTAGAAAATACAATTACTGGGTACTCAGGTCCAACAACCAAATAGTTCTGCTAAATAGTTTCCATATATGAGCCGCAAGTAGGCTAATAAAAGAAGAATATCAAATAAGTAACTGTTCCTGATATATAATTATTTTCATGGACAGTTATTGGAAGAGGACCTTCCATTGAAGAGAGTTAAGAGTCAGAGAATCCTGGGAAAATTGGAGAAAAAAATATAGTAAAAATTATTTTTTGATCCACTCTTTGAGAGCATAGCGAGGAATACAACCCATTGGTATAGTTCTTGCTGGACAGAGCATGCATAAAAACCAATTTTTCCAAGGCATTTGCCAAATTCCCTGAGTTTACATAGAAGACCAAAATTCTCCATGTATTCCAAGTTAGTGGACACCCTGGCACCAAATAATAACCAAAATATAAATTGGGTTATTGATGAATCATAGACACCACCAAATTATCCACAAAAACCAGTTGAAAGTTATGTATTACCTGAGCAGTTGGCTGTGGAATTGATTTCCGCCCTTGCTGCTGCCAATCTATGGCATCAACACGGGTATGACTATTAGTTGCCGTCGAAGATGCTGCACTACGGACTGACCCATATCCAAAATCCTTAAATAAGAACTCACATTGTATCAGGTCTAATGAATCAATCAAAGCAAACAACTAATGTGCAAATAAGCAATAACCTTCATCAAAATATGCATGCCTATACTGATAATGAAACAGGTACTTCATAAATAAATAAACAATAAAGGATTTCATGCACAGAAATACAGAAAAAATATCCTTACATCCTCCGGAAGCTCGGAAGATGCACTGACAACACTGGTCGTGCTTGCATTGGAAAGACTTCGATGGTGTTCACCAGCCAGATTACTTCCACCTTTCATAACCAGTTCCCTTTCAAGACTGTCACGCTGCTGCTCCAAAACATGGTACTCCATCAAGAGCTTTTGGTAAGCATTTCGATCCTGGTCGTGCTCTTGATTCAAGAAAGCAGCTTCCTCTTCAAGACGTTTTTTCAGACGTTCTAAGAATGCGAAAAAATATTGAAAACTTGAGCATTCTTGACTTCTTATTTCCTATACTTTTGCAATACAAATTAGAGCAGTAAAAAACTAGCAAGAGCTGTGTATATATTTCTTTTTTTACAACATCTAAGTATACTGAATGGTATGCAATGTTAATATGGATTCCATTGTTTTAATCTAACAGAGTTTTAATGGACATAAAAAATGTAAGGTTTATGAAAATATATTTCTGTACTTTGTGATATTATGTATTTTCAATATTGCACTGTGTGAAATTGCCGGTCCTTAACCCTGTAACCTTTTTCCTCCTATTGACATAAACCACTCAAAACTTTTGGACTTCATTTCTTGGCTTGACTGATAGCCATCTTCTGTGAAAGATCCCAAGACATAACCCAAGTAACATTTTTGGTTGGCCCTCTGTTGGCAGATGGTGGGACACAGCGGTTGGCCCATGGTATGATTTGGCCACCTCGCCAACCGTATCCCAACCAACGATTCCCCAACGATGGGCCAACAGAGCATTACAGTCGGGCCTTCGTATTCCCAACTATAGGCCAACCCCTCTCCAACGATACACCGTTGGCCCTTTTCAATTCTGCCATCCGTTTCCCAACGAAAGCTATATTTTACTGGCATTCCTCATTTTTATAGAATGAGAGTTAAATTAATTTACCTTCTCACTTGATATGATACCGGTACATAGATAGAATCTTTACCTTTAACTCCCGATAAATCAAAATGAAATTAAATACATTAACAATCAATGCTATAGGACAAAGTAAGGTTACAGTGGTTAAAAGTGGAAAACAAAAAATCAATATCAGTTCAGAAGGTCCCCAACTTTTATTTTCACAAATTAGGACACTTTTTATTAGGACAAAATTAGGAAAATTTCAACAGCACCTTTCCATATTACAATATGGCACACACAAAAACTGTCCATCTTCTTTGTAGGGCAACAAAACACACTTAGATAAAATCTGGGTGGACTGTGCAATTTGCATCCAGGTAGTAATTTTTTTACTACAAATATACCAATGGTACCACTTCTAAGAGGTAATTCAAAGAAATCCTCCTTAATTTCAAACATGTCACACTGCAAGATGTACACCCCTGAGTTATTTGATTCAATTGCCTTCACAATTCCTATTCTCTGGTCTTCGGTAACGAAATTGTTAAGTTTAGTCCATTTTACTTAATTGGATTAATAAGTGCAAGATTTAGGGATATTAATAGGAATCACAGAAACACTGATTGAGTATAATATAGTTGATGTATTTTCCATAAAATAATAATTGTGCAGTTGTTATTTAGGTTTACTCCTACAAATTCAATCTCATTCTCTTCAGAGAGGACTAAATCACTCACTTTGTCCATTGAAACACTGTTTTCATTAAAACTTCCACTTGTACTAGATATGCCACAATCTGAAAAAATATACATATCGATCTATCTAAATTAATGATGAAAAGTTTAAAATTCCACGAAACTATCTGTTTAAGGTAACATGATTTTAGGAATGCCAGTTTTGTAAGACTTACCAAATGAGGTCAATGCCTTATTTTTGTTAGAAGCACTCGACTTATTTTATTTAACTGCTATCACAAAGACATAGTGAATGATTAACATATAAAAGCAATCCCTAACAACCAAACAAGTTTTGGTTGTTAGGTTGCTAGGGAACCATGTGAACCGTATCCTGCAACTTATGCAATCGTACTATAATGTTATGATGTCCCAACAGTGGCCCAATGATAATCCATTTCGTAGGGCCATCGTTGGGGATTTCCGTTGGGCCAACAGCATAAACCGTTTTGTTGGGCCGACGAACAATATCTGCGTTGGGCCAACAGTGGAATTTGGTAGGCATATCCACCCACAATGAGCCAACCGTGACTACGGTTCCCCAACCGAGGCCCAACGGTCAATGTTACTTGGGAACATTATTATTAATGGTAAAATCAGAATCAAAATTAATGGTAACTAGGATTGGTAATAACTTAGTAACATAATATCAATAAATATGTACAAAGCTAAGTTATGTCAACATTTTTTGTGTATTCTGCTCTTATATATAAATATATTTTTTATATACCTATATGTACTCCGAGAACTACTTTTACCATGAATTAAACGAGGTCAAGATAAGAAGAAAAAAAAAACTATTAATATTAGAGAGTCAAACAAGCTGTTCTAACACTGCACCGTATAGTATGCTCAATCAAGTGTTTTTTTACTAAATGTCATATCAATTCAATGAAATATAACTATGGAATTTTATAAAAATAATAATGCACTCTCACATATATTTTCCAACCAATGAAAGTTGACATAAAAGTTCTTTTACTTCCATAATACGAAGCATCACTTCTACTCAATGCATCTTTTATTGTGATGCATAAATCTTTAAAAATTGTATCTTGGTATTTTTAAGGAGGACAGAATGAACATTTATAAAAAATTTGCCAGTTTTACCTATTTTTTTTCCTCAGAGTTAAGCTTTTCTTTGAAATACAGGAAATATTTTTTTACAAGGGTTTACTATAAATACCCAGACAATTTCAAGATTGAAGAGTAAGTTAGAATGGCTGAAGAATAGTAAGGAATAAAATATATAAACTACTTGCTTACCTTCAGCACTGATTTTCTCCGCCTCAATTTTTTCATCCATTTGCTCTAGTTCAGCCTTCAGCTTACCAATTTCTTCTATAAATTTATCCTTTTCCTCCTTTTCTTCCTTGTTGAGCATCTCCAGCCGGTCTTTCTCCTGTCAAAATCAAAACAAGCATTAAGTATTTCAGACAGTATGTTGAAGCTACTGTTTTCAATCCACTATATGTATGGTTTATAAAAGCAAATTTAAAAGAGTTCTTGAGTAATTCTGATGTTCATAATCACTCCACCAGGAATCATGATGCCCAACAACACAATTATACCCACAAAATTCAGCCTCTCAGAGACCAAAAACTGTGGGTCTACATTTGCACTACAAATTGCCAATGGAGAAATGATACATTAATTGTTTCAAATCTAGAGTGGAACAACTTTTAAACACAAATTTGTATTCCTCTTTTGAAGAATATACACAAGATACGTCCAAATTACCTATTTCCCCTGTGTACCTAAGATATTTCCCGTGTACCTGTATTGTCACATGAGCAAGATTGTTTTCATTCCAAACTATTCATTTAATATACTGTAAATCAGATGACTCCCATACCAGGTACAATATAGTCTCAGGATACCTAAGATTATTATTATCATTATTTAGTAGTAAAATCCTTTTCACAGAGATTAACAGTTATAAAGTTGAATTCAATTGTTGAGGCCTTCACTTTGTAGAATTCCATATTTAATGTTTGGAAAGGAAATTGCTTAGCTTTTCTACAAAACACACACTTTATTGCCGACTAGTTTCGGTTACACTGTACCATTATCAAGACTAGTGATACACATCAGAATTTGCCGGTATATATACTCTGTGGTCGGGTGATTGGAGGGGAAGGGGAGGGGGGAGAGGTAAGTGACGGGGAAGGTGAAGGAGGGAAGAGATAGTGAGAAAAACCAGAGGTAGTTACAAAGTAGAGCGTGGGTTGGCGTCACAAGGATTTTTTGGGGTGTAATAGTGGAATGTCTAGAAGGGGGGAGTGGAAAGGGAAAAGGTGGTCATTAGCAATGGGTTCTTTCCTCTTTACAATTTTTAAAATTTCCAACTGTTCTCTGATGTCCAGCTGTGTTCCTTTTTTGACTCGGTGAAGCAATTCCGGGGTAAAATCCGCTTGGTGGCCTTCCTCCCGAAGATGGGTAGCGAATTGAGACATCCCAGTGTTGTTGTAGTAATCGCGCCGGTGTTCCTCCGCTCGTACGGTCAGACTTCTTCCTGTTTGTCCTATGTATTTGGAGTCACAATCACCACACCTTAATTGGTAGACCCCGCTCTTGAGGGCTGAATCAGTGGGGTCCTTGACTGAAGGTAGCATGCTCTTCAGGTTAGAATTATTGTAAAAGGCCGGTTTTATGTTGATTACTTTGAGTAATTTTTCCAATTCTTCCAATTTTTCCTTCTATTAAATTGGAAAAATTACTCAAAGTAATCAACATAAAACCGGCCTTTTACAATAATTCTAACCTGAAGAGCATGCTACCTTCAGTCAAGGACCCCACTGATTCAGCCCTCAAGAGCGGGGTCTACCAATTAAGGTGTGGTGATTGTGACTCCAAATACATAGGACAAACAGGAAGAAGTCTGACCGTACGAGCGGAGGAACACCGGTGCGATTACTACAACAACACTGGGATGTCTCAATTCGCTACCCATCTTCGGGAGGAAGGCCACCAAGCGGATTTTACCCCGGAATTGCTTCACCGAGTCAAAAAAGGAACACAGCTGGACATCAGAGAACAGTTGGAAATTTTAAAAATTGTAAAGAGGAAAGAACCCATTGCTAATGACCACCTTTTCCCTTTCCACTCCCCCCTTCTAGACATTCCACTATTACACCCCAAAAAATCCTTGTGACGCCAACCCACGCTCTACTTTGTAACTACCTCTGGTTTTTCTCACTATCTCTTCCCTCCTTCACCTTCCCCGTCACTTACCTCTCCCCCCTCCCCTTCCCCTCCAATCACCCGACCACAGAGTATATATACCGGCAAATTCTGATGTGTATCACCAGTCTTGATAATGGTACAGTGTAACCGAAACTAGTCGGCAATAAAGTGTGTGTTTTGTAGAAAAGCTAAGCAATTTCCTTTCCAAACATTAGTTATAAAGTTATTTATTTTTTTTAAATAAGGATCAGTTCCACAATAAGAAATCTGATTCTTTGCTAATTATAACTTTCTAAAACACATGACAGCTACCTGTGCAGCCTTTCGCATTCGACTAGGTGTCAGTTCTTAAATTGCGTTTGCAGCAAGATGATAATGACCCTTTGACCCTTTCAAGCTTATCATTTAATAATGCACCACACTCATGAAAGATTATATTATCAATATATCTTAATCACAAATTCTAATTACATGTTAGACCATACTGCTAATCATTACACCTACTGCACAGTTAAACTTTCAATCATGAGTCATAAAATTATTTGTGAAGTGATCATCAATTTCACCTACAAAATATAGGAAAATATATGAAACATCCATGTTTAATTCTCATTTTAGTTTTCTCATATGTACAAAAATCAGCACCAACCTGTAGAATATCCATCTTTTCATCCCTTTCTTGAGTTAAAGCTTGCTTCAACTGCTCTAACTCCGCCTCCAAGATCTCCAGCCGTCCGGCCTTGCCTTTCCATTCCATTTCTGATGCTTTCACCAGCTCCAGTTGATGCCTAACATCGTTCAACTCATTGTGTACATTCTTAAGGGCCTCTCGTTCTTTTGTCTGATTGGATTTGAATCGGTAAAAGTGAGAGAAGAATTAGAAAGAGGAAAGAGATAGTGAGGCTATCAGCCAACAAGATAAGTTTAAGAAAGATAAGGCATGAGCAGATAATGAGACATTTCACTGCATTTTTCACTTCATTACAATAACAATCACAATGATTAAGGGCCTCCATTGATCATAATGTGGCTTATTGAGAAATTCGAGTTGAAATTAAGTTTTACAAAAGAATGTGTAAACGTATTCATGGAGGTTTTTGAGATTTATTTTTAGGGTAATTATTTAAATGACCACACTAAAATATATGCAACCAAAACAAAATGAAATAAATATAATAATAAATGGAATTAAAGCTATTAAATGTGAGGATACTCAAAGAGAAAATCTTAAAAGATAAAGGTCATTTTTTTGGCACAATGATTTCAGCTAGAATAAAATTAGGTTTTTCCATATTTTGTGTTTTCAAAAAATTAATTCGGTTCCGATATTTCAATTTAAAAAGAGTTCCCATTCCACATGAAAGCTTAAGACCACCAAAGAGATATTTCAAGAATTTCAAAATTTTTACTTTATTTCAGCTCATTTGAATGCATCACATCATTGAAATTAATAATGCACCACAGATAACATGAACTAGAAAATTAGATTTCAACGGTGAAAATATTCTTGATATCAAAGGTACGGATGAAAGGATCCTTGGTATATACTGCTAGGTCATTGGATAATTTTAGAGAGAAAAGCATTTTCTATTGCTTGCTAAAATACCAAGCTATGATCTAAGGATTAGGTCATCAATTCATATGAAAAAGTGGCGAAACCTGAATTTTTGCAAAACCAACTAAATTTTGCTCCATCATCACATTATTATGGTGCATGAAAATTGGATGCATCTACCAATAAGGCGTAAATGTAAAAAACCAGATTCTGATAAGATTATTTTCAGTGAATTTAGATCCAATTTCACCATGAGCCGTAATATCTGTGGATCTTTGGGTTCAACGAATCCGATATGACCATCCCTAAATGAAAATAAAATCAAAACTTGTTGTGATGGTTCAATTCAATTTCTCAATTCTATGCCAAGAATCCAAATCAAAAATGAGTATTTACCAAGGTGAAAAATCGATTTTTCAATTCCAGTGGTACTTCAAAACACAAATTTATACATGACCATGCTTCCAACAGTGATTTTAATTTTTACACCATGCAATTGTAAAAACGAAACACATTTGAATCAGCATAGTGAACATTTCTTCCATGCCATGATCCCATAGTTATGTTGAATATACATAAATTTTCTAGTGGACAAAATTGTCTCCAACTTCTACTTTGATACCTCCTCTGCACAAATGCTCAACAATTGCCCAACGAATCAAATCCGCTCATCTAGTAGCCCTAGTAGCAGTAGACTAGTAGTAGAAGAGCGGATTTGATTCGGTGGGGGATTGCTGAGCATTTGTGCAGTGGACGACTTGGTGTTGTAATGTCAATAGAGTGGAATCGATTTCACATTGATCCTATGAATTACCAAATTGAAACATGTATCCACTGCCACACATCGATTTCCTATGGTGGTAATGGGATCAGAATTGACGGGATTCGGTATTGGTAGATGCAAAATCGAAATGCCAGATCCTGAATCTGGATCGGAATCGCTAAAATTTTGGGATCGACCCATCACTAAAAAATTTCTACGCACTATTTGCAGATATCATTTCATATGAATAAACTCAAACAGGCCAGCTAAAACCTCCCTATTTTTCACATGAAAAAATTATTTTCATGAGCTCTCTTCAAAACCTATCACCTCTTCAAAACTTTAGCTATCATGTTGAAATTTACAGGGGGTACGGATTTGGCAGTTGAAAACATTTAAATGTATCTCAAGTTGAAATTTTGACCTACATATTTACTTACAAAATTAAGGCAGATATAATATTTTTATATATTTGAGATACAAGAAAATGTTGAAAAAGTTACACAGCACATATACACCCTGAAAATATCATGATAATAACAAAAAATATGATATAACTCTTTCCAGGTGAATCATTTAGTCGACTCTTCTCAGGATTTCCACTGGGTTGAATCTTAATGTATCACTAAAGTTTCACTCATCTCGATGATGATAGATGAGTTGTCAGGGTAAACTTTGTTGATATATAAAGATTTATCCAAATGAAAAATTCTTAGAAGTCTTCACCAGGGTAACAAAAGCCTTCAACTAACTATGCACAGTGAAAAAAAACCCAAATACAATCAGTCAAGCAATAATGATTGGTCCTCTTAATGGACAGATCTCCTTTAATCAATAATAATTTAAAATATGAAAAATAAATAACTACTGCCTACATCTGCTGTATTTAATTTGGCAGCTGAGATGGAAACTTACCAATTCTCCTATCCTTTGTTGCATGGATATGATCTTGTTTTCCAGTCCCTTGTTGAGCTTCTTGATGTGCTCCACAGAGCGTGCCTCTTTCTTCAAATGCCTCAGTCGACGTTTGGCCAGGAAGCATCTCACTCTGCACTGCACCACGACAATCTTGCGCAGAGTGCGAGCCTTCCAGCAACGGGCCAGCCAACCACGAATGTGCCTTTGTATAACTATGGCCTGAAAGAGATCACACAAGATTTAATTGATATGAAGTATTTATCCATTGCAAAACATAGCAATATAGTAGATTCCGGTTAATTGGGACATATCGGGACTTGTGCTCTTTGCCCCAATTAAGCAGCTGCCCCAATTAAGCGGCTGCCCCAATTAGGCGAACTATCCTGTATATGGGCATAAACAAACGTTGAAATGATAGAAAGAAGACTAAAGAATGTTTATAATGTAATATATGAATTATAACAATTTATTTAAAAATATTTTTCACAGCCTCGGGCGACGCTGAATGAATGTCTTTTATTAGGTCCTATTAAAGAAAAGTCCTATCCTCTTGCGGATAGTATAACAACAAGAGCTTTCAAAATAGGGCAAGGATAAAAAAATTTGTGAAAAATAAGAGTAAATCAAAGGAGGAAAATATAAAAAAATAGTATTCTGAAAACAATAAACTTTAATTTCGTCGCGAGTATAGAGTCTATGTCACCGACTCATGGCCCAATAAAGTGGCATGCTGTCCCAATTAAGCAAAGAACACTCTGGGATATTCCTCTATTGGGTTCTGTCCTTCAACATCTGCCCCAATTAAGCGGCTGCCCCAAGTAACCGGTGGACCCATTAAACGGAATCTACTGTATTTTACTAACTGTTTTGCCCACTTTCTGAAACTTGATTAGTCAGATCAACCATCTCATTACTTCTATATGCTGCTCATACTTTGAGGTAGCAAAAATAAATCATTCTCCAGTCCAGTTGAAAGGAATAAGAAAACCCACACCATATGGTAATAATACTAGTAAAAGTTTTAAAAATTATAAGGAAATAATAAAACTAATACAAGTTCACACAAAAATGTTGGTACATGGGATATAACCACAAGAATTGTTCCTCTTTCCATAGAATATTGTGATACATAGTTTTGCTAGGACCACCATACATGAGAAGAGATAAAATATATGCTCAAATAAACTAATTTAAGATCCTATTTCAAGCTTTTAAATTTTTTTCAAGCTAAATTAAATTGCTGCAATTGATATCTGGACTTTTAAAAATGATAAAGAGTAGATCATAGAGTGAACTGAAAGTAAAGTGAGATGCTTTCATATCACCTAGATGTCACTTCAAAAATCATGATATATCTTTAAATTCATCATTAATTCATAATGCATGTTTTCATTTAGGACTTCCAACATTTTTTCTTATTTCCCACAGCATTTCTAGCTAATACTCAATGGAGAAAATCAGCGCAAAAAGTCTCAAAGTTCCATGATTTCTTTGAAGAGGTCGGAAACCTCCAAACAGCAGGACCATGAGAAAAGGGTATAGTGGAAACTTAAGGCATATTGCTTATGCTCCACCGCTTTCGGTAGAAAAGATGGTCATTCTGCATAAAAATTTCCCAATTAAAGGGGAACACTAGTGATCAAGCAGCAGTGGCGGTAG
The DNA here is from genome assembly GCF_921293095.1 of Ischnura elegans. NCBI lineage: Eukaryota > Metazoa > Arthropoda > Insecta > Odonata > Coenagrionidae > Ischnura > Ischnura elegans. The sequence goes on along the minus strand of NC_060257.1, from coordinate 29,671,537 downwards.
GGTTAATGCAAAAATCTTCAAATCCAAAAGTTAAGGATGCTGGAGGTAAGACTCTGGAAGAAATGAAAATTTTACTCACGGCAGCATTCCTCCTCATTTGCAGGTACTTTCTTCGAGCCAACAGGCCTCGTGCTCTGCACTGAAGGCCAAGGGCAAGAGCCTGAAGTCTTCTGTAACGAACCTGGCACATCCATCTTCTTATATGCTTCTGAAGAGTGATAGCCGCTTGCAAACGTCGCATGTGATACACTCGCCTAGAGAAAAGAAAAAAAACATATTACTAATGTTAGTAACAACAATTTTCGACTAAGGAAGTGATTATAAGGAAAACAAATTAGTGATATCAGAGAGGAACGAAGGAAGGATTGTTTTTTAATTTACACATTGGCAAAAATGACAATGGCACCAAAAAGACAATGTTCTTGTAGGTAGGGTAGAAACAGGGGCAGATCCAGGATTTCTTTCTCGGGGGGCACAAGCAAGACCGTATCCAGGATTTTGTTCTGGGGGGGGGAGGCACAAAGGATACCTTGTAATACAAAATGAAAGCAATGATAATGGGACCATATTAAAAATCTAGCATATTTTTTAAGGGTCTAGGGGGGGGCGTGCACCCCCTCCCCCTTGATCTGCCTATGGTTAGAAAAATATAGGTATATTTCTGCTCCAATTCACATATGGACCCAGTTTTTGGTGGGCTGTATACAACAGAGATAAGTACCTTAGAGATACATATTAAAACTGAAAACTTCAAATATAATAAATTCAGGTTATGTTTTTATGATGTCAATTATATTTGTACGTTATAAATTTTTTTATTGTTTGAGCAAAAATTGTTGTATTTGCTCTTACGGAGAAACCCAGAACTTAAATAAATGTTAATTTATTCATTCATTGGTATCGGCTTTTGGGCATTCCTCCTCATAATGTTGTTTAAAGGCAACTACAGTCTCTCCAGCATTCCTACAGGCATCTTCTATCAGCAGGGCTGGATTTACCGTAAGGCAAAATAGGCACGTGCCTAGGGGCATCGCAGCTAGTGCTGTGCGAGAGTCTCGTCTCGGTGGTCGAGATGAGAATTTCATTTCTCGGCATTGTCGGGACGAGACTCTCGGTGCGGCCAGAGTCTCGCCTGGGTCGAGAGTCTTGACGAGATTCGAGAAGTCTCGCACCTTCGAGATTTCTCAACACCCATCGAGACTCCCAGGAAAGGCGAGAATTTCTGATGAATACCGCAATCAGTCGATGATAGCATTTACTAAGGTATCCTTTACGACTTTTATGGATTGAGGTATTTATGGATTTATTCACATTATAAAAATATTTTATTTAATGATTTACCCACCACATGCAATTTTTTAAATAGTATGCACATTGCTAATGGAGTTCCCAACGAGGGATTTGGAACAAAAAATTATTTCCTTTTCCTGACCTCAATATTTAGTATAAAATTTGAATCTTGGAGTGTACGTCTTTAAATTGAAATGTAAAATTTTTTGACGTTTCCGTTTATTTACAAACCATTATCAGGGCTTAAAATGAAATTGAGCAGATAATTTTGATACATAGGCATGTTAAAGGGTTACATCAATGTTTCTTATCATATTAATATAATAAAAAATAAACATTCACTTGTAAATTAACAAAAAAAAGAGATCATAGTCTAATTTTAAGGAATTTTCTCTATCTTTTTGCAATGTTTATTTATGGTAACTAAGGTTAATGGTTACCTGTCAATTTTGGTTAATTAAATAATAAAATATGCCTAAGTTGTCAATGTCGATCTTATATTACAACTATTTTTAGTTTTGGAAATATATAAGATGTCTTAAAATATGAAATCTTTTTTTAATTATTTTCAATGTCTAAAATAGAAAGAGTCAAAGTTATTTTTTCGGGGAGCCGGGAGTCTCGACAGGTGTCGAGAAATCTCAAAGGGGCGAGACTTCTCGACTCTCGACCCAGGCGAGACTCTTGCCGCGCCGAGAGTCCGTTCCCGACAATGCCGAGAAATGAAATTCTCGTCTCGACCGCCGAGACTCTCGGGTGGTCGAGAGTCTCGCACAGCCCAAATCGCAGCCCAAGGTGTGCCTTCAAGGGCGGCAGTTCATTCATTATCAGCAGTACATAATGCTTTTATTTTTGAAGTTAATCTTCTTTTTTGTTGTATGAATTAAGGCTAGACAATATTTTTGGAAAGGGCATTCATAAAGTGTTTTAGTCGCATAAAAGTTAAACTGTTTCCTTTAGTTTTACTCCAAGCTGCTTTTATTTAATTGAATTGTCTATGTTATCCCTGCGTAAAAATTCAAGCATAAACTTATGCTGTCAGCCATATATTTGTTTATTCTTTTTTTCTGAACCTTACCTCTTGCGAGTGCCTTATCATAAAGGCCGTTTTACACAGGGCACGTACTTGCAAAATCTAATGTGTGCACGAAAGCGCAGTCAAAATTGCGTCGTGTAAAGCGGTGAATTGCTAGAACGTAAGCGAGAATGCGTGGACGTGAGATGGCAAAATAGCCCGTTCTAATTTCGTACATGCATTCGCGCAATTCCACGCCATTTTAGAAATTAATGCAGCTCTAACCTGCGCAATTCCGTGCCTCGTGTAAAACGTCCTTAAGAATCAGGGAAGGGGGGGAGGAAGGGGCCTCAAGTGAGGAGGGGTGCTCCATGGAGAGGTGCCTATAGTGTAACTTTGGGTAAATCCGGCCCTGTCTATCAGGCCACTTCCGTCCTGAGGACACCAGCAGGATGGCTGGAGAAATTATCACTGCCTTTAGAAGGGACTATGAGGAGGTATGCCCCAATGTGGAGAAATCCTTTGGAAATCTCAGATTCAATTTTTAATTTTTGTTCCTAAATTCAAGGGATTCTCACAGAAAAAGACAGAAAAAATAAGTTAATACTGAATGCTAAGGATTTTTGACCTCATAGACTTCATGCTGTTGCAATATATACTAGAACCATAAAACACTAACAAATGCTCTCTTAAGTTCTGCATTACCTCAGAATACTGAATAGCATGCATAGGCATTAATTTTTATTTAGATTTCATATAGGTAAACAAGCTGAAGCACAAGTGGTCCATATTAATCTTATTAATTATTGTGGCTTAATCATGCAATTTTTGCTAATTGGTCCATTTATTAAATGCAATTTAACTTTGAAAATCCATAAAAGTAAAGATGACCTCTCATCAATATTTTTGCTTATTTTAGGGGTCAATTTTATAGCACCCAAGTGTCACAAATGTTTTAAATCGAAATCACCAAATAATGTTTATTTTAAGATGTTGTGAAATTGGATCATAAAATTTTATTTATAACTTTTTCACAAATATGCAGAAATATTGTAGCTAATTGATAAGAAGGTCACAGCGTAAATAAAAAGATGTGTTAGATGATTTTCTCAGGCAAAACCTTTCTACAATGACATAGATTTACATAGCTAAAATTTGGATAAAGACCGATATACACGGAGAATGAACACGCAAATAATCATACTGAATGATTATGCGAATGAAATCATTCGCTGTGTATATAACAGAAAAATTCGCAAATGAACCGTCATGCACATGATCATTCAGTGAAAATTAGAACATGCTCTATTTTGTTCGCATGATCCTGTGAATGATCACGTGATCATTCAGCATGATCATTCACCGTGCATAGTGGCCTTAAGAAGAAGTAAGCAGCAATGAAGTGAAGACGTAAATGAAATGGGATTTACCTCCTGGCGATGAAACCTCGAGCGTATCGCTGGATGGTTTGGGTTGCTCCCTGCTTTGTACGGTACTTCTTCCTACAAATCCAGCCCCTCACTCTCTTCTGAATGAGTACACAACATTCCTTCAGCCTATCCGCACGCAACTTCTCCAAGTACGCCACTTGCCCAGCTCGGAAAAATATCTTAGTTTTCCCAAATTGAAATTTATCTTCTTCCTACGGAAGTAAAATCAAAGGGGTTCAAATAGAATCACAATCTAAAGATTCTGAGAAATAATAAGAGATAAAAAAATAATGCACAACATAAAATTTAAAAAATGATAAAAAACACCTTTTAAGGTTAATTATACAAATTCCAACAGTCACGCCCTGAGTTTCTTTACTCATTTACTTTGTCAAGTTGGAAAATGATGCTGTAAAAAAGTTATCAAACCCAGGTTGGGCTTAAAACTATGTGTAAAAAAGGGACCTTAATAAGTACTGTTTTTCATTTTCTATGATGGGTAGGTTGTAAATCGTTATGCACTAACAATAAGTTATTAGTAATAAAAAAATTACATCGCAAACAGAAATGAATGACATACTTACAGATATAAAGTTGTGTAATATGACTTCACAAGTTCCCTTCATGTTGTTGTATTTTATATCTTTGGACTTGCACAGTACACGATAACGCTGGAAAAACTCCAAGTATGTCCACCTAAAATTACATTTTCAAGCATGAAACTTGTCTGCTTAAAAGAAAAAGGTAATTGCTCTATCAGTAAACAAGGATAAACCTTACCGAGATGGGTAACCAGCTGCACTGATTCTAATTGTTTCCAGTACACCACATGCCCTTAACTGCTGGACGGCTCGAACTGGATTATATTCAAATGATCCCTTCTCATCATTTGGTTTGATACAGCGCACATAATGAGGTGTGGTAGCGTTGAGTGTACTCATTAGCATTTGCAAAGAGTCTCTGAATTGAGAGCCCACCTGAAATAGGATGCAAAATATCAATCAATTTCTGTAGGCATTGATTTTCTCACCGATAGCGATGTAAAAATAGTATCACCAGAAATTAATAACCCTTTGGCTGTGGGAGTAGGTGATTTTAGCTGCCAGCCAGTGTGAGAGAGAACCATGAAATATTTTTCCCCCTAGCCTAGCCATGGGGTCTCGCAAGGAGTGAACACTTATAATCCCGGGCAACCCTTCTTTTTTTCTTCACAAAGGATAGGCCTACATTTGGGCACTTGTCATAGGCATTTTAACATGGGAAGGAAACAATACCAAATGGGCAGTATGATAGGTAGTGCCTAGAGGCACCCCTGCCATGAGGGAAAGTCCACTTGGGCTCTACCCAGGTAGCAATAAAAGCTTAGGGAAACTACGGTCAAATGTTTAAAAATGTTTTTCCTGGAGTCAGCATACAAAATGTTAAAAAACGTTCCCGCAGTCTAAGGATTAATTCAACATTTAAATGTTTGACAGAGATAATTGATATGCACAATGCTAACAGATCACAGTCCATATCATACAATAACGTTTACTTATGATAAATTGGCCATCCGATATTAAGAATAATAATAAATAATTATAAATAATAAATTAAATATTCTTCAATTTTAGAGTGAAAAATATCTTTTACAACACCTCCATTACTCAATAGATAAATACCAATTATAAGTGAAACATTGCCCTCAATTATTGTATTTAAATTATTGTTACAGCTTTTGTAATTAAGCCATGCTTATTAGCTATTTTATGAGTACATTAGCTGTTTAGTGATTTTTTTGTATTAATTTAATTGCTTACCCTATTGGAAAAAATCAGCCGATTCCATTGAAAATTCCAATTGAAATCAATTGAAAATGCCAATTTTCAATGGAATTTCCTTGTTTTCAATGGAATATCCAAAAATTCCATTGGATTTTCAAATTTACAACTGAAAATACGAATATTCCATTGAATATTAGGAAATTCAATGGAATTCGAAGAAAAGATATAATTGAATTTTCAAGTATTCCATTGGATTCTCAAATTTTCAATGGAATTCCCAAATATCCTATTGAAATCTCAAATACTCCATTGAAATCTCAAATACTCAATTGAAATCAAAAATACCGTTATACCGTTATTCATATGTTTACGTGCACATGGTTGACTGGGTTGTGGTCAGTTGTGGTTAATTTTTTGCTTGTGGAGAAAAGACTATTTAGTATCGTTGTTATTTAACCTGTGCTTGATCCCCACAGCGTTGTTTTAGGTCATTCGTGTGTTTCTTCCGTGATATATAGTGGAAGTCTTGATGTGATTGTTGTGCTGTAGTGTGTTCATTTAGTAATGTATCGTTTGCCTCCAGTTTTTCGACTGGTTATACTAACGTTTGTGTTTAAAATGTAAGCATATTTATATAACTTAATTATGCGTACGTGCGTTACGTCGCCGACAAAAAACTACTAGTATTGTCGGAATAGTGTGTATCGCGCAGGTTTGTTTGTGTGAAGTGAAATTCTTGTGTTCTTGTTCTGATAATCATGGCAAAACTATACAGATTTTCGATAACTATTCATGATTGTGAGAAGTGATGTAAGATGTGGAAAAGCCCAATTAAAGTTTTCATGACACTGCTTCTAAAAATATTTCAACTTTAATTTTTGTTCACATGTTTTATTTATTCAGAATTCGGGATTCGTGAAATTTAGATGTTAAGTATATTCTACCTAATAATAAGTTTACCATATTGGATGCATTAATGTATTTGTAATTTTTTCAATTGAACTGTTCCATTGAAAAGTGACAAATTTCAATGGATTTTTTTTTCAATTGTAAAAATTTTCATTTGAACTGTTCCATTGAAAATTTTTCAATTGAACTGTTCCATTGAAATTTGTCACTTTTCAATGGAACATTTCAATTGAATTTTTTCCCATGATTTTTTCCAATAGGGTAACGAAATACGTTTCATAATTAACTTCTTAAATCTGTGTTAATAATTTTGTTTGACTTGCCATATGTTTGCACACAAACCAACAGGGCCAATAAATATTATTACTATCATAATTCAAGGTGTTTTGGACATAAGCAGGGGCTGCTATTATCAAACATTGATTTAGGCATACACTGGAATGGAATCAAGAAACAACTAGGAACTACATGGTTTAGTCCATCATGAGAAAAACTGTAGCCCTGTAGTAATCCAACTTACAGTGCGCTTGTGCTGTTTCGTAACAGTTCCAACCTTTGGAGTGGCAGAAATCAATTTTTTACCAGGAACCATAAGCTTCTTTTTCTCTGGAGCTTCTTCGGTAAATAATTTGGCCAGTAGTTTATTCTGCAAGAATAATTACACAAATAAAATTGAAAAATTCTAGAAAATGATCAGTAACTGAGCTTGGTCAGAAAGATAATAGTTTAGGAATTTATAATTGGCATCTACATGAACAACAGGAGTTTTACTTAATATTAATTTATAAAAACACACACTCAAAAATATGTATAAAAATTACAAATCATCAATAGCTTGCAGCAATGTGCTTTTACAACACCTCCATTACTCAATAGACAAATACTCTAAACACAGCTCTAAAAATTAAAAGTTATGAAACGTTTGATATTTACAATCAAACCTGCACTATATTAAACAAATTTGTTCTAAATGAAGAAAGTAATTATAAATTACAACTGCAGCAATATTGCTTCTCATTTTATAGGCTGAATACCATCCCGCACACTTCTTTATCATCCACATTTTTAGAAGGAATTTTCTCTAAACGGAGTAAAGTAGCAACATTATGAAATAAATTTTATAATAAAATATTATTTCAAACATGAGCACAAATATGCCTATTCTCTTCAAACAATTTCATATTTTTTAGGCAGTTGAAATTGTTGAAAAGAGTTGTTCAAGAAACAATATTAGGTTTTTCTCTTTTGCTTAGTATAGTAAATGTTATGTACAAATATAATTTAAATACAAAACTACTTCATTTCAGTTAGAATTGTTTACTTCACTACTTATCACTTAATTTCAGTAATTTAGTATGATTAAGAAATAATCCAAACTACCTGTCCTGTGCGCAGAACTTCCATTTGCTCCTCAATAACTGTGTCTCTATTCTTTTCCAGGAAACCACCACTTTCGTACTGTACATCATCAGCAAAGTGCCGTATAACAAATGCACTATTGCTGAACCTTGGTTTTGCAAAGTGCTTCCACTTTGCACATCGTTCAAACAATTTATCTGCCCATGATTGATCAGTTCCTTTAGGCATCTGTAAAGCGATAATAATTATAAAGATACACAACTAGCTTCACGAATTCAGACTTCAACTGGGCATGCAGCCACCAATTGGCTACATTGGGGTAGGGGGGAAGTTGAAGGTATGAGGATTGCTAATACTTGTATTTCATTGTCAATTTGCATACATTGGGAAAAACCATACATTTTAATATACCAGCTATACATATGTATCATTTACATAGTGCTTAAAGTTAAATTCATTCATTTGTTATTGGCAGAAATTATGAAATGTAACTGTATCAAAAAATGGAGTGCACCAAGGCAAGAAGTCTTCTAAGCAGATAGTTGTCATAAGACAAATTTTTTTAGTGGGGCCGACACCCCCTAAGTCTCCCCTTAGTTATGGTCGCGACTTAAGAATCTTGAAAAATGCCATAATGGTACTCGCCCAGTCACAAAAATTTATATCCTATAAACATATATTAAAAACTAACTGTAACACCTTCAGAGTATGGATAGGTTAGAGTGATTTTTGGCTTTGTTCATACGGCCAAGATTGAAACAAAAAAACACCCTAATCACCTGTTTCTCCACTGACTCTACCTCTCCTCCTCCTACTTTTACAACCCTAAGAATATTCATGATAAATAGTTACCATTTTTAATGACATCCATGACAATGACAATGACAATTTGACATATGCACATATTGGATTAAAGTTAGGATCATAATACTCACTCGGCATTCCTCGTCTAATAAATCCAGGATTCCAAGTTTGCTTTCAATGAGATCAATGCATGGCTGATTATCACAGAAGTCAATAAATTTCCAATCAATTTCTTCTTTTACGTACTCTTCCTGTTCTAATTTAAAAACATGCTGCAAGAAATATTAAAATACAATTAAACTCTGAACCATTACTTAGCTTCCACAAAAGAGGTAAAATTTTCAATTCATCATTACTTTTTCAATATTAATTATATTTATTGATTTTGTTTTAAAAATACCTCCAAGTTGCTTTAAAAGCAGGGTATTAGATAAGATAAGATTTATTCATCGAAGAGACACATTACACAGTGGCTACTGGTATATGCATAGGATAAGTCAATATGCAAGAAATCTTACATAAATTACAAAAAGAAAGTGTGTATTACAAATTTGGCACCAAGTATTCTTTAATGCTATAAAAACATTTATCAACCAGATATTCATGGACCATTTTTTTAAAAACAGGTATCCTCATTTCTTTTTTAATGTGTTCTGGTAGGTTATTGTATAATTTCACACACATAGACCATTGGATGCCATAGACAAATTATTTGGCTTAACATGTAGGTTGTTACATTGCCTTGTGCCATACATGTGTATTTTACTATTCAATTCAAATCTGCAACTATTTTGTTTCACGAGTAATACACAATGATAAATATAAACGCAAGGGGCGGATAATAATTTTAAACTTTTAAATAGAGGACGACAATGGGCATAGTAACTTTTACAACACATCACTCTCACCATCTTTTTTAATTCTATTATGATTGATCATCTGTTTGATTGATCATCTATTATGATTGATCTCGAGTAGTTACAACAAATTATCAAATATGTTTTTGATTAAAAAATGTACATACCTGGTTAAACTGTTGCTGTAGTTTTTCATTGGCATAGTTGATGCAAAATTGCTCAAAGCTATTTATTTCGAAGGTCTCAAAACCATAAATGTCGAGCACACCAATAAACTTGTGCGTCTTAATACTACTTTCTAATGCTTTGTTGACAACTTCCACAATCCAGTTGAATAAGCATGCATAGACATGTTTTGCGAGGGCATCTCGGGCAGCTTGAGCCTGGAAGAAGACCAAAATTTAACCATGGTGCCTTTACAAATTTTAGCAATGAAAGTGATTTGATTTTGAAGCAAAGAGATTTGATTAACATGTTGACTGCCATGCTGGTCATAGTGACCACCAATGAAAGTTACTGATGCACCATGATATTCATAGAGGTTGGCACTAAATTTTAGTAAATATCTGATGCTGTGAGTGACTGGGAATAATATTTTAGGCATACATCGTAGCCAAAGTGGACATTATGAATGCAGTACTTAAAAACAGAGTGTAATTCACAAGAAATGATATTTCTACTTGTCATGGACCAATGATATTCAACTGATAAAATAACACCAACAGAATCAGGGAAAATATGAACTAAAATCCATGGAAGTCAACATATTAAGAACCAGAACCAAGAACTGTCAACAGGAATGGAACTAGATTTGGAACTTAAAAAAGATTAGAACCAACCCTTACTTGATTAATTTCAAGACAATGACTACATAAACTTTTCTGTGAACTTACCTGTTCAGCAGTCATGGGTTTAGTGAAAACTTCTCTCGTACTAACAATTTTTCTATGGCACAACCAGTGTCCCATTTCGGCTTGGTCTATCTGCATCAAATGACTAAATAATTTTAGGTGCTTATCTTTCCGCTAAAAAAAAATGAAAGCACGGAATTAGATATAGCCCATTCATACAAGCAAGGATTAAAAAAAAAATGTTTCCAGAGGACCTACATCCTCCAATAAGTGATTATTCAGCAATACTCACAGAAATATGACTTCCTTCTCTGCCTTCATCTTTTTTATCATCTGATGGATTTCCACCCTCAAGGATATTCACATTCCCCAGGTGAAGGACAGCAGCGAGGACCCTAAACATGGACATCTGGTCACTTTCCGAAAATCCTAACAATGTCAGAGCTGACCTGGTCTCCGAAAATGCTTCCAAGTCATCGACTCCGTCAATATTTGGACTCTCACCTTGATTTGTATAGTGAAAAAAGTCTTGGACCTCTGTTTAATTAGAAAAAGAAGATTATGGTATTAGTGATTATATACAGAGGAAGATGAAATGTGGAGAAACATGCTGATTAATACATGAAGATTGGCTTAAAGCAAGTTCCAGAGGATTTCCTGAATGAATACAAACTAGCTGTACAGTAAAAACTAAGGTGGACATCCATAGCCCTTGCCATTCTTATCGACAATTTTATGACTGGTACATAAAATTAATACGTCACAAAACACACCAACTTCCTATTCATCCATTAGGACCCCCACAAGCACAATTTTTATCTATGTCTGATTCCATCGTCAGACCAAGCAAATGGAATGTGTAACATCCAATGATTAATGTAAGGGATGGAGCATAGGAAAATATTTTTCTAAAAGCTAGCCCTTGTACTTGTTTTTGAAAAAAGAAAATAACAGAATAGGGAAATCTAGACTTCAGTAATAAAATTAATTTAAGTGGGCATAAAAATCTAGTGCCAATTAAAATAATATTGATTGCTGCACATTATTAATATACTATGTAAACTAGATCATATTATACATGTACATGACTAGACTTTGTACGTACAGGAATTTACACAATAGTTTATCCTAAGTGATTATACTACTATCAAAATTTACATGTTGTAGCCAGCTGCATGCAATTCAGGATACAAAATTTGTTCCCAATTCATTTTCATCAAAATACATATACAAAAGGGCCTCATGAACATGAGTTCTTTCATCTCATTAGATTTAATAATGCATACATAATCAATTTAATTGAATCATCAAAATTCATAATCAAGATCAATTAATAATTGCATCATGAGAAAAATGTGTTTGTTTACAGTTTTTATGTTCTTACCCAAGTGAAGGTCTTGCAAGAGTGGAAGTTCTCGTGCAGCACATAGTTGATAAAATATATGATAATTCCTCTCTCCAGCTGCTTGAAACACAACTCGGGACTTTTCCAAGAGATAAGTCCTCATTGATGCCCCTGTGATGTGGTGGTTATCGTTGAAGTGGATTTCTACAAATTTTCCAAATCTTGAGCTGTTATCATTCCTTGTTGTCTTTGCATTTCCAATTGCCTGAGGGATAAAAATATAAAAAAAAATTTGCAGTGTGATGAAATACCAGAAAATTTGCTCCACAAATTTTATAATAAGTGGCAATACTTTAATGAGATAGTTAAAATATGGGCCACTTAAAAATTTTGATAACCATGCACATCAAATAAATCTTGGGCAGTTATCATTCCTTGTCCTCTTCACATTTCCAATTGCCTGAGGGATGAATTCCAAAAATTCATTGCAGTGTGATCAAATTCCAGAAGAGATGCTCAATAAAATTTTATAATATGAAGTAACAATATTTTAACAAGAGAGTTAAAATATGGGCTACTTAAAGATTTTGATAACCATGTGTGTCATCAGCATAAAAGATGAGTGATTATTATATAATGCCAGGTAAACAACAGGCTGCATAATCCATAAAAAAAACCGGATACATCAGAGCAACGGAACGTGATATCATTACCGTCAATCTAAGAGGCAGTCGATTCAAAGTGCAACCTCGATAAAACGAGACCCCACGGTGATCAAATAAACTGTAGCTATAGCAAATAGTCGCTTCACCAGAGGTGGAGCAAATAAGAGCCAATAAACCCATAGTCAACACTTATATAAGAACAGAAATGGTGCGGCGAACGTGTCGACTGCTTTCTGCCGCCCAAGGAACGAAAGAAGATCGAGCATTCGCCAACGTTAATGCCACAGTATTTTCACAAAATTGAACTACTTATTTATCAAATGATGGTTTACCACATAAATTTGAGACTGAGCACTCCACGTCAACTTCATTTCTAACAGATCACCAGCAATTACAGAAATTATGGACTCTTGGTGAAGGTTTTCCGGCAATGTAAACTCTCGTTATGGTGCCAACACCAAAAGGGCCTCGTAAAAATGGATATTTTTTACAAGCTAATTATAAGGTTAATTGATGGTGCTCCGGCTATCTCTCGTAATGGTGGGGGTCTTGCAATAGCCGGTACTTTTAACAAGGTTCCACTGTAATTATTTTCCTGTAGTCAGAAAGAATCTCCTGATGCGTTCAAAAGGAGAGTCAAAGAGTTACTAATTAATAAATGTTATTATGATATAAAAGACTTTTTAAATGATTACACTTTTGTTAAATAATTATGGTGTATCTTTGTGTATTGCTTTTAAAATTGTGCATTGCTTTTAAAATTGAAATTCAAACTAAATAATTAAGGAATTATGTGGTATATCGTTGTATATGTACCTGAAACATTGTAACTTATGTCTTTGTCCCATCTGTATGCTTTTGACGAAACCATGCATATATATGCCAACGGTGAAATTAATATATTATTATTACTATCAATAGCTGGCTGTGCCAACAATAGAAGAAAATGAGAGATTTGAGCATTTTAGTGCAAGATTGAAAATTTATTTTAAGGTGTAACTCACCTCCATAATAGGACTGGATGCCAAGACCTTTTTCTCCACCTGAGTCTCGGTCGATGAACCACCAACAGTTGCGAAGTACCGCATGGCATATTTGGCTGATACAGTTTTCCCAGCACCAGACTCACCAGAAACAATAATTGACTGATTCTGAGACTCCCTGAAAACAGTAAATCACGCATAGAAAATTTATTATAATTATTAAGAGTATTCTATTACTTTGCTAGCAGAGTTACTAAAGTTTGAAAGGCAGAAGAAGAAAGTTAAGAGAAAAATGTTAAGGGCATGAATTTAAAAATTAATTAGCCCTTTTAGTACCACTAAGCAAATCAATTGTCCCAAGGGATATAGGTGAAGATTCTCACCATCAGCTAGGAGTTTATACACATTCACCAACTCTTTTCTTTGGATCATATTCTGTATGCAATTAATTAGTTCACCTTATACTTTCAAATCACTAAATTCAACCAATTCAGGCATGATATAGTGGAAGTCTGACATATTAAAATAAAATATAATTTCCCTTTTCCACTATTATAATAACCCCAATAGCCATTGACAATGTTCAATACTTGCAATGTGAAACATAATTTGATGCTTTCCCTGCAAATAATGTGGGTAAACTCTTCTTTCTCGGCATTCTCACCAGGTTAATTTATATCTATATTAGCCAACGTTTCAAGTTCTGACTCGAGGATCATCCTCGGGGCTGCTGAATGTTGCTCTAACGTTGGCTAATATGGATAAATTAACCCGGTGGGAATCCCAAGAAGAGTACACCCACAATGTGAAACATGTTTATTTAAATTTATAGGAGTTAACAAACAAATTATTCACAAAAGCCCCAGCATTTTTTTGTGCTGACCAATGACTAAAAAAATATGTAATAAAACAACTGAAATATTATTCCACAATATTTTTAGATAGAAGGTTTGAAATCCCTTTGGAAAAATAAGCGATTAAAATTGGTACATTTGGGAATGGTGAAATAGTATACTGGGATGGAAAGAGAAAGTTTTATTTCCCTACTTATGGATACATATATTTGATCCAGCCTTTCAACAATTATATTTATAAATTGACTAGATAAGATTGTGAATCATGTTCAAAGGTGGTAAATTATATTAAATGGGAAGAGAAAAGAAAAGCTTATTTTTGCAACCCATGCTGATATTTGTAACACTTTTTATTAAGAATGTCACTTATTGAAATTATGAATGATTTAGTAATTTAGCACATATATGGTGGATGGTAAAAATATACGAGTTAAATCCCATTATTTACACTAAAAAAATTACAAAATATTGTTTCCATCGGCAGTACAATCTTATAATTGATTTAGGTCCAATAAGCATGGTAAAATGTGCCACAAAATCATTGAAGTAAGTATATAATTCAGTACAAGGCACTCTAGCATAAACTTTCTCCTTATTAAAATTGTACAATTTTCAATAAAAAAATAAAGTAAGGAGGATTCTAGCATAATTTAAATTATTGAATACATTAAAAATCATTGCATCAACAAAATATAATGCCATACCTCTCTAGTTTGGTGTATGCTTCTTCCGCAACTGCAAATATGTGAGGATCAAGCTCACCCATAGCCTGACCCCGATACAGCCATATGATATCATTTCCATAAATTGGAAGTTCTTCATATGGATTGATGGCAACAAGCACAATACCTGAAAACAAACAAATAAGTGAATACTTCAACATATCACTCACTCACTCCTAAGAATGGAAAAGATTGCAAAGATGCACCATATCAAGAGAAGGAGGTGTCAACACCTTAAATTTTCCCTCTCCATCTCAAATAATAATAATAATATCTTTATTCATCTGTAGCACAATAATGATTGTGGAAGATGTCGTCAATTAATACACCTCTTGTGAGGACACAGTAATAAGAAATACCCTGGATATAATGTACATCTTATAATTCATTGAGTCAAACAGTCATCTTTGTCATTCTTCAAAAGATATCTTATAGGGATTAAAATAAATTATTTACAGTCAGTTCCTTCAAGTCATTGTGTTCAAACAATATTCTGTTTAAAATGAACTTTTTAAAGATATGTAATCCCAGGACGGGCCTCAAATAGGGACAGTGCAAACTATAAACCCCAAAGCATAATTTACTTTTCCACTTGCATGATTTATGGTAGTGATTGCTCAGGAATTATATTTCAAATTCAATTATATTTTTTACATACTAAAGTAGAATGAAAATAATTTAAAATTCAATTTTTAAGTATTTCCCCAATTTAATTAAAGTGATAGATAAAAGATGATAAAAAGAACCTGCCACAGTGTAAGTGAAAAGACAAAAAATTTAACGATTAGAAGTTGTGACTGAAGACATTCAAGAGCTAAGTGGAAGTTGAGATCATATAATTTATTATAAAAGTTAATATAAGTTTTCAGTCAGAATGAATTATGAAATGAACTCCATCCAGACATGAATTTAGGCAGTTCTACCAGAAATCAATGACACCATAACGGCTAGTCCAGCAGAACTTAAACATAGAAAATTGGAGCTGCAATAAACTGGAGATGAGATAACAAATTTCAACTCACCACAGTAGGTGTAGATGGAGTTGTGGTTGCAGAAACGGACCTTGAGGTTGTAGAGCACGGCCGGCTCATGGAGGTATGAGAGAGATGTGAGGTCATTCTCTCCGATGAGAATGTCTGGGTTCCTAAGGGGGGGGAGGCCAACATTCCCACCTTTCACCTCCAATTCTACCACCTGCAAAAAAATATACAAACACTCAAAGACTCCAAAGAATTCTTGAACATTAAAATTGGTAAAAAAAAGTTTCAATTTTAAATTATTCTTCATAAACTACATGCCATCCAGTGACACATTTAGCACTGGTTGAGGACAGCAGCTGCTTTGGGGCCTCGCAGGCTCAAGAAAAACATTGAAATTTAATTTGAAATAAAAAGAAAATTTATTGATAAGTGAACATTTAAATGTCATGAAACACAACTTGGATTGGTGAGAGGGTAGGAAATATTTCAAAGCATAATATTTGCTTAAATAGAGGGTTGCCAGTGCAGTGCTGTTTTTTGAAGTGACGGTACACCTGTATATCAAGTTCCAGGAAGCCAGAGTGTGGTGTGTAGCTGAGCGGATTAAAGATATGTTTGGGAAGGGGGGGGGGGGTTCTCTTTGCCTATCTTGCTTTTGAGCCCCAAGGTTCTAAATCCGGCACTGATGCCATCCCATGTATGTACAATAACAACCAAATCATCATAAAATCACTAATACAAATGTGATAATAACATAATTTGAACATCCGAAGGCCTTAATATGGTTACTCACTAATTTAGGATGCATTTATGCTGTTTTTATATTTTTATGCAATCGCAAATGTATTGATTACCTCCATTTATACTTGCTATAAAATTTTATTTTATTGGGCTACCGCCCAAACTTCTTCACCAAATATTTATGAAAGCACAATGCAATCAATATGAAATACAAGATATAAAATAAAGGCTGTTTTGATGAACCATATGAGCCTGAAATGACCATGACCATGAAAAAAATCAAAAATATCTTCCTGATAATTACTACCAGTGTTTACTGAATTTGCAAAGGCATCATTGATTGAAAACTGTCACTTCATGATAACCAATAGCCAATAAACAATTCCACATTATCAATAACAATAGGCTTCTTTTCATAAAAAAACCCTTGCCCAAATTATTTTCAATAGCTTATATAAGGAAGATAAATTGTAGAGGTACTGGCACCATACTACAACTATGTACCTTTAAAGATGATAGGCAAAACTTAAAATAGAAATCAACCATTAAAGAATTCCAGAATATGCTCTAACTTGGATTTCTTTGGAAAATAATAGGCAATAAGTATGGAAACAGATAATACTGACATAAGACTTTTTCAGTCATGCTTTGTTAGGTTATTTATGGTATTAGCATTGACTTCAGATGTTAAATCCTCAAAAATAAATTTGGAGAACACTTTGAACATTTATTACTCAGTATCAGCTAAACCAATTCACTGGGGTGGCAAAATACAGAAGTGAATATATTTTACACAAAAACTACCAACCTTTATCGATACACCTGGCTCCATTATACACATTTGCGTCATGAAAGGACACATCAGTAGAGTTAATAAATTGCATGTGAAATCAGGGTGTCCAGCCAAAGCAGAAAAAAATCATACATAATTCCTGGCTTTTGATGGAAATTGTACAAAATTCCAGGTTAATCCTATGCAACTCTCATAGGTGAATTCACGGGAGGCCATGTGCCCCCCCTCCCCCTCCCCCGATGGTTGAAAAATATAACTGATAAATTCAGGCTTCACTTTGTGAAACCTCTCCGTATTGGAAATAAAACGAATAACTCTTACAAGGAGACATCGCCAAAGTGATGTTCAGGATCTGGATGTGGATGTTATTATCTGAAACTATATAGGTAAGGTAGAAAAAGTGTCACGGCTTTCTTCCACATAGACCCGGGTTCGAGAGATATTCGCGTGTAAAGATTTCGCACAGCATGACATCCCTAGAGTAATCGCTCTCTGTTAACTATGGCTGTGGCGGCGCGGCCTAGGGCTCTAGTCCTGCAATCTGTTGTGGGTGTTCTGGGTTCGAGTCCCAGTGTCGGCAATACTTTTTCTCTCTTCTAATTTTTGAAATCACTGTTACCATTTATCCCCATTTGTTTTAACCTCAAATCTTTACAAGCGAATATCTCTCGAACCCGGTCCAATGTGGAAGAAAGCCGTGACACTTTCTCTACCTCACCTATATAGATTCAGAAAATAACATCTGCATCCAGATCCCGAACATCACTTTGGCGATGTCTCCTTGTTAGTAAGGTTCGCTTGTGTATTTAAATAGGCACAACCTGGGTTTCGTAATGTAGTTACATCTTCAGGTTGCATACATACGTCGTTACATTTTACACCTGAAGATTTAACTTCGTTACAAAACCTGGGTCGTGCCTATTTAAATACACAAGTGAAACTTACAAAGTTTTATTCTTTTTATTTCCGGTTAAAAAATAGAAAAGACTTTTAATATGGTTCAACTACGTTTGTTTTATTTTGTGTAATATGGAACCTCAATGATTTAATTTAATATTGATAACTTTCATATCATAGAGAATATTTTCTACAGTAATTGTTGTACTATGTTTTTAATCTCAAATGTGAGAAAGACCTGTCACATCCTTGTGCCCCTCCCAGAATATCCTGGATCCGCCCCTGATTACTGCAAATTTTCAAACACCCAATATTACTTCAATAGTTTTAAAGAATATAATCTCTAGGTATTATTTTATGCTCCTGATGTATAGACTTACACTTTATAATAGAAATTTTAGACGCCACCTGGCATTTTATTCTTTGTGTTTTTAAATCAAGGGTGATAGAAATTTCAATTCTATTGTCTTATCTGACATTTCATGTTCCTATGCAGCTGTAAAAATTCTACTAAGCTACTGCACTTAAAATTATGACAAACATATTTTAGGCTAGGAAAATGGGTTTTGAACTGGCAAAATTTCATGAGAAATTAATTTGAAATAAAAGATTTCGAAATTCAAGGTTGGAGCAAAAAATCATTAATGATTCACGCATAATAATAATTCCAGGGATTAGAAATGAACGCATAATTCCTGATTTTCCAGGTCACTAGGCACCCTGAAAATTCATAATTGGCACCCACCTTTCCATTCTTGGTTGTGACACGAATGGCATTTCCACCAACGTAATCTTCCACTAGTTCTGCACCCTCCCATACTGTATCGGAATTTGGAATCCATACACGAGCCCCCTGAAAAAAGAAGAAAAATTCATTATAACACAGAGCATTTCAAGAGGGTATTTAACTTTCGCATACTCAATAAGGGGGGATACATTCATTACATGAGGTGATTAGGAGGGATAAAGAGGAGGTCCTGGTATTACTGTATTTTCCGTAAGTAACAGTGTACAAATGTGATCTTAGTATGTAATCTTAAATACCAGTCTTAACTAATCTTAAATAAAAAATTAACCAAATTGTTTTTTATAAATCCAACACAATGAAGCATAGATTAGTCATCTTTACACAGAGAATATGCAACTTGAACAATCTCACGTGAGGTTAGAGAGAGTGTAGAGGGGGTCAAGCCAAATCTCACGATATCTCACTAAGGGAGAGGAGGGGTCCAAAAATGGCCAAAATCACTTCACATAGTTAACGGACGACCTCTAACCAAGGCTGCAGCTGGGGTAAGGGTGGTTTCAAATCTACCCCATAATATCTCTCAGACAGCATCCCCCAAAGTTGCACTCCCTCTCAAAATGAACACCCAATTTTTTTCTATTAAAAGTCACACCACATCAGTTAAACAAATGCATGGTGTGACATGGAAATAAAAATACAAGATCATAATATAAAATAACTTTGAGCAAAGAGCTTTCTACTGGCCTTTGCTCCATATAAGGAAATAAATTTTTTTTATAAACTTATGTGTTTCATTTAAACCTCTGAGGTGGCACAAAACTGAATAATCAGATTAAATTATTCCATATATTTAAGAACTCAAATTGGATGGCAAAATAATCAACACTATCATTTTCTGGCAAATGTAGCCAATGGCCTCAACATCTAATGCAGGTTCATTTTTTACCATAGTAATTCATGTTAATTTTGTTGCGGTTGGAGGGCATTCTTCACGTAGATTGTGTAAATATCCAATGTGAAGGATATCCTCTCAAGGGTATTCACCAGAGCCTCGGTATTTACTCAGGGTTAAGGGTGATGGCCTCAGTATTTTCTCTGTATAAGGTGTACAATTAAATAATACAATTGATATTACATCGAAGCAGTATTTGTTAAACATCTGACAAAGTGATCTTAAAAGAAAATTTTTTTTTTCTAATTCCCAAATAATACAAGGTAACAAAATTTAATAAGTCAGGTAATGGCCATGAACTACAACAGGACATATGGACTAGGAAAATACCCATTGGGAATGGTATTTATTAGAGGGCAATTTTTCCAGGAAATACAATGTGTATTTGTCCAGGTATATTTAGTTCCAAATAAAATAATGTCATGAGGGCATTTGCACAGTCAAGAGTTATGAAGCATGAGGAAACATTATTTCAACGTTTAGGTAATCCACTGGCCAGAAAAATGCTTTTGATAGACCATAGGTACCTATTCTTCAAAAGGACTCTTTCCCTTAACTTTTGGAATAAAATAAAGTCACACATAAATGACATCAGCCCCTGAGAAAAAATACGTATGCAACCCGCATTTCTTGTCTTTCGCCGCTACGCCAATCGTCTACTACATCATATACACCCAAGCTTAACAAAATATTCAATAATTAACAACTATAATCCAGGTGTATCGATCAGATAATAACGAGGCAGAGAAAAAAATTTTCCCATTGACACTGAGGCGTATACGAGGGGGGAAACCAGGGGAACCGAATCCCCCTACACCCCTGAAATGAGGAAAATATCCAGTATTTACTCTGTCTACCACCCGCCGCTGAAATCTATCGTAGTACTTCTTATTTTTATACTAAAACTACCTGGAAAAATAACTTATAAACACCAGTCCTAACGGGCATTTTCCAAGCCTACATGTCAGGTTGTAGTTCATGACAATTCCCTGACTTCTTAATTTTTTAATTTTTTTAATTTGAGTTACTAGGTAACAAAATATATTGTTTTTGATTTTAAGATTTACTTCGATTTAAGGTTCATATTATTATTTATACGTCACCTTGTACCGACTAAATACCTAGGCCATCAGTAGAGCCTATTGAATACCCATTTCATTCCTTTTGTTAATTCACATTTATTTTACACATAAAATATTATTGGGTGTCCTTGCATAAATTCACTGAACCTTACATTGAACTTGGCCTCCCCAGAGATAAAATATATATGAGGAGGTGAGAAGCAAAGGGCCACAAGTGATTTTTCTTCTACACGGAATTTGGTACAGAAATTAGATAAAGAAAACAAACAAGATCAAATAGAAATTTAGTAGTGCATTTTATTTTTCTACTCGAGGTCAGCACAAAACAGAGACTCACTCCCAACCTTGGCAACCAAGTTTTTGCATATTTTTTCTACCAATTTCTGTACCAAACTCTGTTTAGAAAAAAATCAATTGCACCCCTTGGATTCTCACCCCCTGACATACTTTCCCCTCTACTCATACTCTATAACTCATACTCTCCTCATACTCTAACTCATACTCTATAACTCATACTCTATAAATCATACTCTATAAATCATACTCTATAACTCATACTCTACTACAACAATATACGTGTGCTTAACCGCCTCATAATCTGCCAAAAAGACACCAAAACGAGTTAAGGTTACTGCCTCTCCAGAAAATGAAGGAGTGGATTAAAGGCTTTATCCAATACCTATCTTTAGAGCTAAGGCATCAGTATTCCCTCACAGCCTATCCTACGGTATGGCACTTCCCCTCGATGGGCGAGGTTTTAGTGTCCAGTTTCACCGACTTACACACACGAAACTTTTGTGGCTTCGTACACTAAAGCTCCACCCAGTCCGCGGAAAAATAAAGTTTCTTTCACTCAGAGGAAATTTCTTCGCCAATGATCAATGGGACGCCCTTAAAGATATGTATCATCACACTGCCGAAGGGAAAAAATGTCAAGTGCCGCAATTATGGTCGTATATAGGGGCACATCGATTCATAGAAGGTTCAGCCATCAAAAAGGGCATTCAACGAAGCAGTACAGTCTTTAATAAGTCTATCCTAGTTGTGGAAAAACGTCGGTCGAAGTCAATTTTTCGAGCAATCGATTTTTAATCGCAATGAAAAGCTCGAATTTTCAACAAAAATCGAAAGATGAACCAAAATATAGATTAATCAAAAACATGGACAGTTTTTCATGAAATGTTTGTACAAAAAGCATTCGAAAAATACTAAAAATACGCATTTGTGTGGCAGAAAAAAATCTGCTCGGAATACATGCTTGCATAAGTCGTAATTAAAAAAAATACAAATGCACGCACATTTAAGTTTTGGGATTACCGCTTTGAACCATTCCGATTCCGCATCAACACACTTCTCAAGGCCGTCGTTACGGTCGTTTTTAGGAGCTTATCGTTCTTAACAAGGTACGCGCTCATGACGTTACATCTACGTCGAGTGACTGAAGACGTAAATAAGTATAATATCCAAAATCGGGAACAACACCTTCGTAAAAAATATCGCTAACGCTCGTAATATTTTTACCTTGGTGCAATAAAATTTATAAAATAGTTTCAATTATCAAATGATTTCCAGGCTAAAAAAAATATTTTGGCTCTATTACGATGTTGCTTCGTGATTTTTTCACAAAATTACAAGGTTTGATTGGGGTCTCTCCACAATACCGATAAAGATAAACAATAGCGAAAAAAGTATGTTTATTGCTGGAAATCATCACAAATTTGGCAGGTTACTTGCCACAGTATACTTTAAAATGTATACAAAATGAGAGATTATTTGAAAGAAGGACGAAAACGCAGTCCCAGTATCAAATTTCATAAGATCGCTTTTTTTTTAATAAAATTTTAAAAATCGTTAAATTTTTGCCAAAATTTCAGTCACGAAGATTTACTTTAAAATATGGCGCGCACGGAATATTTTAAAAGGTCCATCCATCAAATGATATGGTATACCTGTAATCAGAGTAAATATGTACTAAAGCGATCAAGATTCGCAGTACCAAAAGCGGAGGCCAACACGGAAAAACCAACTTCAGCATTATTACGAGAAATGGAAAAAATACCACATAAAATAAAAATTAATAGATTTTCTTAAAAACCTGTTACTTTTCCTTCACGAGTACCTACTCCATTTTTAGGAAATAAAATTTCGGACGAAATAAACCGCATGAAAATAAAAGCTAACGTCGCAGTCAGCCAATCAGATCCACCACCTGAGTTGAGGTTGAGCCATTTCAGTCCTGGTCGCAGGCAAAAAATATGAAAATCTTCCCTGCATAAATTCACAGTAAAAATTTCCCTGTAAAAATGCCATTAATACACGGAATAAAAAATTGTTTTAATTTTTTAATGTTGTGACCTTTGATTTTTCTCTTCCACGTTGGCACATATTTTCCGTATCAATTAATAGGATACGAAAGAGGTTCCCTTTTCACTAACGCAGAAATTATATGTAAGTAATTACCGAAAAATGTATCATGGATCCTTGGTATCTCTACCTGTTCCCTGCTGTCATAGAAACAGGACACATCATATCTCGTCGTTTGGAGCGGCAACAATAGTCGCAGGAGTGTTCACGGCTATTGCCAACAATGCTCTGGCTACCTTGGTGATGAAAACGTACTGCTGGCTTAGGCCCAGATTCATAGTCATTATTGTAGTGGTACTGGGGTCTACCGAAGAGGACGGCTAGGGGTCCTCTTCGATACACGATTCATGAATATAAACTTCCGTTATAACAAATGAGAAGGGGCAGGACTTCGATGACCTCTTTACACAGTAGAGTAGAGAGAAGTGATTTTTCACAGGTGGCCTCAACTCATACTTTTTAGTGGATTGTCACATAGGCATTACCGGGGACAGTTCGCCAGGGTGTCACTCCCCGTCACTGTATTCGAAAGCGGGGAGACCCAGCGAGCGTTTTATTGATTTTTTTCCCGACGTAAACAAAGGAGTTCAACACGCGACAGCCTCAAGGAGCTCGCCTCCGAGTCACGCGAAGTGGTCGGCGGTCAGTCAACTTCCGCCCGCGGCGACCACTGTCCACCCCACCGGACAATTAAACCACATCTCCAAGCGGGACAGTCTTGACAATTACATCTGCATACTATCCCAGAAGCCGCCTCAATAGACACGTGGCGGGATGTGCTACGTCACGAGCCGTTAATCTCCATCATCATCAATAGTCAGCAATCCGAAGATTGTGGTACATTTCAACTCTGCCGCACGAATAGTGTTGAAATTCGGCCAGGCCACAGTGAAAACTACTACGCTTTATAATTCCCATGGAAAATTTACGGAATGCCATTGGTCCGTGGTTCGATCCTCGGTTCGGGGGAACTTTTTCCGGAGATAGGCTTGACTTACCCTTCTTTATCTCCTACCGATCCCTCCTCTCAATGCTCCAATCAGCAAATGTTTTATCACTTGCATAATCCTTGTTAACCACAACTTAACTTAATTTGACGCACATAAGGTGCTTCCTGTGTCTCCTTACATTTATGTCCTCCAGCAGTTTCCTCTCTTCACCCACCAATGCTAGAACTTCCTCGTTCATTACAGTCGTCGGCACAACTTATTCCTTGAAGGGCCATTACGATTTCGTGCCAACATCCAAGCACTTCCGTTAATGCCGATTAAGGTTGCCGTTACGGACTAAAAGGGCTGGCAGTTAATAGGCGTCGAATCATGTGAGATTTTCACCATTTATGGACCCATCGGATTCAGACACGAATTAAGAGAAATATTTTTCAATGGCATTGAACGAGTGTCCGTAAATTCACAGCAAGCCAATAGCGAATGTAATATTCTTTCGAAATGTGAGTTGAAAAATAGCAAATGCATGCAAAACTAAAGTAATGATATTATATCGATAATAATTGGCCATGAAAACGATAAATTGAACGTTTACATGGTGTATGTACGAGTTTTCTGTTTGAGTAAGCGACTCGCAGCCCGAAAATAATCTTTCATACTAGTAAGTATTATTACAAACTAATCTATGGTGACATGCAAATATTTTAGATGAAACGCAGAATTTATACATGTGACCACACCATTTTCTTGATTATGTCCTCAGATTCTTTGAGAGTTGACATGTTGATAGAAGGGGGTTCTCAGTCAGAAAACGGATCTCAAAACTAAAAAAATATACCGATGCGTTCCGTATCTCATAAAATTGTTTTAAAAAAATTTAAGAGTGATATTCAATTTTTATCCGTTTTTTTCTGTCAGTACATTTATTCCACCCTGCCTAATAAATTGTGGCAAGAGATTAATGAGGCTGAGAAACGCATTCGTTTTCCGGTAGTGTTTTACACCAAACAATTACAGGCTGAAAACTAATTGTATAGCGCAACGATCTAAATTTATGTTCATTAGCAGACACCTACTTTAGAAAATAATCACCAACGATAGTGCCAATAGCGATGCAAGGTAAAATTCATACTAAACGTGAATTCGTTAAATTAACGACGCATTAGTACATTATACGTAATGATAGCAATTAAACAAATTTAGTACCGATGAAATGATTCTTTACATAGCTACGAGTGAATCGTAGCTATGCAAAGCTAATTAGCCTCACAACAGTTAATACAACAATGCTTCACTATCATGCTTCATTGACATATATTTCCTTACTGAATATAGCCCTGATGACTTATTATCTCATCACTATCACACCATCTCTTTAATGACAAAAAAAACGAAATAAAATTGTAATAATAAACTAATGAACAATAAATAAATAAATCAAATCAAAAATCAACTGGCAAAAAAATTAAATATTAGATTTCTACATGAAACTGCCCGTTAGGGTATTTCAGAAGTATTAAGCGATTGCTCTTAATTTAAAATTTATTAACTTAATCTAAAGCATATTAACTCACTTAAACTCGGTTATTAAGGCACATTTGCATTTACTTGTAACTTTTCAAATAGGTGAATGGTCATTTCCATATTTATGGCTAAAATTTATTAATTTTTGTCTGTTTAAATCTGAATTAATTTTTTAAGGAAAATAAAAAAACAACAATTTTCTGTCTACTGAAAATTTTAAAATGGCACGACTCGAGCCAAGTAACATCTTCAGACATCCTACCATGTCACGAAACCTGGGTCGTCCCAATTAAAATACTATCAGTGACCCTAACAATGTTTTCTTCTTTTATTTTCCATAATGGAAAGGTTTCACAAAGTTACCAGTTATATTTAATTTTTTGTTTTGCTCGTGGGGTATTTTTATTTTTCAACGAAAATAATGATGTCTAATTTACGAGTTGATAAGTAAAGACGTTTTAAGAGAACTTTATTTGTAAAAAAAAGTCCTCAAGGAATTGTTTACAAACTGATCAATTCCTTGACTTAGAGATTATTGCCCATTCGATATTTATGAAGGCTATTTCTGAATGACTCATCGTCGAAACGTGACCAATTATGGATAATGGTGACAAACAGCATGCGGACAAGTTAATAACTTTCAGAGTTGCTCGACGATTAAACCGTTTTGGACTCCGGAAATGGCCCCGGAAAGAATTTCATCGAAGTTTAAGAAGCCCCGGTTATAGAGAGATTGCAACGAAACTGTTTTGATTGTTACTTGCTATCCTTGGATCTCACATTATAGCCTTTGGATACCAGTGCCCATAAAAAATCAGTCTCCGCAAATTCTCTGGGAAGTATCGCATGAAGCTAGGGAACGAGGACCATATATTTCAGTCATGTGACCCTATGAAATAAATCTACGTACTACCCTTCTTAGTATACATACGTATGTATATAAAGTAGAGCCTTCGTAACTTAACTTTTATCTTAAATATGGATTCCGAGAGAAATTGGAGTGCTCAACAATGATCGTAGAATTGTATACAGTTTGTATATAAACCAACTAGCTGTGTTAAAATGTGAACCTAACTGTGCAGAATCAAGAATAGGACAAGGAGTGAGTCATAATGGCCTGATGAAAAAAATCGCAGGACGAGTGGAAGGGATGAAGGGCAAGGGACGGCCTCGAATGAGTTGCATAGGACAGGTCAGGACATATTGTAAGGCATGTAAAAGAGAAGAAATACGTCACTATGAAAAGGCTAGCGGATCGGAGAGCTACGTCAAAACAATCTTAGGATTTTTGACTTATGATGGAGATGAAAATATTTTCTTCGAGGTAACATTTACATTTGACGTAATGGTAAATTCTGACTAGGGTCAAACTTGTATACTCTGAAAATTTTACGATGATGTAATAAGTTTTAAACGAATTATATGTAAAGAAAGAAGGACGAATACGAGGAAGAAAAATACGACGAGTCGAGCGGGAATGATGTGTTCCTTAACGTCAGACTTTTTTTTTTGTCCCAAATCGTCTTTATTTCCTACAAGATACTGTTTGTATTTGCCTCGGTACTTCGAACAACCTTCCCTTTCATCTCTCTCCTCAAAAATCCTCCTCCTCCTCCCGTCAACAACTCCCTAACATCACCAACATTCATAATTAAATATAATAACAAATAAAAATAAATTTTTATAAAAACGTATTAAATAAATCTTTATAAAAACGTTTTTATCGCGAGTAGGTATAAGCAAGTATAATTTCACTAACAATTGTAAGTATACTAACAATTTATACGCTAGGATAGTTTAATTTAGTTATAATTGCGAAATAAAAGAGAATATCAAGTTTAAAGAGATTACTTACAACAACAAAATGTTCAGCGTGGAATCGTTCATATTTACACAAGCCATGAAAAATTTGACTTTTCAAAAATTACATTATAAATTTCCTAGCTTGTCCATCTCCTCATTTTGTTTTATCTATTTCTTCTTTTAGTAAATTTTTGTTCGATCAATTTTCCAATGAACTTTGATGTAAACAAATTTGTTGCTATGACTCTCGCTCTTTCTCGTTCCTTTAAATAAAATCTCAGCGCCGCCATATGATATTGGTGGGTATAAAAAAATAATCTCCATATTTCATTTTAAATTCTGAATAAAAATCGAGATACATATTAAATCAGAATATGAGAGGTAGAATATATCATTGTCATCTGGTTCTTAGTTATCCTGAAAATTTCAGCTTGACAGCAAATCGGAAAGTGGGTTAAAATTGAGTTGCAAGATTTGACCCGTATGAGATGACAAACAACAAAGCTAGTTTATAAAACCGTAATGAAATATCAAACGTTACGGTTGCCTTAATGCCAAATTAACGCTCCCCTTCTTTTCCCTTAAATACTTCACCAGCCTCAATGGACGGACTCGGTCCTTCACCACCTTGTTCTTTCGATACCGGATCATAAAAATAAATCGCGACGACCTGTCGCGTCATCTAAGGTACCCGTCTATCCCAGAAGATTTTTCCGCCACGGAATACTCCCCGAGATCCAAGCCTATGGCGTTCAACAGATTTTATCGGTAGGAGAAGTAGGTCGCGGGGTCGAATTACCTATCCAACTCCTCGTGGTGCACACGCCGACCAGCGATTGGGAGCCGCAGACCTAGGCTATATTCCGATTGCAAATCACTCCACCGCGTAACTTGATACGTAACTTTGTGTAAATGAAGCGAAGCATCGTTTACACAAAGATATCGCATCAGATCGCACTGAATCGGATATCCCGTTATACTTAGGATTACGAGAGGCCAAACTGTCTTAGATTGCGATTGCCTTAAATTACAAGGAAAATATCTCGAGATATCACGAAAAAAATTGGCACGTTTACACAATATCAAAGCACAGTAAAATAAAAAAATATAATGTCACACAAATAATAAAACGCTTGATCCAGAGATGTCCCATATTCCCTTTTTATGATAATAAAATCGGTCATAAATCATTCCATCTGCAAAATTTATTTAAAATTTCGTGGAATACTTACAGAAATTTAAACTGAAAATTAATTACGAACGGCTACACATGATCACAGCTTAAGATGATGAAAGTATCCTAAGAGTGCTGCAACCATCATTACTTACTTGCTGTGGTCCACGCCTAAATTGGGATTTCCCGGACCTATTGTAATAGATGTTTCCCATTCAAAAAGCCAATGGAAAAGTGCCAGTAAATACGGTGAGCAGTTTATGATAATATCATCACCCAAAATACAAGAAAGCATAAATGCTCCTTCGTGTACGTTACCATTGCTCGCTTACACTATGAGATATTACGTTTTCCATGAGTTAAGGTGATTGAGATAAAAATAAGTTCCTCGATTAAAATCTTAAAATAAATTGGTGGTTTTTCCTTCGCCATTCTCGAGAGTTACGCACGAATTCTTCCAGTAATCACTGTCAAATTTCTCACTAAAAGATTCTATACATGGAGCCTATCTAAATCAACACGAAGCTCAAAGGCCAGTTTCTTTTGCCTGTTACCGTAATTAAAACGCTAAATTACAGGTAAAAACGACCTCACGAGGAAGATTCATCAATGGATTTAAACTGAGATAGACTCTAAAACGTGAAAAAAGTTTATCGACAACCTTTACGTGGGGCAACAAATTAATTCATTTCTGAAAGCCGTAATTAGAGTAGAATTCTGTTCATGGATAATTTCACCGAGGTTTACGGTTCGAAATTCAGCGACTGAGTGACAGAGAAAGTTCTTCTTTTAATCCTCCATTTAAGGCACATCGTATCAAAAAAACCAGTGGTAAATTACAAATTAGTAGTAAATTAGGGACCACGCGATCAAAATCATCAAGGCAAGAAAAGGAATCAGCAGTTTGTCTATTACACAGTGTACATCTGTACAGCATCATGACTAAACATGGATTATCATAGCACCCTTCCTAGCATAAGAGATAGGTATTGAAACATGTCAATTATAATTAAGTAAATATTGTCATTTTGACCAACTAGCTTACAAAATGTGCTGACCCCTTGCTGAAATAATCCCTCGCGACGACGAAATGACAATATGTTTAACGTAATACATTGGTTTCCAGCGTAAAAAACAATACAAATAATTACGTTTACGCAAAAATCCCTTAATAAAACTAAGGCGACTTATTTTAATGTATGCAAACATAGGAGTAAATAAGGATGTATAAAACCAATGGCTATTATACACAAATTAATACACAAATACAAATTCAATCATCGTCAACTGTCAAGAGGGCCAGGCACTAAGGTTATGCAATTAGACTTCAATAAACCATTTCACTCTGCTTCAACATTATATGTACACAAATACATCTCAGAACTACTTCCAGGAAAAATAAAACTTTCAAATTACTACGCTTAAAAATAAAGGGCAATCAAAGGTCCTTAACGCGTACCAACAATTAGGTTTTCAAACAATTTAAGATTTAACGGTTTTACATGGATATCAGTTGAAGAAAGCTAAAATTTCATGGAAGATATTTTGAACGGAAGGGTATTTCCACAAAACGAAATATCAACTTGGCTAAGTGTCCTACAAATTTGTTAACATTTCCACGCAACTTCGATAAAGACGTATCAGAAGGAAAATATAAAAAACATCAATTAGATTAAGTACTAACCGGTCAAAGAACAGTTTTTCTACCAAGAGTTATTTTTATATCGGGGAAAAATGACCTTGCCATATGCTCCATTAACATTTTGGGTCTTAACTAAAAGTTAATTTAAAAATCGCACAGTCAGTTTATGAAGGGGATAAAATTTTCCGGCCACAATCAGTCGAAATTTGAGATAAATATTCCTTGAGAAACATCGAATACGAAAAAAATTGCTGTAAACGAAAGACATGCGATAAGAGCAACTATCATTTTCTCCATCACCATGACGGATTTCACACATTTTGGCTGGCTCCCCTTCAAAAAAAAAAAAAGATTAATATTTCACGGTCTTTAGTGCCTAAAGTACACTATGAGCTCGAAACCGAAGACGTTACTTTAATTAAATGCCGCACGGTTGGTTTAACTCGTTAAATGCAGTGCCGCTCGACGCGCCAACGCAACGCGGCGGCAAAAACGGTAACAATGAGCACGCACTACTGACCATCCAGGAAGGAATATGACTTGCGCGCCCACTCCCTTTACGTTACATAACCCAATCTTCCGGCTTCCAGCAGCACTAAACCATCGCCGTAGGCCAAAGCGGTCTTGTACGGAGAAAACACGTGCAATACGGAAGCAGCGGAACAATGATATTACCTCAGGGCCTTCGACAACGGGTACGCAGTCAATTAATAAATACGTATGACTTCGCATTATTCATGTGCGCAGCGCAGGTGACCGATTCAATGGATCTGCAGCGATCCCAAATAGGGAGTCGGATTGATATGACGTCTGCTGTTTACGACTTGTTTTAAACTACTAGCACGCGCACAATTTATACAGCTTTTACATTAATTAGTTTAGGAGCAGGTAGTAACTCGGAGGGTGCATGCCAGGCCAAGGGCGTACCTAGGATCATAACGGGGGGGGGGGGGGGCAAGCTATGGTCTACGGGTGGGGGGCAAACTAAGTTGTGACATTAGTTTATGAGATTTTTTCCTTGAAAAAATTGTTTTATTTTAGTTACATATCTTGTACTAATACATATCATTTTTCGTGGGTTTAAAGAAAATTTGTTGAATGCTTTCCTTTATATTCAGTACTGATTTTGCTTAAAGACTTGCGATTTTTGCTTCTAGGGAGGGGCAGCTGCCCCCACTGCCCCTCGCTGGGTACGCCCATGTGCCAGGCTAAGATTGCTTCAGCAACGAAAGATTCCTTTCAAGGTAACATGGATAACATCATCTAAGAACCGCATAATATAACAGACTCGACATAAACGATCAAGAAAACAAATTAAAAAAGAAAGAAAAACAAGATTTTTCCGAAAGAAGTAAATAATGCACTAAAAAGTTAAACAAGCTTTTCATCACTCGTGCAATAAGACGTGAGTGCTGATTAAATTTATAATAAATGAGAGAAGAAGAGCGTGATAGGTGAGTTAGGATTGGATTAGAATATTAATATCTAAACCTATTCAGCACCCACGCTTTATTCTCCCACTGATGAAACGATGTTACTTTTTAGTGCATATGATACTATTTTTGGAAACAGCGTGTTTTCTTTTGACCCTTTTTGTTTATTTTTATATTATACTTTCTAGTTGTGAATCACGCAATCAATTAAACCAGAGAAATTTCAGGAAAAATTTATAACAAAGCCATCTATTGAGAAGATTAAAAACTATTTTTCCATACGGACATATAGTTAATTAAATAGAGTACAATGGAAACAAATTTCAAATGGTTGATTATTGAATAATGTATTGCCATCAGAAGCGAGGGAGTGTACAAAATTTCAAGCCGATCCAACAGTGAAAATAAGAGTCAAAATATCTATGACAAGATTCCATTGATGAGACAGACTAATTGACGAAGCAAGCTAAGAAATAGCGTGTGAAAATAACCAAACATCAAAGGATGTTATGACAGTTGAAAAGGAGGAAGCACTGCGTCAACAAAAATCTTCTAATTGTTAAGTTATGATGATTATTGACTACATAAAATTTACGCCTAAATATGGAAAAGGAAGATAGGGAGATCAAAATTACTAAAAAGGTAAATCATACAGTTTACAATAAAAACCCTCACTTTAAAAATTTAATGACATTTATCTTAAAGCATAAGTAGAGCGATTTTTTTCCAACGGTAATCTCGAAAGAAAGGATGTTTTGACGAGTACAACGTCAAAAATTAATCAAACAGCGGCGCCAGAAATCAGCATACTTTAAGAGAATCATTCGATTGAAGTAGGAGAGACGCAAGGTCGCTTTCTTTTGTCACAAATGGGAAATGATGAACTTTGACGACGAAGCTAATAGAGCTCGTTGAATTTGAAAGACTCTATCCGAAGCGGGCTGCTGTAGCCAGGCATAGAGTACGACTGGAGCTGGAAATAGCATGAGGAATATGATATCGTTCTAATTATCAGGAAAAAACAGCGAAGATTCATAAAATCCGCAGTTGGGGTTAAGTACTAGTCTGTTTACGAGAATGTTTGCTTGAATTCCTCCTCAGTGGAATTCACGTCACCCTGGGCAAGGTTTTTGGCGATTCGTTAAATATCAGAGATTTAAAAGACATCAAATTATATTTGAGAGGTAAAATGAGACGTAAATGACACCTATATAAATAAATAATAAATAAAAAATTTCCCCGAGTTAACATCATTGGCATACCACAATTATTAAAAGCGACGATTGTCTTATAAGGTATTTGCGGAAGTTCCTCCAATACATTGTAGCAACACCTCCAAGGCTGCATTGAAAAAAGATACGAATAGTAATATAATGGTGATATGTATATCTTAAACAAGTGCTCGTAACTTCTCATTAAAGAGGCCTCAGGCGATCTGTGAAAGTATGTATCTGAAGCTCAAAAAAGTTGATTTGCATCAGAGTGTTGAGAGGTCAAGCCATACAAGGAGACGGCCTTGGCTGTGGAAACATATGATACTCAGCTGATCCGTAACACCGCTGGAAAGAAGCAGAGAAATAGGAGAAGAAAATAATGCGCGTGAAAAATCACACTAAGTCGTGTGAGACATTCATACATTCACGGATATTTTTACTTTGCCTCCGGCTTCGATATTAACTTTGAATTTTTCACTAAGGTTCAAGTAGGTACCAATCTCTATAGTAGGTACCTGTTTTTATTAAAAAAATCTCAATCAATACTCATTTCATGGTAGGTAAATTACGAATGTCACTTTTATAATTCACCGAGGAGTTGAACGCAGAGAACAAAACAACTTTCAGAGAATGATTTCACATCACCGAGGAAGTCGCCAAGTCATGTAATCGTTTTCTTATGTCAATAAATATCCGCTAAAATACATCACCAAATACATTTAAGCTTCTCAAAATTTGTCCCTAAAATCTTCTACAGTCTCGCATCGCACACTTGATGAAATTTATCAGATATGAGAGCTATTTCAAGCGATTGCTTTGCACTTAAAAATCATGTTGAATTTTCTCATCGAAGTGACTACAGTAATTTCCCATTTTTATTACTACGCTTTACATTAGGATTACATATCGATCACGTAAACAGGAACGATTCTAACCGTAGGGTTTTTTCTTTCTTGTAGGGTTAATATGGTTTATCCATTTTTTCCTTCGAACTTCCGCAATCATAACGAAAAAATAATTTGTCCAACATAATTTTCACGTACAGCTTTTCACTCACGCATTATTTGAATCGACTACAATTTATACTCAACACATTTCGAATAATATTTAAAAGCACCGAGACAATGCGGTGCTTAGTTTCTGGGTATGTTCTCAATCGTAGGGTATTATTAACTCATTAAAAAGCTTTAATTACAATCCTGACAATTCACCTATTTCGTGAAAATTCAATTTAATGGACTTTTTTGAATTGAATTTAACTTCAGATCAAAATTGACAACATGGAAAAAATGCTACAGCCGTAACCTTCAAATAATGTACTCAGGCGAAAATAATTCTATAACAGTCGATAACTAACCCTGAAAAACCGATCCGAAGATATCGATGAAACAGTTTCCCATTTACTCCATCACGCAGCACGTATATGTTACGGAGGTATAGTACGCTTAGCAGTAAATGAAAGAAAACAGCACGTTATCTCCAGTTAAAGAAAAAGAAGAGAAACTATTTACTTTCGACAGCATAATGGCACACTTC
Organism: Ischnura elegans; assembly: GCF_921293095.1. Taxonomy (NCBI): domain Eukaryota; kingdom Metazoa; phylum Arthropoda; class Insecta; order Odonata; family Coenagrionidae; genus Ischnura; species Ischnura elegans. Next base: position 29,636,860 of record NC_060257.1, on the reverse strand, counting down.
ATACAAGCTGATACATTGCCAAGCCGCATCGAAAGAGCTACAAAGTCACCGTTGGGAAAAGCATGTTTTATTTAAATTGCCGATTAGGAGTATTTCTTAATTAAAACCACTATCTGTCATTGAAATAAGCATTTGGATTGATGCCCAACTAGATTATCGCATACAATGCCACCAAGGAAGTATATTACGAGGTTAAAACACTCTTCTATCTCAATTTCTTAGGCTGCGACTAATTAGTACTATTAACACTCCTAATTCTTAATTTATATGAGGTAAGAAATCGTCTACGAAAGGAACAAATACAACATTGATTCCGCCTGACGTGAACTTATCGACAGCAATGCTATTAAAGGGCAACGTTGACACCAGATGTCAGCATGATCCGATCCGTCACGTAACTAAATACATACTTAGTCGAAAGGCATAATCCACGACCAGTTAGAGAGAATGGCATTACGCAATTTTTTAAATAATTCCCGTTACGTAAACTCAAGGAGAAATGCAAGAGGTTGGGTGGCTATTCCAGCGGATGTTCCGTGATACGACGTGAATGTGGAATCAAATTTTATCACGAGGAACTCCAGCGTATATGTGTGTTGAAACAAATGAAAAATTCCTCTCGCGTCTTTTAGAAAAAAAAAAAACACTTGTAGGTACAAGCTCAGAGTAAATATACAGAGATTTTCATGAGGAATCTGCAATACTTCAGGAGGTGTTAGGGGAGACAATTTAAAGCATTTTTTTTTGTCCATAAACATGAGGTCGTAACTCCTTACTTACTAAGCGATGGCAACACAAATATTTTTTATGCACTACGCAGTCACCATGAAACCATTTTTCTTCGGTATCTAGTATTAAAGACATTTTATTCGACACTCTGAATTTTTTAGGACATTAAATAATTAAGGTTGGACGAAAATGCACGATCATAATTTTCTGAAAAAATTAATCGAAAAATGGGTGAGATCGCGCAATCAAAGTATTGTTGAGACACGCTTAAAGCTCTCGTTTAATTAAGGTCAACGATTGGGAGGGAGAAGGCAATCCTCTTACTCTTAATATTTTCTATACAATATTACAGTAGCTAAGAATAGCATGGAACAGTTAATAATTTGATATATAATATCATCTATATCCTATAAAACCCACTTCTGACCACTAACTGACTCAGTCATACAAATGTTTGGTGTGAACGAGAAGAGATATGGCATAAAGTCATAGAATAGACTTATAGTATATAATAAACTTATATTTTAGTCAAAATAGTCTACAAATGTGGGAAATTGTCGAAACACTAAATTTTCTATCTATTACAGTGTTCCCAACAGCCTAATCTTATATGATTCTACTTTTTGGGGGAATTTGGGGCTGAAAAAATTCGATTTTCAAAAATGTCAATTTTGGATTCTATACCACGTGATACGTCGAGAAACCAATTTTCAAACCGATTGGAACACTTTTAACTTAGGCGAAATCGTGAAAATTCACAATTTCGTGAATATTATATCAACAACTGAGGGAGATTCGGCGTTGCGTCATAGGACTCAACAAAAATTGTAAGGATTGACAGAGTGACCAGAAAAAACCGTAGGCCATCGCCCCCCCAGCAAGCGAAATCGAGAATAATATTTACAAATGCAAATATTATATCATGGAATAGTTAATAATTTGATTGGTAACATCATCGACAGAGTAAATTTCGGTTAACATTAATACATTCAGCTCATTTCTCAGCGAAATTCCCATCGCTGTAACCGTCATCGAAGCGAGTGGTGAATTTATTAAATACATTTAAATGCGCGGTGGGTGACAATAAAAAATAACATAAGAGAATATAAAGAAGATAATAATAAAGCCGACTGAAGTATCCTCTACAGCAATATTATCGATTTTAATCTGGCCACATGCCCAGAACCCAGACATGGCTTTTTGCTATCCTTACTCAGAAACTGCGTCATCTTAAAAGGAATGGATGGGGAACATGAAAAATTGTCTTCTCTCCAGAGATGGATTCTGTCGCCTCGCTTTATGACAGACCACGCCTAACAGACCGTGTCGCGGAATAAATATGACATGGAGGCCCAAGCATATATATACATATATACGATCGAAGCTGGAAGTGATCAATGGAATGGCAATGGAGCCAGTGTGACATCTTCCTAGGGCTGAATTTCGAAATACTTCCGTCTGTCGTAAGCAGGAAGAAACATTAACGGTGAGAACATCAATAGAATATTAAATAGGCAATCAAAATGTTCAGAAACCCTCTCCATAGCCACACTCAAGGTTTGCTTTAAGGATATTCCGGGATGCGAGTTAAAGAATTTGTTTTGCGGAGAACATGGAGTCAGCATTCCTTAGTAACCCAGCTATGGTAGCCAAAAAATTTTGTTTGATAAATTTTGAAGTCACAACTAAAACGTCAAAAAAGTTGTGAGTTATATTTATAAAATAAAATTAAACTTTTTTACTTCGAAAATAAAAGATTTATCCTCACGAAAGAATAGTGCTAAGAAGAGTGAGAGAAAAGAGAAGTCTTCTAAAAACCTTAAGCAGAAGACGAGACAACTTACTTGGCCACATTATGAGACATGATGGCCCAATGAAAACAATCGTAGAAGGACAGGTGGAAAGGAAGAAGGGTAAGGGACGGCCCCGAATGAGTTATATAGGACAGGTTACAAAGGATGTAAAAATGAAGAAATACGTCACAATGAAAAGGTTAGCGGATAGGAGAGAGATATAGAGAGATGCGTCAAACCAATCTTAGGATTGTTGACTAATGATGATGATGATTCTCACGTAATAGAGTGTAGGTTAAAATCATTGGCAAGAGGAATGGTGAACATGCATACAATTTGTTCGTCATGCTAGTAAGTCTCTCTGAATAGACAATTTTCTCACGAGTCCAAATATATAAGCCAAAACTCTCCTAGTATTCCACAAACTTCATTAAATGCTAATTAAAAGTGCTCGAATATCGCTTTCTGACGTCATCGGACGGTACACCATTCACTTCGCTAAGAGAGTAGAGCCTTGAACGCAAGGTATCGAAGTAAAAATAGCAATTATTTTCGCCAAATTTGTGTTTGAGCCCCTGCATAGACCGATTTTCTATCCACTTCCTCAGTCTGTCATCAGTGGATACCGTACCGTGACGTCAGCTCTGATGACGTCGTGTTTTCAAGCAGCAGATGAAGATTAATTTTTAAAGACTCATAACTCAGCTAAAAAACATTATTCATCGGCCAGATTTTCGGCGAGTACATTTGAGGTAGGGACCTTCATATTATAGTACTTTTAAAAAATTGTGCCTGTTCCCCATTATATAAAAGCCGGTATACGATTATCATTGTACATATTGTACCCTTACAAAGTAATGCGGTATGGTAATTATGAAGGCAGCATTAAACATAGGGCTGATTTGAGGGGAAAATCACCCAAAAACTAATTGTTACCCGATAATTCCATTTATTTAATAAAATACGGATCATCACTAAGTGATATCATGTCTCATACCAAGTATTCTTACGGAGCACAGTCTGTTTCAACACTTCTTCCCAAAGCGGTATTTCACAACAGCTACCCCAGAAGAGGCTTAAATAATGAGAATCTTTATCCTAGACTGAATGACTTCGAGATTTATTCACTGCAGCGACTCAGCTCATCCGGGTTTCGACAAAGCCACAGATGCACCACCAATTAAATCGCGTTCCATGCTAGCTAAGAAGCACCCCAGATGTTTCGCAATCTGTGCGGGCGATTTAAAGGGGTCGAATCTAATGTCCCAATATAAGCAGAACATTAATAGCACCCACAAGGGAAACAAACATCTGTACCATAGTACAGTTAGATATCTTAGTCCGCAATCGATGACTGCATATCAATTTTCTTTCAGCGTATCATAATATAGTGCGTGGTATTCAAATTAATATCTGAATATCAGTGTAAGTTCAAAGACAATAAATTTACTGAAAAGATTAACAGCCATCATAGAGGACCGAAATCATCACGAATGAGTGAATTCAGACTTCCAAATCGAGAAAAATGAAGGATTAATACGATGAATATAAAGTTAAGAAATATAGATTTAAAAATGTCGTAAGAACTATTGGTCACATACCTTCTAAATAAACGACGTTTTAGTTTGAGTAAGAAGCTAATATATTATATAAATATATGTTTACAGTGAGAGTAAACATCGTCCACTAATAAATAATAGCAAAATTTGTCAAAGAGATAAATATAAGTAGCTAATAAATGAGCCACTTTTTCATTGATCGCTGAAGAAATACAAGTAATTATACGTTTCTCTCAAAGACAAATCCATTTGATGAGCTGATAACTACAGCAGTAATGAATGCGAACGAATAAAACGGACAAATGATACTGAAAGAAAGCAAAATATCAAATCATAACATTAAACTGGGACTTATAAGCAAGTAATGTTTATTGCACAATTCTGCCATGTAACAACTTCAGATCTGACAACTTCTGCTCATATTATTGAGATGATTCGTGGAAACATGATACTGATATCCTAAAAATACGAGAATCCTTGCTCCACTAAGAATATGAACACCATTATAACCATTGGACACTTATCCCTATCAAAATCAAACCAACTTTTTACCCTTTTGGAGGTAGCCTTTCACCACTAATTGATGCCATAAAATTCAAATTAACCCCTTAAGTAATATTAATTTCCTGTACTAATTAACGAAAATAGCTCACATTCATCTGATTCACAGCTCGTCAACTCCCTGAAAACGGGTTTTGACCACGGGCATCACTTAAAAGCACAAGGCTATGAACGTGTTTAAGTGGATTTTTCACTTTCTGCCATCTAGGAACGAGGCCTTGAACTGGCTGATGTCTACCACTTCCATCCTATAACTCACACATGTGAATATTACTCTTGAAAGCGTATAACACAGTCTTCCTCTCCCGGACTCACGTATGCGAATATAAGTTCACTTCTCGAATGAAACTGAATAGGGAGAATATCTTCGACAATTTTAACCCGGGTGGACAGAGTACCCCGGAAAGGAAAATAAATACCACTCACGAAAAATGTTGTCTTGGTAACATCCTGATTTTTTAAATACACTTACTTTCCTCTATACACACTCGTAGTAATTATCAGAAAGAAGCAATGTCAATATTTCGATTACATATACATTCCAATGTCAGAGTATTAATACTTTTACGGGTGGAGTCCTTGTGATAATAACTAGAAGTCACGTGTTAATGATCATTCGTCCGCTATATCAATCAAACAGTTTTAACAGAGATACGAGGTGTGTTCAAAAAATATCGCGACTTTTGTGTTTTTTCAAAAATTATTTATTTATTCATGAATATCTATGAGTTCTTGCCACAGGGTAGAACGGTCAATAAGGAATATTACCTGCGAGTTATGCGCAATTTGCGCGAAGCAATCCGCCAGAAACGCCCGGATTTGTGGAAGAAGAAAAATTGGCTTTTGCACCACGATAACGCCCCTGCTCACACATCGTTGCTTGTGCGCGACTTTTTGGCCAAAAACAACACACTAATGATGCCGCAGCCACCGTATTCCCCAGATCTGGCCCCCTGTGATTTTTTCTTGTTCCCTAAACTGAAGAGACCCATGAAAGGACGACGTTACGCTACGATTGACGAGATAAAGACGGCATCGAAGGAGGAGCTGAACAAGATAAAAAAAATGATTTTTTGAAGTGCTTCGAAGATTGGAAAAACCGTTGGCACAAGTGTATAATATCTCATGGGGATTACTTTGAAGGGGACAAAATAGATATTCATGAATAAATAAATAATTTTTGAAAAAACACAACAGTCGCGATATTTTTTGAACACACCTCGTATTGGACAAAAGATCAGAGGAAGAAACACCGTCCAGATTATTTGAAATCCATCCCCACAGTCATGAATATATTGACGCGCAACTTACGCGAGATTATTTGTCCTGAAGAGATCGCCGGCAGAGGAGATGAAATGTTAGCCGTTATTACAACTGAAGCAGGGAAACCAAAAAATAAATCGGTTTTACAGGTATCCACTGCACGCCGTTGTTGTCATTCTTTTTCAGAAAGGAATAAATGCAATACATCATTAAATATTTAAAGAAGAAATAACTCCGGTAAATGGTGCTAAATAGAAAAAATAATCCCCTGTTTTTCAAGAATATTTAATATGCCGCTAAAAGCGAATAAATATATTTCCTTTTGTTATTAAATCACGTACATGCACCCATTTGAGCCCGGTGTCTACTTAATCAACACAACATATACGGAATAAAGACGGAACTAAATAAGCAAACGAACACCTCATGAGTATTTTAGAGTAGAAACCTCAGTGAAGTGCCCTACGGAGTACATATGAGATTAAAAAATTGTTGTAAAGTTAAGTCATTGCGAATAAATGAGTGTGTGGTATCTGGTTAGTAGAATAATATTTTACTATTTTCCCAACACTTTGGTGACTGAAGAATAAATTTCTCATAATAACTTTCCATTCATCATATCAAATAGGGCTAACCAGAACTACTTTTTCACCTAAAAGTTATAGTATGGGTTTGACCATCTTTTGGTCCACGTTAATCCAACAATACGAAAGTAGTTGTAAAGTAGTTCAAATATATTCAGAAGAAAATCTTAAGGTTGATCCCAAACACCGAAATCCTGTCGATACATGTAATAGTCAAGCAGGTAAAAGAGTTGTGACGATCTCAATCAGATGATATCAGAACCAGAGTACGATGCAGTCGAACGTGAAATTTCTGTCATGACGAAGCGTTATCTGATTCGGGATTCACGCGAGCGACTGATTCAAATGCGGTTTAACTGACCGTAACTCCACGCGCGGAGATCGACAGCGGCCAAAGAAGAAAAATCACGGATGGAATAATACTACGAAACGAAAAAAAACACACTTAGCACCTCAGTGCAAGACAGAAACATTATTCCGACGAGATACAGTAGAGATTTTGTCAGTTTCGTTAGTGCAGCGGAATACTCTCAAATCGGCACCGTGGAGTGCATTGCTCAGAGGTGGGTTAATTCCCACAATTTTCACTTAAGGTAAATTATAGTACTAAAGTAAGGCTTTCCCTGATGCACAAATTAAAGAAGAGTTTGGTGAACACCACAGTAAGTTTTAAAGAGAGGACCCAGCTTTCTAGTGCATTTTGAACACGAATGAGTGTATTATGAAAACGAAATTAAGGAAATAAGATTCTGTATTTTTGTAAATTACGAACAGAAATTTAAGGAAAATCGATTTCCGAACGCAAGGAGTACAACTGGCCATCCTACTTAAAAATTAAATAATTTCAATCATATAAGAAACTTATCAGTTAGCCCAAAATATATTTACAGAGAAACGCAGTACAATGATGAAAAGCTCTCTGTCAAAGAAGAAAATATCTAGAGAGTCTTCAATCGTTATGCTTTCAAGCAATTCTCTCGTTAATAAAAACAGAAAACATTAAGAGATTCTGAGAAAATATTCATGCATATCAATGAAGATTAATAATGAAGTGAATGTATTGAACCTATCCACGTGCATGAAGTAGGAAAAACATTTAGAGCGATACAATAATGAATACCATGAATTACTGAGATTGCCAGAGAAAACGGTGATTTCTGAAGTTCTCAAGAACCATTTTGCAAGTTTTACCGATACTTGCAAGACTAAGTAACGGCCTATTAAAGTGTAGTACTGTGTTTTTTTCTTGTAAATTAAAAATTACTGACAATATTCCACAAACATATGTATACCGGTATTCTGTGTATTCATTTTCTCGTCCGGTCGTGTGAATAAAAAGGTTTGTTGAAAATTGCAGGTAAGTTTTTATCTAAAATGCGTTAGAATTAAAGTAGATAAAGCCTGAATAAATTCTAAACATTTATTTAATGAACAAAGATACAAAAACAATTTTGGAATTAAAATTTTCAGCCATCGGCAGTGTGAATAAACATTTCATTAACACTGTGGGAAATTGCGAGTACTTTTTAATATACAATACACAGAATAACATCCGATAAAGCCTGAATCAACTCTCCCCATTTATTAATAAAAATAAAAATTGGAATCGCAGTACTACACATATTTTCAGATAGTCAATATTTAACACCAGACTCTCACTAAAATATTTTTGTACCAATTTCCTTATGTTGAAAAATAGATAAATTATTATTATTAAAAACATACTTTAGTTTTTATTGCTTGAACGTTACCTAACGAACGTCCTCGAGCACTCGAAAGATGATTTGGCATGCCAGACGGGGATAGACACTGGCCATGTAATACGTTAACCAGTTTAAAGAAAGCGAAGATAAAACTTTTACTTTCGTCTGGATTTCACCAGCGACGCGTAACGGTAGTAGCTAAAGGGAGGCGTCCTACACCGAGGTCCGAGACGCTGTGTGGCATTGAATGACCAGTTCTTCACCATCAACATGAATGACCGACCACCTCTCAATGACTCGGGTCATTCAAAAATTCCCGAAATTGTAATTCATAAAAAAATCAGTAGATGGAAGGGATATATTAGTAATGAAGGATTTGGCGCTTTCCCGGCGAATATTGCTGATAAAGTCTTCTCGCGAAATCAGCCGGGACCAGATGGCTATGGCTGCCGTTTTTCCTCTCAGCTTTCCTATCCGTTTGATGATGGGATACCATGATTTGCTTGGATTATAACTCGCGTCCCTAAACATTGTGTTCTTCTAGGCGCAAAAAACGGACCAATCACAGATGACTTGACCGCCTCAACGAATGTCTATAAACCCGGCACCAACAAGGCCCACCATTCGCGCCGATGACGATGGCAGAGAAGGCCATCGTAACGTTGGCAGCAATAGCAATGTCCATCTTGACCGTGCTAATTTCCCGAGAAGACTTCATCAGTTAAATAATTAGGTATGAAAGAAAATCTTCTTCATTAGTTATCCTCTCAGTCACTCAGTGATTCAACCCGAAGGGTTGTTTGGATAGTAGAGGGTAGAGGTTGACCCAGACTAAGCCAAAGGCGAGTGAGTATCACCCATTCATGTTAGAAGGGTGGGAGTTCCTCTCCCTGGGCAACCTTGCTTTCCGTAGACTTCATTTGGGGGTGTCCCAAGCCTTCGCCCGAGATTCGAACTCAGGACCCTTAGGTAAGAAGACATGCGCTGTTGACTAATGAAGGTTAGCTTCAGTAGTGTTTTGACAATATCGAAAACATTTCAAAATCAAGCTTTGTCAAAAAAATGGCTTATGTGCAATGAGGAAGTGTAGTTTTTACTAAGTAAGAAAGGTAATAAAAATGTTCTCGATTTAAGACATTTTATTTAAATGTAATTGCTGAGTATTTCTGAATGCAACTTAGTTATCATGTGTGAGTTAGTTTTGTATGAATGTATAATAACTGAATTCTTAAAAGTGAATGCACAAACGATAAGGAAATAAAAATAATCACTGAATTGAACTAAAGAAAAATTTTATCGCACATGGATAGCACCAGTTCTGTTGGATTACAGTAGGACAGTAGCTCCAAAACAGGTTCATATGGTGTACCAATATATTCTACTGCTTTTATAAACGGTATCCTGTAATTGTGTATGAATGTAATATAGTTATATTATTATTACTAAAATATGACGCGTGGATACCACGGAATTCAACGTAGATAAGCTTATGGGTTTCAGCTTTGAATATTATAAGCATCTAAATATGTAGACTCAATAAATACCTGCTTTCCATGAAATTTATCGAGCAATGCGACATGGGTACCCAGCGCCTTTCTCGGCAGGTTATCGCCAAAATGTGTGTACCTTGGACGCTTCCTCTTCGATCAGAGGCAAAGGGAAAATCTTCTCACTTTAACAGTGGACGTTATTTTCGGAACTATCACAAAAAGGCTTCCACCTGCCTTTTTTCAAAGGTATCCATCCCCTTTAATGCGAAAATTACCGAAACTAGCGGGGAAAAGAAGACTTTCAGCGTCCTAATTCTACACGAGCGGGAAAACATGGAAATAGATTGGAGCCTCTAAGTTCGCGGGCACCTAAATTCAGTCCACACGATTCTGCACAGAAGAGCCTATACGGAACGCGTAGACACAAAGCGAACATTTAAGAAAAATAGGCAAAATTTACCCTTAAGATTATTAAAACTGAAAATAAAATTGCTAAACCTAATAACCCTCCCGCTGACTTCTGGATAAGATTTTAGGCGTATATGGTCTTCTACGATTACTTCAAGTGACTTGATTCAGAGGAAAGACTCAGTGGTATAGCCAGGGGGGGTTTAGGGGTTCGAAACCTCCCCGAAGTATAAAAACACAATTATTTTCCTTCATAAAAGAAAGCAAAATATTAAAAAATCATGAATTTACAAAATATTTCTTTAACAAATGGTGTTTTTTCGATTATGAAAAGTGCTAATATTAGTTTAAAACCTATTACTTAGTACTCTGTTTTCCAAACATTAACCCCCCTGGTTTTGGAACCCCCGCGAACGAAATTGCTGACTACGCCACTGGAAAGACAACGATTTTACGAGGATTCACAAAGGTATCCATCCAGTTTTTTGAAAGGCAATTTTAAGCCAAAGTTTGTAGAAGCAGAACACCATCTCAAAATGATAACCTCCAATGAAACGGTGCTGTCACGGTAATCCGTATACTCTTGGCATCACAACCATAAACAAGGGAAAAAGAGAAAAGGAGCAATGACATACCATAATGCTCCCATGAACAAAGAGTTCATTCTGATTGATTTAACGGTAGCTAACTCAAATTTAAAATCAAATCAGCGACTCTCGCAACGATTGTTAAAATATATAATGGATAGCAACCATTAGCTGCAACTTCATACTTCATATTACACATCCCTACATCAAATTTATGCCAGCAATCATTCAAATACATAAAATTATAATTACCTCCGTTTCGGTTGCCATACCAAACTGTCGGTGATAAGTTAGACTGCCACTAAGCACAACTAGCAAGAATTAAATGTGTCAACATAAAAGTCTCGTCTAAGCAAGCAAAATTGCTTGGCAATCCATCTCACAAGCACGTTAATAATGAGGGATTATAGCTGACGCAACCTACCACAACGCAAAAGGGGTGAAATTCTTCATCTATTGACTCATTGATGGCGTTTCATAATAGTAAAGTAATGCTAAGGTCCAAGACAATCAGCATAGCAGTGGCAAATTCCTGCCGAGATTTTCAAGACATGATATTTAACTTACTCCATCACAGATCGTTTCGGAGAGGTGCAGTTGTAAGTGGTAGGATTCTAGATAACAGCTATTCAGTTTTCGTGATAGTAAAATAAAAGTTGTACCGTATTAATGAAATTAAAACTGACAAAAGGCAAACACAATGCGCATTGAATACATTGATATAACTAAAAACCTGCAGTGTTTACAGTTACACCACTTCCGCTGTTGAATAAAACAATACTAAAAAGTTAGCAGCGTCAGGAATATTTATTTATAAGTGTAATCACGCAAAATATCCATCTGTAATGAATCTGGAAACGTTTTAAAACGAAAAATATCTATTTATGAAGTAAAAAGTATTTCTGTGCTATTAATTTGATCCTTTTTAAGAAAAAGGCCAAATTGTTCATATACGATACATGACTTCTTCTAACGTGAAAGGGACGAAAATGTTACCCGCTGTAGCCACCCCCTATCTTAGTTGTAATAAAAGTAAGCTAACATAAAACTAAAATACTTTTCTAGTTACGTTACGTTTTCTAATTAGTTTACGTTTTCTAGTTTCTATAAGAAAAGTTGACTAAACAGAAAAACTTTCGTCACATGCACGTGCGTAAAGGCAGAATCTCCCTGAGTGTCCTTATCGGTTTCACTTTCCTTCCGCTATGAAGCAGTACTTCCCAGCGCTCACTACATACTCTAGTGGATCTAAAATTATGGTGCACGGTATTGACCGGTCGTGCGGTATTACCCCGTTCTCCCCTAGGCAAATACTTTTGACACCTTCACCAGGTCACCGGCTTTTGCCATCAACCTCATCTCCAGACAACACGCGCAACGAGGGCAGAAGTTAACCGATAAAATTACTCCAGCCACCACAACAAAGATCCGATCCCCAAGGCGACGCCACAGGAGAAGAAAAAAAAAGAGGAAAAAAAACACGATCCGTCGAGGTTATGTACAGCGGCGGCAGCTGATTAAAATCACCTGTTCCGTTTCATGTAAGCAATGCAGACAAGGAATATTGTAAGCTATTGCGTTAAAAGCACCGGAAACACCAACCAGCTTAGGTGCAGTCAACGTAAAATTACAATTTTCAAACAACGGAGCACCGAAGTTATAGGATAACAGAAAAATTACCCTCAATAACTACAGTATGCCAGGGTAAAAACAACTATGAATTGATCGCATGGCCTTCTTCATTTAAGAAGACAATAAACATGAGAATAATTTCTTCTTGGATTAATTTACGTATTCACGAAGCGTGAGGTACACATCTAGAAGCGGAAACTGATCCCAAATACTAGAAGTGATCACAAAATATCCAAAGGATATTTACAAGTTAAAATGCTAAATATGCGTAGCATTATGAAAATTATTTCGGACAATGCAATAAGGTACTGTTAAGGCTTATTATAATTCGTGAAGCAACGCCAGTTATTTTCCCTGCAACGCAACAGAGGTCGTTTTTTGTTGATAATTCGTTAGACTTTTCACCAAAATAAAATATGAATCATGAAAAACAACCGAATTCCCTTGGATACCCTGTAGGATGCAGAACGAGAAAAGATCAATTGGGGTAAATATTATCATCATACGAAAAAAATCCCAGGCGAGACGTTCAGCGACAGCAGATATAAAACTTAGAAGAAATTACTAAAGATCCACCACGAACGACACCAGTTGAGGATAAAGCATTATTAAAAACTGAAGAACATACACACGTAGAACGGCGGCAACTGATTAAAAGAGAAAGTAAAATTCTCAAGCTTGATTGAGGAAAGGAAAAATGTTTATGTAAAGCGTTACTTACAACACTCTCTCATATTTTCCCTATTCTATTTGCCAATATTCTCAAAAACTTCATCAGCTGATATGATCTTTAAAAATACCAATCCTATCTTTATACGACAATAGTAGCGACAATGCATCATAATCAGAAAAAAACATTCAAATACATACAGTAAAGGAATAATTTCGCAGCAAAAAAATCACTCCACTCGAATGGGATAATTTCACTGCTAAAAAACTTGGTGGAATATCGGGAGATCCGAGTTCAAATTCCGTTCAAGGAAAATTATTTCTGGCTAAAGCTAAATGTTCCCCCACGAGTTCATCTTTCTGCGCGTGGACACTTACTACGCAGGAAGTCACTGTTTAATGCATTACTTTTCAATACTCCGATAACCACAACCAAGATACGAATTCCAAGAATCCATCGGCGAAGAATAAGAGGAAAAAAGAACAGAAGAAGAGACACAATAACCGCCTGATACACCTCAAACGACTAAGTCGAAACCCAATTCCTTGAAATATTCATGAAATCATTTCAAGCAAGAGCTAATTTCCAAGGCAAAGAGCTGACAGTACGTACTCCTTGCAATAATCACGAATAATTTTCAATTTTCTACTAGCTGACAGCATTGACAGCGCAGCGGAGTAATTTGGCTTACTCCCTCCAAGCGATGCGACATCACATGATCAGAAAATGTAACAATTAATATCGCGGCTCCAACGTGACACCAAGGAGACCATTCTAGATCATAACGAAACCTCGCTTACCTCCCTAGCAACTTAATTAAGGTTGAACGTAAAATCAAGTAGAATTTCTCAAAAAAAGAAAGAGCTCCAAAAAAATCGGTAGAGTTTCACTACGAGGATAGAGAGGGCAATAGTATAATTTGCTGCTATGCCATACCAAACGATATATATATCCATAAGATGGTTAGAAAAATACTTCAGTCACAACAACAAAGACCACCTAACGTAAATATCTAAGAATTATTACAATACAACAACAAATAGAACATAACTATTAATTTCAATTACTTCTATGCCACTTTAAGGTTTCTTGGTTAGTTGCACTTATACCACTTCTAGAAGTAGAAGACATCTAACCAAGAAACCTTATAATGGAATACCACACAGTTAAGAATGAATTAGTGAATTTTATGCCAATGGTTCCAAACATTTAAGGCTCTTATTAAGTGCCCTAAGTTCGAGTAAAGTTATCGTAGTCTGTGGAACAGAGATTTTGGAGTTGAAGTCAATGAAATTACTCCAGGTTTCCTCGTAAACCATCGAGCTTATGAGACTAGCTTACTCAGAAACTCAACCCAAAGTTGGTTTTGATATGCGAGGCAAGAGCTCAGTCCGGGCGAGGCAACGGTGGTATTAACTCCAAACATCGAAGGTATGGGAGCCAGTTCATTTCCCTCGGCCGCCTCGCATATTGAGGATGTTTGTTCGAGGGTATCTGAAGGCTTTACATGAGATTCGAACGTGGAACCCTGCAAACAGTAGCGCTCTACCCACTGGGTCACCAAGTTAATTTTTCTTGATGTGGTATAGTCGTTCACGTCGGATAAAGTAGAAATAACTTTCGTACAAGTAGAAACAAAGGAGCAAACACACGAAGAGACTGATACACTTCTGGCGGCTGTATACGTGAGGGCAGAGCTCACCAAAGACTAAGCCACGGACGTAAGGATTTCACACATTCAAGGTAAGGGGGACAGTTGATTTTCCTTGGACCATTTCTAAGATATTTGTCGGAAGGTATCCGACAGCTTCACCCTTGATGCGAACCTAGGAAACTTCCGTCACAGGCGCTCAAATTGGACACCTCGCTCCTTATTTATGGCGTAAGTGTAGGATAGAAGTAAAACAGAAGAACAAAAAGAGACACAAACCGCCTGATACACGTCTAGCGGCGGCAGCTGACCCAAATCCCCGGTTAATATCAGACCGCCGGGCGTGGCACGAGCCCTCGGAGTCTGTGGTAGTCCGCGGGACCGGGAGGCGGCCATGCCAGAGGTACCTTTTAGGAGGTACCATGAGGCGAGGGTGCGACCTCCGGATCAGACCCGGCGATCCCCCGGGGAGCGGCCGGTATTGGGGACTGAGACACTCGGGGTTCAACACTGCACTACAACAACAACACGTCCTTCCGGAGACCGGGGTCGGAGGTGGGTTCCTGGCGGAACCTCCCGGGGGGCTTCGAGGGGCTGTCGGAGTGTGGCTTCGGCGACGGTGGTGACCGGGCACTGGCATGCTGCGCTTCGGAAGGCCCCGCTCCCCGGACTGAAGGAGGCCTTGAAGAGGGAGGACTGGCCGCCAACCAGCAATCCCCTTCGCCCCGCCCCCACCTCTGATAGTGGAGGGGTGGGGGATGGGATTAAGAAAGCGTGAGGGGATGACCGTGCGGTGACCAGAAAGACCAAATGCCTCCCAGGTTGGAGTAGGAAGGGGAAGAAGAAGGTTAATGGGAGCAGGTTCGTCAAAAAGGAGACCCACGAATGAAAGGAACTCCTTTAGGCGTCACTCTGAGGAAAATTTTCATACGGGAGCAAATAATGTTTTGTATATTCCACAGATTTTATTCAACACCTGCCAATTTAAGATCTAAGCATTTTCATGCACCATTTCAGCGGCTGAGTGTCATGATCAGTTGAATTAATAAATACTTCGTTTATTACACAGATTTTTTCCAACAAGGACCGCGCGGACGATCAGTTTTGATATCTTCCGACCTCGTCAACTTTCTTTAAATTATTTAAAAGTTTCTACCAGTGTCATATTCAGAAGTTTCGTTCGGAAAGCGGAGGGTGATTCCAAAACCAAGGGGATACGGGGGAAATTAAATAAGGTAATAATTTTAACACTTTTCATAATTGAAAAACTTTATTTTTCAGAAAAATCTTTTGTAAATTCATGGTTTTTCAATATTTTGTTTTCTTTTACGACGAATCAAAGCAGATAATTGTGATTTTATATTTCGGGGATTTTTATATTTTATTGATTACCGGAAAGATAGAAAACGATGCCTAACATCGACATCGAAAGTCATCTCAGCATTCACGAAGGGATAATCGACAGCTGGGAGTCACGATCACGGTTCAGAAAACTGCGGTCAGTGTAAAATAAAATCTGTGGAATATACGAACTACAATTTTATCCAATTTTGAACACGAAATTCGGAAATAAATTAATAAGTGGACTCCAACTTCGATAAGGTGCTCCGTAAAATAGATGGTCATCGATTTTAAATGCTAGTCGACGATAACTGTCACTTTCCGGTTGTTGCTGATTGTTGCAGGTTGTTGATGGCAGTAGTGTCCATAGTTTTAATTGTCGTCAATTGTCACCGGTGGTTAACTGCCGCCGATCTTCAATGGTCGTCGTTTTCTGTTCATTGCCATTAATCGTTAATTGTCGCCAATATTCAATGGTCGCATAATTTAGAGGGCCTCATGTAACTGATAGTTGATGGTCAATAATGGTTACCAGTAACAATAACAGTAGATTGTCGATAGTAGTCGATTGTCGTCGACTTCCAATATTCGCTGATTAATATCGATTATTGGTTTCATATTGTCGTCAATTGTCAGATTTTTGATCGTCGATCTTCATTGATCAGTATCACTTGCCAAGGGCTTTTAATAATCATCAGCCGTCTACAAAATCAATGATATTTGGTAACATATAATTCCTTTCACAATAGAAATAGGTTATTTTAAAATAACCTCGTTATTCTATTTAATTTTTAATTGAAACAATCAGCTTAGATATATTTCAACCTAGTCAACTTTCTTTCGATAGTTTAAAACTTGCGACCTAAATGCCAATTGTTAAAAATATAGAAGACGATGCCTAACATCGACATCGAAAGTCAACATAACATTCACTAGTAGAATAAACGTCGATAATGCATGATGAATCGAACAAGATAATTCTCACTTCCTGCGTGTGTTGATGATTGATTGATTGACTAATTGAATGATGAGGGCTATTCTATGGAAATAAAAACGCAGACTTAATCATTTACGGCACACCAGACACAAGTGATAGGCACAAATTGTCCACTTTGCCCTAAAAATCACGTCCCACCTCAGTCACGTAATGAAAATTAAGCTGTTTTACATAACCCTACAGCTTTCCAACGCCGCACGCGAACAATTAACGAATGCACGATCAGAAGGAAATAAAATCAACTTCGGCCTAAGGAGCTACACTTAGGGAATCAAATCATATCCAAACCTAAGTACTTAAATACGAAGGGAGGTTGGAGATGGACCTTTTATTTGAGTAGAGGATTACTTTGGAGCGGGTTCACGAAATACCGCAATTCCCTGAAATTTCGGAGAGGGGGTGACGAAGGGTCCGAGCTCCTTGACACCATACATGGAAGGAATCAACGTAAAAAAAAATTGTCTAATTCGACGGATTTGAAAAAGGGATTTAACGTAGAAGTTCCACTGCTCGTTAATATACATTTGGTGAGCGTCTTTTCTCCGGATAAACCGGCCTCGTGAGGCATGGGAGGTTAGGGATCTGTTTGGTGGGTTTTGTGAGGTGCTCAGCTAACTAAGTCGCCTGGAAGGTGAGCCGTTGAGAGGATAGGAACGGAGCTCACTGAAGTGTTAGAGCGTTACATAACACCAGGAGGGGAAGAACACGTCCTTGCTAGGTTCCGCGCAGAGATTCCATTCAACATGAGATTCATAGAACTCCTATCTCGCACACTTAGATTTTCTTTCCGCAAGCAACTGTTCGAGTAAATCGTTTCCAAAAGTAGATCCAAGTTTACCAGACGCAAATAGATAGGGTATTTCAGGAGGAATATTCAATACTTCAGGAGGTGGTAGGGGAGACAATTTAAAGCATTTTTAAGCATGGGAACATGGAGTCACAAGTTATTAGTTACCTAGCTATGGCAATGAAAGCATTTTTTTGGATGCACTTTACAGTTACCATGAGAACGGTTTTTCTTGGGTATCCAGCCTTCTCTTAGGTGGCTTTTTCGACATTGTTGTCAACGGCTTTCGGGAGCAGCAGCGTATTGCGCTTGGTCACGCGAGCTTTCGCGGCTATTGCAGGTCGCATCATCAGGCGATGAGTGATCAGGCGGTTTCATCATCAGGTGGTCGCATCATCAGGCGATGAAACCGCCTGATCATTCATCGCCTGATGATGCGACCTGCAATGGCAACGAAAGCTCGCGTGACAAAGCACAATATGCAGCTGCTCCCGAAAGCCGTTGACAACAATGCATCTCGCTGCGAAAGCCTACGTTCCAAGCTTTTCGACATTTTATCTCACACTGCATGTTTAAGGACGTTAAATAATTTAGGCTGGACGAAAACGCACGATTATAAATGTCTAAAACAATAATTAATATATGAACTTGATTAAAGAAGAGCTTTCAGCGAGTATCAACAATAATATTGCGCAATCTCACCAATTTTTAGATTAATTTATGGAATGAAAGGTGCCGAGGGAAGAGCAACGGTTCAGTAGGAGGCTCAATGGAAGAAAGAAAGAGGGAGAAGGCGTCTTATTATTTTGGGACTCAAACCATCGGGCCCATTGGCACGATGAAGACAGTTTACAAAGATATTCAAATACTTATCTGGGATCTCTGTTAATGTTAGATAGACAATAGTCACGAATTGATTTGGGGAAGTGATCAATGTTATTAGAGAGAATGGATGAAGGGACTAAGCAATCAGTAAAGAATTTATTGAATAAGTTTGGTCAACCTGGGCCCCAGCCACGAGTCGGCTTGCTGTCCGCAAATGTTTTCGGCGATTTATTCGAGGGATCATGAAATCTGGTCATCTGATATTTCACTAATTTATACTGCTGCGTAGTTTGTCTACTCAATCCAAGAAGTCTAAATCTATGACTCACACCGATTACATACCAAAGGCTTCTTATTTTTATATCCCTAGCCTACTAAACGGAATATAAGAGGGAAAGTTGTTTGGGTAGTATTTCGAGTATTTGCTGAGAGGATGAAGATATTCAGGTCAGTTGTGGCGAATATAATTTTTCTTGTGACCTCCCTGCCCAAAGAGAACTGACAGGTATTTCTTGAAATCATCAATTATCGGTAAAAATCCCTACACAAAGAGCCATTGAAAATAATTTATACTTATCAAGCGCTACCAAAAGATTTTCAACATAAAATTAATGCCCAAAAGTAAAACGCGGCATGGTGGAAACTTTAAGTTGTGTCCTAATAAAAATTGGCGAATCAATAAAAAAGTAGTTTGCTCGATAAGGAGCATACCTGTAAACTATGGAATGAATGAAGGCATTAGGTACTAAAGAAGGCAAAAGGAGAAGACTGGTAAGTAGGTGGCTGAATAAAATTCTGATGGGCGAAGGGATGCTTCAGTCCATAAATAAAAACAAAATAAAAATATGCAAAAAACACGCTTTTACCATAAACAGTATAAAATGCACCAAAAAGTAAAATATACGCTTTCCATCAATCGGAGAGTAGATAGTGGGTACTGGTTCGGTTAATTATAAATGAGTGTAAAAGAGTAAATATTGGCAAGCGATATTAATAACTAAATCTAATCAGCACCCACGATTTATTCTCCGAGTAAAGAAAAGCTTATTTTTATCTTTTAGTGCATCCTACTATTTTTTGGAAAAAGCGTGTCTTTTAAATCTTATTTCTACTTTTTAGCGGTGAATCGTAATCTATTAAAACAGAGATGTCAAAGAAATTTCTAACGCCATCCATTGATAAAATTTAAAACTTTTGTTTTTCAAATGAAATTTAAAATTAATGGTGTGAGGCGTAACTTTGTGAAAGCGATTCATTATGAAGAATGAAAAAGAATAACCTTTGGGCGTTTTTCATGAAATACTTATTCACACATTTACACGACCACGGTTTAAACTTAAGACGTCATCATCAGCACCTGATGATGACGTCTTACGTTGAAACAACGGTCGCGTCAGTGTGTGAATAAATATTTCATGAGAAAGCAAAAAGTTTCTTCTTTTCCACTGTTCAATTGAACTTAAGTTAATTACTTAGATCACAATGAAACGATTTTTCAAATACCTAATTATTGAATATATTACTGTCATAAGAAGCAAGCAAGTCAGCAAAATTTCAAGTAGATCCGACAATGGGAAGTGGGTTAAAAATCATTTACAAGATCGATGAAACAGACGAATAGATTTAAAAAATAGCGTGTAAAAGGATGTTCGGCTATAGTGGAAGAAAGAAAATTATGGATGGTATAATGGTAATCAGTGCGTACTTGTGATCCATGTAAAAGTGCCTAAAACCCCACGCGAGCTGGTTCGAGCCTCCTTCGCGATAACATGGACGAACGTAACAATTTCGTTAATATATTTCGCTGGCTCATAAGTAGAGCCATCATTTGGTACAAGTACAAGGTCTTGTACCAAATGATGAACGAGGTCTAGTACCAAATGTGCTCTATGAGCCGAAATACAATTTGATACAAGAACTTGGTCATCCACCAGATGACGGCTCTGGCATGGTCTTGGTCCTGTACCGGATGATATCTTCGTGAGCCGAAATGCGTTTTATTCGTTAAAATAATTGCTGGAAAAGTGAAACTACATTTTAATTTTAACTTTCGATGTATCATGCCGAGTAAAAGTAACAGAGGCAGGCGAGATATTTTGGAATGACATCCTATTAGTATTGAAAGAACAGAGAGATGGCACTTTTCCACAAGTTTATTATTGAAAGTACGACGCATTTCGACCTTCACGTCATTATCAAGTGCAATGAGGATTTTTGGTTCCGGAGCTGTATTTATATAAAAACGGATGGGTGACGGGTGGAAGGGGAAGGTTGGGAAGGGTATGCGTCATTGGGTGGTGCGCTTGGGGAATTGTATAGTAAGGAGTGGAGAGTGGCCAATAAAATCACACCTGAACCGGTTGAACTATTAAAACCTTTACATTAGTATTATTATGAGAAATGAAAGAATCGAATGAAATTCTTAATGTAATCGCACTTTTCCACAATTATTTTCAAGCGTGCCACGCGTTACGGCTCACAGAAACATCATCTGGTACAGGACCAGGAACATAACAGAGCCATCAACTGGTGCAAGACAAGGGTCTTTGTATCACAGGATGGCTGTACGAGCCGAAAAAAATATGACTATATCAAAAAAATGAAATGCCAGAGGATAACTGCTCCTGGGCTGGTAACCTCCTCAGAAGATGTAACGCAGGTAGTCGCCGCAAGAGAAAAAAATTCGGAGGGGGGGTGCTGAAGGCTTCAACTCCCATCCCGGCCTCGTTCCTGCTTCTAGCACATCTTTCATGTACATATATAAATTGAAGCTGTACTTTGGGTCTTCGACCGGAGCTTGAACGATGTAATCACCCATCACTCGAAATGACAACAAAAATACTGTCGACAACAGCATAGAATTGGTAATGAGCCAATTTTAGAGAGAAAATTACGATAAAACGGTAATTAGATTAGTTCTGTACATTAGATCATTCAACGACATCTCGTTTCCAGACCATTATATCACACGGAGGTGACTCTACATGTAATCAGAACTCAAATGGAAACACTGCCGCACGTGAATAGAACCGTTATGAAATGAGATAATTAGAACGAAAATAAACAATCGCGTAATATGTTCACGGTACTAGGGCCTAATTGAACACCACTGTTCGTAAACTTAAAAAAAATCATTCATTACATCAAATACTGGACGACTTTAATTTGGTTTCGTGAAGTTATCTCAATCAGAATTTGCAATCACATCCACAAATATGACCATACCTAAAGGGGAATTTTGTTGCTGTAAAGATTCGTGATATTTAAGTGAATGACCGAAAACTATTTCATCACATACGACATACATGAAAATATTATAAAGATAAGCTCAACACAAACCATCACGTTAAAGGTATCACGTAAAATGAAATATAAAATCTTTTCATTTCAAATAAGACCAAGATGGTTTTTTATAAAAGGACAATTGATAGCAATATCGTGTTACACTATCAATGAATACTTTTGAGTAAAATTAATTATCAATGAATTAAGAATTTTCAAAGTTAAGCTTTCACGCTATCATTACAGATTCTTTATGATACTGAAGGCAGTAATAAGAGACAAACAGTCACATTGTTCTACGTTTGAGTCATTTTAGATCGTAAAGGATCAGCCAAGCCTCCCATATTCTCCACATCTCCTGTTACAAATCCCTGCTTTCGCAAGCAATGGCAAGCGCTTCCACGTTTTCCTCTAAATTTATGTATTCCACATATTGATTCCCGACACTCTAACACATCAAACGCCCATGGCCTATTCCAATTTTACTAGCTCAAAGCCGAAGTTTCTGCTCCATATTACTTCAAAATCTATATTTAACTCTTTGCCAGCCAAGTCTTAACAGTGCAACGAAAGTTACCTAACCATAACAAATTCTATTCTTTGGCAGAAAGACTGCTTGGTCATTGAAGATCACTTCGAAATGTCTTTACCGCTGAAACCTTTTAAGTCCTATTCCTTCTCGACGTAATCGCTTTGTATTTATCCAAATTCTTTCTGAGACCTTTACAATAGAATAAAAAGTTAATAAAAAACACGTTTTTATTTGAGTTGATAGCTAATTCGGAAGTGGGTTAAATTTGCAAGCTTTTGACCGGAAGGCCAAACAAACAAACGGGAAAGTGAATTCATCAATAAATGGTAAATATGGATTGAATTTAAGTAAAAAAACTCAATTAATTCAAATAACATGTTTAATACAATTTATGTGGCTCTTTATTTTCTCACGAAAGGAAATACTGTTCCTTTTCAACTAACATAAGTAAAACTCGTGGTGTGATGTGCCCCACTTCAATGCCATATATGAGTATTTTAATGGAAACATGGATGCATAAATACATACACAAAACAGGCGGTGTGGCGTAATCCATGTTTTATTTTTTTGCCTGAGATGAGCATTTTCGTGGATACGTAATTCCATAAATACATAATTTCAGACTAACTGAGCCGTCAGGGGATTCTGACTCGTGAATGTCAGCAATTATATTCAGTCAATTTCAGTCTACGATAGCAAAAAATATTTCCACATTATCGATATTTTCGAAAACATAAATCTGAAACAACATAATTTATAGGCCATTAAAAGCTTGTACATCAAAAATTCTACGTGGAAAAATATACCACCGAACTTATTTAGACAATTAATTAATGAATGTGTGAATAAATTATAAAAATATACATTGAATACATACAAATAAAAAATAAGGAATTGACGATATTACCCGTGAATCCTAAATATTCCAACCTGAGTTCCAATAAAAATGAACGTAACAAAAAAAAGTCAATCTTCCGCTTTCCGTGTTAAGCAAAGACTTAAAGCATGAAGTTAAACTTTATATAATATAAAAGAAGTTCGCTCTGAGAAAATGGCTTGGTGTAACTGGCTAACACATCGGTCCGGTAATCGGGAATTCCGGGATCGAATCCCGGCTAAGTCAAATATATTTTCATGGCGAACTTCATCCTTTGCTGGATTTATATAATATAGAGTTTATGCAAATGACTCTTGGATAAAGAGTTAATGAAAATCGACTGATTGGCTACGGTTATTTAGGTTAAGATGGACGAATCGGGAATCCTTGAAACTCAGGAATCCCTGCAGGGGATAAAATGACCGCCAAATTTTCTATACTGAGCTACTGGCGGAGAACATACAAACAGCCACTCCCAAATAAACTCATTTCTTATTCCAACAAACATAGAGGACGAGACACAAAGGCCTGCGCATACTTTCACGACCTTCGTACGAATATCGATAGATTTAGATATTCGACACGCGGACGCGATCACCATCGGCATACTGATCGAAAAATTCGGAAGCAGGAGTCCCCACACGACACATGCATTGCATTTCTGCGAGCTACTTCAAGGGTGCCTGGTGTGAAGTGACTTTCCCCATAATTCCCCACGACCTTGGCACAAACCTACATCGGACACAATTTATCTAAACTTATACGGTAGGGATGACTTCTGACTCTAGTATTCAGAATTTTAAGCGCAAGAAAAATATAACAGATTACGAAAGCATGCATGCATCGTCACAATGTGAGACCATTGAAAATATATTATCTCATTCTAGTTTTAGTTTCATACAATTTCTGTAGCCAGGGTTGATTACAGCAAATATGAATACAACGGATTCAAACACCAAGTAACACTAGGTTACCAGCTATATAATCTCAAAAGATATCGAGTAATACTTATAATAGAGATTTAAAAAATATCTACGGATTATATTGGTATCTAAATCTACATCCTCAACAGCAATCCTGATGGCCCGTTTCCGTTTCACACAGTTCTTATTTCTCTAACACTCATGAAGAAAAATCAGATGAATGAAAAATGGAAAAAAAATGGTTCAAAGTAACTTCCTTGATTAACACTGAGTAAAATGAATACAAGGGCTTCAAAAATGGAGCATAGCGTGGATAACCGCCGTGTAACCATACATCATACGTCATGTGCAATATCGAGTACAGTAATCTACGCTTTACATTAGTATCAAAGTTCACAGTCGTGGCATAAATCATATTGACACGTTTTCATTATTAGAAGGAATTAATATAAAAAAACATACGCAGTAGCCCTCCCAAAGCGATTTTCATATTTTAACTTGCATATCAGATGTGAATATTGAATAAGTGTAATTAGGAAAAACCGATGACCCAGCTCTCTCCCATGAGGTACACATAAGAAAACAAAACAGAACAGTTTCTAACATGGATCAAGGTGTGTATGATAACCCAGTCTCACTAAAGGTAGAACACTACGCCTACGTTAGTAGACACAACAGTCTCCACGATTTATACTGCTTCAAAATTCAGATTTCCAGCACAAATCGTAATCGAACGCCATCATAATTTAAAAATTTCCCAGGATAAATATAATAATAACTACTACGCAGCCACTTCCGTTACGAAGTCAGCAATTCATCTTTTTTCAATATCTCTTTTGATGTGGATATTGGGTGAATGAAATCAAGAAAAATGCGGTCCAAGCTCACTTCCTTGAGGGACATGTAGAAAAACTGCATAGAACAGTTCCAAACACGGAAAAAGGCGAGGATAACAATCCTATCGTCGCTAAAGATAGAACGCTATTGTCCACGATAGCGGGCGAAATAATCTCCAAGATTTATATAAGTATCTAAATTCACATTGGCGGCATGAATCGCGATTGAGGTATTTAAATGATTCGACACACGACTCCCCGTCGCGTTCGGAATGCCGATGACGGAGACGGTAGAGGGCGAGCCCTTCGTGGATATTCACGAGAGGGCAAGAAAGGAACATCACATGACGGGTTATATAACGAGTCGCCATGCGAGTTGGGATGGGGCGTTGTTGAAGGGAAAAGAACGGTGCGTAAGACGGCGTGAAAGTGGAAGTGGGGTGGGTTACAGGTCGAGGGGGAGGGGGGCAGGAGGGAGGGGTGACAGAGGGTGAATAGAGTTGGAGGAAGAGGGGAAATAAGGGGGCGAGGGAAGAGAATAAAGTAAAATAGAAACTAGACACACGGAAGGCGACAGTGAAATGGAATAAGACGCTTGGGAGGGGAAAGATACGGCTAAAACTACCTACGGCTGTAATACAATCATTACCTATAATACAGGACCGTTTTTGGGCATGGAATTATGTACACATTTTCATAGAAGAGGATAAAAATCACTCGAAGTTACTAAAAAAATAAAATTGTGGAAGCGAGAAAAATACATGGAAAGCAAAGAGGAAATGAAATCTATAGCTCAAATTTTGACATTACGTTGAGATTTGTCGTCCCCGCTTAATCATCAGAATTTAAATATAATAACTTCAGCAAAGTAATAGAATTAATAATTGCAATTTCACCGTTAGCCATGATAAAATATCCATGAGTTAAACAATACTCAAAGGTCTGAAATTGGGAAACGTATAAAGATTTGCATCATTATACTATTGTAATTGATCATTTCTACAAATGGGCACAAGGAGATAATTTTCAAGTAGGTATATCTTCGGCTTAAAGCCATAATAGGCCATTTTGAGAAAACAATTTTTATTCATCTACTCAAAATGTGCATGTATCTACATCTACATAAAACCCCGGAAGCCACCTAAAAGGCGTGTTGTAGGGGGTGTAAGGACACCAGCCGTTCCTACATAAAAAGGAAGCGCTATAAGGAAATTACGACTAACATTTATTAAGTTCCTTTAAGGTTCGGGGGAAAGACGAATTCCCATATCTATCCCTTCGGCAAAATATCTCTCTTAATTTATCGCTTCTGTCGGACCTAGAAATATAGTGCGGCTCTA
Source organism: Ischnura elegans (assembly GCF_921293095.1). Classification (NCBI taxonomy): domain Eukaryota; kingdom Metazoa; phylum Arthropoda; class Insecta; order Odonata; family Coenagrionidae; genus Ischnura; species Ischnura elegans. Next base: position 29,610,490 of record NC_060257.1, on the reverse strand, counting down.
ATATTATGTTCTCCGTGTCACTCTTAAAGATATCAATTCTCAATTGTTCAAGCAATCTAAGCCTAGCGCGCAGCCTCCTAGCCTCCAACGGCTCCCAACCTAATTCGCTTAACATCTGGGTGACGCTGTCTGCACGCCCGCAGCAGTTTTTGACGAACCGCGCACCCTTCTTCTGTATTTTGTTCAGTTTGCGGATTAAGTCTTTCTGCATCGGATTCCATACCATACGCTCGCTGCATATTCAAGGTGCGGTCGGACGAGCGTGAAATAGCACCTTTCTTTTCCTTTCTCATCCGAAAGTTTTCCCACAATACGCTTGACGAATCCTAAATTCTTCAGAGCTATGCCGCAAATATTTCTTACATGTGTTTCCCACGATAGGTTTGAGGATATCCTAACTCCCAAAATATATATGTATTCCGACATCGCCCGTTAGGTAGGATCCATGAGACTCTTAGAGGACCAATTTAAGTATGATTCGACAATTTTACGTTCTTATTTTCTCGCTAAAAAGGATCTGATATAAAGCGAAACCCAGAGATAGGAATCATCTAGTGAAATAAGAGAATTTCGTAAATATATGGGAAATTGGATAATTTTAATATCAATATTTACATGAAGCAATTCCTTTAGTAAATAAAGGTCCAGAAAAACAAATAAACTTATTTACAAGAAAACATGAAGATATGGAACCTTCGCAATGCGATGATTGTAGATATCCGTTAAGTATTCGACATATCATCACAAAATGTGAGAGTACCGCGACGCGTGGAGACGGATTAATGTCGGGGGACACCTAGAATCCCTTCTAGGGAAAAACCCTACCAACTTAAATAATACCCTTCGGTTCCTCGAGGAAATAAGTACTTTTAATAAAATTTAAGTTAACTCGCCCATTTTATGAAGTCAAAATGTACAGTGGCTATCTTTTATTCTATTTCCATTGAAATATCGGATTTAAATAATATAGTAGCGGTACGAAATGACCTAGCCGTCGACGTACCCTAAATCACAAAACTACTACTACTACAAGCAAACATACACACAAATCCGACTTCAGTTATTTCTATTTTCAACTTTTAAGAAATGGCGAAGCCATAACATTCCTAAAACTGTAGTTTCCTTGAGAAGATTCCTTTTGACAAATCCATGCCCGATGAACTTAGCTGGGGAACTTATCTATACATAGCGGAGGTTAATATTTCTTGAGACTTAACTGTGATGCAATACTGCTAATCTTTCAAGAGACATGTTCCTGCCATTGCTTCGTTCACTTCAATTCCGTGTGAGAAGACTAAAAATGAGTAGGAAGAATAACAGAAATTTTATTTCCCCAGAGTAAACGACTGTGAAGTTTTAATAAGCAGGATAAACTGACCGTATAAAAGCCTTCACTTTCCAGAGACATAGACACACTCGCAATGGGAGTGTGAGAGAGCAACTCGAGCAAAAAGGAGGAACTTCCCCCTTGTTTTCACTCACGAAGCAGTGACGGAGAACTCGGAAAGCAGCACGGACAGTTCATTCCAAGGACTTTGATGGAAAAGGTTATTCGGAAGATGAGCTTACATCAGTATTCCAGCCACGAAAACAAAAAAAAACAAGAGATGGGTGCTTCTGCGATAGACTTCACAGAAGAATTTAAAGAACATCGTATCTCAGTCAAAATAATGTTACATAAATAGTACTGTTGGCCGCGTGAATTTTATTTAAGTCTTTCAGAATAACTACTTCGTCAAATACATGTTTCTTGTTGTTAAAATTGAACTAAGTCAGAAAATTTACATTCCCCGTAAAAACTACTTTCTCGAATTAGCTAACAACCATACAGATAATTTTTGATGCAGAGAAACAATATAATTTAAGGGTTAAACAGAATACGTAAGGCAAATGAACTAAATGATAAAGGAGCTTTATAAGTGAGCTCCTGCTTTTGTCGAGACTGAATAATATTGTTAGCTGAGTTTGATTGAATTTTTTTCGAAAACATAGTCCGTCATATACATATGTTTCTTGTGTTTCTTAATCAGTAAATTCATAATCCAGTTAAAACCTACCTTTTTGAATCCGCAAAACACCACAAAGCTAATTTTTAACGCAGAGAAATAAAATCTTTCTCAAGTTAAATACAATACCTAACGCAGATGAACCGAATGGATTTGGAGCTCTAAAAGTGAACTACAACCTTTCTAAATATGTAAGGGAAATAGTGCCAAAATGAAGGTGCTCGTAGTTAGGAAGAGGTCAACGAAGAGCATCTCTGGGGGGAATGAATATGAAAGACTAGCAATGAGCTTTGTATACATGATTTTGTCTTTCAGGGTGGACAATGACCTTAAAAAAAAGAAAATACAAAACAGGCGATATAGATATGGGTGTTAGGGAGAATCTCCGATGGAAACGGAACTTGATTGGAAGAGAGAAGACTCTGAGGAATGATAAACAAAGAAGAAATTGGGGTTGGAGTGTATTGAAAGGTAAAGAAAGGTACAAACGTCAAGTAATGATGCGGATGGATGGCTAAGCGAGAATGAGGAGGAAGATAACAAAATTTCTGGAAAGGATGAATCCAGAAACAAAATTTTCGGAGGTTATGAAGACAAAATCTTCAATCAAAACCTTCTTTGTACACTTAGCTGTATTAAAGCCGCGCTTTTCGGCTGATTTGACATGGACAGAAATACAACCAGGGTCTCAAAGTTGTCCGAAAAGTATGCTACCCGTTACAATTGTAGCTTACCTCACCAGCGATGATTTTTTCACGTCCATATTTATCCGAGATGTTTATAATCTGGCACCTGTTCAGGTAGCCATGAGCTTGAAAAAGGTATTTATTTATTCTTGTACTACGGAAATAGTACCATTGGTATTTTACATCGGAGTTTTTGACTTAAAATTAAACGTATGAGAACATCCATGACCTGATTGGGGCAGCCTACCCAGGCGGGACTCGAACCCGCGACCTCTTGTGTGGCAGGCAAGGACTTTACCCAACCGCCACCGAGGCCGGAAAAAGGCATTTTTAATCACCGCTTTTGAAAATCTAGCAGAACGGGTTACGAGTGATTTTCATATATTTTTTTGGAAACTAAGCGATCTTCAGAAGGACCCTCAAAAATAAATTATCAAACCGCTGAAAAACAAATTTCCCGAATATCCCCTTTGAATTAGGTTAAAATGGCGCACGCTCGTAAGCGATTGTTGAGACATCATTTCTCTCATGCCCTTACTTCGGACTGACCAATGATAGGCGGTCATAAGAAGGATAGTAATAAATGACGTCCGCGCAAAGAGCGTGGGTTAGGCAAGTATTTGATTTCATATATTTGAAATTTACCTTATTATTAAATGAAGTACCAAAAATTTAGAAAATTGACTACATAAAACCAAATTTGGATACTAATTCTTACTAAAGAGGATCGTCATATTTAAGTTTAAAGAAATGGTTAGTAAAGAGTCTGATCTGGAGTGTAACGCTTTACGGTGCAGAAACACGGACGAGAGAATACTACAGACGTTCGAGATATGAGTGCGGAGAAGAATGGAGGTGTATTGGACGGAGAGGAGGAGGATCGACGAAGTGCTAGACATGGTGGATGGGGGGAGGAAACTGCTAAGAGATATACGGAGGAGATAGAAGGTGTGGATAGAGCGAATACTTAGCTGAGAGGGGAAGTTGAAAAAAGTGTTAGAGGATAGAATGTAAAACGAGGCATAAGAAGGAAGATATTTGAATTTTTAAATAGAACGAAAAAGAGTATGCTTTTGTGAATTGAAGAGGGATGTACATGAAAGATGGGGAGGCTCCCAGAATATTTCTTAAGTACTCCATGGAGACATACCTAATTCTGTAGAATCCTTTAATGATAATAATTCTTATTAAATACTCAAAAATAGCATTTGGCATATATACTTCCATATTATTCTCATCATTTGCTACCGCTGTTCATTCAAGCTGTTAAATGATATTTATAAAGGCCAGATCAACTGCGTTCGACGTTCGAGAATAAAAGAGACGTGCTCTTAATATGCACGGTCGCTGGTCTCGAGCGAATTGGCAATGAAACGAGCTTGAAGTTCAACCAGCTTGATCTCCCGGATCGCCGATGAAATGAAGCAGGAGAGGATCAAAGACACGTTGAACAAAGGAGGAACGTAAATAAAAATAAATTCCAGGGTATTTCGATGCGTACCTTATCGATTTTAATGGAAATAAAAAGCTCGATTTTTCAACAAAATCGAAATTTGAACCAAAAGATCGATTGGTCGAAAAAATCGATGGTTATCTCATGCGTAAATGTATTTCTAACAAAATGTAGCAAATACGACCGAAGTAGTGATGGAAAAAATATTGGTCTAAATCAACTTTTCGAGAAATCGACTTTTAACCGAAATATAAATATCGAATCATTAAAAAAAAAGACATTTGAACCAAATGATCGATTAGTGGAAAAAATAGATGGTTTTCATAAAAAATAGTTTGCACAAAAAATGTCAATCATACCTTCGAAAAACACTCGAAATACACATTTAAGATGTCGAACAAAATGCTAAAAAATTTACTTAGAATACATGCGAGAATTATTAGTAGTAAAAATTTACAAATGCACGTATATTTAAGTTTTCACCACCACTTGGAAGCATTCGGCTTCGCTAAAATTACCAACAAAGATCAAATGATTGAGATGCTTTCTTGATGATCGAGAGCGTGCATTGTCATTTTACCAGTCTTTGAGAGAAGTCTATCACATAGAAGGATGACGTTATCATAGGCCGGAGTGATGCTGCTGAGATCAAACGAAATAGTCCAGATCGAAGGTGAAACATCGAGCTTGGGTTGAAAATCGAAGATTAAGGATCGAAATATATTTCCACGATCTTTGGCATTTAAAACTCAATTTCCTATCATAATACCGAAGCAAAATCAGAGTATACCGGTGGCCTATCAAAGAATTACACTTCGTAACCAGCGCATTCTTAAAATATACTTATAAAAAGTGTCACAAAATGCTAGTTACAATGAAACGTATAGTCCTACTATGCACATCAATTTGTTGAGTGAACGGCGGTGAAGTTCACATTAACTCCCATGAGAAATAAGAAACATGGATAAGGTAGTGATCTGCGCAGTGGCTCGGAAAACCAAAGGTAATAATAAACCATTTTCGAATCTGATTCTAAGCAACTTAGAATGGGGCTATTGTGCCGGATTATTAAATTATTCTACCTATAAGTTAGGTTTCTATGGAGTATTCAAGAAGTAATGTTTCCTTCCCTTCCTTCACGGCCTTCCCTCTTCAATTCACAATAACTCATACTCCCTTTCATTCTATCTAAAAATCCTATTCTTTTCCTTCCTCTCCTTCGTTTACCTAAAATTCTTCCCTCTCACACCATTTTCAATATCCTCCGCCCGCTCAGTACTCCCTCCATCCATACGTTCGGTCTCATCCGCATCTCATGTCTGCCTCTCCTCACCCATCTTGTCCAGCACTTCGTCGTTCATAATGTCGGATAGTGGACGAACAATTTAAGGCTTAGGCGTCGAACGTATGAACTCATTTGTGAGATACAAATAAAGTAGGTAGATGATAAGGAAGAGAAAGGATAGCTTGACATTAATAATAGAGCACATGTGAGATGTATATGTTTCAGATACTTTTTATAGACCTGAAAAGTTGATTTGTGGTTTTGAAAATGACGGAAGGCTAAGAGAAACCAAAAAATACAATCTTGATATCTCATTTTGGAACTACTCTCATACGAAAACACGCTATAGATGGTTGTCTTTTTTTTTGATGGACAGAAGTGTCAAAATTAAAAGAAAGCACACAAAAATTCCAATATTTCATTACGCTAATTCTTACTTCACCCAAAGTCTCAAAAAAGAAATGATCATATTCTTGTCCATCCCGGCGAGCTGTTTCGAATTTGGATACAGATTTGGGAAGAAAGAAAAGCGATTTTTCGCGCAAAATGTTTCGAAGTAAATGATACCCACCATGATTTTTTTTAAGTAATCCTCTACCTCCAACTGAGCTTCATTTAAGAGGACACATTTGAAATTTCGCAAAAATTTATAAAAGAATATCTTGGACTAGGATTAATTTCATCCGTAATTCTATTTTTTTAGTTGAATTGAAAATTACTGACGATGAGAATAAGAAGAGCTTCACAAGTCAATTCAACAGCCGTACCAATGAAAAATAAAAACACGAGAAAAATACCACAAAATAAATTTAAATTTTTTTATCTGTGAGTCTAGATAGACTGAGTTTTAATCAAATACGACATAAGACGAACCGATTTTTTTACTGTAAAGGGTGCTTATCCGTCGGAGGAAAGTACGGCTGCCAGTCCCGAGGCTTAATTGGTGCGAAGCCATACATCATTCCTTCCACTACTGGTGGGACTTAAAGATGGCTTAGCAGGCATTATGTCTCCTGGGAAAGATTTTCGCTTTTTCGATATTGGCAATTCATTAATATGGAAACGAGCAGGGACTAAAGCTGGAAATACAGGAAAAATTTTCGCATTTTGTACGACCCAAGCGACAGCCTTTAAATCCTCGAGCCCTGAGCGACATGACAGCTTCTGAAGACACTAATGGTGGTTTTATGATGTCTTGGTAAAGTAAACCAGAGCATTAAACAGGCGTAACTTTAACCCGAGAGTTTTTCGAAGTAAGTATAAATAAAGGTAATTCATAGTAACGTTTGGTTTAACTGGTGGACATAAATGGAATAAGTCGTTAACTGCACTTTTCATACTACGCAAAACTTCAACAAGACATTACTTAACCGGCCTCGAGGAGATTAAAAATGTCGCTCTTTCATGGGTAAATCAGGAATAACAAATATCGTGAAATTTATCCAATCAATCGCTGTACTCACTACGAAGACTGATCGAGTAACCATACTCTATACTCTATAAAACCCAATTCCGACCAACGCAGACTGTCTGATAATTACAAATGTTTTGAGTGAACGAGACGAGATATGACAAAAATTCATGGAAATCGACCACTTATAAAAACAAAAGTTATGAAAAACAACAACTTTGCTTTCTACAACTTAAACTTTCATCGTCTAACGACGATTAAAGGTTAAGTTGTAGAGAGCAAAGTTATTATTTTTCCTAACTTAAAATGGAATTCTACAATGTTAAGGCCTAAACAATTGGGTGCATTTCTGACATCGTCTGGAACTGGATTATGTCATTTAGTCGGATATTGGATGAATAATTCAAGGTTTACGCGTTGATGCGTATGAATTCATTAGTAAGATACAAATAATGTAGGTAGATGACGTGGAGAAAAAAGGGTAACATGACATTAATTCAATTGAGCACACGTGAGATGCATAGGTAATTTTCAAATATTTTTTATAGACCTGAAAAGTTAATTAGCGGTTTTGAAAATAATAATAAACGTCTTTATTGGGCGAGATTGGGAATAGAAAGTCCCATCTTCCATCTAACCCCTAAGAAGGACGGAAGGCTAAGAGAAACCAAAAAAATAGCATCTTGATATTGCATTTTGCAACTACTCCCATAAGAAAACTGCTCTCATATCTACTACAATGATTCCAACTGCCACTAAGCCTCTAGTTTTGTGGGTCATTTGGGGTAAAAAAAAATCGATGATAATGAGGTATTTGAACATCGCGGAATGTTATCGCGAATTTGTTAATGGCACCAAGGTCATTGTGGCAGCCACTAGACCACACCTAGTGAAAGTCAGAAATCATAAAAGCTAAGACCTCTTTGCTATTTCTAGGATTCAATCTAAGTAGAATAAATATCATCGAAAAAACGGCAGATATAAATTGTAGGAATGCATCGTGAATCAACAGATGCTAAAGATAAAAGTTGAATCATAAATTGTAAAAAAAAACTCACCACCAAAAATGAACGAAATTTGCACTTCTCTCACTCCCCCTCTTGCCTCTACCACCACTAGAGTGCAAAACTGAGGAAGCAAAAAATTCCAAGATGACAAGGTAAGCAATAAACAAATGATTCGTCACGATAATAGACCAAGCGAAGAGATAGATCATCTTCTTAAAAGTGTCTCCCCTCTAGTGATGACGAGGCATAAATCCACATTACCAAAAAAGTGAAAAAAAGAAATTGAAAAGTTTTTACTCAGCGGATTGAAGTGACGTTATAACGAAGGGTGAGATGGGGTTCGAAACCCAGTCATGTCAAAGTCTTCATCCCCTTAATTATTCATGACCTCATGTAGTTAATCGGATAGGGTGCCGTCTCCGCTATCCGCCTATAAGTTTAACGGACAGAGCGGAGAGGGTTCAATTTTACTTCGTCCTTGTGATCGTACTTTGGCTGCTAGCCGTCACCGATGAGAGAGAACCTATCGCGCAAGGTTTATTACCGTGCTAAAACTGTGCAAGCGTTTAATATACGTCGATGACACACGGAGGAGCCCGTTTCCCTAACGCCGACATATTTTCCACTCCTGTTCACAGAGACCACTTTGTGAAAAAAATTTAAACGGCTAAAGTAAAAATAAACGAAGAATTTCAAAGTCTAATATTCATATATTTGATCATTCGTTTATATGACGTAAATCAAAACGAATAAAAAATATTATGAGGGACTTATAAAGGCCACAAGATATCTTTTTTCGATGCACACTGTTTACTGAAATTGTACTTCATCTTGTCGAAGAAAAACATGAAATACAGGGAGCATAGGCATTATAACTCTATGTTGTAGCTCTTGGTATGAAGAATGCAAATAAAAAGAAATTCGCAAGCACTATTATTGAGCAATGTATAGTTAAATAGTAGTGCCTAGCTCTTTAAAGCTCAGCTATAATGCCAAGCCCTCCCATGCGTAAAATATTTGTCTACATAGGTCAAATTTATTTCCAATTTATGGTGTGCATTAAAAAAAATAGGATACGGTTAACGCCGATATTTGTCTCCAGGGTTCATTTATTTCTTCGTTATAATGGCATGGTGACAAGTTATACTGGCCTAGCGACAGAATCATCCAAGAAATGCCGTCATATTAGCGCGCAGAATTAGGAGGGACAGCGGTCAAAAGGATTTTTCGCGAGCTACCGCTTTTGGCCTTGCTATCTATTGGAAAGCATCTAGGCTTGCGACCTCGGGACAGAATATGTCGCACCAGAGTTCGAAAGAGGCTAACAGGAGACATCAACATCCCACGCAAACTCAGTCACAGGAAAAGTTCACCTTAAAAGGTATCCTTAAGGAGAGGAGTGACGGATATAAAATTATTAACGTGACAAGATTAGAAACGGGTGGGAATAATCTTCTTCACGAATGAGGAACTTGTTGGATGGTCACTTTCCTGTGTAGTAAACTGGCGATGGACAGCTAAGGCCAAAGCCCGTATTGGGTATGAGTGAGTCACCATTGAAGGAACCAAGGAAAGAGGAAAAAAATACGGGGCTATTACTTGTCACTCAAAATTCGCTCATATCGACGCAAAATATTACTGGAGAGGATAATCACGTATTAGTATGATTTTCAGCCATGACTACGGCGTCAGAATTGTCCTTGGTACGATTGAGCTGTGATTTACATTACCAGGGCGCGAAATTACTTTGACAAATCATTTTGGTACCGATGGGAGCGAATAATGAGTCAAAAATTATTTTGGCCTTAAGCTACTTACATCTTGTGGTGTAGCCACGGGGGGGTTTCCATGTGACAACCCCCTCTTGAGCCTTTAAAAGCACTGCCATTTACTTTGTTTTAAAAAATATTCATACAAAAATTACTGTTATTGCGCACTAAAAATCACGTTTTCAGCACCAGAAATCCAAAAATATTCCGGTGGAGGTCCCCGAGCCCCCCTTTGCCCTAAGATGCTTTCCATACACCCCGGATGGGCCCCGAAATATACGGTATACCAAACCCATTTCAAAATAGTTGCGACGCCACTGCTTACATCTGCAACTAACCAAAGTTACTCGCCTCGTATAAATATCCGTTTCAGCACATCTATTGAAAAAAAATCAAACAAACCGCACTGACTTATTTGAAACCGTCGAGCAGTGGCGTAGCCGGGGGGGGGGGGGGGTCCGGACACCTCCCCCCTCCCCGAAATATTAAAACAATTATTTTCTTTCACAAAAGAAAACAAAATATGGAAAAATCAGGAATTTACAAAATATTTCTATAACAAATCAAGTTTTTCGATTATGAAAAGTGTTAAATTAGTTTATAACCCATTACTTATTACCCTTTTCCTAAAAAAAATATGCCCCCTGGTTTTGGAATCCCCCGAACGCATCTTCCATCTACGCCACTGCCATCAAGCATTTTTAAATGGTAGCGGGTCGGACAAAAATCGCAGGAAACTGAGATCCATTAATACTTAATTTTGAAATATAATTCGAATAGCGAATCATTACTCTCTATGCTTACGAATACCTTTTTCTTTGCATTCTTCGTGTTAAGAGCCATCTTACTGCTCAGGCATTATGGCTATGCCTTTGTTCCTACTTGTTTGGTACTGCCGGATATCACGGTGGCGGTATGGTAACGCCCTCACTTGCCTAACTGGATTCGGTTCGACTTTCGCCTAGGAGTTCACCCAGTCACAAGATGCATCCGGGCTTGGATGTGAGTGACTATCTAACTTGTTCAGTGAAAGATTTGATCGCAAAGCCCTGATTTCGCAAATAAACTACGCACTCCACTATTATCATTATCCTTATTTACTGCACATCATAGTTAATAAATACATGGGATTCATAATACCAGCCTGTTTGTCCTTAGCACTGATGAATCCCGTAGATTATGTGAAACCAGGAAATACTAGTAATTCTTAGAAGACCAAAAATCAACAATGTCAACATCCTAGGTGTCGGAAACTATTTCCAGCATTTTCCTGATTTTTGCCTGAACCGCAAAATCCTGAGTGAAGCATTCTGCATTAAAATGGACTCACGCAGCCATTGTGGCGGCTTCTCAAGGAACATGAGCCCGTGTGCAAGGTCATTCGTCCGGATAAACGACCTTTACACGTGGGCTACCTCAATGGCTCGTGAAGCAGTTCATTCACAGTTGCTGGAGATCTAGAAAAGTAAAAGTTGTTCTCATGCACTGACAAGTTGCAAATACGAGCTGGGCGGGCTAAATTTAAGTGGCACGGACGCGAATGTACGCTTCAAAACAAATCATTTTTCCCTTGAGTATTTGCAAATATTTTTCGCATCTTAGGCGACGTCAATCAAGATAAAAGAGGCAAAAGTAATGGATAAAGTACAAGTGGATGATCATATAAAAGAAGACAAAAAACTATTTTCATGAAATTCAACACACTTAAAGTACTTGTCTACTTCCACTCTTCCTGGTATTAATTATGATTCGATAAGTAGTATCGAATTCTTAGTAAATAAATGGAGAGCGTGGTAGCCTTGTGGGTTTGGCGCTTGGCTGCGGATCAAAGGATCCTGGGTTTAAATCCTCGTTTAAGCCTTCGATAATTCCTTGATAAAATCCTCTAAGTGCAAGGTAGCGAGACGAAATTATGTTTTAAACACAATTATCATATTATTCTAACGAATGAGTAATAAGGAATTGCTCAGAAGAGTTGGAGAAAAGAGAAGTCTTCTAAAAACCTTAAGGAGAAGAACGGGAGAACTTAGTTGGCCGTAATATAAGACATGATAGCCACTTGAAAACAGTCGTAGAAGGGCAGGTGGAAGGGAAGAAGGGAAAGGGATGACACCAGTTGAGTTATAAAGTATAAAAGACCGTATTATAAAGGATGTAAAAGAGAAGAAATACGTCGCTATGAAAAGGCTAGCGGATTGGAGAGATGACTGTAGAGCTACGTCAAACCAATCTTAGGATTATTGAATTATGATGGTGATGAAAAACTTTACATCAGTTTTTCGCAAAAAAAAACACCAATTCCTACATTAACACGTTGCGGACGAGTCACGATTTAACTTGAGTTTCCCACATTATGCATTTATATGCCACCTCTAATTATACATCGTAATTACTTTGTTTGAGCACTGATTATATCAGTAGACACTATAATAAACTCTATTTCCTTTGTGTTTTCGTTAATTATTGAATCAATTTTGGTTGATTGTAAAAAATAAAATTTGCTGAAAGAGCCTGAATAAAAAATACGAAATTTCAATACAATTTGCACGAAACATAACATAGAAAATTAGATTTTTATGGAATTCAGTCGACGAGGTACAACTAAAAGAGAAAAATATGAAAATTTTAAGAAAACAACAAATATTTGTTTCTAGCTGCAAGTTACTTCACGAGGCAACGAATGAGACATCTAATGGAAGGTACAAACTCATAAATAACTGAGTGGGTCAAATTGCTAGGGCAGGATATATTTCAGCGTCAAGAGACCTTGGCGGGTATAGGGAGCTAAGACATCAAGTCTTAAAATTATTATGGATCAAATGAAAGAAGAATCAAAGTAAGGGCAAAGAGGGACAGTCAATTTAATGCATCAACTGGATGGCAGCCAATAAATTCATACCGTAAACGAAAACCTACTTCAGAAAAAGGAGATCTAAAAATATCAAGGCATTATTATTATTATAGTATTCTACCGATTAAGGTAGGTTTCCATGGAGTGTGCAAGAAGTGATCTGGAAGCCTCCCTTTCCTTCCACCACTGCCTTCTTTAATTCACTGTAAGGCCTAATCCCTTTCAATCTATCTAAAAGTCCTATTCTTTTCCTTCCCCTCCCTCGTTTCCCTAACATTCTACCCTCTAACACCATTTTCAGCATCCCCTCACCACTAAGCACTAACTCCATCCATACCTTCTGCCTCCTCCGTATCTCATCTAAAAGCTGCCTCTCCTCGCCAACCACATCCAGCACTTCGTCGTTCCTTTTCCTCCCGTCCATTTCACCCTCTCCATTCTTCTCCATACCCACATCTCGTATGCCTCCAATCTTCTATCGTCTTCTTTCCTCAGTGTCCACGTTTCCGCACCGTAGAGAGCTACACTCCAAATCAAACTCTTCACTAACCTTTTCTTTAAACTCTTACATAACGATCCTCTTAGAAGCTCCTTCCTGTTCATGAACGCCTCCTTTGCTAATGTACCACAACGTAATTTTGGTTATTTTGATAACAAGGCATAACGAAACAAAAACATATAATGATAGAAATAAAGAAATAGCAACGTTATTCGAGCTAAGATTTTTACTTAATGCATTGAATACAACCTTAGTTTGAATACCTCATTAAAATCCTTTTGAGAATGAACGGGAAGTTCAGCCAGTAACTTATAATTGATCGCCCCGACGTAGAACTAGGAACTAGCCAATGGCCACCCACGGATGGGAATAGGAGAACTTCTAAAGTGGGCGTTGGGTGCAATGGAGGTCATATGAGGTCACAGCGGTTAGCTCGGCAACGAACGACAAGTCCTTTGTAGAGAGGTTGACTGCGGCAATAAACGGTAAACAGTCTTATGGCACTCTTAAAATGGAATAGATATAATTGATATCGCTACTAATTGAATATTCTCGTCTCTAATCTTGATTACCTTCCTATTTTCAAATTTTATCTTTCATTATTTCCATTTAAAATTGATGGTAAAAAAATTGTAATCTGTAATTTAAAATTGCGCATTGGCACTAAATGAAAACAATCAATATTCATGAAGTGCCGCACTTAAAGAGAACGTGAAATTAATTACAAAGTTGTTAATTAATTATACAAAATTCATTAAATTTAAATAAATTATTAGTCTCATTTAGTTTCTTTAACTTGAATTCACTCAATATACCAACGAATAAGTTAATGTTTTCAATTTCATGGTTTAAAATTGTCCCTAACTCCACATTGTTAAGTAGCATTTGGTTTCACTTTATTTTCTTCCTACTGATGATTGCCCAGGGAGATGAGATATTTTCAAATGAAATTTCGCGTAAGAATGCAACAAATCAACAAAATTATTAATAACAACACTTATTAATTAAGGGAAACGCTTGAACCCAACAATTATCACACTTATATGACGTTGAAAGAAAACTCGACGATGGAATATTGGAACAGCTAGCCATTTAGTATCAGAGTAAAACATAAACGAACATATGTGAGAGACAACTATTCTGCTCTGATATTGGCAGAGATCGAAAGCTAAAATGTAAAAAAAAACATACGTAACAGTTAAAATGTAATTACTCACAATGATGCAAACCTTACAACGTATCAAGTACCTGAATCATTCACTTGGTATGCAAAGCATGAAGATACTTTGCCAAGATTTGTAACATAAAAACTTATCTTGGCAAAGCAAAGAACATTTCAACTTCCCTGGATAATTCCCACTCGAGAAGGCTTATTACTAAAGGAATGTGTTGATAATGGCGATATAAACATTCCTAGGATACATATTACTATCAAAACGTTAATTTTTTTAAACGCCTAAGTAGAACCAGGCATAGTACAAAATGGCTATATAGAACCTCGTTTGAAGGACTTTTTTCGAAAAACACCTTCAGAGTAAATTTTCCAGGCTATTCAGTGCCATAAATGTCATGGTATAACTGCAACTGAGTTTCCTAAATTATTCATCTGCCAATAAACTATACTAAAATCCGTATGAAATACCAAAATCACTTCGAATAAATTACGTCCCATCCAGGGATATTTTCATCTGTGATTTTTCGTCAAATGAAAAATTGGGTATTTATTAAAACTATTTGCCAAAAATAGAAAGTATCACGGGGAATGCTCTGAAGTAAAGCTGAAAATGTCATGGGTTCGAGTCCCAGATTAGTTAGGACTTCTCCATGGTTACGTCTGTATATTAGTACTGAATATGGTTCCCATACTTCTTTCAATTAAGGAACTTAAAATGTTAACTTTGTTTACCAAATATTAGAGGTACAGGAAACTGTTAAGCTAACTCTACGTACCCTGAAAATTCCAAGACGATAATTTAATTTTTGAACGAGTAATTCGTCGCAAAAAAATGACAATACACGACCAGTAGAGATGGAGCGATACTTCCTCTTAAGGCTTAAATTAATTTTGCAACTATAAAGATCAAAGCACCCTTTCCTTCTAAGGCTAAAACCGCAACCGGATGGAAGACACGTGTTCCATCGATATCTCATCATCACCGAGGACTTTAAGCAATTACGCATGATTAACGTGATGAGGATCTTGAAATGTTGCTAGGGATAGGGAAGAGCCAACGTTTCGAATAGATAGGTGGGGTGGGGAGTGGATGGAGTTAATCAAGCGAAAGGCTACTGACCGATTATGAGGTCCACGCGGAGGAGGGCAGAAGGAAAAGCACCGATGGATGTGATGGTCGCAATGAAAAATAGACTGCGGATAAAGGAACCAAACGATAGGGGAGCGGAAGGACAGTACCACAGTCTAGGTTTCATTTAACCCATTTCTGCCCGCCGTAGCTGTATGGCTACACCCTACCATTCCGAGGATATGAGGCTTTTGAAGAAAACCTTTTTTAAATTCTCTTTTCATTTAATTTTTATTTCCTACTTCTTGGCGAATGAATCACGCAATTCATTAAACCAGAGTTTTTAAAGTATTTTCTGCCAAAAAAATATACCTTACGTCATCTATTGAGAAATTTTAAAACTATTTTTCAACGCAGAAATTTTGTGAATTAATTTGAGAACAATAGAAAAAAATTCATCAGTCTGATTATTGAATATTGTATTGCCATCACAAGCAAGGTAAGTGTACAAAATTTCAAGCCGATCCGAAAATGAGAAGTGGGTTAAAAACAGTTACTAGATACCATCGATGAAAAAGATGAACAGACGAAGCAAGTTAAGAAGAAGCGCTCAAAAAGGAGAAAAATAACAAATACCCAAGCTCTTGAAGGTGGCAAATCATCCTAGCCGGGACTCAAACCCCCGACCTATAAGGGGCCACGCGATGTGTTGACCCCACGGCCAACGACTCCGGTAGCGAGCGAAAATTACAGCGAGCGGAAACGTCAACCCCTGATTGTGTTCGGACAATGAGGAACGAGGGTACCTACAGAGCTAGCAGCGGAGTAGGAAGTGTCGAGATCACGTTTATTTGGAGTAGTCGAGGCGTAAGGGACACATTTCAACAATATGGCCGAGCTCGTAACACCCGAAACTCTTTTTCCCTTTTTAACGTATTTTTAAACGTATAATCGTACATCCGGACGCACTCCTAAAAACTGGAACACTTTCCGGGGAGAAGAAAGGAGACTGGAAACGGCATCGCAGACGACGAAAGGAACGTTTCATAAAAAAACAAAAGACACGGGAATGAACTCACATTTCTCCCAAGGCAACAATTTCGCAACCAAAACAAGCACGGCGTTTTAAAAAGTCAACCTCTCTTTGAACCTGCGCCCATGGCGTTTCCGATGCTAAATCTGCGCACTGTAGTCAAGAATTCAAATTTTAAAATTAATTATACAGCACAGAAGCAAGAAATAAATCGTAAGTAGAATATTACAGGCGAAGAGGGCATTCTACAACAAGAAGAATCAAATTAAAGCTGAAAGTACAAGCACTGAATTAAAGAAACGATTCATTAGATTCAATACATAGAGCATTTTCCCCATGGACCCAGATCAACATTTTCCTGTGGCTAAAATTTGAGAATTTCAGTATTGTTTCACATATTTCTTTATAAGAGTTTTCTAATCTAGGGACTTATTATCGATGGACAAAGCAAGAAAGAAATAGTGAGTAGAATAGCAGGGGTGAGGAGGGCTCCCTACAATAAGAGGAATCTACCTATAGCTGAAAATAGAAGCATTGAAGCAAGGAAACGATTCATCATATGCTGCAAATGGAGCATGTTTCTCTATGGAAGCAGGGCTTGAAATGTTTGCAGCAGCAAAGAAGTCAAGAGCGGAAGCATTCGAAATATTGTGCTATCGAAGAATGAATAAGATATAATGGATCGACCGAGCAAGTAATGAGGAAGTACTAAGAAGAGTGGGGAATAACAGAAGTCTTGTCAAAACCTTAGGGAGGAGAGGTTGGCCACATTATGAGGCATGATGGCCCAATTAAAACAATCGTAGAAGGACAGATGGAAGGGAAGAAGTGTGAGGACTGCCCCGAATGAGTTACGTAGGACAGCCTAGAAAGGATGTCAAAGAGGAGAAATACGTTGCTATGAAAAGGATAGTGGATACGAGAGAGGAATGGAGAGCTGCGTCAAACCAATCTACTATTGTTGACTAATGATGTTGAGGAGCACATTCCAGTAAATTATGGATGGACTCCTGTAAATGACCAAGATAAAATACCACCGTAGACCAATGTATCCTTGCAGAATCCTCTGTGCTGAAATATAAAATTTAATCCAGGAAATTGCTCACGAGAAGGACCATCCCTAAACTACTGAGTTTTACGTTTGGAAAATTTTGACCAAGGTCTACCCTATGTACTATGACAGTTTGAAGATGATCCCGTGTTAGTTTTAAATAGAAAAATTCGTCTCATAAAAGGGCAAAGCACGACCGGTAGAGAGGGCGCGATGTATCCTTGCAGAATCCTCTCTGTTGAAATTTAGCGATTAATCATCCCGAAAATTGCTTGGGCGAAGGACCGGGAAGGAAGCAATAATCATGTGATATAACTGCATTGCATTAAAAAAAAAGAAATTGTACAGAAACATGAAGAAAATCAGTTATGGATTCAATTTGCTAACGTGTCTGCTACTCATAATGCTAGAAAAAGATCCGATTTCAAAGGACACAAATAGTTCGCAAAAAATTAATAATACCGGTCAAAATGACCTTTCTGGCGCTTTTACGTACACGAGCAATTATTTCATAATTCACGCAGCCGATAATAAAAATTTTGGGCGTGTGGTCGGAGAACGAAAATTCAATTAAAGTCACGAAATATCAAAAATTTCTAACCATCGTGTAGGAGGAGGAGACCATTTGAAGTTCAGAAACAGTCAAAATGACAGTCCCGACGCTTCTAGCGTTAAATAGAGTTATTCGTCTCATAAAAGGGCAAAATACGACCGTTGGAGAGAGTGCGATGCACCCTTGCAGAATCCTCTCCGTTATAAATTGGCCCGCACCTCACCACGCCTCTGTCAGGCAGCTTCCCTTTAGTGCGACCTACCGTCTTTCGCGTCCCCATTTCAGAGCGCCGCTGTCCCATCTCCGCGGTTCGATACCCCTCCGAACCACCCTCTACCCCCACCACGTCCCAGCCCTACGTCACAAACCCCAACCTCCCTTCTCTACACCCCTCCAAACCCACCCAAAACCCCTTTTCTACGTCACAAACACTCCACCTCGCATGCTCACGCGCCATCCGCGCGAGTTTCTGCGAGATTCGCGCTCCTAGACGCTCAGCTGTTTCCGATTCCGACTAGCCCCTCCATCTCTCGACGTCCGGGTCAACCACGCCGCGCCGAAGCTGCCTTTCCCTTCAAGTGCCCGGCGCGCCAACTTCTCAACTAGAGAGAAGGGTAACACTTGAGTGCTCATTTGCCATTCAAGATGATGGCCACTTCAACATGCAAATATCTACCCTTAACAGCTGTATCTAAGGCAAAAATCAACTGAAAAATATTTATTTATTGAACTTGATATTTGTCAGTTCTAGGGTACATTTGAAGACGAACCAAAATAGAAGAATAAATCGTAAATAAAGCCACTAAAAATCATGAATAAAATGCGCAGTTACATACATTTTTACTTGCGAAAATCAAGGAACATTAGTAATTAATCCCAGAAATAGGATTTACTTGTAATGCACGAGAAATAAGTAATGGGAGAATTCTAAGAAGAGTGGGAGAAAAAAAGAAGAATTCTAAAAACCTTAAGGAGAAGACGGGACAACTAAGTTGGCCACACTGTGATCTACTGAGACCTACGATTGTCTTCATTAGACCACACTGTGGTCTAATGAAGACAATCGTAGCAAGACAAGGGAACGGGAAGAGTTGCGAAGGAAGGCCCTTAATGAGTAACGCAGGAAAAGTTATTAGGAATTTAAAAGAGAAGAAATACGTAAATATGACAAGTTTACCAGATAGGAGAGCGGAGAGCAGAATTGCGAATTAAACCAAAATAACTTTTCGATTGTTGACTTATGATGATGAGGGTTGCCAACTTCATCAGGAAAAAATAAATGGGAGAATATGGACCCGAATATTTGTCATCAAAAAAATAAACATTTTTTTTAAGAGTTGGAAACGAATTATAAATCATTCTGAATCCAAGTAAAGACACACAATGCACTCATTTTCTTAGAAAGTTTAATTGGATAGCAAGACAAGTGCTAATCCCATTACTGAACTAAAAGTTTATTTTAGCACCACAGAAGCTCCTGGATAAAACGGGAGGCTTGGCAGCCATAGTAATTACCTTTATTATCACACAATCTGTCATCACCATTATCAGGTATCAACAAAACGGCACATTGCGACAGAGTTTAATAATACGCGTTATCAATATAACGTTTATTATTCCCGTGTAGGTTCATTCTTCGTGGAAAGCAGCTTAGCCCGCGTTCCTATTCGCGATTCCACCACATACAAACGGAAAACCTTCAATTGTTTAAATATTGTGTGCATACCTAAAAAGACCTCAACGAGGCGAATCTCGTGCAATCAAATAAAAAATTAGTGGAAAACTAAAAAAATGATATCACGAATACACAAACACGTGATTCCAAGGATTCCTAAGGATGGCTTTCATTGATTGGGGTAGATCTCATCCCGGAGTAACCCACAGGGGGCGAATATTATGCATTCATTGTACGGAGGGGGAGGTTTTTCCCCTATAAATGTCGCGCTTCGAGGTTGGAGGGTGTTCAAAGTCATCATCGGGGATTTGAATCTGGGGCTCTTAGATCAGCAGCCAAACAAATTGCTCACAATTGCTTTAATATTATATCCATTACCTCAAATACCTCAACGAGGCGAAACTCGTTATGCGATCAATTAAAAACTTAAAGGAAAATCAAAAAATTGTATCATGAGCAAACGCTACTCAAATGAGTTACTCAATGAATTCCGAAGGATACCTTGCGTAGGTGAGGGTAGACCTCACCCGGCACTAACCCACAGAAGGGCGAATATAACATTCAGTATAGCAAAGGAGAGGTTTATTTCCCCCTACCATTTCGCACTTTGAAGTTAGAGTGTGTCAAAGTCATAACCGGGGATTTGAACCCTGTACCCTGTGAAAAATAGCCAATCGCTTACCAGGCAACCACGTTTCGTCATGAGTTTGAATACGTAAAATTAAAACGACAGATGAACTTTATTTCATTACGTAACGCCACTCCCTGAAACAAGCACCGAAGAGAAACCAGTACGGGTTAGCTCCTTCAAGAAGCATTTACTAAGTGGCCAACTACGCCTACTCCTTAACAGGAGAGAAGGATTACACTCGGATCTCCACAGCTCATTTGGTATTCAGAACGATGGCTTCTTTGATTTGCAAAATCACGGCGGAAGATGAAGTTGACCAAGTTACATAACGTCTCTTCTTGTGCTACAGTTTAAAATTAAGTCAACACGAAACTTTCTTTAACCAAAGATCGATGAAAATGATTCTCAAAAGAATAATTATCCTCTTCTGGATTCCAAGGGTTTCACTCACTTCTTTAATTGGTAACGAGGACTCTATGATGACGTCCAGAGTTAAAGTATAGTATTTGGACCAGGCTAAGGTCGTTTGTACCACAGGAAATGGTGAGGTAGGGTGGAGTTTAACATAACTTCAACATGGCTAATTCTTTAACCAGCGACTAAGCCGTCGTCCCTGGGAGCCTTTCGTTATGAGCAGGCTAATACCAACACCACGTTTCTCTCCTGCCGAGCGACTTCAGGCAACATAATGAAATTTATTAATTATGAAAAAGAAACTGTGTGAGGCGACAAATTCGAAAAATAAAAGACATTAACTGCAAGTAATTCTGCTTTCATTTAAACCATCTTCAAAACCCGATTTCTTCAAACACTCTCTAATGACAAACTTACCATAAATGAACACTGTTCCAACGCACAGGCAAGTATCGCGGTAAGATCCAGTCTTTAAACAGACACTCTAAGTATGCAGAAGGGATTACCACTTTTTTTTGGCCATCATCAGTTACATTCCTTCATGGGAGAAGAACACGATGAAATAAAAATACCCTTGATAACCTCAAAAATATTTTCACCGATGGCGACTCTGAGATATCTCAAATTTCCACAACACACGCGACTTCTCCCGGAATAAGCCCCGTGGGTTCGTAATTATCGATTTGACCATTTTATTCTCAGGCTGAAAAAATGTTTTATTTTCAGAAGTAACCACAGGAAATTTTTGAAACTGGATCCTCGATCTCCAAAGCGGGATGGGTATTTGTACGAATCGAAACGGAAGTCGACAGTGGAGAGAAAACAAAGACTTACAAGGAGTAACTGCTTTTACATTGTATAACATGGTAAATGATTCATGCTGTGGGCTAATTAGTAAATCAATATAGTAAAAAAAAAGGAGAGTTAGAGAAAATCATTTAGGTAAACCTCATAACCTACAAATGTTGCACAGAATTCTGCACAGCTTAAGCTATTATTATACTATATTGAAATAAATAGTAGCAATTTTCTACGTTTATAAAATGTATCACGACCAACATCATCTTCGTGTATTAACATTGAAACATAAGTCGCAACATATTTTATAAACTTGGATAATTTCAAGTAATTTTTCAATATGGAAATATTCCAGTCCATTATGCTTGAACCTTCGGATTTTACTCGTATACTTCTCAGCTACTTGGGCAGTACATTTGAGCATGGACAATGAGAGCACAAGGCAATTTTCTGAGATTATCAAGCATCCACTTGCTCTGCTATAAACACCCCTGTCGAGTGGAAACACAATGAGGTCAAATTCGAGAGCAAGAGAACTGCTCGGTTTAATCTACTTGGGAGACGGAGTTCGTAAGTGAAAATTGAATCCCTTATCTCCATGGACACGCACGTAGAGTACTGTGAGCGAATGACATCTACATCTAACAATAAGAGAGGAACTCAATGGGCTCCGGCAGGGATGGAGGCTACGAAAGGCATTTGCAGAAATTGCCAATGATCAAGTTGAAGTAATTGAATTACCAGCCACTGTCACACTGAAAGTAGTTTACAACTTCTAAATTTTTTTTTCGAAATAATTTTAATTATCATCAGCATCTCTGAGATAGTGATTATAACATTTACGATTTCAATACTCGAATGAACAGCTTTTAAAAGTTGTTAATTTATTTATATGCAGGCAGCCTGTGATATTGATTTACTTTTCCATCTCTTGATTCGACCGTAAGGACGTCAATATTTGCGCCTGCTCATAAAAAATACGTAGAACTAGACATTTTTTTAAAGATATATACCGACGTTGTCAATGTTTATTTACATAGGGCACACTAATTTATAAGGCATAAAACACCAAAGTAGTGACTCAGAAATTCTGGATACTTTAATGAGAGTCGAATTGTAGACAGATAAGGTTACTCTCAAAATAGAACTAATTTGATACAAGTGCTAAAGGGTTTTCGGTCGGAAGTTTCGGTTTGAATAATAGTTTTTTAAACTAAGGAACAACGTTATTCACCATGGGGTATTTTATCGAATTTTAAGTAGAATACTTAAATTTATCTCATGTTGATCAATCACTTACAATGAAACTAATTGACGGTTGCGATGTATGATATTTTGAGTAATGAAACTACCCTCGAGCCCAATTAATTTCTTACTGTTCAAGGGCAATCATGGAGCATTATTCATAGTTTGATATTGCAAGCACATCATCATTGAAATATACAGTCATAAGCATTAAATTCGAAGTAAATCAGTAACTAGAGAGAGAGATTGATAAAGGCGTGCAACAGATATTGACCATAACCACCTCCTAAAGACAGTCAATTGGGTAGCTTTTGACACTTGGACAAGAGCACTATATCGATCAAATTTCTCTCATCTATTTAAAGTTTCATCTTCATGAGAACGAACAAGTAGGACTACAAAATATAGGCAACATAAAATATTCTAGCCTCGTAAAAACTTGAGCAGGTGGAGCATAGGTACATACTATTTGTGCAGCACATTATACGAAAACGCTAACAGCAGAAGGGACATCAGGAAGAGCATTTCGTTAACAAAAGAGGCTTTCATAAAGAGGAAGTAGCTTATGAGAGGATCGATATATAAGAGTTTAAAGAAAAGACTGGTGAAGAGTCTGATCTGGAGTGTAGCGCTTTACGGTGAGGAAACTTGGACACATAAGAAGGAGGAAAAGCGAAGACTGGAGGCGTTCGAGATATGGTTCTGTGGGAGAATGGAGACGGTGAAGTGGAGTGAGGAGAGGCGGCTTCCAGATGAGATACGAAGGAGACAGACTATATGAAGCGAGTACTTAGAGAGGAGGGGTTGCTGAAAATAGTGTTAGAGGGTAGAATGTTGAGTAAACGAGGAAGACGTAGGAATAGAATAGGATTTTCAGATACAATGAAAGAGAGTAGGCCTTATTGTGAATTTAAGAGGGAACTGTTGCTGTATTAGTGCGTGCAATTTCAATGCTTATATCTCTGAGGTACCAAATGCGTTGTTGCTTGTTGATTTATAACATCAGAGTTGGTGTGTGAATCCTTGACTACATGTTCTTCTAAGCCTGAAGCAACTATTTCATTTCCATCCAGTCTGAAAATCAACCCACGACAACAGGAAATGCATAAAAGGAGGGGGCTAAAAAAGACTGCAAAAAAGAACTTCCAGAATACTTCTAAATTACTCCATGGAAACCTAACTTAAACGGTGAAATACTTTAATAATAACCTATAATACGAAGATTTGTTCGCTGAAAGCTCATTCACCAGGGACGCACCGAGTGATTATTGTATCTGGGGAGGAAAAAAATTCAACACGTGAGCACCTAAAAATGAGAGAATAGAACATCTGAAAACTTAAAAGATCACAAATAATCACGAAGCGTTCCCCCAGCTTAAATATATAAGCTTCATCGCTTGTGTCTATACGCTTGGTAACGTTTTAATTTGGATTTAACTCGATACCAGGAACTCTTTAACGTTAAGCCTAAGCAGAAAAAGCCTTAGTAGACCTTACTAGGATTAGAACAGATCCTTAAGAAGACTATCAACCTACAGAGTCAGCTCTATTGATTTTCGACAACATTAGGTTTAGGTTATAGGTCCCTGAAGGAGGCGACTGCGAAGGATCTAAGGTCACTTAGAACAACAAGTAGGATGAAAATGTCTGTCTAATTATAGAATTCCCAACATAATACCTTCAATCAATATAAAAATTAATTTACTAACTAGGAAAAGTACCACAGTGTCACCAACAGATCGTGTTCAAACTTCGTAATCTGATTGAAAATGGCATTTTAAGACATATATGTTTTTTCGCAAGTGTCCAATCGGTATTAGCTTACGAGATATGATTGGTAATAAAATACTAGTAAAACGCCTAGGTTTACGCACCCCGCGATGCACACAATATCGTAATATAATCGCAACATAAGCCCTTCCGGGCTCTCCCTAGATCCTAGTAGTGGAGGAAACGAGAATGGGGTTATCTTGCTATTATATGGAAGTATTTTCTCATCGTGGGCCGCATAAATCTTCCATTTCAACCATTCACTCAATATCTAATACGTCACTTTTTATTTCTGTAATGGTCTTCTGCACTGTTTGGAAATATAACTGTGTAATGATTAACTGGGAGAGTGAATCAATGAAAAAAACTGTAACACATGTTGAACCTAGATTAGAAAGGACTAGGTTCTTGAAATAACTACTATTTTACAATTCTATAAATCTAGGCTTTCCACAATTACTTCCTATTGATAAAATCTCAAAAACTAAGGCCGAATGCACGCCTGACAAAAGCAAAAGTTAAAATTTAATCTTCAATCAGCCTACGAAATTGGAACGCGATCTGGTGGTAGCACTTTGATACCTTCACTTATTAGTTAACACAATGGTAAATTCTCAACCACCAAGACTAGAACGCGGGAAAATATACATGGTATTTCAGGAGGAATCTGCAATACTTCAGGAGGTGATAGGGGAGACATTTTTAAGCATTTTTCGTCCATAAACATGAGATCGCAACTCCTTAGTTCTAATACATGGCAACGTAAGCATTATTTTGGATGAAACATTTTACATTTATCATGAAAACATTATTTCTTAGGTATCCAGCCTTTACTAAATTTTAAAGAATAATCTGGATTTATAAGGACACTAATTAATTAAGGTTGGACGAAAATATGGAATTATAATTTTCCGAAACAATCTAAAAATGGATGAGCTTGCGCAATCTTATTGCTGATACTCGCTCAAAGCCCTCGTTTGATTACGCTCAAAGTGTGGTTCATGGACAAAACATCTTTAAATTGTATCCCCTACCACCTCCTGAAGTATTTCAGATTCCCCCTGAAACACCCAGTATACTGATTCCTTCTATTTGTCTGCTGACAAGCTTTTCCTAGAATAAAATTAACCGCTTTCTTAGCTTAGACATTAAATATGTATGGAGAAAGTACGCAACCTTGAAATACACTTTTCATTATTCTTACCACCTTTGAGGCGAATATGTATTTGATTGCAACTCGTAGCTCGTAAAAGAGATTGTTGAAGAATTTCACAATATGACAACATATTTTTTCAAACATTAAAGCAAGTTACGGCTGTTGAATGCCAGCTTTCCCTCGAATATTTTCAAGGCTATGAGCATAACCGGAGAAGTAAATAATTTATATTTGATAAGAAAATATGAGAGACGAATGAGTGAAATAGCTGTTCCACGAGAATGCACCACGACCGAAACATCTAGGAAAGAAAGATGGAATACCTGATGAATCAAAAGAATGACGAAAACCGGCTGAATTCATAAAATTTTGTGATGGTGACAACGAGGCCATAATTATAGGCATAGTTTCCACGTGATATCGAACTATAGTCGAAAACCCCAAATAAATGCTATTAATATAAATCATTCGTCGATTACTAGAAATGAACGAGAGAATATAAAAAAATAACTTCGAGTTTTTTCATGAAAAGTCAATCAAAATAAATCGATACGGTTGACTCAAGAAAAAGACAATACTTAATTCTTTAGAACGACAATTTTTTTAATCTAAATAATGACCATATCTCACTTAGCACATATATTCATCGATAGATCCATTCATTGAGAGTAAATAAGCGGGGGAAGTGGCAGTGGTTTTCTTTTCGTGTCCCTGAGGCTAATTATTGCCAAATCTTCATTGAGTAAAATTCCTACTCATTGTCAGTATTTGAAAATGCTCAATAAATATCCAGATTCACTCGTAGGTAAATCATTATGATAACTATAGAACATAAGAAATTATTGTAACTGAATCGATTATTATGGCATTCAAACCTCTAGTAATTGTTTACGAAAAAATGGGAAGTTACGTGATTAAAAGTACAAAAGCTCTCCTTCCAGAAAGTATACGAACCACAAATACCCTGCTCTGAGCTAAGGACCAGGTGTAAATATAATGGTATATGAACCCTTTCACACTTTCTTTATGAGTTTCCTCAACGTATTTCTTCCGCTAAGGCCCTTGTCCCTGGAGTTTCACTCCAATTTTGCTAGCCTGGTCGGATCTCCGTCCGCCCGTAATACCACCACATTACATTGGGTAACACGAAAAAACGTGAAGATTAAAATAAAAACTAAAGTATAAAATAAAAGTATCAGAAATAATGTAAGATTTCACTTTTTCCCGGCGTATGATGGCGGTGAATTCTTCTCGGGTTACCATCCGGGTGAGCTCCATCTCCATCGCTGCCGACGTTTCGATAGAATCCTTTTCTATCGTCATCAAGTTGAAACCCTCGTCCTAAGTAAGGCATGGAACCCGATTTTGAAAGTGGCGGGAAAAGCGCACTCTTTCTCCGCCAATCAGAACGACCCAACATAACGACCGAGGATATATAAACCTGGCACTTTCCTACTGGCATCATCGGCCCTGATGACGATAGAAAAGGATTCTATCGAAACGTCGGCAGCGATGGAGATGGAGCTCACCCGGATGGAAACCCGAGAAGAATTCACCGCTATCAGAAATAAATTTGAAGTAATAAAACGTTTTCATTACACTATTTTAAACAATAAACGCAAATATCTTTGGGAAATATTACATTCAAACAATATCATATCATTCAAAGAATTACGTATTGGACTTTATAAGTCGCTTTTGGTCGCGGTTAAGCTCACTTAAAAAAATATATTGTTTCATGGGTAATATAAGCCGCTGACTCAAAAATAGTACAGGAGCGATTTACGTATGCTGAACACCCTTTTTACTATCAATGAAGAATTCTAATGAGTGCTCCCCGCACTATCCTTGATTGCCATTTGAACGTACAACTTCAATCCTTCTTGAATGATCTTTGACCGCTTCAGTGTACACTGAAATTTCTGCAACCACATTTTAGACAATAAATTCCCAACTGTGTTGTGAAGGAAAAGATAAGAAACAGGAATTCCAGCTGGAAGGAATAAAAGGGCAAAGAATAACTATCGTGCCAGAGAGCGAAAGAAACCCGCCTCAGAGAGAGAGAGAGAGAGAAAGACTTTCCTCATTTTCTGTTATCTGACAGAAAAATAATGAAGAAAACGCCCCGGGAAACGGTTGAATCGGAACTCCAGAGCAAGCGAACTGAGGTGCGCCGAGGGAAAGTCTCAAGGGGCATATAGGTGAGTGCTACGGCGCCGCCCGCTTTTTCACGGTCGACAATCAATGAAAAAAAAAAAAAAGCGATATGAAAACAAAAGAAGCACCAGCCGGCTCCAAGAATTGAATCATCTCAGATTCTAAAGCATCAAACCTGACCCTGATCGTAAAAATAAATTGGCGATTACGTAATAAAAATTCTAAAATACAGCGCGTTAAGGAGGAATCTGCAATACATCACGTGGGGGGTTGGGGAGACAATTTTAAGCATTCCTTCGGCCTATAAACATAGGATAAACATAGGGTCGCAACTCCTTAGATGCAATGCTATGGCAACGCAAACATTTTTTTGGATGAACTTTCCAGTTACCATGAAAACCGTTTTTCTTCGGTATCCAGTGATTTCGACATTTTCTTTATACTTTGGATTTTTAAGGAGATTGAATAATTAAGTTTGGACGAAAATTTGCTATTACAATTGTCTGAAACAATCTGAACGTGGGTGAGATCAAGCAATTATTGTTGATACTCACTCAAAGCTGTCGTTTAATTAAGCTCGAAAAATAGATTCCACCTGTACAATGTACAGTGTACACATATCGTGCTTATATAACTTCATGTGTGTTGTGCATTCAACGTTTTAATTCATTCGACATTCATTACAGTTTTGAATTTATTTTTACAAATTTCCTTTCAATGTTTCTCCTTAGGTCACAAGTATTTTTGGTTCTGTTTATTATTCATTTCCGCATAAAAAATTTTTGAAGTTGGTATAATTACAAGATACCTTATTTCCTTGAATGGAATTGATTTCCTGTATCTACATATGAGCGGGTGAGAAGCCAAGGGGTAAAAGTGATTTCTTTTTCTAAACTAAGCTAGGAACAGAAGTTAGGTAAAGAAAACAAACGAGATCAACTAGTTATTTAGAAGTGAATTTTATTTTCCACTTGATGTTAGCACTAAACAGAGAATCACTCGTATCCCCTAGTTACCAAGTTTTTGTATATTTATTTTAACAATTTCTGTACCTAACTCTGTTAAGAAAGAAAATCACTTTTACCCCTTGGCTTCCAACCTCCTCATATGTATGGAAGAATAAATATTATTATTATTTGTTTAGACTTCAGCCGCGTCACGTTTCAGTGGTTATCTTTTCTTTACATTCGGAATAATAGGACGCCCCGTAATGACGGTGTTGCAGCGCGAGGTAATCAAGAGTCCATGGTGAAAGGAGGCAAATGGAAAAAGAAAGAAATAAACGAGGAGACTCAACTTCGCCCGAGAGGTTCATTACAGGCAAGGCTGCATAGAGAAATTGCTTCTGCCGAGAGAATTCAACACCAAACACATTAGAGAGTTCGTAACGTTTTAGGATTGCGCTCTGCTCATTAAATTTGATTCTCTGTGCTTCAGAGTTTTTAACACTTACTTCCCTATCGATGATACCCATTTTTTCACTACATCAACGTCTGTCGAATTTTTAATCTTCTTACTTTATTTTCATTATCTACTATTTAGGGGTCAAACATGAATCATGTATGATCCATCAAATAATTAACCTCAAAACAATCTAAAAATATTGAATCACAAAACAATCGTATTATTTTTACTAATACACGATTGTGAAATATAAAACAGTTAAAATTTGAAAAACCAAATTTCAAAATAGACTGGTCTTGATCTCGTTTCCTCCGACAGCTTTCATTGTCAAAATTCCTAGAAGAAACTTACGCCAACGGTTGAGAAATTTTAAAACTATTTCTCCATAAGGACATTTAGTTAATTAATTAGAGCACAGTGGAACAAAATTTCGAATGCATGATTGAAATTAATATTATATTGTCATCAGAAGCACGTAGATGTGCAAATTTTCAAGTCGATCCAGGAACTGTGTTGAAAATCATTTTTAAGATTTCAACTATGAAACAGGATGACACGAAGCAAGCTAAGAAAAAAAGTGTAAAAAATACAACAACCTTCATTATTACGACGATGGCCACTTCGGCATACCAGTCGCGGAACACATTAAAAGACTTGCTCACTATCTACGCAGGAAATGAAAATAGCGTAGGCGAGGGAGGAAACGCCTACAGTATTCATTTGAGTTCAGCATTTTACGATGTTTCTCATTCGTTGCCGACTTCAGCAAATACGCCCCCGCGATTTTTCTACCGAATTATCATCTCGGACGAAAATGAAGTTTGAGGCAAAGTAATTCGATGCGATAGCCTATGAGGAAAATGGACTAAAATTCTTCAAAACGGATATTAGTCTAAAATAATGTCCTTGCCTTCAAAACAGTCCCCATTAAATAATATGCACTTCCAGCCAGCGCTTCTTTCAATCCTCTAAATACTTCCCAAAATCCACTATTGGTATGGGCCTTTAGCTCTTTCAGCGACTTCTTATAATGCTATCTATGCTTGTAGAGCTACGGCCCTTTAATACGAGGGATAGCCGCATTGGATACTTCGGATCAAATATCCGCGGATATTGCCCTTCATCGGATAAATCGGATCCAAAGTCGCGGAAGACATCGGATCTGGATCCGAAATTTTAAATAATAGCTTCAGTGAATGCAATTAGTAGCCCCATAAGGGTGGAAAGAGTTCCGATTCCCTCTTCGAATGCGCCGTCGCATGCGATTCTTGTCCTACTCACGAACCGTTTTGCTTGAAAGCTCTCGCGGAGGTTTCGCACCAGAATTTCAGCCATGGAAAATAAAAAAGGCAAATTACGACTGGCACTCTTCCCAAGAGATTGAAAAATCATCGGGGGAATCTCATCGTCAGGAATTTGAAAATGCATTTGGATCCGAAAATATCCGATCCGAAAGATCCGGCTCCGAAAATCAAGGATCCGATCCGAATTCGGATCCGAAAAAAATTCTGGATCCGTCCATCCCTATTTAATACTATTGACCATATTAAAACCCCACTACATGTCCAGGTCCGAGAGAAACGTTGAATTTAGAAAGATATTTTGCCGAACGGATAGGCATGGGAATTCGTTTTTCTCTCGCACGACAATAGAGTTTAATAATCGCTAGGCGTAATTTCGTTAGAGCATTTCCTCTTTATGTGTAAACGGCTGGTGTCCTAACACCCCCGCCACAAACTTATTGAGGCGGCTTTCGGAGCAGTATGTAGATGCTTGTAAACGACGAACCTTAAAGGATCTCTTTATTTTTGGGAATGGGAACAAGTCATACGGAGCCAAGTCTGGCGAATGTGAAGGCTGGAGAATAGCTACGGTATTGTTTCTGGGCAAAACCGCGCCAACAAGCAACAATGAGTCAGCCGATAATCGCTGAGCTCATAAAAACACGTTTAACCGTAACGGCTGCCACACATAAAGTAAAAAAATGAATACAACTAAAAATGTTATCATACTTTATGGGCATTTATACCAAAATTATATAAAAAAATACCATTTGACTCTCCAAACTCGCGAGGAATAAAAAAAATTAGTTCCCGTTATTTTCCGAACACACCTAGTAAATCCGATTTTTTTTCCTATTTCAGACACGCAAGAGTTAGAAATTATAATATTAATTATTAAAAATATTGTGCCGATTAAGGTAGGTTTCGATTGAGTGCTAACGAAACAATCTGGGAGCCTCTCCTTCCCTTATGAACTTCCCTCTTCAATTCACAATAAGACCTACTCCCTTTTATTCTATCTAAAAATCCTACTCTTTTCCTTACTCTCCCTCGTTTGCCGTACATTCTACCCTCTATTACCATTTTCAACATCCCCTCCCCGCTAAGCAGGAATATGCGAGTACTCGATAATTGTAGTCGAGTCGAATAGTTGGTACTCGACTCGAGTGCTTCGAGTAGCATTACTAATGTCGAGTCCAGTAGTTTCGGTCACAGAGTTGTCGAAGCCAGTAGGTTCAGAAACCTTCCAATGGGAAGCGCATTATTTAACAAAGATTTAAGATCCATAAAAATCGTTGACATAATTTTTAATAAAAATTCCCAAGGTTCTCAAATCTTCCAATTTCGGTAAGAAAGAACTTGTCCAGCCACAGAAGTGTGTAGCGATACACTTTTCTCCAGGCAGTAATACTTTAATATAGAGACGTCAAACCCTAGTGTCTGAGCATGTACAATTATTGGTTTTTCTGCATGACAATTTGAAAGGTTCAAGTATTACAAGATTCATTTACGTATAAAAACTTTATTGCAATTGGGAAAATTCCTTTACTTATGGTCCTTCCTTTCATCTTTTTCACCTTGGATACCTCCATTTATTAAATTGTCGACATATTTCTCGGGATTAATTCATTTCAATAGTACTTATAAACTCAATAAAGGCTATTCTGGCTTCCAGCCGGGTGGTCTTCCTCCATTCTGCCGACGTTTCGGAACACGAGTCGGGTTCCATCCTCAGGGCTAATGGTGAGTGGATAGCATTTTTTTTATATATATGCCGGGAAAGCATCAGATTTTACTTCACTTATAAACTGTTTAAGACAGTTAAATTTCCATTCATCTCCTCATTATATTACGAATGCCATCAAAGTTCCTAATGGTCTTTTCCTTTTTACATCAAGCTAAGCATTCATAATAGAAAATTCACTAGGGGTGGAAAAATGAGAATATGTTGGAGCAGGAAATGTTGTATTTCCTGGTCCAGAAATTACCACACTCGGCTCGACTCGACACGATACTCGCAAGTAGTTTTCAACTCGACTCGAGATCAAAAAGTACTACTCGCACATCCCTACCGCTAAGTACTCCCTCCATCTATAATTTCTGTCTCGTGAATTAAAGATATACGTGCAAAATGATAAAGATGACTCATTGATAGAAACGGAATGAAAACAAGTAGAGAAACGTAAAGGAATCTCATACGACCGCTCAACCGAAAAACGACGTCATTCACTCGTGGCAAATTTTTCATTTTGCGGACAAGGGGTGCGGTTAGCGAGAGCACGCTTGTGGCAAACACGTCTCCCGGGTTCCATGCCATCGACCCCCGCCCTTCCTCTCGCCGCTGTCTCGGACGCACGACTACTCGAATACGGAATCATTCAAATCCCTGAGTCACCGCGAGAGAAGCCTCAGCAGTGCCCCAGAAGCGGGGGAAAGGCTGGTAGGGGGTGGGAGGGGCGGAGTGCAGTGTAGTGACCTGTCCTCCCCACCTTTCGCAGTCCAAAGAATACCAGCGTACTTCCTCGTTTCCAAAACCAAGAGTACAATCATGGGTAGACTCAGCGGGGGGCATGCCCTCCCCCCTAGCAGCGAAAATAAATTTAGTTCAAAACAAAAGTTATGAACAAATTTTCCATTTGAAAAAAATGATATTAGCATAAGACATGGAACTAAAATAAAAATCATTACTTTTTCAAGAAAATAATTATAAAAATTAATAAATTTCCGTAATAGTATGATAAAATTTTCAGCTGTATTAATCGATTACTTTGCCCTTGGTAGCCGCTAAGGATAGACGTGTTTTTATGGGCTCGGCGATTTTCGGTTCACAAGTCATTGCTTGTTCGTAAATTTTAGGCCAAAAACAATGTCATAACGATGCGTTGGCCTCCATATTCACATGGCTCCGTGTGTGTTTTCACTCACCGCGCATTTAAATAAGTTTACGAAAGTCGCCATATGCGTCGCCGGCGGACAAAATGGTCCGAGTTTCACGAGGAAATGTGGTATAATTATGGGTGTAAACCGAAATGTATATAGGTACAATATGATGTGATCTATCAACTTATTACCTTTTCAATGCTATTCCCTGAAATAACAAACATTATGCTGCAAAACGTTGGAAAAAAGTGGATCGCATTTCACTCATCACCGCGCCGCGGACATTTTTGAAAACCGATTACAATGCGACCGAAGTGTCAACAGAAATCAGCCTTCTCTGTGATGGAATTTTGCCTCATTTATTAAGTCACCATGATTGCAATATTCGTGGTAAATAGTAACAGGGCGCTCACAACACACTGGAGGGCGGACACGTACGCGATTGGAACTTCATATTCATCGAGACGCGTCGACACTGTGCGAGGCGAAACATCAGAATGAATAAAACAGAGCTAGTCCAGTCAAATATTCTTGGAAAAGGCCAGTGACGTCATAGCAAAATTAGCAGTGCCGGAACGCATTTTCCTTACCTTTTTTAGAAGTGAACTATTGCTCATTGTCATTGTTTTTTTTTACTAGTTATTAATTATTTTTAAAAATTGTTTTGGTTACGAATGTACTGATACCTCGAAAATGAAAAGGAGACTTCGTTCATTTCCACAGATTTATTTTGGCGGTACGATATGTTTCGACCAACGAGGTCATTATCAAGAACAAAAATTTCGAATGTTAAGCAAACATATATACTCTTGAAGGGGTTGAGGGAAACAGTGGAAGGAGTGGGTGTCAGGAGGGGGGGAAGTTACTGGGTTGGAAACCCCAAGTGGGGGTTGTATTGAGAAAACAACCGTTGGAGGACGGCGTTGGTGAGACGACCAAAATAAATGTGTGGAAATGAACGAAGTCTCCTTTTCATTTTCGTGTATTAATTTCCACATAGTTGAGCCTAACACAATTGAACGTATTGATATCTCCACTGCATAAACGCTCAACAATCGCCCACCGAATAAATTCGCTCATCTAGATAGCCCTTATAGTACTAGATGAGCGGATTTGATTCGGCGGGCGATTGTTGAGCGTTTATGCAGTGGAGGTATCGGTATATATTAGAAATTT
This sequence comes from Ischnura elegans, assembly GCF_921293095.1. Classification (NCBI taxonomy): domain Eukaryota; kingdom Metazoa; phylum Arthropoda; class Insecta; order Odonata; family Coenagrionidae; genus Ischnura; species Ischnura elegans. The sequence continues at coordinate 29,576,054 of NC_060257.1, read as the reverse complement.
TGAGATAACAAAATTGATACAACTGTTATTTGACTATTACGTCTTTTGTTAACCAGTGCTGGAACGGCATTCCGGCTCCAAGACACCACTGAAAAAGGCCTCGGTAAGAGAGTTTACGGGTAGTTTGCAGACAAAGTTTTGGGGTTCTTCCTCTCTCATTGTTTTTTTTGTGGACGCTGAATCCATTATCCGTCTGTCACCAACTTTTCCAAACGCAGCTCAGGTGTTTTCAAATTTTCACAACTCACTTCTCGTAACATAAATGAATCACACAAAATATCCACAATCGTGAAAAAATCTCATCTTTGGTGATCAGCATTTCTTCTAATTCTAACAGCTAGACCTGAGGGGTTATTCCTCGATCGTAGCTCATTATTTTAGCGTAGCCGTGTGAGTAACTTGGTATTTATGAATAATGGTATTTATTCCGATAGATTCCTTCTAACCTAATATTTACAACTTTTTTCAGTCTTGATATTTCACATCACCAATGATTGAAGCTTTTAATCACAATGGCTGCAGTGAGGTTCCAAATTACCATTCCTTCCTTTCTTTCCATCACGACGGTCCACGGATACATTCAAGTCGTATTCTCTGTATACATCTCATTTTAGACGCTCTTAACACGAAATTCTGCTCGTTTACAAAAAACAGGCAACAATTAACCCTCCGTGGTCATTCAGCAAAAATCAACAGAAATGCGTTAGAACAAATCTATTTAAATGACTTCGGATAATAATAATTGCATGGCACAGAACCGAGATACAGATGTCAATGAACATTTCATGAGCACTTTCGATATCAAGACTTGCTCGTGCAGGAAATATATCAGCTCTCCGACAAACATTTATTCACAACAGCAGAAAACTTAATAAATGCTTGATGTAAAATTGAAATAAATTGAAAAATGTTTCTTCAATGATTCTTTCCAAGGGACTCATAACGTTTAATTGTAATTAACTCTAGTTACCTTACGTGTACGCCAACGTTCTTAATTCTGGGTCATCACTATAAGTACCACATAGCTGGGGTATACGCCAGTGTCTTAGGGGCCACGGAAGAGAGCAACACTCAGCCACTTACCTGAAAAAAAGAGTAATGGCGTTAAAAATTATCACATTAGACAAAATACACTTAAACACACAAGGCTACACGGGACTAAAATAACCAGTTATTAATGGATCTTCCCATACCACTTCAAAAGCAGCATAATAGTAGTATTTTCATCCGACTTCGAGAAATTACAGGGAATGATATACATATGGTGAGAAACTATTTACCACTCTCACTTAAGAGAACGTACCATATCCCCTTGACCGGTCGTATTTAATATTTCTCGCCACTAACAACTCGTTCAAAATTTACGTTTAATTAACTTAACTTAAGACTTAAGAAATTATCTTGGCATTGTCAGCGTACATAAGGTAAAACTTCGGCAACATTTGACTGTAACTTATATAAAACAATTTTATATCACGGAAATTTTATAAGTTGTAACGTTCATATCTGAGATGAATTCAAAAATTTATACGCATTGTTGATATAGGTCTTCTCTATAAATAATGATGAATTCAATGTAATAACTTGATTGAAAAAATATACCTGCAATTTTCCATGATCATAATATTTATTTCTAATAAATACTACCGAATTAGAAATAAATTTTATAATAGTGGAAAAGTGCAAATATATAATTCGATATGGAAATTTTCCACTTTATCTCGCTTGAATCTTAGGATTATGTTAACAATAACTTAAGTTTTAAATGAGTGATTCGTCACGAAAGAAGACCGATCGCGCGTCGCGATGTGTCCCATTAAGCCATACTCAATTCCAAGCTGAAGTAAAAAATCTTTTTCAGCTCCAAACGTACACGGTCGAGGGAATGGCAGAGAATAGATAAAGCGTGCTTGATATTCTGCTGATGGATGAATGAATACGTATTAACCCTACCAGGCAGTGGCGTAACTATGGCGGGGGGGGGGAGGGGGAGAGGGGATAGATCCCCCATAGCCTCAGAGAAATAAAAATATATTATTTAATATTGTCTAGTCTTGACATGCAATGACTGAACTTGCCTAAAGTTCAATTTTTAGGGCCAAAATGATGTAAAAGGTTCAACTGACACAGGCGTTTTATGGTGGTAGTATGCATAGTATGGTGGTGACATATTTAAATAAAAGATGGTAGCATTTTTCCATAATATTGTGGAAAAGTGCTACCATATTTTATGCTCTCTCTACTTTTCCACAATATTATGGAAAAATTCTAACATCTTTTATTTAAATATGTAAAATGTATTTCCAGGCATGTCATTATACAAAAATTTTACCAGATTTTGCCTGAAGGGGGGGGGGGGGGACACGCCACCCCAGACCATCCTATCCTCTCCCAAGACATATTCCTGGTTACGCCACTGCTACCAGGGAATATGCGTCTTCGAAGACAAGAATCATATCTCGATAGGAATTTCTACTCAACTATTAACTCATGGGTCAGATCCATCTCATCACATCCAATCAATTCTCCAGTCAATGCAGCTGCATTGATCTTGCGGGTGATATTGATTACGAAGAAGAGAGGTGAAATAGGCAATGACAAGTGGCTCGATTGAATGAAGAAATCAATGGAACTACGACTACGCGCGTTAGAAGTAGCTTACAGGATGCAAACAACTTATAACAACTTAGAGTAAGTCAAATACAGCTTTCAATTCAATTAATTTATTATCGTGAGCCTTTTTGGCAGATATTTTATTTATAAGATATATATAAGATATTTTACAAGAGCACATCTATTCAGTATAAAGCATTTGACAGGGGTACAAAGAAAAAAAAACGTCAGAAAGGTTCAGTAAATACGAAAAAAAGAAGAGAAGAAACAAAGAAAAACATTATTTCATTAGGGGTCTTCCTTTTCCGTTCTTGCAATCTATTTGTCCCTCGACGATTGTCTTCATCAGGCCATCATGTCTCAAGAAACAGTCTATAACGCTAGTCCGTCCTCTTATTAAGGTTTTTCCTCATCTCTCTTACTCAACTTAGGACTTAGGTCATGACTAACTCGGTCGATTCTGATAAACTGTTTCCTTATTTAAATGATGAACTTTCCTGCAGTAAGTTGATCTTTCTTTAAGCGAAAAACCCTCTTCGCCTTAGGTATTCCGCTGGTAATTTCTTTTTTAAATAATTTTCTACGACCAAATTTACTTTTTATAGAGCAAGAATGCAACCTGTGAAAGGGGCTCTTACATAATTCACTTCTATGATTAGAATACCTAACGCATTTGTTTCGGATAAGAGTTGACTGAGTCTTCCACTCAAAGTGAAACAATATGTCAAGGTCAAGTACTCTAGAAGGTCATGCAGGAATATACCAATTCTTCCTGAAACTCATTTTGTATAGAAATATGGACTGTCATTATTCATGCGTGAAAGGTATGACATCAACTTCACTAAAATTAGAGAATGGCGTCCTTCCTTGGAAATTCACTTATATAAGATAACATTCCTGGGCTTAATACGCATTATGCATAGTCAGTCAACCGGCCTTCCTGTTGAGCAACAGTGATGGGCAATGAATTCAAATCAACCGAACTCTTGAAATAACAGGAAATGATAAATGCATATGTAATAATTAACAAAGCATTTAAGTCTTTTATTTATCATGACGTGCAGGTTATGACAACCTTACATTATTGCGTAGCACAAACCAAAATAAACAGGAAAGTGTGACTCAAAACAATTCATGCTGGCATACCCATAAAAATAAACGTGGGATATAAAACGCGAATATAATAAATAACTACGTCAAGTTGTAACCGTTATTCAAAACGACAAATACTGACAATACCAATAAATTGTTTAGGAAGAGGATAAAAGTAACTACGCGAACGAACCTCAAGGTAGCATGGAAGACGTAAATTTTTCATTGATAATACTAATTTTACGATCACGTGACGATGTATTATTTGTCACGGACATATCTCCATCCATTCCCTCGCCTATGAAAATGTGAAAATAAGTAATAATGCGTTAGAATTAACGCTTTCCTGACGGACGATACAGGGGACGTCTTCTCCAGAATTCAATCACTTAATTTGATCAAGCATTGCCGACGTTTCCATGGCAATAGGGCCAGATATTAGAGACATTGTGGGCAAAAAGAAGACAATGTTCGATGGGATATAATATGATGCAGAAGGGGTTTCTAGACTGTATACTGAAGAGTGATAGATGTTATAGACTACGAGGGATCCTAGAATTCGAAAGGACAAATCATTACGAATAAATCTACGCGCAGTAAATCAAGTAAAATTCACTGCACTTAAATGATGTTAAATTTCAATAGCTGCGGTAATTATTTTTATAATTGAGTTGCTAGCCAAAAACTATTTATCCGGGATAAAGACATTATTACTTCCAGTACATGTGGCGCATGAACGTCTCCTATGGTACGTAATATGAGAATTACAGAAAAGAAAAAAATCCTTCCCATTAGTATAAAGCAAAAACAAATCTCGATGAACAAATTGGCTCACGGGAGGCATAAAATCGTTGGCATTAGCAGACTAATCGATATGTAAATCGGGTGACATTATAATAAAAAGATTAACCTCTGATAAATTAAAACATAATAAACATCGTAGGAAACGTTTACTAAGTGATAAAATCAATTAAAGAGGAGTGCCGAAGATATTCATTGGAAAGGAATGAAGATCGACAACAAAGTCTCATAAAAACATGCATAGGTAATTCTCATTATGCATAAATACAAGTGGAAAGGTGCCAAACGTCTGATTGAGAATACACTCTTTTCAAACACTATCTCACATTTGACATCGCATTTTCTACACGTGTGACAAATGAAACACATTATGTGTTGACGAGTGGCAACGGATACCGTGACAATAGGGTGGTTTCCTATTATTTTTTTATTTCCTGAATCGAAAGATTATTACTCCTGGAGTACGTATTTCACGCTTTTAGATTTTAAAATGACAATATCAATTTTTCGCGATTAGAAAAGTTAAAATTTTCAAGCGCGCGAAAACGCGACGGCTAAGTATGGATGCTGGGAAAAGCCCGTGTCAGGCTGCTGCTGTGTGAGGCCACCTTGGTGCGAGGCTATAAACGCCGCTACGATGCAGGCTGCCTGCTGGCGAGAATGACAGCAACGTAGAGTACCCTGCTAGCAGGTAGCGCTTGGCTTAAAAAAGGATTATAAATACCCTATCAAAGCAAGGAAACTTTCCGACCTTAGGCAATTTTAATAGGTGACTATTAAGAAAGGCTTCCCTGAGCTCTGTGCCTCATGCATGCATTAGTAATCTCAGACGATGTAAAACTCCTATCTACTCGTACAGAAACTAGGTCCCTGTGACGTCACGTGGGCGCCAATCTGGCCTTTTTTAAATGATGTTAAAATTAACCATTGACATTCGTCTAAACTGGGATTTCTAAAGCCAAATAATTTGTATATTATGGATAAACTAATGGTGGGTAAGGAATCGCAATCATTGCATTTCGTTTTCTTTGATGAAGGAAACTACCCTCTTTGAATACGTATTAAGCATTGGTAGGGACCTCCATAGACCATCAATCAGGAGACAATTTAATAGACTAATGTCGAAGACGAAAAACACATGAAAAATAAATAGCATTACCAAAAATTAGCAACACATTTCATTAATTGTAGGTACCTCGGTCATTATACTGCATCGACAAGTTAATAAAGGAACAATGTTTTGATTAAATAATAATAATTTGCATAATTTATGGCATTAAAATTTTGCCTTCTGAGCACTTAAATAAGTTGGCCCCCAAAACAAAAAAATGCCATTTTCAAGAAAACTCCCTAATGTTGTCTTCTAATTTTACATACCTTCTCGACTAACACTGCCATATTTATAAGCTTTCCCGTTCTATTTTCAGGAAATTGCATTTGAAAATCCACATTTATAAATAGGCCGTGACTGATCTAAGGATACGAAAAATGGTGATAAATGCTAGAATATACATGTCGTCTTCACTAAAAACTAATACAATGTTCGTAAAAACATAATAAACATGTGAAAAATAAACTTATCCTGGACACAAAACGGCATTTTGATTTATTAGCATATAATTTCTGAAATTGGCGTCAAATCGCATTAGTTACATGGTAATTGAGCTAAGTTCGGCTTTTGTAGCTGTAGAAAGATAGTGTATAGTGTAAAAGTATAATGATCAAATTATTTAAATTCTTCGTACACTTTTCAGCTCGTAAGGTCTCACCTTACTTTATAATTGCGAGATTGCTTATCTATTATTTTTTATTTAACAACATTCTAAATACCTGTAGATTAAAATGAGGATATTGCTCTTTGAAACTAGAGGTAAAAGTCTATCCTAATGACCTTAATAGACGCCTTTATGACAGGAGACCAATATTTTCACAGCACATGCGAATTTTTTTAGTTTAATGGCTACTTCAATAGGTGCATTCAAATGAACATCTTTAGACTACATTAGAATAACTCGCATACTTGGTTGCATCAATGCACGCATTATCTCTCATCGGAATTCTCCCTGCTGGCACCCAAGCGCTGTCGTCGCAAAATGATATCCTTCGTGTTAAACGGCCTTTAAAACGAGTCCAAAACGCACTCAAGTGAAGTGTCAGGCAACCCTTAGGTCGTCGTGGGAAGAACCGAAGAAAAAAAGCACTTTGCTCCAGGAGAGGATGGTAATAACTTTCGGAATCCTTTTGAGAACACGACCGTTCCACCTTTTTTAAAAAATAAAAAAAAAGGGTCTCAGCAGGGGAATAAAAGGAGCGAATGAAAGGGATAAATGATACATAGTGGACAAGCAGAGGAAAATCACTGCAGAGTTATAGACATGCAGCCACGAAAAAGATATATGAAACCTTTTAAAAAAAAAAAAAATGCCCAACACGTTGGTTGGGTTTTCCTTTCAGGCATAACAAGTGAATATAAAGTAATGATTTTTTCTCGGGCTTCCGCTCGGGTTAAAAACTCCATCGTCGCCAACGTTTCGAAGACGCGTGACTCGTCGTCTTAAGGGCAGTCTGATGCAGCTATCGAACAACTGAGCTCATCTCTAATTACTCAGGGTTCAAGCCGGATGTGATTGGTGAATGCGCCGAATGAAAGTGTTCCATGATTGGCTGAGGGGAAACTGGTCTATGCTGAAAAATTTTCATTTTTATTTCACGAATTTCAATTGCCTGTCCAAATCATGTTAATTGAACGAAACTCCTCCCCATGCGAGGAAACCTACTGAAAGTCTAAGACTATTGGAAGGAACATTCCCAGTGCTTGAAATACGCAAGACCCTAGTTTATTTTTGGGCGAGCTCTACCCTCAACTTATAAAATCTGGTTGAAACAGTGAGTGAGTGAGCCAGTTTTCTCCCACAAACATATTAAAATTATCACAAAAAATGTTTTTTCACATATTCTGAAGCCACGGCGTTACCAACCAGCATTTCCCACATCAAACACGTTGAGGGCGTACACAGAGTCACCTCCCCTTGCATTTCTTGAAGGAAGATGCCAGGCTAAATTGTGTGGGGCAGGGTTCGTCGCTTGCTTGCTCAACGCCGCGAGGGATTCACAACCATCGATTTTCCGACAGGAGAAAGCTGCTAGGGGTATCCCCCCCCTCTGGATCCCTATTCCCCATGCCCTTAAAACCCCTCACAGCCTCACACCACGTGTTCGACCCCTATATACACCCTCCCCAGGCCATATCAACGGTAACATCGACGTCCTATCTTCCGTGCGCCGATACCCTGCCAAACCACTTACCCCACAGAATAGAGGATATCGCGCGACTCTCGACGGATTATTTTTGGAAAAAAAATAAAGGCGACCGGGCGTAACCTCGACCATGATGCATAGAGAACCGCGAGAACGTAATATTATAATATACAGTAGCGCAACTAGGAATATGCTTTGGGGGGGAAGGAGGGGGGAACAGGGGTCCTGGGGGAGAGACCCCACAGGCCCCACAGGGGGGTCCGGGAAATTTTTTGAAAAATGATTAATTAATTTTACATCATTTTGGCAATTAAAAATTAGCTTTAAGGAGATGCAGTTATTATGTAACAAAACCATACAATAGTTTAAAGATTTTTTTATTTCTCTAAGGCTTTGGGGGGGATATATCCCCGTCCTCCCCCCACAGTTACGCCACTGATAATATAATTAAGTGCCCCTGGCGCGCGCCAAACGGGTGGCCATGTGTAAGAATGGCGAAATTGGCGTAGTCACGGCTTACTTCACGCGTTGATTTCGAAATCTAAAGTAAGCTAAAACACCGTATAGTAAATAAGTCTTACAAGCCACAGTTGAAAAACCTTCAAACTTGGCTTTGCTATGGCTGAAGATTTGTTAAACGGCCTCTTCATTATACATTCTCTGATTCGTATAAACGTTAAACTAAAAAAACCATAGCATAACATTAAAATTTTAAGAAATTAATTGCCTTAAATACAAAAATCCTATTCAAGGAGAAAATAGCAAGATTTAAAGGTAAATAATAATCTCCAATGTTAAATGAAAAATTAAAGCGTTTCCATCAGTAATTAACGAAAAAAATTCTGAAAATCAGTTGTTAACGGATTACGAGTTGTCTTTGTCCAAGCACTTGGTCACCCAGTAGGACATGCAACGCAGACAAAATCCTTACCTGATACACATTAAATGCAGGCAAATCACTCTTTTTATAAATGAGAATTTTAAAAAACTAGAAGACAATAAAATTAGCAATAAATTGACATCATAATTAAGTGTCTAACACTAATGATTACATCGAGGATAAACTTTGATTTTTGGCTTAATATCGTTATTTTTCATTCTTTAACCTAAATAAGGCAAGGGTTAACGTTATCACATTAAATTAAAACTTTGATAATGTCATTCTTAAGCCACTTAGCAACTTTAAGGGCGGTAAAAACCGCACAGATTTTTTATGACCACCCTAATGTAAAAGTCTAAGAGAAGTCAACACTATTATTTCCCTCCAACATACCGATTTTTTTTACTCAAGTGCGATTTAGTGTGTTAGTGAATGACTCCCCTATAACATAATGACGTAGTAAATTATTGGTCCAGGCTACCGATTCTGTACCTTACGAGCCAAGTTTTTGAAAATCTCAATTCCCGAATTTCTGTGACCTTTCGGAATTGATCTGCATTGCCGTGCCATTACGGTTTGGATCCAGACGAGAAAAAAATTGCTAAAAATGGCACGATTTTCGCGTTAAATCATCGCATGACTCCTTGGATCCAGGATTAATAGGCAATTAAGCGCGTCAAGTGGCCAGAGCCAAGCTGAAATCGATCGCTTTAACTCATCCGAGCCCAGCAAACGGATTACGAGTGACGCCTCAGAGGGACTGCCAACCACTGCACGCCATGGATTAATTTGACGTTACCGAATAGCTGCAAGATTATATAAAAAATAACCGCGGTAAAAATGAACCGAGAGAAGGAATAACGAATGATTATTATTTATTCATAATTCAATATTAACACAACAATGTACCGGGCATTAATGAACAGTGCTAAACAACTCTGCCGAGCACCGGGCAAATAGAGTTAATTCAAGTTTCCACCAAAATGAAATAATTATCGATTACCTATTTCACTATTGTGTGAGAGGCTGGGTCCAAATCATGGTTATTTCTCAAGGCTGCGACTGAATAACCTCATAACTTAATTCTCGGATTGTTACACCAGAAAATCGAAAACAAAATCACATTATTATTTAGTTATTTTATCGATTAAAATACGTTTCAATCTGCATGGAGTACTTTAGTAGAAGACTCTACTCTAGTTTAGCACTCTAGTATTCTGGCCGAATATCTTCCCTTCTTGGACTTCCCTTTGTAACATAACATAAACAAGCCACCATGTTGTTTGTATGTAATTTCAAACTAACAATGGTAGTGAGGGACCGGGAGATTGTTGTGAAGGGAAAAAGGGAGTCGTGTATGGAGAGAAGGAGGAGGCAGACATGTTAAAAAGAAAGATCGGGGTAAAGACTAAAGTAGCGGTGTATTGAGAGAGCAGAGGAAGAGATACGGCAGAATTCAAGATCGGCAGGGAGAAGAAGAGAACGCAGAGAAAAGGAGGCGCCTACGAGAGGAGAAGAGAACGGGAGGAAAGGGATACGAAGAACTCAAGATCCACAATGGTGCAGTACATGGCGGTGGTTCAGTGAGTGGTAGTACAAAATATAAATGGGATTGTGATAATCATGGTGGCTTTTTGATGTTGTTTTTTTTCCAAAGTTTTAAAATATAGAGCTGGTTTTTGAATTGTACTAAAATTATTTGTTTGGTTAGTAGTGGATATTCTTAAAACGTTACACCTTATTAAAACTTTCTTATGTTAAGGATTAAACTACGCTAAATTTAGAAAATTTATTTAAATGGAGAAAAAGATAGAGAGATTAAAATTTTAAATTTGCCAATCTTGCAAGAAGTAATACGTTTTTATGGATGTATTCGTCTAATTATTTCCCACGCGAAATGAAATATTAAATCGTTTCATTTCGCGTAGGAAAACAGAAAATAATCATAATTTTCCTCGTTCGCTGCTAGACGGATTGTTTCCCCGTGAAAAATTCTAAAAAGAAAAAAATAAATTGAAATAAAATAATAAGTCCGATGGAGATACTGACTTGATGAGTAGAAATATTTTTGCTCTGAATTGCAAATACTAGGGAAAATATTACGATTTATGGTACCATTTTTCATTTATAATTAACTCATTACCGCGATTACCAAAAGTATGGCGGCCATTACTCAACAAGGAATGGTATAAATAGTAAAATACACGTGATACAGTCCTACACAATAGAACTAATAGGAGTCGATGCGAACTTCTAAAGTAATTCCAAGTGTCCTCTTTAATAGTGAAATCAAATCGCAAACCCACCAATGGATACTTCTGAAAAGATTTTCTTCGAGAATAGCAAATAATTCACATCACCAAGACTTCCAGGCTTTAGAGGAAGCTTCGTAATTATTTATTCAAGGTTTGGTGCTTTAGGTCTTGGAGATAAGCGTTTAACATGCGGGAGAAAACCGTTAGGATGTCATAATGAATTTTTTATCATAAATGTAGCCATTGACTAAACCAAATTTAGGATAATGTAGTTAATTAAGTGGGAAAAAACGTAGTTTTGATTCCAAAATATAACAAGCAATACAGAATTTTAGGATTAAAACTTTGCCAAGCGTAAACCCTCCCTATACCTTCCGAGTAAATACACCCTTCAAAACTAGACAACCAATTCTAAAGGTGACCGATCTATAATCAAGAATATGCAGTGCAATGTGATTGCCTTACAAGAAAATAATTTTGGATTAAACCCTTGGGAACTTATTTTCTCAGGCGTATGGGAAGAATGTACAATCAGAGGATGGCCTATATTTCCCTGCGTATGTTTACGATCGAAAAACTTCGGTTATGACATCAATAGCCATCAATATATATCAATAGACATCAATAGTTATGACATCAAGGCAATACGTTGTTTCCGGTGAAAAACGTACGCAGGAAATCGGCATTCTTTAACAAAGACTACGGAGATTTTGATCCGAAAAGCTTTGGGTGACAAAAAGAAAGCATTTTATTGATATTTGCTTTCTTATACTCTTCAGCTATCGTTAACCATGGAGAGGGATTTTTTTCTAAGCCGAAGTGTTGTCAATCTTTTTCCTGAGTATTTTGGATGGATTTTTTACATTAACGATATCTTTGACTAAAAGAAATTGCACCAGGCTGGGCACCCTTAGGATTGGGTAAATGGATGCATTAAATGTCCAAATTTTTACTCTAATTTTAGCAACCGTAAGCCAGGTTGAAAACCTGAACTAACATAACTGCAGTAAAAAGCACTTGCGGAAATAATTCCTAGCGTGATGGTTCCATAATAAAAATTATCTCACCTCTTTCTCTCCATAATTTAGTCCTGATTTCTTCGGAAATAAGCCTTACCCATACGAAATTCAGCATGCCACAATCTTTTGGGGGTAAATTATGAATAATACAAACTTTATTAACTTTTTCATTATTATTACTTAAGGTTTACAATGAACGCTTTAGGTAAGCATAATAACGAAAGATGGAAGAAGCTAGAAATAAACTATTTATAGAACTCCCTAGACGAAGAAAGCATCCCACAAACCAGACCATGATATATTTGAAACAGGAAAATTAAGTATAGAAGTAATGAAAAAATTCATCACCACGAAGGATTGTACACTAGCGGTAATGGTGAATTATGATGCTACTTGGAATTTGAATTTAGCTATTTACATGTGCCCGCAACACAAAAAGATTAATCGTTCATTTTCACGGAATAGTACTCTATCCGTCTCCTTTATCGGCTAAAAGTATCTCATCAAATTTAGCCGACACTGATCAAATGCGCCAATTAATTGGTCCCTTGAAATCCACCAATATACTCTTTCTAAGGGGCACGGAATTGCGCAGGTTAGAGCTGCATTAATTTCTAAAATGGCGTGAAATTGCGCGAATGCATGAACGAAATTAGAACAGGGGCTATTTTGCCGTCTCGCATCCACGCATTCTCGCATGTGTTCCAGCAACTCACCGCTTTACACGACGCAATTTTGATTGCGCCTTCGCACGTACGTCAGATTGCGCAATCCCGTGTACCGTGTAAAGCGGCCTTAAAGGTTTTTCTTTTCGGTAAACCGATCGGATTATCGACGATATTAGTATTATTCCTTTCCCGACAGACACATTGCAGTTTAATAAATCGAACTTTGTGACTCACGCAATAACGGTGAAATCGTATTGAACGCGCCCTACTGATGACGTAGATTGAGGGATACGTACACTGCAGAGGATGCCCCAAAATCCTAGTTATGACCTCGTGACTGGAAACCCAAAATCCACGGCCGTCCATGCCGATACGATCTCCATATTTGCAGGCATGCGAGAACAGACGCATACGTGACGTGAATTCAGCAATCGCAACTTTGGATATTCGCGAAAATTCCTCCCAAGGGAACAGTGTGGTGACGTCAAAACCTCGGAGTAGAGGAGCGCCCAAAATCGGTGCGCAATGACTAAAAGCAGAGGTCAATATTGAAACCCAAACTACAGTGAAAATATGGGAAATGGAAAGGATAGGAGACGGAATAATTATCAGAAGTTTTGATTCGAATTCTGATATATATTCCTCCCTATTCGGAAATTACAGCTAATTTCAATTTGAGCTTTTTTGTTTCTTCTCTAGACCTCTATGTTTAATGTTGATTTAGCCTTCCACAATCTTTTGGGGATAAATTATGAATAATATAAACTTTATTTACATTATAATTATTATCACTTGTTTACCATTTTGAAAAATATAAAAAAACAAATACTTTTTACAACTAATGGAGACGAAAGTAATAACTATCCCTAATAATGAAAGATTTATTTTTTGTTTGTTAGGCGCTAGTAAGTAGGAAAATATGAATGCTAAGAACCGCAGCTGATCATTATCACTAGTGAACAATCATTAAGATGAATTGTTTGATTACTTCAAGATCCTGAATTAACGTTAAATTCAATGGAAATACGCAAAATCAAAATAAATGCTATCGCTATGGCCAGCAAATAACACCCATCACCAGTGGTGTCATGGTGCCGGAACGCCGTTCGGGCACTGGTTAACATAAGACATAATAGTCAGATAACACTTTTATCAATTTTGCTGCCTCGAAATTTGTATTTATGCATTCGTGACCAATACAAAAAAATTTAGCAAATAAATGTAATAAATGACTTGAAATAAAAAATACACAGAGTAATATTTCACTTCTAAAGAAAGTTAAGCAAAGTACGTTCTGGCACAGCTAATTCTGCCATGACGTCACTTCACATCACGTGATCTCGGATTTTGCTATTTCAATCTTCATTGCATACCGAACGGGCGCAACCGGCTCTCGTTTAAAATTACTACACTTTGGTCTAACTTAACGGAAACAATGCCATATTACGAAACGCGCAGCAGAAAAACAAAATAAAACGGAATATCACGGGTTCTCTCGCATTCCTCGCAATTGCAAATACTATAATGCAAAATATTAAAGCTAATCGCTGTGAACTCATCACTGCACAGAGGATATTTAAAACCGAAAAAAACGAACGGAGTGGCAACAGAAATCAACCTTCAATGGAATGTAATGGGGCCTCCTTTCTGTAGTCCCTATTAAGGGCGAACCAAGAATCAAAACTTTGGTGGAAGGAGAGAGAGCAAACCGTGGTCGTTCAAGTTGTAAGATTTTAGCATGGAAAAGGTTAATGAAACCAATGTAATAAAAAAATTATGCCAGCGCTTTATTAGTCTTTAAAATTACTTGACTGAAAAAAATAATAGTTTTTGATTTTATTCCATGTCTCATACTAATATCATTTTTCTTCAAAAGAAAATTTTTCAGAACTTTGGAACTTAATAAATGTTCGTTTCCAGGGGGGGGCAGCTGCCCCCTGCTGCCCCCCACTGGGTCCCAATGCTCTAGCCCAAGGACCTTCAACCCGCGGCCCGCCGGTTAATTTCTTGCGGGTCCTAGAGGCTACAGAAAATATTGTATTGCGCCACACTTTATAGAATATCTTTTGGAGCTCTCGTGGAAAAATAAAAATGTCAAAAATCACATCGATTGATAGCACTTTTTAACTAATAAAGACAACTGCACTTTGAAATAATACATTTTTTTATTTTATTGATGTGGTGGTAAAGTGACGTGGAGCATTGTGTCCCTCAGGACGATGTGAAATCGATTTTTTGGCCCTTGCATCAAAAAAGGTTGAAGATCCCTGCTCTAGCCTCTACTATCCACACCAGTCTTCAACGGTTGAAGCACGTAGTGCCATGTGAGTGAGCTTTCACACTCTCCAGCACTATGTAGAAGTTAGCACAAGGTCTGAGGAGGCATACATACATTCAGAGGATTGGGGGTGACAGTCCAGTGATGATATGCGAGACTCAAGCGCTCATATGCTTGTGCTAAGTGGAGGAACGACACGGAAAAGGCGGCCGCAGTCGGAACGAGAAATGCGCGTCAGTCAACACGATGGTGGACGAACAACGACATTCACCCGGCCTTCGGATGAATTTAAATAAAGGACAAAACACAGTTTTCAGTTTCATATGAGAGCGGAAAGTCTTTTGTGAAAGTACTGCCAGATCTGATCGTCGCGTCGGTTGGGTTTGATGGAAAGGCTGAATGCAGACTCAACAATGTACACACGATAAATTGAAATTTTCCATCCATGCCTGGATTTGCACTGGCAATTTTTCGTGGAATGGTCATTGATCCCACGGGAAATGGAAAATACGTATAAATTGAAATTCTAAAAAATATATGTTATTAAAATCCTGATATTTCTTCTTGAGCATTGAATTTAATACATATAAAATTTTCATCAAATCATTAAGGGCCATTAAATTATTAAATGTTCACTCGGAAGAAAATATCAACGAATTATCCCGTCCACAGATTTTTGGATTCATATTTCACTGCATACACCATACATTTTTGAATGAATGAACGAATGTTTATTTTGCTCAAGGATAACCTAAAAGAGCAAAGAAAAGAAATTACATATCACGATCTGCTCTGCAAACGAATGTCATTTTAACAAAATATTCCATATCAGCGATACAAAAATATATTTTTTTCGGTTTTAAATAAATCATAGCGAGGCTTCACTATAAAAATATTTTGACAACAACGCAAAAAAATATTCAATATCGATAGTACAAAAAAATCTATCCTCTTGCACAGAACTGGCAAAACTACTATTTTGTAGGTAGTCAAAATGTTCGTAATGTAATGCCAAACACAGTGGTGCAAATCTTTTCAGGATCGGATGTAAAATAAGCTCACTATCACGTATCACAAGTGGGGACTACTTTTTAGAAATGTACCGCGCGCTAAGTGATTTTTCGCTCGCACGGCCGAGGACTTGCCGCAATGAAAGGAGTATCGGATTATGCCGAGGTGGGTTGGGTTTGGGTTAGGTCGAGGCATTGTGTAATATACGGATAAGTTGTATTTATGTATAAATGCAACATATTCGTCCTTCTAAATTATCAACGTTTCGATGTCCATTCACTAGGATTTCATACTATTTAGAAGGACGAAAAAGTGTCATTTATACATAATTACCATGCCCCGATCCAACTCAAACCCAAACACAGATGTGTATGTCTTTGGCAAGTTAATGTTTTGAACTTACATTAAAATAACTATCTGGCAACATAAATGGATATTTTAGCGGGACTGAATAGGGCACATGCATGATTGACGACTAGTTTCTGAGGTCACATCGAATCCGTGACGCCATGCTCTCCTAGAGCGATATATACAAAACACAAGTCGTGGTCCTATTGCCTTGTTTTCCACTTCACTGATCCCACGCAGGCTGCTCTGAATAATAAGGACATCAATTAGCGCCAGCTAAGATCGCATTTCTAACAACCGTCGTGCCACTGTGGGCGGATAACATGCAAGTTGTTCTTTCACTGTAATGGGAAGGCTAGTTAAAGGCTAGTTAAGTATCGAAGAGGCCACAGGCGCAGTAACTATGGATACAACTCCGTGGAGCAAGAAATTGATGCAGCTACCTCAGTATTTTAGTCATAACGGGAAAAATTATTATAGCGAGAACAATTCGATTGATACTAAAAAATTCGCACGAACACAAATACATGATTAGAATGAAGCAATTTTAGTAATTAGGCTATGCTATTAAGCCGTAAATATGCTAATGTTCTTGAAATATAAAAAAATACTACAAATACAATAAATGTTGAAAAACAAAATAATAAAAAGGTAATACAGAAAATTATTCGCCACCAATTCACTGGTAATTCCGTGGCCACAATGCCCTGGAATAAATATAAAAATATAGCGCATATTACCATTATATCTCAAAACTATATTTGTTTTCAAATGAAACCTTAAAAGTATTTTAATATGAAATGTGTGTGAAAGTGTGATGAAATTTAAGAACAACATTATTCCTCAATTTTTCAGGCATTTGAGTAATATGATGCAAGGAGGAAAAACGATTGAAATTCGAGCGGCTTTTTTAGATAACCAATTGTGATAAAACCATAAACCTATGATTTGTGTAGAAATCGGAAGTTCGTATTTTAAGATATAGTTTAAAAATTAGAAAAAAATAAATAACGATAAATCGTATGAGATTTTGTAAAAAAAATCGCGAGCTAGTTATATGAGACTGAAGATAAATGAAGGAGAGGAAAAGCATGATCAGGTAGAGCAATTCAACTATTTGAGCAGCACAGTAGAGGAAAGCGGATTACCTGGTTATTATATGATCTTTTAAATCCAGAGTATTCAATAAAAAGTCGACAAGACTGGATACCAAAGAAAAACCGTTTTCATGGTAACCCCGTTTTCATGGTAAACGCTAAGTGCGTCCAAAAAATGACTGCGTTGCCATACCTCAGTAACTAAGGAGTTGCAACCGAATGTTTATGGACGAAAAAAATGCTTATATTGCCTCCCCTACCACTTCAAGTATTTTAGATTCCTCCTAAAACAACCTGTATTTTTTACCTGGATACGTTAGAGTTACTTACCTCCATATAAAAATGTTCCACGGGAAAACGTAGGAATTGGAATTCGCATGAAAACTATGCATAATCTTTGAGCGAAGATCAACAATATTACTGTGCAATCTTACCTATATTCACGCTTTAGCCTTTTTCCCCAGCCAAAAACCAAGCCGAAAATAACATCACAGAGGAGGGGGATAAGTAATCAGTGATGATGCAGTGAATAACGGGTCAAGGAAAAGCAAAAGTTTGTGGAATTAATCCGTTAAGAAAGGCGATATTTGATGAATCCATGTAAGCCTGAAGATCGTGACCTCGAACCCGAAACTGTATCTTAGGAACGACGAGATGACGGAGAAACAAGGACGACGAAGGGACAAGGGAAACAATGAAAGGGAAGAATGGCGGAATTCTTTTTTCACGGGACAATGGGGACCATCCACCAGGCGTTCACGCCAGCGAATTCCGAGTAATCGACACTGCACGTTAAAGCCCCAGCATTCAAAAGAACCATCCACGTCTGAGGTTGAAAGGAGAACACTTCACGAAAGTTAATTATAACACGCGAGAAGCGAATGCTGATGAAAAATGACGCTAGTTTCCTGCAAGGTCAAAATGCACAGGGATCACAAAATACCAAGCGGTATAGAGCATGAATACAAAGCACGAAAACGCTGCAAAATATTTGACGCTCAAGACGACAGGCATGAATCGCTGAAAAAGATCTAGTCACGTGTATCCAAATACCGAAGCTTCAGATCATGCTTGAGTCTGTGATATAATAATGCACGTTTTTTTCTAGTCGTCGATAGGAACACAACAGATGGGAGGACAACATTAAAAAAGAAACAGTTTCACATATTGCATGAAACTGTTTCACGTTCACGACTATTTTGAAAAATATCTTGGTACACCAAACATTTACTTAAATCAACACCGGTATGGGCAAGTTTCATAATACTTCCAAACGAGCGTGCTGCGCCCGCTCCCAGCGGGCTTCCCCAAGTCTTTTCAATGCAGGTGTCCACAGAGGGATAGGCGCGTTTCTAATTATAAATTGTAGAAAAAAAGGCAGGGTCTTATGTACAAATTTAATTGGAATGTTCATGTACAAATTGAGGCCAGAGGACCTCTTTAAACACAACATTGGAAGTAATTACACTATCCCCTGTTAAACGCACATGATGACTCATACTTACGTATCAACAGGAGACTTAAATGTGGAATCAGCAGCATTTTGATAAAAGTTATTTAAAGAATGCGAGGTATTGTTGCAAATGAACAAATTTATCAGTTTGTGCGCCGTTAACGTCAGGAATATTTACCGGTTTTTTGTTTTTGTTTTTTTTAATTATTTAAAAACCAATTTTAGGAAACAATAGTCATATTTAGGAAGTAAAATATGTCGTCGCATGTTCTCTGATAAATTCTGTGCATTTTGGTACCTCATTTGTAGAGTTTAGTTGCGTATAAGTTGAGAAAAAGGTAGTAGAAATAATAATAATACAGTAGAAATAATATAGAAGATTGATAGTAACACCTAAATGAAGAAATGCGAGTTGGTTCCTAAAAAAGTGAAGATTTGAATTAAGTTATTAATATCTTGATCAAGGGTGTAATACTTTTATTCTATGTCACTTTCGCGGTATTTGTTTGATGAAAAATCTCTCAAGACATAATCAGAAGCGCGTGATCTCACAGAAATTATTCAAATAGGTACAACAAACGTATGGCTTGATTATTTTAAAAACCATCCAAAATCCAACACATTTGAGTTTTCAACTCCTTAGTTACGCCAAGTTACATTGTTGCGTACTAGTCAGGATGCATGGCTTTAAGAATACGGGGAAGCCGGAATTCAACAATCAGAGCCGCGCGATTCAAGCGGTAATGTCAAAGCAAAAAAAAAGATCAAATCCACGCACGAAATTGTAAAAATGAGGTCAATAAAATGTACACATTGCCAATACGATAGCGCCTTTTGAATCGAGGAAAAGAAAATTCGGTTGAGCGCGCGAGCGTGACTTGCCTCGGGGGAATAATCACAACAATCGAATCGGAGCTATTTCCAACGGATACAGAGATGAAATGTGTATTCCGCTGCGGCTGTAGCCTCCAAAACTTCAACCGCTAACGCTATAAAGAGGCAGTCGCAACAAACACAATTTTATTCGCAAGACTTATTCAGAGTTTAGAGCAATTAATACACACCGAATATTACGGAGGCCAGTTTCAAACGCTTAGTTAATCTTCGTCCATAAATACTAGGAAAAAATAATGCCGCTTAATATTCAATACATTAGCGCTTTTTCCAGGATTTGTTTGGATAAGCTGCGCAATTTAAAGTTCAAATGCTTCTTCTAACTTCAGTAAACGCATTTATATGCTATAATCTGTAAAAAAATAGCATGACTAGGTGCACGCGTTCGACTTGTATAACGGTTCTTATATTATGGCTCGACTCATAAGATTATTTTCCGAACGAAATTCATATTCTTGATATAATGTCATTGTTTTATAAGCTAATAATTATGTTCCATTCCATTAATTATGTTCTCAAGTAATCCTCTGATTTTTAAATTATGTATCAGGAGAAAAGGCATGGAAAGCCTAATTTTCAACTTTGATTTAGTCAGTTAGTAGCATTAGACGAACGTTATTGAAAGCATTAATGAAAGTCATATTTCATCTACATCTACATCTACATAATACCCCGCAAGCCGCCTAAAAGGCGTGTGGCAGGGGGTGTTAGGACACCAGCCGTTTACAGCTATTAAAAAAAAAAAAAAGAAGTGCTCTAACGAGGTTGGGACAAGCGTTTATTAAAGTCCTTTATTGTTCGGGGGAAAAACGAATTCTTATATCTATCCGTTCGGCTAAAAATCTCTCTTAATTTATCGCTTCTGTCGGACCTGGAAATATAGTGTGGCTCTAAGATTATGTTCTCTGTGTCGCTCTTAAATATATCCATTCTTAATTGTTCAAGCAATCTAAGCCTAGCGCGCAGCCTCCGAGTCTCCAACGGCTCCCAGCCTAATTCGCTTAACATCTGGGTAACACTGTCTGTACGCCCGTAGCGGTTTTTGACGAAACGCGCAGCCTTCCTTTGTATCTTATTCAGCTCGCGGATTAAGTCTTTCTGCACTGGATCCCATACACTCGCTGCATATTCAAGGTGCGGTCGGACGAGAGCGAAATAGCACCTTTCTTTTACTTTCTCATCCGAAAATCTTCCCACAATACGCTTGACGAATCCTAATTTCTTCAGGGCTATACCGCAAATATTCTTTATATGAGTTCCCCACGTGAGGTTCGAGGTTATCGTAACTCCCAGGTACTTCACTTCGTCTGTTGCCTTTATGTTAATGCCATCCACTGCATAAACATTGTTAGTGTTGGACGAATCCCGCAAAAAATGTACCGCCATGCATTTGCTCAGATTAAGTTCGAGTCCCCACTCTTGACTCCACAAATGAACGTTGTTTAAATCCGATGATAGATTTCCATAGTCAGAATGATCAATAATTTCGCGATAGATGACAGCGTCGTCAGCAAATAAACGTATTTTACTGCTAATGCGGGAGCACAGATCGTTAATGTATATAATGAACAACAGGGGGCCGATTACGCTACCTTGTGGAACACCTGATGTAACTTTTACAACATCAGAGCTAATTCCGTCAAGAACTACTTTTTGTTTACGATCTCTGAGGAAGTCGCGTATCCAGTTTACAACTGTTTCGTTTAATCCGCATGACTGTAATTTGTATAAAAGTTTGTTGTGAGGTACAGTGTCGAAAGCTTTCTTAAAATCTAGAAATAGTGCGTCAACTTGTCTTTTCGATTCACCAGATTTTATAACGTCGTGAAGAAAGAGCGCGAGCTGTGTTTCGCAGGATCTATTTTTTCGGAATCCGTGCTGACAGTCATGGAGGAAGTTACGTCTGTCCAAGAAAGTCATGATATTACTAACAACGATATGTTCAAGTATCTTGCCTATAATTGATGTTAGGGAAATTGGACGGTAGTTGCCTGGGTCATTTCTGTTTCCCTTTTTGAAAATGGGTGTAACACTTGCAATTTTCCAGTCGGGCGGTAACTTCCCTTCGGAGAGTGACTTCTTGAATATGATCTCTAAGTAAGGCGCGATCTGTGGAGCTAACTCTTTGAGGACACGCGCGGGTATTCCCTCCGGACCCGGAGATTTACTATTCTTAATCGATTGTAGTTGTTTAGTTATCCCATCACGTTTTATAGATATTTCTTCCATCAAATCCTCAGTATATGGGATGTCTAAATTGAATTGAGTATCGCCAGTAGTGTATACACTTTCGAAGTGGGCATTTAAAGTGTTAGCTTTGTCAATATTTTCGGTGACAAGTTTACCATCTTTATCAAATAACGAATCTACGGTTGAATGTTTTCCCTGAAGCTCTTTCGCGTACGACCAAAAGGATTTCGGATTTTCTTCGAGTAATTCACCAAGTACTTTTTTCTTAAACTTTCGCATTGCAGTTCGCATTGATTTCTTGGTTATTGAGCGTTGAGCAGCGTAACTTTCTTTAGCTTCAAGTTCCTTCGATTTATTACGAGACGTGATGGACTTTCTGTACAAGTTGTATAGTTTTCTCTGTTTCCTAAGTTCTCTTCTGACATCGTTGTTGTACCAGCGAGGTTCCTTATTATCACATTTCAGTTTTTGCGGAATATGTTGTTGATTCCTTGGCGCAGAATTTCTAAGAAACGTGTCCATATTACATCTGTGTTTTGGTCCTTTGATGTAACAACGAATTTTTTGTAGGAGTCATTAAGCATCTCGCCAAATTTAGTGAAGTTACATTTATCGAATAGGTAAATATTGCGTTTTGGTTTTACGGCTGACACCACATCAACTTTTAACGTTGCAAAGATTACTCTGTTACGTTTACGTTATTTATACTAGGTGGGTAATCTAGGAGTAATGTAGGGAATTTGTATTCTAGCGACGGAAAATACAAATACGTACAACCAGCACTATTTAGGACAATATAACAAGATCGCGAACAATCAGTATGGTTCAATTCGCAGGGGGTACGGTACACCGAGGCATGTTTACGCATGGGGGACGTTTGCGCAGTGTACTTTTCCCGAAACGAGTTATTACTGGCGCACCACCAGTCATGAGGTGAGTAAATTTTGTGCTGAACTTACTAAAAACTTATTATGAAGCAATAATATATAGTAAAGGATAAAAAAATACATGAACAGTAGCAGAATTTTATCTTCATTTGGGAACTGTATTTGTATGAAAATATGTTATTAATTTTCGCTGCACGTAAAAAATGAATCCAAACATGGCGACGGGGCACGTTTTAGAATTGACATCGGGGCACCTTCTTACTCATTGACATCTAGGCAAGTTCTTACTGCGTATACGCGCCCCTTGAGATTTTTTACTTTGTCTTCTAGTATTTTCGGAGTATTTAGTTTTACAAATGATCATTTATTGTTAAATTGAGTGACAGATTCGTCTCTCATGGCGCCTACTTTGAAATATTTATGCAAATTACAGTATCTTCGTTTTTTTTCCGAGGAATCTTTTGATAAGGGTTATAAGTATGGAAGTCTCAAACGTAGTGAGGTGTAGATTGTAATAAGGTAGCACTGGCACCAGGATGGACGACATTAAGAGTTCATAAGAAGTGCTTTCGATGAAAACCCGTAACGGCCCGCTTTTCAGAGAGTCTGATTTTATGGGCCAGCTCGCCGAAAAGCAATCAAATCGAATAAATCAATCGGTGACGGACGCAAAAGGCAGTATCGATCTGGAATGGAAGCAGGCGGAGCGAGTTGGTTGAAACGAGATGCTTCGGAATTTACCTACACCAGATGCCAGAGGATAGATGGAGAACTAAGTGATAAGGGTACGATAACCGCGTAGACAACACCCATACTAGAATTAAATACAATTGAGCGATGGATAGTTTCAGAGGAAGTACACCAGTATACAGGGGTGGTTCAAATTCTAATTACACGTACTTGGGCTCAATAACAGCTACTTTCTAAAATTTTTAATCAATAACGAGATACCAATTAGAATTTTAAAGCGTTATTGGCTAAAATAAATTTTCGTTGAACGTAATTAAAATGTTCCTAAGAAGTTAAATCACTCAAATCTACTATTAAATATTTTTAAAGATAAAAATTTAACCCAGGATATTCGGTATTGCCACGAGATGAAAGCAAATAACCTACAATTCCCTATTGAAGCGACAGTAAACAACTGTGAATAACCTAACGCGTTGCCACGAAGTTTTTCACCAGTGAACGTAGAAACAGTAGCATTAGGAGAACATGGGTTATTTCAGTTAACAATTATATGATTTCAAATAATACTTATATCTTTGAAAATGTAGCGCCCACAAGTAAAATTGATATTATGGACCAAACATCGCCAAGTACCTTCATGCTCTTGATGGGCGACCATGAAAAGGAATATCTAGATAATAATACTAATAATAATGACTGTAATGATCGCAGGTTCCCCCAATTACGATCATTTTAATGTAAATTTGGACAACGTGCTTGAAAACACCCACACCCAGGGGGTCTCGAACCCGCACCACCGGTTTGGCATGCGAGGAATCAACCACGCCGCCATCGAGGCTTGTGAAATTTAATTTTTTATTCCCCAAATGTTTGATACACCAACAAGAAGAAGGAACTTTATTCCACTAGAAAATCTCTTCCGACAAAAGTTAAGAACCAGTAAATTTTGAAGGGGATGGCAGTACCAAAGCATTACACTCATCCCACAGAATTAAGCCTAATATCATATTATTACTGGTCACCACGTTTACCGCCACACAATCCATTAAGAGAACAGCATTTTCACAAAGAGCAAATTTTTCATCCTTGGATGAAGGCCAATTCCCTACCAGACACCTTCTAGCTCTTGGCAATTCATTAATACATTTTTAAGCCAAGCATTAATAAGTCTATCAGGACTCATTCTTGGCAACAGTTCGTACCGATAAGTGCTACTTATATACTTAAGACGACTTACGATTGACAGCTTCTCTCTTTAAAAACATCGAACTAAACAATGCGCAGGACTTTGTCTCACCACAACATTTAAGTGGACGCCTCTTTCTCTCTCGGCCAGTTATAATTTGTATTTTTTGCGAAGTATTACTAGCAAAAAACGTACGCTACCATTTTGAATTTTCATGGATTTTTGAGTCGTAATATGTTAACATTAACCCGGGTTTCTCAAAAATAAATGAAATACGTCCGAGGAAACAGCGAGGTAAAATTTCCAATTTTTAGATTCTAAAACACATTAACGCTGTGAAATATTCTTTCCTGCATCGGGGGAAGGGAATTGGAACGGTCTATCAAAGGAAGTTTTTGAACCCTTCCTGCGTAACCGATATACCTTGATGAGAAGTTGAAATAAAAATGAATTGAAGGGGTCTTTTTTTCAATTTTGTATGTTTACTATGTTTACGCTTAAGTTAATAATTTATTATCAGTCTATGTGTTTCCCTAAGCATGTAAAATTTTTTCTAATGCAACGTTGTTTACGAAAACTTGAGTAAAACCAATCCATGTGACCACCCGATGGAATGGTCGACGTGCAACAATATATTTTTTAAATAATGATGATAATATTAATCAATGAAAATGTTGACGTGAGTCTCCACCTCCGGAAATTATCATGGTGATAGTTTTCAAATCAATATTTCATCGAAAAAAAAGACCCACTGCGTCTTCATAAAGATTAAGAATGATTATTTTCATTATTACAATTACAATGAGCGAAAGCCAGGGATTATATTAATACAGAGCGTTCAAAAAGAGTTATAAAACACCTAATACATAACGGGTTTTGTTGAGGATGAAGTAAAATAAATTATAATCGAGTTTCTAGTGCAGCGGGAGAAAAAAAAACTTATTACAAACGACAAATTTTCCCTCCTCGGGCGAAGCTCATTCCGTAATACATCACAAAGAAGTTAGTGGATGCTCCATTTCTCAATTTAAAGGGCACAGAACTCATTCTTGGCACCAGATACTCCAGCAAAGTGCTTCAATACTTCCGACGTCTTGTGCGCAGTAGCATCAAGTTCTAAAGACGAGCTCTCCGTTCTCGACGCTGAGATTTCTACGTGCACTTTCCACCAGCTTTCTCCAGATGTAATAAGACGATGAGTTCCTCTTACCGCTTGAACCACCCCCAACTCCACGGCAAAACCGCATGACCCCTGTTCCGCTGTTATTGGTCACAACTTATGACCTGCTTGTTCATAGGATTAGTTAAATAGCTTAAAGGCGCTTATATTGAATACGAATTAGCTAGTATTTTTTATATTAGAAGGATATTTTTATATGGTATTCATATTATATCAAGTAGTACCTATATGCATTGTATTCCATGCAATATATTCTTATGTCATTCCAGAATTTTTCAGTAAATGGCAACCTAAGTTTTTGCTCCGACCTTACCATCAACCAGCAGCTTTTGATAAGTATTTCCAAATAAAAAAATAAGCATTATAACGTAATTACATATATATTCAAATACATTTTGAGGATTTGATTTAAGTGACAAATAATTCATTTCAGATGGAGAAGTATTATTTTCGTAAGCAGTTTAAATAAAAACATATTTTTAAGGTTTAAGGATTAGATCGAGACCTACAAATAATTAATGGATTCCACTTTATTTTCCTTATGGATAAATAGGTAATAATTAAGGCTTGGTAATATAAAATCCACAAAAATAAGCTACTTTTTATGACACGGAATTTCACCCAAGCATTGGTAAGGACTGGTAAATAGAACAAGAAGGCTTCAAGCGAAAAATGTAGTAATTATTAAATAAATTACTTTAATAATAATTTACAAATATTTAGAAATATAAATGAAGGTTATAAACAACTATGCGTTCAAAAATCAGACAAATTAATATAAAATACAGTTGTCTGATTTAAAACCGTCGTCGTTAAAACCAGACCAATGCTTAATAATAGTATGTAACAGATGCATAATTATATGAGTGCCTAATCATAAAATTAGATAAAACACAAAAGAAGGAATTTAGTGCCGCGCCGTTCGATATCTACAGCAGACGACACCACTCACTTGGGGGGGGGGGGGTGAAAAAGGGTTTCGTGAGCCCCCTATTTACCGCAGGGGGACAAGGGGCGCGAAAAATCTTGGGACGCAATGCGGGACTTAGCGAGACAAAATTTACGGTCACCAGCCAGCGTTCCGCGCAATATCAAACCTCGAGCCATGACCAAGTTCAGTTCCAGCCTCGCTATCTCATCAAAGGCGGAGGAACGGGGAGGTTCACAGGGGTCATGAACCCTCTCTGGAAGCTCTCTACCCCGAAAGCTTGAAAAAATAATACCCTGACGAAAAAGAGTAAATTTCGAGAGTTTATGTGAGTTTCTATTAAGAGATCGAAGAGGTTGCGTGAATCTCAATGAAAACCCATAACCTCTAATTATAGGCGACCTATTATATATTTTATTATTTCAATTACCACCAAAAACAGAAAAATGAGGCCTATAACATCGGGAGTTTCAACAAAAACTAACAACGAACGGTCACACAAAGCCATACCCTGGATAGGAGCAACCTATCCAGGCGGGTCTCGAATCCGCCACCTTCGGTTAGGAAGGCGAGGATTTATCCTTGCTGCTACCGAAGCCGACTATGATATACCTACAGACATCACAATTATCCACATTCCGTGTCCCACAGGTCGTGTGTCTTTTTGGACCTCTAATTTTAGTAACTTTGCATCGAGCAACATTCATGAAATTGGCATGCTTATGGGGACAGATCTTAAGTTTTGTTGAGTGTAATTTTACAATTTTACATTTTACAATTTTGGCCTTTTGACCTCGCAATGTGGGTCCAAACCAAAAATTTGAATTTGCCTAATAGGGTTTCAATGTAAAAAAATCGAGATAGAAAAAAGTCTGAATATTATTGACCAAGATGTCAATTCTATAGTTTTCGGACACGATAAAACCGAAAATAACTCTTTTATTTACGAAAATTCAACTGTTGACCCAGTAAGGTCACAGTCAAGGTCATAGGGGTGGCAAAAAGAATAGCATACCAACAAAGGTGTCAATCCTTGGGTTTTAAAGGGTGCCCAAGTCAATGGCATTGTCCTAATACCCGTATTATCTACTAATTGACCTCCAAGGAAAAAACGTCGGACCATCGTGACAACCAACGTGCCGAACCAACGTGTGTATATACGAGATGATCTTGAGCGATGTCTAAAAGGGTTTACGTAGCTTTATAAGGAGAAGTAAAAAGAAAAAGGGAGAATTATATAGGTTGTAAACAAGCTGCCATGTTGTTTATTTAAATGAATTAAAATTAACAATAGAAGTGAGGAAGCAATAATGGTAGGGAGGGACGCAAAAAGAAAGGGGGGAGTCGGATTGTGATAGTTATGGCGGACGGGTGTTCCCTTGCTCCCGAGTTTGTATTATTTAAAGCGCAATAAAATATTTGTAAGTGAAGTGAAACTAAGAGAAATTAATTAAAACGTTACAAGGTAGTATGCTAAAAAGCGAATGCTAAAAACAATTCCATAGCCCTATTTCATAGTAAGTTCTCCAAAAACACGTATTTTTTTAAAGAAATCCCATTAGCTTCACCCAGCTTACGCAAAAAAAACGCCTTTCCAGAACCCCAAAAAAAGCCGGCCAACGTGTCCTGGTGTATTTTATTTCCCTCCACTCATTACCGCAAGCGCCGTTTCGTGGGTTTGCTTCCCCTTCCATAATTCAAGGTGATCGTCGTTCAAGCATTCGCTTGCTTCAGCCTTTGAGAACTAATTGCAAAACTACGCGGTTCGTTAGAGGATTCCCAGAGAATCTGAAGAGATTTTCGGAGTCGGTGAGAAACCAAGAATCCTGATCACATGGTCAGGGCATCCTAGCAATACTATGTTGAGTTCTCAAATTCTAGGCAGAGAATTTCAGCACTGTTGAAGTTTCGCAGCAGTCGAATCAGAGAGGATTTCAAAGAAGATCCCAAAACTCCAGAGAAATTTATATCTGAAATGCCAGAGGTTTTCAATTTAAGTATTGCCACGGGGTTTTCAAGTGTAGTAAAAACTTCCTGACACCTTCATTCAATTTTAGAGAAGATTTTTGACGAAAAATCATCCCCAAATGCTCTTCAAATCTCTCATTACCCCACGAAACCTTTAGACTCGTAGACCTCACGCTATGCTAAGATTACTCGAGCGATTGAGAAAAGATATCTTTCAGAGCGACATGGACAATATCATATAAACTCCTTAACCGACCCCAACCTCCACAGGGTTTTTCCGTCCGCCCACCCTCTCTCCGTATCGTGTTGACCATTTTCTTTCGACTGCAATCCACTCCCGGTATCCCTGCCAATTCTCACTCCTTTCTCAGCTATCCTTTGGGGACTCCTCTACCCCGCCTCTTTCCTGCTTCGCTACTTACTCTCGCTTCTCCATTTCTAACTACATGCGGTCTACCTTTTTACTCTGCTCCACCCCCTTCCCCGGGCCTTCCCGGTTTTCTGTGGTTCTTCCCACGTGTCGTTATTCTACAGTTAAGCCTAGAGTCCTCCTTCCATCTTGGGTTTCCCTCATCTCTTTAGTTGTATCCTTTCTCACTGTCACCATTCTGTTCGCCTGTTTCCCACCCCTTCTTCAAGCATGCCAAATCCTCCCCAATCCCTTACTCAAAGGTATTAAGATGATATTTACATGTAAGACAGTGTCTTGTACCAGATGGTCAGTGAGCCGAAACGCGTCGTACGCATTACAATACTGTGGAAAAGTGCTACCATCTTTTATTTACATATGTCGAACTTCCGCCACATTACGTCTGAATCTGTTGAACATATTAGAACCCCACTAGATTTTCTAGTCCGAAGAAACGATAAATTAAGAGAGATATTCTGCCGAACGGATAGGTATGGGAATTCATTTTTCCCCGAAAAATAAAGGACTTTAATAAAAGCTAGGCGGAACTCCGTTAGAGCATTTCCTTTTTATTTGTAAACAGCTGGTATGCTAACACCCCCCGCCATACGCCTGTTGAGGAGGGTAGCGGGGTAGTATGTAGACGAACTCACAACTCTCTATGCTACAACGCCCCTCAAATTTCTCTAGTATCATATTCACTCACTCGGCGATTAAACGTTACATTTCCTAGGTACCTAGGTAGGTAGGCATGATAATCAGTGAGGATTTATATTTAACGGTGCCTAAGGCTTTCCCGGCATACGAACTCGGGACCCTTGAGTCAAAAGTGCAGCGCCCTAACCACTGGGTCACTGCGCTCCCAAGGTATAGCCTTAACTAGAATTCAAGTGGGAAGAGTTTAATGAGATAATGCGAACAGGCTGGGGCGATTCATGAAACATTCCCTGTAGACCTAGAACAACTGGTAGAATAAATTTAACGATAAGGACATATTTGTATTTTCACAATCGCATCCCATAGAAAAATTATCAACCAAGGTGCAGTATATCGTACAAGATAACTGTATGAAAAAGCGTATATTAATTCACAAAATATACCATTCGCAACAATGTAAGGACTTCCAATTGGGAAAATTAGAGGAGAGGTATGTAAACTTAAATTGCACTCAATTACATCAAAATCCGCCACGAACTGCACAGAAATAAAGTCTAAGAAGAACTGTAAATACAGCTCTAAAGGCAGGAAATGAGATCACCTCGACCACAACTCGATAACGGTAGTTTGTTGACAAAATTTCTTTTGCGCAAATTTTCACACTCGATGACTACGAGGCACAAATATTCACGGGGAAATTTTTTCAAAGGCTCCAACGTTAATTAACGCTGACCTATTATGCGGTGCCTAAAAGGAAATTAAAGAGGTTAATGATGGCGCTGGAAAAACTTAAAAAAAGAAAAAGTGAAAATAAATATCGTCTACTGAAAAGCGAATTTTAAAGATAATTCCATACTACTATTTCACCGTATGCCCCCCAAAAACGCGATTTATTTTTAGAAATAACATTGCATTTACCCAGATTACTCCATAGAACGCGTTCCCAGAATCCCAAAAATGTATGATTCGACAAGGTGTTTCTACTTCATGAAAACGCTCGACCTCACTTTGCAAAACCCGTTAAAAACTACCCAGAAACGCTCAAATGGGAAGTAATAGCCGACCCTCCTCGGATATGGCGCCGTCCAATCATTACTTGTTCCGTTCGATGGCATATGGTCTAGTTGATCAGCAGTTGCGCTCATATGAATACATTAAAAAATGGCTTGATTCGTGGTTTATCTCAAAAGATGTACACTTATACTTTTAATGTATTCGGGCTCTGCTACAATGGTGGGGAAAAGTTGTAGTTAGCGATAGTCAATACCTTGAATGATTTATTTATAACCATTTTTTCACTATAAAGTTGTATTTTCATTGCAAAAATAGGGCGAATTTGTTGCGCACTCCTAATACCATTCTTTTTTCGGTGTCGAATATGAATTGCCTGCACAAAATACCCAAGCCAGGACTCCTCATTCTATAGAACAGGTAAAGAAGGACATGAAATAAATAAATACGTAGGCGTGAAAAGATTACCTCATAAGAGAATTGATTGGAGAGATGTGTCAAAGTAATCTTATTATTGTTGGACAGTTATGATAATCTGTTCACATCTAACCATTCTTACCCCGTTCAACCCTATTGTATAGCCCCTTCAAGGATATAAAATACCTTACTCCAAATAACTCACTCAGATATTCTTCTGACAATCGCCCATCGCTAATGACATTACCCTGAGTGTTTTCATTGATTTACAAACGGTAGCTCCTCCCCCCGTGCAAGTTCGCAATTCTACTTTTTTTAGTGCATTCGAAGACTTCAATGGAAATTGGAACGGATTATTTCGGTAGCCAAGCCCTCTTATCAACTAAGCCAGTCTTAACGGTTACTGTATTTTATTTATTTAAAATATTAGAGAACAATGAAACAACATGTCAAATTTTTGATTGTTGAATATTGTATTGTCACCAGAAGCAGGTAATTTTGCAAAATTCCAATCCAATCCGACAATGGGACGTGGGTTAAAAAATAATTAAAAAATTAAATCGATGAAACTGACAAACTGACGGAAAATGCTAAGAAAAAGCGTATAAAAATAAGTTTAAAATGAGCCAATTACGTTACCTTTTCCCGATTCACCTATTCTGTATACCTAAAACCCCTATCTATTTAGCCTGTCTCCATATTTAATGTTTGAAAGCCAGACAAATTTACCACTGTAAAAAGGGTTTAGAATAGGCAAGTTACGTCACATCCTCCCACTTCATATGTTCCGCATGCCTTATTCGCAGCGAGTAAACAGTGCCAGCCTACCCAAGGCGAGAGAGATGAAAAGAAAGTAAAAGGGAACCGTTATACCGCGAGACGTCTCCTTGCATCCACAGATCTCAATCTTGATCCGTGAAGCTAGCATAAATAAAATAGTGCTATGCGAGGTTGCCAAGGAAAAGGAACTGCCCCCTTACTCTGAACGTTTGAAATTCACATCTCTGTAGCTTAGTTCAGGGTGAGCTCTACCCTCACCCATATGAGTAGCCCTATTACAATAATAGTCAGACTTATAACTGATGATTTCAGGCTAAACTGTGTGAAACCTTTCCATCATGGAAAATGAAAGAATAAACATTGTTAGGTTCACCAATTCACCAAGTAAAATAAGTTTAAAACGAGCTATTTCCAGCTATTTGAGCCTACCATATTTCAATGTAAAAATGATTTAACAAATAATGAAGTTTTATTAGGAAAACAATCGACACCATGCCTCTTTTTTCAATGATATAATATCTTGTTTTGTATAATTTAAAAATACATTGCCGGCTACATTTAGGCTTTTACATTGATTTTGTGCTAAATGGAAGAAATCTTTCATATTTTGCTATTGTAGCGGTACATTGACTAACATGCTATGAAAAAACAAGTACAAAAGGTGCTGTCATGTAGAATATTGGCGTTATTGAATTTATAATACATAATAAAATTTATTACACTCAAATTTTATCCCTGCACTCATATAACAAACAAGTTTTTTTTCTTCCCCCAACAGCTATGCGCGGTAACTCAGTTACCCCACCAATAAAAATTGCAGTTTTCAAAAAGAATTTAAATGAAAAAAATCATAGTACATAACGGCATAGTGCTTGAGCTCAAATGCAAAAAAAAATATCAAAGGGAAAAAATAAAAAATATACAACACTAACATGATTTGGGGTAACTGATTTACCCCGCACAGTCACGTAAGGGTTAATAATTACGCAATGCCTTTGAATGTGAACGTAAATTCCCAAACTGAATTTTCGCGGCAAAAGCGAAAGCAGCCCTCACTTCGAGAAGAGAATTCATATCAACGGCCAGCATAAGGAGTGCTAATTACATAATGGCTTTGTTTATACATCGCTTACACAGGTGAATTACACTTAGCGGTCTACAAGAGGTCATTGCACTCTTGAGCGAGAATATCTTTCTGCCACCGCGTGGAGGTAATTGGTTGGGATTACGGGGCAAAGGTCGTTAAAGTGGTCAAAGGTAGTGTCCAGCATACGTCGCGTGAGATTATTGAAGAGCATTAGCGGTGGAAAAGGGAGGGTGAGAAAAATACACGAGGAGATAGATTATGTAAACCACAACGGTCTCATTAAGGAGACCGCGTGTTCCACAAGCGAGTCAGATGGCAGGAAGCAGCATCTTCCAGTGCCTTTAAGAGAGTAGACTTCACTTCCAGACCCATTTAGGAGAAAATTATCGCACAGATATTTCCTGAGGAAAAACGGACGATTATACGTTCCTCAGAGAGTAATTTAGGAACACCAATGCAAGCGTTGGGCGCAGCATAAACAGTGTTCGCACCGATTGTCACTCTTTGCCCAATGAAAAGAAGTACAGGGGACAAAATAGAGTAATTTAAACAAGATCCCAAACGAAATAGAAACAAATACGACCATTTTTGTCAGAAAGCGAATGAAAATATTGCATCGATTATCTTGATAAGACAAGACTTCGTAGGAGGTAAATAGAACTGACAATTTGTGGTTTTTCACTCAAGTTGTTTTATGTATTCTAAATTTCAAGTTTATTTACCCATACCAAACTTACAAATATGATTAAATTATTATCTTTAAAGGTGCCCGCATAACCAGAATCACCCTTAAGGGTTAAAGCGCTTCAATAGTTACAGAACCATTAAGTACTTCACAAAATCCGTTTCAAGAAGCTATATTAAAATCCACGCTAACGATCCTCGGATCAAAAACATGATGAAAGGCTGCTGAGAAGGCATGAGGTGACGTCTGAAAACAAACAACTAAGAGACATTTCCATAGATCAGGTCATCGCGAATCAGACCGATTTATGTAACGAATGATTTAATAATACCAGCCGAGATGACCTATGATCGAATGTACGGGGAAAATATCGGCCGAGGAACAGATAACCGATAAAAAGGAGGGCTGTGCAGGTACCTTCAGTCACAGTGATGATTACTTGAGTCTATTTAATGTGGCGGATGCAAGTTGGCCGACTGCTATCAGTCGGCATTCGCGGTCGCAGATAACGACAGGGATTTCCTCTCGAAAAAAAAAACTTAGAGATACGCGGTGACGTGGCAAGTTAGAAGTCTTCCATCCAGATTTAGCTTATAATTATACCACGAATCAGGCTGACGACTTAAAAGATTTAAATGTGGTGAACCGAATCAGAGTCTATCCTAATTTTGCGGCACAGATTTGATAAAACTTGAGCTTTATAGACTCGTTTACAGAAATGCTAGGTAGAATCTGATTGATCTTAAGGCAGTCATTCTGGGGGGCTAAAAATGTTCAGAGATATGTAGTGTGCCTCCTCCGTCATAACTCTTCCTGAATTTTGTTGCAATTCATTTATGAGCTGCCACAAAATTTATATTTGCAATAGTAAAAGGTACGTGACCACAGAAAGAGATAAATTTTTCGGCTGATTAAAAAATGTATGTTTCGCAAAGGTTTGCACACATTTTTAAAGGCATAATTGGGGCATAGTGAAATAAAAATGGCATTATTTTCATTTCATTTGAATTAAATATCTTAAGAAAATATTGTGCAAAAGAAAAGCTTACAATCACGGTTCTACGGCAAATGACAGTAAAAATATTACGAAAAATATGATTTTAGGCCTTTAGATTCACGCAGTTTTTTCTTCCAGAAATATCTTTCCAACTCTTTTCCGGACGTATTGTTATTATTAAATTATTCTACAGATTAAGGTCGGTTTCTATGGAGTACTTAAGAAGTATTCTGGCAGTCCACCCTCCCTTCATGAACTTCCCTAATCAATTCAAAATAAGGCCTACTTCCTTTTATTCCATCTAAAAATCTTCTTCTCTTCCTTCCTCTCGCTCGTTTACCCAATACTCTAATACCTATCACTATCTTTAACATCATCTTACCGCTGAGTACTCGCTCCATCCATACCTTCTGTCTCCTTCGTACCTTATCTGGAAGCTGCCTCACCTCAAATTTTTTCTACCACGTTGAAGGTAGTTTAAAATACACCATACCAGTATCGTAACCAGGAATATGCTTTGGGGGGAGGGATGAGGGGCTACCCTCCCCCAGGCAACGGGAAAAGTTTTGAAAAATGACATGCCTTGAAAAACATTTCACATCATTTTGGCATTTAAAATCTGGGTTTCACTCGTAATTCGAAGAGAAATCATCACAACACGGAAAACATTAGTATACTATAAAATTATCAGAGGTTTTGCGAGGGGGGTATCTACTTCGCTCAACCCCCCCCCCCCCCCCGCCCCACCCCCATAGTTACACCGCTGCTCCATGCTATGGAAATTTCAGAATGATAATGTTTAGGACTAAACCAGTAATTCGTCGCGAAATAAGCCCGAGTTCGCAGGATTAATGCGCCCCATAATGGAGGTTAATATGTACGCAAAATGAGTGAGGCAGAGAAAACATGAACGAGCCGCAAAATTTTCGCAGGCAATTTACTGAGAGCTCCCGTTTCTCTGCCACTTCCCAACCGCCTGAGAGGATCTTATTTTTCGCAAGGGGCGAATGTGAGAATTTTTTCGCTGCAAATTACGTAAAAAAACCTGCCGGTTCGGACAATAATGAAAGCGCGCTGGGCCATGGTAACATAGATGAAGGGATGGAAATGTAAGAATAAAAATAAAACAAAGTCGACCGAAAAGTCAGAACAACCCGCTCGGATAACATTGGGTCGATAACCTCGCTCGCAGATTTTTCGCTGTTCCGCGCAACGATTCCTGCGGTGGGAGAGGAGAATCCGTCGGTAACAACATTCAGATTGAGAATCTCACATTACAAATCTGACATTCGGTTCTACACCCCAAGCATTTATGATCGCGACCTTGATTTCCAATGAAACGTTAAACTTCAGGCTTCCCTTTGTGGAAATCCATGATAAATTGTCACGTCAAATTGCATTCCTTAAAACGAGTAACCCAATAGAAACGAGTAACCCAATCAAAAATTTTCATTTTATCAAAAAAACGCCAGAGAAATGTAAATTAAAACGAACAAAAAATGGTATTGTAAGTGTGCCACACGAAATAATTACAATGATATTCAAAATAAGTATTTGTACGTCCACAGTCAATATTAAAATGTAAAATAGGCTTAAATTCCAGGATATTGACGAAATCTAATGGAATTAGAACATGCAGTAACAATATAACACCCAATTTTACGCAATACAAGT
Organism: Ischnura elegans; assembly: GCF_921293095.1. Taxonomy (NCBI): domain Eukaryota; kingdom Metazoa; phylum Arthropoda; class Insecta; order Odonata; family Coenagrionidae; genus Ischnura; species Ischnura elegans. The sequence continues at coordinate 29,539,641 of NC_060257.1, read as the reverse complement.
TCTTATTCCAGAGTTGAAAAATATTCAGTTCCAATTTCAAATTTACTCATTAGGTTCAGCGCGTTATTTTTCAGACACATAATTTTGAAGCGAAGGTGCCACGTTAAAGAAGTCACAACGAGTCGAACGGCAATCCACTACATTAAATATCCTCAATTATTACATCAAGTTACACTAGGAAATAATTAGGGCAAAGTATTCACTGGACATACCGAGGTAAATAGTGACACATTATTAAGAAAAATGAGAAGGTATTGAAAAATTATGAAGATAAAATGACGAAATATTGTAAAGGAATTAGCAACCACTTCTAATTGGATGAAAAAACAACTTTCTCCTCGAAGAAAAATTTAGTGCTTTCCCGGCGAATAGACTGCGTGAAGAGTTTTCGGGATCGCCACCGGGTCAAGAACTACATTACTGCCGACGTTTCGATCGCCGAGCGATGGCGATCCCGATAACTCTTCACGCACACTTTCGCCTCAACAAAGATAAATATTAGGTAGTGTTTGTCAAATATTACGAAAGTTTGCCAGCATTGGCATTAGGGATTTGAATGCTGACCACAATTCCACCAGTAGGCAAAAAGTGGTTTTACATAATTTTTAAAAAGAAAGATAAGGATAAATTTTATCTTATTGAAGTTATTTATTCTCCAACCTCCAACGACGTGTAAATAAACAATACTACTTAACACGTACAATTTGGAATAAATACATCAGACCCCAGGTCAGCTCAACATTCAAATACTAACCTGCTTCTTACAGAACAAACATACGAAACCAGGCACACGTTTCCATATCAACACATTTCCGTGAAAAGTCGGCACATGCTTAGCGATTAACCCATCATAACCCAATGTTGCTTCAAAGCAACATCAAAAACCGTATACATTTTCAGCTCTATTTAGGAAATATCTAAACTACGTATAATTTTTTGGTGAAAATTTTGATGACGAAATATTTATCTGCCTCGAAAATTATGATTGAGTGCAAAATTTTAATCTTTTCAGAATGAAAAATCTCGAAACTTGATTTCTCCCTTAAGCAGCTCTGGGTTATAAAGGGTTAATACCTATTAAGGCGTCCTGTAGATGTTTTTCTACCACTGCTAATACTTGTAATACCACTCCTAATACGAGTAATTCTCAAACATGAATTGTACGAATGTCCGAGCGTTGACTCATCAAACGATAAACACAAAAGACTTGTATCATGAGATGGACAGAGGTAGTCCAAAGTCATCAAATCAAATTGGAGGGGGAGGATCACCAAAGAATTTAGAAATTTAAGAGCAGATATACATAGATGAAATGAAATCAAGACGGATGCGGTTTTTTGGCAGATTGACATAAAAGAGGATGACTGACAAGCAACTCTTGAGTTGCGAATGTTTGCGGTTTTGAGCGTTGAGTTGTCACGGGCACACGACCATCCCCAATGACCTGACAGATCTACTGACCACTGAAGGCATTCGTACTCGGATACGTAAAAAGAAACGAGGCGTCAAACAACAAAATCCAAAAGGCACCTAAAAGACTCAATGGCTACTGAAAACCGGAAGCTATGAAATGCAAAAAGCTTCATCTAAGAATAATAAATATTTCCTGCCTGAAAACCGAACTTGCCCATTTACAAAAAATGAAAGAGTAACTTGCATCCCGAAATACTATCTTATATATATACAGTTCTCGTGTCTCGTGTTTTTTGTAGACAAACTCCTTCGATACGGCTGGACCGATTCCTATGAAATTATGTATTTATATTCAGTGGGTCTGAGAATAGGATGTTAACTATTTTTCATTATTCTGTAGGACCTATGAGGCCCTGTATTAGGCCCTGGATCATTTCCATATGAAATACATGTAAAGTTCGTTATCAATGCCTGCAGACCTTCTTATGCATATTTAAATTAGTGATAATTGTCACATTTTGTAAAAACATATACCATTGAAAAGAAAAAAAATGCACATTTTTATTCTTGCTATCGATATTCGTTTTCCACGCGATTTACGGTGGCTTACTTTCCCCTTAACGACCGTCAGTATTAAATAGTTTGACAAATCTTCTATCGATACAGTTTGCGATACCAGCGAAGCTTTAAATTATACACCTGAGTTTTTGAATTGATTAGATTTGCCATGCATGTCATTGCAACGTTTGCAACAAGGTTGGATCTCTAATTATTTTGATTTGTAATTTGAACCCACCACGGATGTGCAATGGTACGCGACTAGTAATTAAAAAAATTGATGAAAAACGTCATCGAAACAAAAATTTTGAATGGAAAGTTCTAAGGATAAGAAGCATTACTAGCACGAATCCCTATTATTCCGACAGATGTACCAATTGAATTAAAACGTGTTCAATTTCCAATTAGATTGGCATTCGCAAAGACAGCCAATAAGTCTCAAGACCAAACGGTGTTTGTTTGCGGCTTAGATTTGGGTCCACTGCGTTTTTCACACGAACAAATTATACGTGGCATACTCCCGCGTGGTTAAACCATCCAGTTTGTTTGTTTTGGCTAAAGATGGACTCGCTAAAAATATTGTACACGCCATTGCACTAACCCTTATTTTTTTAACTGTCATAATTTTGTAAAGATTAGTAATTTGAAATTAATTGATTAAGATAATTACAGTACCACGGATTAAAAAAATGAATGTTTGGTGTTTTGTTATTTTTACAGGTCGTCATCGTTCACAGCGCTCCATTCTTCTTTGAGTCACATACCGCATCCCCACACAATTACAACAAGTCTGTTATTTTTCATTTAACTACCAAAATATTCACTGGAAATAATTTATACGGCAAAACAACGTCTTTCGGGCCAGCTAGTTTTCTTATAATAATTTTCATGAATACAGCAACGATAAATTGGGATATATGTTTTGCCGAATGGATGTATATGAGAATTCTTTTTTCTCCCAAACAATAGAAGGACTTTAATAATTGACGAGCACAGCTTCATTTCATTTTTTATTTGTTGACGTCTGATGCCCTAACACCTGTATTTAGGAGGCTTGCGGGATTAGACGTAGATATAGATAAATTTTAATAACCAAACGATGACGACAATATGTCGGAACATATTATACCATAACAATACATTAGATGAAGGAAATAAAGGCAAAATTTCATTGGTGAAATTCATCTTCCACGTAGGAGAGAGTGATGCTATTGAAAGTATTAACTAATTATATATCTCGATGATTTTTCAATTGTAAGGGATGAATCTTTGGGGAGATTCAATCATATTTTCTTCGCAGTCCGATGAAGAAATTATCTATTAATTTAGATTGTCCAAACACAATCAAACTTAATCGAGGAAGCTCATTTCCGTGTGATATAGTTGTCCCATACGAAAAAATCTTTCAACAACACCTTTGTAAGATTTCTTTCCAAAAAAATAGTTTTGCGGTTCATTGAAAAGTCACTCGACAAAAGAAAGATCGTAACGATCTTTGTTTTTTGCTGCACAGCACACGTATATTTTATACCTGATTGGAAAAGAAAATTATACACAGTCATTGGAAGAGATGATTGAAGCGGAAGAGTGATTTCGCTTAACGAACTATACTTGATGAAATAAACTTCCATTGACTTAAAAACAGCAAAAATTGGTCTTAATAAAAACTATATACAAATCCTGACGTTATATTCCACATTTATATGGGAATTACTCATCCCGGCGTCCGAAAAAGATGGAAATTGAAAGAATGATACTTGATGACTCCAAAATTAGAGTTTTGCTACATTATTTTCTAACGCCATCTTAAGACGTATAGCATTTCCTCATATATAAAGTAATTTCGAAACCTGCGTAAGAGTCAGTTGATTTTCTCGAGTTCAAACTCGAACAATCGTCTCCACCAGTTCAGATGCGCTTGATCTCAAAACATCGAAGGCGACGAATGGAATGATAAAATCAAGCACAGCTCCAGTGGCGAAGATGTATGAAACGATCTTCTCTCGATACGAGAAAGTAGCGACGAGTCAGCGTGCGTTCGCCGGCAGCGACCGGTCGTGGGAAAAGAAAACCAAGAAACAATCCACGTGCATTGCAATCGAGGAAACAACCGCAAGAGGTCTTTTAACTCATCGCGTGGGGAGTAAACACATGAACATAAGGCGAAATGTGTTCATAACGCAGTGAAATAATGTGAAATAAAAGATGTTGTTTAAGCCTGAATCACAAGATCATTTTTTCCGTCCCTGCGAATTATAGCTCAAGCGATAGCTTTTCAGCGACCAAAAGAGCGATAGCTCGACCCGTCAATTTCTGAATCAATTTAGTAGTATGTATGTTATGAAGTAATTCCAACCGTCCTGCGTAGCAAGGTTTTCGTGTTGACCTCCGCGTCGATTCATCTTCACGACGACAGTTTCGCCGTCGTTGCATCTGGCGTCTTCAGGTTCGAAGTGTTTGATTCAGGTTTTTGCCCGTCCTATATAGACGTCTTATGAAGACGCCAGCTGCAACGCCGGCGAAACCGTCGTCATGAGGATGAATAGACGCGGAGGTCAACCCGAAAACCTTGCTACGCATGCTGCACCACTCCGCGAAAGTCTCCATCAACATTCCAACCGTCCCTTATTCCGTCGCTTTTTGCGTCACTTTCCGCATTTATAACTGCCCTTCAATTAAAAGCCAAGCGTGGTGTTACAACTTACAATCCCTGTTAGCAACCTTGCGTTCTGATTGGCTGAAAGACGGTGACCATCGATGGTTTTTAGCGACGGAGCAAGAGACGTGCCGATAGATGGAAAAAGGGATGGAATTTCAATACCTCGAGCAATCTTAGAAAATGATCGCGTGGAACGCTCATTATTTCCGTCTTCATTGGAGCGATCGCTGTAACTGTCACTGCAAAGGGATTTAAAAAAATGATTCAAGCTATAATTAGAGCTCACTTCCTTAGTTGTTGAATCTTACTTAAGCCTGAATCACACGCTCATTTTTTTCTATCCCTTTGGAGGGACAGCTCCAGCGATCGCGCCGATGAAGGACCTGGAAATATAGTGGGGCTCTAATATGAAGTTCTCCGTCGCTCTCAAAGATATCTATTCTCAATTGCTCAAGCAATCTAAGCCTAGCGCGCAGCCTCCGAGTCTCTAGCGGCACCCAACCTAATTCGTTTAACAACTGCGTTACGATTTCTGTACGCTCGAAGAAGTCTTTGACGATTTGCCCATATTTACTTTGTATTTCTTTCAGTTCAAGGATTTCAGTCTTTCAGTAACGGATCCTATGTGAATCCTGTATATTCAAGGTGTCACCGAACGAGTGCGAAATAGTACTTGTAGTCAGTGATTGAAGGAATATGCCATAAATTAGTTTGGATTGTAACAAGTTACGCCATGATAAGCTGTTGAGAACGGGACAATAGGTTTGCGGGTAAATATTTTTCGGTAACACATTTACGAGCTGGTTCAGAACTTTTTTTTTAATGAATGGTGTCCACGCGGCAAATGAGTCACAAAGGATTGAATTGACTATTATCGACGCAGTGTTTATCTGGTGTGTGGGTGGAAGGTGCTGAGCCTTGAAAGTGTCGATATCGACATGCGATAACAGGTATCGTGAAGTGGGACTTGAAGATTTGGTCTCCGTCGGCTATGACAATTTCTTGGATCAGTGATTTCAGCAATTGGGGAGTTTCAAAAGGAAAAAAAATGCACCTGACGCAAAATAAACTATGATACGTAAGTGAAGAACATTAAAAATAAAATTATAATTTACCCAGGAACCCTATACCATAGTTTCTTTTTAGGAGAAGGGTCACAGACACTGGCGTCGCCAGGGAGGAGGTCCGGCCCCCCCCCTCCCCTCGAAATATAAAAACAAAATATTGAAAAGTCATGAATTTACAAAAGATTTCTTTGACAAATAAAGTTGATTTTTTTTATTATGGAAAATGTTAAAATTAGTTTAAAACCCTCTACATCATTGTACCCCATTTTTCAAAAGTTAATCCCCTGACTTTGAACCCCTCGCCCCCCCCCTCTACGAAATTCCTGGCTACCCCACTGGTCATATATGAGAAGTAATTAATAGAAGCATTCGAAACGAGGTATTGCCAAACAGTAATTTATATCAAATCGGCCTGGCCGAAAAAAGTAATGAGGAAATGCTAAGAAAAGTGGGAGGAATAAGTATTCCAAAAACTCCAAGAAGATGACGGGACAACGTAAGAGGCCACATCATCAGGCCTGATGGTCCAAAATGAGTTACACGTGACAGGTTATTAAGAACGTAAAAGAGAAGAAATGTTTGAATATGAAAAGGTTAGAAGACAGGAGATCTGCGTCAAACCAATCTCCGGATTGTTGACTTGTGATGATAATGATAAGGTTACAAATAAAATAAACCAATACTCTTAATGATATTTTGCCACTTAATTTATTCATCTTCACTTCTTGAGATTTTTTAAATACAAATACTAATAACTGTAACTTTACGAACACTTCACCCAAGAATTATAATATTTCAATTTCTTCAAGTGTTCAAATAGCAATAGCCCTCTGTATTAATGTTAACAAATTCTCAAGCCTTGAAAATCGATACCTCCTCTGGACAAACGCTCAAAAATCGCCCACTGTATCAAATCATCTCATCTAGTACCCCTAATAGCACTAGAAGACCGGATTTGATTCGGTGTTCGAGCGTTTGCGTAGTGGAGGTATCGAAATGTAAAAATGGCGCGAGAAGTCGACAACATGATTGTTTCATTTAATTAGTGACCTATTACAAAAAAAACAACACAGATGTGGTTCATTCCACCCAAATTCGACCAGAAAATTGGCAAAATTGACCCTTGAGGTCACCGGTTTCGACCAAATTTGGCAATTCGTCCTCATTTGATTATAACAAGAAAACCCCAAAGTCCTTTTATAATAAACGGTACGTTTTTTAAGAAATTGAAATTTTACGAAATCGTCTTCGCATTTACCGTCATTTCTCTGGATTTAAGGTTATGAAAAAGATGCAGTGGATAATCTTAAAGATCTAAAATTATGAAGGATAGTCCTAAGAAGAGTAGGAGAGAAGAGAAGCCTCATGAAAACCTTAACAAGAAGACGGAACAACCTTTAAGGCCACATTTTGAGACATGATGGCCTGATGAAGACAATCGTCGAAGGACAGAAGGAGGGCAAGAACGGAAAAGGAAGACCTCGAACAAAATATATGGAACAAGTGAAGAAAGACGTGAAAGAGAAGAAATACGTAGGTGTGAAAAGATTAGCTGATAGGAGAATTGAGTGGAGAGCTGGGTCAAACCAATCCTAGGATTGTTGGCCAGTGATGATGATGAACTCGTGGAATATATTATGATACTGAAAAAATTATAAAAGTTTACAGAAAATTCCTATTTTCAAACTGATTCTTAAGGAAGACGCTACCCTTTATATTGCCCTCATTTCTTTATATTTTGTAGATAATAGACTATTACTTTGGTAAATAATAGATGAACACGAATATTTTAATTAAAAGATAGAAAAAACATTAACTTGATAATTATACAAAATAAAGATTTAAACATTGAAATCATACTGATTTATCTTTATAGCCCAATTATTTCCGAAAGATTCCGGATCGAACTGAAGAAGAGCTTGAACAACGAAAAAAAATACGGTATCCCGAAGGAGAAAATTATCGCTCAGATATTTCCTAGGAGGTGAAACGGAGTTTCCCTACCACGGAGCACTACCAGAGTTTTATACGTTCCTCAGAGAGTAATTTACCAACACACAATGCAGGCGATGAGTACAGCACTACCAGAGTTTTCACCGATTGGGAATCTTTGCCCATTGAAAGGAAGCTAATTTGTCAAAAGGAAGTAATTTAAACAAGATTCGAAACAAAAAAAGAAATGCGACAATTTTTGGCCACAAAAAATATAATATATTGTTTATCTTGATATGACAATTCTTCGCAGGAGGTAAATAGAACTGACGAGCAGTGGTTGTCCACTCAAATTGTTTTATTTATTTTAAATTTAGTTTGTGTAGCAACCTTACAAAAGAGATTGAGCCAGAAAAGATAATTTCAATTTCTAAGCTAGAGAGGATAAATTAATGTCTTAATTGAAAAAAATGAAACTATGATTTTAAACATAAAATATTCATTATATCACTACCATGGTTTCTACGCACTGCGTCATCCTCAGGTGTTGAAACCATGGTAGTGATCTAATGAATATTGTACGTGGAAAAACATAGTTTAATTTTCATTCAATATGAATAAATTCCATAAAGTAACGCCTCAAACCATCAACTTTACTGTCTTAACTCAAAATCTTCCAAAGATTAATAGATAAAGGCAACATAAACACCCTGAAATAGGTTTTTGCTGAAAATAAGAATGTAAGGAGCAGATAAAAAAGCCCTATTGTTTACTTAACAGAGAGATTATGGTTGGCAATAGGCTGAATGAATGACAGCCGCTAAATCTCATACCAATGCATTCTCGGGAGTTTAATAACGCGTTTTGAATTCATTCCCACACAAAAACAGCGTGCGCGTTGCGGTCTGTTGACCGTTATGGCTGGTTATCCTCAAATGCTAGTGCTCATCAGTTAAGCTAACACCCCTCCGCCAAGGAGTTTTCCGCCAAAAACCTATCTTTGATGACAAATTAGATAAATATGCCTCATTTCCTCGACTCAGACGCGCTAAATTATCTTCTAAGTGATGACTGTACCGCGGAACTTCCCCGAGAAACGGATTCTTCGTAATACGTTGACGAGCTACAAACAATGGGTTTGTTATCGAACATAAGAATAACGGACAAGGATGAATTAACATAAGATTATGAAATCTTGGAGGCGAAGAATGATTTATTGTAATCAAGCAAGCACTAACCTTCAGGAAAACTCTCTCGAGTAATTTTTGCTTCAATTCTGTGTCTTAATTCGGATAGGTCCGCTGGTAATGGAAGCACGGATGGTACTATTACTTGGAGTATCACAACAAACTCAATACGGAAACCCGGTTACACAATAAACTACATATTCCGTCCTTGCAAACTGTAAAACACAAAAAGCTTTCTCTTCACTAGTCGCCATCAATGCAACGAATGGCGGCTGAAAAATTGGCTGCACGTGTGCATTGTTGCCAACCTTAAAAAACTGCTTGAGTTACCCTTTCATTTGACATTTCATTCATGGTTGTAATTTTAATGTAATGAATATTATGAATCGTTAAAAACCCCGCTCTTCGTTTTTAAACACCCGTTATTTTACTAAGTATTTCAGCTTTAAATTTCCTTTGAATTTTCAACTCTATCGACTCTATATCCATTTCCATAAGTGTCAAACTTCAAGTTACCTTGCTTCCGAGTTCACTTGTAATTCCTGCCGAGGTATCTCATTAGACCTCAAGTGTCCATTTTAGTCTACCCGAACTTTAAACTGCAAACGTTTAGGGAAAAGATTCGCAGAGTAATACGATAGCACATAAGAATCGTCGAATGACCACGTAGAGAGATTAGAATCTTATCTCTTCTATAATTCTCCACGCAGGTGAGTCAGTACAGATTAGAGAGAAAGATATTGGATGAGTTTCCCAGTATTCCAAGCTATTGGATGATATTCAAAAGCTATTGGATAGCTGAATCGACACATTTTGAAATTCACCGTGATTAAAGACATGATGAATCAACAATCGATATAAACACAATAATTCAGACTGATTTAACGAGCCATAACGAAAATCCCCCGACGAAAGAGTTTCAGTGAAATTAAAAATGCAAATACCAGGGTGGTTAGAAAATAAGATCTAGTAAATTTGTAAAATACTTCCATTTATCCACAGGACTCAGTTTCTGTAGTTATTTTGTCAGTTCCACATCATGATACAGAATATGGAATGGAAGTCTGAAGCCTTATCTAAGTTGTCATAAACAGCCTTAAGGCCTATTTACACGATGAATTAACACGTACGAGTTAATGTACGTTTGCGTGAATGATTTTTGTGGACCGGAACGGAACATGTACGAATGCATGAACCAAATTAGAACAGGTTCTATTTTCTGTGCATGCATTCGTACAAGTTGGATGGTTACACAGTGCATTTTGGCGTTCATTCTCGCGTTCATACATTTAGACATTAACCCGTACGTGTTAATGTACCGTGTAAACAGGCCTTTAAAAATGAATATGAATCTAACAAGTTCCTTTGCATAAAATATTAAATATTATTAAAAACTTAATTTTTCAATTAAAATAACCTACATTTAATGAACGATGAAAAGATATTATCCAGCAATTTTAATTTAATAATAATTTATTTTAATTATAGATATCTTAAAGCAACTAACAAAATTAACTACTCAATACGGAAAAAACGGATAACAGCAAGAGGAACTATAGTTTCAGCCGGTAATTGCTGTGAGTGCAAAGCAAGTAACATAATCATCATTGGTCCCCGTTGCTCTGTTTATACGCAGCGTCCACCTCGGTGGTGTACATGCAAAAGCATGCATGGTGATAGCAAAAGTCCAAGTATAATATTTGAGAATACCCCGAAAATTTCGCGAATTCACAAAATTATTGGCTATTGTAATTGTTATGAATACAATCTTATCATACAAATGAGATTAAACTCGTGTTCGTACAACCGTAACATTAAATAAAATATCAGGGAATTATTCTTGTAGAAGTTGACTTTTGAAGTATTTTGAACGGAGAAAATTGCCTTATTACCATGGAAATTCTTCATATTTTCCAGTCCACCGCTGGAAATATCAAAACTCACTCACGTGACACATCAATAAAGGTCACTACAACTACATCATGGCTTTTTTCTCTCGACAATTTCGTTCGCAAAAATAGTCGCCTACACTTGTGAGGAACCAGAAGAGAGACTAATCCTTGATCCTATTTAAAGAAGCTTTTCGCCGAATAAAGATCTCAGACAAAATTACAGAATAAAAATTTTACAAAACAGTTGAAATACTTAATTTAAAGATCAATCCTTACACAGACCATGAAAAAAAATGTAAGCTTGGATTTATTCATTTAAACTCATGCCACCGAATACAGCACACATAGCCATTTTACATCGATGTGTTCAACAAATTTATCAGTAACGCGTGTACGAATAAGTAATAGTATTGATAAATTTGTTGAACACATCGATGTAAAATGGCCTATGTGTGCTGTATTCGGTGGGATGAGTATAAATGAATAAATCCAAGCTTACATATATGGGCAGCCTTCCCAGTCGAGGCTCAAACCCGCGACCGCTGGACTGCCGGGCGCGGACTTTACCCCACCGAAAAATACATCAACCACACCTGAGTTTTAGCCTGATGAAAGCACTCAAATCGTTTATTCTGATTTTATGACATACACTCCCACTAAAATTCAACGGGAAGCTCAACCACTAGTAGCAAGAACGCACTAAAACGTATTTGTTCCAGATTCCTCGTTATGACAAGCCACTGAGGGATATAATTTAAGTGGGAGAACGAAAGATTTATGATCTCCGCACAGATATTGGAGTGATATCATTCCTGCACGTGTACTGACCATCGCCCACAGTAAATAGGCGCGGAAAATCAAATTTTATCCGACAAATACTGTACGTATGGCAAGAATAAAATACAAAGGAAAGCGGCGCGATTAGTGAAAATCCCCTACGGGCGTACAGGAAGAGTTAAAAATGATGTTAAAAGAATTCGGTTGGGAGCCGCTAGAGACTCGGAGGCAACGCGAAATGGTTTAATTGCACAAGGAATTGAGAATGGATATTTTTAAGTAAAACACGGAGAACATCATACTAAAACCCCACTACATTTCCAGGTCTGACAGATAAATTACTGGAGATATTTTGCCGAACGGATAAGTATGGGACTTCGTTTTCCCTCGTAATGTAAAAGACTTCAATAAATGCTAAGCGTAATTTTGTTAGAGTATTTCCTTTTTGTTCGTAAACGACTGGTGTTCTAACACGCCTTTTAGGCGTCTTGCAGGGTAGCATGTATTGGTAGATGAATAATGCTAAGTAAGACAAAAAGCTGTCATGAGAACCCATTACTGCCGCTCAACCTGTCTATTTCCTGGTCAATAATATGTTAAAAACTTAACTTCTCATTCAAATATTCTAAGTACACTCTAGTTAATACTTGCCTACATCTAAAATAAGAAAATAATTCCTCAGTGAGGTAAACTTCAAATATGTGAGATACACGTAAATGTACTCCCTGTCAACCAGTCCCATTTTGCTTTTTTGTTGTTGTTGTTGTGATAGTATAAGCTTTATTAATTCCATTAAAGCTTATGCCATCACATTTTTATGTTCATGATGAACAGAGTAGGTCTTTTGTTAATTTACTCGTACTTTTCAAAAATATTAAATCAATAACTTGATTACAACACAGAGGCGAATCATTCAAATTTGAGATACAAGCAAATGCTGTCATAGATGTAAGTACTCTGAGAATTCCAAGACAAAGGAATAAAGAGAGGTACTCCAGGCTTAATCTGGAGGAATTCTAGCATGTTAAAAAATTAAATGCTACTGGCAATTTTCCACAATTACTTTATTTTACTTTAATATCCATTCAGTTTGCATTACCTTCAGGTTACTTCTTCCCAGTGGCATAGCAAGGGGGAGGTCCGGGGGTTTCGGACCCCCCCCCCCCCCGAAATATAAAAGCAAACTTACTTTGCATCACTAAAGAAAACCATGTATTGAAAAATGAAGTTTTTTCGATAGTGAAAAGTATAAGTAAAATTAGTTTAAAACCCTCTACTTAGTACCCTGTTTTTAAAAAATTTCCTCCCTCCCGGTTTTGGATACCCCCGAACAAAATTCCTGGCTACGCCACTGCTTATTCCCGAAACAACCTCAATGTAATACAAAATTTATTTAAACTGGTGGAAAAGTAAAATTAATGCATTTGTTGGAAATTAATTTTTCATTTACTAAATACTTTAAAACGGTTTAATTTTAAAAAGAATGAACGCCCTGTCGATCAGGAGTGATCCGACCTGTCAACTGTCTTTCGACGATGTTTACCTCCACTTAAAAAGAGGAGGTCCCCCTCTCAGCACATGCGAAACAACCGTTCCATCATTTATCTTATCTCTAAGGCGAGACGTCTCCGCAATGAGTCGCTAAATATGTGCTTTTATTCTTCGAAGTTTCGATATGTGCGTGCCACGCCAGCGCTACAGGAAGCGAGGAAAAAAGACAGTTCTCCGAGAATTATCGCCGTCTCCACAAAGCAGCACGCTGGACGTGATGCACAACGCTTTGTAAGCACGTTCCATTTCGCATGAAACTTTTTCCATCTAAAAATTTCTCTACGGGCGCAACATTCCCTTTCGAATGGTCATATTTTGTCTTTTTTCGAGACGCATCAATAGTTTAAAATAATATTACAAATTAAAAAATATTATTTTTTATAAAAAAAAAACTTTTTTTAAAAATAAAATAATGGCCTAAGGCCCCTTAAATTATTGAAAATTTTAAATATGTACGATGAGAAAGTTGCATTAAGTTTTAGAAGAACAATTCAGACACCAAAAACGAAAAACGTGGTGCGCATGTAAAATTATAAAATTAATACTTGCTGGCCCGTAGATATGACCCTGGTCTCTTATTGAAAGGGATTATAATCTCCAGTGTTTTGATGAGACTTCATGATGCAGCGTTCGTAGTGATTTTCATGATGCAGCATTCGTAATGATAGCAGCGCTCCCATTGGATTTTGGTGGGCATTTTTGGAACTGTTCCCCATTTTTTAATATTTAATTTTAATTTCTGAATATTACTGGATATACTATTCCATGTATGTGGATGCAAAAGTGTAAGAAAATTGTATTTTCATCCTGTTATGAACTATCCTGAAAATATCAGCGACCTAGCTAATAAGGATGTGGTCGAAAATTTGAGTTGTAACAGTTTGCATGAATAGGATTAAGGAAGGACAAACACACAAACAAACAAGAAAGCGAGTTAGGTAAAACGTGGTAAAATACGATATTATCTCCAGGTTTGGAGAGTAAAAACACGTTGACAATTACAGTAGACCTCCGCTTCACAATGGGTACTGCGTATGATTTCAGCTGTTTTCGCAGGCACTTTAAAAATTTAGTTGGTTTTGCTTCCAATCGCAAGCACGACTGAAAATATCCTAAGAAAGCACAACACAGAAAACACAGTAATACTCTTGAGAAAGTTATCATAACGGGATACAGCCACTGACAATTTGTAGGAATTAGATAAATTTATTCTTTTAAGGATAGAGGCCTTTGAAATGTGGTGCTACAGAAGAATGATGAAAATCAAATGGATCGACAGAGTTAGTAACGAGGAAGTCCTAAGAAGGGTAGGAGAGAAGAGAAGCCTCATGAAAACCTTAATAAGAAGACGGAACAACCTTATAGGCCACATCTTGAGACATGATGGCCTGATGAAGACAATCGTCGAAGGACAGACGGAAGGCAAGAATGGAAAAGGAAGACCTCGAACAAAATATATGGAACAAGTAAAGAGAGATGTGAAAGAGAAGAAATACGTAGGAGTGAAAAGATTAGCTGATAGGAGAACTGAGTGGAGAGCTGCGTCAAACCAATCCTAGGATTGTTGACCAGTGATGATGATGATGATGATGAATTGCAAAATAATAGGATTTCTTAACAAATTTAAATTTAAACAAGGCACGATAAAGCAAATTCCTGGACCATGATTCACTTCTCAAATTTATTTGATATAATACCACTAAAATTGATTGCTAAGAGAAATTTATTTCAATAAAATTGCTAAATAATAAAAGGATCTCTTTGCTGATTTAAACAAGGCGCGGTAAATCAACTTCCTGGTCCACGATTCACTTCCCTAATTTATATTGCATAATAAAACTAAAATTGATTGCATAAAAACTAATTGACTACTCTAACCACCTTGTTGAGTGAAGAGGCCACTTCGGAGCTAAGCCTTTGGGGTACTCATGTGTGTAGCCCCACGGTCGGGTGGGCTCGCTGAAAAAATGCGTGATGCAACGACGTACGAAATCACTCCCGTGAGAAAGGTCCGTATCTTTGAGGTGGGAGAAAGTGAACCATTTTTATTCGTGAGAGGTTAATAGTCTTGGGGGGGGGGGCGGAAGTGTAAGGTAGGCGGGTGGATAACGGTTAGGCAGTGGGGCGCCGCCCCTTTGGGTCACGTGCGGAGAGGAGAAAGGTCCAACTCATCTTCGGCCGAGCCACCTCAGCAAGCATCAACGCAACGGTGCCACCACGGAGGAGAGACTTGAACGGAGGAAGAGCATCGAATCCCGCATTGCTACCATACCAGCCATCGATTGGTGCACGAATATTACAAGAGGATCCTCAAGTCGGCCTCTAAACGTGTTATCACCCACCGTCCATTTAAATGAGTTTACAAAAGTCGCCACTTGCGTCGCCGACGGAAAAATCGATCAAAGTTCCACGGGGAATTAAGATATAACAAGGAGTGTTAACTGAAATTTATAGACACGTTGATTTGATTTGTCAATTTTATAACTCTTTAATCAGTAGCGGATATAGAAAACACTCAAGGGGGGCTCAAAAGATATCTTGAGTTAAATTCGTGCGTAGGTTTCCGCGGCGTTGTACATGAATACTGCATAGTTCCGGGTTCTCCAGCCGCGTCTGTCGTTCATACTTGACTATAGTTCAACTACAAACGACAGACGCGGCTGAAGAACCCGGGACTTGGCAGTATTCAGATATCTTGAGTTGCCTTTACTTTTATCGTAATAAAAAATCATCAAGTAACAGGCAGAGTAAAAGAAAATTTAACTAAAGTGATTTTACGCATATAAAAGACAATGCCATCTTATGATATGAAAAAGTCACAGTTGTGGTTCTGCCATGCTTGGCAATACGAGCGGACCCGCAAGGAAGGGGCGCGTCCCCCCCGCGCCCCCCAACTGTATCCGCCACTGTCTTTAATACTATTCTTCGCAATTGCAAAGACCATATTGCAAAATATTGGAAAAAAGTGGATCGCATTGCACTCATTGTCGGGGACATTTTTGAACGCCGATTAATATGCGACCGAAGTGGCAACAGAAATCACCCTTCTATGGTATGGAATTGTGCCTCCTCTATGTAGTCCCCAGGGATTGGAGGTACACCGATTATCTTTTTTTTCAAATCTCATTCATTCATACTCGCAGCATACTCAAGGTGAGGCCGGCCGAGTGCGAAAGAGCACCTTCCTTTAACTTTTGCACCCGAAAATCTTCCCACAATACGCTTAACAAATCCTAGATTCTTCAGGGCTCTGCCATAGACATTTCTTACATGTGTTCCCCACGATAGATTCAAAGTTAACGTAATTCTTAGATATTTCACTCAATCTTCACTCCATACTCGATTCTTCACTCAGGAAGATCTCAATACTGCACTCATTTACTCCACGGGCTAATGAAACTTCAGAATGAATTTCAAACGTACGAATAAAGCTTGACGACCAAGATAAACGTTAACAATTCAACCAGTTACCGGTTTATTTATTAACATATTAATCCTACCATAGAGGGCTATATAAGATACCAAATTAATTTGCAACATATGGACAAACATCTCGAATACAATGACAATTGAACAGAATTCAAATTGACTAATACCAAAAACATAAAGTCCGATTCAGCCTATCATAACAAATGAACCTTACGTGGAAAATGTTGACAAAAATTTAAAAAAATATTGAATTTTGTTTTTGGGCGATTACTTATTTCAAAAGGGCAGCATTTTAACACAGAATTTCTCGTCAGGAAAAACGAGATAGATCAAACTGTCGCCCTTTCAAATGAGAAATAGTCCATGAAACAGAAAAAAATCCAAGATTCTAAAAAGAGGTCCCGCGAAAATCTAAGAAAAAGCTACATCAAGTTGAAATCAAGTACTAGCTTTGAATTGCGTCCTCAATAAAGAAAGCTATATTTTAGCACGGTGATATTTTCAAACCTCATTATGAACATACTCGAAAATACAGACGTGAACCTGAAGAGGGGAAAAACAACAATTTATCTTGAAAAATAAAGAAATAAGGCAGGGAAACCTCATATTTTCCTTCCGTGTTCGAAACAACTGAAACGTTTTTTCTTTCAGGTTTGCCACAAAGGTAAGTACTTTCAAAAGTAAAGTGTATTAACATTCGCAAAAGGCACTAAGAGTACACGAAACCGTAGAGCGAGCGAAGCAAATAAAAAAAACAGCATTTTTACCCATTAAAATTAAAGAAAATAAATATGCAGCCGCTTGTTAATTTTGTGCAGGGTAAAAATTATAACCTCATCTCCATTATTATTTTACATTCGCCGTACTTCACTCCAAAACGATACATTTGACCTACTTTCCCATAATAATCTCCAACTCATCTGAAGTGATATGGTTTTCAATTAAACCACAATTTAAAAATAGTAATGCAAACATTGCCGTATACATCGCCGCTACAATTTTGGGTAGGTCTCAACTTCGCTCAATACCCGAGCCACTTTTAATTCCGATTTAGCGTCGGATGTATGGCGTGCGTGTCATTATATGGGACCTTTCACCGATACGTCCAAAATCACAATTTTTTGGAAAGACCTAATACAATACCAGTTTAAAATTATCCGGGCAAGTTTCTTCATATCTGGTTAGCCGCAACATGAAGCTGCTTTAACATTGAGAATGCCAGAAAATGTTTGCAACATTAAGATATGTTACAAGAGATTTGGGATAAATTAGACTGGTAGGCTTCGATGGAAGAACTCGTCAACTTCCGTTTACACCCGACGCAAAATTTTAAGGAGACCTTATAAAATTTGGCCCTTTAAGCACGAAAAAGAGGACTACTGTTCAGATGTATACGATGATAATACCTCAAGGACTACGGCGAATCAAGTAAACAGCATGGGAAGCGTTACCCAACATGCCACAAAATAAGAGCCACTTTTAACTCCTATTTAGTTTCGACTATGTGGCGTGCGAATCGTAATATCGGCCCGTTCACCGCCACGTCCAAAATCACCTATTATTTTCTAGAAAGATCTCATACTTTATTAGTTCAAAACTTTGTGAGCTAATTTATTCATACCTGGTAATCAATAAATTTTCGATACGCAATAGAGTATTTGCACGTTTTTGGTGAGGCCTGTTAAAAATATCAGTTTGGTTTAATTAAGCAAAATTCCAACTCCTACAGTCGTACGACCATGGGCGAATTTGTTATTAACAAATAAACATTCCAAAATCAATGTTGCGCTTAAAACACTACGCCGCCATGCCAGACGGCTTGTGACGTCAATCCCCATACTCAACTGACTGCAGTTCCTCCGATCATATGCGATTGATGGAAACCTTGTTTATTGTTGTTTACGAACACTGAGGTGAATCTGACGGAATAAACCATCTGTCCTACTATAAATTATTGGTATATTTCGTACAACAATTCTTTAAGTTCGCAGCCATGAGCGAAGATAGATTAATGGCTTGTGGGACAAAATTCCGGAATGAATATTGTTTTGTTCCGATACGTGGGAGCACCCGTGTTTCTACACCGAACAAGATTTTTGTGGATGTTCCCGATAAGCCTGAACTACGACGGAAATGGTTATTGGCAGCCCGGAGGGATCTTAAGTCGATGCCATTAGTACACACAAAAGAGTTTATTATTCCATTCAGAAAGGAGAGACTAATGCGTAATACTGAAGCATATGTATGTTTGAGATGCAGTTATTCTTGTATACAAACGGCCGTGTATTCATTGATGATATACATTGCATATTTTTTCACTTCGGATGCTTACTTTCATTATGTATGCTTGATGACTATGGAAAAACATAATTGGTAACGTCAGTATTTTAAGCATTTATACTCGAAAAGCAGATATAAACAATGTTGGAGTGGAAAAGGAAAATTTAAAGAATTTACAATGCAGTAAAGAATCGTAAAGAAAATAACGTTACGGTAAATGTATAAATGGTACAAATTTGATGCATTGCAAATACCTACATGCGAGCAATTAGTAACACATTTTTACTCCTAAAATGTTATAGTTGAGGAAACACAACAACCTGCCTCCCTACATTTAAATTTTCAAATATTGACAGCATAAAAGTGCGGAAACATAGGGAAAAATAGTTTACTAGAGGTGTTAATGAATAAAAAACTATGCAAAATTACCCTTACTTGTACTTATTTATTGCTCATCATATCACAAATAGCACTACCACGCACACATTTCACGAGCTGTCTTTTTAATACTTATAATCAGTATACGCCGAATCAACTGTTTCAATGAAGAACTTGGCTCACAATAAATAAAAAACACTATTATGTAACACTAATAAAGCATAATTATCGGTTTTCCAATCACTCTGCACACCACACTAAAAGAATTTGCACTCCTTGAAATTCGTAACGATTCTTCACATCTCACTTCCCACACATCACTAACAACTTAGAATCAGTTTACGTTATTTCACGTTAACATTGCGAAGACAATTAAATGAATAGTCTGAAACAAATTACCTACTAAACCCGTTATTGTAACATCAAAAAACTTAGAATTTCACTATCACTCCTACCGTAACCAAAATATGACCAAAACAATAACGAACAAAAGCGCAACGAATATGCGTGAAATGTAAACACTGACTAAATCTCAAAATGAATTGGCAATAGGTTTAATACGTAATAAAATCAAACAGAACTTAGAAGCGAACAAACGAATGCAAATTAATACGCGTTCGATGTATCCCTAAAGCACAACTAGTCCAAATATGAAACATCCCCTTCGCAATAGTCAGATACCTTTGATCGAAATGCATACGGTTGGTTGAACCAGCATGGAAGAAATAAATTCCTCGAAGATGTTACATTCACAACTCACTTCACTCTTTACTTCATCGTCTATATGCAATCGAGTTAGAGACTTAATTGTTGGATGAAACGCTTCACGAGTCTATTTTCTCCCAACTCGGGAGAAAATGAAGTTACAGACCTTACAAAAACGAAGATAGGCCCTAGGTATACACCGATCACGAAGGAGTCAACGTCTGCGAGGTTATTTGAAGAAGCCTTAACGAAACCAGGTTCCATTTTGCAAATTTACTTGCAGAAAAATGAAGAAATATCGCGTAAAATACGTGAAATATAAGTTATTCGTCAATGCTCCCGTCTGCTTGCAACTATAATATGGGAGATGACGTCACGTAACGAATAGCCAATTACAGGTCGTTTTACCCTCCAGAATTTCGATGCTAAAACAAAGGTTATTAAAACTTAAATAATAAATTAATAACAAAACACATGGAATTTTCATTAAACATATGAGAACTTCAAACATGTATGCACTAAATGGAAAGGCTTTCATGCTTATTCCTCACCCATGCAAACACTCTATTACCAGCCTTTTCCCTTGAAAAAGCGATCGGTATCGGTTAGGAAACGCCCGGTTCAACGTAACCAAGGGGACTGCATAGAGGAGGCCCAATTCCATCCCATAGGGGGCTGACTAATGCTGTCATTTCGGTCGCACTTGCATCGGTTTTCAAAAAAGCAATGAGTGCAATGCGATCCACTTTTTTTTCCAATATTTTTCAGTATAATATTTGTAATAGCGAGGAATAGCATTGAAAGGTCATGAATTCCATAGATCACTAATTTTGTGAACCCATTAAAATGCGCGGTGGGTGACAACACATTTGGAGGCGTACTTGAGGATCCTCTTTTGTAATATTCGTGAACGCATAGTGGTGGTAAAAAAATAGAGCCACCGAGGTATTCTTTAGAAAGATGAAATTTATGCGTTTGCAAGTGTTTCTTTCTACCTGATGAGTGCATTGTAAATTTCACTACAAATCTATCAATGAGCACACAGCGTGGCCCAGAAAATAGAAGTCATCCTTTGCAAATGAAATCAACAAAGAGAAAACTGAACACTCATCGCTCGGTCGAAAGAATAGAGCCACTCAAAAAATTGGTTGAAAAACTCAAACAAATCAACAAAAAAGTTCTTATAATTCTTCAGTACTTTGTAGGAAAACCCTTATTTTTCAAAACAGTCTTAATTCTTCTCAGTGGCGTAACTATGGGTGGGGGGGGGGATGAGGGGATGTATCCCCCCACCAAAGCCTCAGAGAAATCAAAAAATTATTTGAAAATCTTGTCTGGATTCGATATATAATAACTGCACCTGCTAAAAGTTATATTTTGATGATGACAAGTTTTTTTAGAGCCGTCAACTTTCTTTTCAACGCTGTTCCATAATTTTTCAATAGGATTCAGATCAGGTGACTACAGTACAGTATATAGCCCAAAAACACTTATTAACCCGTTCAGTACCCACAAAAGCTTCAAAAACCAGACAAAATTTATCAATATGATAGAAAAGTAAACCAAATAGGGACTATCAAGAGGTAACATTAAATTATCACAGAACTTTCACAGGATATGAATGAGAGATCGCAAAGTATTGTTCAGTAAAAACCTATTGCGAAGGAAAATTTACGATGCAGAAATACATTTATCACGCTTTACGGCATTCACTCCTAGATGGACTTGAGAAGTGACACAATATTGGCGAAGTTATTTTGCGGAGTCAAGAAATGCAGCTATTTCAGCACCTCGCAATACAGCGAAGCGTGCATTAATGTGGTAAGGTCGATGGAATGCCAGACATTGCATGGGGGCAGAATGCGTTACAATAGAAGGAGCCGCCTAATCCATAACCCAGGGTGAGCCTAAGCAGCCTTAACAGGACAAGAATTTACGAATTGAAAGCGTGTGATAGCTTAGTTGAAAGAACATCACATCAAACGCTTTCGACAAGTCACTGCTGGAAATAAGCATATAGGTAGAGTACTACACACCTATGAGTTATTATAATGTTTCAATCATTCAATGAAATAACCACCCACACCATATAAATATGTATGACCGTACTTCCCATAAAAGAATTCCTTTTAAAAAGCTAATCCAACCAGAAAATGATAACAAACCACAACAGAAATATGTGTCATCAAAAACCTAGCCTCACTTCCGACAGTAAATATCATCATCATCACTGGTCAACAATCCTAAGATTGGTTTGACGCCGCTCTCCACTCAATTCTCCCATCAGCTAATCTTTTCACACCTACATAATTCTCCTCTTTCACATCCTTCTTTACCTGTTCTATGTATTTTATTCGAGGTTCTCCTTTCCCGTTCTTGCCATCAACAATCCACATGTCCCTCGACGATTGTCTTCATCGGGCCATCGTGTCTCAAGGTATGGCCCATAAGGTTATTCCGTCTTCTTGCCAAGATGTATTCAACGGTGTTCGGCGAGATGTTGTGGAACATAATGATACAATGGTAAATGAAGAGCAAACTTAGTGCATGTCCACAGTAATTTTATTTGGTACGACGCGTTTCAGCGACCTTACTTCGCTATCATCAGGTACAAAATGCCATATTTTCGTCAAGAAGTCACATATATATACAATCATGCAAATGGGAGGGGTATATTTATGAGTCGGCGGAAGTGGGAGAGGGTTTGGGGAGGGTAAAGGATGGGGGAAGGGGGTGGGGAGGTGGTTGGGATACGTAAGGATTTGGGGTTCGGCTGAAGGTTTTGAGAGGGGGGAGGGCTAACAACGGGGAATGACTCAGGAACTCAATGTCATTCAAAAGATTTTCCTTGCGTTTTCTCCTCCTGGTAATTTCCCATTGCTCGAGTGCGTCGAGCCGACGTCCTTTTCCTTCGATTTAAATTCTGTTTTTATTCCCTAGTGACGCTTAAAAAATTATTTGACAAATCATTAGATAAATTGGACCCTCTTTTAAGATCCGGCATCTATGCAATCAGCTGCGACTCATGTGATTCAACATATGTAGGACAAACTGGTCGGAATTTCAAAGTAAGGACAGCAGAGCACAAAAGATGTTTTGATAAGAAATACACCAAATCCCAGCTAGCTACTCACCTTATCAACGAGAACCATTCATGCAGTTTCCAACCTAAAATACTGGCCTTCGAAGGAAAAGGAAATCGGCTCGACGCACTCGAGCAATGGGAAATTACCAGGAGGAGAAAACGCAAGGAAAATCTTTTGAATGACATTGAGTTCCTGAGTCATTCCCCGTTGTTAGCCCTCCCCCCTCTCAAAACCTTCAACCGAACCCCAAATCCTTACGTATCCCAACCACCTCCCCACCCCCTTCCCCCATCCTTTACCCTCCCCAAACCCTCTCCCACTTCCGCCGACTCATAAATATACCCCTCCCATTTGCATGATTGTATATATATGTGACTTCTTGACGAAAATATGGCATTTTGTACCTGATGATAGCGAAGTAAGGTCGCTGAAACGCGTCGTACCAAATAAAATTACTGTGGACATGCACTAAGTTTGCTCTTCATTTACCATTCTTGCCAAGGTTCTCATGAGGCTTCCCTTCTCTCCTTCTCTTCTTAGGACTTTCTCATTACTAACTCGCTAGATCCATTTGAATCTCATCACACTTCTGTAGCACCACATTTCGAAGGCATCAATCCTTGATTTCTCCGCGGCCATGTCCATGCCTCACTCCCGTAGAGAAGCATATTTCAAACATAAGTTCAGATCAATTGATGGCACATATATTTAGTTGAATCTGTTATAATTAATAATAATAATTAATCCCCATCTGGAGAGCCTGGAGGGGACAAAAAGGTATAAAGGCATAAAACTATAGAAAGACCTGCTTTTTCCCCTCATACGGTATCAACTCATCCAAGCATTGCCGGCATTAAGAGGAAGACTAGCGATCTTACTACCGCAGCGGAAAGGTTAATCAAGAATGCATCGCCAAGATATAATTATTTTCCGCGGAAATGATCAATTTTCTCCCCCCTTCATTCTCCCACGAGGATGTGCGATCAAGCGTCACCTCGGAAAGGGTTTCCGCCACCTCCCCCTAGGCATTAATCACAAAGGAAAACTACAATATCCTACTGAACCATGTTTAAAGTCACTTCAACGTGATTTCATCCCTGTAGAGTATCCCATTCCCTTTAAGCTTGATCAGTCACGTTAATGTCAATCTTACGAGTCTTAAAATAGTTCTGTTATATTTTCAAAAAACACTTCATATTTCAACACGCTATGGTCACCATGGTAAAATATCAATTATTCGACAAAAATACCTGCCAATGACTGCTCAATTAATTCATCCATCACAATAAATATGACACGTGGTAGACGTTGATGAGTATCAAGTACGTTAATATTTCTCTGAAATGCGCATATTTTTCCTAAGCAGCAGGAGGCATTCGATTTTTTCGGTATTCAGAATTTAAAAAGTGGAAAAAATTGGAAAAAAGTGTCGTGAAGTAAGAACAGCATAATAATTGCCGGCACTTTACATGGTATCCTTTCCCTTTCAAGAAGGAATTATGTTCTGAGGAAATACAGCCTATAGTAAAATACGGCCCTGCACACTCACCTCTTTTAAAACATTATTATTATTGTTAACAGTTCACCCAACTCAAAGAAAAACTCGAAAATAGGAGGGTTGAAGTAATACACCACATTCTGGGAAACCCTCGTAAAAAAAACCGAAGTAACCATGAAATTTCATCCCAGACGAATTTCAGGCCAGAAATGTATCCTCCTAATTAACTCTTGACCGCTGGTGAAAGGGGGCCGGGAAGATTTGCATCCAGCGTTGCATAACTTATGATCACCAGACGTTTCCATCGATTTTTCAGTAAAGTCGAGAGCGTGCATCCCCTTCCTTCCAAAATATCCACGAACCTTCACGCCGGGCAGCGAGTTCATACCCACTCGAAACAATTTCAGCTCACCTCGGACTGGATTTTGATGATAAAATGAAGGGAATTTGAAATTTAACCATAAGTTCCGAATGGATTGAAAGTTGAGGCGCTGAAGATGAAGTATTGAGACTCTTCCCCAATTAAAAGTTATCCGATCAGAATTTCATTTAAAAACTTTTGAACTATGAAGTGCGAAACAAAATGCCGATTTTTTTCAAGAGAAATTTTGCCTGAATTCCTGATTAAAATAGAAAAGCAAAAAACTTCAAAGAATTCCAATAGAATTTGTGATCAAATAGTGATAAGCCAAACGTAAGGAACACAATAAATATACATCCTGCGAAAGAGTAACGTGAGAAGAGGAATCTCATGACGGTATACAAAAGGGACACAGTAAACGTGAACAAATTAAAAGTGAGTTACAATTAGTCTTATGCTATATAGGCTTGTGTTTTTAGGCTCATTTTCCTGCGTTTGACGTCCATGAGTCCCATCACATGGTTGACATTGATTATTTCAACCTGAAAGAGGCTGGTGCGATAAATAAACAAGCATTTGCTTTAATATTTCTACATATAATTATTTATTTGAATAACGGCCATAAAACGCATTTCCGTGCTATATTTATGACAATTCTATCTGAAAATCCGTATTTGTAGACAGACTCTAAGGCAGTATTTGCCTGAGCACAGTGACATGTTGATTGTACTACAACACTTTACAAGGTAGTTTTGACAAAAACCTCATATAAAGTTCTTTAAGCATAAGAATCACCTTACAAACAAAATGTAGGCACTTTGCCGTACTTCATTTTCATTTATTAGCAAAAAAATAGCGTAATTCAACACTAATCATATTAGTTACATAATATTCGCGCCGCGTCCGGCTCAGATAGCTGATAAGAGAATTAATTTACATATATAAATTGAACTGTAAAAAAATTGTGGAGTCTTATTACCCTTTTTAATTTCCATGGATGCAGTCTAAGATGACACCATTTTTTCTCAAAACGTCCAGGAAAATAATTTGTTTTGGATTGCGCGTTTGCGAACCTACCACTTCATCATACAAATCTGAGCTACGTCGATATTTAAGATATGTTTTGGTCATACAACAGGGGTAATTAGTTGAGCGCTTAGGAATTTATTTCCAAATAAGTTTATCTCGGTGTGATACATTATTTACAGATGCATCTTTATAAACTTGATGACAGCTCGTCCCAAATACATAATCATGTTTACTAACGCATAATATTAAAAAAGAAACGTAGCGCATAGCAAATTGAATTGTTGTGACACCTCACACTCTGCCAAACACTGAGTTAGCATCGGGATATCGGGTTGGTATCATTTTATACTCAGTGAACCACATTAAAGAAACCAGTGCCAATTCTAATACTTTCTTGGGACAAAAATCGAAGAGAACGTATTATTCCTTTATTAGTCACTTCTTTGAATGAGAATTTCTCTGATAGAATGCGTCAAACCAGAATCATCATCCATACACTGCGTAGGATGAGAACTGCACAAACTATAGTAAAATTAAACACTGAACTTAAATTCACGTCAGTGCACCAATAAATATTTAGGGGTCAAAAGCGTTCCTACCAAACGACGTAGTACGTCGGTTTCAGGGCCATTTTCCCAGCATCCTTTCAGGAAACTACCAATACATGTATACTCAAGGGATGTATTTCAAGAGCAAGAACCCTCATAGGGAAGGAAGGATTATTGGGCAGGGGCGTATCCTTCATCAACGTTGTTACCCTTGGAGCATCCTCTTGGGTGTTTTTCAGGAGTGAGGTTTTTTACCCTTTCTTTATCATAAATTATGTAGTATACACACTGTACATAGACTTACATTACACAGCCATAAAAGAACTGACTAAGAACAATGACAGTAGGGCATGGGTGCTCTCATGGCCATTGTCAAGATTCTAACAAGGATGAATATAACATAATATGCAGGCCCAAGACGCTCCACGAAATTGCAAAAGATCACGACATTAATCTTTGACGGAAGGAACTCAACATCTGCCGTTACTTGCGTTAGGAGTGGAAGGAAGGGTTACCAAGGATACGGAAATGCGAGAAATCTAATTATTTACGCTGGATTTGCAATAGTATTTAGTGGAACAAGTAAAGAAGGAAGTGAAAGAGAAGAAATACGTAGGTGTGAAAAGGTTAGCTGATAGGAGAACTTAGTGGAGAGCTGCGTCAAACCAATCCTAGGATTGTTGACCAGTGATGATGATACGGTTAATGATGGCGACGGTTATAAATAAATCCTCAAAATTGAAACACGCAGCTCCAATGATTCCTAGATTTGGCACGTTCGTGAAACATTATGGTATGCCTATGTTCAAGAATATTATGAATGGGATGATTCAATTGAGCGGGTTGCAAATCGTTGAAAACAAAACGTCAACCTACAACGGGGTCAATCCTACAACAATCCTATAACACTTAACACAATAGGAGACTCATATAAAATTGTCGGTCATGTCAGAGACTCAAACCGGGGTACCGAGCAAACTATAGCCACCGCATCGACCACACTGCCCTTATGAGTGAAAATTCAATCCGAACGGAAATTAGGTCAACGACGGATCAAATAAACTTCAGCAACGCCCACGCGAGAATAGCACTGTGCGCAGTGCAAAATAAGCAGGGATATGAATTCCAGGGATGGGAAAAAAAGATGCCCCAAGCGAATTTCGGTTGCCCGGGGCGACCGCCAAACTTGACATTTTCGAACGCTGGTTGGTCTCCTTGACGCGGAATCAATTTCGCACATCAGGTCAAAAGGGGGTAGGGAAACATCAACACCCCTGAATTCCCCCAAAAGAACGTAGATTGCGCCACGGTACACGCTAAACGAGAGTAGGGAAGGCAGAGGCAGGCAAAAAAAAAACTTGTGTTGTGGAGATGACTCACGTCTGTTACATGGAGACAGGCATGCGCACATGTCTCGCGATGCCACCTACGTCTTACCACCGTTTCAGACCTACGCGAAGCATATTTTTGCTCAGAAGGAAGCTGAATTACTGAAATTAATGATGATAAAACGTCTCTCCCTCCCTCAGATTCCCACGGTACATGAGAACGCTGAGAATTCCCATCACTGTTTCCTCCCGGAGTACCGTTAGATGCTTAAACCGAGATCTTGCGAACTGGGAAATGCTTACGCTTGCAATCGGGGTATCACAAAAACAGCATCGCGTCGGGCCACGACGAAATAATACGTGGAACATCACGCAAGAGAATGACACACACTCGGTTTAAAAAATCAATAGGCATGTATAAAATCCCCAGACTTGTGTCTGCAGCTATGACGACCACGATATCTCGATCACAAATGCACCACAACAAAATAGAGCATCTCGCGCAGGTGTACGCGAACACAACACATGAAATGAACGTTTTCCCTCGAATAAAGACACCAATTCTTTGATCCAAAATCTTTAAAAAAAACTTGAGTGTTCCTTCAGCTAGTACTTGACCGATGTGTGCGGTTCGAAGGATAGAAATCAAGGGTGGAAAAGATCACTGGACAGGTAGACCAACACGAAAAATGAACAGAGAACAGACATTTTTCCTGAAATGAAGGCACCAATGGATCGATCCAAATTCTTCACCAGCATTTTCTGTTATCTTTACGCGTGTAAATAAACGACGAGAGCAGTTCGACGGATAAAAACCACGGGTGAAAAAAAATAGCTCGACGTTTGCCGATGATCACAGCAGAAACTTCACCTTTTGATGTCTATCTTGTAACAGAACACGAATCAATTCTCGATTGAAAACAAAGTCAGGTCACAATTGACTAGGTAAAATGATATTCCTGCTTGCTGATCGAGAGCTACGGAAAAAATGAAGGTAATTCCGAGCCGGGGCATGGACCGCTGAAGGTGTAAGCTAATTATTCCGGCCAATAATCAAACCCCAGAATTCCGCACTGGACATTTTCACGGACCATTGCATTGCATGTCTTGTAGGTAACATAACAATGAGTCTACCTCTTGTAGAACTGTAGGTTGGGACAGCGAGACGGAGATCAGCGACTGAAATTTTTGGTGTCACAGCAGCAAAGGGATGAACACAGAAACCATTCCCATCTCCCGACGGTTAAATGACAGCTAGGATAATGGGCCGAAGTCATCGGCATATAAATTTCCCGCTGTGTACGAGCAATTTTTCGGACGAAGACACGAAACTGAACGGCTGTATTTACCTCAACTATGCACACAAAAAATCTTGAACACAAGCAGCAACTACAACTGGCGTCAATAAAAAGGGAAGTAGAAAAAAAGAGAGTTGGTACATACCTTTGTGTACAATTCCTTGGTTGTCATGTCCTACACAGGTTTCGTTCTGCACTGTGCACTGCAGAACGATAAGAAGACATTCACTTTGATATCACTGTCAGATTTTGGCGTAATCCCACTGACCCACATACGCTACCTATGATACACTACCTGAACTAAAGGTGAAGCGGCATACAGCTGACTCCATGCCCTTCTGCTCTGCGCAGGTCAATAACAACAACCAGGGTTGATTTTGAGCTGTAGTACTTATTTTCTTCCCTAATAAAGTTTTACAAACAACTACTCCAGCTCTAAATTGATTTCAGACGTTTTGAACGATATTTTATCACATAAAATTATATTTTATCGGATATTGCGATAAAAGAAAAAAATAATTTCCCTCAACATAAATCAAATGGAAACCACAATTTTGGCACAAGTAATTACTTCGCCAGCTTCAAAATTTTTTTACTAATTAATAAAATCCATTGGTAAATATTATATTTCATAGAAGGTTGACATACAAAATTTACAATTCTACTGGTTCAAGTCCTTCGATTCGGAGAAAACAAAAGAATAACGAAAATGACAGGTGGAGCGCAGTGTTCAGTGTTTATCATTTTGTGTGTTTAGAAATGTACTATTTACATCTGAGAAATTATACTTTCTAACTGTGTGTTAGATTTTATTAAAATATCTCCGGCATGGCTGACGATAAAGAACCTGAATGTGTTAAATGCAAGTCAAAGACGACATCGATATGGTCAAAATCAGAAAATGGTGAAGTTTGTAATGAGTGTATGATTGCCGATGCTGTTAAAGAAAAGGAGGCCCTTGTAAGTGTTCCTAAACCTCCTGCTCCCCCGGAGCCGAGCACTGGACCGAAATTGGCCACAAGGAAAAGCACGAGAACCACCAGAAACTACAAGACTAGGCTAAATCCATATGCCTTACCGAAACCTCCCAAAGGAAAAGGAAGAAGAATTATATTCAAGAAAAGCGTAAGGATTAATTTTTTTAGAAAAATTAAGAATTTTCATTGTTATGAAATGAAATATTCTGGAATTTTAATGAATAAATATGGTCGTTTTATGTTGCAGACAACAAAAGCACCGTCTGCAGTTGTGACAACAGTGACTTCTGATTACGTTTTTTATAAGGTATGCACGGATTGAGACAGTTTTCTTCAAGCCTCATTGTGACCTTAATCATGATATTGTCTAATTTTGTTGTTTAAAGCTACCACTGACATAGTATTGAGGTTTGTGGTCCATACCTTGATTTCCAATGGTATCTGCTTATTGACCTGATTATTCATGAATTCCTTCGGCCAAACCAGTCTGTTCTAATATCCCTGATTTAAGCATTATTTTTGTATTTACTAGCAATATGTGTATTTTTCTCAGAAATAACCTCTCAGTAGAACCAATACGGCTGGGAAGATTCCCGAATGTTTCTAGTTTTATCGTTGCTGTTTGGCTGTCTCTTGCGTATCGTTCAATTATCGTTTTTTTGTTGATGTTTTTGAATTAATAGACACACACGAATGAACAGTAAATAAATTATTCACTTGGAAGTATAACTTCCTGCAAAACGTCTTTTTGGGAATTTAATAACTTAAAAAGATAAAGGTGCAATTTAATATACGTGAGATAAATTCATATCGTCCACTACAAGGTTGAAATAACTACTCTTACTTGGCATGAAATTATCATGTCTTTCGCCTAATTGATGTTCTTTTTCAGGGAAGTTACATTCAAGTGGGAGATATTGTGTCAATGAGAGATGAGGATGGTGATATTTATTATGCACAAATTCGAGGACTACTCCAGGATCAGTATTGTGAGAAAAGTGCAGTGGTAACATGGCTCCTTCCTACGAGGGTAAGCCCACACCCAGAAAAGGGATTTGATCCTTCTACATACATCCTAGGTAAGCAACATAAAGATACAGGCTATGCATTGTGATATAGGCTACATGGAAATGTTATGCATTCTATGAAGGTATATGTGGTACATTTTAATGCAACTATGAACATTAAAATTGTCAAAATAAGCTGTACTTATAACTTTTCTTTGCTGAAGTTTTTGCTGGTCATTACAGCTGTTGATGATGCTTCTTTGGGTGTGTATCGTGTACTTTTTGAGTTTGTTGCCATTACCATATTGGGTTTTCTGTTGGAATTCCCTCAGAAAAATTGACCAGGAATGGCCACAAAATGTTGGGCAACAAACCAGTGGTGGATACGTATTGGGGATGTGCCCCCCCCCCCTGGTGGGGCCGCCCTCATTGCCGAACATTGCAGAACCACAATTGTAACTTTTTCATATCATGAGATGGCATTGTGTTGTGTTAGTGTATGATCAGTTTAAATCATACTTTCTTAAACTTTGCATTTGACTAGATAATTTTTCATTACGATAAAAGTATAGGTAGCTCAAATTACTTTATTCGCCCCCCTCCTTGAGTGTTTCCTGTACATATCCGCTACTGCAACAAACCCATTAAGTATGTGAGGCACACCCGAAGAAACATTATCAACAGCCATAGTTCAACTGCTTTTCACAAAATTTGGTGGCTCTAGTGATGATGCTATTGAAATTTTAATTTAAACTTGAAGGAAAAGTAAAGGAGGCTGTTTACAATGGTGTTTTGCAAAATTTTATGCTTGTTATCCAAAAGTTCCCCATTCTGATAAAATATTTTTTTTTTCAAATTACATGAAAGAAAGGTGGGAATTTTGAGTCATTTTCACATTATGGGTTGCCTTCTTGTTATTAATTTGGTGATATCTTCACTTTAAAAAAAATGCTAAACAGTTTCAAATGTAGCTGAGTTTGGATTGTAGCAAATTAATAACTATCCATTTTGAAGTGAGCACTTAATGTCACAACTCTTCATTGCCAGCCAACAAAAGCAGAAGTTATCAAAATGACCTTACTTATAACCAGGTAGATATTCAGTAAAGTCCAGTGAAATGCTGTTGACGATTCTGATTGATAAAAATTAACTCTGTCCAGTTTTGTCCCCTGGACAGAGATTATCCTTAAAGAAGTTTAAGATGATCTTTAACAACAAGGTTGCCTTTATGATAATGGTACCGCCTTGATGGTGATGAATATGGATTGTCTAAAAATTTTTCAGACTCGCTCATTGATGGCTGGATGACTCCTAATTTTTCTCAAATGTTATGTCACTGTTATCAACTGCTACTTTACACTTCAAGTCATTCTCATCAGAAACTGGGTGTTGCATATAGTTTGAATCAGTTTTGGATCAGATTGTGTCAGAAATGAAAAAAAATGTAGTTTTACAGTACGATAAAATTCTTTGTTGAGGCGGGCTACATGCAAGTGTAAGCAGGGTTCCCGCTCAACCGTGAAAGCCTTAAAACAGTTAATAAGCAGTGAATTTCGTCTACCTTGAGAAAAACCTGGAAATAGCCGTGAATAGAAACTTCCATATACCTAGGCCGACGACCGAAATTTATCGACAGTCATACAATTACTTAGGGCCTAAATTGTTTAGCATGTTGCCGAGTAATGTAGCAAACTCGGAAAAAAGATGGGGATTTAAATCCGCAGTTAAAAAATGGCTTATGATGTGTGAGGAAGTAGAGTTTCTACTAAGAAAGGTGGGTTAAAAAGTTTACAATAAAAGGTATATTGTATATTCTATGTATGTAATTATGCGTTTATATAAGAAAAATAAGAAAAATAGTTATCCTTGTCCAAATATTTGAAATACGTTTTGTAATAATGAATGCAATCGGCAATAGAACAAATAACTGAATACAAAGAAATTTTACTTCTCATGTGTGCTAGCACCAAACCTATGTAAAAAGTTTAAGATGGTAGCCCCAAAACTACTAAAAGGGGTACCTATATATTCCAAAATATTTAAGTATGTTCTAAAATGTAATATTTGGTTGTAAATGGAATAAATTATATATTATATATTAAAAAAAAAAAAAATTTCATCATAAAACCTTAAAAATCTCTCAAACTTACAGAAAAAGAACTAAAATTGTCAGATCAAAAGAAAAAAAAAGATATTTCAATCATGTTTCAAGGCCGAGCTACATATAGACACTGTCCACGCGTTTATCTCCACAGGTATATTCGAAGTGCAATTATTGGTGCCTTGTGCCATGACGACACATTGATCTTGAGCCTGTGATTGGAAGACCGGCACACAAAGTGTTCATTAACCCTGGGGAAAAATCAGACACTTCTTTACTTCCCTACCTCACTGCTCCCTCCATTTTGCCACTCACAACCTTAAGCTTCACCTAAATTTTGATATCGATAGGTGACGTCTTGAAAAGTAGCACTTTCATTGCTACGTTTGAATTCACGGCGCCTGTCGCGGTTGATAAATTTTTAGTTAACGTGCGGGCGGTGATTGTTACGTCATCAATATTTCTGCCTAAAATGGTTTATCAACAGACTGTGAATTTGACGATATTTAGACCGTGAAAACCTGGAAAAAAAAACGTGAATTTTATAATTTAGTTAGAGTGGGAACCCTGGTAAGTGTGATTGAGAACCTTAATCGTGTCAAGTAACCTACTTTCTTCAATACACATTCTCCGTATAAAAATAAGCCTCTGAGTTAAAATACAGTAACACAGGACTACCATAAATCAATATTAGTTGTGGAGCTTTATCATTCTCTTTTTAATTGCGAATCATAATTCTTGGTTATCAACAACTGATACTTTGTTACTTCCACAAATTATTTATAAAAATTTTCTATGACCAGTTTCCGCGGTTACACCATTATCGAATACAGATATATTTTAAATATTTTCTGTATTTGATGATGGTGTAACAGCCAAAACTGGTCATAATACAGTAAAATCTCTATGCAGTGAACCTCTTTACATCATAAACCTCCATACTTCATACCACCCCTAGGGTCCCCTCAGATTTACATGTAAATTTATGGGCAAACCTCTTCATAGTGAACCTCTATGTTGTAAAACCTCCACTTATCATACCAAGGAGACACCCCCGAGACTGCCACTAACCACCTCTGCAAATTGTACCAAGACAACTAGAGACCATTAATGCAGCCGCGATTACGTACATGGAATGACATTTTCAGCGATAAAGGTTTCACGCTTATTTTTTTCTTTTACACCTTTAATATGCTGCAATTTTCACGTTAACCATTAGTTATGGCCATTTTGTTCCGTATGAGAGTATACCTAACAGTAAATAAGAAAAAAGATATCCAACTATCCTAATCATTTTCAGTGGCTGTTGAATTAAGAGGGATCAGATCAGATTGAGAGTGTTTTCTCTCGAATCAAGGTAAAAATCACACTATAGCGCTCACTTTGTGATGTCATTAAATAATGAATATATGCTCACTAATGCATGCATGTTTATTAAAATGCATAAATATAATGGTTTAAAAGAAAGCAGTGCCTTTCATTTCCAAAGGATATGAAAAATTGGTGCAAAGCACTAAAACCTCTCTATAGTGAACCTCCACGCATCAAATTGCCCAAATTTTGGTCCCCTCCATTACGATGTAAAGAGGTTTTACTGCATGTAGCCCTTCATGATGTGATGTCATTAAATAATAAATATATGCTCACTAATGCATGCATGTTTATTAAAATGCATAAATATAATGGTTTAAAAGAAAGCAGTGCCTTTCATTTCCAAAGGATATGAAAAATTGGTGCAAAGCACTAAAACCTCTCTATAGTGAACCTCCACTCATCAAATTGCCCAAATTTTGGTCCCCTCCATTACGATGTAAAGAGGTTTTACTGTATGTAGCCCTTCCACCACATACAAGCTTCAAGTTTTCACATAATTCTTGGTTTGCGGTATTGGTAAAAGAGTACCTTTCTTTACAACAGTTTGAGTAACTAGTGGCAGTGGGTACTATTATCTGTTCATTTTATCTCTGCGGGTCAGCTTTCGTGAGATCCCGGACACTATCGGAGGGCCTCGCTGAAGGGGGAGGGGCCTCGCTGAAGGGGAAGGGGTAGTACCGAGAGAGAGAGAGCAGGAGCGACCTTAACGTTGCCAAATGTACACAGGCGCCCTAGGCACAGATATTTTGGGCCCGGCGGCGAAACAATGCATACAATGTATAGCTACTTATTTAGAGGGGATTGATGTGGAAAAATAAGGAACAGTAAGTTATAAGTTGGATTTAAATGGAAGACTCGAAGAGCACCAAGAGAACGCGCGAGATTTGGCAACACAGCTAGCAGATTCACGAAGTTGACGCGACGGAGGTCTGAGAGCGACTGAAATTCCGAAGTGCTAGGCCACGCCTACTGTCTGCTGATTGGAAGAGGGAAAGTCACGTGTAGATAAACTTTCCCTCCTCTCACCCTAACTCGGTTAAGCCACACCAGCTCACCCGCAAAGATAAAGTGAACAGACCTTAAGAAAACAGCCATTTTATGTCCCAACAAGCCCATATTTTTCTCCAAACTCAATTAACTTTAAAAATATTTGCAAGGACTATTTTTTTCTTTACCACTTTAGTGGATGCACTTGCTTTTGACCTTCTTTACTTGATCTTTTATTTGGGTTCATGTATGATAGTGATCTGAAGAGGTGAAATATTTATGGGTGAAGAACAGTAAGGATATTAAGGCGTATATGGCCTTGTAGCAGGGGCATTTTGTGGATGTACCATGCACCATGAGTCCAAGATAGGTGGTCCACGTTTGATGAAGAGAAATTTTACACAATGGAAATGACTCTTATTTTAGTTGGTGATTGGAATTGAAATTTGGTGCCAACCTTACCTGTAAAACCATTTTGAATGAAAATTAAACTTTTCTGTATAAAATATTTATTAGATCACTACCATGGTTTCAACGCACTTTGTCATCCTCTGGCATGACACGTGCCTGAGGATGACACTGTGCGTTGAAACCATGGTAGTGATCTAATAAATATTTTATGTGGGAAAGCATAGTTTAATTTTCATTCAATTCGAATGAATTCCATGAAGTAACGCCTCAAACCACCAATTGCAAAACCAGCTCTATATGTCTTAAACTAAAATTTAAGGAGACCAAGGTTATCTAACAGACATACCTGGCATATTCCCTCTGGATTTTCCATTCAGGGGCAGGAATTTCATGGCAACATTTCCCTGTCTTTCTCCTTTTGAAGTTACTTCTTCCTCCTCAAACATGTGCTCCGCCATCTTCTAAGCATACAGGTGTATTTCAAGGAGGCTAAAGGAGGCATAATGGAAAACAACGGATAAACATTGATAATATTGAGAGAAGGGCAGTTGAAGAAAAGTAATTAATTTCTCAAACAAATGGAAAGCAAAGTATTCTACATGTCATGAAAGGGGAAGATTTTCTTGTGAATAAATTGATTTTTAAATTGTATTTTAGTTGTTGCTTGCATAATTCTCTCAGACATGAGAAATTGTGAGTGACATATGACATTTTTACTTTCAAGAAAAATCATTTGAAGGGTGTAATACCTGCGGGTGCAAATCAAAAAGTAAACGCTATCAATCAATTTTACTTTTACTGAGTGATGTCCTCCAGTGCAGTCCAGGAAATAATAAGGAAATCAACCATCCAAAAAAAATATGAGTTGGCAAAGGATATTTTACCACAAATATGTAATAGTTTTTATGTGGAATTGAAGCACTCTGATGTTTATTATGGATTAACTCCTTCTAAAGCCAGTAACATCTAAGTTTGCTGTCATTTTCCATCTTTATTATTCTTCATAATTTTGCGATTATTAATACATACATAGCTAGCTATGAACTTATGATGTCTAAAAATATGTATAGTTAAGAAACATTATTCTGGAATTTCCCTATGCCAGTCTATATTAATGGGTAAAATTTTTATAAAGAAATTTTTTGGAGCATTTCTTACCATGAATGCACGTAATTTAAACACTTTCAAATCTAATCGTGATTTCAGAATGTTACTGTCATCTTAATTAGGAAGCGGTTTGGTTTTCATGAAGTGGCACTGTATCATCGTGGCTAAATATAGTATTATACTTATAGCACATATATCTAATTCTTCCCTTTTTTCCTATCAGGTCCTGAAGAAGATATTCCTAGGAAATTAAATTGCATGGAGTTCATCATGCATGCACCATCAGAGTATTTCAAAGCGAAAAATTCCCCTTATCCAACTGTCAACAGTCGAGGAGAAGGGTGTTTCATATGGACCAGATTACCAATTTATGACAGGAAGACAGAAAAGGAGGGAGAACAGGCCAGCTAAAACTCACTCTTTCCTATTATGTGTGTTAAAGTGTGAAGTGAATGCTAAAAACTGTTATCCACATCCATGAATCAGGTGAAAGACTCCATTATCTTGAACTCAATTTTCATCTTGAGTTTCTCACCTGGGAGTACGAGCTCTGACAGCTTAAGGCTTCAGTATTAGCTATGGAATTGGATCACATATATTTTTGGATATCTTGTAATTAATTTATTTCAGTATTTGTTCCCTGCCCATGTTTTTTGCCTTTTTCAAGAAATAAATATCACTGCCTAGCTGACCGTTTTATCTTTATTTAACTGAAGTCCTGTTTTCATATTCATCACAGATAAAGGCATTCAGATTTTGCTTGAACTTAAAAAGCATTGTAAAACCATTAACCCTTTCGAGACGGCGGAGTTTTCGTCTTAGCATGACTGCTGTACTGAGCCCCAAGAGACTCTTCTTTCTCGTGATGCAGAGCATTTTTGGAGGACATTTGTTAAGAAGGGTCTCGCTGAACCTTTTTCGTCCCCTCCACGCTGGGATTCCACATTATCTCGTACTTGGAGAGTAGTTGTGCTCCCTCCTTTCCGGGTTTACGACCATACCTGCGGCATTGGTTCGCGGTCAACTTATGTATTGCTTATATGTATTTAGCAAATGGATAATTGTTGCTTGCACGTAAATGGCAGACTTTGAATTGAATTCCTCATTTTTTTCTGAGCATTGTCAAATTTTAAAGGAAGTTCTAAGGTCAATATTAACGCATTTAATGCAGCAACGATTTCCATGTTGATTTTTATACATAACTCGAGATATAAGTTAATATTTATCGTAGAATTTCGTTTAAAAATTGTAAACGCAGCTAAAAAGACAAATAATTCAATTCTTAGTTTATTTTTTATGAGAAGTGAACTATTTATAAATATTTATTTCGAAAACTGACTGGATAAACAATTGTACGACCGCTGTCCCTTACCGCTAAGAGGGGTTATAAAAGACGAGGGGTCCGGGTACCTGCTCCCAGATTCCGAGGGTAAATCCTAAACCCCGCAGGGTTGGGTCCCGAGACAAAGACGACGTAAACCGGCGACCGTCCTAAAAGGGGGAGAGCTGTAAAACGTATATATACGGCTTTCATTGTCCTGGCCAGGAAAATCTCACACGTAAATATACGCCCGTCGTCTCCCGGGTCAGGAAACGTCCACACGTATATATACGTGTATAGTAGGGAAAAGGTTAAAATGTAAACAGATTGGCCTCTCAAATACATAGTTCAATACTTGAATACCTCAAAAACAAGAAAATAAGGTGAGAATGTTCCTTTTTCACTTTCAATGGCAAACTGCCAAAGCATTTTGTTTTGAGATATCCTTTATTTCAACATTTTAGAGGCTTTTAATAAAACATTGAATACATTTTAAAAATATATGTACATAATAATTTTCATCAGACCATTGTACGTATTTCATAATGTCGTCCACTACTCCAATCGAATGGCAATAAATCTTTAGTAAATTATTGGGTGGAGTAGCTGTGACAGCTTGGGATAATAATGTGGTGGTTTCCCCATGTCTTCAGCATCACAGTACTGCAGCCATCAAAGTAAATTTTACCTTGCCTGCATTGATATGGGTGTCCCTGTACTGACCACTTTCCCTCTCACCCGGAAGAGCTATGTACTGCTCTCTCCTCCAGGAGTTGGTAAGCATAATTTTTGGTGGCCTACAGTTGCCAAGTCATGGCCACGTCACAGGTTTTGGTATCATTCAAATGGCCCACACCCCATGATAGACTAACACTCCTCAGATAGCTTTTTCATCATGTAAACACGCTAACCTCTAAGGGTGCAATCCAAAATACACTACATTCGCTATCAGACGCTATGGACGGAAGTGCTCCAACACACCGGTCCATAAGGCTACGTTTGCTACAAGAATTTCTTCTCAGACTGGTCAGGAGCAAAGCCAAAAGGGCGGAAATGAACGACGGTGGGCTAACTGGGATTATAAGATCGTAGAGATGGTTTTAATTGCGAATTGAGGCAATTATCGTCATTCAATATTAATGATTATGTTCGAATATCATTAAAATGAATTGTATTTTCCAATATCGAGGTTCCACAAAGTAAACCAAGAAACTTTGGGCTGTATTTCTCACACCTACCCCTGCATACTCCTTCTAAATGAATCTCATTACCCTAGTAAAGTAAAAAGTAGCTATTCTACTGTTTACTCACTTGAAACATATTCACTTATAATGGTTAACGACTATTATTAAGCATTAATCCATTCCAATCATTTTTATATCCTACTTTTCCTCAGATTCTAATTTATGACATGAGAATTGATGTGTTGATATATGTTCTTACAATGCTTCTTATTCTACATACCCCTTTTAATAATTTCAGTTGCCTTCTGAATGTAAAGGCTGCTTCCAGACACATTAAAATTCATTTTGGGGGAGATACGAGAATGTCTATGGATAGACAGTGCTTGCTATATATTTATTTAAATCACAGTTAAATTTACATTTATTTATTGTGCACGCCTAGACCACTACTTGGGTGACCTAGTCACCTTTATTGAAAAAAGGCATCCAGATTCAGCATCCAAAACTGCAGCGTGAGTAATTTCTCCATTGCCTCAGTGCACTCCCTTCGAATTTCCACCAAAAAATGACTTGCTCCTCCTCTGACCCTAGTTTTCACAGGAGCATCTGAAGCGAGACAGGAAACAGGTGTATGACGTTTGCCGTGATGTCACAGACTAACCTGTAGCGCTCCATAGTGAATAACGCTTGGTGGTGCTCTGAAGCATTGGTAGTGTTCAACGGACCGCACCATAAGTCACCTACCCCATATATCTAGAAGTCTATATACCATATTTACTCAGAGAAGACACACACCTTTTTTTCCGGAAATGCCAGTGAAAAAAGTGGGATGCACAGCTTACACGAATCCTCAAAATTATATAAAACCGCTAAAAGTGCAGAGAAGTTTTTTTCCTCACGAGCTGACCCAAAAATGGGGGTGCATGGGATACACGATAAGGTGGCTTACACGAGTAATTACGGTATTATTATACCTAGAGGTCAACCCAACATCTGCAACCTGATGAATTCCCTTGTTTGCTTTCAGCTTAGCCACAAGCATCTGAAGCATTACTTAAATATGCATTAATGTAATAAAGAAGAATTTGAGCATTAAAAATATTTATCATTGAAATGTATAATTTGGCCACAGAGGGAATCAGTAGCAGGGTAAATATGAAAGGAGGAGAAGGTCCGCTAAAAAGGGGGTTATTAATTAGACTTGCACTCCACTTATTTAACACAATCACCACAGTGGCATTGCCAGGAATTTCATTCAGGGGGGTCCAAAACCAGGGGAAAAAATTTTTGAAAAACATGGTACTAAGTAATGGGATTTAAACTAATTTTAACACTTTTATTAATCGAAAAAACATCATTTGTTAAAGAAATATTATGTAAATTCATGATTTTTTCAATATTTTGTTTTCTTTTATGGAGGAGAATAATTGTGTTTTTATATTTTGTGGGGATCCGGACCCCCTCTGTCTATGCCACTGAATCACCAGATAAAAAAATCAGCACATAGCCCCCAAATAAGCCAGAGGGAAAATTGGATATTAACAAAAGCATCAGGAAGTTATCATCGCAATGATGAGTAGAAACATAAAAATGTAATGTTATCAGAATGAAGAAGGGAACCAAAAACTTAAAAGAATTCATACAGGGCTATAGCAAGGCTACTAATAGTGAAAGGGATACAGATAGTATATCCATACTCTTATGAATGAAATAAAGAAATAGGAAAATATTATCGTGGGAAGCAATTAATGAACATGTATTAACAATGGCAATGAAAAACAGAGGCCACCTCAATGGCATAGCGAGGGGGGAGGTCTGTGGGGTCCGGATGCCCAGAAATATAAAAACACAATTTCTTTTCTTCATAAAATATAACAAAACATGAAAAATCATGAATTTACAAAAGATTTCTTAGACAAATGAAGTTTTTTCGATAATGAAAAGTGTTAAAATAGGTTTAACTCCCTCTCATTAGTTACCTGTTTTTCAAAACTTTCCCACCCTGGTTTTGGACCCCCCTGAACAAAATTCCTGGCTACCCTATTGGGCCACCTAATAACTATAATAAAAGTCTATAATAACTATGACAAAAGTAGGGAACTTACAAAAAACACAGAAATACGGAAATAGACCATGAGAAATTTTAGGGAAAAATTCCAGATAGACATAAGATAAAATAAGCGGGAGACCTGATCAAGCAGAAGAAAAAACCAATTTTGGTTCCACATGGAGAAGAAATGAATAGAGTAGAAGTTACAAATAATGGACACAATTTTGCACATATAAGCATCTATAAATATATATGGCAAAAAGAGGCCAGAAAATAGAAGACCATCATTGATTATTATATTTTGAGATGTAATTCTCAATTAAAAAACCATTATGTAAGAGTTTAAAGGGGTGATAGCTACCATCACCTTGTACAAGCTAACATATACACCCTGAGTAAATACAGCAAAAAGGCTAAAATAGAAAAAAAGACCAAAATTTGATAATGAGAAAAAATTTCTGAAAAAATGAGAAAGAATTGTTTATGAAATAGATAAT
This sequence comes from Ischnura elegans, assembly GCF_921293095.1. NCBI lineage: Eukaryota > Metazoa > Arthropoda > Insecta > Odonata > Coenagrionidae > Ischnura > Ischnura elegans. The sequence goes on along the minus strand of NC_060257.1, from coordinate 29,497,649 downwards.
ACACTGATACCATTAACATTTAAAATGAAAGGTAATGATAGTAAGGGAGAGTACAGTGCTATAAATAGACAAATTAACAGGGAGGTCACAGGTAAAGAAAATTAATTGTGGAATAAATGATACCAATACGTGGAGCAGTAATACATGCGGAAGGAGGTCGAAGTTCAGAGGCTTAGAAAACCTTTAGGGGTTGAAAGAAAATACCAAGACTAGGGATAATATGACATATGACACCTAAAAAATGGTTAACAGAATTTTAAGAGCTTTTGGAAGAAAAAATACCACAATTAATGTAAAAGCCAGATTAAAAATACATAGGGAAGAGACTGTAAAGATGGAAATGAAGCAAAAAAATGCCATCTGCAAAACAAAAAAACAGAAAATCACCTGGGTCATTCAATATAAATCTGGTATTCATCACATCTGGCTTACCCCATTAAAAGTAATGCTAAGACAGTTATTTAAAAGGTGCTATTCCTATGGAATGGAGGAACTATTGCATAATATCTATATTTAAAGGAGATTCCATGAGAGGTCTAAAGCATTAGCAGGAAATAACAGCAATAACCAAAATTGTAAGAATATATGTACTCCAGTATATTAAAAAATTTCAATGAAAAAGAAATACAAGAAAAGCAACCAGAGGAGTAATTTGGAACGATTCAGATTAGGAAGGTCTACAACATCTAACTACGCATTCTTTTTTATCTTCTACCGCTGCAGATTTATATTATCAAAGATGAGTGCCCTCCAAGCAGCACACGCAGGATGAATGTTGGTGCATCAGGGCATGGGAGGAGGAGACAGGAGGGGTTGCCGCATGGGAGGAGGACAAGGAGGGGTTGCCGCTCATCTATCCACGATGCTGCATGGTTGTTGGAATATTTTATTTGCAGGCGCACATTCAAATTTGGCATTTTGTTGCTTAACAGTGTCAAATGCACGTAATTTTTTACCTAAATGCATGTAACTCGTCAAAATCTATAGGGAATGACCATAAAATATTAAATTTTTCGATTTTTGACCCTCCCCCTCATAAATGGCATTTGAGCAAGGGTCTGGGGTTCACCAAGAGGTCTCAAAATTTTCAGGCCTTATTTTTGATCAGTCCCACAACTTTTTTTCACTGAGCCAGTTGGATTTAGAGAAAATCAATTTTTCTGATCCACCCTACCACAAACCCATACCAGCACAATGTGTGATGCTATAATCGCCCATTGTTTTCCAAGCACTGTGGACGGTGTGAAAGTATGATTATAAGTGATCAATGAACCACATCATGCAGCCATTGACTCTTTGGTAACTTGAATACTTGGGATCCAGGTGCCGGCCGAGACAACCAACTGAGGCGGCTGACTAACGGAGGCGGCTGACTAACGCAGAGCCTGTGCGTCATCACCTGCCGTTCGCATAAAAGGCCGTGGCCCGGCATGACGGGGGCAGTATACAACTCGACGTCAAGCCTCGATGTAACGGAGTGACAATAAATTGTTGAACCTGGAGTTGGTGTTTTATAATTAAAAGAACACTACATGGTGGCAGCGGTGCCAAGAACGCAGCGGCGAGATCCACATGGCGGAAGGCAACAGCACGTTCGTGCTAACAGCAGGCGTGACGGCGCCCTCCCAATTTTCTTTCGTGGCGGAGGATTGGCCGCGATGGGCGCAACGTTGGGAGAGATACTGGGTTGCGTCTGGGCTGAAGAAGCAGAGCGACGAGGAGCAACTCAACATGCTGGTGTACGTGATGGGCGAAAAGGCGGAAGACGTACTGCTTAGCCTACAGCTGTCAGCAGCGGATAAGAAGAAATACAAGAAGGTATACGAAGAATTCAAGAATCACTACATGGGACGGGTAAACGTCGTATACATGAGGGCGAAATTTAACCAACGCTGCCAGAAGGAGGGAGAAGCAGTGGATGAATTCATCTCAGACCTGTATCGCCTCATACAATATTGCGAATATGGGTCACTCCAGGACGATCTTCTCCGAGATCGAATTGTGGTCGGAGTCTACGACGCGAAGCTGTCGCAAGCGTTGCAGATGGATCCGGGCCTAACACTGGAAGTGGCTCTACGGAAGGCACGTCAGGCGGAAGAGGTGCAGCGCCAACAGGGGCTGCTGAGAGGCACCCAAGGGTCAACGCATCGCGGAGTGGCATCAGACTATGAGGTTAGTGAAGTAAAGAAGAGGACTAAACCAATTAGCGGCAAGCGAGCATCACCAGGGGGATGCAGCGGACAGAGCCAGCACCAGAGATGCGGCAGATGCGGGCGTAGTCCTCAACACGCGTTCGCAACTTGCCCCGCGAGACAGTCAACGTGCCACGCGTGCAGTAAGAAGGGTCATTGGAGAAAAATGTGTAGATTGCGGAAATCCGTGGGGACCGTCGTAGTCCGGGAAGAAGACGACGAAGAAGATATTTATTTCTTGGGAATTGTAGATACTAATGTAGAGCCATGGTGGGTCACAGTCACGCTGAATGGTGTCGATATTAAATTCAAAATAGACACGGGGGCAGACGTAACAGTGATAGGGTCCCTCGTGGTTGAAGATAAATTGCAAGGAATTAAATTAACCCCTACGTCTAAACGACTGGCAGGCATAGGAGGGACGAACTTTTGTGCGAAGGGAAGTTTCGAGGCTAAGCTGCAGTGGAAGGAAAAATTGTGTGAAGAAACAATTTACGTAACTCCCGGGGGCAGAGAGGTATTGCTAGGGAGGCCAGCTATTCAGAAGTTAGGAATATTAAAATGGGTCGGGGTGACTTCCTTACGTAACGGGGCACCGGAGAAAACATTCCCTGCGTTATTTAATGGACTAGGAAAAATGGAGAAGCGGTATGAAATTCGATTGGAAGATAATGCAAGACCATTTGCAGTGACTACTCCGAGAAGAGTGCCAATTCAGCTATGGGAAAAGGTAAAGGAAGAGCTGAAACAAATGGAAGAAGAAGGCGTCATATCCCCGGTTGACGAACCAACAGAGTGGTGTGCACCGATGGTCGTCGTTCCCAAGTCAGATGGAAAAGTAGGGATATGTGTCGATTACACGAAGTTAAATGAAGGAGTAGGTACGCCGAGAACGACACATGCTACCAGCAGTGGATGAAATTTTAGCCCGTCTAGGTCAAACTAAAGTAATGAGTAAACTCGACGCCTGCAGAGGGTATTTTCAAATGCCGTTAGAAGAAAAGAGCAAGAAAATGACGACATTCATCACGCCATTCGGAAGATATTTCTTCAACCGCGTCCCAATGGGGTTGGCGTCATCGGGAGAACATTTTCAGAAACGAATGTCGGAAACATTAGCAGGTTTAGAAGGTGTTGCCAATTTGCTCGATGATGTCCTAGTGTTTGGTGAAACGAGGGAGCAGCACGACGAGCGCCTGGAAGCCGTGTTGAGAAGGCTTCAGGAAGCAGGAATCACCCTGAATTATAATAAATGCAAATGGAGAGTAAACAAATGTCGATTTTTAGGACATGTAATCTCGGCAGAAGAAGGATTACTTCCTGACCCGGAGAAGATAGAAGCTATCCGCGAGATGGAAAGACCCAAGACAACAGAAGCGGTGCGGCGTTTTCTGGGTATGGTTCATTACCACTTAAAATTTTTGGATCACCTGGCAGACATGACACAACCATTACGAGAATTATTATCTTGCAAGGGGAAACTTCCTTGGACTGAAGTTCACGATAAGGCATTTGCAGCGATCAAGAAGAGGCTCACTGAAGCGCCCGCATTGGGGATTTATGATCCAAACAGAAAATGCAGAGTGTCGGCAGATTCGTCATCGTATGGTTTGGGGGCCGTTCTAGAGCAGAACCAAAACGGGGTGTGGAAAGCCGTAAGTTTTGCGTCCCGATCCCTAACGGACACGGAACAAAGGTACGCGCAGATAGAAAAAGAAGCGTTGGCTTTGACTTGGGCGTGTGAGAAATTCACCTCATACATCCAAGGATCCCATTTCATTTTAAGGACGGATCATAAACCATTAGTGCCCTTATTGAGTACCAAACCATTAAGTGATTTATCCGCGAGATTGCAAAGATTTCGCATGAGACTTCTGGGCTACCAGTACACTATCGAGCACGTTCCTGGTAAATTGTTTTATACCCCAGATATGCTTTCCAGAGCACCACTGGCCAGGAGACCACGGGATGAGGACATAATTATGGCAGAAAAGGATGAAGCGATGGTGAAAGAAGTAATAAAGGCTCTACCAATGTCAAACACCAGGCTGGAAGAAGTCAGAGAAAAGCAAGAAAGAGACGACGTCTTAAAAGAGATAAAGCAATACGTTCGTAATGGCTGGCCTGCGCACAAAGAAGACCTTGAGCTGCCCCTGCGGAGATATTATGAAGAAAGAGGATAGGTATCTCAATGAGGGAGAAGGATTGCTTATGCATGGACACAGAGTTGTTATTCCGAAGGAGTTAAGGAAGGAGATGCTCGATAGGTTACATAAAGGTTATCTAGGAATAGGGAAATGTAGGGAAAGAGCACGAGATGCAATTTGGTGGCCAGGAATATCGGCAGACATACAAAATGCAGTTGAAAAATGCGAAGAATGTCTGGAGAGGCGTCCACAGCCCGTTGAACCCCTGATGCCAACTGCAGTTCCGGAAAGACCCTGGATGATGGTAGGAATGGATATCGTAACCGTCCGCAATCAAAACTTTTTAGCTGTTGTAGATTATTTTTCCAGATATCCGGAGGTGGCGAGGTTAACAAGCACTACCGCAGCAGCAGTCATCGGAAAAATCAAAGCGATGTTCGCTAGGTTTGGGATCCCAGAAGTTGTTAGATCCGATAATGGGCCACAGTTTAGAGGAGAAATGTTGGAATTAGCCAAAGAATACAGATTCCGGCTAATAACGAGCAGTCCATTATTAGCGAGAAGCAATGGCCAAGCAGAGTCAGCAGTAAAAATAGTTAAAAACATTTTACTGAAGGAGAAAGACCCAAATTTAGGATTACTTGTCTACAGGTCAACACCCCTGGAAACCGGATATAGCCCAGCAGAGCTGTTAATGGGAAGAAAATTACGCACAAACCTTCCCATTTCTTCATACTCATTGCAGCCATCGTGGCCGAACCTGAGGGAGCACCGGGAAAAGATGGGAATAAAGAAAGCAAAGGCTGCCGAGAAGTACAATAGAAGACATCGAGCTCTACCGCTGCCCGAGCTGAAACCACGAGACCGAGTTTGGGTGACTGATAGGAAACACTACGGGAAAATCGTCAATAGACGCAACGAGCCGAGGTCATACGATGTGGAAGTTGACGGCGGCGTTGTTCGGAGAAATCGAGCATTCCTCGTAGCGGCCAAATCGGTGGCGCAGAGCAGCGGGTCCGGAGCGGGGGAATTCCATCGGGGTGAAATAATGACAAGAAGCGGGCGGGTGGTGAGAAAACCAATATGCATGTGTGAGAGATAAGAGGCTAACACTTTTCTTTCTTGCAGAGAAGGGAGGGTGTTGGGATCCAGGTGCCGGCCGAGACAACCAACTGAGGCGGCTGACTACCGGAGGCGGCTGACTAACGCAGAGCCTGTGCGTCATCACCTGCCGTTCGCATAAAAGGCCGTGGCCCGGCATGACGGGGGCAGTATACAACTCGACGTCAAGCCTCGATGTAACGGAGTGACAATAAATTGTTGAACCCGGAGTTGGTGTTTTATAATTAAAAGAACACTACACATAACTGCATGGTGAGGAGTATGACAATGTGGTTCTACAAGTCACAAAGTGATTTGATGCAGGGGCACAGCAGGAATTAAGGCTGGCAGGGGTTTAGGTACAACTAATACCGGGGTGTGTGGTGGGTGTGCTTCCTTCCTTCCCTGAGCCCCATAACACAGAGAATTTTTTGTATTCACATCAAAAAAGGATCTCTTGGTTGGTGACAGGTTGAAATATAAACCTAACATTTATTAGAAAGAGCAAATAGTAGAAGAGAGGACTATATTGTGTGAAAAATTTGTGCTGCGCAGAATTGTTTCCTTTTGTTGCATGGAATTCTAAGGATTTGAACCCAAGACCCTCCAATGAGTAGCACAATGCTCTAGCCATGAGGCAACCATGCTCCTTTTTTAAATGATGTAGAGTGGTTTTTGTTTGTGGTGAACAAACTGCCCTGTCGATTTCTGAAACAACAATGCCTGTTCGCTGTCCGTTTGAAGTCTGTTGATAGCCTGTTCGAGATTAGTGAACAGGGTATAAACAGCCAACGAACAATCTCGGGTCACTCACAAGTAGGAACAACTTACGAACAGCCTACCAACAGTTTGTACTCTGTTTGCAGCTTGTTCCTTAACAGGCAGGAAACAAGCATTTCGGGAACAATAGTGAACAAGCTTTGAACAGGCAGGGGCCGGTTGGTATTATGTTTCACCGAACAGGGAATGAACAGACAACAGTGAACAAACACTAAACACCCTATCGATTTACGTAAAAATAATGCCTGTTCGCTGTCGTTTGGAACCTTTTGGAGATTTTGAGAACAGATTATGAACAACGCACGAACAATTGTTTCAAGTTTCGGAATTTGGACAACAATTTGGATTAATCCAAATTTAATTGAGTACAAGGAAGTTTGATTGAATCCAAAGAAAATATCATATCTACTTAAACAGTAATTATACACGGTTGAATTCATTATCACGATTACCATCAACCACGGATGACGGTTATTGAAGTGAGCACGCAAATTATATTAGCTATCCGCTCGGCTTACGCACGTTAAATACTTTACTTCGCCAATTACAGGCAGGGGCCGTATGTTTCAGCCAAGGAGTATGTACTCTGTGGTTTCAGCGGACTGGGAACGAACAGACAACAGTGAACGGACACTCAACAGGCAAGGGCCGGTTCATTGTCCGTTTCACGGTACAGGGTACGAACAGAAAACAGTGAACAGCTAGTGAACAGGTTCTCAACAAGGACGGAAAGATAGCGTGGTGCTGCCGGGTGCTGCTACCTACCTATAGAAGATAGCAAACGCAAACAATGACGCCAATAACCGATACCGTTATCCGGACAGTTTACGAGCACATGGTCGACTGTGTTGTGGTGAAGTTGTTGGTTGCGGAGAAAACAGTTATTTATTTGAGTATTATTTAACCTGTGCTAAATGCCCGCAGTGACGAATTAAGTAATTCGGGCATCCATTCAGTGATAGTGAAAGTCGTGAAGTGATATTTGTTCTTGAGTGTGTTTATTTAATAATTTATTGTGTCTCTTAAGTTTTTGAGCAAGTACTGAGATTTGTATTATGCGTATGTGCGTTACGTCGCCAATAAGAACCGACAAACATTGTCAGAGGACTGTCTTTCTTGTAGGTTTGTTTGTGAGAAGTGAAATCATCGTGTTCAAAAATATTCTTTAAAGGCGTGTTTCTCTTTAAAAATCACACGTATTATGTTGACATAGTGCAGAATCCGAGTTGTATTAATTTAAGGAAGTACATATTTCTTTGATGAAGGCATGTGAAATATTTTGTTGGTGTAGTGGTTGTTCTGTTAATGATGACAAAGCTTGCTTTTCTACAACTATTCAAGATGTTTATAACTATAATGGAATATGTGGAAAAGCACAATAAAAGTTTTTCTTACAATCATTCAAATGAATTTCAACTTTTAATTCTATTTTAACATAAATTATCTCTTGTCTATTATGCCCAACTTAGCAACAGTGAACAGTTAAGGAACAAAGTATGCGCATAGGGAGAGAACAGACAAATAACAGTCTTCTCACAGACAAGGAACAGACAAGGCGTTCCAATTTACATTCTACGAACAGTCGCCTGCCTGTTCTCTCTTGGTCAAGGTACAGGGAACTAACAGCCGAAGAAAACAGGCAATGAACTGACAGCGCACAGTCCCCTGCCTGTTCATTGTCTGTGGTCCAACAGGTAAGGAACAGAGAATGCCGCTTTCTTAACAGGGAGGGAACAGACAAGTAACCCTTTTCTCACAGACAAGGAACAGACAAGGCGTTCCAATTTACATTCTACGAACAGTCGCCTGCCTGTTCTCTCTTGGTCAGGGAACAGGGAGCGAACAGCCAACTGACAGACAATGAACAGACTTTATTGTTACAGAAATCGACAGGGTGAGTTCTTTCACCTGGTATGAAAGAAGTCTGTACTACCCATAAATGTAAAAAACATTGTACTTAATGGAGTTCCATTCTACATGAGTGTTACTTGAGCGCCACTACTGGCCATTTTAAAAATCAAAGGATAAAAAATATTCAAGACAACAAAAAAACATGACATATTTTGAGGTAATCATGTAGACACCCATTTTGTTACATTACAAATCAGGATAATTTTGAGAGAGCAAGCTTAAAAAATACCTTAACTTCATGGCTCAACATCTCAATCACTTTCAATACCTTTACATTATTTTTATTAGCAAGGTTAGGTCAGGCCCTATGACACTTAATCAACACTATGTTATTCTCTGGACTTTTGCACAGTAAAAGCATGGAATTTAAAAATGTCAGTCACATAAAAGTTTTCAGCAACATTTCTTAGATTCTAAAATATTGACTCTGGAAATGATAGTATTTAATAAATTTTTTAAAAGGATAAAGTCAATAATATTTCATTATGAAAAAAAATTACCTATGATATGCAGTCAATAGAGAGGAGTTGACTCCACTTCCTTCCCTGTCGATTTCTGAAACAACAATGCCTGTTCGCTGTCCGTTTGAAGTCTGTTGATAGCCTGTTGGAGATTAGTGAACAGAGTACAAACAGCCAACGAACAATCTCGGGGCACTCACAAGTAGGAACAACTTACGAACAGCCTACCAACAGTATGTACTCTGTTTGCAGCTTGTTCCTTACCAGGCAGGCAACAAGCATTTCGGGAACAATAGTGAACAAGCTTTTAACAGGCAGGGGCCGGTTGGTAGTATGTTTCACCGAACAGGGAATGAACAGACAACAGTGAACAAACACTAAACACCCTATCGATTTACGTAAAAATAATGCCTGTTCGCTGTCAGTTTGGAACCTTTTGGAGATTTTGAGAACAGATTATGAACAACGTACGAACAATTGTTTTAAGTTTCGGAATTTGGACAACAATTTGGATTAATCCAAATTTAATTGAGTACAAGGAAGTTTGATTGAATCCAAAGAAAATATCATCTACTCAAACAGTAATTATATACGGTTGAATTCATTATCACGATTACCATCAACCACGGATGACGGTTATTGAAGTGAGCACGCAAATTATATTAGCTATCTGCTCGGCTTACGCACGTTAAATACTTTACTTCGCCAATTACAGGCAGGGGCCGTATGTTTCAGCCAAAGAGTATGTACTCTGTTGTTTCAGCGGACTGGGAACGAACAGACAACAGTGAACGGACAGTCAACAGGCAAGGGCCGGTTCATAGTCCGTTTCACGGTACAGGGTACGAACAGAAAACAGTGAACAGCTAGTGAACAGGTTCTCAACAAGGACGGAAAGATAGCGTGGTGCTGCTACCTACCTATAGAAGATATAACCAATAACCGATACCGTTATCCGGACAGTTTACGAGCACATGGTCAACTGTGTTGTGGTGAAGTTGTTGGTTGCGGAGAAAACAGTTATTTATTTGATTATTATTTAACCTGTGCTAAATGCCCGCAGTGACGAATTAAGTAATTCGTGCATCCATTCAGTGATAGTTAAAGTCGTGAAGTGATATTTGTTCTTGAGTGTGTTTATTTAATAATTTATTGTGTCTCTTAAGTTTTTGAGCAAGTACTGAGATTTGTATTGTATTTGTATTATGCGTATGTGCGTTACGTCGCCAATAAGAACCGACAAACATTGTCAGAGGACTGTCTTTCTTGTAGGTTTGTTTGTGAGAAGTGAAATCATCGTGTTCATAAATATTCTTTAAAGGCGTGTTTCTCTTTTAAAATCACACGTATTATATTGACATAGTGCAGAATCCGAGTTGTATTAATTTAAGGAAGTACATATTTCTTTGATGAAGGCATGTGAAATATTTGTTGGTGTAGTGGTTGTTCTGTTAATGATGACAAAGCTTGCTTTTCTGCAACAATTCAAGATTTTTATAACTAATGGAATATGTGGAAAAGCACAATAAAAGTTTTTCTTACAATCATTCAAATGAATTTCAACTTTTAATTCTATTTTAACATAAATTATCTCTTGTCTATTATGTCCAACTTAGCAACAGCGAACAGTTAAGGAACAAAGTATGCGCATAGGGAGAGAACAGACAAATAACCATCTTCCCACATTGTCACAGACAAGGAACAGACAAGGCGTTCCAATTTACATTCTAAGAACAGTCGCCTGCCTGTTCTCTCTTGGTCAAGGAACAGGGAACAAACAACCTAAGAAAACAGGCAATGAACTGGCAGCGCACAGTCCCCTGCCTGTTCATTGTCTGTGGTCCAACAGGTAAGGAACAGAGAATGCCGCTTTCTTAACAGGGAGGGAACAGACAAGTAACCCTTTTCTCACAGACAAGGAACAGACAAGGCGTTCCAATTTACATTCTGCGAACAGTCGCCTGCCTGTTCTCTCTTGGTCAGGGAACAAGGAACGAACAGCCAACTGACAGACAATGAACAGACTTTATTGTTACAGAAATCGACAGGGTTGCCATATTCTAACCAAGCATGGTGCTCAAACAAAATCTGAAAAAAATAACAAGAACAATATAGGTTTTGATGGAAGCAAGACTTTTGTACCATGCTTCCCTGACTCCTCAAACATTGTCATTTTCCATGATGCAATGCACCCTGCCTGCCTACATACTCCTACAAACTCCAGGGCCATAAGGTATATTTCAGGGTTACAGAGCAGTGGTGTAAGCACTCTTCGAATGTGTCTAGTTACTTTGTTTTCATGAAGTTTTGCTGTGTGTGAAAATATACCCACGATTAAATGGCAGCAATGCTTTTGTACCAATACCAAACCTCCAATATTGGCTTGCAGTCACTAATTGAAAGGGCAAAACGTGATCGTAAGACCCACATATTCTGACATCATGCTAAAACTAGATACAAAGCATTCCAATGAGCAAACTGCAGTACCCCTTTCCTTACAGTTGACCCTCAGGGAAAAATTTTTTGCTTTGCAACTGCTTTGGAACCCTTTTGAAACTGCTTTGGAACACCAAAATCTGCATTGGAACTGGTGTGAAACTCATTTTCACTCATTTGTACCAAAAATTAGAAATATGAAGACGTTTTTAACTCATTTGTGATCGCCTTTGTACAGAGTATGTTCGTTTGGAACTGCTTTCTACTCATTTGGAACTACTTTTGAACGATTCGGCAGGATTTCCAGACGTCATCATTCGTATTGTAACTGCTGTGTACGGAGAAAATTCATTTGGAACTCCCTTTAAACGAGATGACAGGATTTCCGGGCGTCATCATTCGTATTGTAACTGTTGTGTACTGAGAAGATTCATGTATAACGGCTTTCCATACGTTTGTAATTCTTTGTGAACAAATCCATGCGATTTATATACGTCATCATTTGTTTTGGAACTGTCTTCTACGCGCCAACATACCATGGCCAGGTTCAGTCTGATACGTTTGGTCGAGAAAACGAAAATTCTTTAATATATATGCAATAAAAATGCATTAGTGGTTTAATAAGAAATAATCGCAAGTCAGTTAATAGAAACGGAACTCCCAAATAATCACTCGAATTAGTTTAAAAATTATTCTATTTTCCTTGTGGCTTAAATCGTATTTTTGGGTCCGATTTGAAATGCGACAAGATTATCTTCACTACGTACCGAGAATTTTGGTTGCGTATAATAAAGGTATTCAATAACAAATTCATAGCGCTCGCGTTTTTTTGCGTTTCCAAGTATATTATTATCGTAAAAATTCAATGTCTATACTTTCAAAGTATACTTCGCAATTATAAATATTGCGAATTTTACGGCATATTTGCAACCTTTTCGTTCTTTGATATTACCGGAAAAGTAGTATTTTGCATAGATTAATATACATAAAACCATAGAGTAAGTATATAATATACTCACTCTATGATAAAACATACCGATGTATTGTCTTCGCAATCCCTTGAAAATGGTTTATGTCCATATTTGGATCCGTATTTAAGGGCTGAATTTTTTCGCCATGAATCCCTCCTTCGAAAATATATTTCAATGTCGAGGTTGACAAGTTCGATTACCCGGAAAGGCCTTTTTTCGCATTTCCCATTGCATTTTCAGATATTTAACATGACAGTTTTCAAGAAAAAATATCCAGAAACGAAGGCATTTCACTAAAAAATGGACACTGAATGATCCACATCAACCACGTAAGATCGGAATTAAGCTCTCGATAAGGACTTTCTTGACCACCAAAGTGACTTACCCCTCACTCCGCATCATGAAAACATGAAACTTGTGTCAAGCTTGTTGAGCTTAAAGGTCTTTCGTTTATGACTAACGTTTTGCAAAGTAATGGAGCTTTTGCGAAATGGCGGCACTGCCGCACTTCAATTCGTAATATTCATCTTGCCTATATATCCGAGACATACTAAAATAAACTTCAAGAAAATTGAGTACGCCATCTTGAACTGCTACAAAGCAGGTGGCATGCATGGTGTACAAATGAGTTCCAAATGGGTGTCCAACTGGTACAAATCAGTTTCAAAACGGATGAACGAGTGGTACAAACGAGTTCCAAAATTAAATCCAAATGAGTACCATAGCAGTTTCCAATGGAAATCCAAGGCAGTTCAAAATATGCTACAAATGAGTTGATGACATGGTAGGACGCTATGACGTCATGAACTGCTGTGTACCGTGTTTAAATTCCACAGTAGTTCAAAAGCACATACAAATCAGTGGTACAAAGCAGATAGATGACAGTTCCAAATGACTTACACAGCAGAAATTTTTCCCTGAGGCATTACCTTCATAGGCCCTTTTGTTAGTTAATTACAAACTGTCACCATGGAACTGGATATTTTGCACAAATTGGAAAATATCATGTTTACAAACATGTAATAAACCATCAATGAGTCCTCAATAAGTGATCAATGAATCAAGCCCTTATGGAATAATTCCAATCAGTGACACGCACAACCATTAGTTATAGATTATTCCAGTTATTCTTATATTCCTCTTCAGTCTGTGTACATTCAATTTCATAGATACTACTTTTCCACTAGTTCTTCGTTTTCTATCCTTATAGTCATCTTCAGAGCTTCTAATTCCATTTCCTTGCCTTTCTAATATTCATACCCAAGTAGCAGACAATATCCATCGGATATCTAAATAAGGTTGATATATCCAAAACATATTGTTATAACACGAATAATAGTTAGAAAATGTAACATAGATATCCTATACATACCTAACATATACCACTAGTAGTAAAAATAACGTTACATAGATATCCAAGTTGTAATATCCGTGATATTAACAATTTGTTGTTCCAAACAGTATCCATAGTTAGCACATGTTCTGTATAGAATTGAAGAGCACAAATGTTTCGTTTGTTTATCCAGGGAATACCAAAAACCATAATAAGCACACCCATTATCTACTCATTAGATGTTGTGAAGAAATATAAGAGATGCACTACTATAATACATTTTCGGGTGTATCCCAGTAAGCGGAATGAAACATTAAGACAAATATTAAGCACGCAGACGTACACCCGAAAATGGATTATAATAGTGCATCTAATCGCTGCGAAAACCTTAAAACTAAAATATATAAGAGATGTTGTAATATGGACCTCTACGTCCACTATTGGACGTAGCTGCAACGTTGTTTGGCGATCCCTTTGGATTTTTCACAGATATCCATGCAACGTTATTTGGATTAACACGGATATTGCACAGTTGTCATTGGATATTGTTTGGATATTGATAGCTGCTTGGGTAACGGCTATATTTTAGGAATAATTCAGTCCTGCTGAGGGAATGGCGATGAAATTCACATTGATACCCAAGGATAAAGAGCCAAAGGGCAGAGGTTTAATTCCCACTCCAGGGAACATCTTTCCCATGGCAATTAATACGAATTTCACCACGAACAGGATTGGAAAATTCCATATCATTTCAATGCTGCCTACAATACCATGAAGCTGAAATGTTTGAAATAGTCGAGGTTATCCTGAGGTATTTGAGGGAGGCTTCCTACAACCATGGTCATTTGCATAAGTGGAGAAAGGGAGAAAAAGTAAGGGTGGAGAAAAATCAGACATCAGCGTTAGGCTACTCTGAAGTCTTAAGAGGACGCATCATTCCCTCGATGCAAGTAGTGTGTAGAATATACCTGAGACCATCGCTGGGTTGGGAACAGGATCAAGGGAAAAAAAATATAATAATAATAATAATAATAATAACTCGTGTGGGGTTTTCCGTCCCCCATCGGGCGCGTCCCCAGGTGGCGGATAGGGGAATGCTCGGCAGATATGCAGGGTAGGTGGGAAATAAAATACCACCCGCGGACCAAAACGGAAACCGAAATCCAGGCGTGTCTGTTCCCACATTGGGCGGCGTCCTGGTCAGCGTCTGTCCCCATGTCAGGGGCGGCTGTTCTAAAGACCTGGCAGTAGGTATAAAATGCAAATCCCCCATCAAAGATGGAGACTCGGAGTATGAGATGCCTCGGAGAAAGGTCGCTGCCTGGGGTTCGCCAGGGCACGTCTGGAGCTGACGCTGGACGTGACAGCATGCAAGCCGTCAGTGATGGGAGGTTGAACAGGCGGACACCCATCGGGGAACCCGAAAGAAACACAGCCGATGATAATAGAATGAATACCACCAAACACCTGCAAACACCTGCTTTAGATGCTTCCCAATCTACATCTGTAGAAAATCGAGGGACCACTAAAGCAGGAAAAAATCGTGTACGTATGAAATGGACTCCCGAAATGAATAAATGTGTCATGCATGCGTATTACACCATAACCCGGCTTGAAATAGATAAAACTAGTTATAGAAAATACATTTTTGAGAAATTTAAAGAGCATTACCCAGAATGTGTAGTCACCGAACAAAGAGTAGCTGACCAGAGACGTGCAATTGTATTAAAAAACCTTTTACCAGTTCCAATACTTGAAGAAATAAAACATCAAGTAAGCAAAGAATTGTCCAGAAGTAGCCTTATAGACCCTCCAATAAATGAGGAGGAAATCAGTTTAAATGTTGGACCTACATCTAGCGAAGCTGAACCGTCAACAACCCCACGTCCCGCAGAGGAATCTAGGAACGAAACTTTTAAAACAGGAAACTCAGGAATCATCAATAGCCAATGCCAAGAAGAACATATTGACACCAATCAGTCCAAAACGACAAATCTTGAAGAGACTGAAATATCAGAATTGCTAACCAAAACGGTAATAGAATATTACGGTTCAGATCCCAGCCAGCGACCGAAAATTCCAAAAATAAATACATCAACGAAGTTTATGCAAACCGTCGCTATGGTCAATAATATCCTACCACAGCTAACCCAGTATTTAAGCAATATTTCCGACATCCATACATTGATTTATGCTGCTTCTATCACCATTAGTAAACACTTAGGCTTCAAAATCAAACCGAATTCCCGATCTGAAACAGTGCCAGTAAGAAAAGAAACAATTCCACCATGGAGAAAACGCTTAGAGAGCGATATAAAACATCTAAGGCAGCAAATTGGTAAATTGACCCAATATCAACATGGAAATAGATCAAGAAAGTTAGTATCATCACTTAAATGTGTTTTCAAAAATTTCGACATAGATGCAGCTAATGAAAACCACAGCAGGTATGTCAAAGAGTTGCTCGAACTTAATAAACAAAAACTAGCAGTTAAAGTTGGGCGCCTTAAAAGATACAATAAGTCTTTCAATAGAAAGGAACAAAACCGGGAATTTAAAACTTCCGAAAAATCATTTTACAAGAAGCTGAGATCATCTGCAACAACTGACATCGAAGGTAAATTGCCAGATCAGGATGGAGTGTACAACTTCTGGTCCTCAATATGGTCGACCCCAACAGAAAGCAATTCGAGTGCAAGCTGGATTGGAAACGAAGAAAACTTACACCTCAATTTAGTTGAAATGCAGTTTACTAAAATCTCAACCGAGGACATCAAAATAGTTTTAAGAAAGGCACATAATTGGAAATCACCAGGTCCTGATGGAATTCAAAACTTCTGGTATAAACAGTTTACGTCTCTACATGGAGCCATAGCCAAATGTTTTAATGATATTATTAATAACCCAACAATCCTCCCTGATTTCTTCACAACAGGGATAACACACATGAAGCCCAAAACAATGAATACGGAAGATCCAACACAATATCGACCCATAACATGTCTACCTACTATATACAAAATACTCACGTCTTGTATTACAAATAAAATATATAGCCATATTGACCAGAATAATATACTTGCAGAAGAGCAAAAAGGATGCCGAAAGTTCCATATGGGATGCAAGGAGCAATTGACAATTGATTCTGTAGTATTACAACAATCACGCAAAAATAACAGAAACCTTCATGTTGCTTATATTGACTACCGTAAGGCGTTTGACAGTGTCCCACATAATTGGCTCTTAAAAGTTCTGACTACATACAAAATCCACGGCACCATCATTAAGTTTTTAGAAGCAACTATGGCAAAGTGGAAAACAGCCCTAATGGTCAATATATCGGGTAAAGGCTTTATAACACCAACCATTGACATACAACGGGGTTTATTCCAAGGAGACTCATTGAGTCCACTTTGGTTTTGCCTGGCGTTGAACCCATTATCAAATGCCCTCAATAGCACTAAATATGGATACAAAATAAAAAATAGTACAAACACCAGTTTTACTTTGTCTCACCTTCTATATATGGACGATATTAAAATCTATGCCTCAAATGAAATACAGCTCAAGTACCTTTTGGATGTCACAAGTAGGTTCTCCGCGGATATAAAAATGCAATTCGGATTGGATAAATGCAGATTGCTTCACATAGAAAAAGGGAAAATCAAGCATGGTAACTTCAATGTTACAGATGACGAGTCAATAATATCTATGGAAGCAAATGAGAACTACAAATACCTCGGATTCCTGCAAGCAAAATCAATACAACATAAACAGATCAAGAAGGAATTAACAACTGAATTCCATAAAAGACTAACATCCATCCTTAAAACAGAATTAAATGCACGAAATGTAATCAAAGCCATCAATACGTTTGCGGTACCCGTGTTGACATATACATTTGGAGTGATTGACTGGACCAAAACCGAAATAGCAGGCATAGAAAGATCAATACGTACAACATTCACAAAATTTAATTTACACCACCCAAAGGCTGCAATAGAAAGGCTAACGCTACCCCGCTATATGGGAGGTAGAGGGTTAATAGATTTACAACAGCTCCTCAAAAACCAAATTCATGGACTAAAACATTTCTTCTACGATAAATCAAACAGTTCGAAGCTTCACAAATCAATAGTATATGCCGACAACAAATTAACACCATTAAATCTAAAAAATGGCACGACCGATGAAGCAACCAACACAGGAGCTGTTCTATTAAATAGAAAGGTAGAAGTATGGGCCCAGAAGGAACTGCATGGACGACACATCAATGACCTCAATCAACCATATGTTGATAAAATCTCATCAAACAAATGGTTGTCATTGGGTGATCTTTATGGAGAAACCGAAGGGTTCATGCTTGCAATACAAGACCAGGTCATCCGCACTAAAAATTATGCAAAGTACATCCTTGGTGATAAAAGCATAACAGATGACACATGTAGAAGGTGTTTTCAAGTACCTGAAACAATCCAGCACATTATATCTGGCTGTAAGATGCTAGCTAATACAGAATATTTAAGTAGACATAATCAAGTTGCAAAAATTATCCACCAAAAACTGGCCTACCAACACAAGTTAATAGATACTAAGACCCCATATTATGTGTACCACCCTGAAACAGTGCTTGAAAACGGCGAATTTAAAATATATTACGATCTGCCTATTCAAACAGATAAAACTATAGTTAATAATAGACCGGATATAGTGTTGATTGACAAGAAATATAGAACTTGCTACATAGTTGATATTGCCGTGCCACTGTCGCATAACATCGAAAAGACAATTACAGGAAAAATTAACAAGTACCAAGATCTGGCAATAGAAATAAAAAGAATATGGAATATGGAACAGGTTTATATAGCTCCAATTGTCATCTCAGCTACCGGTATCATCCCAAAACACATACAAAATAGTTTCAAAATACTCAACCTCCATCCAAATACTTACATCAAACTGCAAAAGGCTGTAATAATTTCAACCTGTCATATCACGAGAAAATTTCTCAACGCAATTCAATAGTGAAGAGTTACCTTGGTGAAAACCCGTGCTCTTAACACTTAAGCTACTCAGTGAAAACTGAAGAAAATTTAAGAAAAAGCATAATAATAATAATAATAATAATTTATTACTCCTACATTTTGTTATTACATCTTTAAACAAAAAACCAAGAGAAGGAGCTTTAGGTGGTCTCCAAGGTCATAGGACCAGAATTGAGCCACCATCAAATACAAAATGTATGCCAATAAACATAAAATGCAGTTATGATACATGAGTTTTTTCGATAAATAACAACAAAATAAATTTTCAACTATTTCTTGAGAGAAGAACCAGTCTTTAGCAAGCCTTAGCATTACATTTGAGGTTTTAATCATATTTTATATTTAATATAAAATCATTCTTACCACCAAGATTATTTAACTTATATAAGCAAAGTAGTTTTCGTCTTCACCCTATGTTTTTATGTATTGCCACCAGGAATGTCATCAAAAAGTGGTTAGTATTTTTTAATAATACAATTTACTCAAGTTTTTCAACGATTGATGGCACGGTCAGGGGCGGTCTGGGGTGATTGGGGGCCCTCGGCTGGGACTCATAATGGGGCCCTCCTCCTCATCCCGGGCTCTTCCTTCCCCCGCCGGAAAATTTTAGCAAAGTGCGTGCAAGATAAAATTTTAATTATTTCCAACACGTTATGCTCAATTTTCCAAAGACGGGTCAAGCTTTAAATGAGTATTTTCAGCTGCTGCATCATCTAAAGGGGCATAAATTCGTGAGGCAAGCGAGTAATCTTAGTCAACCTCATTTCACATTAACTGCCAGGGAAAAAACTTTCCCTTGACAACGGATCGAACCTCGAACTTTGGCTTACACATCACTGATAAGATCACAACATTTTCCTGATTCATTATTTTCCTTAGAAATTATACCAATTAAGAATTAATTAATCTGCATAGAAAAGGGGTTATATGGCCGGGACCAGTGAAGCCGGAGGTCCGTGATTCGATTTCCGGCAGGGGAAATGTTCCCATGCCAATTAATGTGAATTTCACTGCTTTTCACATTAAATGATCAAAAATAATCACATGTCAATTTGATAACTAAGTGTTTGACATTACACCTGACTAACTTGCTATGAAAAGAATTCCCCTAGAACTGGAATCGAACCTCGGGCCTTAGGCTTTCCGGGCAACTGTGCAGACCATTACGCTAACCAAGTTACAAAATTCTCATGGCAATTGTACCGAGCTCATGCTACCACATGTCAGATCCTCACGATCCATCATGGATGGCAGTGCGAGATAGAAAGAGCTTAAAAGAAACCAAAACCGGTTGAGAGCCACAAATCTGCACTAAAGCCGCGCATGGCAGTAATCTACTGTGTATATAAAGGAATCTGTCAGCTATGCATTCCGTACCGCTGCACGGATTGCTACCAAAGTCAGTGCGTAGACGCATCTTCAAAAATTTCTCCATTAGCTACCATATCATATTCAATAAAAAGCGAAGAAAAATGGTTATTTCAATGTTTTTTAAAGTTTTTTTTCAATTTTCACCCCCTAAATCTTTTCAACCAAGTCAAGTTTGTCTCTCTCGTGACCCTGATAGCCTTAAAACGTCAGTTTTTTCAATCAGATGTTGATAACATTAGTAAAAGTCCCTTGAAAGCGATAATTTTAGATACGGGGTTATTTTCCCTAATTTAGGAGTTGCTCGCAAAAATGGTGGATGATAGAAAAAAACGGATGTCATTCGAATGAGAATCAGCGATCCGAAATTAGCCAGAAACACCCTAAATTGTAGCCGGGCATTTTTTGAACTTTTTTTTGCAGAACAGTGTGCTCTCAAAGCCTGTAGTGTTACTTCAGGTTGCGTCCGACGCGACCTGTACGTCATTTTCTCATTACCGTTTGTTACGTCACGTCATACAACTACAGTGGTTGGACATCCTGCCGCGTATGCACACCTCTTGACATGCTCAAAGGGAAAACATAACTCAAAATTCTACACTTACCTATTAATCCATTAATTTTTTTACCCAAATTTCAGGGTTGCCTTAATCCGAGGGAGCAAAAAGAAGTCTGCTGGGGTTACTTCAGGACTACAGAGGGGGTGGGTCAGCGTTTGAACCTGGTGTTTGGCCAGGAACTCGCGGACTCGCAGCACGTTGTCGCAAGGCGCGTTGTCGAGATGGAGAAGCCAAGTGGCAGAGATGTCTGCCCACGCCCTGAGGACACTTTTTCGGAGTCTTACCAGACCCTCCATGTAATAGGCAGCGTTGACTGTTTGTCATCGAGGAAAAAATTCCGTTTGGACCACTCCTTCGTTGTCGCAGAAGGCAATGAACATTGATTTCATTTTTTATTTGCTCAATCTAGCCTTTTGGGCGTGAACCTCTTCCCGGCCCTCTTTTAAGGCCTTTAACCACTTCAATATTTGTGAATAAGATAGAGCAAAGTCCCCGCAGGCCTCCCTAATTATTTTTCTAGTCTTCCCAAAAGATTTCTTCAGCTTAGCACAAAACTTGAACTTCGCTCGATCGTCGATTCCATTATTCTGTGACACAGGTGACGCGCAGAGGTTTGCAATAATTGACGTCCTGTCGCTTCCATAGCTGCGAGAGTGTTGTGTTTGGTTTTGCAACAAAGCTTAAGGTTTCCTTTACCTACTCAAAGTACTTTCATCCCATTCTAATAACAGCGGTGCGGGAAATTCAAATGCATTCAATTCTTTCGGAACGCATCCTGCATAAAATATCTTTAATGATGCTTGTAAAAATGGAGTTACGTCGCGAAACGAGTGCTATTGTGATGTAGATCTCCACGGGCCAATATTAAACCGAACAAGGCAGATTAAATGTTTTGAAGGGCACATAATTTTGTCACATTTCTCATGTTGGCATTCCTCAAGTTCACTGACCACTTATGCTCCAGAATTGGAATGCGCCATCTAATCTATATAATGGTCTTTTTTCGAGACCAATTATTCAGGCTCCTTGATTTCCGCGAATATAAATTTTCACTTCATTATTATCGATGGTTTTAATATGAGATTGTGAGGTCTTTAAACCTTCACAGATCGTGAAAAACATCGTAAATGAGACATGAAAATGGTGAAAAAAATTAAAATATAGTATATCGCGAAAATTGCATTCGTGAAAATCTTTATTAGCCCAAATTATCATTTATTAAAAACTTATGCTATCAACTTGAAATTTTCACGACAGGTAAAGTTAACATTGGCCTTGTCAGCTTTTATCAGTAACTTATATTTAAAAACTTAACTCCGGAAATTTTTAAATACTTAAAATACTTAGTTGCGATTTAGATAAAGAAAAATGTTGAAAAAGGTCTACTCTATCGGCTCAGGAAATTCCAACATATTGACGAAAGTATTAAACGTTTTTGTCACAATTTGTCACGAAATACGACCGGTCGAGAAGGAGTTGCGTCCTCTTAAGGTAGCAAAATCTGGCACACAAATTTATTAAATATAGCCGATCTTTGGAGTAAGAAATTGTGATTTAAAATGGGAAGGTCAAAAGGTTGTCTAAAAGGCAAATATCAACACTTCTACGTCTTGTTTTAGCTATCTCGCTGTATCATCCGTGAAAATTTCCCACAGACTAAGCTCATGCGTGAGTCATTCACCGTTTTACTCTAGAGATACACCAGCAGTTCTCTAATGGTTAAAAATAGGTTTCAAAGGAGACTTTTCAGGAATTGCGTAGTTTTCCATCCTTCCCAGGAAACGGTAAAGAAAATTTATATGTTGCAAGTCGTCAATGCCACCTGAAATTCATAGGATTCGTGCACAAAGAAGGTTTACCCTTCCCTTCTTTTACGAGCAATCAAAGTTCCACGAAGCAAGGACCCAAACGGTCGAAAGTTTACCGCGCTTTCGTAAATCTTAGTAGTGGTTACACTCCCGAAAACAAAGAGAATTCAGTGAAACTTTGCGAAGAGGTTCACAGAGACAGATAGCATGCATGTTTTGGCAGATGACGGTGGTAATTTATTGATTCCAGATGTTTTCCTTGGTTTTCGGTGCAGAACGGATGCAGTGAAAAAACATAGTCTCACAAGCCATTTTATTTCAATTCGCGGAAAGGAAAATTCTACGAAATGCGCTTTGAACAAGACCCGACACAAGAAGTGATGGGGACGAAGATTTTTGGACTGGAAACTTGGATTGATTTTTGGACTGTATTCATCAAGGATTTCACTCGAGATTTCCGTGAGCGTAATGTCTCAACTTATAATCTAACTCTCAACTATAACTAAATCTCAACTTTTTTAACATTTCTGAACTAGGACTGCCCGAACATGAATAAAACCACGAAATAAAATTGCTAAATCTGTTTTTTGGCTGATTTAGCTAATCTTGATTTCCTGGTGTATTTCTAATTAAAGAAATACCCAATTATCCTGAAATTTTAAAGGCATATGGAATTTAAAAAAGCCAAGTAAAAAAACAGGCGGTATCCTTGTGCCTCAAAGTATGGAAATTTAATTTCATAATTCGTTTATAATTGCTGTTATTATTAAAGGTATTATTCCGGTCGAGGTAGGGTTACAAGGAACTTTTTGCGAATCACTCCCATTTACCTCCATCCCCAAATTGAACTTCAACCTCCAATTTCCAATAAGGCCAATTTCCTTTGATTTTATCAATTAATCCTATTCTCTTCCTCTCCCATTACAGTTATATTCATTTTATCTTCATCTTTCTACGGTAGTTCCACATTTCTACTCTGCTCTATACACTCAGGATATTCGAAGATGAAAGCATACATTTTAAATGCATAATACGCCAGGAAATCTATCTTCTATCCATGATTTTGTTTTTAGGATAACCTCGAGCTATTCATCGATAGCTATAAACTTAAAAATTTACGAAATTTCTCGCAAGTGCGCGCACCATTAGAAAATTCAACTGAAGATAATTCCTGGCGTGGCCTTGTCTTGGAGTTGCTGGGCAAGACACATCGTTTTTTCCTTATGTAAGTTTTTATTTCATGGCAATAATTCTTAACCGATACAAAACTAGATATTTGGTCGTAGAGCAAACTATTCTGCAATAGGTGTGATATAGTGCAAACTACTACGGGGCTTCACGAGAATCACAACCCCGAAAAATATTAAAATTTAAATTTTATTAATTTAAGGTATTTTGTACGTATGAAATTGCTGTGCATTTCTGAAAGCAAGTTGTTTATCATGTGTATTACTTTTCTATGCATGTATAGCAACTGGATTCTTAAAACTGAAGCCACAAACGATAACAAAATAAAAATAATCACTGTTTTGAATTAAAGAAAATTAATATTATACATTGATCGAAAAAGTTGTGGGATACCTATATATTCCACTGCTTTTGTAAAGGGTATACTGTAATTATGTACGAGTGGAATAAAGTTATATCATCATATTATATTCGGCCCGCCAACGGGAGCAGAAGTTATTTGAAAACTATTATAGCGATAAAATCGAAGGAGTAAATGCTATAAGCGAGAACGGAGAATTGCTACACATGTATTTGCCTCCGTAACAGGTTCCTCGGGTGTCTGGGAACGTGACAAATGCGAAACGTGGCGCATCACAGGAATGGAAGACCTTTTCCAGCAAACCTCTATACCGCATTTGACTGCATGGTTGCCTATTACAAGGGGACTGTTGACAGAGTGCGGTTGACCGCCTCTATATCAATTTCCTCGACGCGCACATGCGCATACTTAAGCCTTCAGTGAGGATTTGCCCAACAATTCTTCACCAAGGGTATCCATCTACTCCCAGTGTACACACAAAGATAAAGCCACTGGCAATCTTTAATCATCGGATTCTGTGCTTACTTTGTTTCGGAGGACGTTGTCGTGTGTTTACCTAGAACTTGACGCCCTTTGAAAAACCCAAACATAATCCAAATGCCACGAATATCACAAAAAAAAGATCCTCAAGACGGTCTCAAAAAGTGTTGTCACTCATCGCGTATTTATATGGGTTTGCAAAAGTCGCCACTCGCGTCGCTGATGGGCAAATTGATCCGAGTTTCACGAGGAAAGAAGGAAAATCTTTTACAGTGTAGCTAACTGCCTATATGCCACCACTTTTTGGAGGCATTTGGGGGTCAAAAATCGGTTTTTCAAAAATATCATTTTCGTGATACGCAGGGAAAGCAATTTCCAGACCGATCGGAGCACTTTTGATTTTGGCCAAATCGTGTAATTTCATTGTTTCGTGAATTAATGTCTCAAAAACGTAGGAAGAAACCTTGTTGCGATATAAAGTCAGGCAAATATTGCAAGAATTGGCAGAGTAACCAGAAAAACCCGCAATAGCGAGTAGAAATCTGACTCTTATATAACTAAGTTTTAAGCCCAAGAGAAGCGTCGGAGAGGATTAAATAGGTTAGTTGTTGCTCTATGCTATATTTATATGGATGTTAGTTCACCATACCTAAATAACTGACTAGGAGCGGAATCCAACGACAAAAGGATGAGCACAATCAAATCAGAAATTTGATACGGTATTTGGCGGTGAGACAGACATCTAATTAGGGGCGAGACAACTGAAGATTCGTTCGAACCTGTCAGACGTGAATTTCTTCGGGAATAGGTTCATAGATTAGCCCTATTGGTAGCTTAAAACTTGGGGGCCTGATTTTTTTTTACTCATTGACGTATAATAAGAGCTGTCCCCAATATTCCAAGAGTGATGCAGGGATGATATGAATTATTGTACTACTATTTTGTCCATACTTGTACAATTGATCTTTATTGGAAATTGCATAGTCTGCATGTATTTTATGCCTCTATTTTGCATATTTTGTTTTTGTACTTCAGCAGTCAAGTGCCAGTAAAACAAAAAACTATGAATGCAGCAGAGGCCAATTTAAAATGCTAATGTGAATAAGTGAGTTGAGAACCATAAAGGGAGACGAAAGTCTCAAAGGATGCAATATTCTTAACTCTGAATTATTCAAATATTACTTGTATTACATGGAATGAAATTATTATTATACATCTTTCATGAAACCAATAGCTCAAACGAAAACACCTTCAAAAGAACTTTGCTCTATTATCGCTCCGGTATTTATTTTCTGCAAGCCCTCATCAGCTTCTCACTCATCGTAGAGATGCGGAGCAAGGGCGAGAAAGGAAAGTTCTATTTTCAAAATAAATATGAATGAATAATAATTAATAATTATCCTGAGGTTATACCCCTTAAGGAAAAGAGCAATGAGTAAATACATTTTTTTAGCAACATACAGAGAAAAATCAACACTTTTGGAACAAAAATAAATAGAAAATAAATTAATGCCATCTTCACTATTAAAATGCTGAACGAAAAGTATTTTGGAAATCACATTAGACAACAAAATCATCTGCATAATGTTTTCTTAAAGTTAACAATAGAAGAACTACACCACTATTATTAAATATCACGGGAAAATATAATGATACTCAATATTCCCTCAGAATTATGCTCTGAGTTCAATTTTAATTGGAGAAAGGACGCAAATCGCTCCACAGCGAGATAATGGTTGTGCTAAAAAGGACTTCCACGATTTATCGACAGCATTCGACATCAATCACATGCACTGCAGTTTAATGTGACACCACGATATCTTACGCAGTATATTCTAATAAGAGAGATTTCATACTTGAAGCTTGTTGATTAAATAATGGTACTTCTGAACAGTGGCGCAGCGAGGGGGAGGTTTTGGGGGATAAACCCCCCTCCCAGAGCTCAGAGAAATTTTTAAGTTTAATCCATTTTACTAAATTGGATTGATATTACAAATAGAATAGTGTAAGGATTAATAAAACATCCCTCAGAAAGCCGTAAAACTCACATTTTGAACCATCCATCTTGAAATTCCGCAATTTACTAATCTAGCACCTACCGCTTATCCTGGTGGGTATTCCATACCCCCACACACCCAGGTATTAGTGGTATCTTAAACCCCCCCCCCAGCCTTAATTCCTAGCTGCGCCCCTGCTTCTGAAATATGTTCGTCCAATCTGCCCAAATAGTTTCACAGAGGACATATTCCAATGAATTTAACGACTCTCGTGATCGATGTAAATAATTAGATGTTTTAATAAGCTGGGTAATTCATTAAAACTTAAGTAACAACGCGTCCCAAATCCAGAGGATCCCTTTCAGTTTGAACACGAATATATCATTCCTAACAGCATTTAATTACTAGTACATACACAAGGTTACTTTAGGAGGGCTGTTAATTGCTATGGGGTATTCCATCTCATATCAAAAATATGATTGTCCATTTGAGCCTCAGGTTTTGATCAATATTTCAGTAAGGGTGATATTCACCTCACTTTAAATACTCCACGATCGTTCCGCGAAAAAAATTGCGATACATTGAAAAAGGTGCATTGAATTATAAATTTCCACACATACATATATCTGTCCATCTAATTGCCGTACAGGCACGATTTTTGATCATTTTAAATAAAAGAATTTTCTTCAGGCATTAAGTAACAACAAAATGTTTTATTCCCATTAATTTAGCTAAATAGAATTGTTTAAAAAGTGTTGATTGATTTTCTCAAATACTCCACCTCACAATCAGCCGAAAAAATCCATAATTTAGACATATTTCAACAATATCCAAAAATAAAATTCAGCAGATACTCATTAATGCGATTTTCATTAATCTTGAATTTCTACCAATGGCTAAGTATTAAAATATTCTACCTAGTGATCATCTCGCTATGAAACCTGAGAATTACGCTCTGGCTTAAAAATACCTTGCTTTAGGCCTTATAAAAAATTTAGAAAACGTTATAAAAGCTAGAGCGTAATTGTATAGGATAATGTCAGTGATGAATCAATCAATTGTCATCCGCAAAACATCTGCCCTATTCCCAAAACGAAAGTGTCTCATTCCTGGTAAGTAAAGGTGATTGCATCGTTTCCAGGATATTTTTTAATAAATGCAGTAGAAGCTCGTTCGTCCGGATAATTGGGACTGGCCATGATGCGGATAACTGAAAATCAGAGTAAAACACAAGCAATTGGTATATCATAAAGTAATTAGTTCGGTATTGTAACAGAAACATTTACCATTTCTTTATCATGATATTGATGATAAGCAGAACTCACTATACAATAAACTACATACAAAGGAAAAATTTACTTAGTTTTTATTTACCAAGAAATCGTCCATCTTTCTTTGTTTTAATTTTGTTTGACTTTCAATCGCCTCACCATTCCGTAATCGCTTGATATCCAAAAGTAAAGCCACGTCAATTTCAGGCTGTAAATGTTGCAAATACAATAGCTGTAATCTTATGCGGTACATTTCGTGAAATATTAGCCCAGATCTTTGATTAGGATAAATCAGAAACCCGGATCAATGAGATCCGAATTAACGAGGTTCTACTGTTGGTAATCTACAAGTTAGGTAGGTTTACATGGAGCATCTCTCGCGTACACCCGAACTAACCCTCCTCCAAATTGAACTTCACTCTTAAAGCCCCAGAAGGGCCAGTCCCCTTTCGTACTCGTTATAATAATGTTCTCTTCCTCAACCTTCTCCACTTACCTAACATTCCTACCACTGTCTTTTAACCTCTACTACACGCTAAGCGAGATTTCCCCATCCGATATGTGGGTGTGGCGAAGGATAGAGAAGGTGAAGAGGACGGAAAGGAGGAGGAACGACACGAAGTGCAGGACATGGTGGGTAAGGAGAGGTAGCTTCTAGGTGAGATACTGAGGAGACAGAAGGTACGAATGGAGGAAGTACTTATTAATAACAATATTCACATTTTGCTACAACTTTTTACCCTGGACAAGAGGCGTAACTCGGGCAGGGATTGTTGAAAACTACGTTAGAGGGTAGAATATTAGGTACCTAAACGAGGGAGAGGAAGGAAGAGAATAGGAGTTTTAGATAGAATGAAAGGGGGTTGGCCTAGTAGCGAATTGAAGAGGGAAGAACATGAAGGGAGGGTAGACTGCCAGAATGCTTCTCAAGTACTCCATGGAAACCTACCTTAATCGGTAGAATAATTTAATTATAACACTGCGTCCGGAAAAGAATTCGAAACAAATGAAAGAAAGTTGGATGGGGGTTGCCAGAATGCTTTTAAAGTACTCCTCGGTAACCTATCTTAATTGGTAGAATACATTTAATAAATAACTATCGCAATAAAGCTCGTTTTAGTCAAATCACTTCATTGTTCAGTGAACAATATTCACATTTTGCTACAACTTTCTACCCTGGGCAACAGGTGTAACTCGGGCAGAGATATTTGAAAACGGTTTTAGAGGGTAGAATGTTGGGTAAAAGTGGGAGAGGAAGGAAGTGCATTGGGTTTTTAGATAAAATGAAAGGGAGTAGGCCTTAGCAAGAATTGAAGAGAGAAGTTCACGAAGGGAGGGGGGGCTGCCAGAATGCTTGTTAAGTACTCCATGAAAACCTACCTTAATCAGTAGAATACTTTAATAATTACCCCGCAAGGTACTCGCTCCATCAAAAACCTCTGCCTCTCAGAGATTACTACCTCAACGATTTCTGAGAAGTAAACTTTTTTTATTTAAGGTGCACTCAAATATTGACTAGGGTGAACTCTTGATACCACGAAGAATTTTCTAGATATTAACGTAAGTTATTGGTGAGGTAGCTAGAGTGTTGACTTCCCTCTCCGTGGGCCTGGAATTATATCCCAGCGGTCGCGGAAACTATTAACAGATAGTCAGATCCCTACCAGAAAAGTTTGTGCTGGCCACTTCTACAACAGCACTTAGTACGTCGGTTGGGACGTTAAGTTCTAATTAGTATCACGTCACGAACGAAGTTAAAATGCACCCGGTAGAGGAGGAGTGATGCTTCCTCTTTGAATTTTATAAGATTTCTACAAATTTTCCAAGATTTCTGGTTAATCCCACAATTCTTGGAGCTTCCTCATTGCTACCATCGCATGACGATAAGTCGGGTGGCCAGATGAAGAGCGGAAAGCGAAATATTGGCACGAGGTTTATGAACTGTGACGGCCTCCGAGCAGCTAACGCGGCGAAGATGAATAGGATTGCGACTGTAAGAGAATATTTCAAATAAAATCAAAGCTCATCAGAACCCCGTTATCTGCAGTCGCACGTCATAGTGATGTTTATATGACGATGTCCCTAGTTACGCCAGACAAACTTCCGCACAGCGAATAAATTTCGCTATACCACGAAACGAGGCGCTGATTCAGAGATCAGACGTACGGCAGATTTTCCACGGATTAAAATGTAGAATATTCCAGAAAAATCAGTAGAAGATTGCGCAAAATTCGTTTTGGGTACATTTTTCGCCTCGAAAATTCATGATTCAATCACTAATGATTCAAAACATGAACAAAATAAAATAAAAAAGAATGAGGCGAGATTGGTTAAAAACTGTAAAAAGCTTCTCAGCTGAGAGCATCAGAGTTACTAATTGTAAGCTTTTACAAAGTTTATACTTGGACCCCTAGAGACTCGCAGGCTACGTGCCATGCTTAGATTGCTTGATTAAAAATGAGAACAGAAATCTTTAAGAGTGATGAAGGGGACATTATTTTATAACCGTACCATATTCTCAGGTTCTGTAGAAACAATAAAATAAGAGAAATAGTTATCCACTAATTAGCCGAAGGAATAGATAAAGGAATCCGTTTTCCAAAAAAAGTAGAGGATTTTAATAAATACTAGAACAAACTCGGGTACTCAAATTCCGTTTTGATAAATACATATTTGCTTAAGTATGTCTGTGTACTCTTCGTTTCTCTCCAATCTGTATTTGCTTCGAGACGTTAATCCTTGTAATATTCGTGGAATGGACAAAGGAGCATACCTTATTTATGGAGATGAAAAGGCAAGATTGTCGCATGTAAGTAACCAAATGCATCCTTAGTACAGGTTAGGAAAGCTCTCAATAAATCACAAAACTATTCACATGATTTACTCTTCCATAGAAAATTGCACGAGACATGGGCGGCGTAAAATTCCACCGCAACGAATCAGATGGAAGGCTTCGCGCAAATACTGGAGATGTCCAAGGAGAGAAAGAAGGTCACAAAGATAGTGAAATAATAGCCTTCGAGGATGTGACGGACGTAAACAAGAGTCGGGTGATCCATAAATTACGCGGAACGAAAAATAAAATTGACCCAGCATTTGTGACAGTGACACCGCAGATAAGAATGGCGGGCGTGGGTTTATTTTAATACCGCCAATGAAAGATAAACCCGGTGACGGTGAAAAAACAAAAGCAGCTCTAATCTCGAGATTTTGAACGAGGATGAATGAAGTATTAGACGCATTATCAATGACTGGGTCGAGGTTATTTTCGAGAGAGAGAAGAGATCGACAACCCAAGCCTTCCCCGTATCACGGAGCTCAAAATGCCGGAATGCAGAATGTTTCAAACAAAATCATGTTCATGAATGGATTGAAAAGAAATTTGTTGCAAATAGAAGGGAATGCCAACTAACGATTTACAGGCATAGATGAACTATCAAGAACATACATAACAGATGACATCCTTAAACTCAGAAACCAGAAACTCAGCAACCCGTAATGAATGACCACAATCTATTCTTTACATCTAATCCTTTTATCCGTTAAACTTTAGCCTTAACTATTATGATGTCCCTAACTATGGCGTAAAGACGATAGGTGGATGAGATTAGCGTGATTGATATTCTACTCCAGCCCTATACGACGTCCAGACATAGGGAATTATGATGTAATTGTGCACAGAATGACAGAATAAATTGGGTTAATTCAGATTTATGAAGCATCTCTTGGAGAACCTAGTCCTAGACAATGTCAACGGATTTGTTACCTATTTTTGAGCTTTTCTGCATCTGGAAATCCTTCGTTGGATTTCCCTTCCGATAATTGGAATTCATGTGATGAAGCAAGTTTCAACCTGCAGCTGGATTAAATTTAGACAGTGGTTATCGGATGCATTAAATAGTTATAGAAGAAATATATACTACTATAAGGTATAAAACGTATTTCATTAAAGAGGCGGCAATGTGTCTGAAGAAATGCACAGACACATTATGTTAAATCGGCGTACAGATGACTGGTTTCCTCAGCTTAAAGTGTATCTAAAGCTATTTAAATGCCTTTTTTTGTTCAAGGAACCTAAATTAGATAGTCGCCGATCGAAAAAATTGAAAGAGGAAGCATATTGTGGTACCATTCTCAGGTTGATGAAACAATGGTTAATTTCACGTAAAAACATAAAAACTGTGCTCAGATTGAATGTCTTTACTTTGCTGCCAGGCGAAAATTGTCTTAGTTAGTGGTTATCCTCAAGTTGTCCGTTGTAGAAAGCTTGGCTTTTTAGTTAAAATGTTTTAAGTATTATATTTACCCTTATACAACGTTTTATGTATATATCGTACCCCGTTTTTTATTTTAGCAATGAATGCGAATGTTCGAAACAGGCCTGATTCCTATCAGGGCACCTATCTTTCAAATATAATAATAATAATAATAATAATTTATTACTCCTACATTTGTTTTTTACATCTTAATACAATGAAAAAAGAGAAGGAGCTTTAGGTGTTCTCGAAGGTCATAGGGCCAGAATTGAGCCACCATCAATTAACAAAATGTATGCCAATAACATAATAATGCAGTACATGATACATTTAAGTTTTATGCAAATAACATCAAAATAAATTTTCAACTTTTTCTTGCGAGAAGATCCAGTCATTTTGCAAGTCTCAACATGACATTTGTGGTTTTAATTTTTTTAATTCTGGCGGGCAGTAGATAAAATAATTTTGGCCCCATGTAAATAAAACAGCGTTTATATACAGTGAACTTGGGTCTATTTGCAACTATAAATGACTCATTACTTAAATTATATTTATATTTGTCACTTGCACTCGGCATATTTCCACTTCTGGCAAAAAACAATTTAAGCACTTTGAATAAATACAAATGCCTTAGTGACAACAAATTTAGGGCCACAAACAACGGAAAAGAGTGCTCATAGTAATTTTTAGAATATGCGAATATAATGCACGAATCCATTGTTTTTTTTGGAGGAATAAATTATTACTGCTAAAGCAAAATCATAAGGCCGAGTGGAGTGAGGCCAGTGCAATTTATCATCCATTTTCGTTAACTGGGATTGCTTTTAAGTATCTATCTCTGAGCTTCACCGTATAGACATTCTACACGAATTCTAAGGTTTTGCTGATAATAGAATTAGATATATAAAGAATAGATGTGACCATTCATTACGGGCTGTTGAGTTCCTGGTCTTCAAGCATGTCAACAGCTTTGATATCTACTCTTGATAGTTCATCTATGTCTGCAAATACTTAGTTGACATTCCCATCTATCTGTAATGATTCATTTGGTGGAAGTTTGAATAAACGAGACGATAAGCTTTGGATTTACAACGGAGAGGCGGTTGCGAAAAGGACATGATAACCAGATATCTAGCGTAGATCATATTTATCACGTTGATGATATTCTCTAGTTAACAATCACGATAGAATTGGCTCCCAGATAAATTAGTGGATGGCATTATAAAAACAATAAAAGAGTAGTAGATTGATTTTGATTATTATAAGTGTTTGTATCCCTATGTCGATGCAAAACTCTGTGAGAGAAACCCATACTCTCATGAGTCTGAAGTTTTATATGCAAATAATTTTATTCGTCTATCACCTCAGTAAGTACCTATAAAGGCAACGGGAGGCGTTAATTAACTATAAATACATCGTTCTTGCTATGCTGTGCTGTGCTCAGCATCCGCTGAAAATTCCGCCGTGGCTGAGCACAGCATATCACGCGACCATGCCATTCGCTGGGAGAACACGAAGGTCCTGTGCCGTGTGGACAGATTCTGGGAAAGGCTGACCAAGGAAGCTATTTTAATTCGAACGACGACTAACACCATGAACCGTGATGCTGGTTACGCCCTAAGCAATTCCTGGAAACCGGTGCTTAAATACGTCAGCGAGGCCCGGGAAAAAAGGCGGGAAAAGGCGGACCAATCACAAGTCACCTGACCTGGAGCCCATTCGAGACTCAAATCACCGATGGCGGCGCTGCAGGCGCTGACAATATGGCCGACGCAGCGAGGTTAGGGTTCTGATAATAGCATAGGCGTAGTAGGAGCACAACTCTGTGGTATTAAGTATCGTCGAGGCATCCCGCTGTATCAATTGAAATATGTCGAGGAAGATTTTTCTTGGTTATGAAGAGGTATATAGATACCTAGGGGCAACAAAGAATGGCGGCTGTGCCACGCAGGGAGAGTGTATTTTAAATTAGGGAATTGTTAATTTCCGTTGGTTGCCTAAGCCAGCAAGGCGGTGAATTGAAAGTATTGGCTTTGGAAAGTATTGGCTATTGGTAACGCATAACATATATTACTTACAACGTTATCACAATACTAACAAAATAACACTGGACGGCATGATTATCGGCCCTGACACCATTCCTGCTGCTTCTACTGTAAAATGACCTCCTAGATCCGAATATGAACTCCGTTTTTTCCCATCACCCACCATTTTCGGGGAGCTCCCCCTCCATTTTTTACCACTTTTCAGTCATTTGGAGGAATTAAAACGATTACTTTAGCATTTAAATTTTTTCTAAGGGTTTTGATGGGTGCAAATATGGCAAGGAGGTAGATTCGGGGGGAATAAGTCTCCGTAAATTGTGTGAAAACGCATTAAGAATTATCAATTTTGCCATTTTTTCGCAAATTTTCACGTATTTTTTAAATTTTCCAGCTGCCATTTCACGTCTTCCTCCACCGAATGATAAAAAAATATATAAAACAAGAAACAGCAGCAATAATAAAAATATTTTGCTGCATAGCAACAATGGTTAAAATTTGTATCAATACCTCGGAAGGTTCACTTTACTACGCTGGCCCTCACAATGCCTCGCCCGCTTAGCCTTGGACGGCAATACTCTTAGCTTTCGCAGCCAAAAAGGAAAAGTAATACTTCCTTATTCCACGAAAAATATAAGACTAAGATTTTATATTCTCATTTCAGTTAAAAAGTATTCTTTCTCCATAAGAATGGAGTTGCACAAAGTATCAGCCTCTCTAATCAATTGTGTGTATTGAAGTTGTCGTAATCTTCCCTCGGTATCTCTAGCAATCGCAGAGTCAACATTTTTCGCTGTTTCGGACAAGGATGATCCTTTTTTTCCAAGTAGTTAAAATTGTGCGAAACAGTAGAAGTTCAGCGTGGAGGTTTTCGGGGTTACATAGATTCATCTCTGCAGACAAATCTGATCGCAAATCAATCTACAGAATCTACGCGGTAGTAACCCCGAAAACCTCCACGCTGAATCCTCACCACACCGCGAAAGCCTACACAAGGATTACAGTAGAAGTTGTTTCACTCCGGCTTTTTCCAAGTGAATGTCAGTATATGGGCTTGGGTTGTGATCATTACCGAGATTAAATGTGTAAAAATCATCCTCATCGCTTCTACTATGTTTGCGGTGAATTGACTTAAGCATCGCAACAATTACCTCTTCTTATAATTTTTAAAACTGCTTATAAATTTTACTTAGCGGTCAAGTTGGCGGTCAGGACTAGAATTAAGCTCCAAGTGTTTGTTGCACCACTTGTTACAGTAATTTAAACAAATATTTGGTCAAACCACTGTAGCATATGGCACATAGTTTCGCGTAAATGAATGACAATCCCTTAGAATAGGGCATAAAAATCTTTTCCTGTTAGTCAGCACTGAAATTACTTTTTATGGAAGGTAAAGGCTTGTTTTTTTCTGTAATTAAATGCATTATTGATAGAACTGATGATGCCATGTGACCCAAAAAATGGAGACTGTTTATGGATTCGTCAAAGACAAGCTTTAAAGTGGACCTGTTGGCCAATGGGAATGAGTTACCTTCTGTCCTGTCTGCATACTCTGCTGATATGAAGGAGACGTACAGATATTTCTGTTGAATCCTTGAAAGAATTAATTATCGTGATTATAATTGGTATAAGTTTGCGCTGATCTGAAAGTTGTCGCTCTACTCATGGGACTGCAATCAGGCTTCACGAAATAGTGCTGCTTTCTTTGTGAATACAACAGCCGCGCCCGTGAAAATTCATTACATAGTACGGAATTGGCCTCTGCGAGAAAGCTTTACTCATGGTTATAAAAATGTTGCTTATGTTTCCCTGGTTTCGACAGAAAATATTCACTTGCCACCATTGCACATCAAATTAAGACAGATGAAATACTTTGTGAAGGCAATCGAAAAGACAGGAGCTGAATTTCAATTTCTAACTTAATTTCCTCGTCTTACAATTAGTGAGGCTAAAACCAAGGAAGGAACTCGTGGACCCCCAGATTAGGAAACTTTTCAAAGATTCGACGTACATGAAACACCTGAATTATAAATAAAATCGAGCTTGGCTTGGATTCTGAAACGTGTGTTAGCTGTGAGAATGAGCTCAGAAACGTGTGAACTGCTGTCAGCGTATTAGGCCACGGGGTTTAACGTGTCACTAAAAATGCATTTCCTTCATTCACACCTGGATATTTTCATAGAATATTTAGGAGCAGTTTCAGATTAACACAGGGAAAGGTTCTATAAAGACATCATCAAATTTGTGAGGAGATTTTCAGGGAAATTGAATGCGGGTATGTTGATATATTAGGCCTACTGCTGTTTTTGCATGAGAAACTTCTACTTCACTTCACACTGGTTATTTTTTTCTTTGTCGATGCGCGTGTGGTATTGAGGGCACCAGCATGGTAGCGTACCTTCTCAACTGTTGGCACACATTTTTATTATTTTTTCTATGCCGTGTACCTAAATATTTTTATTATTGCTGATATAATCTGTTGATATGTATATTTTTCCATCATTGTAGGATATTAGGGGTAGGGGAAAATAAAATAGGAGCTGAAAAATGAAGAAAATAAGTAAAAAATTGCGAAAAAAGGAAAGGTTCATCATTTTAATGGGTTTTTTAAATCATTAACGGAAATCAATCCCCCCAAATCTACAACCTTACCATTAATTATCATGTTTTAGAACTTTTCACCTCTAAAAAACCTAATAAGAAATATAAATTCTAATATAATCATTTTCATTCCTCCAAGACATATGAAAGTGATGAAAATTAGAGTGGGGGCTTTCCCCTGAAAATGGTAGGTGATGGATGAAAGCGGATGTCATGTTCGGATTCAGGAGGTCATTTTGCATAATAATTAGCAGGAATGGTATCAGGTCTCAAAAAATTGTTTTTGCCGTCGAGTGTAATTACAGAAAACACAATATACCCAACAATGCCAAAGATTTCTCAACGTGGTTTCCCACC
This sequence comes from Ischnura elegans, assembly GCF_921293095.1. Lineage (NCBI taxonomy): Eukaryota > Metazoa > Arthropoda > Insecta > Odonata > Coenagrionidae > Ischnura > Ischnura elegans. The sequence continues at coordinate 29,460,983 of NC_060257.1, read as the reverse complement.
GTCGGGGTTTACCGTCAAGGGGAATGATGAATTGCAGTGATCAAATCAATTAAAAGACCTCAAACACATTTATATAAATGCATAAAATACATTACTAACGAAGTTATCGAAGCTTAACACTAACAATTTATCCAGAGAAAACTGACTACCTACCCTACCTACCCTACAATGCCTATGATTTCGCAACGTGTTTCTATATTACCAACGTTGTGTAGTTAAGTGACGAATGGTAGCAATAAAACCAAACTAAAAGCCTCAAGCACAATATCAATGGATAAAATATATTGCTTACGACGTAATGATAGCTTCATGTCAACAAAATAACTACAGAAATCAGAGAATACCGAACAATTCCAATGCTTGATCAACGTGGCTTACTGCGGTAAATGCCTAGCCACCAAAGGTTCCCTCGAAGCTCTACTTTCGAATTCGGCCGATAGTTGGCGTCTCCCTTGTCTGGATTCTCGAATACTATATCAGTGGGATCACTCAACGCAAAGACAAGCCCTGATGACGATGGACGACACGACCATCGAAACGTCGGCAGAGATGGAGAACCTCATCCGGTGGGAAACCCGAAATAACTTCAACAACATGGGAGATATGGTTTTCTAAAGTGAGCAAGACTGGATCATCAACAGAGGGTTTTCATTTTCCTTAACATGTTTCGGCCGGTCAATATAAATGTTTTAATTGATGTATCCCAAATCACTCGTTAGAAATAGAGTTCCTAGAGGTTCTACATTTGCAAACTTATTTTTCAAACGATTTCTCGATAGAATAAGGGCTGGCGGAATATTCACCCATGCCTGTGCACGGGTTTGAACGACAACAGAGAGTATGATGCATATCTACGAATCGCCGATTAGTACTGCGATCCCTATCCCTGTTTTTAGATATCTTCACATTTAGTTTCAGGCTGTTGGATAAACTCGTAAGAATTCAGACCGCTTAGAGTTTTTACGCCGATTTTTCACGCCTACGCCATTTTTACGCCTATTTTTAGACCAATAAAGCTCGTCTAAGAATCAGTAATAAATAAATATTTTCCGAATTTCCAATCATTAAATGACATATTTCGTTTTGCAAATACCGCCTCAAGACTTACGCAGAAAAATTCATCAATTTCTAGACTAGCTGCAATAGAACGTATGGATTCTCCACTGCTCCTTCTCAGTGTAGCCACCCCCTAAATCTGTTATCCTAATGATTTTCAATCAGTTTTTCTGTAACATATCTGCATTTTCTTTCAATAAAATAGCGTAGTTTCCTTCATCAAAGAAAACGAAAGGCATTTATTGCGATTCGTTACCCACCATTACTGTATTCATAATATACAAATTATTTCGTTTTAGAAATACCGGTTTACACGAATGGCTATGGTCCATTTTTATCTTCATTTGAAAAGGGCCAGATTGGCGCCCATGCGATGCCACTCCACGTGACGTCACAGGGACCTAGTTTCTATACGAGAGGATAGGAGTTATACATCGTCTGAGGTTACCAATGCATGCATGAGGCGCAGAGCTCAGGGAAAAATGCCTTAATAATCACTTATTAAAACTGGCTAAGGTCGGAAAGTTTTCTTCATTTGATAAGGTATTAATAATCCTTATTCAAGCCAAGCGCCACCAGCCAGCAGGGTACTCAGCTACCCGCTAGCAGCCTGCGTCGTATCAGCGCTCAACTCGCCTCAAGGTCACCTCACAGGACGGCAGCGGGAACCAGAAATACGCCACATGGAGAGATTTCCCGGCATTCATACTTACGCGTCGCGTTTTCGCGCGCTTGAAATTTTTCACTTTTCATTTAATCGCGAAAAATAGATATCGTCATTTAAAAATCTAAAAGCGTGAAATACGCACTCCAGGAGTAATAATCTTTCGATGCTGGCAATAAAAAAATAATAGGAAACCACCCTATTATCAACAAAGTACATGTGATATTTATGGCAGAAACTCTGAGGTCATAAAAAAGCAATAGTATAAAGTGGGGCGTGACTCAGCGCCCGTGGGGCAAGGGTCCTATGCGGAAACTTTCCCCAGGACTCTAACCCCAAAGGCACTTGGTACACCTATAACGCCGTAACACAATCACATGGTGAGCTGCAAACCAACTAACTACATGAATTTTGAGGCAAAGAATGCACATACAGAAACGTTAGACAAAAATGGTAGTTCAATAAACGCCCAAACCACTGATAAAAATTACGCGGTCCTACAAATTAGAAAAAACGTTGCGTATAAATGAAAAATAAGAAAAACTCACGTTCTGTCATTCGTTGTCTTCCATTGAACATACCCCTGCGTGACATTCGGTTACGTCAATGAAACTGATTGACTACAAGTGGTATCATCCCGGGAGTTAGATAAATATTTCGGAAAAGGAATCTTCCCCCTTGCGGACTCTTGCCCCTCACTCCCTTACTTGGTTACTTCTAGGAGAACGCATGAGGTTTGGCAACACTGCTCCACGAGCAGATTCACAATGTTCACTCGGCGGAGGTCATAGAGCGACCCATTGAGGCCACGCCTACTGTTTGCTGATTGGCAAAGGCAAGTCACATGTCGAGATACTTCCCCCTCCCTCATCTCCACTTGCTTTGGCCACACCAGCTCACCCGTAGAGATAAAATGAACAGAGTATAGCCACCGCGGAAATTGATCGCGTGAAACGATCATTTTTCCGCCATTGGTGGAGCTGTCCCACGGAAGGGATGGAAAAAATGATCGCTTGATTCAGGTTTAAGTGCGGGTTTACGTGCATATTGCAGACACATTTTTATGAACGGTTACATCAGTAAAGGTAGCGACAGAAATATAAGCTGAAATCTATTATTTCTGCAGTTTTTTCAATCTAAATTAAGAATTTTCCAGATTACTTCACAATGGGTATGTTAAGGAATGTTCACATTGACAGATCATATAAACAAGATCAAGTGATTTCTGAAATACCTATCGAAATAAACAAAAATATTTTTAAAAAAGGTCATGTGCCGTTCGTGCTTTGATAATATTAGCAACAAAGCATTTTGGTTGGTAACTTGGTGGCAGTTTTCCATTCAAAATAAGAAATACGTCGAATGCGTTTTTTGTATCGTGGAGCTGGAATTTTGGGATCTATGGTTCGAGTCCATTCATACTAATACATTATACCTATCGTCAATCTTGAAGAATATTTAGTATCTTCAGGTAAAATTTTCTTATTCTACCGCGCACAACCAACACAATTAATTCACATTATAATGACACGGACTGATTACGTGTGAACAAGGACATTCAGGATTTATCCAATACTATTCTATAGTTAATAATAATAATGAAAGTCTGGAATATAATATGCATTACAATTATGAAAACACGATGGAAAAATAGTATACCTTGATGCGTAGGATATTACCTTTTCGTATACTTTTGTCCTACGTACGCAAAACCATGAGCAGTTTTCCAATATATTAAAATTCACAGGACCAACACCATAGACCGAGGTATTTCCATTAAATTGGTCCTTAACAAGGAAATCATGCTGCTACCTACGGAATTAATAGCCGTCGGGTCGCCTTCCCAGACGGCACGGAATCCTCCGTATCTAATTCGTATGCAGATAGAATCCATTGACAAAAAGCGACGGAGCGGTAGTCAATGGATACTATCTGCATACGAATTAGATACGGAGGATTCTGTGCCGTCTGGGTTATTAATAAAAATATTTGCTACATCCGCTGTTTATACCATTGAAAATCGTAGATACTAAAACACATTGAATTACGTTAATTCATCTCTCTGTAACTGAAAATAAAAGGTATCACCCCACAAAAAGTCGATAAATTAGTTAAGCACAACGATCTTCATAATAAGGGAGCCTATATAGGTTACCCATAGTTTTGCCAGGCAAAAACAATATTTCTTCTCTTAACGGGGTTCATCGCCAGGTGGTGTCTTCTCTGATTGGAAACGCGAGTAGCATATCATACCTTATTTTTTATTATTATTTGAGGATTATCTTACTTAAACAATCAAAAATCACATAATAAATGAAGTTAAAGAGAAGCAAAATTTTTTAATAAATTTTATGATCCTCTATCTATTGGTTTTAAAAATTATTCCACTATCATTTTCTCTTTTTCCCATTTATTCTCTTTCTATTTATTTTATATTGTTGAAAGTAAACATAGGGAAATTTTAAAGAGATTAGTTGAAGCTATGGTATTTTTGGCACTTTATGTACTAATTATCAATTATCATTAGCTTATGACTAATTTTTGATAAAATAAAACGTTTCTGCGTGTTTTTAATTCCCACCTTATGAATTAATCTTCATTCTCATTACCATTACCGGTAAACGAAATAATATTAGTTTGATGCATCTCTCCACTCAGTAATACAACCGCTTGATTTGTTTTCACACTAACTTTTTTTTTAGTTAAATTAATATCTCTTTGATAAATTTTTAGGTATTTTCATCCTCTTTCTGTACTTACATAGATATTAGAAGTACACATTAAAAATTACCTATCTTTAGGAAAATTAATATATATACTTCAAAAAAGGGTCGAGAGCTAGAAGGATACCACTGCGTTAAGTTTTCATGGCTAGGACATAATGAGAATCTGAATGACAAAACGGCTGAGTGTAACACTTGACTTAGCCAGAAGGCGTTGATTAAACCATGGGATCAAACTCCGAAAATGGCGTTCGAATCGAACGATGAGACGTTTGTCGATATGAGGACGACCTGCAATTCGCAACGGTCACGGCTAAACGGATGTGGCATTTTCCCCTCCAAATGCATTGCGGTTCGCAGGAAACATAGCGATCAAGACTGCCCCGCTTACGATACGAGGGAGTAAAGATGAAGGCTACGGTGGAAGATCAATAGATGAGACAAATCACGGAGAATTTCACGAGTAAGCAAACGCTGCAAATCCAATAATATCTTCAACTGATTCAGGTGTAAAATAGTGGAAAATCGATCCATTACAATAAAAGGCAGCAGCACTAAATTATTTTAATGCGTACAACACGTTTCGACTCAAAAAGCCGAAATCATGGTGATTTTTATCGCTAAGGTTTGAGACGTACCTTATACCAGAATATGGCTCTGTGGGCCGAAACGCGTCGTACGCATTAAAATAACTGTGGAAAAGTGCAACAACCTTTAATTTCAATAACCCTGTAATATCCCCTACGCCTCACCGCGTCGTAAGTCATAGAGATGCTAGATTATGAAACATGATAATATTCTTACTCACTCAACGAATGATGAAACTTTGTGGACGGCTGCTTGGGTTTTACAACGGGTCTGTGCTGCCATTGCTTTCAACTCAAGCACCGAAACGTCGCACAAGTGGGCTGAAATTGAAAAAAAAGCTGGAAAAACCTTAAAAACGTTTTTTTTTATCTAGGAACGCGGCGGGATGAAGTTCTCGCCGGCCAAACAGAATGTCGCGGGTTCAAGTCCCGCCTGGGTAAGTTACCCCTATTCAGGGAACAATAATAACAATAGTAATATAAATATGAGAATACGGAATTAGGAGGAAATATCGACTTTTTATGCATGGGAATAGGGAATGGAAATTTGTGCGCGTTAAACTGTTACCGTGTTAATAACCCCGATGTCAAAGGCCGTATAGAGCTGTTTTCCGTGGCATGGAAATTAAAAAAATGAAGTTGAAACTTGGCACAAACATTTTTAAATTAATACATAACTTAATCTCAATTTATTACATAACATTATCAAATAACTTGCCCAATTTTTATAGATATGCAACAATGAAGCTTAGAAGAATGGCGTGGTGTAATTTACTTGGCGTAATTAGGTAGAGATATTTATTTTTTCTATAAGTACATTTAAAAATATTGGCTAAAAATAGGCTCCACCATGCACATACGCCACTGTATGTATCAATCAATTTTGGCTACAGCTAATCACTCGTAGAAACCTGAGGCGCTTCCGTGAAATGATGGAGGGTATTGAACCGGGTTCAATCTTTTAGGTGTTATCATATCCGCCGTATATCATTTAAGGAGCCGATTGACGTGGATTACATCAACATTCGGTAAATGTCACGGAGTCTCTCCAATCTGTTATTTTCTCCTAGATGTCCTCCGCGTCTCCTCCAAAGCAATCCCCCCTTTCCTCCTCCTCCTCCCCGCTTCCATCTGAATCTTTGGGCACTCCTTGCTTCAAGTCACGTAGTCAAAGAAACTCGTGTCCCCCCGCCCGCCTTTTTAAACATCTGCCCGACGGTGAAAAAAATAGCACTGACGCAATTCTCCGGAACTCACTCGAACGTTCGCGCGCGTCGCGACATGGCGAAAACAAAAAAAAATGCGAATAGAAAAAAATGCGTAAATAATTTCCCCTTTTAAGAGGGAGCACACGAATATTACAGAAGGGGATCCTTGAGTTGGCCTCTAAACGTGTTGTCACCCAACGCTCATTTAAATGGGTTTACAAAAATCGCCAGTCGCGTCGCTGACGGATAAATTGATCTGAGTTTCACGGGGAAATAAGGCATAATTAGGGATATTAACCGAAATGTATATACATTTTGACGTGATCTATCAAATTCATTACTTTTAAAAGCTATTCTTCGCAATGACAAACATTACGCTCCACCGCGCCGCGGACATTTTTTGGAAACCGATTAAAATGCGACCGAAGTGGAAACAGAAATCAGCCTTCAAAGGGATGGAATTGGGCCTCCCTCATGAAGCCCCCTTGATTCCTTTCGTCGTTCGTGGGTCTCGTGGGTAGTAATGACATTGGAAAAAGGCGGGTCGCGGTGCACTACTCGCCGCCCCGTGGATATCATTGAAAACCTATTGAAAAGCGCCCGAAGTAGTAACAGCAGTCAATCTCTTACGGGATGGAAATGGGCCTCCTTTATGTGGTCTCAATGAAAACGGCCATTTTCCAACATTTTCCTTAGGCTCCTTGCATTCATGCACTGATTTTGGACGGCGGGTAAAAAACCGACCCATATATTATTGGTGGAGGGCTGGTTGCACATACGCCGGATTTTAATTAGCGAAACGATAACTTACCTCGTTTTCGTGATAAACCAACTTTTTATCGGTACTGGGTCGTGTTCGGTCAGTGTGCAAGGTCCCATACCCTCCGACGGTTTACTATTAGAATGTGGACAACCGATTTTTTACCGACCGTCCAAAATCGGTAAGTGTGCAAAGAGCTTTGAACGGTTGCGAAATACATACGATTTGCGCCCGCTGTGAAATGCTATTTTGGCTTCCATAAGGCTTGGGCTGCATTGTAAACCAGGCAAAAATCTATACAACGTTTACGGTCGAAACAGAATTCCAACACCTTTTCCTAATACAAGCGATTTTCAAAAGGTTGAGGAATACGGATATAAGAAATATGGAATATCCCAAGAGAAACGACACACTGCCTCTTATAATTTTATCAGAGCGAAAACGTGTTTACGTTCCCCACGATTCGTGTTGTCTCGATGACGCTATCACCTGTATAAATGGGTACACGTCTCCATCTGTAAACACATTAATATCCGTCAAGTACTCTTGCACTTGCCCTCGACGATTCTGAAAGTGAAGCGATCGAAGTTTGTCTGAATCAATTTTTCAAGAGCCTTCACAATTACGTAAAGATATATTCTTTGTAAGTGCATCGTAGATAACAATAATCGGTTGAGCAGGCGCTTAGCTCAGGAAAGAGTTGATGACACGAATCATATGAAGCGAGAAAAAAATTGAGAAATAAGCCACTTGCTAGAAATATTCCATGCCTATAGGGTGGTTTCCCATTATTTTTTATTGCCTAAATCGAAAGATCATTATTCCTGGAGTATGTATTTTACGCTTATAGATTTTTAAATGACGATATCTATTTTTCGCGATTAAAAGAAAAGTGAAAATTTTCAAGCGCGACGGCTAAGTATGAATGCTGGGAAAAGGGAAGTGTGACGTCATTCTGGTTCCCGCTGTCGCCGTGTGAGGTGACCATGGGGCGAGGATATGTGCGCCGCTGCGATGCAGGCTGCTAGCAGGTAGCAGAGTACCCTGCTAGCAGGTAGCGCTTGACTTAAATTAGGATTATTAATACCTTATCAAACGAAGGAAACTTTCCGACCTTAGCCAATTTTAATAGGTGATTATTAAGACATGTTTCCCTGAACCCTGTGCCTCATGCATGCATTAATAATCTCAGACGATGTAAAACTCCTATCTACTCGTATAGCATCTAGGTCCCTGTGACGTCATGTTGAGAGGCATCGCATGAGCGCCAATCTGGCCTTTTTCATATGAGGTTAAAAATGACCATTAACATTCGTCTAAACTGGGATTTCTAAAACCAAATAATTTTTATATTATGAATACACTAATGTTGGGTAACGAATCGCATTCAATGCCTTTCGTTTTCTTTGATGAAGAAAACTACCCTATTGGGTTATTACAAGCCACTTCGCACCAGAGTTCTCAGACTTCGATGAAATTAGCTATGAATTTTTTTTCCCTCCAAATAAAAAGTATCTTTTGAAATGATATGAAAAAAAACGAATGATAGATAAATGACAGAAGTAATCAAAATGGCTGTTATAATTAAAATCGAGGTCACGAAATTTCTAAACTCACATTTACCGGGAATGAATAAACGTAAACACACGTTAGATATTTGTGTTAGTACTACACGCCGACAAAAATCCGACAATCCAACAGAAAGTTTAAAAAAATATATTATGAAAAAATACAAGTTTAAACATTTTAATGTATGCTATTTTTACATTCTAATTTCTATGCTTACCTATCGTACCATGCACACTGTACAGTTAATACCATTGTATTAAATATATTTTCCCATTTTCAATGAAAATAGCATAAAAATTACACGCGAAAAATTTTTTCAAGTTGATTCCTTTCCGTAACGTCGAAAGTTCCACATTCGTGCCATTTTGAAAAAACTTATTTATCTATGTTTCACTTTTTTCACAAATTTCGTGGTTCAAATTTTATTTTTCATCGGCGTAGGCAAACATTTAAACTTATTTTCACCTGGAGACATGGATTATTAAGAGGCATGGATTGTAGATTCCAGTTAAAAATGACTCAATAACGATAATAACCAACCGGCCTCTTCTGATTTTTCACATACAAAAACACTCAAGAGAATGGATTGATCCTGTATGTGTTGACGGTTTTTGCACAGTCATGATATCTTCATTACGCTAGCTATCGCCTGGATGAAAGAGTAACCGACTCCATCCATTAACGACTTAGTTACCTTACAAGTGCTCTGGCCTTGATCTTGAACTTTTCGAAAGTGCTAGCGACGTATGTTCGTCTGAATCAATATTTGAACAACCTTCACAATTACGCAAAGAAATGTTTTCTTAACGGTGACAAAAATAAAAATGACCGGTTTTAAAGGATGCACTCCCACTAGACCGATCGTATTTAGTCTTTTTTGGCGAGCCATTACTAACTTCAAACTCAAGTTATAATTTAAACCACCGTGGTATAAATTTGTCTGATTAGGACGCGTCCAAGTAACCCAATCAAAAGCATCCTTTTGAGGCAAAAGCAACGACATATCACTCTGCTACAAACGCGCTTCAATAAATTTTACAGGATTCAATAGATAAATGAACTCAAATGGAGGTACATTGACGAGACAAAATTTAATGTTTGTCACGATTCTCGTGGTAACATTAACACTCAAACGTTACGGGAAGGAATCAACTTGAGCAAATTTTTTATACCTTATTTTTATAATATTTTCGTTAAAAATTGCGGAAATACCTATAACTCAATAGTATCAATTGCACATGGAACGATAGGTAAAAATATCAAGAATGTCAATAATTGCAACATTTAAATTTCTAATTTTTCACAATAAACTGTTTAATAATTTTCGCTTCCATTTTCGGATTTTTAAAATCGGTGTTTGGTACTAGCTCAAATTAACTAAAAAAATGCATCAATTTTTTATCCAAATACATCAAAAAGACTTCTGTCATGCGCAGCATCAACTAGGCCGTACTAGACGCCAAAATACCAGCCTTAGTGCGTTCGAGAACAGCCTGAGTGTGAGAGAATAAAATATATTGTAGTTTTAGAGAAATTTTTCCTCACGTGGCTAAGGGAATAACAATAATAAGGAAAGCGGAAACAAACTGTTTTACTTATTAGCTGAACATGCATTCATACACCTCGATTCTCACGAATATATTATTCTTTTATTTTGGAAGGAAGTAACGAAGACAAAATGATGGAGTTGCCTATAATGTACCACAAGCAGTTTTTTTTATATTGTACCGGTACCACTTATTGCCAGAACACCGTTGTGCTATTATATGATAATTTAGCTGCTTTTTATAAGGAAATATATTTTTAGCTTATATGCTATCATTAATTTTATTCATTATTTATGTGCTATTTATTCGTAAGTAATTTGCATTACCGTATGGGTCCCAAAAGAAAATAATGACAGTGGAGCGTAGATGAAGTCCATTTAGCCGTAGCAGTATATTTAAATGGGGATATTTCCAATTCCCAAGGTAAAAGCAAGAGTAGCTTCCCCTAGAGCCCCAATACCTGGAATGCGAGCCTGTGGGCTGATGAGTAGTCTATGTAAGGAAAAGCTCAGTTGGGCAAAGGAGGAGAAGGCCAAACCTGCAAATTTACCCGTAAAAAGGAAATGTTTTGGTGACACTGCAGTGAAATCAACAAAGAAACCAAGAGATGGAGCTGCAGGAGAAGGATATATTGAACTGTGCGAGGAAGATAAAATAGAAGATATGATAAGGTGTACGTAATGAAAAATATGAATGCATGCTAAAAGCGCGGAGGTGGGAAAAGAGTTTTTAAAAATTTTCTGTAAAGTGTATAAATAGATATATCGACAAGCAAGGTACAGTTAAATGCTTATATTAATAATACTGATCAAAAATGCGATGGATTTATTTAGCTTCAGCCACATAATTGATTAGAGTAAATGCGTGGTCCAATTTAGGAAACCAATGGTACAAATTAGGAGACCAGTTTCCTAATTTGTACCACTTGCAGATATTTATAAATTCAGAAATATTTTTTTTCGTTAAAACTCGCGGGTGCTCGTCATTATGATTAAAAACTTTAGGTCTATGTCGCCGCGTCAATTCTTGGATGGCCCCAGCGCGGCGCGGCGATATAACCCAAAAGTTTTTAATCATAATGACAGAAATATTTTGTTTCCAACGGCGTGACTTTTAGCGTTTTACCATAGAATTCTATGCATTACATCGCACTGAATGTGATAAAATAATGTTAATCACTTTCTAACTTATTATTTGAGCTACATAAAATAAAATGTGAAAAGTGGTACAATATAGGCAACTCTCTCCTATGTTTGAATTGTTCGTAAAAATAACATGTTTCAATTCTCGCATAACCTCCTAAATATGGGTTAAACTCGGCGAATAAAAACAGGGGGTCTACCGCAGCGCGAAAATAGTCTCACCACATGATGTAACGGATATCTAGATTAATAGGCAGCGGTTAAAGTCGGTGACTCCCCGAACACGAGGGCGGACAACCGCAGCAACAGCCGAACGGTCGCGTTCAACTTCCGGGCGATAATGCATTTTGAGACCGCAAACTAAGTCACTATCTAGACGAGAACATCCTCAGTGCTTAAGCGCTTAAAATAAATCATTCAACACGTAATCAAAGGAGACTACATAGAGAAGACCCCTTGCCCCTCACATGTCAGCTTGATTCTCGTTGCCTCTTCGGACGCATAATATTCGGTATTTGAAAATCGACCGCTAAATAATTAATTATTAATATAAAATTAGATTTTCCTAATAAAATTTATTTTTATACATGTGGATTTTACTAAAAATATTTAATGACCCCTTTGTTTTGGTTGCTACATGCATAGCATGACGTAACGTTTCCCTTATCGAAAATATGTATTGTATTGTTATGTAATAAATATGTTATTTTCCTTGTCAGGAGGTTATTCACGTTGTTCTAAATAATATTTTATGCATATATTTTATTTAAGCTTATTTCCCTAAATATATAGATTTTTGTTTGTGCAGTACATACTAAAAAATTGAATCACACCTTTTTTTAGTGATTACATGTGTTTTTTTGTTGTGACGTAACCCCTTATCGAAAATTATAGTTTTTTCCTTGTTGGAATGTTATTCACGTTGGTTTTAATAGTATTTTATGCAAACATTTTTATACAAGCTGATTTCTCAGTGAAAACAGATTCTTGCATATGTAGTTTTTACTAAAAAAATTGAGTGACCCCTCTTTTTTAGTTGCTACGTGTATTTTTTTCTGTGACTTAACCCCTTATCGAAATCCCAAGCTAATTATTCCATTCAAGCGTATCTTGAATTCCTTGTCCAAAAAATAGTATGCGTAAAACCTGAGCCATATAATCGTATTTGAAATTTCGTCAGTAAAATCGTGTGACAGAATACGAGTCCACGCATATTATAATCCACGTACCACGTAAAGCATAGGTGTGTTTTGATTCTTGTTTCCATAGTTAGTCCTGTTTCCCGATGTAAACTTCCGCGATACATCCAGGGGCAACAGGGAAAATTTTCAAGGCCTGCCGTATGCAATGACGAGTAAAACCAGTCTTTCAACTACTCTTCGTGAATTTGTTCATCAAAATCCGAAACCCGCTTGTAAGTGTATACATTCTCCTGAAGAAATTAGGATCCATCAAGAGTATTGTGGGAAGATTTTCGGATGAGAAAGTAAAAGAGAGATGCTATTTCGCACTCTTCTGACCACATCTTGAATATGCAGCTAGCGTATGGTATTCGGTGCAGAAAGACTTAATCCGTGAATTGAATAAATACAAAGCAAAGCTGCGCGATAGGCCGGATCGCAAAAATCGATTTTTTTCAAATCCATCTGGCCCAATGAAAAAAAGTTGTGGGACCGATCAAAAATAAGGCCTGAAAAATTTGAGACCTGTACGTGAACCCCTGACCCTCGCTCAAATGCAATTTAGGGGGGGTGGGTCAAAATTCGAAAAATATAATATTTTATGGTCATTTCCTATAGATTTTGCCGAGTTACTGCCCTTCTAGGGCAAAAATTTCGTGCATTTTGACGTATCTGCCACCGTTTAGCCACAAAATGCCTAATTTGAGTCCGCGTCCGCGAAGAAAATATTCCAACGCCCACGCAGCGTCGCGGATACCAGAGCCGCAGGCCGATCCCTTCCCCTCCACGCTCGCTTCTCCCCCTCCCACGCCACAAATGCAGAAAAATTCATCCCGCGCATGCTGCTAGGAGGTCGTTTATCTTTGATAATATAAATCAGAAGATGGTAGAAGGTAAAAAACGATGCGTAGTGAGACGACTTGTCCCTTATTTGGCGCCAGTACAGTGTACATTAGGGCGGATCGCAAAAATCGATTTTTTTCAAATCCATCTGGCCCAATGAAAAAAAGTTGTGGGACCGATCAAAAATAAGGCCTGAAAAATTTGAGACCTCTACGTGAACCCCTGACCCTCGCTCAAATGCGATTTAGGGGGGGAAGGTCAAAATTCGAAAAATATAAAATTTTATGGTCATTTCCTATAGATTTTGCCGAGTTACTGCCCTTCTAGGGCAAAAATTTCGTGCATTTTGACGTATCTGCCACCGTTTAGCCACAAAATGCCTAATTTGAGTCCGCGCCCGCGAAGAAAATATTACAACGCCCGCGCAGCGTCGCGGATACAAGAGCTGCTAGCCGATCCCGTCCCCTCCCCGCTCGCTTCTCCCCCTCCCATGCCTCGAATGCAGCAAAATTCATCTCGCGTGTGCTGCTAGGAGGGCGTTTATCTTTGATAATATAAATCCGAAGATGGTAGAAGGTAAAAAACGGTGCGTAGTGAGACGACTTGTCCCTTATTTGGAGCCTCGTCGGCGTTAAACAAATCGATGTTACCAACTTATAGAGAAGTGATGAAATATTTTTAGATCTGCGAACGCAGGAAAGGAGCCTGCGGTCTACGAAGCGGCCTCTCGAGTGGCTATAAAGGTGTGCGAACTTAGGATATACACTTCTATTCCGGTATTGTCAGACAGCTGTGTCTAAATGGATTTTGGGTGAAGGCCGCTCGCGTCCCCTCCCCGCTCGCCTCTTCCACGCCCAAAATGCACCAAATTTCACACCAAGTGCGTCTTTCTTCGTTGGTCTTACTAATATTTGATGTTTCAGCATCGTCCGGTGAGGAACAATCACGAAAGAATTACTCAATTATCTTCTTTCCACTCTATATTTCTTATATCAGTGTCATTCCTCGTCTTTCGCTGCTGTCAACAAAGTTTTGGTGAATTCTTTCACGAATATCTCGTCCACATGTATAATAAAAAGAATATTTAACTTCAAATTTGAACGTTCACTAATAGATTTTTCATTTCCACAGCGCTAATCTCAGATATAGCCGAAGGAACCGGAGTCTCTCTCCAATATATCATCAGCGTGTAGTCCTTTACGTCGATATTAAAACCCAGCAATTAAAAAAATCTCGGATTTGTAGCCAAACGCATCCTTGCAGCAACGCAAATTGGGTCCCAAGATTACCCTCCCAATGTTTATGTCGCAAATCCAAGTCAGCATAGTGCAATTATCAAATAGACCACAGTAAGGGATGAAACACGGATTTAATGCTTTCCCGACGAATGATGTGGGTTAACTCTTTTCGGGATTCAACAAAATTTATCTCTTATGATGAGCCCCGAGTCGGAGATTGAAATGTTGGCCATTATGGAAAAATTAACCCGGTGGGAATCCCGAGTTGAGTTTACTCTTTAAGGGATGTTGGAATTATGCTTATAGCAAAGGGATGATGCCTCCTTTTTTAATTTTGTGTATCTACTTTTCACTCCGAAAGGAATCGATAATCGCATAATAATAATTTTATAACTTTTGCTAATCCTCTGACGGGCGAAGCAAACCTCCAAAAGTGGTACCCTGTTTCTTCAATTAACACCACACATTCCCCTCTAAACTTGTATTGATAAGTCCTCTTGCCTTTTTTCATCAGACAAGAGTATAGTCTTTCGTTCCAATAAAATGGAGCCCTTTGATGAAATCTCTCTTTTCTTATCCACAGTAGGCAGGGCTGGGCAAAATACAGGCCGAGGAGTATTTGAAATACAAAATACTGCACAAAATGTATTTGAAATGCAAAATACCAAATACTTTGGACTTCGGTATTTGAAATACAAAATACAAAATAGTATTTTAAATACTTTTTAAAATACAAAATACACTTGTAAGGAAACTAAGACATCTTTTAAAAAGTTCTAACACATAAATAAACATAAAAATTCTAACATACACATATACATTTGAGATTTTTCAAAATAAAAATTATCAAATGTTGCTCTCTATGAATGAATTATTCCCCTTGAGGAATACAAGTTTTTCAAAAAGTTTGTCTGACAGAGCTCCCCTCACAGGGAAATGGATAAACCCAGCAAGTGAAAATAAGTCTTTCCACTGGTGAAGATGAGCATAGGCTTGTATTAAATCTGATGAACATTTTCTTAATATTCGGATAATTTTGTAAACTCGACAGCGATTTGTCAGTATGTAGCATCTTTTTCTGTGTACGTAAGTGATTCTGGTACACTAGCTTTGATGTATCTTACTAAGTTATGACTTTTGCGTCGGCTAAAGTTGCGGGAACGATCATTGCTGTTGTTTGGTTCTTGCATATACCTCTATCACAGTTGGCAGACGCATTTTCCCCGAAGAAGTTCCAATTTGAGTTTATAGTCCTTAATGTTTATTTTATGAGGAAAGTAGAGATACAAATCGGCTAATTTCATTTTCTTCGAATGAATTGATGAAGAAAATTTTTGATACTATTTTCCCGTACAAGAATTGACGATGTTGACTCATCGATCACCGATTATTCCCTTTTTTCCTCAGTTGTCGAGTTTCTTTAGGATTCAATCCAGCAGCTATCATCTTTCTTTTCGTCAGCTTGTCTTTCAAACTACTTCTTCATTGGGGGAAACTTATGCTCCTCCTTGCACTTACACGCAAAAATATCGCATAATTAAACATGTTCCTTTAAAATTGTTTGAGCTTTATACTTCAATAAAACCCTACTTTTTGTCTATTCTAATTTTCCGTAAGTTATAGTACTTCCTGTGGTACCGCTAAATCCATTTAGTCACATTCACAATGGAAGAGAAGCGCGTCACCATAGTTCGCACACCTTTATAGCCACTCGAGAGGCCGCTTCGTAGACCGCAGGCTCCTTTCCTGCGTTCGCAGATCTAAAAATATTTCATCACTTCTCTATAAGTTGGTAACATCGATTTGTTTAACGCCGACGAGGCTCCAAATAAGGGACAAGTCGTCTCACTACGCACCGTTTTTTACCTTCTACCATCTTCCGATTTATATTATCAAAGATAAACGCCCTCCTAGCAGCACACGCGAGATGCATTTTGCTGCATTCGAGGCATGGGAGGGGGAGAAGCGAGCGGGGAGGGGACGGGATCGGCTAGCAGCTCTTGTATCCGCGACGCTGCGCGGGCGTTGTAATATTTTCTTTGCGGGCGCGGACTCAAATTAGGCATTTTGTGGCTAAACGGTGGCAGATACGTCAAAATGCACGAAATTTTTGCCCTAGAAGGGCAGTAACTCGGCAAAATCTATAGGAAATGACCATAAAATTTTATATTTTTCGAATTTTGACCTTCCCCCCCTAAATCGCATTTGAGCGAGGGTCAGGGGTTCACGTAGAGGTCTCAAATTTTTCAGGCCTTATTTTTGATCGGTCCCACAACTTTTTTTCATTGGGCCAGATGGATTTGAAAAAAATCGATTTTTGCGATCCGCCCTACTGCGCGATTCGTACTGAGGTTCAGAAAGTGTTAAATAGATGTTCAGAGAATTAGGTAGGGAGCCATTAGCGCGCTGGACTTAGATTGCTTGAGCAATTGGGAATGGATATCTTGAAGAGCGACACAGAGAACATCAGAATAGAGGCCAACAATATTTCCAGGTCCGACAGAAGCGATGAATTAAGAGAGATATGTAGCCGAACGGATAGGTATGGGAAATATGTTTTCCCAAGAACCACAAAGGACTTCAATAAATGCTAGTCGTTTATTCGTTTGAGCATTTGATGTGTAAACGGCTGGTGTCACAAAACCCCCCGCCACACGCCTTATAGGCGATTTACGGAGTAGCATGTAGATGTATATTCTTTTATTTTACTGAAAACTCTCAATACAAGACGGTAAAATTCATAGCAAAAACTAATTGAATTATTTGATTTTATTACCCGATGATTAATCATTGAACTCCACACACCACCCTTCATCGACCCATGCACAGAATAACTAAAAATACACAAGAAGCACAGACAGTTACCAACATGCTTTAAGATGACGCACGAACGTGACGTCCGTCATCTTAAAGCACGAGGCGTTATGCACTCATCGTCCAGGCAACTCAACAGTTTCATAATCTCAATTCTCCGTTTTAAAAGCACATGAGATGATTATCTAATTCCATAGACTCTTGACTATTTCTGTATAAATTAAATCACATGTTCATCACATCCGCAAGCATTTGAAGTTTTCCTTCGTAACCATTTGTGAGGAGTAAGAACAGGGTAGCTTTCCCTTCACACGCAAAACCAATGGTGAAAATTAGTAGCCACAAAGCTGTTAACGTTAGCAATGAAAAATATGTCGTTACTTTAATTTAAATTTTACATAATTTAAATTAAAGTTACGCTAATAAACATTTACGTTAATGTTACGTTAAAAAATAAACTTACGTTAAAGTTAGGTAAGTTAAAATAAAGTTGCGTTCGTTTTAAAATTACTTCCGGTTACGGCAGGTACGCAATTATCAAATACATAAATGCCTGAAAAGGAATTCATGTACTTTATAATGGCGTAACTGCCGAAACCGGTACTAATTTTAAAATAAATTGTGGAAGTAACGAATTGTTTTTCATTGCTAATATGGAGCTCTTACACCACATACGAGCTTTAAGGTGTTAACGAATTGATATGGGAGAGAGTAGACTTTTTAATCAGCAGCAATCAGTTATTTCATAATCATGAAAGTCTCGTTTGCGGAGGCAAATCTTTTCCTTACGTCCTCAAGTCATCTAGTTAAATTATTGCTAATAAAGTGGAAAATTGAATTTTATTCACCCACAGACGATGAAAAAATTAGTGTATTTTTGGATACATTACACGGAGCATAACATTTTGGAAGAGAAGGATCATGTGACGCGGGTCAGATCCCAACAGGTCCGAAAACACAATTAATAAAAAGAATTCGGTTTATCAGGAAAGGAAAGCAAAGTTACGACGAAAAAAATACCTTTCACATTCAGCCAGTCTCTGGTAAGTTTAAAATAAGAATACTCGATAGGTTTTTAGCCTTTCATGGGTCAGTTATGTCATTAAACACACTGGTTCATTCACACGTTCTTCGGAGAACCTTAGGAGAGAGAAACAATCGCTCACAACGGTGTAAACAACAACTATCAACGCGAGGCCATACATGAGGCCGAAAAGAAGCGGAAATGCGGCGAGCCACTCGTCATGAGTTCGTGACGTAATCAACTTAGCTAAGAAGGGTTAAGGTCTTTAATATTACTCCACAAAAAGCTCGAGAAGTAGATGGATCAAAAACTGAAAAATACGATTCAATTCAATTTTAAACCTTTATCAGAATCGATAGTAAATAAAAATAGGTGGAAGATACAATTCCAATAACAAGATTTTGGATTATGGTTGCGGAATACGAGTTGGTGGACTAGTGATATACTCAGACGCTTAATACATAGGGCTAGGGTTGATGTGGTAGCTATAATACCGGCTTCCCACCCCGTGCGCCCGGGTTCAAATCCTGGCGGTGGCGGAGACTTTACAGAGGCAGTCCGATTCCCTACTTGAGTGCTTTGAGAAGGGCACTTCAAGTTCAGCACTCCGTCCGTCGGATGGGATATTAAGACGCGGTCCACTTGGTGCCTTATATTAAAATGCTCGAGCAAATGCCGACGCCGGTTTTTTTTCCACCTAACCCTCCCTACCCTTCTCTCATGGAGAAAATGACCTCAGCTGCCGGTCACTTCCTCCATACACCGTACCATAAACTTAAATTCTTCCTCCAAATACTCTACCATACCATATCATCCTAAAAATGGCGAGTGGGGCCAGTTCACTATTTTATCACCCAGCACGTGATTCGCACGCCACCTTTGCTTTAGCATGGGAAAGCACATTCAAAGTCTTAACATTGAGGCGACTAACGGGGCAATAATCAGGTGCAACTGTACCACCTGAACTCAATTGTGGCGGGAAATTCTATACTTGCGCGATAAAATTTACGTATGTTTCCTTATCTGTTAATTCCTTCTCAGAATGCTGAATGAAGTTCGGGTCATCGATCATGGACGAATTTTTATCTCTTTCGGGATCAAAATCGTGATTAGAATCTTTTTGATTGGTATCACTGTCATGGGAATTCCGGCGCCAGATCCCACCACCAATAAATGCATCACCGTGCGGTCACGCCTCTTTTTACCGCGTGATTTCACCAAGATACGGCACTTGATTCAGAACTTGGCCATTCATACCATTAATAGATTAAGCAAGCGTAATGATTCCCCTCATTATCGAGACTATAGGGAGGGCCGAAAAATAACATCATTTCGCGAGCAAAGTTTTCCTATGCGGGAAAGTTGTCTACTTATTCCAGGGTCTTCGATACTAATTTTTTTATAAATCGGATTGTAATAACCACTGCCGCCCGAGGTCTAAAGTTAAATATTTTGCGAATATTCAGGCTGAATTTCGAGACAAAAATTTATGGAAAAGAAATTTCTGCAACTAAAGCCTGAATCACACGATCATTTTTTTCTATCCCTTTAGAGGGACAGCACCAGCGAGCGCTCCAATGATGGCAGAAAAATGAGAGCTTAACGCTTAAAGGGATGGAAATTCCATCCCTTTAAGTTTTCCTGGATATTTTTTACAGAGCGCGACCCGGATTTCAATGAATTATCATCATCTTCGGGCGCAAATTATGATTTTCCATCCCTTTTCCCATCACACGGCACGTCTCTTTTTCCGTCGCTGAAACCATCGCTGGCTTCGTCCTTCGGCCAATCAGAACGTAGAACAGCGATTCAAACGCCACACTTGACTTTTAATTGAGTGACGATAGTGAATAAAGAAAGTGAAAGGAAAGGCGATGGAAAAAAGAACGGTTGGAATGACCTTGTGATTCCGAAAATGATGGCTTGAGCCATCTCTCTTTTGGTCCCTGAAAACTTATCGCTCTGAGGGATGGGAAAAATGATCGTGTGACTAAGGTTTAACCCCAATTAGGCAAATGCCAATGATGAATATGGCTTTCAGCATTATATTTACGAAGTTAACAGTTTATCTGAAGAATTTTATGGTTTTTGCATAATTACAAAAGAAATATTTTCTTCTATCTCCATTACATGAAATTCCACGATTTAAAACCAGAGTCAATTGTTTTTATTCAAAGAAGGAATTTCAACGTGAGATTGGGGACAGGTAAATGCTTCGCCTCAGGGACGGGTATACCGTCCTTGTCCTTTAATTAACTTTAAATTAAAATCTAAAAAATAATCACTACCGAGCATCGTCTAGCAGGTGTTGTTTCGATAAAAGCGTGTCCATTGATTCCTTTCAGTTCCCATAGAGACATGGGGAGCGCTAATGCGATACTACAGTCATCGACTTGAGATAAAAGTTATCATAAAATCGTCTGTGACCTTCGCGGCGGAAGATACAAACGACCGCATGACCTTTCACAGCTTCGGCGGCTAATTACTCTCCTTGAACCGTTATGAAACGACTATTGCCGTAATAAGCAAAGGAGACTGGATACGTCACACGCCATTAAGCTTAAACGGAAGCCTTGGTAAGGTATGGTCAAGGGAAATACACAGAAGAGGTTCCAATCCATAAAACGTTGATACCTGTTGCCTCTTCGGTCGCTTTTATTTATTAACATATTAAAAATACAGGGGGAAGAAAAATTGTGTCGCGAAATTTTATTCGGATAGCTAATGCCAGAAGGAACCAAAATTACTAATCATATTCACGTCGAAAACGCATTTTTAAACCACAGAAACTTTTAGCCAAGCGCTCCGATTGGCCGCTAGTTTGCCAAATTGCCGGATGATCTCGATAACTCATGACTTACTATCGCCGCAAAATCCTATCTAAGTGTCTACTTTCAAATAAAAAAGGTTTCATCTTCTTTCTTGACATCACTTTCGCAAAGTCTCCTTGTTAGTGCCCTGTTTTTCAAACATTTTCCCTCCTGGTTTTGGACCCCCCCGAACAAAATTCCTGACTACGCCACTGCCTTCACGGACTAATTATTCGATTGGTACATTTCATTGTATTTTTATAGAGAGAACAACATCTTTGCATTATAAATAGCTTTTTAAAATAAAATTTTACCCATTCTTTAATTTTTTTAAATAGCCGAAAGGTAGATTTCAACTTTCTACGCATGCTCTACGATAAAAATATTTCCAAACTTTTCATATAAGTAAATGATTATATTGTTCCTCTTACTTAACATAAACCACAAATTGAAAATCGTCGTTTTGGTAGCGTGCATAATAATAGAAAGGCGTTCTGTAGCAGTATATATCGATAGCTAAGTTCTAACAACACGGATCTCCAAAATAGCAAACTTTCAGGAGAGCAAAAAAAACGATTAATATTTTTGATGGTAGACTGAAATTAAAAACCAAAAGTTCATAAAAATGAAAAAGAAGCATTCATTTGCAAAGAAAGAGTTGTTTTTTGCTTTTATTTTATTTTTTAAAATGTTTTTTTAAATAATAATAATTGCCTTTATTTGCATATACAAACTTGGTCCTTCTAAGCCATATGCCTTGTCAGAAGGTTCAAGTTATTCAATACAACATGTGGCACATTGACGGCATAGCATTTATATTACAAGTTTCAACTTCAGCTTTAGGGGCTTTTAAACAAAACTATGATAATTTAATATATTTTGTACATTTCAGATTAAAAAAAAGAAATTACAAGTTTTCAATATCACTTATTAACCAATCTTTCACTTTTCTTTTAATGTCTGCCAAAGATTTGAGATTACAGAAAGCCTTTGGCATACAATTAAAGGTATTGAGGTACAACATACATCAGCAACCTTTACCGTACATGTTATTATAAAGATAAGTTTTCAACAAAAGACTGTTGCGTTTGTCCATAGAATGTGTATTATTACATTTAATTTTGTGCTCATGTTTTTGAAATAGTTCTCTATAATAATGAGCAAATTCAGCATTTTATTCACAGTTAATATATTATATTTAGTACAAAGTGATTTTAGGGCAGAATCACAAAAATAGTTCAAACCATCTGTATCAATTAACTTCAATATTCTCTTTTGGTTCTTTAAAATTGTGTTTAACAGAGTATTTGACCCCATTCCCCACACAGTGATCCCATATCTTAATATACTCTACACCATTGTAAAATAAATTATTAATTTTATTCTAACAGGTACCATGTTTTTAAACTTAA
The DNA here is from genome assembly GCF_921293095.1 of Ischnura elegans. NCBI lineage: Eukaryota > Metazoa > Arthropoda > Insecta > Odonata > Coenagrionidae > Ischnura > Ischnura elegans. The sequence continues at coordinate 29,438,405 of NC_060257.1, read as the reverse complement.
ATGTTTGATAAGCTACAATTCGTATTTATACGTTATTACACTTTGTTTAAGATATCTGTCTCAAACCGGCCGAGTTTGAGATACGTGTTGTTAGAACTTAGACATCCATACCTAGAGCTGAGGAAGAGACTGGCGAAATGCTATGTGCGGAGGGCCATGATGCGTGGATACGAAACGCATACCTTGGTAAGGAGAGGAAATGATTGGACCAATACTTTTGTAATGTGGGTGTGAAGAAGGCTGGTGAGAGTGAAGTGAGTAGATAAAGTGAGGAATGATGAGGTGCTGGAAGGAGTTGGGGAGAAAATAACATTATTGAGAATAAATTAGTTTCCTTCGTCAAAAAAACGAAAGGCGTTTATTGAGATTCGTTAACTACAATTAGAGTACTCATAACATACAAATTATTTGGTTTTAGAAACACCAGTGTAGACGAATGTTAATGGTCAATTTTAACCTCATTTGAAAAAGGCCGGATTGGCGCCCATGCGATGCCACTCCACATGACGTCACAGGGACCTAGTTTCTGTACGGGTAGATAGATGTTTTACATCGCCTGAGATTACCAATGCGTTCATGCGGCTCAGAGCTCAGGGAAACATTTCTTAATAATCACTTATTAAAATTGCCTACGGTCGGAAAGTTTCCTTCGTTTGATAGATTATTAATAATCCTTATTTAAGCCAAGCGCTACCTGCTAGCACCCTGCATCGTAGCGGCGCTCATAGCCTCGCACTAAGGTGGCCTCACACGGCGGCAACTGGAACCAGAATTACGTCACACAGGCTTTTCCCAGCATTCGTACTTAGCCGTCGCGTTTTTGCGCGCTTGAAAATTTTCACTTTTCATTTTATCGCGAAAAATAGATATCGCCATTTGAAAATCTAAAATCGTGAAATACGTACTCCAGTAGTAATAATCTTTCGATTTAGGCACTTTAAAAAAATGGAATCCACCCTATTGTGCCAAAGAGAAAGGGGAATTGGATCGGATATATTTTAAGGGGAAAAGGGATTTTAAATACAACATGCGAGTGAACAGTGAAAGGAGAAAAGAGAAGAGGAGGAATAGGGCTGAAGATTACAGACGAAGTGGTGTTAACAAGATGGTACAAGGAAATCAAGGAGGAGGTGGAGACAAATTTGGTGTTTGGGACCTTCCAGTGGGCAGACAACCAGATGATGTTGTTGAATGAAAATGATCACATTCAAAGAGCTGTTGGTTCTTCAAATAAACCGTTCAATGAGCCATTTATTAATGGCGGAAACAACAATTTCACAATGAAAATGAACCGTTGCCGTGTAAGCGAGCCCTTGAAGTGATCCGCCACTCGCGCGCAATAGGCGGTCCTCCTTATTGAACCTCCAAACAACGCCCGCATTTGTGTAAATCTGTGACGGTGTCCGAATTTGAACAAAATTTCGTATGTACACAATAAACACCCTAGTTCATTTACTCCCTGAGGGACAACCTTTCAATGAGGGAAACAGTCACTCACACGTGAGTGAACAGCAACGAGCCACGTGAGGCATAGGAAATGCTGAGAAGCGTTGATCCGCTCGGCGTGAGCTTGTGACGTCATCAACTCATCTGCCAAAGGCAACTTATCAGCCGATTCTTCATCGCGAATAGCTTGAGAATTAGGCCACGAATGGAAAAAGTAGGGTCACAAAAAGTAGGGAAAGAAAACAATTTTTAAACACTATTATAAACGACAGAGGATTTTGAGATGTGGTTGTAGAGAAGAATGGACAAGTTGAAATGGACTGAGAGGAAGAGAATCAACGAAGTGCTCAACATGATGGACGAGGAGAATTAGCTTTTAGATGAGATATGGAGGAGACAGAAGGTATGGATGGAAGGAGTACTTAGTGGAGAGGGGGGTGCTAAAAACGGTGTTATATGGTAAAATGAGAAGTAACCCAGGGAGAGGAAGGAAGAGAATAAGATTTTTAGATAAAATTAAGGGGAGTAGGCCTTATAGTGAATTGAAGAGAGAAGTGCTTGAGGGAAGGGTAGGCTCCCAGTATGCTTCTCAAGTACTTCATGGAAACCTATCTTAATCGGTATAATACATTAATATTAATAAAAAACGATAGCAAACAAAATTTGGTAAACGAGCCTACTGAAGAAAACAGATTTTAAAATACAAATAAACACTCCAGTCTCTTGGTTTTTGGAGTAGGAAGCATAACTTTTCTCTGTCTTGAAAGATAATACCCACCATTTAGCATCATAATACAAATTAATTCATCAATAGGAATTATAGGAGATAAAATTTATATCTCGACAAGAAAACCCGAATTGATTGCATCTGAGTACAAAGACGTCACTATTGCTTGCTCTTGTTTACAAAAACTCTGGATTTTCAGAGAGCGCACCTTACACTAAAGCTATCTCCCTGCTTTTCTCCGCACTAAGATAATGTTCTTTATAGACGTATAATATGGAAACACTCCATCCCCGCATTATGACATAGCTCTTAGCTTTGGCTATGCAGTTTTTTTCCTTCGGTATCAGGAATACTCATTCATCAATACGTAGAAAAGGAATTTTCTCCATTACTGTAGTAATTTGGCGTCGGTAGCGGCGGGGTATAGTCCTCGCCTGCCTAACCGAAGATCTTAGATTCGAGTCCCGCCTGGGTAGATTGTCCCTATCCTATAGGTGTTTCTGTTCGCACTACATTGTCGCTCCCTGGATTCCCCGGCTATAAAGGCCTTAACTCATCTCCACCCACAAAACTTTCTGCTTGCGTTTGCGAAGATATTTAGGTATATTGCTCCAATGGTATTCAGAGTAATTCAGTGAAATTTTTTGGTTCTACACCAACTTATTTCTTCAGAACGACCCGCAGCCAAATACCTGCACTTAATAGGAGGTAACGAGGTCAGAATCTAATGTTGTTTCATCGCTACGAGCGACCTTGATGGAAAGGATGAATCTTCAGAGCAATCATATTTTTGGGCGAAGGAAAGTTAAAATAATCAATGCAATGTTATTTCCTGTTTACTTATACGATGCTTGCATGTAATTCAGAGACAGTAAGCGTCCATTCTGATTTTTTCGTTTGGCACCAGTCTCTGTTAGTGGGCTTATTTCGACCGGCTTCAAAAGCAAACTAATGAGTGGATTAAGTTATTGCAAGCTTCAACAATATACTTGTGACAATTCTATAGCGAAAAGGATTTCAGGTTTCTTCAAGAGAATGCTCAGAATGGTAGGCTTTCAAATATTTGATCACCAAGATGATAATGCTTCAGAAGGGAACACCAATTCAACTCTATATCGCACTTGGAAGTTACATACCTATTTCTTCCCTACCCCAATAACTGCGTCACAACGTTGAGGGAGAGCAAAAGGTAAATGCTGGTTGCGGTACGTTTAGGATAAATTTAGCTTACTGGCGACGAAGAACTTACCTGCAATGGAAGCCACGAAAGAATCGCATTTTTATCTCTCATAAACTTAATTTGACTCACAACTTGCCCGTGAAATCGTCATAAATGATATTTCAACATTTTTTTTCGATATTTATGATAGCTATAGTAACACATAAAAATAAGAACTTAATGTTCAAACAGTCTACTGGCGAAAATCTATTCTCCATCCGAACTGAATGCCGACAATTAATGGCGAAGAAATGAAAGTGAGAAAACAATTATATTTCCATCTTGTTTAAACTTGATTTTTTTACGAAGAGGTGGAGACCGTCCATGAAGTTTACTTCAACATATGTTTTCGATACTTGTAAGAGGTCAAGTCACTCGTAAAAATAAAAATCCCAAAATTTTCGATCGTTGAAAATCTCCGTTCTGCATTCGAATAACCTATCAAAACTGCAAGCCGAAAAACCCTAAGATAACCCTAAGATAAGAAAAAAATTCATAGCTAATTTCATCGAAGTCTGAGAAGATCAACTCTGGTGCGAAGTGGCTTGTAATAACCCAATAGGGTAGTTTTCTTCATCAAAGAAAACGAAATGCATTGATTGCGATTCGTTACCCAACATTAGTGTATTCATAATATATAAATTATTTGTTTTAGAAATCCCAGTTTAGACGAATGGCAATGGTCAATTTTAACCTCATTTGAAAAAGGCCAGATTGGCGCCGATGCGATGCCTCTCAACATGACGTCACAGGGACCTAGTTTCTATACAAGTAGATAGGAGTTTTACATAGTCTGAGATTATTAATGCATGCATGAGGCACAGAGTTCAGGGAAACATGTCTTAATAATCACCTATTAAAACTGGCTAAGGTCGGAAAGTTTCCTAATACATGAAAACCATCTTCGACGATTTTGACCAGTGAGATAACTACCCTGAGGATAATTAACATTCATTGACAAAAATGACGCAATACCGACCACTATGAAACTCCATAACCATTCCAGGAGAATTAAATATCCTGGACAGCGTAAAGGTCTTCACTTCCCCCGGGCAACAATAATCACATCGTAAATAAACACATAAACAGTCCCACAGTGTGAAACCTCATGCTGACCAGACAAGCAGAAACGTGAAAGGGGAAATGTCAAAAACTTAATTCGTTTCATTCGAGAAGGCCCTTTGCGAATTTATCTCCTTAACAGCCCTCGCGAGTTTGACCGCTTTACTTTCCGTACATTGAACCTCAGAGGCGTCAATTCGACACTCACGTTCATTTTTTCTCTCCCCCGTTTACACACCCGAAAGAATGTTGACCACGCGGTCGCCGGGGTTCACGACCGACGATAGCGACACGGCGACTCCCGTTGGAAGCTGACGACGTCATGGGCGAGGCGCAATACTACGCACTTCCGCCAAGCCTCCGCCAGCGTGGTCCAACCAGCAGCAGCTGCTAGAGGATGACGATTCGGGTTGACTGCCAATATTAAGGCCACGCTCATGATGAGCACAGATGCTAGCGGCCGGCCATAGGAAGCAAACACCGATTCGAAATTTCATTTAAAGCCTAGCCTGAGAAACGACGCAACCATGACATAACAATTGACGCGCCTCTGCGCACTAGGTGGTGCGTATTATCACAATGAATGAATGTCTATTATGCTCTAAGATACCCTGTAAGTACAAATAAAAATACTCATCATGTTCTGTTCTAAATAATTATCAAACAAATTCATTTTATTCCATATCAGCGATACCAAAATTATATTTTTAGGATTTGAAGAAATCATAGCGAGGCTTTACAATATTTTTTTGCTACAACACAACAAATTATTCAGAAACAGCAATACAAAAACATAATTTTCAGAAATAGCCGATTAATCTTTCTCTGAACGATTTAAGTGACTGCGATGATTCGATATTTAGCGGAAGGGAATTCCTGTATCTAGAAGCGGTAATTTAAAAAGAGTTGAAATATATATACATCGCGGTAACTCTTTTGCGGGGGAAGAATAGTTCACACAAGTATGGAGGAGTCTGGTTTTGGAATATGGAGAAAAGAAATGATTCCAATAGATTGAAAGGAGAATAAAAGGCGGAACAATTGACCGCGAAAGAGCTATATGCTTGCATACTAGAGTAACTGTAACATATTTGTGACCTACCGCTTTAACGGCGGTAAGAACGAATTACGATTTCCGTGAAGTTAGAAATATATTTTTGTTATTGTACTTTATTAATCAATTATAAAAAATAGATCATTTGCGCGCGCGAGGTTTTCCATATATTTTATTACAATGGGTGATATGTGATTTCAAATGGACTCCATGACATTCAGATTTATTTTTAGCCTGGTCAATTTTTTTAATTTGCATTTATTTTCGCGTCGATATAATTGATGCTCAAACGCCCAGCCATTTTTTCTTCGCATCGTGTCGTCGACTTACACACGAATTAAATGATGAGATAAAATACTGTTCTCGAGTTTGAATGTTCTTCATGTTAATTTCACAGTAATTACCATAGGAAAAATTTGCCATGGACCGGGAATGAAACATCGGACCTCTCCAGGCCACTGCGTAGACCACTATACTACCCAATAGTCTTTATAATTATACACATAAAAGTATATGCCTGCAAATAACTTCCGGAAATGTGTGACTATACCATTTTTCTGAGCTGATGGCGGCTGACCTTGAGCGTGCACGAAACCCACCCACTCTTATAGCCAATCACAGAAGAGCGACAGTAGAAAGTTTTGAAGAGCCCGCAGTCTCCCTCCGAACTCCGTGTAGTGCACATCGCTCTCCAGATAGCAGTGATGCCAAGCCGAATCTTTGGAGATCGCACAGCTCTCGCTCTGTCGCCCCCGAAAGTACCGTTATTCCCAAGGCTGGCAACGCCGATCGGCCGGATGGAGGGGAGTGGACTGGAAAAGGGAAGGGGATGGAGGGGAACGGAGAGGTGGAAGGGGCAGCGCTTCTCATTGGCTAGTTTCTATTTTCCACCCAGCCGCCATCAGTTCGGAAAAATGGTATAGCACTAACACGTAATCTCCTCTGTAAAAAACGGGGGATGACAATATTGGCAATGGAAGCAATAATCGAGAATTCGCAATGATATGCTGAAACCTACATCCATCAAATAAAATTGTGGGAAGAATTTCCTGATACAAGGCTTGTCCTAAGGCTAGTTTTTTAGCCTCAAAAAATTTATATTTTGAAATCTACACAGGATTTTAAGCTATGATTGAACAAATTGTAAAACTCAAAGCTCATGTTTCAATTTGATGAAATTCTTTCTTCATACTTACGCTACGATGACTTCCAAGTAAGGAGGGAGTCCACGTTTTTAATAATATGTCACACTTAAAAATTATAACAGTCAGATTTGCGAATTAACTTCCAGGGAATGTTTCATTAATTGGTATCGTGCTTGTGACAAAACGAAGACCGGTTTTAACTAAGATTCATCCCTCACCAAGTCGTTATTCAAGTAAAAGACTGTCCCGAGTGCGAAAAAACCCGGTCTAAGAGGAGTAAACCTCGACGTTAAGGATATTTTTGCGCTTAAAAAATTGGTTGAGTCCTCCGATCGAGTTTTCCGCACTCTGAATAATCTCGAGCGGTTCACACACACCTTAAAGGCAGCAGAGTCTTTGGCCACACCCCGCAATAGGGTGGTTTCCTTCATCAAAGAAAACTAAATGAATTGATTGCTATTCGTTACCCACCATTAGGGTTTTCATAATATACAAATTATTTGGTTTTAGAAATCCCAGTTTGAATGGCAATGGTCAATTTTAACCTCAATTGAAAAAGGCCAGATTGGCGCCCATGCGATGCCACTCCACGTGACGTCACAGGGACCTAGTTTCTACACGAGAGGATAGGAATTTTACATCGTCTGAGATTACCAATGCATGCATGAGTCACAGAGCTCAGGGAAACATCTCTTAATAATCACCTATTAAAACTGCCTAAGGTCGGAAATTTTCCTTCGTTTGATAAGGTAGTAATAATCCATATTTAAGCCAAGCGCTACCTGCTAGCAGCCTGCCTTGCAGCGGCGCACACATCCTCGCCCCAAGGTCAACTCTCACGGCGGTAGCGGGAACCAGAATGACGTCACACGGGGTTTTCCCAGCATTCATAATTAGCCGTTGTGTTTTCGCGCTTGAAAATTTTCACTTTTCATTTAATCACGAAAAATAGATATCGTCATTTAAAAATCTAAAAACGTGAAATACGTACTCCAGGAGAAATAATCTTTCGATTTAGACAATAAAAAAATAAAAGAAAACCACCCTATTCCTGAAAAATTATAAGTTGTAATGTTGAACGCGTCATACCGACGCATTTTTTTATTTTAGAATATCGATTTATAAATCTTATGCTTTTGATTTTCTAAATGATACACGAAAATATCGAAATTCCCACTTAATTTTCATTTAACAAACGCTACTACACGTGTTTCGATTGGATTTCAATCATCATCAGGTACAAACTGAATGGTCTATAAAACGTAATCTTTTCAACTAAATTCATGTGCTTCTTCCCTCCCCACCTTTCCTATCATTCTCTCTTCTGATCCTTCTCCTCCTACTACTTTTGGGAGATATATATAACTGTCATAGATTTAAATATGTTAGTAGCTGATGATGATTGCAAGCCAATCGAAACACGTGTAGAAGAATTTGTGAAATTAAAATAAGAGGGCAGAACACTATCTTTGCCCATCATTTAATATGCTGTTTCACGATATCTTTCGGGTAAAAGCTGACTTCATTCGATCTTCTATCAATTAATTTTTCGAAAGAGAACCTCCATGCATGAGTCGTTGAGAGGTACTGTATATCCTACTGGCGCCCCCAGAATGAAATACCTTAATTCGAATCGGGCCTGAAGATACGAGTGCTCAGATTAAGAGCAGCTTAAAAAATCATCTTACTCTTTATCAGTCGATACCCAGCCGAGTGGCCAATTTTTTTTTTCCTAAATGACTTTATTATCATACAAAATTTATTGGCAACAAATATGATTTAAACTCTATTATCAAAGACACATATGTGACGAATTTTTCTCGACTGCGTTGCGTTTGATATTTCATTATTTTTATATGCTGTGGAGGTTAAATCGTAAAATCGCGGCGTTGCTGCGATAATTTTTCGACCAATTTGATGGCTTAAGTGACGCATGTGTCCACTTGAAACGTGACACTAGATAGCGAAATGTAACTGGACGTGAACAGCGAAGCAAACAAGTTGGGACTTCGCCCCCGCGGCGTCGGTGTAATAGGTAAAGCTACCGGAAGAAACAAAGCGTAACTGATAAGGAATCAAAACTGCTAACGGTTGAATAACAAAGACGTAATTTTATTCCCACAGGTGGGTGCATAGGTGTCGGCAAATATTGACGCCAACTGCGCGCCAATGGAATCAGTTTGCTAAAGTTGTTCACACCTTTAGAGCCAGCTGGTTTCACGCGGCAGGCTCGACCCAGACCGAGTTTCATGTATGGGATATATGGGAAACATGTGGCTATACGTTTCCTATCCATAGGATCGAGATATTTTTCACTATCGTGTACGTTATCTACGTGGGAAATACTTGTTTTACCAATATATTTTCCATGCGTGGAAAATACACAGATTTGGCATATGTTTTTAACGAAATATCTTCCATTCATAGAAGATATATTAATTTGAATTTTTTTTCAATATATTGGTCATATTATATATGCTAAATGGCAGCTATATAGATGGTCCATACCTCTATTATTACTTATTATTTGTGGTGTGGTATTTGTGGTTGCGTGTACTATGTGGGAGCAAGGGCGTACCCAGAATCAAAACTAGGGGGGGGGGGGGGAAGCCATGGTTTTTCAAGTTGTAGGTAAGATTTAAGCATGGAAAAGGTGAATGAAGCCAACATTTTAAGGAAACTGTAACAGTTCTTTATACGTTTTTAAACTAATTTGCTTGAAAAAATATAATTTTCCTTAAACACATTCGCGATTTTTGCTTCTAGGGGGGGCAGCTGCCCCCTCCTGCCCCTCGCTGGGTACGCCCATGTGTGAGAGGTATTTGATAAAGGAAGGTTTTTGGTTGTTTCTATAAAAGAAACGCTCAATGCTGTTCTGTACAATGAGTAATTACCAAACACAAAACATCTTATCACACGACTACATAAAAAATATGTCCGAATTTCTGCTCCTACTACTCATTAGGAAGACTGCATAATTCGTATGGTCACTCGTGGTTTCATTTACTTACTACATCAGCCACCAACCAGGACTTAAGCCAACTACGCCATTGGATCCCGCGTAAAATTCATGATTTCCAGGAGATGCATCATGGGATGTCGAAATAAAGTATTTGCTCATTTATGTAAACTAAATCGCGAAATTCTGCATCGTCCAAAAATGCTAAATTTCAAATATTACGTCCATAAAGGACAACGCAAATTTATTATCACAAATTAATTAGAATCCACGACATCGCATGTGCGCTGAAACACACGGAACATGTTTTTACGATATGCGACGTCATCTTGCACACAAAACCATAGACCTTGCATATAACAAGGAGTAAGGCATTGGTACTTTTTGTTTGTAAACTAGCGATTTACACAGTTCTCTTACCATTTTCAACGCAGGCTTTTATACTAAACCTTCTAGAAGGAAAGGACTGATTTGCCCGAAAAATTACTTCTTCTCGAGGTAAGCACTTCGTTGTCGTATTTGTACTGTTGTGAAGATCGTTCAGACCCGAGAACAGTATCTTAATTTATGATTTAATTCGTGTGCAAGTTGACGACATAATGCGAAGAAAAAATGACCGGGCGTTTGAGCACCAATTATATCGATGCGAAAAGAAATGCAAATTTAAAAAATTAACCAGGCTAAAAATATATCTGAATGTCATGGAGTCCATTTGAAATCACAAATCACCCATTGTAATAAAATATATGGGAATACCTCCGGCACGCAGATGATCTATTTAAAAAAATTGATTAATAAAATACAATAACAAAAATATATTTTTAACTTCACGGAAATCGTAATTCCTTCGTTTCTCAATAGAAGCTCCTCGATTCTCCAGCTCCAGCGTTTCTTCAAAAACTGCTACGGGCGTACAGACAGCGTTACCCATATGTTAAGCGAATTAGGCTGGGAGCCGCAGGAGACTCGGAGGCTGCGCGCTAGGCTTAGATTGCTTGAACGATTGAGAATGGATATCTTCAAGAGCGACACGGAGAACATATTATCAGAGCAACACTATATTTCCAGGTCCGATAGAAGCGATAAATTAAGAGAGATGTTTTGCCGAACGGATAGATATGGGAATTTGTTTTTCCCCCGAACCATAAAGGACTTTAATAAATACTAGTCCCAACTTCGAAGAGCACTTCATTTTTTATTCGTAGACGTCTGGTGTCCTAACACCCCCTGCCACACGCCTTTTAGGCGGCTAGCGGGGTATTATGTAGATGTATATGTACATTCTGAAATATTTAGGGCCACCTGCGCACGTCCTACGAACGTCCTTCGCCTTATAGCTAATGAAAGCTCTGACCTTCAGAATAACGGCCACCTCTAGGCTACCGAGAAAAATCGCCCTCACAAGAGAAACTCGCCCGGTGAGACTAAATTGACGCGAACTTCTGCTGATGAGCCAAAGACGATGGATTGTGACTGCAACTCTGCAAGCTAGCAGCGTTTGAAATTCCAAACTGCAGCTACGAAACTCGAGCAAGAATAAGCAAGTTGTTTGTAGAGGTTTCATTCTATTTAGATATTTAGAAACAGTTCACGAACATTTTATTTCAGTAATATTAGTAATTATATCATTTTTCTCACAGATGAATCGTAATGTGGAAAATACCATTGGTCATCAATTAGAGTATGAAGATACAGCAAGTATCCCCATAAAACATCTGCTTTGACAATATTCTATTGGAATTGGGCAGTATAAATATAGAATACACAGCGCCTTTTGCTCACAGCTTTATTTCACTCCTTATAAAATTGCCGATAACGGCAAAAATAACATACAAACTGTTTACATGCAGCAGCTGTTACTAATACCTACAACACATTCTACCTATGTAACTTGAAAAGTAATTCCTATCGTTACCATTTCTTAAAATTAAAATAATTACTCTGATAGAACAGGATATTTTTGCTGTAACCTTTTCATTGTTTATGAGAGTTGTTTTAAGAAAAAGTAGTTAATCTCTTTCAAAAAGCAATGACTAATGGATTCCCTTACAAAACACCGCACAGCTCTAACTACTGAAAATAAAGCCACGAAATGGTTAAAATATATACCTGATGCAATCTATAGGCGTAAAACGAAATTATTTTCGTGAGAAGTAATGTGTTGGGGTTGTTCATATCCCATTAATGTAAAAATATTTCTTCCCATTATATTTTACGGGTTGTGAAGAGTAAGCTATGGTTATATACACTAAGGATGAAATTCGACAGGAAACATATTGGGCTTAGACGGGATTCAAACCCGGATCTGACGATTGCTGGTCAGATATGCTAATCAATTACACCGCCAAGCCATCATTTCAGAGCGTATCTCAGGCTGGGTTTTACCGAACAAGGCGTTGACGTCACGAGTCCGCACAGTGGCGCTAGTGATGGAGGTCGAGCTTGCCAGAGAGAGAGAAATAACCCCTACTCAATACATATTTTTTAACGTGAATTTAATACTTGGTGCGTATAACTTTGCACCGATGCGCCTTACTGCGTACAAAGTCACTTTTGAATGCTCTGAAATTCCTAAAAATTACGGCAAGAATAGGTTATTAAAATAACTTGTTGAATAAGTTTTGATAACTGATTTTTTCCTTAAGTTAGAAATATTAATGTTTATTACTAACCGAGCGAGAAGAGGTACAGAGTAGATGGAAGGAATACGTGGAGGACCTGTATGACGGAATAAACAGACCAGAGAGACTGACTCTAGAGGAGGAAAGTGCAGTGGAGGAGGATAATCTTGGGCCGGAGATATTAGATTCGGAAATAGAGAGAGCACTTCGTGATATGAAGGCTAGGGCCCGTATCATAAAAGTGCCCTCGAAGTTTGAGCTGAGGAGTGCCTCGTTTGAAGCCGGCCTAGCTCGACGAGGAGATCCCTCGACCGCATCGTATCATAAAATCCTCCTCCAGCTCGGCTCATAGGAGGAGGGGTTTGAGGCAGCGGAAATGACGCATTGTTGTCGACGATGTTTCTGGTTTCAGAGTTGACAGTCTTCCAGCATTGTTCCATGGTAATTTTTTCGAATCGTATTTGCGCAGACATGCGCAGTAGCGATATACCGAAAGCGACCGGGGATATACCCGCCAATATCAACAATAGAAACAGAAATATGGCGAAGTCGGAGCGAATGGCCAGGCAGGAGCAGGAGATTTTGTGCAATTTGGTGGTCAAGTACAAGGACGTAATTGAGTGTAAGCGCTCGGATGCGGAGTCCGTTTTAAGCAAGGCAAGATGTTGGCAGAAATTAACTGAAGATTTTAATAATCATGGATGTGTAAGCCAGGTAAGTCGACATCATACAGGATGATCTAATAATCGAATAGTTTTTGCTATATAACGCTTTCGAGATCGGTTCTGGAATATATATGTAAATCAGTTCAAATGTGCTTATCTTATGATGTATTTCGGTTTTATTTTATTCGTGTAACTTAAAATTTGTTATTACTTAGCCATTATATCATTCACGAAATGTTTCTTTGTTTTCCATTTATTTAGCGAAACTGTAGACAATTGAGGAAGGCGTGGGATAATATCAAGATGAGGAGGAAAAGGGTACTAGCAGAGGAAGCACGACGTCGGATGGGTACAGGCGGAGGACCTTGCCCATCCACGTCGAAAGACAGCACCATCCCAGAGTTGGAAGTGGCAATTCCATCGATCGATCACTATCTGTTGTCAGTTGGGGATAGTGATCGATTGATGGAAGCACCCAGCGGCCCTGAAGATTTTGTTGTCATTGATGGAGACTTCGGAGGAGAAGGTAAGGTCAACGGGTCGTTGAAATTTATTAATAAATAATCTTGATTACTTATTTAATATTTTTGTCGAACAAAATTCTGTCAACTGTACACCTCAAAGTTTATCAAGACATAATAAGATTGCACTAATGAGTGGAAGTAATGTTCAAGGATACCCATGCACTATTTCGCTTATCCCTGGCAAAAATGTACAGTGACTTCTCAGTGATGTACACAGTGAATTCAGTGACTACTCAGTGAGTTTCCCAGTGAAATGAGACCGTGATTTTCCCAGTGGCATAACCAGTGGGCTTGACAGTGATCAATATGTAATTGATATTTTAAGTTAAAACATAAGATATATTAAGTCAAAAATTGAACAAATCAGTCAATTTAAGAATAGTTTATCTCGCCATATTTTAACTTTTATATTTTTTTGTAAATTTAGCGGAAATTAACTTCCCGGCAACATGACCAGTGATTTGTTTTAAAATCAAGAATCTCTGGCTAAGTCACAGGCTGCCACTGCCTAGGTCAATGAATATTTTTGCCGGGGATCTTGGGTGCTGTGCTGTGCAATGGCCTTTAAAATAATCAGTTATTGATTGTCAAAGATTTTCCATGATACTATGAAACTTGTAACATAACTTTCATAAGTAATAATTCCATGTAGTCATATCTGAAAGTATCCATTTTATGATAATTATTTCTCACGTTTGCAACCAGATTAAAGCTTTTATGCAAGCCGACGTTTCGGAAGACTATTTGTCTCCCATCCTCAAGGCTGTGTTATTTAATGGAAGTCCAATTTTAAGCTTTAACCTGGTTGCAAACCTGAGAAATATTCATCAGAAGTATTCACCACGAAAAATTAAATTCGTTTATCCATTTTATGTTTCAAAATGAAGATGCCGCTGGGTCATGGAGTGAACCCCACCAGTTGGAGGAGACACCCATAGTGGAAGCTGTGGGATCCACAGCTGTTGTCTCTGGCTCTGCTTCGGAGCCAAGGCAGGCTGTGGATACCCTACAGTCCCCTATGGGGCCTGGTCCCTCTCCACAGCAGCCAACAGACTGTGTGGGGGGAACCAGAAACACCACAGCACCAAGGGCTCTCACAAGAGCTGAAGCTCATCGAAGGGAGTTGGATGCAAGGTTAGCCAGAATCCACGCTGCCTCAGATGATGAAGCAAAGATGAGGCAGGCTGCCGCAGAGGACGAAGCTCTTCTGCGGCAGATAAGGATTCAGGCAGCACTCGAGCAATTGGAGCATCAAAGAACATTGCATGCAATGGAAGTAGAATATAAGCGGGTATGGTATCTCTGCGTGTAGATCCTTATGTAACTTAGTCACTTAAGGAATTCCTATGTTAATGTATGCTTATTTGTTTTTATATCTTACTTGCATCATTTAAATAATATTATGTTGTTTATCTCTCCTGTCTTCTATGTGGATATGACTGATTCCTGAGTAACTTATAATTCATAAAATGGCATTCATGTCCCTAAACAAATTCATGATAATACTTGAATAATATAAATAACAGGAGCTGCATTTTTAGTTACATTTAATAATGACAATTTGTATTTGCAGGGGCATAGTGGAAGAGTACCTTGGAATTTCAGATTATTAATTGTGAATTTTCTTTTCTTTCTAGCAACAATATAGTAAGTGAAAGGTGCTGCTTATATTCTACTTGCAATTCCTCGAGTGCTACAACCTTGCATCCATCTCTCCTGAGTGCCCTTGGTGCTGTTGGTTTACCTCCACTGCTGTGATTCACTCCATGTGCCTATAGCTCTGGGTGGTGCTTGTCGCTTGCTTTCGCTCCAAGCACCCTTTTCCTCACTCCCACGCCTTCCTCAATTGCTGCATGTCCATGATTATTTCTGCCAACATCTTGCATTGCTTATGACGGACTGCATACACTCAATTATGTCCTTGTACTACCAAATTACACAAAATAATCTGCTTCTGCCTGCATGGCCTGAAATATATTTATCTGATATGGCATGAAATTGTTTTCTTTAGAATGCCTGCTTATCCCTTAATATGCATGCTGGTCAATTGGTGTTATTTCTTTTAACTGTATTCATTTAAGAAAGGTATTAATTTCGGGGGTATGGAATTTGCAGAATTTTCCTCTGGGTCATTCAATCAATTTATTTGTCATTAGTTGGTAAAAACCACAATAAACATTGTCAAGTAGTGACCTTGGAAAAAATATACATTTTCATGCAAAGCTAAATAGGATATTTTGAATCATTATCTATCTAAATCATTGTTTGCATCACTATCTGCACTCCTTGATTTTTACAATATAGGTAGTAATAAAATTATTTATTGGCTAGAATTTAAATTTATCTGGAAAGTAATCACCTAAGATTTTAGTCAATAATATATTAGAAAAAAAACATCAGCTGCTTGATATTTTTTTAATAATTGCAACGGCAGGGATAAAATACATAAATTTTGACAGAAACCTCAGTAATCGTATACTATAGCAGGTATGACAAGTTAACAATAACATATTATCTGGAAAAGAAAATAATGTAATATGATGTGATACACAGTTATAGGTGGTAGGAAAGCATATGATATTAGAGAATTAGCTTTTGTTAAAATAATTACATAATCTAATCAGTTAATATCCAGTGATAATTATTATGAGCCAAGGAGCAGACGGTGCAGCATGTCCACTAATGTCAACGGCAGCATCACCTAGTTATAAGAAGAAAAGCTGTAATTAGTCACAACATTTATTTAAACAAACACTGTACTTGGGAGTATTTTAAGTAAAAACCAATGTCCAATCAAAGGGTGGGTGGTGGAGGTGTGTGACAGCTGAAACATTATCACTGATACACTATTTCATGTCCCACAAAACCTTTTAATAATCTGACCTATAGGTTTCGACTTGGTACAATATGTCATTCTCAAAAGTTAAAATATGTTTGGTGATCTTATACTGTTTTCTTATACCTTATACTGTTTGATATTATACCTTCAAATGACTTGTCTTTACCCCCCTTCACCTTTCCAAAACAGTATAAGATCATCAAACATGTATTTTATCTTTTGAGAATGACATGTTGTACCAAGTCGAAACCTAGGTCAGACTATTATAAGGTTTTGTGGAACATGATATAGTATATCAGTGATTATGCTACCAAAAGCCAATTTAATTTGAAACTGGATCTCAAAAGTTTACATGCACTACAATATAGACATGCTAATATTGTTTAACCCCTCAAAAATATCATTTACCACTATCAGCAGCCAATCATTATTTGTCATAATTTAAAACCTGATTTATCTCTGTTTTCATGTATGTATGTAACAAAATGATCATGGCGTGACATTGTGCACTCTATGCTATGCTTTTGCGGCCTCTTGATGTCTAGCATTACATACATACATTGCATTGCTTCATTACCCTCCTGACAATTTCATTTTCTATTCAGAGCCCAGACATCCCATTCTCCTATTTTCAATCATGTTGTGAGAAGTTTCCCCACCTCCCTCTTTCACCTTACAGCATGCAGTTATCCTTGGATGAAGGTAAAGTAGCGATAAGTGAAAGCCCTTCTTTCAACTATGGCACTGAGATTTCTATTTTGCACGGCAGGTATTGGAACATCAGCATGGGGATCTTGCAATTGTATGTGCTCTGGTACTGGCTCCCTCTGGCTGATGGCCATGTTGTGGAGCACAGCTAAAGCCAGTATTACTTTAGCTGATGTTTGAGTGGCTGTTCTCATTTTCATTGAGAGGCAGGGAAATCGCCTCTTCTATATCCCAAATGCCCTCTCCACTGCAGATCTGGTTGCAATGTTTGATGCATTGTACCTGAAAAAAATAAATGATATGTATACAACCGCTATCATTTCCATGAAATCATTTTGTCACTGCACATCACCCTTTTCAATAAAAGTTATACAATTTATTTCTTCCTCTAACCAACCTGTGCTCAGCTGGTGAGGCTGGGTTGCGCACTGGTGTGTAATGGTATCTTAGCTGTGGATACCCGCTATCTCCCAGCAATAAGCCATTGACTTCATCTCTGTCGAAACGGAGACACAGTCAGCTGTTGTGGAAGATCCTAGCGTCATGTGTAGACCCAGGCCATCAACAAACAATATCCAAAATCTCCAGCCTGGGACCAACAACCACCTATTAAATGCAGAGTAAAGCAAATATCACTTGTATGTGTTCTAATACTAAGGTAAATAATCATATCTTTATCAAATCAACCCCAGGAAAGTGTGCCACTCGATACAAAAGTCTTCTGGCAGTGGCTAATTCCTCGTGTGATTGAAGAATCTTCACTACCTTGGGCAGCTTCCCAGTAATTTCTGTACTAATAACCTGCAATTTAATTGGATCAAATCATCAAACCAATGTATTGTATATTTTTAAAGAAGTATTAATCATTACATTTACGAGGTAGTAACACAAGTTAAATGTAAGTAGGTTTCCAACTCTTTTGTTCTCTTTAACCAAGGCAAAAGATAAATGTAGAGAGATAATTCAGATTTGCGCACAAGGGCGTACCCAGGATTATGACTAGGGGGGCAAGCCATGGTCTAAATGGGGGGAACCAAGTTGTAATATTAGTTTATGGGATTATTTCCATGAAAAAATAGTTTTACTTTAGTTACATGTATTGTGCGTATAATTTTTCACCGGTTTAAATAAAATTTGTTGAATGCTTTCGTTTCAATTCAGAATAGATTTTGCTTAAAGACTTGCGATTTTTGCTTCTGGGGGGGGGGGGGCAGCTGCCCCTCGCTGGGTACGCCCATGATTGAGCTTAAATAAACAAAACCGCATGCCTTAATTAACTTCGACATTGTCGACTGGGCCAGTTCGTGGAAATCGCCAGAGACTATCTACAACAATGACAGAAACACATGATAATTATCTATGGCGTTTCGAAGAATATAAATGATATACTATGTAAACATTTATCTGAAATTCGTAGAGAGTTGCACGTATGTAACACCTTTAGCTTATAATAAGTTAATATATAAATGCTTTCGTCAACTAATATAATTTGCGACTGGTGTTTCATGATTATTAGTTATACAGTGACCGCAAGAAGAATAAAAGCAATGATGTACGTAACAAAAAATATCAATGCACTACTATACCACTACAAATATGTTAGGAAAAGTATTTAAATCACTCACCTGAAAACTGTCCGTGGAATAAAACCTTAGGAAAGCAAGCAATTATAATAACCTTGGGTCAGGAACGCCTCTCAAGTCGGCGTTATCCCGGCCGTAACATCGGAATAAGTAACACGTCGGTTATATTTACTTTTTGAAACCTGTACCTGACGAAGAATTCCTCGTTCGTGTACCAATCTAGTGGATTGTCTCCATCCGCTAGACGGATTCTGGGTGCATATACGAAGGCATCTTCCTCAATATGACCCAAAAACTTTTCCAGATCATATTAATCCTTCACATTCGGGAAAGCATCCATCTTCTCGCAATGGCGGAAGACACCTCAAACGCTTTGAGCCGACAACAATCTAACCTCAAAGTTTGAGTCGAGGCTGGCTTCAAAATTCGACGTTTTTGAGGTTGAGGTCGGTTTTATGATATCGCATCTCCTCCTCCTGACGACAATGAGGTGGAGGCCGGCTTCGAGGGCACTTTTATGATACGGGCCTATGAAAGCAGTAGGCGTGGACAATATCCCGTGTGAGCTTCTGAAGAATCTAGGGAGGGAAGGCAAGAAAAGGTTTTTCGAACTAGTGTGCAGGATCTATGAGGAGGGATATTGGCCGGAAGATTTCGTGAAGACTGTTTTAATTCCGCTTCCGAAAAAGAAGAAAGCTGTGGAATGCGGAGATTATAGGACTATCAGCTTAATATCGCATGCGGCGAAAGTGGTGCTGAGGATATTGAACAGACGAATGGAGGCGAGGGCAAACGAATA
This sequence comes from Ischnura elegans, assembly GCF_921293095.1. Lineage (NCBI taxonomy): Eukaryota > Metazoa > Arthropoda > Insecta > Odonata > Coenagrionidae > Ischnura > Ischnura elegans. The sequence continues at coordinate 29,419,054 of NC_060257.1, read as the reverse complement.
TTTGGGCGAAGATCAATTTGGTTTCAGAAAAGGGAAGTCAACTCGTGATGCAATAGCAATAATGAGGTCCCTCGTCGAGAGGAACGTAGAATATGACCAGGACGTATATGCGTGTTTCGTGGATTTTGAGAAAGCGTTTGATAGGGTGAACTGGGTAAAGTTAATGGATATTCTGAAGAGAATAGGTGTAGATTGGAGGGATAGACGACTGATTCGTAATCTGTATATGGCCCAGACTGCACAAGTGAGGGTAGCGGACGGAGAATCTGGGTGGGCAAGCATTGGCCGAGGTGTGAGGCAAGGCTGTCCTCTATCGCCGCTGCTCTTTAACGTGTACGCTGAGGAGATGGTAAGGGAAGCGTGGGATGAGTTAGAAGCTGGAATATAAGTGGGAGGAATGATGTTCAAATCAGTGAGATTCGCGGATGATCAGGCGCTGATTAGCCAGTCAGCGAGGGGGCTTCAGGCTCTAGTGGATGCGTTATACGAGCGCTGCGAGGAGTATGGGATGAGGATCAATCACAAGAAAACTAAGGTTATGCGGTTTTGTAAAGCATCACGAGCGAGGAATGTGAGACTCAAGATAAAGGTGGGTGATGAAAAACTTGAGCAGGTTGAACAATTCAACTATTTAGGCAGTACGTTAGAGGAAAACGGATACAGTAGTAAGGACATCAGGAAGAGAATTGCATTAGCGAAGAAGGCGTTCATGAACAGGAAGGAGCTTCTAAGAGGATCGTTATGTAAGAGTTTAAAGAAAAGGTTAGTGAAGACTTTGATCTGGAGTGTAGCTCTCTACGGTGCGGAAACGTGGACACTGAGGAAGGAAGACGAGAGAATATTGGAGGCATTCGAGATGTGGGTATGGAGAAGAATGGAGAGGGTGAAATGGACGGAGAGGAAAAGGAATGACGAAGTGCTGGATATGGTTGGCGAGGAGAGACAGCTTTTAGATGAGATACGGAGGAGACAGAAGGTATGGATGGAGTTAGTGCTTAGCGGTGAGGGGATGTTGAAAATGGTGTTAGAGGGTAGAATGTTAGGGAAACGAGGGAGGGGAAGGAAAAGAATAGGATTTTTAGATAGATTGAAAGAGAGTAGGCCTTACTGTGAGTTAAAGAAGTCAGTGCTGGAAGGAAAGGGAGGCTCCCAGATCACTTCTTGCGTACTCCATGGAAACCTACCTTAAACGGTAGAATACTATAATAAATAAATTACGAAGTTTTGATAACTGATTTTTTCCTTAAGTTAGAAATATTAATGTTTATTACGAATTATCTCCGTGGCTGAGGAAAAGAGTTTTCCTGATCAAGGAAGAAAGGTAGTGGACAGCCAATAACACCTCCAGGACATCCAAGACTTATTACGGCCTAGATCATTAAGCTTTTTCTTAAATTATGAAATAAAGATACGTTTGAAGTATTTCCACAGTGTTCTCAAAATATTCAGGCACGAATTATCGACTGTATCCAAGAAGCAGAATGGATTTTTTCAAACTCTTTCCAAACTATGCCATAAATTATCTCCTCAGATAGAAAAAAACGCTTTAGTAGTTGGAAGCGATGTTTTTACGGCGAGTCCCTCAGAATCCGGTTCAAACGAGAATATCCAGTTGGTCCAAAATGACCTCTGGAGCCCCGAATCCTTAATTATGCGTGACCACTGTTGACTGTCGGCTCCGAATCGATAACAGATTGGTAAACAGGTTCATCGTAAAAAATTTTTGGATCTAAATCTTCGATCACTATTTTTTGAAGAAGATTTGTTCCCGCCAGATGCCAAGCAAACAAAGGCACGTTTCTGGAAGACTTTGCATGATATAATTCTTACGAAACCACCGCCGGTTTATGACACAAGTGCCATTAAGTAAGAATATGATGATTGACTTTTCCAATGCTTATACAAAGTAAAATATACGAATAAGTCAACTTATTCAGGAGAGACATGGTGGAAAAGCATATCATACTACAAACAAAGATATCGTGCTATTCGCTTAATATTAATTTCATTAACTCTGCCACCCGTGTAGTGACTTTGTGAAATTAAAATGAAGATGACATTACCATATCTTCGGGTATCATTTAGTAATATATACGCTAATATTTCAATAGCACTTACTCAGAGTTTAATCATCACTACAATTACCAAAAAGGTTCCATCTTTACCGGTTCATCACAAGGTTTCCTAGAAATGGTAATTGCGATTATAGAACATTTATTTATTTAACTGAAGTAATATCCACCAATCTTTATTGATTTAATTAAAATAACATTCAGATAATAAGCCCGTGACCTTCAATGTACCGGAAAACAACGGTTCTACAGGGCATAAGGTAAACCAACTTTGCTCTCACTCAATCATAAAGTTGATATGACAAGTTTACACAGTGAGGACAATGCTCTAGTATTTTTTTTCTTTCTGGACGAGGGTCCACGGTAGAAGTAAAAGATCACTTCAATTATACCCGATTGCTCGCGGTTCAAATCACAACAGGATTTATTTCAATTGCCTTTGTGAGAAATACTTCTCATTAACCAATGAGGTCATATTTCAAGCCACAATCAACAAGAAAAAATTTGTAATATCACCTTCCAGGTTAGAACTTCCTTATTTATGCCTAACGTTGAAAGTGCGACATTATTGAGAATTCTAAGAAGATCTTAGTGCTGAAAATCTCTTTTTCCGTGAAAGGATGATAATTAATTCCAACTGAAAATCTTGCTCCCTGGCTTATTATCAGATTCGAGACATCCTCATCTTATTTTCGGCGCATTAAACGTGTTTTTGAAGCTTACAATGAATTTTTACTTCCTGCGTGAGCAAAAATTTTCTTCAGTGAAATATTTCTGAGAAGTCGCAACAATGAACTGCTCAAAATAGAAAGAAATGACAATACATAGGATTAACTCCGTCAAATGCGATATGCGAAAGATGTGTCGATCCAGTGCAGAAAGATTCAATCCGCGAACTTAATAATATGTACAAAGAAAAGCGTCAAAACACACACATCATCAAAGAGAATTAGTTGAAGATACGGTGAATACCATGAGGCAACGTGCTAGGCTTCGATTGCCAGAGGAATTAAGAACAGGTATATTTAATAATGATATCACCTTTAGTACCACACTTTATTTCCGGGAAGTGCAAAAATGATAAAAAGGAGAAATATTCAGCCGAACTGTAAATGATAACAATTCCTCTAATGATAACAGGCACCACCGATTACTATTCCGCGAACCCCTCTAAATACGGTTCACTAAGCGAATTAAATAATAAAACCCAGCTTCAAAACGAATTAGGTGGAGAACCAGTAAAGACTCTGAGGCAACGTACTAGGCTTAGATTTCAAGAGCAATACTGAACAAGCATAGACGAAGGATTCGAACCAACTAAGTAAAACTTTCATACTACACCCATTAAACTTTTCTGGTTGACAGTATTTCGGCCAATTAGAAAAGCGAATTAGCGCCTCAGAAAAGGTACTGACTTTCCATGCGATCGACAGAAGGCAATCATAAGGCACGCCTTCAACCATTTTGATAATATAGACGACACATTTAATATCAATAATTCCCTGGATACCCAGGGGGGACTCGAACCCGTGACCTCCGGTTTTGCAGGCTCCCACCCAGGCAGCCAATTGGGTGGCTTCCTATTATTTTTTTAATTGCCTAAATCGAAAGATTATTACTCCTGGAGTACGTATTTCACGCTTTCAGATTTTTAAATGACCATATCTATTTTCGCGATTAAATGAAAAGTGAAAACTTTCAAGCGCGCGAAAACGCGACGGCTAAGTATGAATGCCGGGAAATCTCCGTGTGACGTCGTTCTAGTTCCCGCTGCCGCAAGTGAGGTGACCTTGGGGCGAGGCTTTGAGCGCTGATACGACGCATAATGCTAGCAGGTAGCCGAGTACCCTGGTAGCTAGTAGCACTTGTCTTAAATAAGGATTATTAATACCTTATCAAACGAAGAAAACTTTCCGACTTTAGCCAGTTTTAATAGGTGATTATTAAGACATGTTTCCCTGTGCTCTGTGCATCATGCATGCATTGGTGATCTCAGACGATGTAAAACTCCTATCTACTCGTAAAGAAACTAGGTCCCTGTGACGTCACGTGGAGTGGAATCGCATGGGCGCCAATCTGGCCTTTTTCAAATGAGAATAAAATTGACCATTAAAATTCGTCTAAACTGGGATTTTTAAAACCAAATAATTTTTATATTATGAATACACTAATGCTGGGTAACGAATCGCAATCAATGCCTTTCGTTTTCTTCGATGACGGAAACTACCCTATTACGCATGGGAATTCATTTTTCTTCAGAATAATTAAGGGATTTAATAAATGCTAACCCGATACCAGGCAGTCAAATATCTATTGACGAGCATAAGATTTTGGTGTTATTGTAAACGGATGTACTCCAACACCATCGACGCACACCTATTGAGGCAGCTTTCGGGGTAGTACAATGAATATGCAGATAATATCTGATGGTCAAGACCGGATTGCCGCCACACGTCGTCAAACACATAGTTGAACACCGTCGCCGATGGCTTTCCACTAAAAGTGCACAAGCCTAAATTTACGTCTTTAATTGAAAATCAGAAGAATATCGTCATAATTGAAGTTTCTTTCAAAAGAAGTCACAATAACTACAAAAATTACTTTTAATAAGAATAAAACAGCGAGGTTAAACGCTTGGGAAACGATAACCTCCATTTCTGTTCCAGTATCTGGTGGCGCTTAATATGTGAAAATATAAACGACTGATTTAGGTTCATAAATTGAAGTTTCTTTCATAATAATGTACAATAACTTCAAAAACGATTTTAAAACGCAAGTAAAACAGTAAAGTTACACATTTGGGAGACGGAAACTTTTATATATTTTCCAATATCTGTTGAAATTTTACAATAAGTGAAGATATTTTCGATTCATTAATCTTCATTCCTTCTACCGTTGAGGATCTTTGGATTTCAAAGAACTTACACAGCTTGTAGGTCAAATCAATGGGTATGATATTGAAAATCTGCGAATGTGAATTGATACTAATGAAGATGAATTAATGATAGTTCACTAAACTTCGGCCATTAATGATATAGGACACGAGCACAACAAGCAATGACCTCGTCTTCTGTCCCTTAACGAACACAAAAAAGCACAAACAAACTTCTATTTACGACATCACTTCCTATTATTCACCATTTTCATCCACTGACTGATAAGTGAAATGGGCTTAAAAACGGAATTTATAACCTATCTCCACAATAACTATCAGTGTTTTCGTCGTCATTCTGATAAAGGCATGTAAAAAATAGAGCTAGTCTCACCAAATAGTCGCGGGTGTCGTGATTGTTCCCGATTGATTCTATCTACTAAACGAGGATGCTCGTTCTTTCAAGTCTTATTTCTAGAATCAAAGAAGCAATCTCCGATCCCCAGAGTTGAAGAGGCTTCAAACCAATTAATTAAAATGTTCTTACTACACCCATTACCCTTTTCCGGTTGACATTACCTCGGCAAAAAAATTAGAAAAGTGAATTAGGGCTGAGGCAAAGGTACTGACACACCACGCGATTGACTACATCTACATAATACCCTGCGAGCCACCTCTTGGGTGTTTGGCAGGGGGTTATCAAACACCAGCATGCAGCATGCAATAGGACTCCCACATGCACACCACACAGTCAAAAAAATGTCACGTATACTAACAAAATTATACTACCATATGCTGTTAGAAATAGTAATAAAATTAAGAAACATGCATTAAGTTTTACATAGGTTAGTAGGCTACACTACAAGTCATCTAATCTATTTATGAGTTCCATCGCTGCCATTATAATCTCTTATTTATCGTGGAAAAAAGACATTCTGACTACAAGGAAAGGTAAGGGAATATGAACGTAGCAAGAATGAGCGATGGACATTCGTGGAATAATAGAGAATTTCAGTGGATGTAAATGAAGAAACGGGCAAAATGTCGTCATGGAATTACAAAAAACCTCCACGGATATTGAATCCGAAAAAAATCTCACAAAAAAAGGAACCTCACAAAAAGGACTTTCAACCAGACAAAATAATAAATATGATGGTCAAATAAAGGGAATGGAAATACAACCATTATTTATGCAAATATCAAACATAAAATATAAAATGGTGTAATTAGATATTTTACGTGGACCTCTAGCTCAAAGGGTATAAAACTTTGGTCGTCAGTGTTGCCATACTGTGTCAAAAGTGCGATGTGCTAATAGTTTATTTTAGACCTCCCGAAGCCTTGGTAAGCAAAGTTACATACTTAATTGATAGACGAATAAAACTATGCGCAAATAAAACTTCTGAGTGACGGAAAAAAATATCGTGTGATTCAGGCTTAAGTGCTTCATTAGTGCAAACCGTCTCCACTAATTCATTTTTATCGTCGGCAGAGGTTAGCTTCGAATTGATTTGACTAATGGACGTTTCTCTCAGGAGTGGATAATTTGTGGATAATAATGAATTTTCACTCGATTGCCTCTAGGACTATCCCAGTGGAACAAGAACTGTGAATTATCACTCAGCCAGATATGGCTAAAGCAGCCGTTCTATAGGACGAGAGCTGCAAAGTACCGAGTAAACACAATCACCAAGATAGCATTCCAGATCACGTCCAGCACGCTTTTGTTCCGATGGTAACATTGATTCCCTTTTTCCCCATATGCGTTTCGCAATATGCCTCCCAGCTAGCTCACCTCTAATCGGCGTTACGACAAACCTTAGGAATGGGGAAAAAGGGGATTGCAAACCTCGATTGAATACATTTAATTAGTTCACTGATCCTCTCAAAATAAGTCTCTTCTAGGATTTTATCAGTAATAAGCGCCTCTCTTGGATCATTCAATATCAAGTTTTTGCTACCTATACAAAATACAATTTAACGTAAAATAAATACAATTTGAAAAAAAACAATTCTCTCGCTACGATAATAAATTTTATGTTCCTAATAAAACTTCACTGCATAACAATTTATACCCATTATATACAATTTTTATATATGATTTATAATCAGAGTATGCATTTTAGATGCATTCACTAAGTCAGGCCAGCACCATTGGTGGCGCGCACTTTATCTCCAACAACCACACGTTTGGATAGTTTTTTTTAGCCTTATCATTTTGGACGAACTGTCCACAATAGAGTACCGTTAAATATAGGGGAATGCCTTTGTCTCAAAACAAACAGAGCATAAAACCGATGTTGAATACCCTGGGTTTTTTGATACGGCATTAATTCAGTTCATCCCTAATCAAAGAATTTTCTCAATGATTGATATCATCACTATTTTCCAATGAACACGCATATTTCTTAAAATTACTACTCTTCGACTGTTTATCTTCCTACCCACGGTACTTGAACGGTAATGAGCTTCGAGTGACTTCGTTAGACCTAATGACAATTATAAAATTGTGAAACTTAACGACAGATAGAAGAAGCCTTAATACATTTTTCTTGAAATACGATTACAGATCACAACAATTTCACTGGTATATACAAGAATTGCCATGAGAAAAATCCCCTGGACCGAGAATCAAACCACGGATCTTTGGCTTTCCTGGCCACTGCGCTATCCAGTTTCTTTAATTCTCATTGCAATTTTACCGATGCTCATGGTACTAATTGTAAGTGTTGGGCCCTCGCAGTCCATCAAGGATGGCAACGCGAGGGAGAAAGGACTTCCAAGAAACCACAACCGGTTGAGAGCCTCAAACCTGCGCTAAAGCCGCGCAAAGCAGTATGTGTCTATAATATGTTTCTAATCCTGCCGCGTGAACGGCGGTGAAATATACTAGAATTGCCATGAGAAAAAATTCCCCTGGACCGGTAATGGAACCACGGACCTTTTGCTGGAAAGGCAAAGCCAAAGGTCCGTGGTTCGATTCCCGGTCCAGGGGATTTATTTCTCATAGAAATTCTTGTATATTTCACCGTCGTTCACGCGGCAGGATTAAAAATATAAAAAATATCACTGGTGTGAAAATGAAGGTCGTTTGCCTGATTTTTCTGTTATTTATCTTAACTTTTACTGAAGATTTCCCGAGCACGGGGTCAGCAGTGTTACACTGGCAAGGCATATAGTTTTTCCTCTAGTTCATAGCATTCTCCTACATTACAGCAAAAATATTCATGTTACTTCAGCGAACAAATCTAAAGCGTTGAAGTGAAGGATGTTGTTCCCTATTTCAGTTGAAGATAGATAACAATAATCTATGACTGATCAAAATGCGAGCATAATTTCTTATGGCATTCGCTTAGCGGTAGAGCTATCTTCAATGTACACAGTTAAATTATTATGATATTCATGTTATTAAATGATATTATATAATGTTATTAAATGATATTATAATATTATTAAATGATATTATATTCACGTTATAGGTCATTCCGAATGAACTGCTACCGAGTGAGAAAAATAAAAATACATTTACTGCTATTAAATCTGATTAATGAATCTGCTAAAAAAACTAATTCTTGGTATAAAAATACGACCAATGGAAACCTCATTTTCCTATTTTAATTAAAAAACTTTGTTTCAAGTGAAAAACTTAGTAAATTTCCCATGTGATTTTACTAACGACCAGTTTCGTCGCTGTGCGACATCGTCAGGTTCAAATACTGAGACAGTATGGCCTTATCAGGCCTTATGTACATTGAGTCAGTAGGGTTAGCCATGGTGGGGAAGCTAGGAAGAAGGGTATTGCGGTACTTAGGTCATACAGTTATCAAATGGGAGGATTTTCCTATTTGTCTCAACTATGCCGTCGTGTCGGCTGCATTTCCCTCATGATATCTCATTCTGAATAAGCTGCTAACACGTGGGATACTCAGAATATTGACTTAATCAACGAGCTGGAGCGTGAGCAGCTGGTTTTTGGATTCGTCACTTATATCTAAATATATGCCTCGAACAGTTAACAAACAACTTTTTTTTAACAACGAATGAAATAGTTTTCTGCCTATAGGTACCAGAAATACATAATTATATAGCAGGAATAGAAGGATCAACAACTTTGCTATTTCCGCATCGTATTTTATTGACACCGACCATGGTTTCGTTACAGAGTAACATTATCAAGGTCTTGACCACCTGGATAATGTTACTCTGTTACGAAACCACGGTCGGTGTCAATAAAATACGATGTGGAAATAGCAAATTTGTTGATCCTTCTATTCCTGCGATTATGGATTTCCACCAAGTTACGCCCGCTACGATTAATTATAATTATATAGGTTACTTTGGGAGGAATCTGCAATACTTTAGGAGGTGGTAAGGGGGACATTTTTACATTTTTATGAAACATTTCCTTGGATACACTTTGCAGTTACCATGAAAACGGTTTACCTTGAGTATCCAGCCCCCTAGTTTTGTATTTAATACACTGGATTTTAAGGACATAAAATAACTAAGGTTAGACAAAAATGTGCTATTAAAATTCTTTTAAACCATTAATATTTTAGCTTAATTGAACGAGAGCTTTGAGAAACAATACGACTGCGCTATATCACCTGTTTTAAGATTTTTTCAGAAAATTATAATCGCACATTTCGTCCAACCTTCATTATTCAACGTCTTTATAAATCCGGAGCATTAAATAAAATCTGGAAAAAGCTGGATACCAAAGATAAACCGTTTTCAAGGAAACAGTACAGTTTATCCGAGAAAATGTTTGAGTTACCAAAGCTCAGTAACAAAGGAGTTGCAACCCTATGTTCCCATGACGAAAATGCTTAAAATTGCCCATCTGCCACCTCCTGAAGTATTTCAGATTCCTCCTTAAATGCCCTGTATGCCTGTATACCTTCTTAAGATTCGAGAGACGATCTATTGCCTAGCAATATGCGAAGTTTGGACGCTCCCGGTCACGAAGGTTTGGTTAGGAGTTAAGTGCTGAATATAGACGGTAGCGGCCAAGGCAGCTTTGGGCACTGTGCGGAAAACGGTCCTCGTTATCTACCGAGCCAGGTAATACGTGCGGAATACCGATGAGATGGTTTTCCCAACGTTTCCTCCACGACCTCCTCACCGAGCAGGTACCCACCATCATCACCTAAACATCCCAAATTCCCCCACCCCTAAATGTCCCTCATAACCCCGATCACTCCTCACCAAGCAGGTACCCACCATCATCACCTAAACATCCCCAATTCCCCCACCCCTAAATGTCCCTCATAACCCCGATCACTTGCCCCTAACCCCCTCCACCTACGCATTCTCTCTCCCACCCCCATCGGCTCCGTGACTTGACGCAGCTAAAGCCTGAATCCCAATAGACCCATCATTCTCCGAATCACACGATCATTCCAGGCGTCCCTTTTTCCATCGCTCACTCCCTCACTTTCCGTACTTACAACTGTAATTCTGTTTCCTATTATTTTTTTATTGCCTAAACTCCTGGAGTGCGCATTTCACGCTCTTAGATTTGCGAATGACGATATTTATTTTTTGCGATTAAATGAAAAGTGAAAATTTTCAAGCGCGCGAAAACGCGACGGCTAATTGTAAGTAGGAATGATGGGAAAAGTCCGTGTGACGTATTTCTGGTTCCAGCTGTCGGCGTGTGAAGTGACCTTGGGGCGAGGCTTGAGCGCTGATACGACACAGGCTGCTAGCAGGTAGCTGAGTCCCCTGATAGCAGGTAGCGCTTGGCTTAAATAAGGATTATTATTCCCCTATCAATTGAAGGAAACTTTCCGAACTTAGGTATTTTTAATGTATGATTATTATGAGATGTTTCCCTGAGCTCTGTGCCTCATGCATGCATTAGTAATCTCAGACCATGTAAAACTCCTATCAACTCGTATAGAAACTAGGTCCCTGTGACGTCATGTGGAGTGGAATCGCATGGGCGCCAATCTGGCCTTTTTCAAATGAGGTTAAAATTGACCGTGGCCATTCGTCTAAACTGGGATTAGTAAAACCAAATAATTTGTATATTATGAATACGCTAATGGTGGGTAAGGAATCGCAATCAATGCATTTCGTTTTCTTTGATAAATGGGAATGATCTTGGGATGATGGGATAAATGATCATTCTTTGGGACCCTCATGAAAAAGGCTTAATAACAGAGTTAGAATGCGTGCAAAGAAGAGCTGCCAGGTATGTGAAAGGTCGTTACGATAGTCTTATTAGTGTAACTGACCTCTTAGATAAACTCGGATGGGAATCTCTGTCGGACCGTAGATTGAAAAATAGACTAAACTTTTAGATAAATTCAAGAGCAGTGTCTTTTCTGACGAAGTTAACATATCTTGCGGACGCCAACGTACTACGGAAGATCAGATCATATAAATAAAATAAGAGAGATAGATTGCAGAACAGACAGATTCCGAATGTCATTTTTTCCACGATCAATAAGAGATTATAACGGCAGCAATAGAACCCGTAAATAGATTGCATGACTTGTAGTGTAGCCTACTAACCTATGTAAAACTTAATGCATGTTTCTGAATTTCTATTCTATATTCTATTTCTAACAGCATATGGTAGTATAGTTTGTTGTTATACGGGACGTTTTTGGACGGTGTGGTGTGCATGTGGGAGTCCAAATGCATGCTGCATGCTGGTGATTGATCACCCCCTGCCAAACACCCTAGAGGTGGCTCGCAGGGTATTATGTAGATGTAGATAAAGGAAACTACCCTATTGCATTAAAAGCAAAGCCTGGCGTTTCAATCGCTAGTAGCGGTAGTGCCGAGGTAACATGTTGTTACAGGCTTTCAAAAGCAATTGTGCTTTGACACTTATTTTCATTTTAAAATTTAAAAAAGATACGAATACCTTCGTGCCGTCTGCCATCAAATCCCATAATTATTTAACCAAAGCCTTAATCACTCGATCATTTTTTCCGTCCCTCAGCATGAGAGCTCCAGCGATAGCTTTTCAGGCACCACAAAAGTGCGACGACAAAGGGAGAGAAATTAGCTACTTCTCCCTCGTTAGATCACATTTAGAATAGGAAATAGGCCTGTGTTTAGGACCCTTCTGGAAACGGCTTATTACAAGAGTTAGAACGCGTGCAAATAGGAGCTGCTAGGTACGTGAAAAGTCGTTACGATAGCCATGTAAATGTAACTGACCTCTTAAATAAACTCGGATGGGGATCTCCGTCAGACCGTAGATTGAATAAATACTTCTTTATAAAAAAACTTTTTAAAAAACACGCTTTTATTTCGCTTGGAACAAGTAATAAAAAATATTTAAAAAAATGGACTAAAAAGTAAAAAATAAATTTTTATATGAATAGTTCAAGGATCCTGGGTCATCCATAATATTTTCACTAATAAATGTTTGAAATGATAATTCAAAGAACCTGGGTAATCTATAATGTTTTCACTAAAAATAAAAGCGTGGGGGTGGAGTAATATGTTATGGTGAGGCCCCCACGCTTTTATTTTTAGTGAAAACATTATAGATTACCCAGGTTCTTTGAATTATCATTTCAAAAATTTATTAGAGAAAATATTATGGATTACTCAGGTTCTTTGAACTATTCATATAAAAATTAATTTTTTACTTTTTAGTCCATTTTTGGAAATATTTTTTTTATTACTTGTTCCAAGCGAAATAAAAGCGTGTTTTTAAAAACGTTTTTTTTAAAAAGAAGTTTTTATTTTCTACTTTTTAGTCTTCACATCTTGCAATCGTATAACTGACCACTGTCATAAGTTTTGTTTAACTTTAAAAGCCCACCTCGTTAGTTACTGATTTATCAGTTAACAGGTCCACCTGCGAGAAGGTGAGGTTTGGCACGTGATGTGAGAGGCTTTGAGCAGCAATGCTGCTTATATGACGCATCAACATCTTTTTAGACCCAAATGTAGCATTATTGCTATAATTTCTTCAAAGTATAGCAATAATGCTACATTTTTTTCGAAAAAATCCGCCATGTTGAAAATTCCATATTTATAATTAATATGTTTATAAAGATCAAAATACACACTTTAGATGTTCGAAAGTGGTAAAATATTGTATTGTCACCGGGAATACGACTTCCTGTAAAGTTTCAGATCGATTGGAAGTCGGAAAGTGGTCGAATTTTCGATTGCAAGATTTGAACTAAACATACAAAAAAACAGACAGAATGGGTTAAATAAAAGCGTGTAAAAATAGACTAAACCTGTTAGATAAATTCAAGAGAAGTGTCTATTCTAATGAAGTTACCCATATCTTACGAAAGCCGAAATACTACGGAAGATCAGATCATATACATAAAATATCGATGGCTAAGTTCCACCAACACGTATCTCAAAATTTTGGTTTTTTATTTCAGTGTACAATTAAAATATAAATTGTTTCTTTTGCTCTCATGAAAAGTTGCTATTTTTGATATACATATTGTTAGAACTTAGCCATCGATATGAGAGATAGACTGTAGGAAAGACAGATTCAGAATGTCTTTTTTCCACGATCAATAAGAGATTATAACGTCAGCGTAAGAACTTATAAATAGATTAAATGACTTTTAGTGTAGCATACTAACTTATGTATAACTTAATGCATGTTTCTAAATTTTATTATTATTTCTAACAGCATGTGGTAGTATTATTTGTCAGTATGCGTGATGTTTTTTGGACCGTGTGGTATGCATGTGGGATTCCAAATGCATTCTGGTGATTGATCACCCCCTGCCAATCATCCTAGAGGTGGCTCGCAGGGTTTAATGTAGATGTAGATGAGAATGATGGAAGAATAACGCAATTCAAATATACATTTTGTTATTTGCAAATGAAGCTATTGTTCCCTAGCAGTAAATATCCTGAAAACACTGTCATTCATAAATTGTCTAGCCTATAAAATTCTTGTGGATAAAGATAGGTATTAGTTTTCCTCATCTCTGTTAATAGCCTACATGGGAATTTTTTGGCAAACGGCATTGAAATTTTATTGAATAAACTTGAATAAAATTGTCATTATAGATAGGGAACTGAAAAACTTGTCATGAACGGAAGGACCTTCATGCTCCAGTAAATTACAAAAGTTGTTAATTTTAAACGGTAATTTAATGCGAAAAATGCATATTTTCTGTGAAAAAAATCAACCTACATACTTTTAATTTGGTTTCCTTTATAGCCAATTAACCAATTTTACGAAACTCTCTTTGCCAAAATGCCATTTAATAGTTGAAATACAGGATTACACCTCAGTGTCGCATCAATATAAATAATTTAATTTGGTTTCAAAATAATAAATATCGAATTTATATAAAAATACTAAAGTATGAACTGTGACGACACCATCGTAGAAGTTTACTACATTTTTGTTAGATTTTTCACTCAACCCAGTTATAAGGCATATTCAAACAAGGGTATCAAAATACCAGGAAATGGATTTCATCTAAACCTGTTAGAAGTTTTTATAGTTATCACATTTACACACAGTTCAAAATTTAGTAGTAGTTAGAGAAGGTTGAGTCTTATGCTATCCAACAAAATATCCGGAAATACAAACATTTTTCAAGCATGAATTTAAAGCTAGAAAGAGTATAAATTTCACATCCGGTACAAAAAGTATACTGTTATCTTATTTAAGAGTTTAGGAAGCAGAGTTCCTTCGCCCATTAAAAATATATCTTGAGAGAAATTACATTAAAGAATTACTCCTAAAATTCCCTGAAACGTAATTTTAGTTCGTTGAGTGAACTGAATGAGTGTTTTAAATGAATGACTCTTCGTGAGTCCTACATATTTCTTTATTTAACGCACGTTCTGAGAGATTCTGCTGAGAGAAAAAAATGACGTTTCCCTCATAAGACCACTTGAAATCGCATGAGGATATTTCATAACCACTGGAATTCCCATCCGAGTGCAGAGGTTATCATACAGTTCTGGCGCATTCGAGGTAATTTTTTTTCCTTCACCCGTAACTGAGAGAAGTTAGACAGCTGACGTGCTGTGATTAATCGCTAGAAGTTCGATTGCATTAGAAAAGGCTGACGTGTGGAGGAAAAGAAAACTAGGATTGCTCATTTTACCAAAGATTCAAACCATATTGGTGATATCAGCTGAGGTCTGATGAAATTTCTAGGAATAGGGTAGTTTCCTTCATCAAAGAAAACGAAAGGCATTGATTGCGATTCGTTACCCAGCATTAGTGTATTCATAATATACAAATTATTTGGTTTTACAAATCCCAGTTTAGACGAATTTTAATGGTAAATTTTAACCTCATTCGAAAAAGGCCAGATTGACGCCCATGCGATGCCACTCCACGTGACGTCACAGGGACCTAGTTTCTTTACGAGTAGATAGGAGTTTTACATCGTCTGAGATTACCAATGCATGCATGAGGCACAGAGCTCAGGGAAACATGTCTTAATAATCACCTATGAAAACTGGCCGGAAAGGTCGGAAAGTTTTCTTCGTTTAATAAGGTATTAATAATCCTTATTTAAGCCAAGTGCTACCAGCTAGCAGAGTACTCGGCTACCTGCTAGCATTCTGCGTCGTATCAGCTCTCAAAGCCTCGCCCCAAGGTCACCTCACTCGCGGCAGCGGGAACCAGAACGACGTCACACGGAGATTTCCCGGCATTCATACTTAGCCGTCGCGTTTTCGCGCGCTTGAAAATTTTATTTTTTCATTTAATCGCGAAAAGTAGATATCGTCATTTAAAAATCTAAAATCGTGAAATACGTACTCCAGGAGTAAAATCACACAGCAGTACCCGGTGAGATAAATACATACAATTATCCACTATTATAAAATTTTTGTCACCCTACAGGTTTCAACAACCTGACAACCTGTAGGTTTCTCTGTCACTACATGATCTTCAAAGTACATTTATTTCAAAATTGCATTACAATTACTTCTTGTCGAAAATAAAACAAGAGATCCCCAGAACATTTCCAATTCAGATAAATTTATTTCATATCTGTAAGAAATAATTTAATAATATTTTTAATAAGTTTAGATAAATTTATATAAAACATTAATAAATTATATCTGCCAGATCTTTATTTACTTATGCTGACTTAAGGTATGTATTTCCTTTTTCTAAAATACCTATTATTTCCAGATATGAGGCTCTAGGTAAATCTTTGACTTTTACAACTTTGCGACCAATTTTTGGGCCGCGCATCCGATGCAGTATAAAAAAACCACATTCAATGCTGAACCATTCTCGTCTTTAACAGCCTATGTTAGGTCAGACAGATAACCATGAAAAACTTTATAGAGCTGGCTGATAATCCTATTTCCTTAAGAAAATGTATCCATTTATTTGTAAAAATGTCCAATTGTATTAATTTCGACTCCAAAACATCGCATTAACGATGTGTTAGAAGCCAAAAAAGGTGGAAAAAATGAACTGAACAGTCATATCAAATGGTTTTGGCGTTACTAGGTGGATATTCATGATGGAACAAAAAAAGGATTGTTCCACAAATAATTAAATGCTGTCAACTAGTTTCAACCGCTAAGCGTCATTATCACGACAAACCGAAAAATATTGTAAGGAATCTTTAGCTCTTGAATCTAGGAGACGGCATTACATATTTGAGGA
This sequence comes from Ischnura elegans, assembly GCF_921293095.1. NCBI lineage: Eukaryota > Metazoa > Arthropoda > Insecta > Odonata > Coenagrionidae > Ischnura > Ischnura elegans. The sequence continues at coordinate 29,402,508 of NC_060257.1, read as the reverse complement.
ACATTACTTCGTTTTTACTTTGTTCTACCGTGAATTGAACAATCAATACTGAAATCCCAACGAGGTGTGAAGTGTGAGATTTCTCATCAATAATTGAAAATTCCTCAGCAGGTAAGTCACAATAGTGACATAGTAATACGATCACCAAGTCTTTACGAAGCATTTCCTGACCATCCGTAATGGTTCTTTTTCCCTGATCTCTATAATAGTGGCAACCATGACACGAGTTTTTGCGAAAAGACTAAAATTTTCACAACTTGTCAGGGAAGCGGCTTTCCCCAATCATAGCATGGGAGGAGCTGAAATTACGAGAGGGGATAATTGCATCGGGTAAAACCGAGTTTGTTGCCAGGGAGTGAGGTATAAAACGAGCGAAAGTCGAGTAGCTACTCGAGCGGATGGATGAAGGGACAACTTTTCCCACCCGTCCCTGGACCAGACACCACAATTATCCCCTCCCCGGCAATCTCATCCCACTGGAAATTCTTCTCCTTACCCCACCCAACTGCCTTTCGGAGAGCTCATCCCCCAGATCCTCCGTTACCAAGCGTTCTTCCCGACTCATCACCTTCTATGTAACTGCCGCCTCCTCCAACTGCCGGCCTCTCAGACTGATGCCTTCCCATTCAGTTATGGACATATTTTTAACCATTTTTTAAGAATTTTCCGTGAACCTAGGGGCGAATAAAAAATGATCTGATGCTTTTCCGTCGTATGCTGGTAATGAATACTGCTAGGTGAGATTACCCGGAGGGGCAACCGAGCATCCCTCACTACGACGGACTAATGTGATGTGTAGTATTCCAGGAATATGTAAGGAAAATCATGTAAATGATGGTAGCCAAAAAACAGGTTGTCCTTAATGGCTACCTAATGTTACTCCATTTTATGTAATTGATTCTATTCTGTACTTTTTATATATATTTTTTGGAGTAATAAACAAACAATTTATTATAATATTTATTTGAAGTGTATAATTCAATGTGTACTGTATAAAATTCAGATAAATTTTTACAATACAAATAAATAAATACAAATTTTTATGGACTTGAATTTATGATGCTGCTCCACGATATCTCACCTAAAACACTTGAACGTATGAGGGTATTATCAAAGGGTGTTTAATGACAGATAAACACTGCTTACTTCCATAACCTTTAAAACAAAGTTTGCTGGTTTATGGGCGTTGGAGGGGTAGCTTCTTCCCACCCCAGGAAACGGATTGTGTATACATATTTTCACCCAGATCTGGATAAAAACACACTTAAAAAATCATACAATATATACATACAAAAAATTGTCCTACGATCAACTCCCCCTCTATCTCCGATGGGATTCTAATGCCGTGAGCAGCTTTGGTTAATCCAAAAGAACTGAATTGTGATATAAGTATTCCAAGACAGTATGCAAGTAAAGTATACCGGACCATGGATGGTTTTAACAGTATCAATACATACAATCAATCACGGTGACATTATTTAAAGCAAAACTAGATAAATAATTCATATACATGCTTACCTACGTATGAATAACAGAAATATCTAAAAGAACATTAATTCATATCTTACTTTAAAAGTGTGATACATGAAATGGAAAAGGAAGAAATCTACCGACGGCTATAAAATTTATAATCCCTACCAACTTCTCCGCACTCAGGGTAAAAAAATAAACATCAATGCGTCAATCGTAATTCTCAACATTCTGGATACACCGAAAATCGGCTCCAGATTCCTGAAAATACGCACGAAAGCACACGGAACGTCCAATTTTACGTCTTTACAAATTTTCGGTAAAGAAACAATTTATAAGAACCTACATCTGGAGTATGCTCCTATACGGAAGTGAGGCATGGACAATGACCGCAGCGGAGAAAGCAAGGATAGAGGCCTTTGAAATGTGGTGCTACAGAAGAATGATGAAAATCAAATGGATCGACCGAGTTAGTAACGAGGAAGTCCTAAGAAGGGTAGGAGAGAAGAGCAGCCTCATGAAAACCTTAATAAGAAGACGGAACAACCTTATAGGCCACATCTTGAGACATGATGGCCTGATGAAGACAATCGTCGAAGGACAGGTGGAAGGCAAGAATGGAAAAGGAAGACCTCGAACAAAATATATGGAACAAGTAAAGAGAGATGTGAAAGAGAAGAAATACGAAGGTGTGAAACGATTAGCTGATAGGAGAACTGAGTGGAGAGCTGCGTCAAACCAATCCTAGGATTGTTGACCAGTGATGATGACAAATTTTCGGCGAAGGATTTTTTTGTTTGTTCACTTTTGGCGAGATCCGGTTTCTCCGATGTAAGTGGCAGGTCTTTCGAAACTAGAGGAACAGGTACCGCCCTAAGGAAAGTTCCCTCCGCCTATCAAGGACCCAGTACGCGTCCTTGGCCGCCGTAGCTGAGCTCACTCTACGACGAACTCGTCCTACCCACCTGCCCTAAGTATCTCAGGCCCCTTACAGGACAAGGCATATTAACAGTGCTGAAGCGTCGTTTGAGACAAACAAAGATTACGAAACAAGAAGGGGATAAGTTTTTCCATAACCATACATAGCAACTGAAATCATCGCCGTTAAATAATTTTTGGTATGTTTTTAAATGGACGCGACGCAGTCTTGATGTCTCGTAGCTTTCCGTGGTGTTGTTGATTCGTTGATCTCCCTATTTTCTGGGTTTTCGCCGCGTTGTTTGTCACAGGTTGACGACAGTTTCGCCGGGATTCTACCAGACGCCTTCAGGTCGAAGTGCCGTATCGGCATTTTGGTAGGGCTATGTAAAGGCGGCGAAAATGCCAATATCGGCACTTCGACATAAAGACTCCTATATTAAAAAACTGGTTGAGGTAAGAGAGTACGATGGTGTAGTATATTTAATGTAATTAATTCAGTATTTAAAACAATAATTACAATGAAACGACAAACATTCATTCAATCATAATGATGAACTCCTTGAATTCAGCATCGGTGAAAAAGTAAACGTTTGGTTGAGGAAGCAACAAAAATAAGAGGAAATTATGTCTTGTTATTTGGGAAATCGCATCCCAGAGGGAGCACGCAATTTCTGTTCCGAAGTAGGGCCGTGCTACCGCAATTAATGCCTACAACTGTCTACATATAGGCCGTTCATCTTGGCCACGTCAACTTGATTTATATCGGAGCCTACTGCTGTTTCTACAACGAAAAGAATAATTTAGAAAAAATAGATCCGGAGAAGTGCGAAAATTAAGCCAAATGAGAACGTATACTTCCATATAATTTATTTAAAATACAACAATTTCATTTAAAAAGGATATCCGACCAAAAAACGTAGATGAGATTCATATATAATTATGAAAATAAATAAAAAGCTAGATGCGTCAAATCTGCTTCATTTATCGAACCCACAATTCACTTCTATAATTTGTTTCGTGTTTCCAAACTGTATAAAATATAATTCTATGAAATATGTAGTCAGAAAGTCAGCTATGCGCATTCATTCCTCAACTATCAGCTCCAATATAACCCGCGTTGTTTTGAAATGAAATATTGCTTTCAAATTGGGATACAGCTGACTCAGACGAAAATTTCGCGAGCGATTTCACTTATTATCAATCAATAAAATTTAACGAGAGAGAAGCCATTACGTCCAAGGTTGATGCGAAGAGCCATCTCTCCACAAAAGCGAGTTGCTAAGAGGCCGAGAAGCTCACGATAATGACACGATAGAAGTAAAAGGACTTGAAGAGTTGCCAAGGCGCTATGCAAGATGAGCACCTTTCGGTCAAAAACCAATCTAGAGAGAAAAATATCTGGTACAACTCACAGAAAAATATCCGGGCCACCATTAGTACAGAGCAACCTTCCCTCTGCCTTAAAATTTTTTAAGAGTATGTATTACTCGATTCCTGGTTAATATCATTGTGATTCATTAGGGAGAGTTGAAAATTGGGTTATTTGGTTCAAAATTTATTTGTTAGTTGTAATTTATTCGAATTAATGAATTTTTTTAACCGTTGGGTGTATTTTCTGTCCCTTGAATTTCCTCTGAGGAAGGTAGGTTTTTCGTTTATTTAATTTCAATCTCATACTACCACCAGACAATAGCCTACTTTTAGCAATATATACTATTTAATAAATAAAATAGGCTATTTATTCATTCTATCGCTAGTTTCATCATCCTTTGTTCGTATTCGTTAAGGTGTATTTGAGGTAAATACACCTTCCTGAATACACTCCGTGCGAGATCATGGGAGTGCCATCATTTTAGAATGTAACGGTGGTGTGCATATCTCTTTGTTCTACGGCAAATTTTCAACATAATTTATTTCTCAACCACAAAAATGCCTCACTTACTTTATAATTAGTACCCTCATTCCTACAGACACATAATCCGGGAAGTATTAAACGCTATCCAAAGCAAAATATACCCTTCGGAACATGAAAATTGGCGAATTAGACATGCATGAGCATTTCTCATGGATAGAGAAATAATAAATACTAAGGAAAGTACCGCCTGCAGTCCTTAGATGGCGTGTCTGACAATTGATTGAATGTTGCGGTGTTCTCGTGTTGCAAACCCTTCGCAGCATCGGTCAACTCCATCATCCTGAAGAGGGAACAGATGTAGGAAATGAGATTTAGAGCGAACATATTTTTGGAGTTAAATTTCACAAGGAAAAAACATAATAATAATAATACGTCTTTATTGTGCGAGATTGGGATTAGAAAGTCCCATCTTCCATCAAACCCCTCGTCAAATATTAAATCATTGCAGTTAAATACATTGTCAAATTGCAAATACAAAATTATAAGTTAACAAAGTTACCATTTACCAAGTGTAAAAAGATGTAAGCAAACGTGGGAAAAACCTAAGTATATTGACTTTCTTCTTTATTGGAAAAAATATCAGGTTTCGCTAGCGGTAATATACGCCGCCTCTAAGAAGGCGAGAAACTCTTCCATTCCAAACCTTTTTTAATCCAGGGGCTTTTTCGTGCATATCACAACCAATCCTTGTCAGTGCTCTCCCTACTCGAACTCATTCTGAGGACACATGATTTTAAAAATCTCAGCCTCTGAAGAGCATATTCGTAGAGTTCGAAGCCCTCAATGTCGATACCTTCCACTAACTGAAGAGAAAATTCTCTGATCCATTTTTATTAGGAAATTGATTTTCTCTAGGAAAGGTAATTTTGGTTTTGCCTGATCGGCGGCACCACGAATCAGTTTATCGAATTACCAGAATAGAAAAATCCCTTTTAATTGTTTCAATATTCATCATTCAGCATTTAGAACGAAAAACTTGCGGCATAAATGCTACCTCCCCAAGCGCTGAAAATGCATGTCGGCACAGGCCATATTTGCAGTCTTACTTTCGATAAAAATGTTAAGGAATCAAAATATCTCTCCAGTTTTCATTGGTTCGTAATTATACTAGCTTCAAATTTGTACTACATCAATGGATATTATGCAATTCGGGGTTTTGGCAACTAAAAAGGTTTTTGCCTTACAGTTCACGAAGGAAAACAGCCACGGAGCGCCACATAAATTGGCAATGGAAAACGTAAAATAATTTTCAGGGTGAACCATACTTTAGGCTAAATAATATTGAACTATTTTTTTTAAGGTTAAATAGAATCGGATTTAAAGGGCCTTTTTACTTTTTTGTACGCGTTCTATTTTTAGGGTAAAGTTTATATTTTATTCCTTGTTTGTGTGCCTCTTCAAGAATGTGTTTTTTTTCATGGTAAGTCATGTATTAACTTGGGTAAAACCATTGACCAAATGGTCAACTTGTAACTTTATTTTTAACAATTTCCAGTCAATATCTTCTTGAGACGATTTGAGAGTCTACTCATAATTATCGAAAGGACGGAGTTCACAAAATTAGAGAAACAGATTGGAGAGCGCATTAGTACAAAGGTGCATTTCCCGAGGAAGAATCAAGTCTGCAGCACAATTTAATATAATAAGAACCTCAAGAAGCTATTCAGCAAACCCGGGAACTGAGAATGTCCACATAGGACAGCCAGAAGAGCTAACAGAAAGAGTTTCACGGCATATTGGAATGAATACATTGGCTGAATATATTTGTAGCTACCTTACGACAGTGATCTTGTTACGGGCCCAATTACATTCGCAATAAATGACCATAGTGTGGTAAGCATATAACTTACATATTTCTGCACCTGCTTGAACAGTATAAAAGAGCGAACTCCTCGTAAGAGAACATCTTTAAGCACTCGAATACCCACACGAACAGGTGAGTACCCCAGAGGGGTAGACAAATACTTCCCGAAGTGATGTAAGTTCGAGTGCCCAGAACCGAATACATGGGTGTTGGAGACCTATCAATTCTCCGGCGTGGCACCAGCGGTCTTCAGGTGTGAAGTGTCGGATGCAAGTTGTTGCCCGTCTTATATAGGCCTTGTTTTTGGCCAGGTGCGCCCTGATTTGTCGGTATGTGGAAGAGTCTCTTCGAGGTGTGAAGATTAATCGACGCGTAGTACAACCCGGAAGCCAAGCCGAGCCTTCTCATATAAGGAATAAGTTCTTTGATATCATGCAAACAGAAGCATAAACAATGCAGGTTATATGGATAATAATACAATTATTGGCTTTTTTTGTGCATACAATTGAGCCACAACAAGGTCATTATTCAAAGGTAGCTACAAATATATGCATTCCAATATATCATACGATTGTTACGTTAGGTACCAGAGTATCACGCATGTAGCTGAATAACTTTAGTCAGGTATCTTTGTCACACTTGTATCACACGGTGAAGCGAAGATGATGACAAGAATGCTAGACATTCCGAGAAGGAGACGCGCAATAAGCCATATCTGACGTCATCACAGGGGCTCGACGCAAGGACGCTCTCTCATTGGCTGGACACCGGCTCCCCCTCGACGCCATTGGCCCAGGACGAATGACGTCACGGCCGAGCCCCCCTCCGTCTACTCCCCGCCGCTAATCAAAAGAAAACAACGTGTCGCCGCTTGGAAACCGATCTCTGGAGACAAGAACGCCGCTATGAAGTAAAAAATTCTTATCCTCTTATCTCAAGAACTATTGAAGGTGATCTTACTGTTACGAGGACGCATCACGCTCGTACGAAGATAATTTTCGTTTCGGCGTCTCTTGAAAAATTGAGTTATGATCTAAAGCAATTTAGGGTGCATAGAATAGTTCCTGGTCCACATTTGTCTTTATGTCAAATATGAAGCATAAAATTAAAGATTACTTAAGAGGACACATCACTCCCTATGGACCAGTCGTTGTTCGTGACAAATTAAATACTTGAAACTTGAGCTAATATCTTGAATTTGCCCGGATGTACAAAGGAGACCTTACTCAACATTTGGTAGTCCCTCAAATAATAAAATTTCAACACAGTATTTTTCCCGAAGGCAAAGTTTTTACATTTGAGATAGAGTTAAATGTTGAAATGAATAACGCTATAAACCCAGAGAATAAGTAATGAGTCATCAAATTTATATGATTATCACGAATATATGAAATAAGTCTTGGATTCAATTTTAATTAATGGTTGTTGCTATATATCTCTCGTTGCATCCCATGGATCATTTCCATATTCGATATTATCGAATTGAAACTTTGAAACTATTTATTGAGAAATTGTGTTCGAAGGAATCTATACATCATAAAACCCACTTCCGAGCAGAGGCAGATGCATATGGGGGCGCATGGGGGGGGGGCGCCCCCCTTTGCGGGACTGCCCGCATCGCCGCACATTACAGAACCACAATTGTAACTTTTTTATATCGTAATATAGCATTATCTTGTAGATGGGTATAATCAGTTTAAAGAAAACTATCTAAAATGTTGCATGTAACTTGATTATTTTTCATTACGATAAAAGTAAAGACGGCTCAAAATATCTTTTGAGCCTCCCCTTGAGTTTTTTCTGCATGTGTTACTACTTCCGAGCACTGTCTGACTGATTCCTTCAACTTTTGTGGTTAACGAGACGATATACGACAGAAATTCATAAAATTGATCCCTTCTAAAATCACCTGAAACCCTACGAAAAATTGTCGAAAAACTAAATTTTCTATCTTTTACAACGTTGCCAACGGCATCTATGCCTCTACTTTTTGGGAACATTTGGGGGTCAAAAAATCGATTGTAATGAGGAATTTTTACATCGCGGTGAGCTTTATTAATGGCAACAAAGTCAATGTGGCAGCCAATAGACCAAACCTTGCAACAATCAGAAAGCCTGGAAGCCAAGAATTGTTTGGTATTTCTAGGATTCAATTTAAGTAGGTTAGATAACACCGACAAAAAACGATCATTAAGGAACAAATGAAAGTCGAAAATTGTACGAAGTGGCAGATTGATGAAAGCGAGTACAATTTTATGAACCCTTATCAATAACCAGCCTTCATATTTGTCCTTCGGATTGCTAGGTCACACTGCATTTTCGTCAGCGGCAGCTTTCAATGAAAATCACTGCGCTGTCCTCGGAATTCGCATTTCAGCACGCAAAATACGTATAACCTTCACCTCCCCATCGCTCAACACAGTCCTAATTTTGGAACGGGGCCATAAATATAGATAAGATCACGCCATGTACCATGCGATATCTCGCGTAAGGATAGACGTCGTAGAGCACTTCCCTGTACACTCGAAGTCTGTTCAATTATACCAACTTATCTACGTCTAAATGATAACAGGGATGCTGTCTCAATACGTCACAGGTGTACTGCCAGCGTTACCTAGATGTTAAGCGAATTAGGCTGGGAGCCGCTGGAGACTCTGAGGCTGCGCGCTAGGCTTAGATTGCTTGAACAATTGAGAATGGATATCTTTAAGAGCGACACGGAGAACATAATATTAGAGCCCCACTATATTTCCAGGTCTGACAGAAGCCATAAGTTAAGAGAGATATTTTGCCGAACGGATAGATATGCGAATTCCTATTTCCCCCGAACCATAAAGGACTTTAATAAATGCCAGTCGTAATTTCGTTAGAGCATTTTCTTTATACGTGCAAATGGCTGGTATCCAAACATCCCCTGCCACACGCCTTGTAGGCGGCTTCCGGGTATGTAGATGTAGATTACTCCAGCTCGACTAGCGCTGGGCAAGGAGCGGAGGTTTCTGTGAAACGTAACTCGTGCGGAAAATATTAGGAGCTCCTAGGTATATCAGCAACCTGCATATTCGAAAAAACCTTAAAGTTAGGTACTCCCATTTCAACGACTATGAAATGTGCACTCAATAAATTTGCTAACTCTTTTGCCAAAACTAGTAAGCAAACAATTAGAAAACCTTTTGAACTATTCCAATCTAGATAAATCTAACCATAGAACTCCTAAATGTGCCCTTATATTCTTTCCATATCCGAACACAAAGAAGTAGTCCTTACTGTGAATTGAAGATGAAGAAGGAAGAGGAGACTACCAGAATAATTCTCAAGTACTCCATGGAAACATATCTAAAACAGAGGAATACTTTCATAATAATACCTGTAGATGCAATGAAGAGACTAATTTTCATGAGTAGCCCATATTCGATGTAATTCTTACAGTCTCCTCCAGCACGACAATCTTAATAGCAGAGCAAATGGCAAGTGCACACGATAATTACCAGCAAAATATTGTGCATAACCACGTGTGCTCGATATGAGCAAGTTGATTGATGAAGCACTCTCCTAACCTTCATTATAGCCCTGCGTTACTCCCCTGCTTGTGAGCCATCCACCCCTCACGGCCAGGGATGCTCGTGGAATTGATTTTGATGCGCTAGTAAGTATTGGCCACGCCTACCGTGTACCAAGGAAGAGTACTTCATGATCACCCTATCTATTTTTATGAGAGGATCGTTACGTAATAGTTTAAAGAAAAGGCTAGAGAAGATGATCGGGAGTGTAGGGCGTTACTGTGAGGAAACGTAGACGCTTAGGACGAGAAATGATTGGAGACGTTTGAAATGGAGAGGGTGAAGTGGATGGACAGGAGGAAGAAAGACGAAGTGCTGAATATGGTGGGTGAGGAGAGACAGCTTCTTGATGAGATACGGAGGAGACTGGAGTTGAAGATGGAGCCAGTTTTGAGTGGGGAGGGGATGCTGAAAACAGTGTTACAGGATAGAATGTTGGGTAACTGAGGTAGAGGAAGGAAGAGAATAGGATTTTTAGATAGAATGAAAGGGAGTAGGCCTTACAATGAATTTAAAAGGGACGTCCATGAAGGGAGCGGAGACTGCCAAAATAATTCTTAAAGACTCGATTGAAGCCTATCTTAATCGGTAGAATACTTTAATAATAATGGCCGATTGCAATATTTTGCGCCATTATCAAGGGATCTCCAGAAAACAGTGCGCTATTACGATAAAAAAGTGGAACAGGACGAAAGGTATTGTATGAAATACCTATGTACATGTAGTTTTTTAAGATTTAAAAAGAACAACATACCTTAGCTTGAAAAAATTAGGCGATTAGAAAAATTATTTGATAGCTGCTTTAAATCAATCACAGAATTTTTGACAAGCGATAAAGGTGCATCTGCATTTGTTTCTCATAGCATCCACCTATTGACGTGCTCATTGGTTTTCGTTAGATTTCATAGAGTTATCGGAATATTCATCAACATTCATTGCTGGAGAATCTCCTTTGGTAGTCCATTCTCTAATCTAAACAATCGAACGCTAGAAAAAATGACCACTGTCATTCGATACCGGATCTGATTACAAAGATTTGAAAGGACGGAAGAAGCACCTTTAACTGCAATGCATTCATGCAGTTTATATGATAAATTGCCTTTAGGAATGTCTTAGCACTGCCACTTAAATCTATTATAGCCTCGCTATGAAGTTTGAGTAAAACCTAACATAGCCTTGGCCTTGAGGGTAGACGCGCAATAGTTTCCTGGAGATGCCTGCGGCCATAGACACTAGGTCGATAGAAGTTTCCCTCTAGCAACCAATGCTATCATTTTGCAAGATATCTCAGTCGTGAAGGGGAACGTGGTAACCTAATGGATAAAGCACTAGGCTGTTGATCGAGGGGTTTCGATTTCAAATCCCAGTTGAAGGCTACGGACAATCCCTAGCAAGATTACACCCTCCAAGTGCCACGTGACGCAGGGAGAAGAACTGACCCCCATAACCTTGAATGATAGAAATTTTAATGTCTTTGGCTTAGTCCGTGGTGAGCTCAACCCTCACCTATCATTAAAAAAACCTTCTGGTTGAAATACTGAGAGATAATTCACTCGCGTTTTGGGGGAATATCCCAATTATTTACCCCCCTATCCGAACGTATGAAATTTAAACACCTGTGTCTTAGTTCGGGTTGAGATCTACCTTCACTTATCATAACCAACCTTCGAGTTAAATCGCTGAGAGAGAATTCACTCGCGTAGAGAGGGAATTTTCCAGGTATTTGCCCCAGTTTTCAATAAGATACGCAGTATCTGGATCCCGTTTTTGACGGAGCTGACTAAAGAGGAAAGGACGTTCCGTCCCAACTGCGTCACCGATTTTGCCCCCGGCCGGGCCCTCACCCTACTGAGCAACCTGTTAGCGCCTCACCCCTTCTCCGAACCCCGTCACAACGCCCTCTATCCGCGGGAATTACACCCAGGCATATGTTTGCGTACGAAAAATAACTTACCCTCGATAATATTTTGTCTTTTTTTGCGATATCCTAAGCAAAAAACGCGTATGGGTGCTCATTAGCAGCGGCGGATCCAGGATAGGACAAGGGGGGGGGGCTGGGCTAAGTGGGGGTTAAAATTCCAGCAGTAGTGGGGGTCGGAAAAATATTATCATCCTATCTAGTGTAAATTGGATACCCAAGGGGGGGGGGAATATAGCCCTTTAGGCCCCCCCCACAAATCCGCCACTGTTCATAAGCAATATATTTCATAATAAACTATTTTAATGTTTCCTGATGAATAATATTCGGGTATTATTCTCGGATTCTGATAATTTTCCATTGCATGAAGAACGTAAGGAAAGTACAGAATATATTTAAAATAACATCAGCCAATAAGACGACACCTGAGCTTATTTGTGTACTCGTCAAACGGTCAAATCAGTTTGGTGTGAAATCCTACATTGAGACAGTTAAACGTCGTGATAAACAGGTCGTTTTCCGAAATGACGGCCGATATGACTGCAATAACCTGGTGCACAGCCCGAGAAGAATACCTGAATATATTTCATTTCTGGTATTTGTTTTTCAACTCAACAATATGTTGCCCTCTAAATCGAAATGTGGCAGAAATTTGATTGTTTGACGATTAACAGAAATTGTTTTAGAATCGACACCAACTACTTTCTTGGATTTTTTAGAAATGATTGGCTTATCGTAAATATCTTTTGTGGTATGTATTCCGTAATTCAAGCTTAACTCGCCTTTTCATGCAACATCTTTTTCACATTTATCATAATTTGTTCTAATCACAATAGTGAAGAATTGATCGGGAACAAGGCAAAAGAAAAGTTTTGTATAATGTGGGAATTTCATTTTTTGTCTATTTTCTAATGTATCAATACAGTATTTTTTTTATTTTAGTTTTTACTACTGCATAATGCAGTTTGGAATTGTACAAGATATCTGAAAGGCCATTTAATTTTCAAGTAAAATAAAAGTTTATCATCATTGTTATAATTTTTTACGGATAATCCCAGCCTCCCGAAAAGGACCACACCCTTCCTTACTTGGAGGGGTGTCAATCAAATTATCACCCCTTCCCCAAACGAACCTTTTCTAGCTATGAGGCATATTCTGGATACGGCTATTACGAAGAGATTTTTTTAGCAATGAATAGACATCATGACCTCCTCGTTGTAAGCGGATGATATGATGCGCCTCATTATCGCATGCATGGAATCCCCTGACTTTCGCCACCAAACCATTCATATCCTACCACTTCCTCCATTGGCAGTTCTAAAGATCACTGCCTCAGAGGTGACTTAGTGGCGATGTAGGTCTCACAATAAATATACACAATGCGTTCAAGGGTGCAATGTAAATTTCACCTCTCATAAGTGGCCACTCTCTTCAATATTATGGCCATATAATTTTTGGACACCGGTCTATCGTTAAACGACAAACTCCAGACCATTACTACCACAAAATATTTTGGAATATCGTTAGGAAATATATCTTTTTCAATCCAGAGGCTCTTAAGTCCTGAGGATCATCCGAAGAGCCCTCTAATCAGATAGGATTTGTAAAAACATATCCGCGCTTCCGTGGCTTGTAATCAGTATTTCTTCATCCGTACCCATATAGATGTTATTTTTAATTTGTGAAAATTATATTTCAATATAATCTTTGTTACGACGTTGTCCCATATGCTCAGCGGTGGATACAGAAAAAACTCAAAGGGGGGGGGGGGGGACCGAAATATATCTTTAGCTACCTCTACTTTTATCGCAATAAAAAATAATCAAGCAACATACAAAGTTTAAGAGAGTTTTATAAACTGATTATACACACATAAAAGAAAATATATAATATATTATATTATATAAATATTGTGGTTCTTCTATGTTCGGTACTGCGAGCAGCCCCGCAAGGGAAGCGGGCCTCCTGCGCCTGCCATATGTATCCGCCACTGCATATGCTTTCATTACACTTATAACTATTTCTTCGTACAACGACATACAATGATCTAAGAACACTCAGAATGTTCATCAATCTGGGCGAGCCTCAAGCACGCGACCATCGGTTTACTAGAGAATATACTCAATGGTCACCGATGCCGTCAAATGATAATTCAGTAAAACCTTCACAGCAGCCATTTTCCATCAGAAAAAGTTAGAAGAATTAAGCCATCAACAACTTTGCACTTCGGGATTCACGGTGCTTCATTTATATTTACTTTCATAGATTTACACTGACTGACTCTTACAATGACTTATAATTAATATTTCCCTATGACGAAAGAGTGAACAATAAAGTTCATGCGTATTTCATTTATTTTTTTTAAATTTATTTATTATCAATTTCCCCGTAAACAGCACATGACGGCCTTTTACAACGAGGGTTTCCAATATTAACAAAGTACAACACAAACATCCATGCCCTGGATAGGGATCACCTACCCAGGCGGGATTCGAACCCACGACCTACGGTTTAGCAGGCGAGGACTTTACCCCACCGCCACCGAGGCCGGCGTAAGAAACTTTTTTCACTTAGAAACACTCATCAGCAGAAGGCTAGAGAGCTAATTTGTGAATGATCAGCAATAGATAGTTACTACGCGACTATGCGACTGAAAATCTAGGGCAATAGGGTTTAACGTATTGAAGGTGCCTTTACCTTCGGAGAGATTATAGCTCTCCAAGGATGAGGTGCTCTGAAGGGATGCTGGCATCACGATTTCATGGGAATGCTTGACTTATGACAGCGCTTATAGTACCCAACGAAACCTACATGCACAAATATTACCGGAGAATAAAGTAATTAATGGATCTAGTATGCTAGAGGTCATTTGGAAGAAAACAGGTACGCTGAGATAAGGAAGTGGACGAGTATTTATAATCGTGTATAATTAAGAATGGAAAATATCAATCGAAGTAACAAGAGTATTGCGGATACATATGGCAGTCCAATTTTAATGTAATAACAAAAATGACTTTTCCTTTATTAATTTAGACAATAAATTGCTAAATATACCTATCTAACACATATTTTAGTTAAACAAGTGAACATTCAATATTGATTGATCCATGTTTTAATTGTCATTATTTAAACTGGTGGCTATAAAGATATTTGACTTGAGAATCAAACATGAGTCGATTTTAATTTAGATAGAGTCGTAGGAGCGAGTATTTTTAGGTCAGGAAAGTAGATTTTGAGGAGTCATAGTGTGTCTGAACCCTGACTCTTCAGAGGAACCAATTTTAATGTTAATAACAAAAATGACTTTTCCTTTATTAATTTAGATAATGAATAGCTATGTATACCTATCAAACACATATTTTAGTTAAACAAGTGAACATTCAATATTCAAATTTTACAACATATCTAAAGCATAAACTTCCCCCGCACCCACGGTTTTAATTATCTAAACTCTTGATATAGATGAGCCAACGGCACTAACGCCTACCATAAGAACTACCATCAAACCTAAGAACTTTTCCAATTGGATATTGAAAATGCAATTACTAAATCCATTTCTCTAAGACAACGTACTGATATTTGGAGTTCCAAATTTATTTTTTATTTTCTGAGAGATAGGCATATTGCCAGAGGAATGATCCTTTTACGCTGACATTTCGACTGCGCTTCTCCCTCAAGGCTTAGAGCTACATACGCAATTCTTATATCTCCAAATGGTGATTGAACTGAAGTTTATTTCGCCACTAGCTTAATTTAAGGAAGATAAAAGAAACTCGTATCCACGAGAAAGAAAATTGGATTCGCCTCATGTCAGCATTACGGAGGTATTCATCAATCAAAGAAAAGAACCTTCCCTTCCAGAACAAATGGATACATTAATGGGTCTTTCTTAAAGGAGATAGATTTCCACACGGAGAAATTTCATTTCAAACTCATGAATTAACACACCCAATGGTAAACATGAGAAACGGTCAGATAGCAATGGATATCGGAATAGTTGGCCTTACCTCGTGAATAATTAAGAGAACAATACAAAAATGTACTCTAAAATGAAAACAATAAGAAATGACATGAAATGTCGCTTGATTTTGAAAAAAGAAATTCCCTGGAAAACTAAGGAAATTCATGAAGTCTGTGAAACATCGATTTTTAAGAAAAGTAGCCATAGAGCACGAAATTTGAGTTAGTTTTTTATTCTTGTTTTGATAGACCGGTTCAAAAAATAGGTCAAGGTAAGAAATCATTCGGGTCTATTCTTAGAACAACACCACCAAAATAGAAAACATATTTAAGGGGAAAGATACCGCAGACTCTTAATTTTGACGAATACAAAACTAATTCCCAGGAACTTAGCTGGGTACGCCGGATATATTTAAACCTAGGCTCTGAGTGACTCTTCTCTAATTCTCAAACATCAAAATCAGGGCGAAAGTTTAAATTGCACAGAGTACATTTTCAACACGGAATATGTAGAGGAAAATAAAATCAAAGTACCTACCAAACATCAAGTCAATATTTTCCTGTATTCTAAATTTGAATATTTTACCTCGGTATTTTCTCGGAAGTAAAAATTTTATCTTGGAGATAAAGTCGAATTTTGACAAAGGTATACTTAAAAGGACTTATACCTCCAACTCCACCGGTCTTTTTTGTGAAGTAGTAAAAAAACTTCCGCTTGAAAAATCATCTTGAAAATTTCAGAACAGGTATAGAAAATGAACTCAGATCAACATTAATTTGCATAAAAAATTTGAGCATTTTACTACAATGTTAACGTTGACGCATTTTCTTATATTTGAGAAACAGTGAAATGTTGGAAAAATTACTACTTTATATAGCATGAAAACATTACGGCGTGAGAAAAGTGTTTAGCGGGTTCTCCGGCGCCTAAAAAAAGATAAAATTCCAACGGTCTTGAGGTTGGTGAACGTCCTCTTAACGTAAGTATTAAACGAGCAATTTGAGGCCATAAGAAGATTTTTAAAAATACGATCCGTCGAGAGGAAGTGATGCGTCCTCTTAATTACTTTAGATAATTTTTATTTTATAGAGTGCGCGGATGATTTCGAGTCGAGAAGGTGGTATGTGCCCTCTTAATTATTGAAGGCAAAGCCTAGTAGATCCAACAGTTATCAATATGATCTTTCGCAGCAAATGTCCACGGTCAGTGACATGAAAACAGCCACTAGAGTTCATTTCAAATATCTTTGCGACGGAGAGGCAGGGCCAAGCTGTTAGGGGGGTGAGGGAGGAGGTCGCGTGACTGCCTGAAACCCAACCAAAATGCGATAGACGGAGCCGGGAAATTCAGTCGCTTTCAGACCTCCGTGGTATACGCTTCGTGAGTAAGTAAGTTAGCTGCCATCCTAGTAAAAAAAAACTTTTTGGGCTCTGTCGCTGCCAGGGGTGGATTTAGTTGGGGTCAAAGGGGTAATGACTTCCCCCCAAATTTTTATCAAAAGATTTTAATTTTTATGAATTTCATAGTTTTTGTGTCTTTGTAAAGGAGTTAAGGGAGTGTGTATGCAAATTAATGGCTACAAGTCCCAAACGCGAGAGAAGTTTGAGTTGTATTTATGGTAGAGCGTAGCACTCCCTAAAAAATGTACACAGGATAACGCCCCTCTCTTTCTATTCCATACTCTCGGGACAAAGGTCATGATCAATTTGATGCTGATTCCGCCCCTGGTCGCCACGTCAATTTTCGAGTAACAGAAAAATGAGGCGGCGACATTGCCCAAAAAGTTTTTTAAAACTAACATGACGAGTACCCGAGAAAGTTTTAACGAAGAATTAAGTTATCTGTGTTGCCAAGTGGGAAGAGGGTTTTTGAGAAAGTCTTTCGTTTCCAATCACTGGCACAGTCTTTTGAGATAACATGGCCACGCGCGCCTCTCTACTTCCCCATCCAACGTCCCTGGTGTCGCAGGTCCCACCTCCTGCCACGACGGCACTCGAAACATTCCGAACTTGCGCGAGTGGGCCAGCAGCAAAGATATTTTAAAATGATCGTTCTACCTACCTTTACTCCTTCCGGCAGTACCCTTTCCACTCCCTCACTTATCTTCATAACTACCACCCCTACTTCCTGCCTCTCCCTCTCGTTTAAAAATCCCCCGACTCTCAATCCCAACACACCCTCCTCACCACAAAAACATTCCCCCACTCCATTCTTCCTCGAACTCTTCTTTACTTCGTCGGAAAAGCCAATCCCATCTAGACTCCTTCAGCCTCCACCCAGCCTTTCCCCCGGCTTGAGAGATGGAGTTCAATGCGAGAAACGAAGTATCAGGCACGTGACCGGGGTGGGAGGGAGGGTTTTGGGGGTATCAGCCACCCCCACATTTTTTCTCTTTTCCTCTCTTCACATTTTGTGTAAGAATAAGTGCGTCCTTAATCGCTCGACAAGAGAGAAACCCGGCGTCGACATTCGACATTCGTCGTTTTCAATTTCATAATACGTTCAATTATACTGGCATCATAAATATTGCTTACTCAGTGAATTAACATGAAGGATGATTTGGATAGGTGATCGAAAATCACCCCAGACTTAGCCACAGGCGTGAGAATATCACCCATTACGAGTAATGAGGGGAATCGATTCCTTTTCCGTGGCCACATTATATTTCGCGGATTTTATTACTGGGGTTTCGAAAGCTTCACCCGGGATTTGAACACGGGACCACCACTTAAGCGCTAAACCCACTAGGCTAACCGATGTTAGAAATAGTTTCAGGCGTTCCTTCCAATAATAGGGTGGTTTCCTATTATTTTTTACTGCCTAAATCGAAAGATTATTACTCCTGGAGTACGCATTTCACGCTTTTAGATTTTCGAATGACGATATCTATTTTTCGCGATTAATCGAAATGTGAAAATTTTCAAGCGCGCGAAAACGCGACGGCTAAGTAGGAATGATGGGAAAAGTCCGTGTGACGTATTTCTGGTTCCCGCTGCCGCCCTGTGAGGTGACCTTGAGGCGAGGCTTGAGCGCTGATACGACGCAGGATGCTAGAAGGTAGCTGAGTACCCTGCTAACAGGTAGCGCTTGGCTTAAATATGGATTATTACTACCTTATCGAACGAAGGAAACTTTCCGACCTTATACAATTTTAATAAGTGATTATTAAGACATGTTTCCCTGAGCTCTGTGACTCATGCACGCATTGGTAATCTCAGACGATGTAAAACTCCTATCCTCTCGTGTAGAAACTAGGTCCCTGTGACGTCACGGGGAGTGGAATTGCAAGGGCGCCAATCTGGCCTTTTTCAAATGAGGTTAAAATTGACCATTGCCTTTCATCTAAACTGGGATTTCTAAAAGCAAATAATATGTATATTGTGAATGCACTAATGGTGGGTAACGAATAGCAATCAATGCATTTCGTTTTCTTTTATGAAGGAAACTACCCTATGGTAAGCTGTTTACCTTCAGAACGAAACACAATAGTAAATTACGCACATCGTTATATATTTACCGACCCAGAATACGGGAGCTCACTGTCAATTTATGGTAAAGGATTAGTTGATGCTAATATAAGTATGGAGTTTACTATTATGTACCTAATGAATTCTCAATTAATTACAGCTCATCTACTAACGGCCACAAAAAATACTTTCCGTGCTGTATTTACTGGAAGTTCTTTTTAAATTATAGTATATCGTACCTCATCGACTGATAGCCGCAAAATAATACGCTTTCCTTAATAAACTTTCATTTAAAAATACACATCTTCACAAACATTTTTACGGCGTAGCATGTCTACGAATATGATAAATACTAATAAATTCTATAGTATATAAGTTGTTTCAAAAAAAGCTGGTTAAGTGTTCGTTATGCCTCGAAGATAGGTAATGATTAAAAAATACGGAAAAAGCACATTAGAAAATCTAAAAATTTCCTAAAATAATGTTAAAAAAACTAAATTTCATAAATTTCTTGTAGCAATACTGATAAACGCCCACGAAAAAATGTTGAATACTTCTAGCATTTAATTGTCGTTTAGAATAAACACTGATATAAATTTCGTTTCACCGAAATTATCATTGCTAAAATATAACTTTTCGTCATCTACATCATTATTATTATCTCGTCCAATAAGCTAGAGAAAGTGTAAACTTAAAACTGTGCTGAATAAATTCTGTTGGATCAGTAAATTATTAAAAAAGTAAAATTAGTAAATTAAAAAGGAAAAAAAGTAGTAATGAGAGTTGCCATGGAGGCCAAGATTGTTAACTTGGGACTGAAATATTCTCCATGACAGGGTTTTATAGCAAAACCTGTGGCTGATGCATATTTTATCTCAATTAACATAAAATTATCGAGAAATTCAATAAATTCTCTCCATTTTCAGCACCCCTACTTTACTTTCTAAACTTAATGGACGTCGTCTTTGTTGGAAAAACATTTTTAATGACATCTGCGAGAAGTATTTGCTTTAAATCGCGCAGTCGCGTACATCTCCTTAGCTTCAACACAGACGTAGTTTCGGAGGAACGGATAAGAAATAAAAGACAACAAAACACTCCCAGAGCGCGCGCACAGCGCTTCTCCCCCTCCACCACCCCTATTGGACTGAGTTACTCCCCCACCCCTCCTGCCCCTGCACCCGCGCGCTAAACGCTTATATATATGTGCCACGGGGTAAACGTGGACCACTTGTTAGTTGGTTCAAGTGCTGGAAGCGACTAATATATCGACCATTCAGAGGAGGCGGAGTGATTCTTGCCGTGGATCGTTGACTAGTGAGGTTTCCAGGGGCAACAGAGAGGAGGTTTTTTTTTCATTTGGTCACAAAATCTGAGGGAAGTTGAGGAAGGATCAGCTCAGGCCAAGACACAAAAGGCATTCTCTGTTTACTCCCCAGAAGATAGAGTTTCTCTACCCCACATTCCGGAGATTTCCCATTGTCCGCCCAGGTAAACACGAAGAGGACCCAAAATCCTGACAATAGATCGGCCGACAAATCCAAAACGCGGCTCTCGGCTAACTTCCCCTCTTTCTCGGCGCACTCCGGACCTATCCCAGCTGCATTCCACCAGTCCCGTTCGAGATATCGATTCCCTCCGCGCCACCGGCCGTTCAAGTCGCCCTCCCTACATCCATTCCCCCAGGCCGGCCCGAAAAACAACGCAGTCCGTGTCCCGCGCTTGACAAGACAACTCCATCGCTCCCCTTCCAGTACCGCGAGGAGAGAAGGCCGGCCGGCTTTCCAGCCAAGTTCTCCAGGAGGCTCTCAGCCTCCAGAACCCCACCCAGAGGTGTGACTGGAGGTATTACGCTCCAGAAACGGACGATTTGACACTCTACAGACTCTTCGGGGGGCGTGACCGCAGTTTTTAGCGGCAAAACTGAACAGTTCGGGTTCCTCTCAAGGCGCACGTGTTGTAACCGCAGTTTTAAGCACCTCAGCAGGTGAGAAAAGAGGTCTCGAGCACAAAAACGGGACCGATCGAGTCATTTATACTCGCAGAGAGGGAGTGACCACAGTTTTCAGCTCCGAATCAGGAAAGTTCGAGTTCCACTGCAGGCTCGTGGAGTTCTCCACGTGGTGTAACCGCAGTTTCTGGCGCCAAAACAGAAGATAAATAAGAGTTCGGCCATGCTGGAGACGGAACATCAGCCCACCGCTTCCCCGGCGATGTCCGCGTCGCCGGTGGGGAAGGTCGAGGACGCATCCGGAGGTGGCCTCACCTTGGACGGGCTCATCAAGGAGCTGCACGAGATCTTCGCATCGGACCGCGTGGACGTGGATCAAGTTCGCCGCCTCATGGAATCATACCGCAGCCGGCCGGCGGACTGGAGACGCTTCGCCAAGTTCGATCGATACAGGTAAATACATACGTATATATATATATATGTGCGGTTATGTGTATATACATGAGGGCGGGCACCAGATGATGCTGCAGCGCGCAACCTCAGTTCGATTGCGAGAGGGCGGGATATCTTTAAAGCATCCTTGCGTCTCCGCGAAACTATCCACATCAGGGGCGCAGCTAAGAATTAATGCTAGGGGAGGTTTTAGGCGCAGCTAATACTTAGATGTGTGGGGCTATTGCATACCCGCCAGGGTAAGCAGGAGTTGCGGGAGCCCTCCTCCGGAATTTTTTTTTAAGATTAATGGTTCAAAATGGCGAGTTTTACGGCTTTCTGAGGGATGTTTGATTAATCCTAACACTATTCTATTAGTAATACTGATCCAATTAAGTAAAATGGATTAAACTTAAAAATTTCTCTGAGCTCTGGGGGGAGGGGCTGTTTTATTCCCCAAAACCTCCCCTCGCTGCGCCACTGATCCATATGGCAGATGGGCGAAATATTCGCGTGCTTTCAGCTGTGACAGATACAATGCCGACGTTTCGACAGCTTACTCTGCTTTGGTTTTAAGGGAATGAGCGCCTTGACAAAATTTCGTTGGTATAATAATCGGCAGAGAGCTAAATCCGATCTGGTTGGAAACCAGACGGTATTTTATCCAACTTACCCGGAAAACCTGAAGCCTATTATCCACATGCCATATTCGGGACAATTCACACCTTTTTAGTCAGTTTTTATGGAGCTGATTGGAGTGGCAGTTTTTAATAAGTTGTATCATTAACGTAGGTTGGAAAGTCATTGTTAGCGACCAGTGAAAGCGCAAGAATCGAATTTTTAATTATGCTTGCTTATCGATAATTTTACAGCGTTTTCATGGTCTGTACGAAATGTATCGTAGAATTTTTATGTTGCCTTCGTTCAGCAATTAAGAAGTTCCCCGAGTCATTCAAAAGGGGCAATGTATGCTTTAAGTCTACATCTCCGTATTCCTCCCAAAAATTTGGAATATCTGTCGAGAAATCACCCGATTTATCCTGCGCACTTCAGGCGGGATTTAAAATGCAAGGTTTTCATGTATCAATTGGTTGTGGGTGCACGGTGAGCACTCACTGATTAAAGAATTCATCAAATTTTTCACAATAGCCAGAGTAAAACCCCTCCCTAAATGAGGGTATTCATGCTTTCTTGAGTTATAGAAGTAAGGGGTGTATCCTATTTAAGGATTCAGAGCCTGAAAAGCACTGGGAATAAACTGGGTAATATAATAAAAGAGGATATTAGGCCATTAATCACTTTTAGAATAAAAATTTCATTCATGAATGAAAATATGCTCGTTTGATATTCCCTAGAAATGCAACCCGCATCGCTTTTTACACGCCATATTGTACATCGTATTTTTAACTTAACTATCAAAAGTTACCCATGTTTGTGAATATTGAGTATCAATCGGGCAGACATCCAGAGTATTTACTCCGAAGGTATTCCTCAATCATATATCTCATGGAATTTTCAACAACAGTCACATGAAATATAAGGAAGAAGAGATCCGAAAAAAACGATACTTATAAAAAAGATAAACATAAGGAAGGATTCCGACGACATCGGATGTTTTACAGCATTTCACTAATTTTGAAGTCTGAGAAATCAGTTTTAAAAAACTATGAAGCTCTGTTTGACGTGAAAAGCGGACGAGGTGAGCGTGACGGAAAAGATGCTCATCCATATGTATTACACAAACACGCGGACGTATTTGCGGCTGAAGACGAAAGCTCTCGCCAACCATTGATTGCTTCATGCGCCACAAAAAAATAATAGAAAATTGAAAAACAATTTATTGCACGGAAACTATATAATCATATTAGGTATAAATAGAAGCGATAATTCTGCTGAATAAGTCCAACTATTTAAAAAATAATACATGCCTTAAAAAGAATCTAAAGGAAAGGAAAAAATCAAAATACTAAAACTTTCTACTTTCAACGTAAAAAAAATAATAAAACTATTTGATAAAATGGACAAAATATCTTGAAATCTGTAAAAAAAAATTATATAATCTTTCTGATATAAAAGTGAATTTACTAATGTTTTCCATTTAGTGTTACGTTTCTGCTATCTCAAGCAACACACTACACACGCAACGCAAAAAGATGCGCACAACATTTATTGTTACGTTAACTCGCTGGTAGCGGTGAACTTGGTTCACCGAGACGGTTGAAACGCGTTAATCGACCCAATCACAAGTTATTTAAGATGTTTCAACGGTACGGAGCCAAATCTGACCCGATTGGAAACCCGAGAATATTTTACCTGAAATCACCGAGAAAATTGAAGTGTAATACCCACATTCCATATGCGGGACAGTTTCCATCCTTTTAGTCAGTTATTAAGGAGTTGATTTGAGCGGCAGTTTATTATACATAATGTCAGAAACGTAAATTCGAAAGTCCATGCTAGCGACCTATGAAAGAGCAAAAAAGATTCAATCTAAAATGAATATAATGAAGATTTCATGAACTTTTCATCGACAATTGAGTGATACGGTTAAGATGGAGCATTTTGCGAATCACTGAACATGTCCTCATCCTAAAATTGAACTTCTCTCTAAAATTTCCAGGTCTATATTTTATATATATAAATCTTAAATTCTTCCTTCGCCTCCTTCGATTACCAAATATTCTTCCTTCTATCACGGCTTTCAGCATCCCCTCCTTGCTCACTATTCGCTCCATCCAATTCATCAGTCTCCTCTGTTTATCCAGAAATCAACTCTCCTCTCCTACTGAACAGCAAAAAATTTTGAATTTAAGAGTTCGTAATGCACAGTGAGTTTTTTTTTATAGTTGGCTGGTTTAATTTTCAATTAATCAATTCAATCTGTATCTTGCATTTCTGCACTTTTATCGGAAATTTTCTATTAATAATCAAGAGAATACAGATCTTCCACATAGCATCAGCATCATGTTTTCCATTATAGCAAAATAACGGTATTACCGAGAATGCAGTCCTTCAGAGATAATATAAAAAACCTTAAAACTTTCGTATTTCGGCACGTGCAGGCAAGGATTTAGTCCACAGCAATATTGCGAATCTACTGCGAGAACGGGGATAAAAATTAATTTGACTGAGCTTTGAAAAATTCACCTGGACGGGGAATCTAGCCGCAGGCCCTTGGCTTTTCATGCCTTCATGCGGATCACTAAAGTGACCATGACCACTGTTGAACATGGCAATTTTTCTTCTGTCTAATAGCGTATAAGTCTGCGCAGTGGCCTCGAAAACCAAACGTCCTAGCTTTGATGCCTGGAACGGGTTAATTTATTAATTGAAAATTAATTAAAGTATGATGTACTTGGGTCGATGGGTTAGATTACTTGGCTACAGCATCTGTTGAAAGACCAAATGCAGTAAGAAATAGAGGCATTCAGTAGCCATATACGAACAGTTCTTGTTGTGGGCATAAAACAGGGAAATTTCAGTGGGAGAGACAAAATGAATTGATCCACTTCTGACATGGTTATGAGTAGGTTACGTCTGGTGCAGAATTTTATTTCGCGAATCTATTTATTTTTCTTGATAAGAAAATATGAATCCAGTTTTCCTAATTAGAATCTCATTGTAAAATCTACGAAATTTCTGGTCTCTTAGGATATGATAGAACACAAATTACACTTATCGTAAAAAATATCACAATTTATGAAAAAATATCATTATCTGCCGAATAATCGATGTTTTCCTCTTTAGCTTAAAGCAAGCAGTAACGTCGTATAATTGATATTATCCAGTCATATTCCTAGTAAACCTTTGCGTTGAATTTGTGTTTAAATAAGCGGTATCGCTCCAACATTTGTCATTCACATACATCGGGCCGTGTGAAGACAATACATCCGTGCGGAGGCTGAGCAGCTGTCGCTCCTTAGCGAACGTGAGCTTTTTCCTCTAGAAGGCATTGAAATGCGGAGAAGTTTCTGGTCGTTCGCGAAGAAAGCACGACGTCATCAGCGGAGGCAACGCCCCCTCTGGGATTGGACGTGGCGTAGTCAGGCGACTTGTGACGCAATAATTGGTGTCCTGCCCTTCTCATTGAAGGGTGGGAGCACAGATGTTTTGCCCGCCCGTGATTCGGATTCCAAGCAAAACATTCCAGCCAAGTGGACGCGCGCCATCCCAGGATTCGGCAGGGCAATGTTTTTTTGTCGTGATGTGAGGCAAATGAAAATGTTGTTCCACATAAAGAAAACTTAAATCATGCGACCCGGGAGTCAAAATATCACTTCATCGTCAGGCACTTCGTCTGATGCTTCAACACCAACGTCGCTTTTATAATTTTTTAAATGGAGAAAAATCCATGTACTATCAGGAAAGAATAAAACTTCGCAAGTTCCACAATAATTTATTCACTGGGGACCGGTTTCGATACTGAGGACGATAGCAGAGATAACTATCGATACGTCGGCCTACAAGTTACTCACCCGGTGGAAAACCCGAGAAGATTCAAACAATGTATCATCTTCTGGTCAGAAGATACACCGCGTCGAAACCGGTCCCGAGTGAATAAATTATAGTGGAACAAGCGAAGGCTTACTCTTTCCCGATAGTCATGAAGGAGTTCCATCAAGTAACGCCTCAAACCATTGCAAATTCAGGGCAGTCATTCATATGACGAATCGGTTCTATAAAGTTACGCCAGACATCGTTCATTATATCATGAGAGCGAGGTGCTTAGAAGTAGGTAGGTATTTGGGAGGGGGTACCGACAGCTTTGGATATTTGTGCCATAGGAAAAGGAAGGTATAATAATAATGACGTATAGTGGGCTGAAATCGAATAAACTAGCCAAAAATGATTTTTTTCACTTTTTAGGAAAAAACTATTATATTTTCTAATTATAGAATAATCGGTGAATACAACGATGAAGTAGTTTTATTTCTTAGTCAATTTTTAGATCAAGAGACGTCTGTGAAATTGATATTAAATTATATCAAAATTTTTCCTCACTTTTTGAGAAAATTGTCTGACGTATTTTGCAGCAGAGCGTTTTGCTTCAAAATGCTAAAATTAAAAGTATTCCATAGTAAAAAAGAACATTTTTAGAATAAGTTGTAGTGATTTTTTATTATTAATAGTTTTAACTACTTTTTATTGAACAATTAGTCGCGTAGGCATTCGCCATCTCTTTACGCAAGGCCTCAACGGGCTCACGGCTTAACGTCCCATCCGACAGACGAAATGCTGTGCTTGAAGTTCCCTCAACGACCCACTCAAACCTGGGTCGGGTACCTCCTGGAAATTCTCTAGGGATTCAAGATTAGAACCCGGACCTACAGGGTGAGAAACCAACACTAGTTTCCACAGCAACCCCATTCTCCGCTCTTTGAGATGTAGCAGAGATTCGACTATTCGATCTTACTGACTCCATGGACTTTAGATTTGAATCAAATGTTAAAGAATCGAATACCCATCGTACGTATAAGGTTTCGGAAGGAGAGAGAATATCCAAATGAAATCATTCGATTGATAAATGCACACTGGGCTGGGGCGTTAATTTACGGAGTCACCTGCAATGGTACACGTGCGAAAATTCCACAAAGGAAAATCATTTACTTGGGAAAAATCATATACTATAAATTCGCGCCAGCCATTCTACCATTTAAAACACCAAGGCATCATTAAAACATCGTCGTTAAACAAAACTTCTCACAGGAAGAAGGTACCAGCATTAATTTAAGTGATACAGCATTGGAAAATTCGAGATTCCTGGGTTATAATCTTGGTGAATGCAAATTATCATTCCTAGGTGAAATATCCAAAAGCATATTGGAATCGCAAATAAAATATCCCACTTAATATAAGATATTTTATTTCCTACTTTAGATGGAAATTTGTTTCTTTCTTTCGTCGAAAAATTAAACCTCGCGGCAAGATTTACAAAATTGAGATAAGAGTAAATGTTATATACGATCTACTTTATATACTCTGAAAATTTTCAGATAAGTACTTCGTCGGGAGAAAAGACCGTGTGGTAGTGGTAGTGAAGAGCCCCCTTTAGGAAAAAGGAAGTTATATCAGTTATATCCCAAACAGATAGATACTTTTCAAATCGTTGTTTACTCGCGACGGGAAGAAGACGAAGTTCAATGAGTACACGGACCATGTTTACCACCAGGAAAATGTCGACTACCAGCCATCAGTCGATGACTGTCAAACATAACATATTATACGCATCTTATCCTTACCAATGGAACATAGGAAAGAATATATGTTGAAAACCCTAACGACACTTGAGTGACAAAAACATATCGCAAACCGCTAAGGTGTGAAACACAACAGCTCCGAAAACTGAATTTCCATTTAACGAAAGGAAATGGTCAAGGTTGTGGAATCCAAACTATAAAGGTAAGAAAGCGAATGCGCGACCAAAATCTAATGCACCACCTACAGCTCCGTGCCCCACTGACTACTGTCAAAGCGTTTGAGCAGGTAGAAATGATAAGATAACACAAGAAGTCTTCCTCAAATAAAGCCGCTATTGGCGCCGTAAAATTTGTTAGGGTAGGTTCCAAGGAAGTGTTGGCCAAGGTAGCTATGCATATAAGCCACCTGTTGACAAACACTTCTGAAGGGGCATTTTGCATGGTATACAAAAGGTATTATGGCCTGTAACTCACTCATTCAGTGCATCAAGCATAGTCAGGAGATAATTGAGCTGCCCTAAGAGACGGGTAAATTTTGATTTTCAAACTGCCAGGATAGATGGGCAAGTCCACTTAACACGAAGAGGATTTCGGTTAATAACTACATAGACTTCCTCATGATTATGAACCACGGGCCCTATGATCAAAATCCATGCAATATACTCACTACCTACGTCGCGTTGAATGAAGCATATAACTAACCGATTTGGAACTGAATACGGAAAAATTTGCAATTTCGATGAAGCAGATCATTATATAAAATTTGACTTCCGTCTAGGTTAATTAATAGAAGCAGAAAAGCATGTTTTTGTTTCACCAAGATAGCATGATTGGAGCTGTGCTTGAGCAAAAAAAAAATACGGAAAATCCTTATCTACAGGTGTCCATACATTATATAGGTACCTTATAAGCTTCAATGAATCAAAGGCAAGATATGTAAAGCTAATTAATATCACGATAAAATCGAGCAATAAGCGAGATAGGTCAGATGCGTAGCTTTTGAATAGCAAAATACTATCAAGCACCTGTCCGTTTGTGGGTTGTTTTGATTAATTCACGATATAGATAATTTTACGATATCTTTCGAGCGGGCTTGACGGTTTAGATATAACTCCGTTGCGTAACGCGTGTTCGACTATCCTGTTTGTCGGAGATAAAGAAGAAGCCAAAGTCTTCAAAACTCGAGAGCATTTTTCCATGGAATGTAATTCATTCGGTTACAATACAGTTCCATTTCACAAATGGCCTTTCTACCTGTATTATTGAGACTATTGTATGAAAATGCGGCGGGGGCTATAGATACTTCACCAGACATGGAGATGGTTAAAAGACGAAACCATAACAAGATCTTGGGGGATATGATATAGATATGAGCAAAACGGTAAATTCTTTCAATAGTATTAGGCTCAACTATGTGGAAGTTACTCGAAAATGAAAAGGAAAATTCGTTGATTTCCACTGATTTATTTTGTCCATACGACATGTTTCGAACCAAAGAGGTCATTATCAAGTCTAATAATGACCTCGATACTTGATAATGACCTCTATGGTGCGAAACATTTCGTACAGACAAAACAAATTAGTGGAAATCAATGAAGTTTCCTTTTAATTTACGGTCAATTCTGGAGAGATATCCGGTATATCTTGTGTTAGAATCACGGATTCCGTTAACTTAAAGCTGACTCCATGTACTCCAAATTGTTTTTCGAAAGTCATCTTGCAATAAACATTTATTGTCAACAGTTTTCCAGTTAATGATCGACGGTTCTGATGCATATAATCATCTGAAAACAGTGTGTAGATAAGAAAAATAGGATAAAAATCGTGGAATAGAATTTTGTTTGTCATTTCACTCACGATTCTGATTATTTCTCCAGGGACTCATGAATGTTTTTCATCTGCCATTGAAAAGTTGTTCAGGTATTTTTTAATGCTTGATGTTTTGCTTTGTGGAACCCTGAAGTAGGAAATAGCAATTCACTATTAACACCATTGTATCAGTGGGTTCCAGGAGACTATACTGCACTGGCATTCAAGACGCGTCACTTTGATGAAAGTAAAATTATTGGTGCGACAATTGATGTGTCGTAATAATCTACTCGACAGTTTTTTATTCTATTTTCTTAATTATACTCTATTTTCACATTAATATATGCACCAAAAACATAGATCATTAACAATAAAAATGTTGGAAATGAATTTTTATTACAAGAAGAGCCTTAGAAAAACAATTTTAAGTCCGTGGAGTCGGTTTTAGGTTAATGGAAGGCATGGTACTAACAAGCGAGATGCCGGCTATTTTCCAGAATTTACTAAGCGTTTGGCGGAATATTATCTCTCAACAATAAATAAAACAGAAACTGTAAAGTTTTTTTCTTAATTTTTACATAGTCGTGACAGTGGTCTTTACGTGTTTGGATAAATTTCCTAATCCCGACCATTTCGATTTGAACAATATCATTCAACTCAAATTTTCCATCAATACACCTTAGCGGCGACTCCTTTTCAAAAAGTGGTGCTTTCTCAACAGTACCCTCGCAACACGTCTTCAGGGGAACGGCTAACAAAAAAATTACAACATCTCCAATATATATCATTTATACCGTTCTATTAATAAGAAATTTTGACCTAACTACTATTTCTGACAATATGAATGAAAATTTATATTCCATTGCCATCTGTGCGTGCAAACGGTCTATGCAATATAATCAAAGTTGGGACAAAATAGCCAGACTTGAAAATAATTTATTAATTTAATTCCTGTTTGAATTCATTAAAACTATACAAATTAAACCGGTGACCCCCTGGCGGGAGAAAATTACCTTTCTATTTACGTGAAGAAGTCTTACATAAAAGTACAAGGATAGTAGCATAACTGTAAGCCTCATACGTTGTTCTTTAGAAGTAAAAGGAGTCACAAAGCGATTCACTACGGAAAATCGTATAAAGTTCAGTATCTTCTATCTCATTTTGGTACTTGTGCACCTGCTTTGATTCAAAGTTCAATTCCTTAACAGGATGAAAATGTTTATATTTATCACTATCAGGTTGGCCTATCTTTTCACCGATAAAATTCCAATTAATTGACGGCATTCAAGCCTATATCTATAAAATGATATAATTATTTTTATAAGCCTCATGACGGCTTTATAAGTATTTTATGGTGTCATGTTCCTGTTCATGTACATGTAAATATAGTCAATTAAACAAATCACTGTTACTGCATGTAGTAGTCTAGTAGCATTAACGGTAAAAAAGAAGTCTTGTCCGCGAACGAACGATTATTGCTGAAGGAAAACGAAAATCGGTTCCTCTAAAGATGTAATTAAACATGAAGATAAAATTTGCACGAAAAAACCGATGCACAATTCTCAGCAATAGAAAACAAGTTATTATTGGAAGCAGAGGACGGCTAGCAGTGGAAAGTTCGCAATATTTTTGACTGCATGATTACGTTTTAGTTCAAGGTGTCGGGTGATCGCAAATTGAATTGTAAAATATTCCGCGGGAATAAACGTTTTCACCCTATTGGCCGCCATATCTATCGCCCGGGATGTACCACGACTTACCTTTATGGTAGTATCATAGAAATGCGGGACACCCGACATATATTAATGGTAATTAATCTTCAGTGGAAGGACATGGATTGCAACATAGCTCCGGACATACAAAAAATGGAGAACCAGAAGGAGGAAATGATAGGAATGAACCTGGACGTACTATGAATCAATGAAATTTAATGTGCGAAAGATAGAGACCTTGGAACGGAAGAAGAGGATTATTTTTATACACAGGATCTATAAATGGCACTACTGGAATGAGGATAATGCAGATAAAGAGTGCTGGAATGCGGGAAAAAAGCTTCCTGCGTAATAATGAGAGGTAACGACGGATAAGATCAAAAATACAGATATCGTAGTGGTGCAGGGAATTTATTCCGATTTTTTTTGTCTTAAAGTGTTAGCTACAACTAACATTAAGTATTAGCTACAGCTAGATATTAGCAAGCCATAAGAAGACAATATAGAACAACCGTGGCTTGAGTTCAAATTTATCCGCTCACCGAACGCTAGTGCCTAGTAGAGTACTATCTAAAAATATTGAGAAATCGTAAAATACGAGCAGTCAAAAGCCGAGGTTGAACATTGATACTCCCATCCACAATATTTTTGGAAATGGTAAAAGCTTAAATTTAATAACAATAACATTTCCAATGACCATAAAATAAAACCTTCGACCATAAACGAAAACAAATGCGCCCATAAAACCCCTACTATCCACGGAATGAGTTTGCATGAATTTAAGAATATAATTTTTCCCTGTTTATGTCTTCTCTACGAATACATATGCTTAGAAATAAATGTTTTAACGTAGATAGTCATCATTTTAGTAAATCTAGTCGTTTTAAGTAATTCAGCGTTAACTTTTCCTTGAGTCCACAGAATCAATTATTTTGATGCTAAGGATACATCTTTTACAAAATGAAAACAGTGCAATTACTACGGATACGAAACCCCCCAAAATTTCATCATACATGCCGCGCATGGAATAAACCAACTCGACCACGGTGGCACGTCTTGTAAGATATAAACGGTGGTTCAAATTTGAATGTAAAGAGAGGAAAAGCCTGGAATAGGATTGGTTTTATTAGATTAGAGACCTCAAAGTAGTGAGGTAACTTAAATGTGATGACCATCGGACAAAAACTGGCGAAATAGCAATACACTAACATGGTTGATCTGAGGCTTCCGCGGCGTTTCTTCATATGAGTCTCGGCTTCCGGGCGTTCCTCCGCGTTGAGTTGTGCATAAGTCACGTCAGAATACACCAGCAGAATGGCTGGAGTAACTGTCGTCACCTGTGGAGGACTCAACGCGGAGGAACGCCCGGAAGTCGAGACTCGTATTATACCCTAACAGAGCCTAAGCTATTCAAGGATTACCGATTTGTTGACAGTCGTGGAGAGGTTGAAATACCCGACGTAATCTGGCTCTGTTCATACATTTGATTCCGAACAAAAACAAGATCGCTTCCGCATTGAAACGGAGATACGGAGCGCGTCGTTCTCTTATCTTGCGAAAACCCCGTGTACACGGCATGACGCATTTGAGACCTTTAGAGGAGACGCTGGGAGGGAGGCTGGAAGCTGTGCCTCGGAGGCAGAAAGCATTTAGTGCAGTCAGCTATGCCTGGAATGCTGCTGAGGAAGACCAGCGTGTTCCGGGGGTGAGAATAATGAATGTGAGGAGCAAAAACACAAGAGTAAGGAAGTTGTCATCATCGAGAGTAAGCAATCCGACGATTGCTTAGACGCATCTCTCCACTCTGTGCATTCGCTTACTGAGGCCCAAAATCGTAAATCAGGAAAATAATGCAAAATCCGGGGTGGATAAAAATGTTACACTAAATTTTAACCCTGGATAGCTGATGCTCGTAGGAACCAAAATTACTAATGATTTTCTGGCCGAAAACGCACAGTTTTTGTAGTGTTGACTTCTCACCACGTGGACTCGAGTGGAAATTACTTACGATGTTAAGGTCGAAAATGCACCATTTTTAAACAATAGAAACTTTGAGCCAAGGGCTCCGATTGACCGCGAGTTTTCCCTGTTGACGGATGCTCTGGACAACTCATGACTTTGAATGGTTTGCCTTCTGGAGATAGCGGTGAATCCTAGGCATCTAGCAACATGATGACTGGCGGCCAATTGCAGCGCTTGGTTCAAAGATTCTGTAGCTTAAAAATGGTGCGTTTTCGAACAGAACATCATTAGTAGAGATACGTGAAAATCGCACTTTCATTTTTATCTTATCGCACTTTCAATAACAGTTAATCGCATTTTGTAGCGTCTATTTTTTTATTTTCATAATGAGGTAGATGACGATAAAATGTAGTGAAACACAGTTGTATAACAAAATACAGAATATTTTAAATAATTATGTTTGTAGAACAATAATAAATTAGGGAATAAGACGTATAGTGGCGGAGGTGTAGCTTGCCCACGCCCACTTGTAGTTCGCGGCCACGTAGAGTCCCAGCCAACTAGCAGCTGGCCAGTTGCTCACATACGGTGAGTGTCAGCGGAGCATTTAAACCGCGCTCTGCAGAAAATGTACGAGTTTTGCCGTCGGAAAGGCAAATTCGCGTAAAAATGTCATATAAGTCCAGTCATCGCATCTATGTCGCATTTATTTGCGCACATCGCGTCTATATCGCATTTATCGCATTCGCGATTTCCACGCATCAGTAATAATTATTGATTTAGTTCATACTGGCATCAGCTATCCAGGGTGTTTCCAGCTATCCAATTTTTCTCCACCCTGAATGAAAGGGAATGATTAATCAAACTCAAAAGCAATTATGTTTACTGATAATTTACGACAAGGCTCGTAACCAGGGGAAGCTTAGCGGGCTATAGCCACCCCCGAAATTCGTTTTGACCACTTGTGGCGACTGCCCGCTATGGTAGATATGTTAAGGAGGCCACTACCCCAAGGGCACCTCTCCTCTGACACTCTTTTGAAATAAATTTCATCATGAGTTCAGCATTCTTTCGGGCTGCATCCGCGTCCGTTGTCGAAGAACCACAACAGTTTCGCCAGCTCTCCTGCCAGCGTCCTCAGGTGAAGGATGAAGTGAAGCTTTTAGTCCTCTCTTATACAGTCAATTTTTGGCGCCAAAAGCTTCACTTCATCCCTCACCTGAGGACGCTGGCAGGAGAGCTGGCGAAACTGTTGTGGTTCTTCAACAACGGACGCGGATGCAGCCCGAAAGAATGCTGAACTCAAGTAATCACCGCGGAAACCTGCGTACGAATAAATTTCATTATATCCCCCACCAAATTACTTTGAGAAACATATCTGGCCCAAATATTGGACATTTTTTCGACAAATCGGGCGGATTTCGGGAACAAATGCATTTGGAGACCAATCGTAGCAAGGACGTCCATTTCGGGAAAATCAAACGAATCATTCAGCACACTAGAGACGAAATTTATAGCTTATTGTAGGAATGTATGTACACCAAGGATGAAATTCGCCACGAAAAAATCATTTGGCTTCGCTGGGATTCGAACCCGGGTCTCTCAAATGCCAATTACACTGCCAAACCATCTTTTCCATCTTGACATCGTGATGTAACTGATAGCTTACCTGGATCGGCAATCGGGAGATCTGGATTCAAATTCTGGCTGAAACAAATAATTTTTTCATCGCGAATTACATCCTTGGTGTATATAACTTTACACCCGTGCGCGTGACTGCGTACAAACTTGCTAATTCCATGTAGTTCTTATTTCATGAAATTTATGGTTTTCCGACGTGTGCGAATCGGCAATGAATGACCAGAATGCGCAACTCCCATACCACCAAAGCACCCCTCGAAGCAAATTGCAGGTTACGTGCCCAGTCAAAATGACAACTTCTTCATCATTCAGTCATTCCCTCGTAAGTTTAAAATATGCGCGATATATGCCACTCCCTTTTCATGAGTTGGTGACGTGATTGGAGTTATGTTTCACATAAGTACTAGTTCAAGGAGAAACTTTCCTTCAGGAAAGAAATTGCTCACATGAGTGTTAAAAAAAACGAACCACAGGAGACTCACGCACAGGATCGAGGAGTAGCAGAAACGCGGTGACAGGCTTAGCGTGAGTTCGTGACTTCATCAACTTATCAGCCAAAGGCCGCCAATTTTTGGGATAAAATGTTTGAAAAGTGGGTGTCGCATTTCACTAACGGAAAAATACGGATATCTTTATTTGTCAAGCTCTACAACAATAAAAAAAAAGAACATTTTTGAACCAGCCACTCTCCTGTCAGCTTATCTCTCAACACCAATATTTCTACTTCTAACGGAAGATTAAGCGAAGAAAGAGAACTGAGAGGAACAATATACCAGAGACAGACCCGGCAGATAGGCCATGTAATAAGACATAGCGATTACGTGAGTAATATTATAAAGGAAAAAGCCAAAATCCCCAGAGGAAAGAGCCTAGTGATAGGACTTGGGACAGATGAAGGAAGCTAGGAGCAAGAATATCAGGATCTTATTGGGGTAAAGGAGAAATGGAGGTCTACAGTACACTAATCCCAAAATAAGGATACTTAGGTAGTTAAAACTTCTCTTTTTCATTCCTTCATAATGAGCTCCATTCATCTCGTCCTAGGGCTTCCTTTGCCATTCCACTGTACCATCAGCGATTGTTTTAATCAGACCGTGGTGTCTCACGATGGGGCTGATTAGTTTGTCATTAAAATTGAACATGATTAAATTCATAATAAAAATTGAGTTGGTTTAAATCGACGCTTCTATTAATTATAAACCTCATCTGGATTGTGGCGCAGTTGTTTTGAAGCCAGCGTGTTTTAACTAAATAAAAATACTTATTAGAGTTATTGCTATACAACTCTAAAAAAAGAGTGGATTAATGCCAAGTAAATAATTATGATAAATGTCGAAAACTTCCACTTTCTAAAGCCTGATTACATGGATGATAACAGATTCGGCTTAAAATCTGCGACATATCTGCACAGGCGTCGGATTTAGCCATTTCATTCAATGGGCATGCACAGAAGCCGTTAAATGAAGTTTACTTTAGATCTGAGAAGAGATACCAATTACGTCGCTAATGCACGGTGCGAACCGCTAACACGAGCGCATACGCACCAGAATAGTACGTCTTGAGGGCATCAAGACAAAAAAAATACGATCGACCGCATATGTGGCGAATTGCGGCAGTCAACCGTTCATTCATTCTGCGGCGTCGTCACGGACTGTTAACGCGCGTGAACAACACGCGTCGCTCCGTGCGAGTGAACCTAAGTCTCTAGTGCGACGTAGTATTTCAGTCCTTCAGACTTCCTCGCACGGCTCAGGGACGGTTGTGTAATGGAGACGAGTTTTTCTTTCGCCCGTAGTAGTACGCCGTAGACTACAGCCTTCGACACTTAAAAAAAGTAGAACGTTCCTCGACGGTTGACCCGATCGCTATGCACGAGTTGAAAGCTCAATCTGAACTCAAAACAATGGAATATTTTGCCTATACGTCGCGCACAGATCAGTTGAAGCTCTGCGGATATCTATACAGGGTGCTTCAGGAGGAATCTGCATCATCCGACCGGTAGTACTGTACGCATGCGAAATTTTCGCCAAAAATAGATCAATCCGCCGAAAATTAGAAATCTTTCAGAACAAGTCAATTCGCCATCTTCTTCAAACTAGCCGTCTTGTAAGAATCTCAGACATCTTAACTTTGCACAAACTCCCCACCATTAACGATTTTATTTCCCATTTAGTCAATAATTTTAAGTCCAGGCTTAAGGGCACCAAAAATACATTACTTACAGACATCTGGAATTATGATCCTCATATTCCAACGACACATACACTGCCCCATCAAGTTACTCTTCTATGAGTCTTTACTATGTCTTGACCTCCTTCTAATCATAGGTTTCAATATTCACAAATTCAATTTTCAAAGGTATATATTTGTTTGAATAAAAGATTTAATTTAAAAAAATAAAAATCTCTTTGCTAATGCTATGTAGCAAAGATAAAAAATGAAAAATACTTAAAAAAGACCAAAAAGAATTGGCAAAAAAATAATACAATATTTGTGAAGAAATTAATATAAAAAATAAATAATACATGCTAATAAATAACAAAATTTATAATAAAAAATAAATATTTAGAATTTATTAACACTGATTGTTACCAATGTGATGGCCATCAAAAAGCCAATTTTCCTGTTGTAAATATTAATTATAAGTTTCTATTTCACACAGACAACACAATATACCCACAACAGTACACGTGCGCCATTTTTTAATTAACTGATTGTTAACTGGCTGGTTGGGGTGAGCTGAGGCTGGGCGCGATCAGGACGTGGATATAAAGGAGGAATCTGCAATATTTCAGGAGGTGGTTTGGGAGACAATTTTAAGCATTTCTTTGTCCACAAACAAGGGGTCGCAACTCCTTAGTTACTGAGCTATGGCAACGCAAACACTTTTTTGGATGCACTTTGCAGTTACCACGGAAAAGGTATTTTTTTGGGTATCCAGTCTATTAGACATTTCATTAAATACCACAGATTTTTAAGGACATTAAATTATTAAGGCTGGACCAAAATGTGCGATTGTAACTGTCTGAAAAAAATTAAACTTGGAGCTTAATTACACGAGAACTTTGAGAAAGTATCAACAATATGATTGCGCAATCTCACCCATGTATTGATTAAGGGATTATCCAAATACATATGAATATTCTGTGCCTTGTCGAAACCCATTTCAATACCTCTCCGTGATCACAAATTGAGTAAGAACATAGTTAATACAATCTATGGTTCCACTCTTCGTGAGGATTTGTGCATGTCAGTAAATTCATCGATTACAGTGAAAATGTGTTCTCTAACATGTGTTAACTGTGAATAATTTCAATAAAAAAATCAGTAAAAGCGGACAAATAGAGACCCCACCATTAATATGTACAAATATTTGATGGAATGAATCAAATTATAGGTAAATTATTGCTCGTTAGTCCCACAAAAATGATGACGTGGAGAAAGGATATGGATCATGATGAAACACAATAATGCCCACACTTAATTAAAAATTAACCGATCCGAGTTTTGGGCACCTCAGTGCCAATTACAGAGCTGCCGAAATTAGAATCAGTCAACGTTGAATTAAGTTTGAAATTTACTATAGTTTCTTAATGAAGATTAAATACTTCCTCGACGTAACGCCTGATACCGGTTTTTTTTACAGAGAATAGGATGATGTACATGAAAATTCTTGTTAATTTCGTATCTACAATAACTTTTAGGGGATGTAATAATATGGTTTGGGGTGGTACAATCCCTCAGGTTACCGCTCTCGTGTATATTCATCGTTCGGTTGCAAAAATGTAATTTCGCACCTTAGAACGCTTTGAAATACCGTAAAAAGTGATTTTCTTCAACAGTGAGTTCTTCTTTATCCTTGGTTATAAATCATCGGGCAGCAGGATTCTATACGCGCAGAATGCCGCAAGATGAGGCGTGGATGCATAAAATATCGAGTATGTAACGGAAACGATCGTTCATAATGATAAAGATACATCTTCATTCCCACTAAAGAATCATAAAAAATATTTACTGGCGATATTTCGATGCATTGACAAATATGCCCACCATATACTGATTAATGTCCCATTCTAAATCTATTTTCTGCGCTTCTGAGCGTTTGGAAAGTTGCCAGATTTAATACGGCACAAGGCTGTATTTATTGAATAATATTAACCGTATTGGGTAATGCGTTCCGTAATATTACTTAATAGTCGGTGGAGGATCAGTTATACTTTCATGGGCATTATATCGTAGACTCAGGACTTCGGCGTCATAAAAATCCTAGCGTTTATACGTGCGTAACGCGATCAGGGTTAAAGAGTATACCTAATGCTAATAAAATCCTCGCCGTACTATCTACATAGTTGAGGTTTCTCGCAATCTACTTGAGTGAGCTCAATTCAACAATGAGAATAACAAAGTAAACTTTACTCTAGTGAAAATTTAGGAATAAGCTCCTCTTAATGCTCAAATGATTGTCAGTGATTCAGAGTATGCTCTGTGAATCAAAAATAATAATTCTTGTCACGCTTTATCACTAATCGTTACTTTACCGTGAAATTTTCTATCCGTGCTGCAAGGATTTCATTTTAAGGTGCCTAAGGGCATCAGCTAGATTTGAAGCAAGAATTATTCGGTCATTGGTCAAATGCTCTTTCTGAAATATCGTGATGAAATTATAAGCAATTTGTTGATCATAACTGACCCACTCAACGAAACAATTAGTATAATTAATCGAATATTAGTGAATTGCTTGTTTTAGCGTGGGAGACACTTGGAAAAGATACCCTAGAGTTTGGTTGACAATTTTCTAGCAAGGGAGACTGGGTTTCGTCAATAGATTGCGAGGATTTCAGAGGTGGAATCAATTGCCTAATAAATGAACTAGGGCCCCAATATTTTATTGAGATCAACGCAGGGATGCAGCTGGTGATTTTTCGCATGCGACTCATTGTATTCAATCGAATATTGATTTCTTAGTAACAACGCCTGGGCGATACAACGAAATATCGTAAAATATCACAATATTTATATGTATTGAATCCGATGCTAATTTTTAGCGTTAGAAATGCACGGTTGTCCGAAAAAAATCTTGGTGTATCAACCGATAGCAAAAATTATAATGTCGCTCCAGGTAAAAACATCGTGATATGTGATCCAATAGATATTCCAAAACAAGATGTACTTTGATCAATCGTTATATTTTCGATAAGCTATATTTTAAATGGGTGATATATCGGGATACTTTTAGGGGAGGCGATTTTTTATCCGGTGTTATTAAGATATTTTAGCGCTACATTTTGATCGGGCCCGATTACACGATAGTTATCTGTCCGATATAAGCTATCGTACTCGCTATATAATCGACAAAAAATATGATATTCCATTATTTAATTTTCAATATCATCCATGCATAATCGAAGTCCATTAGTTATACTTTCACTTCTCTATTTTTTTAACCTCAGATCCTCCGATACGTGTACCATGGGTCATACTGTCAGTCTTTGACGCCGGTCAGGATAGACTAGACGCAATTTTCTTACAGAGCGTTGCAATTTTCGGACGAGTTGCCCCAGCTTATCCGAACTTGACCCACGCCATGGGTCACTCCGTTGGATCGGACGTGGTTGCATTCGATGGGGTTAAAAAAAATAAACAGAATTCGCACATTTTTTTGCTATCGCTCGCAGAGACACATGTTGAAGTTCCTTAGCAACAGGGGTCGAGGAATATCGAGGATGTTTCTGCGTAATCGCTAGGGTCAATCCGGACTTTTTATCTCTTCGGAAAAGTTCGCGTCCTCGCTGGATATATATGCTCGCAAGAGTTCGCCGATGTTTCATTTCCGTAATTATCTCTTCCAAACAGTTTTCTAAATTAGCATTCGACTTCTGACCCCTCACACCACTGATTCTTACGCGTCCTATGGACTATAGGAAAATTACCGGGGTCGAGGGTGGAGAGAATAATGATGTCTCCGTATTTCATAACCTCCACACATCGTCATTTTCTCGACAAAGAGGTACTATCTTCGCCAGAGGCGGATCTTGAGGAAGAAAAGGGAAGATTCGGCTAAGGTGCATTTTCTGGGGCCATATCTCAAGTAGTCTCGGTGAATCAAGCGATAACAAAAAATATAATAACGCTCCAGGTTAAAATATCACGATATATGATACGAAAGATACTCCAAAACACGATATATCATACGATATGTTATGATAAATCGTTACATTTTTCGGTGCTAGGGATTGTTAACGGGTGATACATCGTGATATTTTACGGGGAGCCGAATTTTTATCGGGTATTAGATCACGATATTTTATCTTATCTTTTTGTTTGGCCTGATTAGACGATATTAGAAGATTCAACCGGAATGTGGGCTCGTAGCCAGATATTTACTTCGGGGAAGCTTAATTGGTACGCGGGTTGCCCATACCTACTGATATTTTATTGTTAATTCGCATGCATCGGAAAACCATATAATTAATTAAATCAGCTGTATACTTCGTTTGAATACTGCTGGATGCTAAATTCATAGTTGATTATTCGGCAGACATTATGAAACGTAACTCTACAAAAAAAGGAGTGCGAGAAAATAAATGTCTCTTTGCATTCGCATCCCTGTCCATTTCGCATTCCTTGCACTGAAATATAGTGATTCTGTCGCGCGTCACTCATGTAAACCTGCCTAAAATACAAAAAAAAAGGATAACTGTCAGTACCCCGCAAGTTGATGTTCTATTGTTAATTTGGCATTTCTCGCGCTCAAGTAAAGTGATTCTGTCGCGCGTCACTTAAAAAAATAAATGAAAAGCATAAAAAAACGGATGGAGTGTTAGAGAATAGGTGTGACTGCGTTAACATGAAACTCCGGTGCAGAAAGACTTAATCCGCGAACTGAATAAAATACAAAGGGAGGCTGCGCGTTTCGTCAAAAACTGCTACGGGCGTACAGACAGTGCTACCCAGATGTTAAGCGAATTAGGCTGGGAGCCGTTGGAGACTCGGAGGCTGCGCGCTAGGCTTAGATTGCTTGAACAATTGAGAATGGATATCTTTAAGAGAGACACAGAGAACATATTATTAGAGCCACACTATATCTCTTGGTCCGATAGAAGCGATAAATTAAGAGAGATGTTTTGCCGAACGTATAGATATGGGAATTCGTTTTTCCTCCGAACCATAAAGGACTAGTCCCAACCTCGTTAGAGCACTTCTTTTTTTTATAGTTGTAAACGGCTGGTGTCCTAACACCCCCTGCCACACGCCTTTTAGGCGGCTCGCGGGGTATTATGTAGATGTAATATACCGAAGGTAGTCGCTACAAGAAGAAAATTCGGGGGTGGCTGATACCACAAAAGCCATCCCCTGGCTACGTGCCATCACCGCCCCCCAAATTCGAGGGAAAATTATTTTCCTGGGCTAATGAGCTAACAAGGGGCCAGTGATGGTCCCGTTTGAAGCTTTGGGATGCCGATCGATGGGTCCACGGTTCAAATACCGAGTGAAACCTTGGGGCATCACCATAAATAACCCTGAAAGTGCAAAGAAAACGGCCCTCCAACCCTCAAATAGTGATGGAAATATCGATTTCGATGAAAACCGAACATCGGATTTTAATAATCAAAGATAGAGGAAATCGACATTGAGCCATTATCTTCGAGGTTCGATCGAAACTCGATTTGTCAACTTGGATCTTGACAATTTCGTTTGATATAAGCAGCGTCAGTACTTGCCTATGATAACGTCAACCATCCCAAGCTAAAAACTTCTAAGGTCGGTACGATTGGAAGGCGCGCCCGTCGATCATCAACAAAGAATGTCAATTAGTTGATCTTTCTTAAAAATTTTACCGAGGCCGAATGGTTCCAAGCGATGATTCCAAAACTCTAATGTGCG
This sequence comes from Ischnura elegans, assembly GCF_921293095.1. Classification (NCBI taxonomy): domain Eukaryota; kingdom Metazoa; phylum Arthropoda; class Insecta; order Odonata; family Coenagrionidae; genus Ischnura; species Ischnura elegans. Next base: position 29,359,904 of record NC_060257.1, on the reverse strand, counting down.
TGCCTTGGTAAATTTATACTATTAATAATTAAAGTATGCATTCTAAGTAGATTTTTCTACTACTCAACAGTGTGTTTTGTACGTTTTTCGAATGATGATACAATTTTCGTACAAAATGAATTTTTGCTAAGAAGAACCTTGATTTTTTCCATTAATCGATCATTTGGTTCAAATGTACATTTTTGTTGAAAAGTCAAGCTTTTCATTTCGATTAAAAATCGACTGTTCGATAAATCGATTTCGACAGATATTTCTCCATCCTATCATCAATGGGTGAAATCATACGCCTGAGCTCAGTCTTAGATGAGCTTTACCCTCACCTACTAAAACTAACATATGGGTTGAATTATTACTGCCCAAAAACTCAAATACGGTTTTGTCGAAAAATCTACCATAATCAGGCGCTGATCGGTACCCAATCAATCAAATGCCATTCAGCTTGATCCGAGCAGCATTTCATACGACACGCATCCTTGATATTAAGTCGTGTTCGCGAATCATATTTTTCAGCCCCGTCTCTCGCCAAATAAGAACATAATCTCTGGTCTCATTTAATCTCTTAGACCCACTTTCGAAACGTTCTTCCTTCTGAAAGGAAAAACCACGTGCGTCACAGGGGGCGGTGCCGTCGCAGCTGTTGAACACTGGATGACATAATTTGAAAAAAGGAAATCAAATGTCCGAAGAACCAGTTCGAACCGGGCGCCCAATTATGAGTGCACGACGTCTAAACTCGACCTCTTCGTGAACTCTATACGCCCATCACTGTAGCTTGACATAACTTCTGTGGTACGAAACCATTATCTACATACATTAAGTCTGTAGCATGTCTCTCTGAATTTTGCGCAGTCACACTTCAGAGTCTATCTCAGTCTCAGCAAGTGCTACGGGGATGGGGTTTGGTTCGTTCAACGCAGAATCTCTGCACACACATTTTAGACTTGGTCTCTGCGTTGTAGCTCGACATTTCGTCAAGTTACGAACAAAAACGGACCAAAAACAGCCTTCCCACAAAACGGGGGACAAACAGCGGCAATCAGTTGGGGTAATACCGCACAGAGCGGTATTGCCCCGGCACTCGGGACAATACCGAGCAGTGTAAGGGTTTTGTAAAATAGGTGTAACTTTCAAAGTAAGTTGAATTTTCCAAATATGAAGCAAATAATTGGTGAGCAATCGAATTTCCTTCAAAATAATATGATTGCTTATTTCGCTGAAGTTTTCAATTGAAAATAAAAATAAAAATGCTTAAGTGTACGCTATTACCCCACTCTCCCCTATAATTAGGGGTATTAACCGAAATATATACACATTTGTGTATGATAGAAACACCATTCACTCGGATTTTTGAAACGTTTGCTAAGTTCCTTGCATGTGCAACCTCACACTTCATTTATTGAAAATACTATACGTCTGTAATAAAATAGGTTAAATGAAAGATAATTAAAATAATGGGTGGAATTAAAAATATTAAAGTAGGTTTCCTTAAGGGTGTTGTTTTCATGCCCATGCAAAAGGTTTACCGTCCAAAGCTATCAAGTTGAAACAACATTTTGTTCTCCACCCACTCATCTATTACTTATCAAGCGTAGAACAAGAAAGATCGCTTTTTTAACCTTGAAACGAAAAGGAAGTTTCTCCAAGGGACGATAAATTGTACATCCTTTCACTGCACTTTGACGGACCGTAGGTGAGCAAGACCTGTGAAAAAAACCAGGTTGAAGCAATTAGAGCGATTATTCCCCACAATGAGAGAGCTGCAGAGATGTAAACAATCGCCTAGACTACATTCCAGATCAAGACCGTCAAGCTTTTGTTCCTAAGGTAACGCTGATTCTTTTTTCAAAATCGGCTTTCGTAATTTACCAGCTTGCCAGCACTGCTTTCATCAACGCTTCGAATAGCCTTCATAATGCGAAGACAAAGCGAGAGGCACCTGTGGACCTGGAAAATCAAAGGGCATACCTTGGATGGAAAAAAATTTTACGCGCTTTTTTTAAATAAGCGCTCAGCATGTCTCTCGTCATTCAAGCTTTTCATTCTATTAGTAATTATTTTATATTCTTTTGCAGTTTTTCCATCATATACTGCCAACTTTTTCGGGCTTGTAATAAAGACATTTTCTTGCTTCCGAAGCCATTATCATTACTTAATACTGACACAATAAGCATGTACAAATTAACCCATAGTGAGAACACACTTGGAGGTAACAAACTTATACGTACATGTGAAACCGCGAAGCCCGTAGATTCTTCGATTTCATTTTCGACGGTAAGCATTCCGCCGACAGCTAGTTTATTTTGCAGTTTTAAAAAACAATATAATATACGTATTTCCCAGGCATAATAGATAATTTTCCTTGACACGCAGATGAGAATGGTAATCATCGTAAAATTAGCTGCAATATTTTTATGACTAACCATTAGGAGAAAAAAAACACAAATGTTAATCAACAGATTCACTTACAAGAATATAGAGGTAATTTAAATATGTATTCTTTCATTAAATAGCGAGGAGATGAGGTATTCTTTATTTCACGCTTTTTATTTTTACTTATCTTTCTTCATTCAAAACTTAGCTGATAGGCAGCGAACGCAATAACAAGTAAAAATTACTGTTTCACTGAGATTTTTGATAAGCTTTCCTGCCATGATAGCAAAGCATTCATTTAATAGGTCAATATTAACGTTTGGATAGCGTAATTATTGATATTTATCTTTCGTAATCTTCCTTTTGACGGTATCCACTTCCCCAAGCATACGAAAATCGTTTTCAATATAATGCGGTTGATTTTTCCGTTGAAATTTGTAAAATGAGGATATCGACATCATCCTCCTAGGCACACAAGGAAAAAGAAAGAGGAAACTTGATCAGGGAAGCTCAAATGACAAACGTCAAACGGTGAAAGTGAAAAAGACGATTCCAGGAAACGACTATTTTTTTGGGACTGAAAGCGTAATTTTCAACGCATTCCTACTTGTTTACCAGGATTTTCCTTTCAGTGCTCTGAGGTTCATTTCGGTTAAACTCGTAGCGTGAGCAACGTTTCCACGCGCTAAATGAACTGAGAGCCCCCAAGGAAGTCTCACGGTCTAATGTGGGCTATACCAATACATAGGAAATATATTTTTATCAATACTCCTAACATATATAGACTATGTGTGGAAAAATTATGGTAACTTCTACTTACCAAAAAGGTCAATTTTTATTTGAACTGCAAATGTTGTCATACAGAGTTTTTCAGGAGGAATCTGCAATTCTTCAAGAGGTGGTAGGGGAGACAATTTTTTTTGCATTTTGTTGTACCTAAACATGGGGTCGCAACTACTTAGTTACTGAGCTAAGGCAATGCAAAACATTTTTATGGGTGCACTTAGCAGTTACCATGAAAATGGTTTTTCTTGGGTTCCAGGCCTTTTCGACATTTTATTTAACACTCTGGATTTTTAAGAGCATTAAGGCTTAACGGAAATTTGCTATTATAATTGTCTGAAAAAAATCTCAAAATGGTAAGAGGCAAATGTTTCGCCCCGAATATATTTTATCTAATGGCTATAAGGGGAATTCCATCTCAAATCAATAAAGGTTTGTATGATAAGGTCTCAGATTTTGATGAAAAGGGTTAACCGTTCTGTAAGGGTCTAATTTCACCTCTGAGAACGCTTTGGAAAAGGAGTGTTGCATTTTATTCGAATTTTAAGTTTTAGCACTTTTTTTGCCTTGAATCATATAATGCCTTCTTTTCTCCATCAAGTTGCCATAGGGCCATGATATCCAGCCTGTACGGCTCATTTATCTGTGACACAGGGAAAGACGTCAGATGAGAAAAAAAATTAAATTCCTGGGTAATACAAGTCTATGCTATGGATTTAATAATTGCTCCAGATCTTTGTAATGTGACCTGTAGCTTCAATGTTAATTTAAAAACTTACCAATATTTGTTGTATAAATTATTAACAAAATGCTTTTGACTAGCCTTATACGAGAGCTGAACTGAAGATTTGCTCTTGACAACCAGCTATTATGACTTAAAATTCAAGTTTACTCATTATAATTAACTGAAGGATCCCTCAAAAGATCCATATATTTTTAGAATGTCTATAGTTGAGCTCGATTCGACTGTTTGAGAATATGGGAAAGGGTAGTTCCTACATTTTCTTCCATTTGTTGCCCCTGTCATCAAGTGCAACAGAGCATGTAAGAAGTGTTTCCTATCGTCCAGGCGCATTGAAACCATTCACAAAGAAACGAATAAAATGTTAGCTTCATAGAAATTCCAAAATAGTACTTTATCGACAGACAACTAAAAAACTGAGCCTTCCATGCCGTACGAGTTCGTAAATGTAGCTTTAGAATACGATTTTATTTTATAAACTTGGAGTTATTATGGAACTAATGATGTAACAGGTCCCTAATATGACGCCTAAAAACTTTTCACGCAGATTTTCTAACGAAAATTCTCCAACGAATTAGCCTTCAAAAAGCGGGTGAAGCCGCTGAAGTCATTGATTTTTACCTATCCACTCCCGTAAACATGAAAGCCGAAATCAGACATCAACATAAAATTACCAAATTATCAAGTATTAATCATTAAAAAGATTCAATCATTCAATCACTCTCCGAAATCATCATTTCAATCATTAAAATTTTTATTTGTTTAATATGACTAGGCCTCGCTTTTCCAGGTTATTATCCCCGATGTGCTGGGCTATTCAATCTGATCCCCCCCCCCCCCCAAAAAAAAACAATCCCTAGCTACGTCACTGCTTCCCGGATAAACACCTCCATTAATTTTCCCTCGTGTTTCACGCCTCCTACCAATATTCTTCGTCACGCACTCCAGTATCCCATTCCTCTCTGGTTTCGGGTAAATAGAGCTTCCTCCTAATTTCTCCGACATCAACAAGAGTCCGTTCTCCTGTTACCGGTGACTAATAAATTGCTCACTCGTGTCGCATGCCCGTCCATAAACCCGCGAAAACAAGTATACATCAGGAAAAATCCGGATAGCGCTCTAGAATTTCTCTTTGGAAGTGGACAGCCTATTCAGGCATTTCATTGCTCAAGAAGTAAGGAGCGTGGCTTTCCGAACGTGGCATGACTAACGGTCGTATTTTGTCTTTGTTTTCAGCGAATTACTCATTTAAAAATTAAGTTATCACCTTGATGACAATCATTTTCAATGAGGCACCTTTCCTCCACACTAAAAGGTGAAAATAATACATAAATCATTGTTATGTGATCGTAACTATGAGCCTATAGCCAAGTTCACAACTACATAACTTCAATTATAGAGACTAGAAGAGAAATCATTCGAAATGTGGTGCTACCGAAGAATGATGAAGATAAAATGGATCGACCACGTAAGTAATAAGGAAGAGCTTAGAAGAGAGGGAGAAAAGAGAAGTCTTCTAAAAACATTAAGGGACAACTTAGTTGGCCACATTACGAGGCATTATTGCCTGATAAAGACAATCATAGGACAGGTGGAAGGGAACAAGGGCAAGGAACGGCCCCGAATGAGTTTCGCTGGTCGGGTTACGAAGGATGTGATAGAGAAGAAATACGTCACCATGAAAAAACTAGCGGATAAAAGAAGAGAGAGCTGCGTCAAAGATTTTAGCAAAAATAATCTGCAGAAACATATAAAATAAAAAGCGACACATCCCGTAAAATCACAGTTTGCGGGTGACTGTAGTAAAAGAAAAACATTCAGATAGTTGCCGAGGGCAAAAATATTTTCAAATGTGCTACAGGGAACTACTGAAACATTCATTCCAATTCGAAGGATAAATGAAAAATAATGAGCTTTAATCACAGTCGTAATTGTCTTGATGGCATGAGTTACAGGATTTAACCTCTGGACTTCGATGCGGTGGAGATATGTCATATTGTCATAAACATTCATGATTTGCGAGCGCGTGAGGAGTAAACGATCTTCTTCATTGCAAAGATTTCCAAAAATAAGTCTGATAATTCTATGAATTACGCTTTTCATAACAAAAGAAAACGTTGATTCACGACACTAATAATCTGGAATTCTGTTCAAGGATACTTATTACAATCGCGATCATGCGGTCATTGATTTCTGTACAATTTAGACATTTATAAGATGTATGAAGTTCACAGTGGCTGACCATGAGGTTGAAAGAGATTATTTTATTGATATTCATCGAATAATTTAAGAACACGTCTATGATCTTTGAATGAATACAAAATGGACGCTACCAAATTTAGATTGCTTCCTCATTGGAGTTAATAGTTTATTGATAGATTACCGTAATACGAAGGCATAGAACTCCAGACAAAACGCAAACAGAGGCGCTCTCCTCACCAAAATTTTAAACGTAATATGATGAACAAATAAGGGATTAAACATGTGCTACAAGTGTTAGGAGAATATTTCTGAAAAAAATATTTTAAAAACATTAAAAACGTACCTGAATCGTCAGGAGAAGTGAAATTATTTTATTGAGGCAAAAACAAACATTTTCAAATGTTTGTTAACAAGTAAAGTATCGTTTCATAATAAAATAATTTTGGTTCGACTTATAAAGAATTAAATTTTCTGCCTTTTATTTACGCAACATTTTTTTCGAAATAGTCTCGTTTTTGTACTAATCCATTGTCATAATTTAAGGCCTATTTGCACGATTCTTTAACACGTACGAGTTGATGTGTGATCGCATGAACGATTTTTGTGGACCGTAACGGAACATGTACAAATGTATGAATCAAATTAGAACAGGTTATATTTTCTGTTCATGCATTCTCACAAGTTGGGTGGTCACATGGTGCATTGTGGCGTTCATACATTTTGACATTAACTTGTACGAGCTAATGCACCGTGTAAACAGGCCTTAATAAATGAAAACAACCTATATTTTTCTAATATTTGACACGGACGGCAACTTTCACGTATTATTTTTTTGTTTGAGGTAAGAGGGTGACTTTAAAATAATCATTTTATTGAGACCCCATTATTCACATACATATACTAAATTGTGAATCCAACGAAATGATCTTTGGATTTTGTTCCTCATAGAAAAACCTACCAATTTCGTTGGTAAATTAAGAAATGGTTTCCCTAGTAGTGGGCTCTGTTGTCCCAATTGCAACGCGAGTTTATCCGTAACCCCTACCTTCCATCCCTATCCTCTCCCTGGAGGCGTCGACGGGCTTCTATCGCGGCGGCGCCGCGGCGCTTCCCTTCTTTCTCTTTCCCATCCATTCCACTCCCTGGAAGATCGGGCGTATCAGTTGAATTACTGGGTCCCGGCCCCGGTGTGTTGTATCCTTGGGCCTTATTCGATACCAAATTGTGAATGAAACGAAGTCGTTCACTCGGACCTCTAATTTCACGCATTCCGAAGACGAGGGAAAGTTGGTTACCACCATGGGGCGGTCTGGGGTGATAGGGGAACTTCGGCTGGGAATCGCATGGCCCTCCTTACCGGGAGATTCGAGGGTTCTCCCCCGGAAAATGTTTAAAAATTGCATGCCCGGATTTTGACGCTCTTCTGGCTCTTAAAACTAGATAAAAGTTGATCAAAATAGTAATTTCGCAAGAAAAAATACTGTGAGAAGTCAGAAATTCACGTATTAAAAAATGTAACTATGTACAATTGTTCAGTTTAATATTTTGTGAATTTTCTCTGAGAAGGGCATTTCCATGAAAATGTCAACTTTTTCTCTCAAATTAAAATTTAGGCTGGAAATATTTTATCAAGATATATCAACAGCTAAATGATTGAATTTTATGAAATCGGTCTTTGAAACATTATTCAGAGCCTTGTTGAAAGTTTTCAAATTATACTTCGAAACACAGTTTTGTACATGTTTGAAATCATTGCATTTAGGAGGTTGACTTGGCAGTAATTCCGTCACATATTAATTTTGGGCACATTTCGAAGGTATTTAAATAATTAATTTTGTTTATGTAAATGAACATCAGCTTCATAAATGTTTTTTGATTATGCACAGAAGTGTTACAATTATTTTGTACTTTACAATTTTATCGAAATATCCCATGGCATAGTTTTCTCTCAAGGTAATTTCGTCACAAAGGGAATTTCCCAAAAAAAAACTTAAAAATACCTATCCTTTTCGAATAGCCCTTTCAAAAAAGCATCAGAATATCTTTTATTTTCTGATATGTTTCATTTCATTATTTTTTGTATTATCTTTTTACCTACAGTATGCAGCAAATAAATCAAATGATGAAAACATGGAATTTTATAATTGCAAAAAAACTTTAGTTCCAGTAATCCAAATTTTTTATTACATCTTTCATATACGCTTCACGATAGACGCGGGCATTATGGGGGCCACCTAAGCTCGGGGCCCTCGGCGATTGCCGACCCTGCTAGACCATGCCTGGTTACCACTGACGATGAGACAAATCCTACTAAATTCAGCCGTTAGTTATAGAAAACACTGGTATCGGTTAGGTAGATGAAATTTTGGTGACGCTAATATATCTTTGGCATACGTTTTACCAGGAAATTGCTGTCCACACAGGGACGATGATAAAGATAGCTCATGCTGATTGGAAGAGAGCGGCCACTGACGCCACCAGCTATCGAAGACCCTCTCCCAGAAAGGGTTACAAGCCTAGATTTTTTTAAATCATTAATTACTGGGAGAGTACGTAATGAATTTTTTAAATATAAATATTCGAGCCTTATAGCGAAAAAAATTCTCCAATAAAAAATTTTGAAAGCGAGTTCATCACGATTTTAGATAAAGGACCCATCAGATGCTATTTGACGTCAGAATTGACTCAAAAGACAAATTTGACCACGCCAAGAACTAAAAGGGAAGAAGGCATGTGATTTTACGGTCACGTTCCTGGGGTATTCAGAGTGCAAACCACAGGCCTGTACCCAAGGAGAGATAACACGAAAATCGGAAATGTGACCCAATAATTTTTACTGGTGGATCACTGGAGGCTATCGCATTCAGCAGTTAGGTCACGCCGACAACAACTATCGTGGACCCTTGCGCCACTGTTTCACTTCTTTTCCGAACGAATCGTCCCATACGACATACGTCTCATACTGACAAAAGCGCCTGTGAGGCGGCTTGGAAGTATAGGAGTATCCAACTTTATGGTAAACGTGACGCATGTCGACTTGGGCGGCATTCCAAAAAAGAACATGAAACTTCTCATTGATACAATAGTTCTGGCTGATAAGACTATCTCCCCGAACTCGGGATGGTTGGAAGTGGTCATACTTATCAGTAACCCGGGCGTCCTTTCTCCACAAATTCCGACATGATGAAAAGGCCGTTCACTAATAGATATTTCGATCCCATTCAAATTGGAAATTCCCTTTATCTCGTTTCATTTCTTGGAAAGAAATCACGGGAAGCTAAGAGATTATGTCACATGAATTATGTAAAAAAGATATGAGTTATTGTCACAATAAGTAAAAAAATTTGGCCTCAGAATTAATCCCATAAATATAATAAAAATTGGTGCTTGACGCGACAGATTTATAAAATGTGTGGTTATGGGAGTCTGCTTGGAAAATTAAACGAACTGAGGGGTCTTTAAGAGTGAACCGAAGGAGCAAATGATATCCATCGGATATCTAAAAAAGATTGATACATCCAAAACGTGAAATTATTACACGATAGATATTTTGACAACATTACAAAGATATCCTATTTGTAACATCCACTACAAGTTGTAAAAATAACGTTACATAGACAACCAAGTTGTGATATCCATTACATTAAAAAATTGTTATACCAAATAGTATCCATCTGTAGCACTCATAAGTAGATAACAAAAGATACTTCAGCGCTTCATCAATGTTTGTTTCAAAAATTTCTCACCCCGCCACGAAAATGGGTAAGTCCAAAGTGGGTAAAAAATTTCCTGACCTAATGTTTAATACTTTACATACTTCATGAATTGCATTTAAAAACATGCTTTAGGAACTTAGATTTTTGACTCATAACATAACATCAGCAGATAATGTCGCTCATAGGTAGGCTGCCAATATTGGGCCAACATTGGCAGAATGACAGCAATGAGGGTCCGATGTGACAATCTGAAGCCAATATTGGGCCAATATTCAGCTGACATTAATGGCTACTTGGGTTTTTACGATGTTCTTTGACAGGCACCATGGATATTTGACAGATATTCATACAACGTTAATTGAATTAACATGGATGCTGCACATTGTCATTAAATGTCAGATTAAAGTCGACAATGTTGTTGGGATATTTATTGCTGCTTGGGGAAGAAATTCCCCACAGTTATGGGAGATGGTCCTGAGCCCTAAATTTTTTTGTTAATATTGACATCTTCTTTCTAATTTTGATGGGACAAAATTTCATAGCTTTCTCATGCTAAATAGGGTTGTGAAGTGAATGGTTCCAGGTTGAAATCTAAAGTATCCTTGCAAAGTAAAATCCTTGTTTTGGGAGGTTGTGAGTCTGCTAAGAATCCCACGGACCTCAGCAAAAAGTAACTGGGCCCTGCCAAAATGTGTGATTTTCACATGCCTAGTGGGGCCTTGAACTGAAGGGCCCTAAAAAATATTCTTGTAAACCAAAATATTCATGGTGGGAGGTTGCAATTCAGCAAAGAATCTCTGTGGGAAAGTAACCGGTTCCCAAGTTTTGACTTTAATTTTCATATGCCATAAACTTAGCCGGGGGTGCACTCTATTCTAACCCATCAAACCAACTTTTAAACTGCTATATTGGATGCCAAGTTTAACTATTATTATGCCAATTTAAATGACTTTGAATTATGCCAAGTTTAACTATTATTATATTTGTTTTTCTCAGGTACACTCGCAACCTTGTTGATGCCGGAAATGGGAAGTTCAACCTCATGATTTTATGCTGGGGAGAGGGTCATGGATCCGCTATACATGATCACTCAGATGCACATTGTTTCATGAAGGTAAGACTCCTATCTGTAATTTCCAACTCACTATTTATCATGGAATATGCACTAAGTTCGTCATTGGCATTGCAGTATGAAGAAATTTTCTTGGGCTTGCCACAGGATAAGAAATTCAAAGCCAGCCAATGTTTTGTGCTCTCACTTGTCACCAGGCTACGGTCACTCATGTAATCCAAGTCAGAACCTGACTAATGGAAGAAAATTTCATCCTTGTAATTCATAGGGAAAGTGTAAAATCGTAGTGCACCACAGTTCATAAGCCAAAGCGACATGACTGTTAAACTTCACAAATTCACATCTTTTCTAAATCAGATTTCAATGGAAACTGTAACCCTGAAATTGTTCACTCTCACAAGTGCAACTTACTTTGCTCTTCAGTACATTAATTGACTATCCAAATCCGTAGCTTATTTACTAACATTTATGAACACCTACAACAGTCATAAACCAAGGAGACAAAGTTCTTAAATTGTCAGGATTGATTTTTTGTTTTGTTTCAGTTTCAATGGTTTGGTGTAATCATCAAAAAGAAGTTGAGAATAATCATAACTGGAAGGCCCAATAGAATTAAATTTTCAGCAGTTCAAAAGATATGGAATCACTTCCAACTTTTTCCCTAAAAAATTAATTCTTTGACAAATCAATACAAATTTCCTGGAAATCATCATTGACCATTACTTGATGATAAAACCTAAATCTAGTAATTGCTCTAATCTTGAATCCTCAGAATCAAATGAAACTTCAAATCTCCACTCCATCTCTTCTGACAACTTTTCATATGCATACTAGGGCTCAGAACTGAAGGCCTTTGGGTTCCATTCTAAAACATTCTTGTACTAGTTAGACATACGCTAATTCACCACCAGCTAAATCACCAACAAAATTAAATATAAGTTCATATACATTCCAGATGCTGCAAGGAACATTGAGTGAAATAAGGTTTGCTTGGCCTGAACATGATGAGCATGAGCATGATGATGCAGACATTGCTGGACATGGACCTAAGGACGGAGATGGCCTTAAAGAAACTGGAAGGAGTCAAATCATGCTCAATGATGTATGCTATATCAATGGTAAGCACTGAATTCAATCAAAACACACTTGCTCTGACCAGTATATCAATTAAATGTGACTTAAATGACAACATACAAACCATTTAGGTGTCCGCTGGACTTAAAATTCATAATTTGGTTTAGACATACTAAGTATTTCCAAAAAGGCATTCAAGACACTACTGGAAACTGTCAATAAGAACAGCAAGACTACTAAAATTATTGCCTATAAACCCTGGTTAACTTAATCCTAGAGTATGTGGCACTTTTATGGCAACCAACCATGAAAGGGCATATTAGTAACTTGGAGTAAGAGCAAAGAAAAGCACTAAGACAAGAGTGAGGGAAACACAAGAAGACATGATTGCAACACATATATTTAACGAACTAGTATGGGATGTATTAAAACTAAGGAGAAAAAGGAAAGACTTTGAGGAATTACAGGCCTCTGGGGAAAGGGCATGGGAAATTGGGAACGACAATGTGAAAGCAAACTTCAAGGAGAAAAAATTATCACCAGTTCAAGACACAGAGCTGGTCAAATGTAAACAAGTTTATGCACTTTATGAGTGCCACACTTGACTGGAAAGATATACCAAAAAAATTTTTGAAACCTTTCCCAAAACATTTAAATATTTGAAGAAAGGTTTAAGAAGGCATAAGGATATGGTTTGTCTTTTGAAAACCCTTTTACTTCCTTTTTTCTTTTACTACTAGGCTAAATGACCATAAAGCCATCCTCAACAACAATAATGATAATAATAGTATCCCAACCAAATCATGATACTTCTCTGATAATACATGACTGAAAGGGCATGCTTAACCCTTTCACTGCTGTGGACGTACTTTTTCTTCCTCCCTGCCATGCAGTCAGCACTTTTGCCGAAGCACTTCGAAGGGTCACTAATCCGCGACCCTATCCTCGACCAGCTCACCCACGCAGGACTGTCTCCTCGACCCTACGAGCAGGCAGCCTACCTCCCGAAAAGTGACCTCTCCAACTGCAAGTTGAAAATCAATCACTCAATCCGATCATCAAAGAATGATTGTTTTCATCGCACTCCCGCCAATCATGCAACCAAGTACGTCTTTGAACCATGTTTCTGCGATGAAAAATAACAATTTTGTTAACTTTGCTAAAATGGCCATTTTTCCGGTTGTCCGCAACCACGTTTCTAGAAAAGTTAACAAAATCGTTATTTTTCATCGTAGAAACACGGTTCAAGGACGTGCTTGATTGCTTGATTGGCAGGAGTGCTATGAAAACAATTATTTTTTGATGATCAGATTGAGTGATTGAATTTGAAATCGCAGTCAGAGTGGTCACTTTTCAGGAGGTAGGCTCGAAGAGACGGTCCTGCGTGGATGAGCTCGACGAGGATAGGGCCACGGATTAGCGACCCTTCGGAGTGTGTACCACACCCATCCTGGAAGTACCTGCTCCATGGGCCCACGAAACACATTTTAACATTTTCACCGCATGTGAGGAGAAGATTCTCGGAGATTGAACAGCAGCGAAAGGGTTAAACAAAGACTTGCATACTACTGAAATATCTCTTCAAGGAAATATTTAATACATATGGCTAGCATTTAAAAAGAAAGTAGCATATTAATTAACCTATTCCATTGACGTATGCAAGAGCATTGATGGGTGACCCTGCAAATGTTCACAGTGAATTAGTTTCGTTATTTACAATGTTCATATAATAGATATTGACAGCTTTAAGAAATAAATCACTACTCTAAAGAGAAATAACTATGGCTTTAGGCATATAATCCCATCCCTGGACCAATATATATTAGAAGATAAAATGAGATGAACAAATAAGTGACTGTTGGGTAAAAATTATTTCATGCACTCAACCATTATTCTGAATTTAGAGCAAGTATATAATCACTTCATATTTTCACATTGTTATGGAAGAAAGGAGTAAAAAGTAATTATGATTTTGAACTCCATTGACTAAGCTGCCCACACAAATCTCTGTGTACCCAAAGAAAATGGATGTATATTGGGCATGGCAGAGTCACCTGAAACAATACGCACACAGCAAAGGGAACTACTTTGAGGAATTTTAAAAGGTTGTAATTAGCCTTGAATAAGCTTTTCTAAAAAATATATTTGCCTTTATCTTGTAACTCCCTTTCGAGAAATGCTGCGTTCAAAAATATTTTTTGTTCAATGTTTCTCTCCTGCTACTGGGAGCATTTTCAACAGAATTTTTTTTCTCTGAAAACACTCCAATAGGAGGAGTGAAATTTTGAGCAAAAATTGTTTTCAACGCAGCATTTTCTGAAAGGAGCTCACAAGAAAGAAGCTACAAAAATCTTCAAATGAAAATTTATATTTGCATTTCTTAAAAATCCAGACAGACCCCATATAATTATGGAATCAACTTGACAGAAAGAACTGACTTATCAGCACTACCATCCTGCATTACATACTTAAAAGATTTTTTTGCAAACTCCACAGATTCTTTGGGACTTCACCGTGTGGAGAATCCGAGCCACACTGAGGCAGCCGTCAGCCTTCACCTTTACTGTCCACCTTTTGATGAGTGCAGAGTATTCAATCAACAAACCGGACGCAAGTCAGTGGCAAAAGTGACATTCTGGTCAAAGTATGGAGAAAGAACCAGCGGAGAGGTAAGAAAGCAGACAGTCTATGAAAGAAACTTAATCACACACTTCATCACAAAGGATATTCTGCCAAATGAGAAACATTTCTATGGCTTTAAAATTATTACTACATATTTAATATTTATGTCATTTGAATTCAAATATAAAGCTTGAATTCCTCATTTTTTTAATAGGCTCATGCTACTTAGTAGTAAATAGCCAGTTATCACTGACCATAATTTCTCATCACTTACCCTAGAAGTTACAAATGAAATAACATTATTTCATATCCTCGTACATTTCGTGCGGTGAAAAACGGAGCTGTACCATATTACATACAACCAGAGAGGAGTATTACACAGCTTATAAATCTTCAGTATTACATGTTTGAGCAATCAATAGCTTTTACCAGCTAATTCCCATTTGAATACCTCATTTTGGCATTCAAAAGCAAAGGAACTCATCATCATTAGTCAATAATCCTAAGATTGGTTTGAAGCAGCTCTCCATTCCTCTCTCGTATCCGCTAACCTTTTTATAGTGACGTACTTATTCTTTTTTACATCCTTTATAACCTGTAACTCATTCGGGGCTGTCCCTTGCCCTTTTTCCCTTCCACTTGTCCTAAAACGAGTCTTCATCAGGCCATCATGCCTCAAAATGTGGCCAACTCAGTTGTCCCGTCTGAATGCAAACGAACTATTACATATTCTTTTCATATAATAAATGTAAATTAATATCACATTATCCTTCCTTTCCATAGGAAAAGGTTGCGGCCAGACAGCCAGAAGACAACTGACATGTGATTCAAGTGACTGTGTTTTGAGACTAGTGAAAATGATGAAATATATGAGAAAGGGACACTGAATGGAGTGGAGTGAGTTTTCTGAAGAAGATAACTCATTTCAGGCCCGTGGTGCAAATATTTTTGGACATTTTTTATACTACCTAGTGATAGGGAACACTCTTGATACCAAAGAAGTGATTGTCTTGGGTAAAAAAATTATAATATGAATGAAAAAAATTTGTGCGCATTAGAGAACCATCATATCATGTTCAAAAACACCAACTAATTGGAGCTGGAATGAGCTTCGACAGCCACAATTTACTCACTAAAGCATATGTAATTTATCTGTGCCCATGAATATTGTCATTTGCATATCAATTTGTTTTGTACTTCTTATTAAAGATGACATCTTCATGTTGAAGTTGCCATCGCGTAAAAGAAAAAAATCTATTTCACAAATGTTTGTATTTTTGTACAGATTTCATCACCATAACGCATTTCATGTAAGAGAAATAAATTCTAATGAAGTTAAACTGCATTTTCTTTTCACAAGTATCCCAAAGAGTATTGATTACATCAAAAGAATTTAAAAATAAAACAAAAAAGTGGAAGTTTGGAATGCATGTAACCATGGCAAATCAGTCTAACAGAAATCTTTGTGTCCCTTAATTTAATAAAAATAAAATATATAAAAAATAAACAAAAAAATTTTGAAAAGTTATTTAATTTTTCAAATAAAATTTTTTAATGATAATCATTAATTTATAAATTATTAAACAATACCATTGATAAAACTTCATAGGAAACATATGGTGTGTAATTTATAATCATAAAAACAATATATACAACTATGCATAAAAAAATAGTGTAGGGATGTATTATATTTTAGTGGTGGGGGAGGGAGTGAGGGGGATGAGGGGAGACAGGGTCGGCAAAATAATCTTTGCCCCCCTTGATAAAACTCCTAGTTCCCGCCCTGGGAGGTCCTGCTAGGTGAAATTAAGAGGACGTGTACTTTTATATTTTATTCTCAAACCACCGAATACAGCTCATTTTGGCCATTTTACATCGGGGTATTCAACAAATATAACATGTAAACGTTCACAAACAACCATGCCCTGGACAGGGGAAATCTACCCAGGCGGGACTCGAACCCGCGACCTCTAGTTTGGCAGGCTAGTACGTTACCCCACCGCCACAGAGGCCGGCCGGTATACAGGGAAGATTCAAAAGGAAGACTAAAATTGAGGCTCTAAGAATAGGGTCCAACAGGAATATTTAACCCCTCAACGCCACCATGTGTACCCAGTACGTACAATTTAAATTTCATATGGCTTCATCATGCTTACTAAGTATGCTTCCTGCCCTTCTGTATCTAAAACTTTCTCTCCATCAGATATTGCATTTTAAATTAAAACTAAATAGCATATAATTAGGAAAAATTAGCATATAGTAATGCATTATTTAATTCAGGTTTAGAAAAATGTTCAACAATACTGATAGTTCATCATGAAAGTTATAAATTATTGAATGATAGCATGCTAAAAAGGTGAAATTATTTAAATCTCATCCTGCTGCTGAGATGGGATTTAATTAAGTGTCCACCGCACTCGAGGATTAAGGAGAAGATCAAGCAGATACTGGAAGGCAAGGCTAACTAGGGTCATGGGACTAAGAGTGGATGTTCCTATGTTAAAATGAGAGGCTCCATAGAGTGGCTGCATGAGGAAACCTCAAAAAAAGCCATTGATTTTGTGGAGTAAGCATAGGCTTTACTTTCCCAACACAAGAATCTTTAGAGCCTTAATTCAAGAGTCTTTATTCAGCCTTAATGCTCCAGAGCTGCTCCTATTTAAGTCAGCTACATGTACCCATCATTGGAAACCCCAGCAGAGGGTTTTTCAGGATACTCCAGGTGAAGGCTATAACGAGAGCAAGGAAATTTCTGAGGGACGGATCCCAGAAGATAATGCAGGGGAAGGCTTGAAGGGGAGGCTCTAAGAAGAGGCTCCATGTGGGAAGCTCAAATCGAAGATTCCAAGGAGGCTAGAAGGGATATCTTCAAGGGGAGGCTTAAACTCAAATTTCTAAGAATAGGGTGCAAGAGTAGGCAAAAAGGGGAGGCATTAATGAAGAAGCTTCAATGGGAAATTCCCCTGGGAGAGTCTTAGGTGAAGGTCCAACGACTCCAAGGAGGGTCATCAAGTGTAGGCGCAGATGGAGTTGGCCAAAGTGGAGGAATCCAGGGCTCTCCAGAGAATCCAAGATATACCTCCAACAGAGGCTAAGAGGGAAGTCTGCATGAGGAAGTCCCAGTCTTCAATGGGAGGCAACATTCAGTGACATAGCCAGGGGGGATCCAGGAGGTCTGGACCCCCCCAAAATATAAAAACACAATTATTTTCCTTAAAAAAAAATAAAACAGCATATTGAAAAATCATGACTTTATAGAATATTTCTATAACAAATGAAGTTTTTTCGATTATGAAAAGTGTTAAAATTAGTTTAAAACCCATTACTTAGCACCCTGTTTTTCAAAAAATTTTCCCTCTGGTTTTGGATCCCCCCCAAACGAAATTCCTAGCTACGCCACTGGCTACAGTCACTGTCAGTGATTCACAGCTGAGGAGAGATGGAGGTAGAGCTTATCCTAGGCTTAGGCATAGGCATAGCCAATATTAGGGAGGCCGCCATCGACTATTTTATGGTAGGCCAACCGCTATTTTACTCAGTTTGATGAGTCACACATTCTGTATTTTATTCTTCAATAAACGGATACCTTAATATATATGGCGTGGTTATTTCACTCCTCGATAACCTGAAAGGCCCTAAAAAAAAAAGCTATTGTGATTAGGCTGATATAAATTAATATTAGTGGAGCATCAAATTTTGGATGCCAGCAAGACCTTTAATGCCTAAACAATTTTTCATTCAAGTAGAAAACAGTATGCGAGTGTATACAATATTTGAGCAGAAATTCGGAAGAAGATACAATACTGACATATGATCATAAATAATTGCAAATTTTGTTCTTTTGTGGACTAATATTTTCATTTCCATATTGTTTGATTTAAAAGGTGATGCTTCTTGGAGAAGTTATTTATTTTGGAGTCCAAATTAGTCTACAAATATAAAATTGATTATCAACAGGAATTCTGTGTTTCGATTTATGCAGGGAGGATGAGGACACAGAACACCGCAGTTAATCCGATAATCTGTGAACCAAAATGCAGCAAAAACAACAACTGATACTGCATGCCACTTGTAGCATAGCTGTCTGTACCTGAGAAATATTTTGACATCTCTCAACAAAATTTCAACCGTGAAAATCGCATCCAACGTTGCTTTCACAATAGGTAAACATGGAATAACTTGAGGAAATGAGGATACCAATATGTGATGAAAATCTTGGGTGCGACCGGAGTTGGAGCCCCTTATTCGCCAATTGGTGGTCAGTTATAGAACCATTTTCCCCGTGTGTTATGGTTACTAAATTTACCAGGCAATACCCATTTCTTAATAACACCAAGTAATTCCTCTATTAGGAACCATTGACCTAGTAGGAACCACTTGGAAAAAACATTTTTTTGTCCCCCTTTCAATTCCACCAACCACCCATTCCCCCTTCACATACCTTCCTCTTCCACACTTCATTTTTCCAAATTTACTTTCATCAATTTCGACAGTCATTCCCACTCCTCCAATTTGAGTACTTTCTTCAATCAATACGGTCTCACTCACTTCTCTACAAAAACTATACCAATCAGTCACTGTTTTATCCTTCACTTTCAAAACTGCCATTTTGTACTTATGCATACACTGCCCTAACCATTGACTATGTCAATTTTAAAATTTGACATATACTTAGATGACAATTGAAAAACCAAGAACCGTTTTTTACAGATCGTGAACATTCATGCGGATTATTTTGAGTTTGATTTTTACATACCCATTCATACCAATCAGTCTTCTTTGGTCTCCTAGTTAATTTCATTTGCCTTTCACACTTAGGACATTCATAACTTGACGCAATCAAACCTTCATTCATACACCAATTTAACACACACTTTTGTCCGTAAACAGGCACTAAAGCAAAATATCCGCTAGAATATTTAACCTCTCTTGAAAAACATTCATCCAAATTCTTTTTGTAATCCACTTCCATCAAAGTCATGTTCGAACGTTTTATGAAATGGTAACTTCGATAATAAATCCGATTTGTTGATAAAAATTTAGTGACCATAACGCGCGGGGAAAAACGCTAGAAACCGCCGCCAATCCGCCAAATGGCGAATAAGGGGCTCCAACTCCGGTTCACGGGTTCACCCAAATCTTGAATGCCTTTCACACACGCTCAACACGTTAATGGAGAGTTACATTTTTTCAGTGTTACATGACGCATGAAAGCATGAATTTTCCAATAATAAAATTCTAGCACTTTAAGTACGAAAGTTCATCATAACAACTTTATTGCATAACTATAAAATATAGTTGAAAGTTAAAACTTACTCTACATCTCATTCATGTTTGTTTGGCTTCATTCTTCACGATGTTTACCGCATGCTCACCAGACTAACTCAGAAATAATTTAAGATACACTATTTACATTTATATTAAAGAATTCACATCAAAACTGCGTAATTCACCACAGTTAATGTTAATAATTTTTTATCTTGGATAGCACATATCACATTACAATTCGCTCTCGCGCCGGTTATCGCAATTCGATAGTCTCGTTGACAAATGCATCGCCAACAATCGCTGACAATCGCCAACCGAATGTATCGCGTAGAGCCAACTTCACTTATTGACACTGGCAATTAAACCCAATTTACTATCTTTTTAAGCATGATATCAGTAGTATATTATACGAATAAATATAGTGAACTAAAATTATGCTTTTATCATTAGCGTAACCCAATAAATATTTCATTTGGTAGTAAAAATTAATTTTGAACTTCAATCCACTATCAATTGTTCGCTTTGTGAATGGTAAATGACCCCTTGCCACCCCAGCAGCAACTTCAATCGATTGGTCACCGTTTACGTAAATGTCTGTCAATGTTTTCGTTGGTGGTCACTTTGTACATTCATGGATATCAACACTACGTTAGTGACTAATCTCCTCTCGGATACAAGATGATTAAAGCAATTTTAGTTTTCAATAACCATGGGAAGCCTAGGTTATCGAAATTCTATCAATACTTTGTAAGTATATTGCTTAGGGGTCGGAAATAAGGTAAGCGGAACTTAGGCGTGTATAGTAGTTAATGCTGTGTATCTTTTTTCTTTTTGCAGACGGAAGATATGCAACAGCAGATAATAAAAGAAACATTTCAACTCGTTTCAAAGAGAGACGATAATGTGTGTAACTTTCTTGAAGGAGGGAGGTATGTTCTCAGTCTCTTAATTGTTCTAAGCACATAATTGTGTTATGTAATATCCCTTGTTTATTAGTTTCAATGAAAATTGTCTCTCTTCGTATCATTGCAGCTTGATTGGTGGTTCCGACTATAAATTAATTTACCGTCACTACGCTACTTTATACTTCGTTTTTTGTGTAGATTCTTCTGAGTCTGAATTAGGAATACTTGATTTAATTCAAGTCTTTGTTGAAACTCTAGATAAATGCTTTGAAAATGTCTGCGAACTTGATCTTATTTTTCACGTAGATAAGGTGAGTTATTCAATTTTATTTTTCCCTTTTATCCCATCTTTATTTCTACCATATGTTAACCTGTTGATATTTTTCAGGTTCATTACATTCTCAATGAACTCGTCATGGGAGGTATGGTTTTGGAGACCAATATGACAGAGATTCTGACCCGAATAGAGGAGCAAAATAAGCTTGAAAAGCAAGAGGTAATGTTTAAAACTGTTATATTAAAATGCCCCCGGTTCCAACCGAGATTTATTTTGTTTTTTTGTTCACCAATGTTAATTTTTTAAGGATAATCAATCAAGAGCATTATTTAATGAGCAGTAGTTCTAAAAAATTTCACACCTTGTTATACCCCTCTTCTGGTTATTTATTCCCAACCTCTTGAAATTTGTCTGAAAATGAAAGTTGTCTAACTTCGATTTCAATTTTCTTATATAGTCTATATCTGTCTCATGTTAATGTTAACGCAATGATAAACGTGTATTAATCGTTTTTAGAGCAAATTCCTCTATAAAATCTATCTCTAGTAAATGTAGGCACTTTCTCTGTTAATATGTATTCCATGTGTCGTGTTGCCTTGAATTTTCGTATTTTATTCATCCTGTCTTTAGTAAACACCTTGTTTAGCCTTCTTCTGCATCGAGTAAATTACCTTCATCCAGTTCGTACTTCTCAACACTTGTGTCCATACTTCATCATATTATTGGTACCTACTCTCCATTGTAAATTATCCTCTCTCTATTAAAATTCTGATTATCTTGATAGCTGGGTAATTTTCTCATTTTCATCGAATTATATCTGACTTTTCAGTAGTCACATCATCAAAGCCTCTAGCTGCATAGGTTGAATAATTTATAGAATTACTACTCTAAATTTTCAAACTCATCATTCTTAAGACAACACCATTCTTCCTCATGATCCTTGAGATTTACTTCTAAAATATTTACCCGTCATCATAAAATGCATGGAATACTGTGACTTTTTTGTACATATTTGTTTTCACCATCGTTTCTCTTGTTCATTCAATCAAGTGGTGATCTGAAATATCATCAGTAGGTCCATCTATGTGTTACATTGTGTCGAGGGTTCCTTCCTCATAGAAAGTGTCTAATTTAATCCATGGTAGTTGTCACTCCTTAAGTTTTGTGGTCATTGGTAGGATAGTTTTTCAAGTGCATGTTACAAACGGCATCAGACCATTGCTCATTGTGACTCTGTTTTTGGTATTGGTTCTTCAAAACTATTACTTTTATCCTTCAAATGTATTCAGACAATTTGTACATCCTCCCGTGTAGAAGTTACATTATTCCAAGATACACACCCATTTTTGTTTCACACCATTTAGTTTGATTAAAAATAACGTGACTTCTGTGTTGGGTTCAGTTTTGTTCTGTGTGTTGTGTTGTTAGGTATATCAGATAGAAGCTTTTTGGCCAGTTATGCCATTGACACCTCTATGTATTAGTTCTCACTTCCTAATCATCTCACATACCTTACTCCTACGATATATTTTTGAAGAAAATAAAGTTAAATTACTAGCAGTAATATGGATATGGCATTGAAGCTGTGCGATAAGGGAGGGGTAATTGAAGGTCGCTCCTCAGTTGCCTCCGTCAGTTTAAATATATGTATGTGGTCGTAGGTTTTAAATTGGTTAAAATTTTTGGTCTTTATGATCTTAAATTGAAATGGGATATTTTCTTTCAAGTTTCTTTGTATGTATTGACATTCATGGCAATGTTTTTGTCTCTGGAATCTGCAGTAGTACCAAACTTGTCAAGAATGTCATCTTACAAATTCTAAAACATAAGTCCCTTCTTCATTTTGATGAATACGTATTTGTAGTATCTGTTAAGAACATTATTATTGGCTTTATAAGCTGCGTAAAAAAGAAAAGCTTCATGCTAGGATTTACTCATCATCGCAAAACTAGACTGAAAGTAGTCCTCAACTCCAGTTTCATACTTCATCATTTTTATGTGCTGTAGGACAGTTATACTTGAAAATTGGTTCTAATTTAGTTTTCTCTGCGAAGTAAAAGTTAGTGTTTTAATCTGGAAATCCCTTTTAGTGAGGCCTTCTCTCTTCAAAGCTATTTGTCCTCTTTCTTTCATTCAGTAGCCTGGTCAACACAGCATCATTGTAACGGGTGCTTACTTCGCTGGCTAGCTGTTGCTTTGGGGTTCGTTGTCAATCATCTGTTAATTCACGTTTGTGTCTTGAGTGTGACTATATAAATGTTTGATCACTGTGTTTGCTTGAACTCCCGAAATCACAATGTGCACGAGATACAGTTGTCTGGCTTAAGTGTTGTGGGGCTGAAGTTTCGTTGAGTCCATGAAGCATGTACTTAGCACCTATTCATCACTATACTTTATTTTTCACCATACTCATCTTCTTCACATGACTCAACTCTCTAATGACACTCACACTCACCATTGACTCCTTCCAAATGTGTCTAAAATTTTCAATTCTGCCTTGAAAAGAATCTTAAAATTACATCAATCGTCCATTATTGATTTCATGAAATGGTGTGTAGTGTAGCAGTTAGGTTTCCACTGCGTTGATCAGTTGATCTTTACATGGTTTTTGGGTTTTCACTGCATTGAAACTTCTTCATTGATGACATGCCAACAACATGACTAAGCAATAGTTATAATGGACACATTGAAAGCCAGGTCATAGTGACCAAGCGCAGAACGTGATGGAAGCAGTCAGTATAACTAACAAGGGGAATACACGACCTTCGCATCGCCGATCGAGCTCAAATTTTGCGAATCGGTAGTTTATGGGTACAAATGTAATATGCCGAAGCGAGACGACGCACTTCTCGTAAAATTCCGAGAAAAAAGCAATTAAAAATCGTTAAAAATGAAGATACGCTATATAAGCTGTTTTGAACGCCCATGTTAAACAATAGGGCGACAGCCCAGTGGACGGTGTCCGATTGTGGAGGTGAAGGTAGCGAGATCGATGCTTGCTCAGGGAACTTTTTTTTGTGTTAATTTTTAAGAATTTTATTGTTTAAATTTTTAAAGTTCGTTTTCTTATCTTCGTTACTACTATGGAATATATTTTTAAAAGAGTTTTTTTAAATATTTAAATCAGGAATGGATCAGCTTGGGATTAGGAACTGAGGATGAAGGGTGGATAGAAACCCGGCGTCGGCATTAGCCTGCTCTTAACGAAAGGCGCCAAGGGGACCACGGCTTAACGTCCCATCCGATGGACGGTGTACTGCACAACTAGTGTAATCCACATTACACGCAGGGATTGAATTTAGGAATGCCCCTTAATTCTTTACCGAGATTTGGATGTGGAAGACCAGTACACTGCCTCACCACTCCAGTTAATCCTTTATTTGCAATTTTCAGGATGGAACTCATCATAAAGACATGCAAAGGAAAGTGATTTGCGGCTCCACGAACAAGCAGAAAAGGCTGATCTATCGGAATGTTGAACGTGTGGTTCGCAGCTAATATAATTTTTATCGATGAGCAGCTCCCAGCAATAGTGCCACGCACACGTTAACTCATCCGTAGGAATATCCAAGGATAGAGTCTCTATGTTCAAAAGAAGTGTGTACCCCTAACGTATCAAAGCGATTAATCCAAAGGAAAATATCACTTGACACACTGTATCTTATGTACATTCACTCCAAGATGGCTCTCTGCCTAACAATCTACTATTTATCTCTCCTCACCATAGTATCAAATCAGCAAAAAAAATCAAAACAAAAACAAACATGCTCACAGACAAATAAAACACAACAAATAAACTCAAAAACAGAAAACAAACCAAACACATACAAAAGTGATTCCGGTCATAAATACACATACATCACCCCTTTCCGCACATGCCTGTCGGCCGCGAAAAAGGGAAAAAATTTGCAAAACTTTCCCCAATTATTCGATTCTTCTATTACAGGTTAATCAAGTACCCACATAACATTATATGTTTCCGGGAAAATAATTGAACATGCATGTTTGCTTCGAAGCTCGCTGGCACGAGACAATTTTTCGTAAATGTAAATGACGTGTAGTAAAATCTGATGCTTTCCCGGCGAATATGTTCAAAAAAGGCTATTCGGGCTTCCAGCCGGGTGGTCTCCCTCCATTCTGCCACAGACAAATTATACACACGTAAACACAACACACGTAAACACACGTAAATATGCCTCAGGCATATTTACGTGTGTTTTCCTTCAAAAATTATGGACAGTCGTTGCAGTTGTGGAAAAAACGCCTTTTCTACTTGTTCGTGGTGCCGCAAATCACTTTGCTTTACATGTCTTTATGATGAGTTCCATCCTGAAAATTGCAAATAAAGGATTAACTGGAGTGGTGAGGCAGTGTACTGGCCTTCCACATCCAAATCTCGGTAAAGAATTAAGGGGCATTCCTAAATTCAATCCCTGCGTGTAATGTGGATTACACTAGTTGTGCAGTACACCGTCCGTCGGATGGGACGTTAAGCCGTGGTCCCCTTGGCGCCTTTCGTTAAGAGCAGGCTAATGCCGACGCCGGGTTTCTATCCACCCTTCATCCTCAGTTCCTAATCCCAAGCTGATCCATTCCTGATTTAAATACATATTTAAAAAAAACTCTTTTAAAAATATATTCCATAGTAGTAACGAAGATAAGAAAACGAACTTTAAAAATTTAAACAATAAAATTCTTAAAAATTAACACAAAAAAAAGTTCCCTGAGCGGGCATCGATCTCGCTACCTTCACCTCCACAATCGGACACCGTCCACTGGGCTGTCGCCCTATTGTTTAACATGGGCGTTCAAAACAGCTTATATAGCGTATCTTCATTTTTAACGATTTTTAATTGCTTTTTTCTCGGAATTTTACGAGAAGTGCGTCGTCTCGCTTCGGCATATTACATTTGTACCCATAAACTACCGATTCGCAAAATTTGAGCTCGATCGGCGATGCGAAGGTCGTGTATTCCCCTTGTAAGAGTCTTTCAAAATAGAGTCAAATTCATTTTAGATTCATTTGCAGTGATATTTCTGTGCTTCACATACAGCTTCTGATAGAAAAGCTGTTAAACTAAAGCATCATGGTGGTTAATGTGTTAAATAAAATATGACCGAAGGCTGATAAAAGCAGTGAGCATAGTTAATAATATGCCCAAAAACATTGTTACAGAGAGTAGATACCATCTCCATGTCTCATGGGAGAGGGTTCTCAAAGAAATCATTAGGCACCAAAACACCCTCTGATTAAATATAATAACTTTGTAAATTTCACATATACATATTAAGTTGAAACTGATAACAAAGTTATTTTATTTTATGTGAAGCAATTTCACCGGGTAGTGCCTGAAACTATCCATCAAACACTCTTTTTCATTGGTTGCAAAAATCCGTGATAAATACAGCCAACATTAGAAGTTAGCCCTTGGCTTAAGTACACTGGTTGGAATGCTAGCAAAAATTAAATCTATAAGCAAGTTTCAAAACAGAGAAAACCCCAGAACACACAAAGATCTACATGATGTGTAGTTTTGCATTTAAAGTCTGAAATAATATCTAAAATTGTGTATACATAGCAATTTTATTCCAGGCCTTCAAGGTGTCTGCTTATAACCTTTCAGGTGAAATATCTGAAGTTGCCTTGTTGGGTTTTGACAAAATGGAAAATTTTTGGATGGGTGTACTGCCTAAGCTAAAAGTGCTATGCTAATAAATGCTAAGGAGGGCTATTTGGGAATTTAATGGGTCACATGTACTTCTTGAGATCTGACATCATTCATTGAGTCGTTCAATGTACAGCAAGGAGATTCAGGTAGATGAATTGAACTAATCTATGATCCAGTGTATGAGATGTTGGCTCAGTTTTTTGTTCCATTTCTTCTCTTGTGTCGTGCCGTGTCATGTGTTTCGCATTTGTTTTCCTTGCAATTTGGGACGGAAACACATTGAAAAAGACAAAACTTGTAGCATGTACATCTCAGAAAACGGTGAGTGATATCGTAAAGATTTTAAATCATGCATTCTTTATGTGAATTAAAACCTAATTATGTGTATGGAAGAGGGTTTAAACTGTGTTTTAAACCCTGAATGCATAGAAATTATGAATTAATATGCATTTACAGTAGGTGTATATCAATTTATATCCACCATTTGGCACTGCAAAAGATACGTTGTGGCCATCCCACATGAATAAAAATGGATTTACCCTCTCATTGCCTTAAATGAATATCATTCCGATGGCTATGAATGGAATAAAAGCAGATCCAGAAGGATGGAAAAGAAATGAAATTAAGATGGTTGCTCATCACTATTTCAGTCATTTTCTCAAACACAAAAAGTTAATATGGTAGACAATTATGAAAGCATCAGGTAGTTAATATCTAAAGATAATTACAGTCTACCCTCTAAGTATAACAAAGATCACCATCCATTAAAAATATTTATATAGGAGTATACAACTTGTACTTGCCCCACCCGTCTTAGCCACTTTGAACAAAGCACTGGCAAAACTGGTTGCATCAGTGGGGAAGGGGTATTTTCTTACATCGGAGAACAAATTTATGATCAGAATGGAATTGATTTTATCAACATTTTGAGCTAGTCAGCTTTGAGCTAATGAAGAACCTTCAGAGGTGGAGAATTTTTGACAAGCTGTGATGTTGTATGGGGAAATTTAATAAAAATTGATGGTGAAAACTTCACATGTCCAAATTCCCAAATAGCCCCACGAGGAAATTTATTTACTGTTGCTTTGCATTAGTATAGATAGAAAGGCTTTTAGGAAAATAAATTATATTTTAATGGCTGATTGTTGGTGCTACTAATGATTCAGACTAGAAGTTGGTCATGTGTAAAGTAATGTAACTAATAGTATGCTGTTGTAGTATGGTGACTGTAAATTGTTTGAGGTGAAAATAACTATTTGCTTGGTTGCCAAACAAAAAATGGGTTTATCAAGTGTTTAAAGCTGGAACTTAATTTTCAATGGACTAAATAGAATTATTTGTGCCTACGTAATCAATTCAACCTCTGCAGCTAAGAAAAAACTCATTAAACTCATTATTATTTAGAGTATAGTTGTTAGTGATGAAAAATAGTTATTTTTCATTATTAACCTCTTGCTTTCGCATGCTTGGAAGAAAACTGTGCCTCAGCTCTTCAGGTGACCTCATGGAAGTTATAGACTTCTTGCCTTAAGAGCATAGGTTTTCACTTTATGCTCACTGGGCATAGTTGAGACCTTACATAAATAAAATGCATAGTTTTACATTGAAGAAATAAAATATATTCCTCACTAAGTGCGACTCATATTGAACTGAAATGTTGTAGCTAGTCTTCTCTGAGCATAACTTTCTGGGATAGTAAATGGGCTTTATGAAAGAAAGAGCAGCCAACAAATAACTGATAGGTACCAAATAGGGTGGTTTCCTATTATTTTTTTATTGCCTAAATCGAAAGATTATTACTCCTGGAGTATGTATTTCACGCTTTTAGATTTTTAAATGACGATATCTATTTTTCGCGATTAAATGAAAAGTGAAAATTTTCAAGCGCGCGAAAACGCGACGCTTAAGTATGAATGTCGGGAAGTCTCTCCGTTTGACGTATTTCTGGTTCCCCCTCCCGCCCTGCGAGGTGACCTTGAGGCGAGGCTTAGTGCTGATACGACGCAGGCTGCTAGCGGCTAGCCTAGTACCCTGCTGGCTGGTAGCGCTTGGCTTAAATAAGGATTATTAATAACTTATCAAACGAGGAAAACTTTCCGACCTTAGCCAGTTTTAATAAGTGATTGTTAAGACATGTTTCCCTGAGCTCTGCACCTCATGCATGCAATGGTAACCTCAGACGACGTATAACTCCTATCTTCTCGTATAGAAACTAGGTCCCTGTGACGTCACGTGGAGTGGCATTGCATGGGCGCCAATCTGGCCCTTTTCAAATGAGGATAAAAATGGACCATTGCCATTCGTCTAACCCGGTATTTCTAAAACAAAATAATTTGTGTATTATGAATACACTAATGGTGGGTAACGAATCGCAATCAATGCCTTTCGTTTTCTTTGATGAAGGAAACCACCCTATTCAGTGAATTAAAATTGCTATGAAAATTAACCTGTGAGGTTTCTGTACCTTGATTCCAAGATATTTTTGGTTAATGATGATTCTCACAGTACATACATAGTTAACTCTCCTGATCCATTATTTTTGAAATCTATTTGATATTGGTAGAGT
The DNA here is from genome assembly GCF_921293095.1 of Ischnura elegans. Classification (NCBI taxonomy): domain Eukaryota; kingdom Metazoa; phylum Arthropoda; class Insecta; order Odonata; family Coenagrionidae; genus Ischnura; species Ischnura elegans. Next base: position 29,330,638 of record NC_060257.1, on the reverse strand, counting down.
TTGGTTTGAAGGAACCCAAGTAAAGACCTTAAAGAAAAAGGAATGTAACTGCAATATGTGGTTTTAAAAAAAGGCATTGCCTATTGTGTAACCTGCAAAAACTGTGGTATATGAGGCTGGAGAGATGATTTATTAAATGTTAACTAATCCTTTGACAAGTTTATGGTAACATGATTTCTCGTGAAACAATCGTATCTATGAATTTTTTTTTCGGTGTTATGTTTGGACTGAGATTCCTTCACAGTTTGTTTGCAAAATATTTTAACTTGACATTACATAATGATTCACTAAATACTTGCATGAATACAAACAGGTGCATTTGATCTTAGTTAATCACTTATCTCATGTCTTGAAAAGTATCCTTCAGTGACGTATTCTGGGTGCATATTTTTTCTATAACTTGAATCTGTGATCTATATCCTATGGAATTTGGATGTGATTTATAAATAAGCTGTTGTACATTTTCATACATCAAGAATTCCTATCTTTTAAATTATATATTCATTAGAGGAATGGGGGCTGCATTGATTGCCTGTGATGCTTCAAAATAAACATTTTTGTCTTTAATTATGGTTTTCATGGACAATTTATTAGCAATCTCTGTTCAAGCAATACAAACATGTTGTTACATATTTCTTCACTGTGGCTCTTAACGTATGAAATTTTAAACATATCTTTTATGGAATTCAGGTGAACATTATTATGTATGCAGTTCTCATTCAATCCACCAACTTACAAAGTGAAGTAATTTTATACTTATAGGATTTTAGCTTAGGTTTTATTTCATATACATATGAACTTTTCTTAACTTCTAATATAAAATTGTTTTTTCAGGATAGTGTTGTTCATTTTAACGCCTCTTCAAATATCATCGTGTTAAGTACTTTATCTAATTTTGTTGTAGTATGAGTCTTTCTGCTTTTGAATCTGAGCTGTATGTACAGATGTTCCACACCCAGCTAAAGTCATTCCATGATAGTGTTCATTGTACATACGTTTAGTTTCTGAACCTAGATCTCATTATTCCCCAAGAATTAGTCTGCATACACCATGAATTTGATGGGAAATGGATAGATGTGCTAGGTTGAAGGAAAAACATTACTTAATGAACAGTATTTCCTTAAAATATACCATTCCCAGATTATAACTATAATAATAATAGTATATGTAGCTTTTGTGGTGGATATGGACGTATTGCTGGCTGAATTTCTTTAATCTGTAAATTTTTTAATGATTTGAGCTGAGACAAATGTTTGCAGGATCTAAGTCTGATGTCTTTTTTATCGTATCAATGTGTTTTTTTTTTTTGTTTTTTTGTCAGCGATAGTTGTACGCATAGTAGAAATTATTTAATGTTTAAATAATTGCCATAGTTGGAGGACGAAGGAAATCTGTCTCCAAGCTATTAACCCTTGGGCTGTGGGAGTTTGCGATTTTAGCTGCTAGCCAGTGCAGAAGGTCCCCCTGTGCAGGAGGCACCCCTGTGCAGGGGGCACCCCTGCCACGATGGCTGGTCTGGTAGAATTAAGCCTCTTAGCAATCCTAATGGAGAGGGAAAGTGCCCAAGTGCAAGATATCCAGGTAGCGATAAACATTTTGGCTAAATGCTGCAGTCAGCGTGCAAAAGGTATAAACACGCTCCTGCACTCTAAGGGTCAAACTTTTCATCTAAGTCAAAATTGTAAGAGAACTATCTGTTACTCTTCCTGGCTGAGAAGGGTAGAGTTCAACGTGCTGAAAATCACACCACAGTTTTACTGGTCAAGCCAAGTAGCACTTGCAAATTTTTACATACTACTCCTTCATGGCGAATTGAATTTCCTTCCGATGTCACATTTTACTTTTCAGTGCACTATGCTATTGACAAATGCGAAAGTGAGACCTGTGGTGTTCACCATTTCCTTTTAAATGAGTTATTTGAATGTACATATAATTTTGTTTTGCAAAAAATTTCCTTTTGGAAGCTAAGCTATGATTCTGGTTCATCTCAGTGGATATGTTGATTCTCAATGCATACTTGCGTTTGAGATGTGACAAAAAATAATGGAGAATAGAGAATAATTGGAGAAATCATGTGTAGAAGAGGCTCATAGTTCCTATGACGTGCATTCTTGTCCAACTGTCGAAATTCACAATTCACATGGCAGGCTTGAAGTATACCACCACTGTCGAACGATGAGGTTTTATCTGGGAATGGTGTATTTGTCAGAGAAATTCACTGACCCTAATCTTCACCATATGAATGGCACTTTATGGAAATGTTCCATTATCATATTTTCTGCACGCTTGGAAACGTTTTTATATTTCATCATTAAACATCCTCCATCAGGTAATTGATGTCTTGAAACTTTGTTTCTGCTCGTATTGTCATTTTTCCCTTTTGAAAGCTACTGGTTTATCATATTTTGCTGAAAGTAATTATTGTTTTTTGCTCTTCTTGGATGACAATCACCTAGCACGTGAATAAAATGTTATGTGAAAAGTTCTACATAGATCAGGAGATTGACATCAAAGCCCTATGTTCGGAAAGTGTTATTTTACCCTTATTGTCATGGAGAATGGAAAGGTGTTAGAATAAGTGCTTACAAGAATGATTTGCATTAGGGGATGTAATTGCTGTAGTAAAGTTAGAATTTGAGGTTAAATTGACCTGGAAATTTTTGGGTGTTCCATGAGCAGTGAAGTGCTCCTGGTTGGATCGTTTAATTTTATACTCAATGGGGTTTATTTTCATGAAAATTTGAATTATATTTGTACAAATTTCAATAGAAACTAGCAGTTACAATGAAAGAGTTCACCTTTATCATTCCAGTTTTAATGAACCTGAAGCAAAGAAATAATGCCGTTCTTTTTTGAAGACATTTTGACAATGAAAGTATTTTTAATAATTTTCCATCAACCACTACTTATATATAAATACGAGGAGGAAATTTTTGGACATCCTAATTAGAATCCAGAAGATTGCTCTAAGAAAGTATATGATACGGTAATGAAGTTGTTTTCGATGAATACGTAGTGATTTGGTGAGAAATTTCAGGTGAAACTAATTAGATTAACATTGAATCTTCAATTCAGTACTATTGAGGAAAATGAAGTAGTGCCCTGTGTAGGGCTTTAATTTCAACTATTTTCAGTTTTTAAAGATAATGTTTTTAATAGCTGCAAAGTTGCAGTGTGGTTCAGCTTCACCAAGAATTTTCAAGCTGAATAAAAACCTGAAATCTACATCAATTTCATAATTGTGATATTCATAGTGAAGTTGTTATTTATTATGTAGTCCACATATGACATGTAATTTTATTGAGGCGCCACACATCTCAGTGTTAAAAATAGAGCTGATGTTTCTTCTTCCTTACCTGAGAGATCTCTAGTTAGGCAGAAGAAATTTAGCTCTATTAAAACATCGAGATGCACATAACCTTAAGAACATTAACAAGTCACAGTGATAATTGTCTATCTTGGAAATCGCGATGAGGAAAAGATAAATATTATTTTATAATTTGTAGCATTCAATATGTCTTTTCTGATGCATAATATAGATAATTACTGAACACATAACCCACAAATTTACATGAATGAGACCACAAAATATTTTGTCCTTCAATTTCAGTATAAAGGTTACCTATAGACATTATTGTCACGTTGTCCACCAGTGGAGGGTAGAGGTTTTTTTAAAGATTATTCTGCTGAAGTGACATAAATGAACAATATAGCTTCTGTTATCAATTACTGAATTCAAAGAACAAATCATTGGATATGGTAATATTACATTGGACTGCTCAATAACTAATATTCACATGTCAAAAAAAAAACAACAATTTAAATACCCATGGGGCATCCTACTTTTATCATCATAGATGTAAAGATCCAGTTATCTCCAGCATGTTATATACCCTTTCAAATTACCTTTGATACCTGTGTAATATGAAGTGATGGAATTGAAGTGATTAAAAATGTTCCTGAATGCCTGAAGTTTGGAATACAATTAGCTACAATGTTAATGCATGTCCGATATCTCAGTCTATTTGATCATGAGTGCATGAAGTTAGCAGTGCTGTACTTATGCCTAAATGCCTAGTGGAAAGCTCTCTGTGAAGGTACTAGGAAATGTGATATTTGTCACTTTCATCCAAGAAATAAAAAAAATTGTATTTTTTTTTCATTGTGCTTTAGGCGGGTCTTGCTGCAGCTCCGGCCAGGGCCGTGTCAGCTGTGAAGAATATGAACATCCCGCAACAGATTAAGGACATGAAACTCCCTGATCTACCCCAGGCTATCAAGGACTTAAAGTTTTAGGTCAGAGTGGAATATCTGTTGCAATCAATCAAGAGAAACCAAGGCAATCATTGGTTATTCACTAAAGCTTATCTTTTCTTATACATTTTCACTGTACATTCCTGTCCTCATAATTGGTGGTAATTTTTCCCCAACAAGGAGAAAAACAAAGATCTAATTCTCCCCTTAAAGTTCTCATACTTTAATAAAATGATGTTTAAAGTGAAGTTCTTTTTATTTTATACTACAGTGTGTATGGCAATTGACACCTGACCCTTGTCTGAGAATTGGCTCGCACAAATGCTTCAAAACCACTACGCAACGTCAGAAACTACACTGTCAGGCACCATGCCGTGTAGTCCCGTCTCGCACAAGCTGCCCTGGTTGCAACTGCTGTGGGACGTGTATCCATGATCACAGTGTGTGGTCACGCACTGCGATGCTTGCAAAAAAGGAACACGGAGCTCCAGTGAATGCACGTGTGCGCTCCAGTGTGCGATCGCTTCCCTTTTATGAAGGGGTTGCACGGTGTATCCTAGCTTTAAAATGCAGTAATTCCGGTATTTTGCATCTGACTTTTTTTTATAAAGATCTTGGAAAACATTGAATGAGAGTGAAAATCATGCACAAATAATCCGCAACATGGATGTGCCACAGCCGGATAATTGGGAGTCTGCTGTATGTAGTGTTTTCTACCAGTTAAACATATGAGGGCCGTTTTTTTTCAAGCTCCGATGGGCCATGAACAGAAGACTAAACGATTGATAAAAAATTATTTTATTGCTAAATATTGAGCATGCTAATGGTGTCCTTTTGACATAATGGCCTCGGCGATTGAGGAATTGGTCATGAGTGTACAAGCTTCATTATACCTTCTTCATAGGATGTTGCTGCCAATGACTTCCAATGAATGTTGCCCTTGTCCTGAAGCCATCGCCCGTTTGAAAACGCTTCTCACCTAGCCATATCTTTATTTCAGTGTAAAGATGGAAGTCACACGGTCTAGGTCGGCATTGTACAGTGGGTAATCGCAAATATCCCATTAAAAATTGCTCAAGGAGCAGTTTGGCTGAATCAGCACTGAGAAGACGGATGTTGTCATGGATCAAAACACTTTCATAAGTCAGCATGTCTCTTCTTTTGTTTTGAATGGGTACATAATGTTTCACAGGGAGCAGCTGCATTGCAGCAGTTGTCACTAGCTGCATGAAACCCACAATCAATGCACCTTTTTGAACCAAAACATGGAAGCATAACTTGTTCAATTGTTGAAAGGATCGCCTGAATTTTCTTTCTTTGTCTAGTGATTATTGGTGCATCCATTGTAGAGATTTTTGCCTTGATTCATGAGTGCCGTATTTAATGGCTCATCTGTAGCCATAATGCATTAACAAATTCTCTTTTCAAGACATGTCAATTCTGAAGCCATTTGACGAGTTTTCTGGCTGTTGCTCCGTTGTTTATCAACCACTCCCTTCTCTCTACAGAACACTACATTCAAGCCCTTGTCAGTTAATTTTTATACTGTCATAAGCCCGGAATAGAGGATTAACAGCTGCTTATCAGTATCTACTGCTGCTGCATCACCTTATTCCCCAGGACTTTCTCTTCTAACAAGGGGAGACCACGAACCTTGCTCTGCTTTTTTCAATGCCACACATAGCTGAACTGGTAGTGGTTCCATTGAATGGGCCTTATTATGGCTGTATTTAATTATTTTCATGCGGTACTTTTAACAAGCCTTACCTATTTAATTTCAAAATAGAGCCTCTCCTCAGAGATGTGTCAGTTGGTGTAATGGTTAGTGTCGTCGACTCCAATGCAGGGGGCCTGGGTTCAGGGTTTCGTCACAACATTATATTTTGTAGTCTTCATTTTGATCATAAGGTAACAAGTATTTCATTAATTTTACTCGCAGCAAGCATGCAAGAAGTTTTTTATATTCATAATGGGGTTACTTAATCGCTGTCATTTCGAACGCGGAGATTTGATGATTAATTTAGTAAGGGTTGGTGTGTGCTAGAATGTAAATTTTTCTTATTGCTTATAGTGATCAATTTCCAATTTAAAAATGAAAACCACTTCTTGCAAGAGCACATGCCATAACCGTTTGGCCTCACACAAATTACGTGAATCGGCTGCATCATAACACATGATGATTAAATGAAGACAATCATATAAGAACTAGGTGAATGAAAGAACAGCTAAGAAATATACAGACAAAATTACTAAGGATGAAAACAGAAAGAAATATGTTAACATGAAAATATTAGTTGGAGATATGTAAAGGAGAATTGAGAGAAGAGCTGCACCAAACCAATTTCAGGGTTATTGACCTAGGGTGATGAGGATGATGAAATAAGGTTGTATAATCTGAGGAAATAATCAAAAGTCCCTAAAAATAACTGATCAAGGAAATAACATTGATATGTCTCTTCATTGTGTCACAATTTACATGATTTATTGTATGAACCGAAATATACCAATATATTTTACCCTTGTTTTTACTCTCACTTAAAATTTACCTATCCACATGACAGACAGCATTATCATGGAAAATGACATACTGATTTCCTTGGACAATGAGTTTTCTACACTTAATAAATAACATCACACCTGAATTTCCATACTCCTCTCAACAAGAAAAAAACAAAATTCTGGACCAGCAGAGAATTCAGGGTAAGCAATATCTTCATATGGAACCCAGGCAAAATCATCCATTGGTGGAATTTGTCACCTCTATTCAATAATTAAGTCACCCTAACTAATTTAGAGAAAATTACAAAATATAGTCACATTTTGTGACAAATTTGTGCGATCATTTCCAAATTTAGCCAAGCTTGAAAAATATTATACATATATCTGCAGCATACGACATACTTCAACAATTAATGCAAAATAGAGAGGAAGGGGTGATCCAATTAAAAATAATAGTTTTAACTTTTTTCCACTCAAAGCCTCAACATAATTAAAGTTTGAGTTGTAATGGTACACTTAGAAAACCTCTATCAAACAAAATCAAGAATGAAATGTCTTATAAATGTAAATTAACTTATGTCCCAAAATAAAATATATTTAACATTGAACTTCAGTGCAACAGTTATCATGCAAAATCTGAGTACATAAAACACATCATCTATCAAGGGACCCTTCCTCACATAAACTTCACAGCTGCATTATATTAACAAATATTCCAGTTTAAACGTCAAACACATGGCTTCCTTTAGCCCAACACAAGCCATATCCAGTTGCACATTTTCCCATATCATTCTCCTGTGTCTATGAAAAACATTTAAAATGTAGGAAGGATATCATGCGACCATATTACATCATAGAACTTTATACGTGCTATTTTTTTCAAAAGTTAGACAGTTACCATAAGAGACTCTTGAGCCACTCAAAGAGAGGTATTGAATTGATAAATGCTGTATCCTATCAAAAGAGGCAACAATCATCATCTTTGTTCACAAAACAGAAGTTCCTCAACATTCCTCTGGTACTGTAACAATATTTGCCCTTGTACTTTGAACACCCATTAAAGACAAATGTGAACTCATAACAACAGAGAACTAGCCAGGGATGGCTTAAGGAATTAGGGTCAGGCTATACCAAAATATTTTCAGGAGTGTCCAGGCTTATCCAAAAAATTTCAGTGAAAAAATGTTCCTAATGCCTATCAATAAAATTTCAGTAGAATCCTTCATTAAATCCATGATTGCCATAAAACTTTCATTTACAGCTGTAATCTTAAACTTAGTTTTATTGCCATGATGCTACGTGCTTTGGTTTTAGTTAAAATTTCCACGTGGCTTCCAGCCACCCACACCAAACTTGTTACACGTGGATATTAGCTTCAACAAATTCACAAGGAAGGATTTCAACAAGTTTCATAGAGGAAATGTAAAGCTTTTTTCAATAACTGAGTATTTTAGGTGTGCAAGGGAAAAATGGATGCACATTAATGTTTAAGCAAAATTTGACTGCTTCATCCACACAATCCTACTTCGAAAGATTTTATTAAAATAGGTATTCTCAAACATGTGCAACAATACAGATACTCTATCTAACTCACTCCACTGTTAGGTTTAGGATGTTGGGGAAAAAACCTTTCCTAAGCCATCCCTTGCATTCACAACCTCTAATTCGATGAAAGAAATTATTTCATCCAACAATAACTTATACCACAGAAAACATAGATGAAATTAAGCACAAGTGATTGTATCATATTCTTCATGTATCATAGAAAAAATGTGCACTGGAACATGGTACTTGACACAATGAGCGATGCTAAGTTAGGCATAGCACAGATAAAGGATATTTCTAATGAGGAAGACATAAATTTAACATTAACATAAAATTGGAGCTTACGTACATTACAATTTCACAACCAATTATGAAAGAAGCCACAAATAAAGTTTAAAGCATGCCAGGAAAACATAAGAAAACAAGGTCATTTAATTAACTAATCCATAATTGATTTTTTCGGAATGTTTACTGATAACAAATAGATTTTACAAATCATTCCTGGACTTCCATCATTCCACTTAAAATAATGAACAGTGAACAATTGACAATCAATCACTTTTTGAAGAGCAATTCATAAAGAAGTTGGCAAATAATTTACCAGAGGGAAAAATAGGGGAACTAAGTACATAAGGCAGGGAAGGCCAAGATCAACAGAAAAATATTCTTGGTTTGCACATACAGACAATTCACATAAACAAGAAGCAATATTCGATTGTAGATAAAATAAAAAAAACTACTGAAGAAAATTCACCATCCATGACAGCAAAAAATATTTTATCTTGAAAAAATGATTTCCCTTCGTTAAACTTTGAACACATAAAACAATGGGTACACCCACAATAACAAAATGAAGTCATGCACTATATTCAGTTTTTTTCCAACAAGTTTTACATAGATGGACAACATCACACATTTTTTTAACACCAAAACCCACCGATCTGTCCTTCACGGCTAATTGTCATGCGGACGACAAAATGCTGTGAATCCAGCATACTTAAATTATTCAGGTCGTTCAAAATATTACGCACAAATCTCCAATGATGCCCGATCTCACAACCTCCGGCAAAGAGTGACCACTTTCCAGAAACAATTCGAGACCTCAAAAATGAGAAACTCGAGATGCCTTATGGTGATCACCAGCGCAATGAGTCAAAATTGTCACAGTTGCCTTTCGAGAGTGAGAATTCTGTGAGTCAAGGCCCTGATCACCAATGATTCAACACGTTTCCAACACATGATAAGTGGAATTTTTTGCAGTCTTCAAATGCCTTGTAAAAAATTACCTCCAGTCATCATTTCAACTACATTATCCAAATCAGAAGAATTTCTTGGCTTGTGCTTCCTTGCTGTCTCTGTAAGAGAAAAGTTGGTTAATGAGATTAACTCAAGCCTATGTACCATATTCATCTGATTATAGTCCCCCCTTTTTTCCAAAAATGCCTGTGGTAAAAGTAAAGGTAGCACCATATTCAAATGCATTTCTTAAAATTTACCTGAAGCTGAAGCCTCAAAATGAAGGGGGGAATATATTCAGAGGGAGACTATATTCGAAGAAATACGGTATATTGAGGAGAGTTTATAGAGAAAATTGACATTGAATTATCGTCAAAGAGCACTTTATGTGAGACTCCAGTACCCACGCATCAAAGGTAGCATTTATAGACAAAATTAGAATTAAACCTGATGAAATTAACGGGAAAATAAGTGTGGAATTGGATTGATTATGAATAATTGGGAAAATTACTGTGCAACTTTGGAGTGCACAGTGATTTAGTCATTTTATTTGTGTACAATTCATCCATGTTTCGTAAGCTCAAACTGTGAATCACGAAAGAACTCATCTCTGGATGTAAAATAACATGAATACACAAAGGAATTGAGAAGAAATATCCCGAAAAGATTGAATTAACTACTCTCGAGTTTGGGTGTGGGTAAGAAAAATTAAGGCGGCCGACGTTTCCGGTTCCTTCTTGTTACCCATTCTCAAGGCTACTCTTTACTCATTCTCAGTAGCCTTGAGAATAGGTAACGAGACAGAACCCGAGACGTCCGCTGCCTTAATTTTTCATGCCCACACACAAACCCGAGAGAAAGTAATTCATTCTATTAGCCAAAAAAGTGTTAAATCCCGAAAAGATACAAATACAGTAAGGAAACTACTCGACTCAATATCAATTCAATGATGGTTTCTTGATTTATACAATAAAGTACTAGGACATTAAGCAGCTACGGTACGGTTTTATCGATTCCGCATTTTTCCACCGATCTTTGCCAAATTTAGGATTTATGACTTATTTAACATTATAAACAATCTTAGGCATGGAAAAAAGCTGTAGCATAATTATTTAATTGTTATAAATATGGTACATATCTTGATTAGGAAGTGGTTACTTTTACGAGGAGGCAGCCATCTTGTTTGACAAAAGACGATCGGCGAGGCTGTTCAAACTTTGATTGAACTTAAAACGATGGAGTTCAGCAATATAAAATTACTCGTTAAATAGAAGAAAATCAAAGTAATGTAAACACTGAAAGGTAAGCACATTTTACCCACTTCTACCTCCCACCCTACCAACTGGACCAGCTCGAAGGATATTTTTTTCTAGTTGACCCACTCTTACATGTGCCCGGAAAGTGATTTACCCACTTTATCAACTGGACCAGCTCGAAGGATATTTTTTTCTAGTTGACCAGCCCGTACATGTGCCCAGAAAGTGATTTACCCACTTTACCAACTGGACCAGCTCGAAGGATATTTTTTTCTAGTTGACCAGCCCGTACATGTGCCCAGAAAGTGATTTATCAATCGTTTCATCAATGGTTTCCAGAATGACTTTTCGTAGGAGTGGCCTGCACCGGAAGATTTCCCCTCATAATTGCTCATCCCCGCCTGAGTTCCGTCCCACCCCAGCCCCCCTGTTTCACTCCACAGGCCCGTTACCTTGTTCAACACTGATTAAAATATCCAAATTTCCCTCTCATTCCCTGCCACTACCTACTACTATAATTTGTTTTCGATCGTCTTTCCTCAAACAAGATGGCTGCCTCCTCGTAAAAGTAACCACTTCCTAATCAAGATATGTACCATATTTATCACAATTAAATAATTATGCTACAGCTTTTTTCCATGCCTAAGATTGTTTATAATGTTAAATAAGTCATAAATCCTAAATTTGGCGAAGATCGGTGGAAAAATGCGGAATCGATAAAACCGTACCATCCCCCATTAAGCAATTCATAATGATGTTCAAAACCATTTTGAGAAAATACCACCAAAAACTAAACACTGAACATGATAAAGGGGACAAGAATACAGATTTTGCTTGAAATAAATGTATGTATTCTTGCCCCACAAGGTATGCAATGTTGTAGCCGCAGCACCATTGCTGTTCATCTTATTATTAATTTAAAAGGCAAACACAAATTCATAAATATTTCGCATTCATGATTCATTTTACATTTCCATCTTTTTACACTATGATATTCATTTGCATAAAAAGGGATCCCAGATATGGGGATAAAATATAACTGCACAAAATTGAGTCCGCTAATAGAAAAATTGACGAGGCCCAAAAATAATTCAGTCGGTTGCATCCTCTTGGAAATGAAGTTGCTTCCACACCTCATCGGTATAATCTCTCTCTTTGTCCTATGGGCCATGATGAAGTCAAAGGAAAAACTTTTTCTTAAAGCGTGTTACCAAGGTTACATATCCATAAGATATTGTTGATCATCAAATATTCAAAAACTGAAGAAAAGAGGAAGTTAGTCATTTTCATTTCAAAATATTGACTCATTATAAGCTGAGTAAAAGTCTGACAGAAAAAGAACAGGAATATGCGAGAAAAAAATTCCAAAATTTTTACTATCTATTTACATTGCCCAAAACGAAATACCTGTATAAAATTTAATCAATACACAATACCTAAAGCAATGTTGGCCCTACAAAGTGCTCACAAATGTTCTTGATACCTACATCAAATGCCACCACTCAAATACTCACATTGAATCGAAATTGGAAGCTATGACACGGTGGAAGGGTGCCATAAAAGCAATGAAGAGACATCGCTAGTGTCAAGAATCAGGACGATTGGTAAACCTTTGTCCAACCCCTTTCAGAGATGGAACACCAAAGTAACTTTGAGCCAGAAATCCCGAATTTTACCAGGAAAGGAAGGAGAATGGATGCCACAGAAATTTGTGAGATTGAGCCTTGATCTTTGAGTTTCGAGCCAAACTCGATTTTTTTACTTTGATCTTGGCCATTTCGTGTGATGTGAGCAGTGTCACTACCGGCCTATTGTAACGTCATCCACCTACATATCAAATGTGTATTTTGAGTGCTTTTCAAGAGTATAATAATCATATTTTGATACAAGTTGTATAAAAAAGATTTTTTAGATTAATCCATCTTTCGGGTTGAATTTCCATTTTTGTTGAAAAGTCGAGCTTTTCATTTTGATTAAATATTGATTTTTAGGGACATTTTTCCATCACTAAACCCGAGTGATTAACCCCCCCACCCTTTCTCCTAGTTACAATACATACTTTGATCCATTCCCTTATCTACCAACCTCACCTCCTTAAGCCCCCGCTCCCATAGCAACTTCCCAGAGTATATATGAATAAATTTGTCTTCTCTCTGTTTTTCACCTGAAGATGTCGCCAGTCAAAACCAGTCATTCTGTAATAACTATGAAAATCACAAAGTCTCTTCATTCCCAAATAGTCACAGCAAATGACTTACTCTTTCATTAGGCCTGGTCACACGGTACATTAACACGTAAAAGTTAATGAGTGAATTCATGAACCAAATTAGAACAGGTTCTATACAAAGAGGATGGTTACAGGGGCATTTTCCTGTTCATTCATGCATTTAGACATTAACTGGGACAGGTTAATGTACCATTCAACCATGCCTATATAGCCTGTTTCACTAATAATGAAAAAGGCTGACTTTTTACTTTTCTAAAGATTATGCATTTTTCATGCCAGAAAAAATCCTGACAGCTGGGAGTTCTGTCATAGTAAAAAAAAAATTGATAAGTCCGTAATGACAAAGGTGGGAAAAAAATTTACCTGTACATGTAGTATCCAATGAGAATTACGAGCTGGATGCCTAAGAAAATAAGGAAGACTGTTGTGCTGAGGCAGGGCTGTTGAGTCGGGCATCCGCCTTTCTGAGCATTGGCTACCACACTCATATCCCTCTTCAATGAATTCAAGCTGTCCCTGAATTCATTGGAGAGCTGCTGGAAGTCAAACGACCCACCAGCCCCAACTGGTTGCACGTGAGCCACGGGTTTCCCCTGATTTTGCAATATAGAGGCAGTTCTCTGATGCACCTCACCCACAAAAGCCCTGAAAGATATCGTAATACAAAAAAAATGCTATTAGATTAAATTCCTGAGGACATAATTAAACTCAAATAATTTAAAATTCCACGATTATTGAATTTCCCTGCTTACTTTGCTTTCAAATAAAGAAAGACTCATTAGAATAACCCATCAGTAGATGCACCAAATTTACTTATTTGTAATAATAATAATAATAATGTCGCCTTTATTTCACAAGCGAATTTAGGACTAGATAGTCCTCTCTTACAATGAACTTGTTTGACAATCACATACATCCATGCCCTGGATGGTGGTCAATCCACCCAGGCTGGATTCGAACCTGCGACCTCTGGGTTAGCAGTTGGGGACTTTACCCCGGCGCCAACGAGGCCAGCAGTATTTGTACAGTACTTTGGAAGTATATAAATGAAATGTTTTACTGGCAAAGCTAAATAATCAATACATCAATGAATACAGTAATTTTCAAAACACCACAGATAGTCGATATTCGAATTTCATAAAAACCAATTTATCCAACAATAAAGAACAGTTGACTATAGCCTCAGAATAAAGAAATTTGAAGTTTCAAAATATTTCTTTAGCACAAATCGCCATTGAATGTTTCAATTTTATATTATAGGCTGTTTGTATTTCAAAGAAATTCCTCTATTATGCTGGATAGAAGTTACATTTGTAGTATATATCCAGGATTTTTCATATGCCAGGGGACTTAAAATAGAATTTGAAAAATTTCTTACTTCACTTCTCTGATGGTGGCAACCATTTCTCGCTGATTGGCAAGGACAGCATCCACTTCATGGCGTCTTATGGTGTCAACCATTGGTATTTGTCCCCCAGGAGGTGGCGGGTGTCCTCCTTGAACTTAAAGTAAATATAACAATAGGTCAAGCTACAAATGATTTATTTTTATTTATTTTATTTTGTTCCCAAACCACTGAATACAGCTCATATTGGCCATTTAACAACAGGGTATTATTATTATTATTATTAAAATTGTTACAAGTAGGCACAACAAACTTAACAAAATTCAACAAACTTAACAAGTAAATGTACACCGTACACAAACAACCATTCAATGGACAGGGTAAACCTACCCAGGTGGGGCTCGAACCCACGACCTCTTATTTGGCAGGCGAGGACGTTACCCCGCTGCTACCGAAGCCGGCAAATGACGAGGGAAATTAGACAGCCACTCAACTATCAGTTGAAGCTTCAGGGATTTTCCAGGAAACATTCATAATTTTCCAATGTGCTAATATATCACAATGGGCTTTTCCTAACAATTTAGTACTTGGAAACGGATATGTACTTGTATTGGAGTAATTTTAGATTTCATTGGTCTGAAGAAGAGGGATCGAGCACATCAAATTTTTTTTTTAATTAGGAAAAACACAAAATAGTTACATGAAGACTGCATTTGAAAGTGACAAAAAATTGTTTATTTTCATTGTCATTTGTGATGTTTCCTCTCAAACCTATAATCTATTCGCTTTATGTTTGCGGGTGAGCTTTTGAGAGAGGAGTAATACCGAGAGAGAGAGGAGGAGTGAACTAATGTTGCCAAAGATATATAGCCACCCTAGTTTGTCTCTGAAAACGTGTAGTGACACGGTAATGGAAGATTTCCATTTCTAAAAAATATGCATAAATGTGTTGTTGTGTGTCGTCTCGGAATAGCCTGCTTGGTCAAACTATGCCTCAGGATTTGTACCTTCCACTTTTGAAAACGACTAAACCTTTCTTTTACTATACCTCTTTGCCGAAAACACCCTTGTTTCGCCTTCCCTATATAATGGTACGGTGGAGATGTTAGTGTCACTCACTTACTTGACTCAGTTACTCATATTTAGTCCCAGGTCACTTGTCCTTAGTCAGAAGTCAGTCACAATGTAACCGTCAGCAGGAATCGAAGTGCGGCCCGTGCGACCTAAGTGCCTCGCTATCCACCCGTGCCATCACTGGCTGCTCCTCTCCTTCCCAAGACATTGGTAATATCCTAAATTTTGGCTATTCTAGATGCACAAGTTCATCATTACTTTATGAATTTTCACTGAACTGATTTGGCAATTAGGATTTTACATGGAAATAAACTTCAGGTGAAAAACTATTCAATAGTTGAGTGTGATTATTCACTTCCTGGGACCAAGGGCAAGAACCCACACATTTAAAATGTGCGACCCACAACTTCACGTTCTGGGCCGTACTACTGAAAACGCATGAGTCATGGGTAGCCACAGATATTTTGGCCCCAGCGACGAGACAATATCCCTACTCATTTGGAAGGTATTGAGGAAGCAAATGACATTGTCAGCTACTACGCTGAATGAGGTACCACTGGTGAAAGGCATACATACTTAAAGACATTAACCCTTTTGCTGCTTCAATAGATTTTTCATTGGTTCCATTATTTTGCCTATTATCCAGAAAAAAATGAATTGAATCATTCATTTGACGTCGCTGAATGTCGCCGCACGAATGGACGTAGTTCCGCTAGAATTTCGAGCAGATGACAGCACCTACGACCGAAGGGAGGGTTTTTCGAAAACGTAGATATTTACCCGCATGTCGTGTTGAAAGGAAAAGTTTTTTGAAAGTCGTGGAATATCCCCGCATGTCGCAGGCAATAACCATAATGTTTTTTGCGGGTATTCCCGCTTGTAGCAGCGAAAGGGTTAAAGGAGAACGCGTGAGGTCTGGCAACACTGCTCCACGAGCAGATTCACGACGTTCACTTGACGGAGGTCTGAGAGTGACTGACTGAGGCCACGCCTACTGTTTGCTGATTGGCCAAGGAAAAGTCACATGTCCAGAAACTTTCCCTCCCCTCATCTCCACATGCTTCAGCCACACCAGCTCACCAGTGGCGCCGACTCCATGGGGCCTGAGGGGGCCCGAGCCCCCTCAAAGATTCATTTGGGGGGGCGGAGCCCCCTCAATAATTCAAGAAAATAATTAAGTTATATAATGCTTTGTGAAATCACAAAAATATATTGGTAATTTTTATTTCCCATGTTTCACGATAGTTACCTTTTAAAATAAATTCAACGATGTGTTAAAACAAATAATTATAAGGCTAAGCAGGTTAACTGAATCAAGAGGTGTGAATCATGATAGTATTTCGTTGCTGCGACACACTTTGAATTTAACCTCTTCCCGGGGCAAGACCTCCGATATGGGCCCCCCCAATATTTTTTATAAGTCGGCGCCCCTGCAGCTCACCCGCAAAGACAAAATGAACAGAGTATAGGAGGTATTCAAATTTCCTCAGATTTCGGAGGTGAAATCATGTTTTTCAATTTTTCATTACAAGCTTTTTCAAGCTTCCAAAACAATACTAGCACAGCAGAAGGCTTAATAGCATAGCTTAGCAGCCTTCCTAAAATAACACAGCCATTTAATTCGATCATAAAACAATTTTTTATCAAATTAACATACCATTTGAGGTAATTTATTTTTGAAACTCAAATGTCAATGCACATTTAATTCTCAATTTAATATACACCCAAAACTAATTTTAAAAGGCCTCAATCATAAAACTTTTCACCAGCTTTGCAACTTCTGCGTTCAATTGGTTAGATTGTGAGCTTCCAAAATTATCTACCATAATCGTGATGTTTGGCTTGAATTTCAAACACTTTCTACGCTCACACACAACTGATCATTTAAAATAGTAACTCAACATGAAAGGAAGGAAAGCCTCTTTCAGTATTTTGGTTTTAATGCAATAATGCATTGAATGTAATATACTACATCAACATTGAAGCTCTTCAAGAGAATAAACTATGAATGGTAAACATCCACACAATTTTATTTAAATACCAAATTAAATTTGTATTTAAATTAAATACAATTGTGTGGATGTTTACCATTCATAGTTTATTCTCAAGGAGATCAAACATTTCCACAAGGTATCACCGGGCACTGTCAGGGTTGCCACTCTAACTACATTATAAAATTCACGTTTTTTTTCAGGTTTTCACGGTCTAAATATCATCAAATTCACGGTTTGTAGATTGGGCATTTTAGGCAGAAATATTGATTGCGTAACAATCATCGGCCGCACGTAAACTAAAAATGTAACAAACGCAACGAATGCCTTGAATGCAAACGCAGCAATGACAGTGCTATCTCTCATGACGTCACCTATCGTTAGCAAAATTCATGTCCGGCTAAAAGGATGTGAGTGGGAAAACGGAGAGAGCAGGGTGGCAGGGAAGTGAAGAAGAGCCTGATTTTTTGCCAGGATTAACGTCTTCCAATCGCAGGCTTAAGGTCAATGTGCTGTCATGGCACACGGACCAATTAATAGTTGCGCTTTCGAGTGCACGTGTGCAGGTAAATGTGTGGACATTGCCTGCACGTGAATGACCTTGAAACATGATAGCAATATCGTTTTTTTTTTTAAACCCGTCTATCGTTTTCTACAATCAAGTTTGAGAGATTTTTAGGTTTTATGATGAAATTCACGGCTATTTCCAGGTTTTTTCACGGTAGACGAAATTCACGGCTAATTCACAGTTTTAAGGTTTTCACGGTTGAGTGGGAACCCTGACTGTTAATTATATTGAAGCTCTTCTTCGAAACATTTCATCATTCTGTTGCCAAATTAATTCCTCCACCATTACTTGAAACAAAATGATTCTCTAAGCAATGCTTAAAACTATGAAGATGGTCAGTTATATGTAGATCATTATTTACCCATAAATTTGAGGCATATAATTCAGTACAATGCAGCCCTAAGAAATATGTTTGGGACAACAGTTCATGGATTCGTGTATGAGCGCAATGGTAATAGGTAGGTGTATTCTGGTTCATTTGTACATGCCGAGGACATTATTTAGTTAGTACATTGTAAATATACGCAATAAATTGGTATGCATGGATTGGAATTTGACCATTGTTCCAACACATTTAAGGGTCGCTTTCTACAACATGGCTTAAGCAACTTCCAATAAAATTCAATCAAAAAATGTTTAAAATGATAGACCATTCTCAACAGAAGTCGATAAATTATTACCTGGTTGCATTGCCTGCCCTGAAGAGAGTAGGCTTAGAGTCCTCTCCTGACGTCCTACAACTTCATCCAATTTCCTGTTCAAATCCCTCATCACGTCAAACATTTTACTCTGGCCAGCAAAAATCTGGCTCAATTCTCTCTGCTGATCAGTCTCAAACCATTCATCAAATTCTTGGCTGTCTTTTCTGTGCACTTCATCTGGGTGCTCCTGCTTGTACCTGAAAGAAAGAACAATAGAAGTCATTGATACATAGTACACTTGCATCCAAAAGTATTGCAATCAATTGGACTCGTAATTTCACTGCCGCTCAAATATGGAATTTACATCTTCTAGTCTTGCAATAAGGAAAATTTGAACAACAATCTTTTTTGCCTCAACATTGTATTTACTGTGTCATTCAACACATTCAGCACGGAGCACGTCAATTGGCGTGCTCTGCCGGTTGGGCCGGGAGCCTTTCTCCGCCTCCGTACGTGACTATTATCCACTTCCGAGTCTTCTGATTGTATGCATGGCCTTGAGCAAGCTTCCCTCTTTCGAACCGTGTGGGCCGTTTGTAAATAGCAGTATTTGAACAGAAGTTATGGCGTGAAAATCTCTATTTTTCTTTCTTATTTTATTGGCCGAATCTGATGACTTCCATAAAAATCTGGCCCGCAATGAATGTGTAACCACAGCCCCCCACCCCACATGCTCTCCCTCCAACACCTCTCCCCCTTCCACTAGGTCACCAGCCAGATGTGCGACTTTTTCAGTGGAAGAGGGAAGGACCCACGTTTCAAAAATGGTCGAGGTATCCGGGAGCCTTAGTTTAGTTTGGGAGCTTAGTTTAATAGTTGACCAGCCAAAGCAGGTGTATGACGGCAACACAGCTCGAGGACTCTGAACTTTCCGCCAATATAACAGGCCTCAATTTGGAGCTTCTTCAGAGATTTCATACTGTTTTACAAGTTCTGTCTTCTGGCTATTGAATGAATATAGATATCAGCGAAGAGTATTCCATCTGAACAGCACGGCTATTGGGAATTGGTTTAAGTATTTGTAAAATTGTGCAGCTCATGTTGGATCATAAATTCAGGTATCAGAACCTACTGCGCTTTAATTTGTTGATCTACTAATCCATTGAAGTATTCTTTCAAACTATTTACAATGCACTTCATTGATGGAACATAACAATGTAGGCCCAGGTTCTTAGTCCTAACCAGCAAGTCCTCAGTTCATCGAGTGACCCCTATCCTCATAAATTTGTATATTCATAGTTGCATTGAAGGGGAATGTTGTCCTATAATTTACTCCTAGGTAACTGGATTCCTGGGTTAGACATCCTCCACTTCCACAACTACCCTCCTCTTCCGTTTGACCTTAACTGGTAGCAAAGTAAACATGCTTGTACAGCAATATCTCCGGTTCCCTTGGGATGTATTCAACTGCATACAATTTGGTTGCAATAATTGTGCATTTGGGACATAGAAATACATTTAAGATCATAGACAACATTTCCTTAATTTTACAATATGTTATCCATCGAAGTAAACTTTAAAAATTAATTTTACGAAGGCAATTGTTGAGGAAATTATAACCGCAGTGTATCCTTGCATTAAAATATGATAATCCTGCTGTTTGTGCATTCTGATTCATTTTTTGTAAAAATCGTGGAAGACATTGACAGAAGTTGAAACTCATACACAGATACTCCACAGTTTGACAATTTAGTAAAAGTTATGAAAAGTAAATTAAATGAATTTGGGATTGAATTTTTTAATCCAATTATCATTAGAGAAGGAACAGTTTTGAAAAGGAAATAACTTCAACTTAGCCTTATTATTTTTTCTAAATGTTCACCTGAACCTATTGTGTCAATTCATCACCTAACATGTGTCAGAAAAAATATTTGATTGCTTCAAGACAAGATTTGATACTATGTTTCTTAGATTAACAGCTAGCTAATTACGTCAATAAGGTTACCTTATAATATTATGAAAAAGATCAAATGTTTTCAATAGATCATGTATTTATTTCATTTACATTTAAGGCCTGAAATGGTTTCAAAGTGGCATGACCAGAGTCTGAATGGGTGTTCCGATCACCCATCTCAGTTTATGGTTGATTTACTCTAGGCTTAATTTGACGCAGCTTCTCTTTCTGCAGTTACATCTTAAATTTTCCCACTTCATTTTCCCAATGTGCTTGTAGCTGTAGCATCTTCGCCTGAAGCTGTGCACGTTCCTCCTCCCACGCAATCTGCCTTAGGAGCAGCTTCCTCTTTAAAATCATTTCTTGATCAATCATTTTCTTCTTCTCTTCCTCAAACTCCAGCTCCTTCTTTAACAGCTTCATCTGGAGCTGGTGCATATCTCTTTCAAACTCACATGGCGATGCGGAGGGACAGTCACGACTAGTGTTGGGAATGGATGCGCAAGAGGTGAGTAAGAAGTTGCCATTTTCATTTACATAGCTCACTACAGAGGCCACGATTTATCCTTGGTGGCCGTGAAAAAAGAGCATTGAATACTGTGATGAATCATTCACGCTGAGGATGACATGATTCCTGAATCACTCCCCCAAAATGCAGTTCAATTGGCAAGGATACCCAACCACCAGCAAATAATATCATCGACCTATATATACCAATATGTTTCATTCCTTAAAAGTTGATTTGCCGAAATTAAAAACTTTGTACTCAAAATTTTCCATTAAAATTCAGCTGGTAACGGAGAAAGGGGACAACCCATTTCCACTTTCCGCCGGGTGATAAAAACCACCATTAAACACAAAATAGTTTTGGTTGGAGCATGCTAACATAAGGGTCAGAATTTCCTCCAATAGGAGGTCATTAATATGAGATTCATGAAGTAAACGACTAGTCGATTCAATAGGGTGGTTTCCTATTATTTTTTTATTGCCTAAATCGAAAGATTATTACTCCTGGATTACGTAGTTCACTCTTTTAGATTTTTAAATGACGATATCTATTTTTCGCTATTATATGAAAAGCGAAAATTTTCAAGCCCGCGAAAATGCTACGGCTAAGTAGGAATGATGGGAAAAGTCCGTGTGACGTATTTCTGGTTCCCGCTGCCGCCCTGTGAGGTGACCGTGAGGCGAGGCTTGAGCGCTGATACGACGCAGGCTGCTAGCAGGTAGCAGAGTACCCTGCTAGCAGGTAGTGCTTGGCTTAAATATGGATTATTACTACCTTATCAAACGAAGGAAACTTTCCGACCTTAGACAGTTTTAATAGGTGATTATTAAGAGATGTTTCCCTGAGCTCTGTGCCTCATGCATGCATTGGTAATCTCAGACGATGTAAAACTCCTATCCTCTCATGTAGAAACTAGGTCCCTGTGACGTCACGTGGAATGGAATCGCATGGACGTCAATCTAGCCTTTTTCAAATGAGGTTAAAATTGACCACTGCCGTTCGTCTAAACTGAATTTCTAAAACCAAATAATTTGTATATAATGAATACACTAATGATGGGTAAGGAATTGCAATCAATGCATTTCGTTTTCTTTGATGAAAGAAACTACCCTATCCTTGACAAAACTCCTAGTTCCAGTCCTGACTTTAGGTGACTGAGCAGCAGGGCACAGTTATTGTCAGCTAACTCCAGGCTTGAGTGCATACAACCAATTCCACTATCAGCCAAGTAAAAGTTGGCATGGTTGGGAGGCATTTGGCAGGGCCCTACCCTAATATCGCCTAGACATAAGCCATAATCCATAAAAATGAACTTGATTCTAATGAACTTAGCAATTTATGTGGTTTACATCCAGTGTGGAATAGCATTTCAGCTCCCTTAGGATATACATCTCATTGTAGACCAGGCATAAGGCAAGATGCTTAGCTAAACTAGCCATTCTCATGACTTTGGACAAAGAAATGGGTGCACCACAGTAGAGTAATCAGAAAACTGTGATCGAATCGTCGAGTATAGTCATATTTGCCCAGCCACCTGAGGGATCATACCTAACTTTTTGCAGCTCCATAGTGTGCTCCTGCTGGGTTGAGATTTAAGTTATACAAATTTACAACTAATCAAACTAAGACAGATGCTTTGGCTACTTACTTTTCTTTCTGAAGCTCAAGCTTCTTTTGATAATCTTGGTACTCCTGTGTTAGTTTCCGCTGTTCATCTTCCTCCCCTGATTGTGGAGGTGACTGTGCCATTTCCTCTTTCGAATGCAAACTGTACGTCAAGAACTTCAAAACATCATGATCATCTGGAAGAAAATATAGAGCATAGAACAATGGTCAACATATATTCAAAAGAAATTAAGGCAAGCAAAATATACAGTACATGCATGCTAATTTTGAAGATTTATTAGAAGATCTACTCAAGGTAATTAGAACAGAAGTGTTTTTAGACATTGCTCAAACACTAATGAAACATTTGTCAAACTAGACTGTAACGACACATCTCATGCCAAAAAATTTCACATCCACATCCTGAGGTTTTACATGAAATAGTTAGGACATAATGCGATTTTTCAATGTAAAATGGATGAAGGATTATGCAATGCAAATTAAAAAAAAAAGATAATACTAACCAGCCAATCCACCTGTTGCAGCTGTCACTCCGAAGAACCCATTTTTTGGTAGGAAGACATTTTCAGAACGGAAACAGACCTCAAAGTCTTGTTCATTGTTAGTCATCCCATTGTGGAAAAGGACCTAATAAAAAGAATTAACAAGTACATTTTTAAGGCAATAAACTTGCTTAGTCCATATGCTGACAATTTTAGTCACAGCCGTGTGCTACCCCTTTAAGGCCACACTATGCTCGTTCTCAATTATACTCACCATTAAGGTATTGTGATAGTACTCAATTTTGGCTCTTGTAGGGAATGGTTTGTTTCGGAAGTCTCTAAGACAGCCAGCAAGTAATTGTGTGGATCCATCACTGCAATATGACAAGGACAGAGTCAACATCACAGTAGAAATTATGACGATCATATTGTGAAGTAGAATAAATAATTCTCATTTCACTTACTTCTGATGATCAAACTCCCTAGTTCCGTCATTTAAAATTGCACTAATATGGGGATTATTGTGCTTGTTATCATTATCAAAAGAGTCGAAGAATATTCCCAAGCCAACCCATTTGTCTGAACTTCCAAAAACTTTTCCGTCGTAGTTACCTTTATCAGCTGTATACCAAAAGGCCTAAAAGATGAAATAGAATTTACCTGTGAGGAATCAATAAATACCACAAACACAAAAGAAAAATATATGCAACTGTTTTAAAGATTGGAAATTGAATAATTTATAAAATATTTAAACATTACAATAACAACTGTATTATAATATGTACTTTGTTTTCACAAGGTGAAATAACAAAAATTATCACGGGCAAATACATGGTACAACAGGTATGATATTTCACAGATTAGGCTACTAAAACACTGGTTTCAAGAATACCAGGTGTATAGTATTTTCATGTTAATTACTCTAGAGTATAAGAATCCCGTAAGAAAATATTATGGAACCTAGGAAACGTGAAACAACTACAAACAATACCTTACAGCAAATTAACTACCATGCAAGGTGATAAGTATATGAATTGAAAATAAAAATCTCATGGCAACCACTAACAAATTCGATTTGAGACCATCTTCATACTTCTCCCAAATGTTACCAATATCTCTCCCAGGACTAAAATGCTTATCTTTCTTGTCACTTGAGGTTAGCCAGTTACACCATCAAGCCATCTTCCCAGAGCAAACTTCAGGATGGGTTCAACCAAACAAGAATTAAAGTCACTTGTTTCATGCAGTGCTTTGAAATTTGTTGTCACCTAATAGCGACAGGATAGGGTTTCTTTCACTCACCGTGGCTTAGAAAGCAGGACCTTCATCGCATGTGTGCCACAGAGAAGACCTGTGATGGCAACACCTTATTCAGTAAAACCTATACTGAGATTTGTTCTGAGAAGATGGCTTGGTGGTGTAACTGGTTAACAAACTTGTAAGCCAAATATTTTTTTCACAGCTAACTTCATCCTTGTGTATAAAAATTACAACTAAAGCTACACAGATAAAACTATGACAAATGATACTAAGAGCTAAAAGTGAATTATTCTCATCAATATGTGATAGCTCTATACTGTAACTGTGTAAAATATGACACATGTCTGTGTGTAACTGTGTAAAACGTGACACCTGTATGTGCATGTGAAGTCAACGCACTCCTTACAAGGGGCTACAAGTTAGTACCTCTGGAAACTTGATGCATTAAAAAATGAACGAATTACACATATTTTACAGAATATTTATTTTCACTAGTCAAAGCCCCACCCACTGCATTCTTGCTGGTTAAAAAGAATTTATTTCGATGAAAGACTTTGCTCCTCCATCCCCACTAATTTTGGGCCCCACTCAAAGTGCTTGTGACATTTGAAATGCTCAACATGAAGAATACCCAGTTCTACTCCAACCTTGTGTTCCACTGATGAACATTTTTGAAATTAAATCAACCATTTTCAACATGAAGAAATGATCCAAAAGTTCAACCCATAAAAATCTAACCACCTTTGGAGAATAATTTACCATTTTATTCTTCTCTTCCCAGTTAAGAGATTTAGAACATAAATTAGAACTGAACTGATAAGCAAAGAGTAAATAAAAGGAAGCACAAAGAAACTGTCCCGCTCATTAATTTATCAGAAGACACTGACAGAATAAAGAGCAGGGGGCAGAATTTTAAGTAAAGATCATGAGCGGTTATACTTCTCCTTGATCTCGTCGAGAAAAAGAGAAGATTTTAAAATTCTTAATAAATTAAATGAGTAAGGGTAAATGGGGATTAAAATTACCACTAAAACGGTAAACCTCCACTAAGGAGCTGAATGTTTAGCCAAATATATGAATTTTCTTACCAAGCCATCTGCACCGATTCTCCCTCGTCCGGTGACTCTGAACACAAGCTCAACCTCCCACCAATCGAAGTTTGTAGTGCTCTTTGTCCATATTCCACCTAAAATTCAAGAAAACGCTGTAATCATTTGATTCCAAAACCAGCTGTGACACATTGACACACCGCAATTCCTAAGTTACCTTTTTGACTCCTTAAAGACGGTGCAACTCTCACATTCTCCTCACTAGCGATGGCATCTGTTCACAAAAATGAGGGTACAAATTAATTTTGGCACAAAATTATTTAAACTATACGTACACAGCCAAGGCAGCGACACCGGGGGGTCATTGTGACACAAAACAGATATTGATCAGCAAAGTTGAATTCAACCGGTAAAATGAATGAGATACATTTCCTCTCGGTATATCAGAACACTCAAAGCACCCAGATAAGACAATTAGTTCCTTAGCTGTTTATGACATTTGATCAGATTTTGCCACCTGGCAGTGCAGGCCAGCATCACCAATAACTCACTTCCTCCATACTCCCAGAACGGAACGGTAGCATCTCTCTGGGCAAGGTAAGGTGGCTTGAAACTGTACTTATATTCAAATCTTTTGTGAGGAATATCACCCACAATTGAATGAATTGCTTGAAAAGCGAGTACGAGGAACGTTAGCCACCTCACTTCCGCCGCCATTTTCACAGAATACCGACAACCTGTACTGCCAGGCGCTGGGCGCAACACTACAACAAGCAACACTTGAATAAACGAAAGCGCCGATTGCGTGTTTTCTTCTGATACGCTGTCTTCAAATAATTTTGAACCATGTGATCCAAATCGTAGGTCTTTTGTTAGTTGTTTTCATTTTGAGAGTTGTATCTGTTTCGTAACATGGACTATATGTTGTGTTGTGATTGCTTGATATGGTAGTAGGCTTCAATTAGATGTGAAATGTAAAACGTTCTGCTTGAAAGCCAAATGTTTATACATTTTTTTGTGAGTTTTGGAAACTACTGCAGGTTTTACTATGACGGATGCTTTGCCTTTGAGTGGTGCTGATGTTCAAAACAGGTAAGTTTATGGGAAAGCCACTGTCAAAGTCTGTTTTAATTTTCAATTACAAATTACTGATTACAAATATCGTACTTGCAGCGAATCATCGGAATGCCCCTTCACCTCGGAGCACACGACAGAAAAATTAACTGTAGGACTATTATCCCACTACCAGCCAGATTTAACGAGAGTGAAGAGCAAATTGGATGAATTAACGTAAGCCTATGGTCGCTGAGTATATTTTTCTTTTCCTATTTCTGATCAATGGGTTAATTCCAGCTGTCCAGAAAATCAGAGTGAGTCTTTTCGTTGCAGAAAGAAACAAGTAAGCTTGATAGAGAAGTTGGCTGTAGAGAATAACAGGTTGACAGCATGCCAAGAAACGTATAATGTGCAAGATGTGGTAAGGATAGTTTGTTGGAATACATGGATGCACTTTTTACTTTTTTCCGATGTTTAACTGAATATTTTGTTTTCCTTATGTAGTTCACAAAATTGAAACTCTACCAAAACAAGTTAATCCTAATCAAGAAGGAAATGTCGCACATCCATGAAAGAACTGCTAAAGTTAAGGTAAATACTTACATTTGAGATGTGTGAGTGAATCAAATTTCTATAATTGATAGTGTATTTTATTGCTGGTGTGTGATTTCACATAACCTACCCCATAATAATGTTTCCCTTTGCTCATACGCTCAGCCTTCTTCTTGCGTCATTCTTTGCCATTCGAGAAATGTTTGGGTGTTCATTCCTTTATGCTAATTTATCATGGTATTAAATGGTATTTCCTGGATTTTGCTTTTCGTAGGTAGGGTAGGTAGTAAGTTAGTGCCAAAGGTATGTATTAAACTGAATAAGATTTTAAGTGATCTGAGACTGAAGAGAGGTAGATTAGGATTTTACGAATAGGAACTGGTTGTCAAAAATAGTGGAACGAAGGATTAATATGGAATACAGTTACCCCTTTTTATTATGTAAGAATATAGAATATCGGAGATTGATGTTACTTTGAGCTATTCCTAGTTAATGGGTTATTTCCAGCTATCCAGAAATTGTTTTCCTGAGTATTTACTCTGATGATCCTATAATTAAGCTTTTAAGAAAGGAAATTTGCCTGTTTACAAAACATGTGCATTTTTGTGACACCATCGTATAATTTGTTGTCAAGGCTCAATGCAGTCAGCCCTGACTAAAAAATTGCATGAAATGATATTTTAACGATCCCTACTACCTCAAAGTGTATTTGTGAGGTTCTCTTTGTATTAAAATATGATGCCCAGGTGCTACCCCATGCTATAACTCAATAGGCGTGGGGCAGAGGGTGATGGAAGATCAACAGTTGATCGTGATGAGATTTATGTGTGCATTGTTAGTGTATTGATTATGGTGTAATCAATACCGCAAATACCCAAATGCAAGGTGGCCCAAGAAAGGAAATCTTCTACCTACCCTGGATGTGTGAAATTCACATGTCTATGTTTTTGTTTAGGGTGAGCTTCACCCTCACTTAACCATACCAAGCTGCAACTCAACTTGATGGATGTTTGTTAATGTAGGAACTAACGCTTAGTTTGGTGAGATCCGTTTCGTTATGCTGGAATGAAATTTAGGATTATGATAAGTCCATGTTCTTTGATTTATCAATAAACTAAAAAAGACTTATTGCAAATGGGAACAATGATTTTCATTACTGAGAAAGTGTTTTCCTGAACAATGAGTTGGCAGGAAAGGTAAAGGAAGTCAGTGAAATTATATTATGATCTTGTGCAGTAAGGAGATTAAAATTGACGTTGACATGTGGAGCACTGTGTGTTAGCGGCGAGGTGGGTGTTTTGTTGCATACCACGTTGGGCAGTTAGTGCTGAATTGGCACTGCTTGACTTCTTTCTGTGCTACTACTACTGCTGCTTGACATTTTTATACTAGTGCCTGTATGTACTTTGCTCCATGAGAATACATATTCCTATAATTGTTTTATAGTCTTTGTGGACCATAGTGCAATTTCTTGGGTGGCAATAGTGGTTTTATGCCTGTCTGCCTATTTATGCCTATTAATTATGTATGTCTGCTATGCCACTGATATATATGGTTTGTATGAAGAGGTTTTTTTTAGTTTTTATTTCTCTGCGATTCACCCTCATCATATCTCCATTGTGTGAACTAAAGTATAAAATAGTTTGTAATTTTTTGTGCTAATGTCAGTGAACATTAAAAAATTCGGACTGGAAATCGGGACAAAGTGAGAGAAATTGAAACTTGAAATTTGGTATGAACCCTGTCTGCTGTGAAAGGGTTGAAATAAAACATTTTTTTTCATTGGGAATTTACAGAAGCGGGCTTTGAAGCTGCAGCAGGTATGCCAGAAAGAGGCCCTGATGAGGGAGCAGAGGAAGGAGGAGCAATTGCAAAGGGAACAAATGTTAATTGCAAAGCCCGGACCTTCCAGGAGAAGCTAACCGTCCTCTTCTTTATTGTGTTGTCATTGTGTGTTAGGCCCGTGTTTGTTAGGAATGCTTGTGTGTGTTGGTATGTTATCATGAAGTCAGTATGTTTTTATGAAGTGGGGTGAGTCTGTAGAGAGTTTTTTTTTATGTCTCCATCATTCATCTTCGTCCTATTTCTGTTGAGTATAAAATGGTTTGTTAAATGTCTTTATATGATTCATTGAAAGTGTTTGAGTCCATTGTTCATTAATGAATTTTTTGCTGCTTTGGTAAGTGGGATATGGTGAGGAATGTTAACAATTAAAACTTGACTGATACCATGAACAGTTTTGGGGGCCATATTTTGGTTGAGGAAGTACTGCAATGAGATAGCTTTTGTAAGTGTCACTGTTGCCATCCATGGCACAAAAATGCCTTTGTTATTGGATGTAGAAATTGCAGAGGTTATTCAGTGAAGACCCCTACTCTTCTTTTGAAGTTTATGTTTAAAACTGTGGCACCATTCCTTGAGAATATTCCTATAATTGTTTTATAGCCTGTGTGTGGACCATAGTGCAATTTCTTAGGGTGGTAATAGTGGTTTTATGCCTCTTTTTACCTTTGTGGCCATGATTCATTTTTGCTAAAGGGTACACTCAATAATTGGTAAGGCTTTTGCTAAAATTGTCAAAGTTTACATTGAAAGAATTGGAAGGAAATATGTTTACTGGGTTTTGTAAGCCTTTTTCGATGAGCAGATAGAAGGTTTTGATTAATATAATAATATAATAATAATAATAATATATTTATTAACTCCGTCGGGATACAATTATCCATGGGTTTCGTCAAGATACAGAGAGACATAAAAGAATCACAAAACACAGCTTACAAAATATCAAAAAAAAATTCTTGAACACTAATAACATTTATAAAATATCATTAAAAAATTCTTGGACACTATAATAACCTTTGTTACATAGCAAGTTTCTCAATCTATTCTTAAAAACCTTTTTTGAGGAAAGGGATTTCATATCAGAGGGAAGCCTATTGTAGATTGCAGCAATAGAGTGATATGGTCCCTTCTGGCATTGTCTAAATGAATACAGATAACTGTGAATGTCACTTTTTGATCTAGTGTTGTGACTGTGAAAATCAGAGTTAACACGGAAGTAATACGGATAGCACTTCACAAACATGGCACATGAGAGAATGTAAACACATGGAAGTGTGAGGATCTTGAGGGACACAAACAGTGGCCGACCACTTGTTCGTATTGGAACTTTACAGATGGCCTTAATGGCTTGTTTCTGTAAAGAGAAGGCTTTAGCTGCAGTAGGGGAGTTACCCCAAAACATGATACCATATGACAATAGTGAGTGTACTTTGGCAAAGTACACAGCTTTTAGAACATATATAGAAACAAGAGGAGAGAGTTTCCTTATCATATAAATACCTACTGAAAGTTTCTTATTAATTTCAAAAACATGAGTTGACCAGTCAAGAGTGTCATCAAGCTGTAGACCTAATAATTTCACGGTGGACGAGGTGGTGAAATCCGAATGAGGAGGCAGAGTAGGAATCTCATGAGAGAACTTGTTGCGAAAGAGAATACAAGTGGTTTTAGCCTCATTCAGAACCATTCTGTTAAGGTGGCACCACTGCAACATCTCATCTTTTGTAGTCGAGGCCAAATGATCCAAGAGAGGTAAAGTACTAGCGGATAAGAGATTAGAAGTATCGTCAGCATACATAACAGTGGAGCAATATGAGAAGTGTTTAGGAAGATCATTAATGAAGAGGAGAAACAGTAGAGGACCAAGGATAGAACCTTGAGGTACTCCAACCGGTACTTTCAAGGGACTGGATTTAATTTCCACCACTCCTGCAAGTGATTGATGAGTGTAACTCACAAACTGCGATCTGTCACTAAGGAATGATGATATCCAATTATAAGAGTTATTAGTGATTCCCAAGCACTGAAGTTTGGACTTGAGAACTTCATGATCCACACTGTTAAAAGCGTTTTTGAAGTCAAAAGAGATGCCTAAAATGTGATGTTTATTGTTCAGTCCAAGAATAACATTATTTAGGAACTCAAAAATAGCAGAATTAGTGGACCGGCCAGCTCTAAAACCATGCTGAGAGTCAGAAATTAAATTAAATCTCTGGAGGTACTTAATTAATCTATGATGGAAGAGTTTTTCAAAGATCTTTGAAAATGTTGATAGAATGGAAATAGGTCTGTAATTAATAGACTCTGAAGGGCAGCCTTTCTTGGGAATTGGAATTACCCTGGCCAGCTTTAGGGCAGAGGGAAAGACACCAGAGCTGAATGAGAGATTGATGATATCAGTCAATGGAGGAGCAATTAAGTTTGATGAAGCTATTATAATACTAGGAGGAATGCCATCAGGCCCGGGTGAGGAATTACCCAGGGAGATGATGGTTCTTTGAACCTCATGAGGGTCAGTGGGATGTAGAAAAAAAGAGTGAGGAGAAGTCCTCCACTGCAAAATAGGTCGAGTAGACCGATTGGAAAGAGGCAAATAACAAAATTGCTGGTTAAAATTATCAGCAATATTTTCAGGGTTATCTTCCAATATACCTCCAAAATCAATGCTAGTGCTGCCAGGGCAGTTAGGGGAGTTAGTATTCTCCTTAATTACTTTCCAAGTATCTCTAATAATGTTAGTTGATTTACTTAGAAAGTTATTAATGGCAGCCTTCTTCTCGCCAATAACACGGGACTTGAGTTGCTTTAGAGCATCAAGATATGCACTGCGAAATGCGTTGTCAACAAATTTACTCCTGTAATGAAGTTCACGTACATGAGCAGATAAGGCTTTCAGCTCAGGGGAATTGAGCTTGAATCCACCGTGAGGGTGTTTTTTTCTAACTTTTCTAATGGGAAAACAAGCTTCAAAATATGACATGAATATATTTAAAAAGGCCTTAAATTTAGCATCAACATCAGAAGTCTGTGATACATCCTCCCAAGACTCACTTGATAACTCACAAGCAAACTCCTGGATGGCATCAGCAGAGAAAAATCGTCTGGGGAAGAATTGAGCAGGCTTATTACAGGTTGAGGTATACCTCAGCAAAACATTAATACCTAGGTGATCTGAGAAACCTGGACATATGGTATCACAGGAGATACATGAAGAGGCATTCGTAATAAAATAGTCAATCAAAGTACTTGATTTGGTAGTTACTCTGGTTGGCTGTGAATTAGCTACATATAAACCAAAAGAGGATAACAAATTCACAAAATCAGTTTTGATGGAGGATTCTACCAAAAAATCAATATTCATATCACCAAACAAGAGTATTCCATCTGCATTTACACCACATGCATGCAGCAAAGCATCAATTAAAGCATTAAAAAAATCCTGGATATTACTGCACGGAGAACGATAAACAGCAATCAGAGCAAAAACAGAGAGGTTAACTTTAACCAATGAGGCAACACATTCAAAAGTCTTTTCACTACAATTATTAATTTTCAGTTTTTTAATATTAATATCAGCTTTAGCATAGATAGCTACCCCTCCACATTTATAAACATGGCGACAAAAGGAGGTTATGAGGTTAAAGCCATCAATACAAAACACACTAATGTTGTTTTCAGACAGCCAGTGTTCACTGAGGATGAGTACATCCACACCGCGGTCATGAGCAAATTGCTCAAGCAACAGCACTTTATTTTGAACACCTTGAGCATTAATATAAAAAATGCTCAAAGAAGAAGCGATTTTGACCGCAGAAAATTGTTGATTCGGTTCCATCAACGAAACAGGATATGAGCCTGTTAGTCAGGACAATTTAGCCTTACTAGGATATTATGGTTTGAATATTTGTTAGTATACCTTTTTGGCAGTTTGTGCTAATGGCTGTGTTTATACAAATTTATTTCTGCATTATTTATTTTATCTATGTATTTTTATTGAAAATCGTAGCAGGTTTTTTTTTGAGCTCATTTAATATGTTGCCAATTCTTTAGGAGTAGGTCACCAAGAACTCAATGCGTCTTGCCTTTATTTAATGTTTCAACTCGCGATTAATTTTTGGATGATGAATGTACCTATGTAATTTGCTGAAATAGGTACCTAATTGATAAAAACAAGTCTGATGTACTGCACATACTGTTTGTATTGGTAGGATCACAATGTTTCAACTTGTTACCTGCTTACGTATATCTATATATGCAGTCCCTTATTACATACTGTTTTTAGGACAATCACACAGGATAGATGAAAATATTTTTTGCATGGTAGTAAAAATTAAGCTCTAGCGAGAGTTATCGACTGATCAATATAATCAAAAGTAGCCTCAATCCATCAGCTGTGGTAAAGGGTATCATCCATTTTCATGTTTCTCTTCGTGTTTATTTTCCTTCATACCTTTTAGAAAAGGTTTAAATTAGGTAACGTACTATTTACTGGAACATTCCATTTGGCTTCAACTTTGTTTTTTTTTTTTGGAACTCATTGATGGCAAATTCATCTTCTTACTTGCAAGGTATAACTAAGTTCAGCCACAATGAATGGATTAATAAGTGATGGAAATGGTTTGCCTACTAGGTAATACTTGACAGTGAAAACGCTCAAAATTAGGGGGAAGAGTTCTCAGCTGTAGTCATTAAAGTAGAGCCTGCTGCTGTTATGAGTTTTCAAGTTTATAAATACATTCGAAAGCTTTAATGACTTTGGCAATCGGAAAATGGTTTGTTTTCTGAAAAGCTACATTGGCCTTTCTTTTATTTTGGAAGACACTGGTCCAGGGGTGGCTTTGGAATTTTCTTCTGTCTATTCATTAGACAAACTGCAACATCTTATTGAGGCTTCTGTTTTGTGAACTTTTGAAAAAGCTGGAGGTTAAACAAATGTCTCAAACAAATAATAATTTACCATATCTTGCCGAAACTGTCTGCATTTGACCACATAATTATGGATAATACAATAAAAATCTCCTCTTTACTAAATATTTTTGAGAATTAGATTTTTTTGGTTCTGGTCAGTCATCCTTATATATGCCTGATGCGTTACAAGTTCATGGACTTTGATGTCCACATGATACAGAAAGTAATCAGTAATGTGAATACTACTCAATGAAGTTGAAATATATCCATGAAATGAATACATAAATTTTAAACCATTTCTTGTTCTTATGGCCTTCTATTTCCTAGCTTTAGTAAGAGTTGAAATTATCTATTTTTTCATGCATTAATTCACACCCTAAATACTAGAAACAGCTGGTGGGTTAAGGCTCATATTTATTTTAATTCAGAGGTGAGATTAACACATGCCTTAATTCAAATCCACTGTCTTAAGACCGTCGAAATTTCTGATGAGTTGAAATTGTAATCATACTTAATGATTTATACATGGTACCAATGTGTAACTGTACTTGTCCTTTACCTTTATTTTTTAGTCAGATTTGTGGGTATTTCCTTCTTCATTGCTATAGAAGTAAATAATTCATTATACTAGATTTTTAGCCTCTTTTTTTATTGAAGACACTCTGAAAGGCCTTCTTGGTTTTGATTTCTTTTGTTAATCTTTTTCTACACATTCCTTGAATATTTTGAGTTGGTACTCAAAGATGGTGTTGTTATTGTTAATTTCATATAACGCATGAATTTTCAAATGCCTTAAAGTGGCATTATACATACATATATTGATTGTTACTAGTCACTTCTCGCACTCATGAATGCTTATGTAGGAAATGCATTGGAATCTATTTTTATTGAAAGAATTATTATGTTGGATTTGAATATATTTTACAGATGACTGACCCTATCATTTAATAACCAATAAAGCCCTCATTGGGTTGTTCAATTGTGGTTTGTAATCATAACTCATTAATTATATAGGCTTATGCAATAACAGCAATGAATATTTTAAATGCATTTAAAGAAATACATTAGCTCTTGAATGCCTTGTACTGAATCTAATAATTGATTTATCAACATGTGACTTATTTTACCCTTTTGTTATGACTGGTGTGTTTTCTATTATAAGACCATGTTTAATGGAATTGATCCAATATATGCATATTGTTTAGAAGCTTTTGGGTGAATAAAAAGCAATTCTTTGATATAAGACCGTTTTTATTAATTTCTCTCTGAACTGGGGGCAACGAGTATGGGTCGACCAATGTAGAATATTTTGGAAAGCATTTCTGTCTTAACTGGAGGAAAAATGCTTATGCAAATTTGGGTGAAATCATTAACCCCGATGGATTTACAGCAGATGATATAAGCATTGGTAATTTTTTTTTATTTTGGCCCAGAGGAACCGCAAAAATGTCATACAGATTCTCTAAAAAAGCAAGTTAGCATTGACGTGAAATAATAATTCAATTAAAGAATTTGGTGATGGAAGGGAAGTAAAAGCTGTGATAGAAAAATTTCCTCCATTCAGCCATTCTTTTGTGAGTTTAAAATATTTAGGTACAGAAAAATACGGTCATATTAAAGTGCATCTTGGGGGATGGAGTTTATACCAGCGTATTAGGCAACCCACATCATTATGTGAAACTTTTTGGGGAACTAAAAAAATGCCACTAAAGTCAAATTTTGCCAAAAATTTGTTCCACAACATCTAGTACCATGAGCCTGGGTACAACTGCCATGGGAAATGGAGAATCTTGATGGTGCTGTGGCCTGGAATGCCAAACGTCTGTGTTCGATTCCTTGTCCGTGGGAATTTGTTTTAAAATGTTATTTTGTTATTCCAGGTATCGTCCGCTCACTATTTTAGCAGGATATAGTATAATAATCTGATATTTCATTTTGGCATGGCAGTTGATGGGACGAATTTTTCCAAAATGTCACCCAAGAGCAGCAATCAATATTGTTAAGTTCTGATTTTTGGGGATATGTATTGTTAGACCTGCGGCATATCAGAAACCACGGTTTAGTGGAGCTCGTTATGAGTGGTTTTTACAGTACATGTATGTGGAAGTGCCACATGCTTTTCATGAATTGGCGAAGTCATCACAGTTCCAGATTCATTAGAGTTCCAGTTCATTTACATGTTGAGGGAGAACCTTTCGTTGAAGGAAGGAATCGGTCTCAGGAGTGTAAATAATGACAACTCACGCAATACCCATGAGTAGGACAGAACTAGCTGAGGAGCTGTGACTCATAATTCATGAGCTGGCGACGTAATCAACATATCTGCAAAAAGGTTAAGGCCCTGGATTTTTTTTACCATAAATAGCTCGAGAAGTATTTGATGGATATAACATAGAGGCATTATGGGTCTCTTTATTTTTAAAACTATTGTGATAGACAGTAAAATAAAAATTAGTGAATTAGCAGTGTTCACCTGCATGCTCTCCACCTAGGTTGGCATTTCTGGGCTACCAATTGTTATCTTGTTGCTCGTCATGGCCCAATTGCAAGAATCATGGGCCAATAGTGAGAAACGGTCTCAGAGGTTTGGAAGACATGGAATTAATGGTGGAATGCCAGTGCCTGGCTCTCCTTTAGTTCAGGAAGATAACCACTGCAGTGGGTAAAAATTAATTGTGGTTTGTCTCCAGTTTTGTGGGCAGGCTGTTTTCGGTCCAATTTTGCACGTGTTTTGCCGGTGTAGCATCCAGCAGCCATTGCTACGCGTGAGCTGCCATGTTGGCGTGCTAATCCAAAGTGCAAGTCCGCAAGATGACCCGCACGTGATCAGCGGATCTCGGTCCAGAGGTTGGTAAGTGGGTTTTTTGGGCCTTCCCCTGGGGGAGATTAAAAGGGCATGCCTAGCTTGGCTGGTGCTGAGTAACTGGAAGCGACTGCCTGGTGTGGTCATAGCCTATGGCTGAGGAACGTATGATTACATTAATAAATGTCACTAATTTTGGGTCAGAGTGACTCCTTATTTCCGGAACCTGATCCTTCCATTTGAGAAGACGCTTACTGTCGCTAATATCTCATTCGAAGACGAGCGGGATACGACACCTGCAACTTAACACAATGTCAAGCAACAGCACTGGCCCTAAGTCTAAAATGTGCATGCAGAGATTCTGCATCAAAAGCAAACTATGCGAAGTATTTTCAAAAGCATGAGTCATGTGAGCACAAATTTACTCATCTCACGACATGCACTTAAGGGCGAGAATTTTTTTCTTTGCATTCAATGCCACCAGACCACTTTTGACTTCAGCCATGAATTACCTTCCTGCCTCTGTTATATAGTGAACGTCAGTCGCCCAAGCTTCGCTCAATCTTAATTTGGCAGACAGCATTTTATTTTTTCATTCAATGTGAGCGGACCACTTTGACTCGAATCCATGAATTCTCTTCCTGCCGCTCTTGACACTCATCACCCTGGGTGCAAGGCAGGGGGTCACAAAGTTTACGCTCGACGCAGACACTCTGGCACGCTGCATAGGTACTTAATATATATAGATTATCCCAGTATGATAGGAGAGAAACACCAACTAGCAGGCCGATTGGGAGATAATTTTGTGGGAAGACAAGAACCATCTGTAAAATTGAAGGGAAATAATCCAGTATAGAATTCAACAAAATTTTTGTCCAGGCACATTGACCTGAAGACACAGAAAACTAGGCAATATAACTATTCTAACAATGAATGTGGCTGGAACCCAAGTAATTAAGACCCTCTCTCAAACCCCATGGAAACCTACGATGCTAAGTACATAAACAATTTTTTTCACTTAAGATTCCTATTTCTAAGAAGACTAAATGTACCACCCTGAAAAAACTCCTATACAAGCCAATGCTGTGTTCCTAACCCCTAGTATGAATACTAACTTTTTAATGCTTGTCCTATCACATCTTTGTCAAGTGGTATAAGCAACAGATGCATCAATAATGGGAAAAAGTCCTTGGTAAGAAAGGTTGATGTGACTTTAGTTGAATCACAAGCTATTAACCCTTTCGAGACGGCGGAGTTTTCATCTTAGCATGACTGCTGTACTAAGCCCCAAGAGACTTCTTTCTCGTGGTACGGAGCATTTTTGAAGGACATTTGTTAATAAGGGTCTCGCAGATAATCACATGCTCTCATTTCTATGCCAAAAAGTGCAAGACTCCATAATTTAAGAATCTTCCTTGTTGGTCAATAGTCGACCGATGTTACCCACGCGGTGCCAACAAGAAAAGGTGGAACATAATTATTGTTGATAATGCTGTCATGAGCTAAGGTTGTTTCATTTCTCAGCTCCAACCTTTTTCAACCCCTCCCAGCATCGACTCCGCATTATCTCGGACTCGAGGGTACCTAGTTGTGCTCCCTCCTTTCTGGGTTTACGACCCTACCTGCAGCATTGGTTCGCAGTAAACTTATGGATTGCTTATATGTATTTGGCACATGGATAATTGTTGCTTGCACGTAAATTGTAGACTTTGAATTGAATTCCTTATTTTTTTCTGAGCATTGTCAAATTTTAAACGAAGTTCTAGGGTCAATATTAACACATTTAATGCAGCAACAATTTCCATGTTGATGTTTATACAGAACACGAGATATAAGTTAATATTTATCATAGAATTTTGTTTTAAAGTTGTAAATGCTGCACAAAAGACAAAGAATTCAATTCTTAGTTTATAATTCTTGAGAAAAGAACTAATATTTATTTCGAAAAATGACTGGATAAACAATTGCATGACAGTGGTCCCTTACCGCTAAGAGGGGCATTAAAGACGAGGGGTCAGTGTACCCGCTCCCGGATTCCGAGGGTATAGCCTAAACCTAGCAGTGTTGGGTCCCGAAACGAAGACATCCTACACCCGTGGCCATCATAAAAGGAGGAGAGCTAGGAAACGTAAATATTCAGCATTCGTTACCTTGTGTTAGAAAATCTCTGACGAAAATATATGGCTCTCGTCTCCCAGGTCAAGAAACGTCCTCAGTAGGGAAAAGGTTAAAAGAGAAATTTCAATAAATCATAACTTTTTATTTGTTCACAGTAGCAATAATCCTGATCAGCAAAGTTCAATTTTTTAGATTTATAACTGGATGTAAGAGGCACTCCTATGAGTCATGCTTATAACAAATATTTCACATAAGAAAGAAAACGATTTCAGTGGGATCACTCCGGAGGCAGAAGTAGTTCACGTCCACCAAAGAAATAATCTAATACATCATACAATTAGTTGGTCAGGGACCAAGGTCACAACCTGCTACAAAAGCATGGTGAACAATTTGACAAAAAAATCTTTGGATACCAGAGTGATCCTCATCTAATAGTGCTCACAAACACACGACATTCAATCAGGTTAATATTTACACATGAAAGCTACTCTTTTCTCATATAATAATAAAACACAACAGCATTAAAAACACCACACTCACAAATTCTTATGCCAAAATAATAGATCTAAAACTTTTTAAAATATTTCCTATCATTTGTACTATCTCCCAATAATAAAAATGATCACTATGTACAAAGAGGATCAAATATGAACATTGAGCCTATTCCTTTTTTAGTCCTGATTTGATCACAAACACAAGGAAAAAATATATATAAATAACATTCACACATTAATTACAACTTACACTAAGGGAACCATGTCAATTTTACATTTTCTTGACTGGAATATGATTTATGGACAAGGTGCATGTTGTAGACTGATATTTTCTCTTTTTAAATTGCCATCTCCAAAAATATCATCAATGATAGTGTTAGAATTTGACAGAAGTCAAGTAAACACTCTTTAAAAATCATGGTTAAACTGGTAAAAAAATTGTGGTAATTATGTCTAGTTCTTGTGGCAAAGTTTACTTTGCTAGGAAATGCAGTCAGTGTGCCCGTCCAACGTCAATAACCTTTCTGATAGGTTGATACTCTCATGGAGACTTTTCAGGCAAAAACGGTGCATCTAAGACATCCTTTTCCGGACATCAAATCCCCACTTGACTAGATATCTGAGTGGGAGCCTTCTTCTTGGGGGATCCGTTGGAAGAAGCCAGAGGTTGCTGGTGGAGGGGTCTCTTGCCATGCCCTGAGGTGGACGGAACAGACATCTGCCTCCCGTGAAGACCTCCTGCATTCTGGTTGCTCCAGTCTCCGGTGGGGATCGTTGTTCGGTAGTGACGACTAGAAGCCTTGTTAAATACTGGCAGCAGTTCATTTGCTTCATTGGATAAAGCCTGCAAAGTTAACGAAAATTACCAAATATGTAAGTAAATAATTAATTATGAAAGACACTTAGTTTCTTCCACAAGTTCATAATTTTTTTTCCATTTTATTACCGGTTTCCGCTATTACACCATTATCAAATAGCTGAATACCAAAATAGCCGAAACCGGTAACAAAATAGAAAAAATTTTATAAACTTGTGGAAGAAACAAAGCGTCTTTCATTATAAATATGGAGCCCTTCCACCACGTATGTGCTTCAAGTTTCGATGTAAGCAAATAACCTAAATTCCTACGTAAAACGTGCACTCATTAGTAACTGGCAGACCATCCAGGGTTGCTAGCCCACATAGCAGAAATACGTCTTGGATACGTCTCTGAGACGTCTCGAATATCACATATTATGTCTCAGAGACATTCTGAGAGCTTCAGAGGCATCTCTGAGACTTCTCTGAGATGTCACTATGTCCAAAAAATGGTCTATGTGACATCTCTTGAGAC
Source organism: Ischnura elegans (assembly GCF_921293095.1). Classification (NCBI taxonomy): domain Eukaryota; kingdom Metazoa; phylum Arthropoda; class Insecta; order Odonata; family Coenagrionidae; genus Ischnura; species Ischnura elegans. The sequence continues at coordinate 29,290,017 of NC_060257.1, read as the reverse complement.
GTCTCACGTAAGTCTCTGAGATGTCTCATTAGACTTTGTACTATGGTATGCTTTAAATTTAGGCAAAAAAATAATTAAATTTAAATTATACAGTTATGGCTTAATTTTCTCGATCCTTTTTAGCGAAAAATTTTGTGATGGATCACCTTTTGAAAATAAGAAACCCATATTAAATGTTGTGATTTTAATAATCAAAACTGCAGATTTGCACCGAAAAATATATATGGAAGGCATTGTAGCGTTTAAATACGTTTTTTTTTTTTAATTCCTGAACGTCTCACGATTACATCTCCGAGACATCTGTGAGACATACGTGATATTCGAGTCATTCGAGACCATAGTGAGACGTCTCTGAGAGGTTTGTTGCTATGCGGGAGGGAAGTAAAGAACACGAAGAAGTGTGACACTTGGAGCTTGGATTTCATGATCATGTAGGATTTTAATTTTTCCACTTTGAGTGTGTCGAGAGGTGTGCCTACCCAGCAGGATGTCCAATTGCAGAAGTCACATGATGTGATGTTACAAATGGTAATGAGGTAACGATACAAAAGACGTATCGGGTGTAACCGAAACTACCACTATGATGTTCAGGAGCATGAGATGCACCTATGTACCAGCTTTGGTCGCAATTCGTGTCACCGTATGGAAACGTATAGTGGGGAGACAAACAGACATCCTCTTTTACATATACATTTGAAATAGCCGATAGAAATTTGCAATATCAGTGTATAAAGGTTTGCATACCCACGGGAGAGTGTGTCACTAGTTGAAATCTTTGGCAAAATGTGTGGCCAAATCTTCTAATTTGAGAGTTATTTATTGCTCAAGCATCATGGAATTTTTTGGAAAATACAAATTGCAGCATATGATTGGTACATCTACTAGCTTTTCAAATAATTTAAAATATTTTGAATCGTTTAAAAGGAAAGGAGTAAGAGCCTGTCAAGTGCTGACATTTACCCTGTAAGTTTTGAAATCCTTTTTTTTATGAGAAGTTGCTGTTATCAAAATTTTTCCATCTATTCTTTTTGGCCAGTCTTCTACCACTATCCATTCCATCTATCTTTCCATCATATGATTCATATATTCCATCTATCACTTCTGTGGGTGACTGCTATCTATACATTTTATGCATAGATAGCAGTCATCCACAGAACCTTGACTACTGAAATTCATATTCTCAGAAGCATTGGCACTTGCAAACAAATCATCATACCCAGTGCTGAAGCATCTGATCATCTCTGGATCCCCCGATGACTGAACTGTTTTATTCACCCAAGTAAATTTCTTGAAAAAAAATGTGATCCTGAACACGGGCCACCCACCATGCATGTGATGACTAAACTTGAACATTATGCATTGTCACTGATCTTTTCATTGATTTATTTTTTTGAATGAATTATATTCTTATCATTCATTTTATTCTTTATAAATAGAATAAAGATTGATTTATTGAACATTTAAATCCATTAAATTTAACAAGCAGACAATTTGATGTGCAAACACCTATGAAAATACTCACTAAATTTAACAATGCATTCTTACTGAAGCACCTACATAGCATTCTTTATGCATAATATGCACTCATTCACCTTATGTAAAATGTGCTTCGACAACTTTGCAAAAAAAATGTATAAACCACAGGCCATACTAGAGATTTAGGGTACATCTATGATACATAAGACCCATTATTTAACAGACTCACTCACCCAGGTACACATATTCTAAACTACTTCCAATAGAGCTAGAGAACTTTATTTTTTAACAAGGTAGCTGGCCAAAAAGGATAGATGGAAAAATTATGAAAACAGCAACTTCTCATAAAAAAAGGATTTCAAAACTTTCAGGGTAGATGTCAGCACTTGACAGGCTCTTACTCCTTTCCTTTTAAACGATTCAAAATATTTTTAATTATTTGAAAAGCTAGTAGATATACCAATCATATGCTGCACTTTTTATTTTCCTAAAAAATGCCATGATGCTTGAGCAATAACTCTCAAATTACAGTCCAGCTGGCGAGAGTTGTCCGATGGCACTTAAGAAGGAGGGGCGGAGAACCCTGCGCCAACATGGTTTGCAACCAATCGCTGTCCCCCAAATGCACCTCACACCCTTGCCTAGTCATACAATGTTGTCACGTGCATATGAAGCTCTGAAACAAGCCTGAACCACCAAAACAAGCCCTTACAGCGAATCGCCAAAACAAAGGATTCTTCCTTTGAATCCTTCACGCTCGTCGTCCCTTCTGGCTCCTTTCTTCACTGAAGCCTTTTGTTTAAATGTGATGTGGGCGTTTCCCTTTCTTACCTGGCAACCTTGCCCCCTACCCCTTCTAGCTGTCAACGGACAACTCTTGGAGGCCGGACAGTAGAAGATTTGGTCACACATTCTGCCAAAGATTTCAATAGGTGAAACATTTGGTATGGTTTTCATTTGGTATGCAACCCTTTATTCACCGACATAGCAAATTTCTATCGCGTACTTCAATATGAAGCAAAAGGCTAAAACTTAGTAGGAATATAGCCACATGAACATCCTTGGCATTTCAAATTTTTAAACTAAAATTTTCCAAAACTTTACCAACAGAACTTTCTACAACTCTGAAACTCAATTGACACAAAACAGCAATGCCCTTTCCTCATGTTGGACAGAGTAGCTGTCCATATGGTTTCAATAGGGTAGAGCCTCCCAGGGGCGCAGCTATGAATTGAGGCTAGGGGGAGTTTTAGGCACAACTAATACTGGGGGGGCTGGGGGTATAGAATACTTGCCAGGGGAAGCGGAGGGAGCAGGGGCCTTCCCTCAGAAAAGTTTTAAGATAAATGTATCAAAATGGTAAGTTTTACGGCTTTCTGAAGTATATTTTATTAATCCTTATGCTATTCTATAAGTAATATTAATCCAATAAAGTGTAATGGATTAATTAAATTTAAAAATTTCTCTAATTTCTGGGGGGAAGTTTAGAGAAATTTTTACTCCACTGGAGCCCCCTATCGAGTGGTACAAAGTACATCAAGTCTGATAGTAGCATACTTGCATCATATTTTTCTCTCAAGACTCTTACCTTCATGTATATGACAGCATCTGTGCCATATCCCTCACATGAGGTTAGAATTAAATCTCCATGGAAGTACCTGGCATATAGGCGAGAGATGGGTAGCCCATATCCATAGCCTAGAAAAGGTAGTTTTTAGAAAATTCATGAAAGGTAAAAATGCTATTTATTTCATGCCCACAAAATATTTTCAACAAGAACAATTTACCCCAATTTTAATGATGTTATCAATAATTTTATTTACTGGCCCACAAGACTCAATTTTTTGACAAACGAAATGTGCCCAAAATCAGCCAGTCTTTTACAAGTCATGGGTATAACTTTATCCTCTACTAACACAAGCTGCTTTGCCGAGAATATGGTTGTCTTTGTAACAATTATCAAAAATAACTCTGTTTTCAGCCAGTACAAAGTAAAAGGGCTCTACTATATCTGTGACAGGTATTCCTTCAAAACATTAATAGTAAATCATAAAATTACCCATAAACTGTAATGAGTAATACTTGGACAATAATTTTTTTCATCCTTTTCTCTCTCTTTCAAGTTTTTTTATATAAATTTTAACCTGAAAAATCACAGGGCATTTTAATACAAATATCCAGGAAATATGCTTCTCTGATAGTTCTCTGTCTTAACCTTATTTTGTAAGATATGCAATGTTAATGCGCGACAAATTATAATTTCAGTGCATTGCCAACAGAAAATCTCAATGAAATTTATTACAAATGCATTCAGACTTTGATTGCTCACTATTTGAATAAATTATATTCTTATCATTCTTTATTTAATCTTTATTAATAGAATAACGATTGATTTATTGAACATTTAAATCCATTAAATTTAACAAGCAGAAAATTTTATATGCAAACACCTATGAAAATACTGACTAAATTTAACCCTGAACATATTTTTCATCAATCATTCTCCCAGAGACACTATACAAGGGTATCATTTTCTGAAAGCCGTATTACTTATATAGATATTAATTTATACTAGTGATGGGTCGGTTCGATTCCTCGATTCTCAGCCAAGAACCGGAATCGAAAACGAGTACTTGCCAAGGCGAAAAATCGATTCCGATTCCAGTAGTACTTCAAACAACAAAATATACGACCGCGTTTCCAATAGTCATTTGAATTTTCGTGCCACGTAATCGTAATAACAAAACACATATCTTTTTGGGATGTGCGAGTACTCGAAAATTCAAGTCGATCGAGTAGTTGGTATTCGACTCGAGCGTTTCGAGTAGCATTACGAATGTCGAGTCGAGTAGTTAAGGTTACATAGCTTTCGAGGCTAGTAGGTCCCAGTGGCGGATACAGAAAAAACTCAAGGGGGGGGGCGCAACATATCTTGAATTGTCTTTAATTTTATCGTAATAAAAGATTATCAAGTCACTGGCCGAGTATATGAAAATTTTATTTAAAGTGATTATAAACATGTAAAAGACAATGCCATCTTATGATATAAAAAAGTTACAATTGTGGTTTTGCAATGTTCGGCAATACATGCGGACCCGCAAGGGGGGGGCGCGCGCCCCCTGCGCCCCCCATCTGTATCCGCCACTGGTAGGTCCAGCAATCTGCCGACAGGAAGCGCTATCATGAAACTCATGTAATAATGCAGTTTTTAAAGCCGATAAGTCATTTTAATGCCTTGGCCTGGTAGTTTCAGCTTGCCGAATACACTATAGTTGTCGACGTGGGCGCCGAATACCTTTACGCCAGCCCCGACGGCCGATCGTCTTCCTACCCCGCGCACACTGGTCCGAAATCGGAAAAAGCTGGGATAAAGTCCAAAATGACCTTTTTGGGGATAGAGACTTGAAACTCAGCGTAAATACTCATAAATCATTACCAAATATTGATTTATATGCCATTTTACATAAATACGGACCTTTAGTGAGGTACAGAGGCCCAAACATGACCAATTTTTCAATGCCACGCGAGATATCGTTTTTCCTCAAAAAATCTTTGAATTTATCCAAGTGGTTTTGCGTTGGTATGAGTTTTGTGGAATAAAAAACGCAATATTCCTTTGATCTGGTGCTTTGCCTATACTTACAATGACTTTTGAAGATTTTGGCTCTCATCTGTCTGGTTTTACAACGCAAAATGGCCGACCCGTTTTTCACGTGAAATTTGACATAAAGTAGACATTATCTTTCGTTTACGAAAAATATAACTCGGAAAATTTGAACCACAATATAAATTAGAGATTTCTAAAGAGTACTAGGCAGAAATCTTGAAAAAAAAGTTTGTGACGAAGGAAATAAGAGAGATTTTTCAATCGCGCGTCAAGGTTGAGCTACACGCTGCGGAACTTTAAGGCTCTGTAACTGAGGCCGATTTTTCAAGTTTTTTAAAAGATTTGTCTTGAAAATCGTCATTTAAAGCATGGATAATCGTCTTCATTGACTTAAAGCACTAAACTGAGAATGTAAAAAAGGATTATGTATAGATCGACTGGACAATTTAGCGCATTACTCGAGTGAAAATACTAATGATTGGATATTTTTCGAAACCATCAAACGTGTAAGAAATATGTCTCGGGTATTGAAGTAAAGTGAAGAGATTAAGTCAGCATGCTTGAGAGAGAAAAATGAACTGCTTCCGTGAAAGGCAACAACCGATACCCTTTTTCCCTTTCCACCTTCGCCGAGGTGAGTCGCGCGGTAGGGGGAGTTTTCACACCACAAGGCTCTTTTAGCCTATTTTATTACTGCGTCCGTCCGATGTGATATTCATTTGTAGAGTTTAGTTTCTTTCTTGAACTTAAAAAAAGCAAGAGATTTTAAGGTTGATTAAATGACGTGAGAAGTATAGCATTTTTTTTGGCTCTACAAAATTAAAGTTTAGTTCTATAGTTGTTCGCTTCGTCCACTTGAATTCCATGAAGATTCAAGATCCAAAAAAATCGTTGATATAATTTTTAATAAAAATTCCAAAGTCTCCGAAATCTTGCAATTTTGGTGGGAAAGTACTTGCCCAATAACACACATGTGTAGCAAAAGGCAATTTTCTGCAGGCAGCAATACTGTAACATGGAGACATCAAAACCTGCTGGGTGAGCATGTAGAATAATTGGTTTTTCTGCTTGAGAATTTGAAAGGGCCAAATATTACATGATTCATGTACGTAGTAAGCAATCTTTATTACAGATATGAAAATTTCTGAACTCAGGGCTCCCTTGTAGTTTGGATATATATTCTTTCATAGAGTAGTATATTTTTAAAAGTGGTTTTCTTGTTGCCTGCAATTAAGTGATATTTTTCTTGGAGCCTATGGCATCAGAATCGATGGAATCGGTATCGGTAGAATCGGAATCGAAATGTCAGAATCGGAATCGATAAAATTTTGGAATCGACCCATCACTAATTTATACTTTTATTTATTCATGATTATATTATATGTACATATATGAATAATGTATGGTAAGTAACAGATGCATAATAATGGCATTTTTATTGTCCCACATTGATTTTTTGCCAAGTTCAAGGTAGTTATAACATATGCTACAATGAGCTGAATAACTCCTAGGTAATGGCAGAAAATACACCATAAAGAAACCTAACAAAAAAAAATTACGAGCTAAACTTACTTTGAAAGCATGGCCAATACACCTTACCTGCAAGTGGTACAGTATGAGATCCAGACTTAGATGGCTGAGGGGCTGTTGAATACATATAATTGAAGAGTAGGTCAATTTCACTACGAGGTATTCCACCACCAAGATCGGACACCTAAAAACATGATAGATGATTGATATGTTTTTCAATTATATGATCATCTCTCGTTAATTCATTTTAATTACAGCATTGTAGAAAATTTTAGACACTCTTCAGTCAAACAATTAATCACAATATAAATGCCATGGCACTTTATGAATTTATGTCATCTTCCACATCCTAAAATACAAAATGAGGTGGAATTCTAGCATAATTTTACAGTGTAATATAAGTTTATTTCAGTTACAACCAGTTAGTTTTATGAATTTTTCATTGACGTAGAAAGTAGTCACCAATCTCACTTATAAGACATTCTCTCCAGTTGTTGGTGTACAAAATGAAGGTACGATTGCACTTAGTCAATATCTGCCTAAAATAAAAGCTCTACCAAGAGTTTGTGACACATCAGATGCCTCACAGACACTTGTAGAGTTCTTGAATTAAATTTATCCCACTAATAGAAAACTTTAAATAATAAAAACCACTATGGTGAAATCACACAGCCAAATTAATGATTTTGAGCAATCTGAAAAGTAATAGCATTATGATTTTACATTTTTTTATCACTATTAAAATGCAAAGCAAATCCTAATCATGAAAAATTCCGCTTTTCAGATGGTCTCAGATAATCAAAAATTATAGATACAATAGAAGAAGCAGCAACTACATGATTCAAATATGGTTCAGCAGCCTAACATGCCATCCAGGTACAGATCCGCTCCTGGCATTACCAAACAAACTGCACATACACAGCATGTGCATATGGACTTGTTGAGAGGAGAAAACAGCATAGGATGGGTAGTGATGGCCTTGAATGCTGAAAAAGCTTTTGCCAGAGAGATACAATGGGTTAATGGTTCCATGCATTTATATATGCAGTTATGCACCATAAGCTGGAGATAGGATTGCAATGAGGTCTATCACAGATACCTAAAATCAAATTTCATTTATGTATAAAGAATTTGGTAGATAGAGAAAGACAAGTTTGAACAATAAAGAAATGTTGCCCAGCCAATCAGTGTCTCGTAAATTTAAAATAAACCAAAGGCAATTCGCCCAAATTGGCACAGTTTTCAATCTCAACACTTATATCCAGGTACACCCATCCTCTACATTTAAATACCCTTGTATGCAGCATATTAGGCCCAGCGCACACGGTGTGACTGTTTTACAACCACCGTTGCAAACCAGTTGCACACGCAACTGTTTTGTGACCTCGACAATGTATTTGAGTGGGAAGGTGCACACGACCCGACTGGTTTCTGACGATCTCAAACCAGTCTGAAACCAGTCACATACAACCGTGGGCCCGCGGTTGCAGTTGCGTTGCAGACTTCAGTAGCACGAGACCACGTGGTGTTTTGGTGGTATGTTGACGGCCGTACATTATCGATCCCAAAATGAATGATCAAGAACTCAACATGAAGCTCGTTGGAGCAGTAGAGAAGCATGAAGTCCTGAACAAACACAAACTATCAAACGCCTTTGGTATTGATAATAGTTCACAGCATCTTCTTCACCTGACTCAGTGATGGTAAGCGCTGACGACCAAGGCAAGGGCTAAAAAACAACACATACCGCACAAAAAAAACACTTCACTGATTGCACAATGGACGAAACTGATTTACAACCAGCCTTTGTCATTACACCCGTGTGCGGACAGAAGTTTCGTTTCAGTTGCAAACTGGTTGCAGACGCAACTGATTCCCAACTGTGGTCACAAAATAGTTGCTCCGTGTGCGCAGGGCCTTAATATACAAGAAATCCACTAGATTAAGCCAGAAAAGACTCTATATCCCTTCCATCTACCGAATTCTTTTAATGGTTTGCGATTCCAGGCCTGAGTGGACAATCACAATTAGCACCAAAAGATCAACTTGTGCCACTTGGGTATGCTAAGAATGGGAAAAACGTTTTTCTGGAAAACAATAACAAATGCAGCTCCAGCAATATTCATTAAAGCTGGCCATTCACGTCTCACGGCACACAGACACCCACCTTCAATGATATGTCCTCACGCCCACGCACAACAGTCACTTCCAACGGTGGAAGCTCGTCCGGTGAAGGAATGTCATCCTCATCTTCACTCGCATGGTGTTCCAGCACTGCACGCATTGCATTCTTGAACAGCTCAAACAGCATGTGATACAGGTGCGATGGCACGTAAACAGTCTGAATAGGTACTCCAGCCTCGAGCACTATTTTCCAGGAAATAATATAAAGGAGAAAAAAATAAGTATGTAGGTCAAATTTTTGGAGAAATTTCAGTCGAAAGTGACCAAAATATTTTACCAAGCAATTTCTATTTTTTATTGCTTGCAGGTGTAAAATATGAATATACAATGGTGATTTCAAAAATGAATGTGACAGTGTAGAATAATATTATCAGTGAACAATTGTGGTTTCGTTAAAGTAGCATTCAAGTCAACCATTAAATAGTTATAATAATAGGCATTAAATCAAATCAAAAGGCATACATTTTTTGCATTAATAATGCAGTCTAAGAGTGTACAAATCATAAAATCAGTATCAAGCTACATTTTCTTCAAGTGCTCCTGAAAAATCCTCAAAAATTCAATTAAAGTACAATTTTTCTTTTCTGTTTCTATGTTCAAAGGCTTGAATGGACAAATTGTAATTGTGGTCCCATTTTCAATTATGCTATTTTGCCATCAATGGGATGAATGAAATGACAGTTTCAGAATACTTTTCATGATGAATAATGTTATTTTTCAATAGCTACTACATAGATGTAAGGCTGTTTGGCCTGCTGCTTGAGTAAAGACACTTTGGCAGTCTACTACAATCATTAATTATGCAAAAATCCACAGAGAAAAAATCATTCGCACTGACCAGGATTCGAACCCGGATCCCTGTGTCCGTAAAAGTTATCACTGTGGCTAGTCCCAGTATACTTTTAAAAATCATTAATTATATTAAAAAATAAATTGAAGTCCCCCTATAAAAACTTTCTGGCTACAACCTTACAAAAAATGAAATATTTTTTCAAGGTAGGTATTTTAGTCTCCTCTGATGGAAGTTTATTTATATTTTATATAAGATAGCATTTGGTGAAGTAGAAAGCAACAAAAATTTCCATAATGCCCACACCTTCTCCAAAGAATAATATACATACATAGTGAATAAACGTACAACAAGTGAACGCACAAAGTAAAAGAAAGTGCAGGAAGGTAGAATTAAGAGGAAGTAAGGGTGCCATTGAAACCATTTATCATCCAAATGGCTTTTCCAATGATCGGATTCAAAACAAACAAATCAGCACACGCCTGACTCAGTTTTTATACGAGGCAATCATAGCTCAACAGTTCATTGGGACCAAAAGATGGGAGTCAGAATATGCCCGAAACTGTTGTCCTTTAAAATGAATTAAACGCAAACAAGGAAAGCATTTATCAAAATAAAGGCAATATATGAGTTCATTAGTTTGAGTCTTTTTTATGTATTTGCATGTTACGGATGCTGAAAAGTACAAAGGAAATTATCGGGAGAGGCTCCCTTAGTCTCCAATCAATTTTCTGCAGAGAGTACAGTACGCAAAAATCAACATTCTAATTCTTGGCACATCACAACAAAGTTTTACACTGCCTTAAATATTTAAAACAAAGAAATTGCTCTCAACATTAACCGCAAGTTTTCATACCACTACGACACCTCCACTGCACAAATGCTCAACAATTTGCCCACAAAATCAAATACACTCATCTAGTAGCCTTTGAAGTACTAGATGAGCGGATTTGATTCAGTGGGCAATTGTTAAGCGTTTGTGCAGTGAAGGTAGCGAATATCTATCAGCAAATATACTCACCACAGCAATGTAGAAGTCAACAAAATGCAATGCAGATTAGCAGACATACAGAATGTACTACATAAGATAGCATCGATCATTTCTGATTTTTCGATAAACTGAATCGATGACCATTCAGTATTTCTGTACATGCAGACCAGATATTTCAAATTTGAACGATGCATGAAAGAATAATATAACTAGCATGACCAAATTTAATTCTTACATTCCATGACAAATAGTATTTTTCCATTTAGTCCTTCATTCCTGTTCCACCATTATTCACCCTTATGAACAATATATCTTATACAGATTACTGAGTACCCCAATTTAAGTCAACACTGATATAATCATTGCCAAAATTATCTTTACAATAATCCTAACACAGCCGCATATAATAGAATTTTGAAGCTGAAAATTGAAATATGTATACTTTCAATGCTGCTTGATTAGGATGCTAGGTATAAATTTTCAAACCATGGACACAGTTGCTGACTTAAGTAAGAAAAACACTGACCTACATAAATAGAAGATCAGTCACAAATAGGCTGAAGGATTAAATATTAAGGGTAAATATGAAGCAATGTGCTAGTTGACAAAACTAGTTTTTCAAAAGGTGCAAAAATTTTCAGCTTAAAAAGGCATGAGTTAAAATTTGATCACAGATGGAATAAATAAGCAATATTTTCTCTGTAATGTCTTTGTGAGGCTTCTAGAGATTATTTTAATTCAAAGAACTGGTCTTCCAGATTTTTTATTTTATAAACTTATTTTCCATTCCTAATTGAGTTGATGATTGCTAGTTGAAAGCTCGCATCTGATATCCATTTATGGGTGATTTATTGTTTATTCCTCTTTCTTTTTTAGTCTTTACATCCAGTGACTTTTTTTCATGTTAAACACATTATGTGCATTCTTCAAATAAAATTTTCCAACATAAGCATGTACAGAGGTCATTTCAATGGGATGATGGCCACAGACTACGCAATATCTAGAACAGACTCCTCAGAGGAATAAAGCTAAAACCAACATTCCCAACGCTGACTGGCCACTCAATCAGAGGGCCTCTGGGATGATATGTATCACGGGGATGCATCAAGGGATGGGGGCTTCGGGCCCCCCTAAATGTGTAAAAATGTAGTACAATAGTGTCTGAATTAGTTTCGTGAATCATAAGCAAGGTCATGGCCACAGAATGCAGAGATACTCCAGTGCTTACTTTATTATTATTATACATCTATGTTTAAGTTAAAACATCGGGAAACGTCCTTGTATAGAATCAGTTAACAAAAACAATTGGTAGCAATTTTGGAGATGGAACAGATTAATGGCATTTCAATTAATTTCAATGGGGAAAATTGTTTAGAGATACCGGCCAATTGACATATGAGCAAGGTTATGGAACAAATTAAACTCATTTTTCAAGGTATAACAGTACAATGATGCAGCAAAACTACGCGGACAAGATGAGAACAACCCTTATAAGTTTTCAGCTATGAAATGACAGCAACGTGAACAAAATACAAGGTGCATGGTGAAAATATGACAAAATCCCAGTGAAGATGACGATTGCGTGAAATTAGAATCACATGTTCTAATACATATACATATAACAAGACAACAGGACCCATAAAAACACTGTACAACAACCTGTATATCAAATTCATGTGTGAAGCAAAAGAGTCCAAAGTTTTTGTTCAGGTCAATATGTATGCAACACAATTTTCCTCAAAATCAAGCATTTCAACACGTGACATTATCTAGCTTATCGAGAAGAGTTTTAAATCATAGCAATGCAATAAATGACAGTTAGCAACATACAAAAGGAATATAACCAAGCTGATAAAAACAGGACAACTGCTCTAAAACTAAAGTTCTAACTAAGACTGAGTCAGGTGCATCACCTCGGAAAATAATATAAAAGCACAAATAAAACACAATATGAAAAAACTCACAGGGGTCTGTGCTGTCACGCACTCCTAGAAAAAGAAACGTACATAATTTGTGACAAAAGTTCTATAACAATTAATTCATCTTAATACATGTAATCTTTTCAGACACAAAGGAACCTCAAATTATTTTTTATAAACATTGATCCAAATTTACAACCGGGTTTGATGGAGCTGCTGATGCCAGAATATCAACTAGCCGGCACTGAGATAAAATACTGGTATAATATCATTCTTTTTATCACAATTTTTGACATACATGTTATTTCCTGAGTTTTCCAGCTTCTCCGAGTTAGAATTGGATTGTTCAGTCTTTTTCCACTTGTCGACATTGATTGCCAAAAGACAGAATTTTACAAATGTAGTCTAATTATTTAATATTTACAACTAATTTATTGTAATATGTTTCTATGCTGATTTCTTTCCTTCCCAACAGGATTGCTGAGCAACTACAATCCTTGATATCAGACCTTTTATAATGAAAACTTTTCTCGTGAAAATATTTTCATGAATATAAATTACTTCACCAGCGCAGCAATTCTGACTGCGATAGATGTATCCTTCATTAGATTTTTTTAGAAGGAAATTATTTTATAGCAGACCAATTCTATTTTGAGGTTCCTCAGTGAAAAGAAAAAAAAAGAGAACTAAAATATGAAATGATTCAATTTTTCATCCGCATTTTCTGTTTCCACCTCTAGTGTCATTAAAATTGATGATGAAAGATGTCAAAATTTCAAATGATTTTCAAACAAAGTAGAATGCAAAATGAATGCATATTTGTAGAGCACATTCAATGAATGAATGAATCAGAGATAACAATGACTGAAAACTGAGTATGGTGTCATGGAACATGTTCATGATGATTCACCTTTGAAATGATATATTGAAATATATTTTAAACTGACGGCATGAAGTGGTCAATTTTGATTACAAATGAGCTTGTCGTGTACCTCAACATTTTGAAGTAGCCCTACAAATTTGTACTAAAGATTTTTACTGATATTTTTCATAATTATGAACCAAAGTCAAAGTATTGAATTTCATTAAATGACTTACCATTGTGCTCTTTCAGTCTAAGCTCAGGAGAGGCGAGGTAGTATTGGTCACAGAGAAATCGAGCGTTCTCGTATGCATCACGCACTACGGAGCTCAAGTCACAGTGGGGATCTATACAGCCGATATGCCTGTTGTGTCCATTCAGTTCTGAGCCAAACAGTAGGGCTAAATTTTAACAAAAGAAGAGACACTATGAGGTAACAATTTTCTTAAGTCATCCAGTTGAAAAAAAACTGAAATTCATAAGGTGCTAGCACACGCATTATTTACAGAAAAGGTCAACCTCTATTTGATATCACTTTAAAACAGGAATGAATGCAATTAGCACTCAAAAAAATGAAAATACAAGACTGAGAATTTCAATATCTTGAATAAAGTATGAATGCCAATACAAATCATAGTAATCAAATGAATTGTGAATGAGAGAGCATTAAAGATTGAAATTATCAAAAATAAACATATGACTTTAAGCTAAAAAAATTATGATTCAATCAACTTCAGTCTAGCACATGAAATATCAAGAAAAATATGGACAAATAAGGAGCTTTGACGATGCTCAATGCAAACAATCACATGAAAATCGTCACTTTCAAGGCTGAAATTTAGAAAAATTAATCCATGCATGTTTAATTCAGCTACCTTACAAAAGAGAGCATAATTGAAGAAAAAAAGGCTTGAACAAGGAAATTAGGATTTTCTCCATTAGTACACATAATGTGAATCCCAAAAAGTAAATTAAATATTGCCTGATTCATGAGTCTTTAACTTGTGTCCATCTGTTTATTTTAGACAAAAAAGTGCCTACTCAAATCACCAATCTCTTCTAAAAGACAATTAATTTAGCTGAATTGGAATCCAAATTGATTTGAAATTGTATTCACCAGAGCAAAAGGAATTGGTACCCTAAATTACATATTCCATTAGCATTAAATGGAAAGTAATAGCTAATTACGATTCCTACTCCCCTTTATCTTTCAACAGCAAATTGGTTCTTCACTGAGACATCCACAAATAGTAGCACACTGTCTTCACTTAAAATCAATACATTTTTTCACTCAAATTTTTATAGCTTCAGGTAACCTTGCCGTAAATTATGTAACACACTCATGGAAAAAATTGATAACATTTATTTTTAGTACCTCTTGCAATTACCCTCAAGAAAAAATGGCAAAATCAATATTTCAACATGAATTTCCTTCTGAATGGAGGGCAAACATCAAAGGAGTAATCTCATAATGGATCTACAATTGTGTAATCATTACTCCACTTAGTGCTCCGATAGTTTTAAAGATCCTCAGCATTTTACACCAAAATAAAAAATAGGAAATTCCCGATTAATCATTTGAAACATAAAAGCGCACAGCTTTAGCGTAAAATGTACCCTTTTTTGGACACTTTTTTCAGGCTCTTGCCCAGATCTCTACGTATTGGAAAGCATCAGACCCTACCCTCATATTCTCGAAGTGGCCCTTTTGCTTGACCACCACTCACTGTGTTGGTTGATGAGCATACGAATGCTGATGCGTGACATGTAGAACCTATCCAGGAAATACTGGATGCTGTTCTCAGTCTGTTGGTCAACTTCGTGGGACTCCTTGAGCTCTAGGACTCCTTGAGCCATCGTCTGTACCACGTTGGAGTGCCGGTTCCTAATCTTCACCAGCATTTCACAGAATCTGTGCAATGCAAAAGAGTTGCAATCACTTTTCAGAAGAGCCTAATCATAACCAATCATATTTTTAAGCCAAAACTTATTGTATCTCTGCACCACTAATAATGGAAAGTAACAAATCATTGCTGACAAGATTGAGGATTTGTTTGTTGATTTCTAATAAAATATTTCAATGGAATGATGAAGCATCAATTCACTCAGATCTATTAAAAAGATTTAATGAGTGAAACTACTTAGGGTTAATTTAAATATGAAATAGCATAGTCCATTGCTACCTGATTATGCCACTGCATAGCACAACTTGAGTCAAATTTAATATATTTTTTAATATATTGCCAGCTCTTTCCCTTTGTGCATGTAAAATATGCCAGGGATTGATACAGAAAGATACTATTTGTACACTTATATTGGTATATTTTTCCCTCTAAAATTTGTTGAGAGCCTAGTACTTAAATGCTTAAGATGGTTTTTATTACCATAATCTTTGCATGCCTGAGTACAAAAAATTCGGGTTACACTGAAGATGATAGGTAAGGAGAGGATATTCTAAGATAACTAATCACATGATAATGCAACTATATAAAGTCGATATATCATCAGACCCCACATAACTTACGAGGACTTCTCCTTTGCCCTTATCATCCTTTCAAGTAAAATCACTGTTTGCCCATCAACTTTCCATTTAGGTCTAGGAAGAAACTGCATTTCCAAAACATGTTCTGATAGCCTTAAACCTAGGTAATCACTACCAAACTTTCCCTTCATGGTTTACCAATCAATAGCATCCAACTTCACTTCACTGAAACTCTCCCTGAGCTAAAAACTAGCATTTATTATTATTATTATTAATGCTGTAAACTAAGTTACTGTGAATCAACTTATAAATATTATTTGTTTTAAAATGAGGTCATAAAAAATCATCATTGCATTAAATCTGAGGAGAATGCAATCCAAGCTCTAACAATTCAATATTCCACCAAAAATTCTATATTCAATCAGATAAATTGGATCTCTATTCGAGGAACACCTCCCAATCTTTTTAGTTCCCAAAGCGTTCATCCCTGCAATAGAACAAGAGTTCCACCAGGTTCTCTAAGCATCTTCAACTCTAATACTTCACCTGAAGATGCTTGGAGGAAATAAAATAGATTTTTTACATAGTTACTTATTAATATTGCCATCTATGTGGTGGACAACTGATAATGGAGAAGGCTTCATTCAAGCCACTAGGAAACCAACAATGCTATAATCTCCATATTCAAAGTTGAAAATAAAGTTTTCTATTACCATTTTTTTGATCGATTATATCTTAAAATAAATAATTACACTTTTCATAGGAATTTATGATTCTTTAAAGAGCTGATGCACCAAATTTCACCTACAACATTTGATTAGATCAAATATAAAGGTGTTTATTAAACCAAGATTTCTTAAAATGTGTAATTACTGTGCTATAAGCATTATTACCTTGTGGTATTTCCCCACCTACAGTCCTACCAAACCGATAAGGCAATTACTAAAAAAAATCCTCAGCAACTCTCATAACACTCCAATGGCCTTATCTAAATGTAAATATGTAGCAATGGAAGAGTTGATGATCGATGATATCTATCGATGATAGTGGAGGAGATTAAACACACAAAAATATTTACCCAAGCTATCATCCCAATAGGTGCCAACATACCTCTCCAAGGTTTTGTCCTCTTCACTGTTCCCTTTCTCAAACTGAAGAATCTCACTGAAACTCTGCATGTACCAATCGTTCACCAGGGCGACTGAAGGCATCCGCAGTAAGTTTTCCGGGAGAAGATGAATTTCCTTCATTATGTTGGCCAACCTCACTGGAAGTTCCTTTCTCAGGAAAACAAATGATCTCCTTTCGGAGGCATTCCTTCCTGAAATTAAAAAAAGATATAATTGAACATTTTACCACATCAAGCTCAATAAAAAACAGCACATAAAAAATATTCCAAAATGAGAAAATATTTACATAGCGGACATTACCATAGGAGTAAAAAAGCTAAATGAACAAGAGGTAAAGTTATGTCCAACAGTATAATTTAATTACTTATCAAACAGAATGAGTTTTTCACCATTTTATGGCTACTGTGCTTATGTAAATTAGAGATGCCAGATTAAATGAAATAAATAACACATAATAATAAAGACAATAAATAAAAATAATAATCAATGGAAAAAATGAGCAAAAAAGACGTGATAGTTTGATGTACTAATGCTATCTCGCTGTCGAGAAAACAAGTTGGAATTATTAACTTGAAAGTTTTTTTTTTTGTAAAAATTTATTCGCTAGTTTTGTAAAAATTTGCCACGAAATTTACTGGAGCGATAAGTAAATAAATAAATGAATGCCAATAATTTAAGTAGAAAATTGAGCAATTTCTCCTAATGAATATTAAGAATTTCCACCGTATAGCGCCGAAAACCACTCCCAATCTTTAAGAATTGATAATGAAATTCTCTTTTTTCTTACAGTAGGTACGCTAAGTGCAAGCAAAACAAGAAGTCGCTAGTTCCGTGGAAACTCGCTGAAGGGATGATTGCCCTCAGTCGATGAAGTCATCTTTTGATTAACGTGATGTGAAGCCGCATTCATAATAAACGTTTTGGTACACAGCAGCATGTCTGTGCACTTATTCAACGATATAAAATGGATAAAACATTCAGAACACGTTGACATTCTACCCTCCGTGACCGAAGGCCGACCAATGTTCCATCCATTTCATCCGGGGTTAAAAAGGTACATATTCCAAAGAAAAACCACTCTCGATCTTAGAGATTATCTATCTCAGTGATTTAATCCTTACGTCGAGCCACACTTACGCCATTAGCGACGAATAATAACTTAATAGTATTTCAGATAGTTGTAGGCTAACTACCCCACGATTTTCAAATATCGCGCCTTCGTCAACGTAAATTCATGTTACTTTGTTACAAGAGGTTTTCCTGAAGCGAAATTCGCTAATGCAGAGATTTAATATAGGGTATATTTGGCATTATTTTAAGAAATGGTGATTGAATTTTCGACGAAACTTGGGTAACATTGGGTAACACTAAAAATTTCCCACATTCAAACAATATTCGCGAATGATTTTGCGAGATTCGATCGCAACCTGCCGAAACTTGCTAGAAAATAATGATTCAGAATTTAAATTAGAGTACGGCGTTACAGATTCCTCCGCACCTTGAGCAAAGACAATTTTGTTTGCTTTTTTTTTCGAGTTTTTCTCTTCACACAGTGATTAAATCCATAAGTCGGCTCCATCCATACCTTCTGTCTTTTTCGTGTTTCGGTGTACTCTATATTCCCTGAAAATTTCATGATAGGACCATAACTTTAACGCGAGAAATTCCTCATCAAAAAGACTGATCGAGAAGGTCGAGTCGATATTGTCAAATTTTTTCCATGTCGATCGGCGGATTTAGGGAGGGGGACGGGGGAAAGTGACCCCCTCAGACGCTTAAAAAATAGGCAAGAATTTGAATACGGTCCGTTATCATCATTTTCGTTTTGCGGAGCCTCAATCATTAAAGCTTGAGCTGCTCAAGTCAAGAAGACAGATTTCCAGGTCATCGGTCATTCGCTTGTCAGCACTCGAAAAAAAACATCGCCCATGTGGGAAAGGGGCTTGAAAAATTTCGTTATTGTATACATCTGGAGTATGCTCCTGTACGGAAGTGAGGCATGGACAATGACCGCAGCGGAGAAAGCAAGGATAGAGGCCTTTGAAATGTGGTGCTACAGAAGAATGATGAAAATCAAATGGATCGACCGAGTTAGTAACGAGGAAGTCCTAAGAAGGGTAGGAGAGAAGAGAAGCCTCATGAAAACCTTAATAAGAAGACGGAACATCCTTATAGGCCACATCTTGAGACATGATGGCCTGATGAAGACAATCGTCGAAGGACAAGTGGAAGGCAAGAATGGAAAAGGAAGACTCCGAACAAAATATATGGAACAAGTAAAGAGAGATGTGAAAGAGAAGAAATACGTAGGTGTGAAAAGATTAGCTGATAGGAGAACTGAGTGGAGAGCTGCGTCAAACCAATCCTAGGATTGTTGACCAATGATGATGATGATGATGATGATATGAAACTTATCAATATTTCATATTATTTTCACTCATATTATTCATATTATTCAACTTATTATATATCAAGGAGGAGACAGAAGGTATGGATGGAGTTAGTGCTTAGCGGGGAGGGGATGTTGAAAAAGGTGTTAGAGGGTAGAATGTTAGGGAAACGAGGGAGGGGACGGAAAAGAATAGGATTTTTAGATAGATTGAAAGGGATTAGGCCTAACAGTGAATTGAAGAGGGCACTGCTGGAAGGAAAGGGAAGCTCCCACATTACTTCTTTAGTACTCCATGGAAACCTACCTTAATCGGTAGAATAATATAATAATAGTAATCAATATTTATATTCATAAATTTTATATTAAAATTAAGAGTACATTTCGTACAGTTATTGTCGCAAGATACGTGCAAGTTGTTTTTAATATCAAAAATAAGAAAACCGTTTGCCGGTCACACCCTTGCTTCCTCCTTACCCTTTCCCCCCAGAAAAAAATCCTGGATCCGTTTTCGAGCATGTCTACGACGGGAACACATTATTTTCCTCCGTCACCGATTGTCGACCGCATCTTTGTTTACTTACCCGGCATAAATAAAAAAGCGCTCATCTGAGCTTTGAACCGCCGTTCGTCATCGCTCACGCCCCATATCACTTGGGGGCGACCTCCCTATTATCAGTGCACTCGACCTTCGCGCGACCTCCCGTCGCACTAAGGCCGTCACCTGTTGCCCGACCGGCCGCATGCCGAGACAAAAAATCTCTCCCTTCGCCCCCGCCCTGGCATCGATCGACGGACCCCCGTCTCGCCGCCTACTAGAACTATGACGCGCGGACGGGGTCATTGCTATCCAAAAAAGGGATTCTCGCGGTCATTCAACCTTTCACTAGAACCAATCGATATGAATGCGACAATAGATGAACACGCAGTAGTATTCTCCTGGTGAATAACTAATACTATTAAGAGGACGCAATATTTAAATAAATAAAAGATCGTAGCACTTTCCCACAAGAATTTTTAATGCGTACAACGCGTTTCGGCTTACTGAGCCATCTTCTCGTACAAGACACTTCAAAACATTTGAAAATCCCTTTTATACCCTTGAGAAAGGAGGGGGGTTAGGGGAGGATTTGACATCTTTGAGGAGGGGGGTGGGAACGGGCGTACAGAGTAGAGACAATGGGAAAAGATACAACTACGGGATGTGGGGAACCCACGTTGGAAGGATGACTTTAGTCATAACTGTAAAATGGCGACACGTGGGGAAGAACCATTGAAAAACTAAACATTAAAAATTCTTGTAGGAAATTGCTACGATCTTTTATTTATCTAAATACGTCTAACTTCCACCAATTGAAGCCTGAATCTGTTGAACTTATTAGGACGCAATACTCCCTCCCGCTCTACGAGTTTGTTTAAAACTTATTACTCATTTTAAACTACGCTATCATATAATGGTTCCAGGAAAAAGATCAAGGATGCCGACTTACAAAAAATATTGGGGGGGAGCCCAAACCGGGGATCTTGCTCCGGGAAATTTTGTAAGTAGTGAGTTTTAAGTTTTTTAAAGCATTTTAGAAGACTCATATGATCAACATTAGAACCCCGATAATTCGAATCTCGATATCTGGACACTCCGGGGAAAATTGACGTGCCTTACACATTTTTTCCTCACACCCATAACGAATTTTTGAGGGGGCTCGGGCCCCCTCAGGCCCCATGGAGTCGGCGCCACTGAACAAGATCATTCGAAGCATTCATCTCCCGATACGATAGATTTTGAGAACTACTTACCACTGTCGTAAAAAAAAGTATTGAAAGTAAAAACTTCCCTGTGTTTTGTTTTCTCCTTTATCACGTATTACAAACACCTACAATATCAATATTGTTATTTGCGTAATAATGAGAAGGATTGTAATCCGATCAAAGACTGGTCTCCAAATTTGAAATCACACAAGAAAAATAAATCCGCTATTCGGTGCTAACGGAAAATCTGCTCAAGGCCAGGATAAATATATCCGCACAGCTTAAACACGTTATTTTTCCGATTATTTGGAGGAATCTATAATCACAGGAGAGTAGTTCGTGTCGAACGTCGACAGGGAATTCCGAAAATCTAGTGTCTACGTGCTCCAAAGCAGATAGTCCCAACTGACCAAAATAAGGCTTGTTTTTCACATTATCACCGATATTTCGGAAAGTGTTTGTGTTCGTAGTGTACTTTTTAAGATTTGCTGGCCACAGCAGTATTTCTATTCTTTACCGAGAAAAATGTCTGTAAGCATCTGTCACTAGGTTTTTCATGCCTAGTTCTTCGTGGTTTACTTTCCCATTTTACAAGATGAGTGTACTTATATTCTGGTCTTTTACAGAGGATTTCGACGTCTATTTTTCTTGTCTATCACTAAAATGTTTTAAAGCATATCTATCCAACGAAATTTTCCTTTTTATAATATTGTTAGTATTTTCTTACTGCATTCGTTCACGTTTTAAAAGCTCACATCATCATCATGCGTCATTCGGCAGGTAACTGAATCGGCAGATACGTCAATTACATCTCACAGTCACCCAAAAAAAGCCAATCATGAATTAATATTCATACCGATTTATTCTCATTTCTTCTTTTCCATCCAACGAATTTTTCACTCCGATTGCAAAACTTGCTTTTTTATCTCATCCGTAAATTCGATTTTTGTTAGGCCTATCAACGTAACGCACCAATTTATTTCATTTTCGAGAGGTGTCGGACAATTAGCTGTAGTCGCTGTAGTAAAAAAAAAACAAAAAAAACTCATAAAGAAGTATTTTGAAGGTGGGTCACTAGGGGTTGAAAAAAACTCCGAACAGACCCAGGAAAACTGTAACGTACCGAGTGAAGTAACTTTTGTATCATCACTCACACTAGGCTCCTGTTATGTCCGCCATTTACCTACAGAATTAAATTAATTCTCAAATTTCAATTTTCTTAGGTATTTGATTCATCTAAATAAAATAATTCAACCTGAAGCACATTCCTTTGAATCCTACATAAATGTTTTTTTTTTTTTTTAGAATTCATATATTAAATATTTCCTTTCGCATACTGTATAAATCGGCGCCAACTGTAGAAGTTTTTCAAGCCGTGATATCAGCCAGCGGTGAGAACAACCTTAAAAAATCGCATAGCTTTTGTTAATTTTGTTTAGAATTGACACCATTAACGTATGCTTTTTACTTCTACCGATATTATGCCCGAATACTTCCGCAAAAACTTGTTAAAATTATTTTACATTCAGCGTACAAGGGAAAAATCGATTATACAAATACACCCATTCTCTCACGGTGGTGGTTATGATGTAAAAAAGGTGTAACGGTATGAGTGCTTTTTATAACACCAGTACAGCGAATTACGGGCGGGTGTGAACTCGCACTTAATTGATTTTATGAGGATATTCACCACACTTTACGAGGCTGAATCACCTCTTCGCTATAAAAAATGTTCGAGCGCAAGAATTTTCAAGTCAATTTTTGTCAAGTATTCTGAGGGAAAATTAATCACTGTGTCATAAAAGCACGTTACGTTTCCTTACAGTTTTAAGTCATTTTGAAATTCGACGACGCGAAAGCTATTAGCACTGTAATCTTAGCCACTCGATTCATCAATCACGTACGCATTATGGAATGAGGTATACGGCATTCCGCGATCGTAATACACTTTCGAATATGAACATGTCTCTTTGCGTGAGTATAGAAATCGTACTTTTATTCGGACTCGCTATATAACTATTGCTCGCATTCTTCTTTCAAGAACTGTTATTCACGTAAAATTGCTGGATGTTCACTTTACATAAAGAATTACTTTCGTAGCATTAAGCAATAATACCACTGAAGCACAATTTTTTTCAATACTTAACAACCTATATAAAAAAATTAGCCTAATTTCTGGTAGGTTCTCACCGGTTCGTAGGCGATAACCAAAAGATGGTAATCTTGAGCTGACTGAGATATCCGGCAAGAAGAGAAGATGAATAAAAACAACCCGTAGGCGCCGGCATCAGAAGATTAATCCGTAATCGATCATTTAGCTTATCAGCGTGGAGCTTGTTCTTTTTTTTCCTCAATAAATTATGAGAAAATACAGTTTATTTATTAATCAATAGCAACACGAACCGCTGGAATAAATACCAAGGATAATTTTAAACGTCAAAATTTCTTCTAGGCATGATTCCTTTCGGTTCGCCACGTTCTCTACCCTACGTTTAATTGTATTGGTTAGTAAACTAGGGTAGTAGTTTTATAGGAATGATTATTTCACGCTCTCCACAACTTTCATCCATGGCTGACGAAGATGCTGATGACAATGAATACATAGTGCTAAATTAAAAATTACATATGATTGTCCACTCTACTCATGCTCGGACCCTGACACCCATAAAACAGATGACTCAATTCCCCAATACACCCTTGAATCAGAACAGTTACGCAACCGACCCTACTTCTATATTCAGGGCTGATAAGCAATCAGTTTTTCGTTTTCTTGATTACTCCTCGCATATATATCACTTAAAAACGAGTAATTCTCATTGTGGTTCCTGATCGTTTCACCGAGAATAAGTTTATTTGTTTTATTTTAGTACCCACTCCCCAAAATATATTTAAACATTCCCCCTCAAAAATGCAAATGATACACTCTGTACCATGAAGACTCACAGTAGTCATTCATGTGATATGATTCTATGAGCGGGCCGCCCGCAGGGGAATGTAAAGAAGAGGTTACACAATTGAGAAAATAATTAGAGGAAATCACAAATTTTGGGGTAAAATTGAAAAATAAATAAAATAAATACACAATAATTATACACGTTTCCAGCCTTTCACAATCACTTAAATGTGTATCCATTCCACAGCGTGACAAAAATCAGTGACAGATATAGACATGTTGTGACACATGAAAAATTTCCCCAAGATATTAAAACTTCTCCGTCACTAAACAATGTAAAGAGAAATCTCCAAGGTAACCTAAAATATCGGTATTTTTATTATTATTTTGACTAGTAAATCCTTAACCATTGTCGTATTACACACCTTGCGTTGTTACTATAATGCTCATTAACCTGCTTCATACAATTATAGATAAACAATTTGATACGACCAGCTACGACTATATACGAGCTATACGAAGTGCTGGACAAGGTGGATAAGGAGAGGCAGCATCTAAATGGAATACGAGTACGATGAGCGAGTACTGAGCAGGGAGGGGATGTTGAAAGCGGTTTTAGAGGGTAGAATATTGGGTAAAAGAAGAAGAGGAATGAATAGGATTTTTAGGTAGAATGAAAGGGAGTAGGCCTTAAAAGCAGTGTTAGAAGGCAGAATGTTGTGTAAACGAGGGAGAGGAAGGAAGAGAATAGGATTTTTAGATAGAATGAAATCAGGGATGCCGACTAACAATATTGGGGGGGCCCAAACCGAGGATCTTGCCCCGGGAAATTTTATAAGTTTTGAGTTTTAAGTTTTTTAAGCATTTTAGACGTCATAGTATCAACATTAGAACCTTAATAACTCGAATCTCGATATCTGGACACTCCGGGGAAAATCGGAAAGCCTGACACATATATTCCTCACACCCATAACGAATTTTGAGGGGTCTCGAGCCCCCTCAGGCCCCTTGGAGTCGGCGCACAGTGGTTCAAAATCGGAAAAAGCTGGTCGAAAGTCATTTTTTCAACTTTTTTGGAGGAATTTTTGAAGGTACTATTCGTATTCTACACTATATAATCCATGATACTGGCTAGTACTACGACTATTTTGTGGCTCATTGTAGTTTGTATAAATGGTCAAACATGAGTCATCCGGGATAAAAACGCCTGACGCGTAAAATCACTCATTTTTAGAGAAGTTCACCTTCATAAAAAAAAGGTTTTAGACAATTTATGAACTTAAAAAAAATACAGAGCATAAATTGGTACCTTCATGTACAACCACTGGTGATTTCTTTTATTTCCATAGTTTTATAGTTGGAAATAAAAATGTTTAAACTTTATGCTATTTTTACTTCAATTTTTAAATATAAATAGCAAAATCGTTTTGGGCACCTCTGAGCCCCCCGGAAATTTTGACGCGAATTAAAAGTATATAGTCTATAGATTCTATATCAAAAGAAAAATCTTGCTACTATTTGCTACTTTGGCCTCAAGATGGTTTTATGTTGAACGGTGCAAAGCGCTGCGGCGACAGCCGCCAGGCCGACCGGGCGGCGCGCCGCCCGGTGGCGGTATTGCTAGCACGAAAAGTTTTCCGAGGAAAGGTGCCAGGTTTCTTTCATGTTATAGTGCTACTTGGTTTGCAATACGGGATCTATTTATAACAGATTTTTAATTCCTTTAGTGCGTTTAGGGATTTATAGTAGCCCCAGCGTATGATATTTAGTGAGGCTCGACATTCATCAGAAATAATATTTAGAACAGCAATAGTGACGAATATAATCGAACTTATGGCCTGTGCAACATATGTTTCAAGAATTTATGGATTTTTAACTTTCACAATATGCAGAATACCCTTTCGTCGTCACCCGTTGGGAAAGCGGACTCTTCAAATGTATTTCATTGTACGCTAATTCACTGGAAGCCGCCGAAAATGATTATTATGGCAAAAAAAAAGGGTAGCGCCCGGCCGCAGTTTTATTGCTCTTCAACGAGGTTTACCTGATCTCATCTTTGTCCTTTACGTTTGCTAAAGTGGAAGCTTAAGTGTTTAAAGTGTGCTAGGAATATTTTTCTCTCTGACTACCCTCAATGTCGCCGCATACCATCTACCAATATGAATGGTCAACTAAGGAGGAATTCAGATACGGAAGGGACCCAAGGCCGAAAAAAATAAAACCACCAAAGGAACGTAGGCGTGAAAAAAACCCTAACCCTAAGAGTCAAACGTCGTAAATAAGATATCAGATCCTGGCAGGTCTTCGAGGTTCCGAAAACCAATGAGTGGCAATGCCTGGACGGTCCATGCCTTCTCTATCATTGCCGCGATGAAAGAGAAAGGAAACGATGAGCCAGAAAAGCAGATGATAATGATACACAGAGAAAAGTATTCAGCGTCACTCACACAGAACTCACAATCGCCAAGAAAGTACATAAATCGGGGCGTGAGTGGAAGAATATCTTTCATGAGCGTCCGTCAGACGCTGCTCAGACATCCTGGCATCAGCGCAGCTGGAAAAATATTCGCAAAATACGAGCATACAGCAAAGGCAATTAAGAAGCACAGAAAGAAAGCAGGCAGATATGTCTCGCCCGCGCACGCTCGACGCATGGACTCAGAGGACTCCGACGGTGCATCGCATTCGCTGAGAGAAGGACCACGGGCATTTAAAGTCACGCCTAAGCCGTTAACAACGCATTTGCTACAGTCAAAGATTCAAGAGTGAGGACAAAATTTGAGTGTGTGCGAGTTATTTTGAGATATCCTTCGTGGATTTTTCGCTTTGAGTAATATTGAGTTCAATCGGAAATTAGTCGAACTACGTGATCGATGGAAGGGATAAAAGGGACGAACATATATATCCTTATTTATGTGATATCCCATAGCCTTAGTCACAATATTGAGTAATATAATTGAACTGGAAAAAAATATTGAGAGAAAAAGTTAGAATGCCTAAATGTTTGCTTTCAATCCTTGTACTTACCTCACCAAACAACTTGAAGGTCACTGATGCGAATTTCATCCACACCTTGAGGGTATTGACCATATTGTATTATATTTTGAATTGTTAAGCAAATTCATTTAAAAAATGAAAGCATCGTAGATTATGCATAAAAAATTTAACTTAGGCTGAACAGATAAAAAGTATACACGTATACATTTTACCGTTGCTTTAAAAACGGTAACTTTAATTGTTTATATAATTTATAAATAATATTAAATTTAACAAATAACAGTCACAGATCTGAAAAAATACCTCGATTTTTTTGATGCGTATCAATCTACACCTTGAATGAAAAATTGAATTCATTATCTATTTTTAACATTTAATTGTTTAAATAATAGGCCATTTAAAAACAATAATATCAAAGATACAACAGAAACAACTTCAAATTCGTATTCAGCGGACAAAATTCTTATAAATGGCTTCTTCATAATACAACAGTGACTACGAATAAAAGCGGTAATAATTTCGACCACCTTTTTTCGATTTTGAACCACTGTGCGGCGCCACTGAATGAAAGGGAGTGGGCCTTACCATTGGAACCTATGGAATTGGACTTAATGGAAGAGGGAAGGCCATGATGGAAGGGGAGACTGCCAGAATACTTCCGAAAGACAAACTTAATTAAATCGGTAGAATAATTTCAAATTAAAGACAAAAAAATACAAACGAGTAAATCTTGCCAGTGTCCTAGATGAGAGCTTTATCTAAGGTCAAGTAGGTAATTCCGTCGGTATTACCGATCGCCAATGCGAATCTAACGCATATTGAGGTCACTGCGCAGTTTTCACAACACGAGGGGTGAAAGCGAAAGTGTGGATGTCCGCAACGGTGTCTAGAAGCACCTGGGGGAGTCCAATGCCCACGAAAACGTTCCGGCGCGGATATTTTCCCGTCCCCTGCTATGCAGACGAGCGCTCCTCAGAAGTTTCGGGTCAATAACCGCCAGATGGCAGGGCGTACTTTAGAGAGGAAAGTGACACGTGCATCGCTTTGTTGGTGTTATTAATTTTTTTTTTCTTCCTCCCGATGCAACGGCCTGCGATGACGCCCATCGGTTGCGTAAGCCATAAGCACCCCGACATTTCCAAACCTCAAGCTTCTGGCGAGGGGATTTCGTCGGCTCATCTAATTGATGCGTTCGCACCATTCGCACCGCCACGGTCACAGTGGCTGATACATATGGGGGACTCGGGGGGCGCGCGCTCCCCCTTGCGGGGCCGCTCGCATTGCCTAACATTGCAGAACCACGATAGTAACTTTTTTATACTAAGATGCAGTGGCGCCAACTCCATGGGGCCCGAGCCCCCTCAAAAGTTCGTTATGGGTTTGAGTGTGAGGCTTGTCGATTTTCCCCGGAGTGTCCAGATATCGAGATTCGTGTTATCAGGGTTCTAATGTTGATCATATGACCCTTCAAAAATGCTTAAAAAACTTAAAACTCACAACTTATAAAATTTCCCGGGGCAAGATCCCCGGTTTGGGCCCCCCAATATTTTTTGTAAGTCGGCATCCCTGCTAAGATGGCACTGTCTTGTATATGCGTATTATCAGTTCAAATAAAACTTTGTTAAACTTTGCATGTGACTTAATTAATTGTACTTACGAAAAAAGAAGAGGTAGCTCAAGATATCACTTCTCACGAGTTTTTTCTGTATCCGCTACCGAACGGTCAATAACGCCATCAGTATCCAAAAACGATTAAATTTTTAAACGGAAAATGATCGCGTGAAAGGGTCATTTATTCCGCCATCAACTGAGCGATCGCGGTATCTGTGGATTGCTACGAGTGTATCGCCTTCATGCTCTCAAAATGAAACAGCTCATAAAATATTTAAGTAGGTAAATCAACGCAAAGACGATCGTTCTTTCATCATTTTGGCGGCAAATCCATTTTTAAATTTGAGTAGACGCTGTGGTTCGTGTTTACGATTATTTGTCATTCGAATCTGTTTATGAAGCAGTGGAGTAACTATGGTTGTATGAGGGGGATAGATCCCCCCCCCCCCCAAAGGCCTCAGAGAAAAAAAAATTACAAAACTATTTCCTAGTTTTGATATATAATAACTGCATCTACTTAAAGCCAAATTTTAAGTACCAAAATGATGTAAAATGCATATCCAGGAATTTCATTTTTCAAAAATTTCCTCGAACCCCGATTGCTTGGGGGTAGTCGCCCCCTAGACCCCTCATCCCCCCCAAAGCACATTCCTAGGTACGCCACTGTTGTGAAGCATGCATAAATACGCATACTAAAAGTAATTGTGGACATTATTTCAAAGAATACGAACTAGTTCGGAGTTGGTTCACACCGCAGTGGGTAGAATTTCACATTCAGAAATTTTTGGGCGCGGGCACGGTTATACGACAATCAATACGGAACTGATTTTCTGGGAATCGAATTCCACGATTTTCAAGTGACCTTAAGCTAAAAAGCTTTCCACTTCATAAGTATCTCCTCTGAAGCCGTTAGAATCGATGCGCTAAATAGAATCGATAGTAATTAAAGCTTACCCTCGATTCCTTTACAGGCCAGGACCAACGCCGGTTTCTGAACGCAGTTATTTTTTATTTCGAGAATATGACGGACACATTAATGCGATGGTAATCAGTCGGCCCTTATGTCTTTTGGTAAAATCTTTACCCATACTAATTTTTTAGTATGGGTAAAGATTTTACGATGAAAACTTTAATCAGATGTTATAAGCTAAGCCACAAAACACTATCAGCCATAAGTAATAACACATTGAGCATTTAAATAGTGCCCCAATAGCGCAGTGAACCTCAGCAATATATCGAAACTTTTATGTGACCTAATAGTTACACAACCTCGTAAAATGTGATGAGTCTAGTCATTAAATCAATTTCACTCACGTTAACATGCCCACATAAATATGTATACGAGTTTCAAAAAAAGAAAAACTTTAAAAATGGCCACTACATTTATCAAACAATTCAGAAAATCATTAGAAATGTGTGAAAAGAATCAGGAACCTAAAAAACTAGTTTTTTATTTAGGCCTCACTTATCGGAAAATATTGGCAGTCATACCAAGGAATATCTTTTTACTTCACCAACGATTAAGGTATGAATAAACTCAGCAAAAAATATTCAAGGAATTCTTTAAACGGAACGATTTTCGTGTAACAATACAAAGGACAAATTTTGATGATAAGGAACTCTAAAAAGCATGCCATTTACGATAAAAAATAATCTTGAAATAAGATTGAATGCGGAAGTATTCGAAGCATTACAGGAGCCAAGAATAAAACCTTATTTTTATTCCAAATCACACCATACCGCCCCATCTGGATCGCGCATAATTTTTCATCCTTTTCCAGGCCAAGGTAAAGAAGACAGCAGAACTGCGAAGAGATAAAACGCGAAGGCTACTGAGTTACTTTTCTATCCTCATTTGCGTTTCAGAAAAGCCTTCAACTTTCGCAGACAGGGAGAACGTTTATTAGATTCCGAATAATATATACACTCCTTGTTAGTGAGAGTCGAGGCGAACAAGTTCTTAGAAACAATAGTTTTTCCAAGCAGTTCTAAACTTTGCCTCCTCGAACTTCCGAGTTGGCACTGTGACAGGAATGGTCTATTGCGACCGCACTGTAAACATTTTATGGGTCAATGAAGGAGGGGAAAGGGGATCTACAGGAAAAATACTTGACTCAAGCGGCTCAATTTGTAACTATGCCCAAGATCATGTACGTTTTCATTTTGCAATACAACTCGCAAATTTTATGACGCAAATGTAGTCCTGTCTACCACTCAACAAGATAATCTTCGAATGAACCTACATCTGGAGTATGCTCCTATACGGAAGTGAGGCATGGACAATGACCGCAGCGGAGAAAGCAAGGATAGAGGCCTTTGAAATGTGGTGCTACAGAAGAATGATGAAAATCAAATGGATCGACTGAGTTAGTAACGAGGAAGTCCTAAGAAGGGTAGGAGAGAAGAGCAGCCTCATGAAAACCTTAATAAGAAGACGGAACAACCTTATAGGCCACATCTTGAGACATGATGGCCCGATGAAGACAATCGTCGAAGGACAAGTGGAAGGCAAGAATGGAAAAGGAAGACCCCGAACAAAATATATGGAACAAGTAAAGAGAGATGTGAAAGAGAAGAAATACGTAGGTGTGAAAAGATTAGCTGATAGGAGAACTGAGTGGAGAGCTGCGTCAAACCAATCCTAGGATTGTTGACCAGTGATGATGATATTACGCCGCTCGAAAATTTTGCTAGGCAGTGGCGCAGCGAGGGGGGGTTTTGGAGGATAAAACCCCTACAATTTTTAAGTTTAATCCATTTTACTTATTTGTATCAGTACTACTTATAGAATAGTGTTAGGATTGATCAAATATCCCTCAGAAGGCCGTAAAACTCGCCATTTTGAACATTTATTCTTAAAATTTTTCTAAAAAGCCCCCGCAACTCCAGCTTACCCTCGAGGGTAGGCAATACCCCACACCCCTATGTATTAGCTGTGCCTAAAACCCCCTCCAGCCTAAATTCTTAGCTGCGCCCCTGTTGCTAGGTGGCGTTATTTGTCCTAGCATTCACCAATAAAGTTGTTGTAATGAGGCTTACCAATAGATTTAATACCTGTAAATTCTGTTGTGAAAAATCATATAGAACAAAGTTTAATAATTACGAAGCACGTATTAATTAAACATGCCAACATATGCTCGTCAGAAACATAAAAGCGGTAATACATACATATAAGAACAAGCGAAGGAGAAATTGATACAACTTAACCATGAGATAATTATTGTCTTCACGTTGATCAAAGCAAAAACGGTGGAAATGTTCATCCATACATTGTAAAACATTAATTGATTCATTCCACCCGACGATTTTCACTCAAGTGGGTGACTTACATTTTTACGTTTTGAATCCTGAATATAGAATAGAGCATATCTGTCGACTAGAATAAATTACGTCTTGATTGGTTATTCTATCTATACCGGATACATCTAGCCTTTCTCTATAGTTTTGCTCCAAAAGGAGAAGTCAATTCACTCCGCTGCTGACGTTTAGAAAAATTAATTGATTCATCTTCTGGGGTAATTACTTAAAAACAAAATTACAATTAGCAATATTGAAGGGTATCGAATTTTTTCTCTTTTCTGAAACAAAAAATTAATCAAATAACAGCAGAATTTGGAATTTTATATTTAACGAGTAAGAAATTTAAAATAACTAAATTGCTAGTTAGATTTTCACCATTTGTTTTGAAGTAGGCAATATTGGGGAAAAAACATCAGAGAATAAATTGACTTCACATTTTGGACCAATACTCAAGAGATAGACATCTATCTTTGTATCCATCTATGAATGTTTATATGGGCATCTTGGCCACCATAAATATAATACATACATATGGTGGCCCAGTGGCGTAACTAGGAATATGCTTTGGGGGGAATGAGATGGCCTGGGGTGGAGACTTCCCCCTCCCCCTTGGGGAGTTGGGGAAAATAAAAAAAAAATGACATGCCAGGAAATACATTTTACATCATCATTCAATATTAAATTTAAGCAGATTGAGTTATTATACGTCAAAGCTAGACAATGGTTTTGAATATTTTTTTTATTTCTATGAGGCTTTGGAGGGCATCTATCATTCCCCACATAGTTACACCACTGTAGTGGCCATAAATAATATTATCTATATATATCAAGGTGATTAAAACTAGGTTAATTAAAAGAGGGCGTCGAGAATGTTACTAAATGTCCCCAGCTGCCGTCTAAGTTGAAAGAAACTAACAGGTGAAGAGTCAAGTTGTCCCCGATGGATGAATCTATTTGGGCTCCGGACGTAAGCCTCGCTGTTGACCTGGTGAATGTAGGAAGATAAACATGTCTCTGGTCGCGTGACCACATGAGTTTCGGGGAAACATAAAATTCGCGAGAGCTCGTATAAACAAGGGGAAAATCATTCGGAAAGGAGGGCAGGCGGAGAGCAGAGCGGTCGTGAGGAATATGGATAGGATGATGAGATGAAGTAATTTTTTTTAAGACCAAGACAACGATGTAATAAAAGGATTACAGTTCAAGTATTTGATCAGAATGATCAACCAAGTTAGCGTCGCTTTAGTGGAACGTAATAATTACTCAATTACTTACTCCACAATTGTCGTACAAAGTAATTGAGATTTGCAAATTATGTTATTTGTGAAACGAATTTCATTTAACCTGCAAATTTCGACGAGTGTAGTACATTAATACAATTACGAGGCATGGAAAAAAAACATTCACTTCAACCACGTCGTAGTGGCGGAAGAAAATTGAGATGTGTGACCATTCTACTTCCCTGTTTAGCTATTGTTTTTGTTTCCAGTTGGTACTTTTGAGCGAAAAAATTCTTTCATTTGAAGGATTATTTACTCATGGACTGTTTGTCATGTTTTTTTTCCTTTTCATCGATATTGGCAAAACAAGATGAATAATAAATAAATTAAAATTTAAAAACAAAATTTCGAAATGAAAGGGACTTGTTTCCTACGACAACTTTCAGCGCCAAAAGTTCTTTAAGAAACTAACCCCCATCTATAAAAGAAATCTAAAAGTATTTTTTCCATATGGCATTCAGTTAATTAATTAGGGGAAAATGGAGCAAAATTTCATGTTTGATTACTGAATATTGTAATTTTATCAAAAGAAAGCACGTGTACACAATTTTAAGGGGATCCGACAAAGGGAAGTGAGCTAAAAATCAATTACAAGATTCCATCAACGAAACAGACTAAGTTATAAAAAAATAACATTTTTGTTCTTTGTCGCCATTTTTCGCAATTCTGCATCTAGACATTTCGTAAACAAACCTCAGATTCGAATTCATAACCCAAAAAAACATGGATAAGAAAGGAATCAAAACTACCCCCACAAACTTTCCAGTATAGGCCCTATTTGACGACATCTTCACCTCACTATAGTGGAGGTGGCTCCACCTGGGTACACTTATATTTTTACACGCGCCCCCAAACGGTTCGCTTGAATGCAGGTCACTTCGGGCGCGCCAAAAATCCGTAACGAACGATCGAGCATCTCGCAGAGGGCGCGAAGAAGCCAAATGAAACGCCACCTTGATCTCTTTTGGTCGGCATTAACCGCGTTCGCGGCAGCAGTGGGCGAAAAACGAACTCCGAGCACTTCTAGAGGTTCGCTGAAAAGATAAGTGTACACACACATAAGTTGGGGGAGCCTTGGGCTGAGTTCCAAATCGACTCCGAGGCGCAATAACTATTTTTTCACCATCAAATACGGGGGGAATGACGTCAAGATCAGATCTCCCACGAAGTAACTCATGCCGACCATTTCGCGTTTGCTCCAAGGTTTTTTAGTTATCGCATCTCGTGAAGTCTAGAGGCAGTGGCGGATACAGAAAAAACTCAAGAGGGGGCGGAACAGAAAAGGTGTATTGAGCTGCCTTTACTTTTATCGTAATAAAAAAAATATCAGGTCACATGCAAAGATAAAGAAAGTTTAATTTTAAATGATTACACACACGTACAAGCAAATGCCATCTAATGATATAAAAAAGTTACTATTGTGGTTCAGCATTTTAGGCAATGCGGGCGGCCCCAGAAGAGAGGGGCCCACGCCCGCATATGAATCCGCCACTGTCTGGAGGGCATATCTCATTAAATCTATATAATATCCAGCAATGCGACAAAATAGGCGTGTAACGGGACACCAGCCGTTTACAAATAAAAAGGAGATGCTCAAGCGAAATAATGACAAGCATTTATTATAGCCCTTTATCGTGCGGGGAACTACTATTTTCCATACCTATCCGTTCGGCAAAATATCCCTCTTAATGCAACGTTTCCGTCGGACAGGAAATATAGTGGGGTTCTGACATCATAATCACCTTGCGCTAAGAAAGGTATCTACTCTCAATTGCTCAAGCAATCTAGGCCTAGCGCGCAGCCTCCGAATCTCTAGCGGCTCCCAAGCAAATTCGTTTAAAGTCGGTGTAACTGGTGTAACTCTTTCTGTACGCCCGTATATCTATGCCGTTCGGGCAATTATCCAATGCTACATGAATACGAATACATCCACTACCTGATGTATTGATGACTAACAATTTTTAAAGGGCATTCTACCCTATCTTTAGAAAACAAGTATTAAAAAATTGTTATTTAACGAGCAAATTTAGAATTTATGCAGTAGCACGAACGGTCATTTAAATGGGCCCAGCTACAATACGTGGGCCTACTTGGAAATGGAAGCAATTACAGTAAGTACCAATTTTGAGTGTTAATTCACCGCCTTTAGACATTATAAATCGCAAAATAATTGCGCCATAGGGAAGTTAACGACTCGCGGAGTTTCATTAAGATTATTTGACACAGTTTACCCACTATAAGCACAGCACCACTTCTATATCTATTTGTTGATAAAAATGAAAACGAATGGATTAAGTATTTATGCATAAGGTCTAGCAATATTTTTTATAAGAACCTACATTTTTCTACAATTATTTTGTCTTTAAGGAAAAGTAAATTTCACATAAAAAACCCTCCTGAATAGCAATAAACTATATTTTATTCCCTAGTTAGTGCCGGAGATGATTTTACTGATGATATATTATGCTTCAATAATGCTCTTTTAATTCCATAACAATCATTTGCAATCCATTAGAATAGTTTTCGTATCCGCGAAATATCATTCGCTTGCAGAAAATGATAAAAAAATTAATCAGAAATGGTGAGCAAGTGATTAATTCGTAGGGGAAAAAAAACTGGTCCAGTGGGAGTGACGCGTCGTCTTACACATTCTGGGGCAGTCAAATATACACTCATATATATGTACAAAGTGTTTGGATCGAGTCCCATGAATGCAACTGCCTCGTGCGCTACAGTACATGCACGTATGTATGTAATTTCCTGGCGGGGATAACTGCTTCTCCCTCTACGATGACGGCGCGAAATATCGAGAGAGTTGTGGGCGGGGCGGCGGTGTCGCTTGCGCAACGACCAATCAGGCGCGAGCATTCCTGGGGGCCCGGCACGACTTTGCTGGGGGAGTGGGTGGGCTCGTCTTGTTGGGCAGTAAGAACGAGAGGTGGGAATATCGGCTCACTTCAGTGATCCGGTTCATAAGATTTGATCATTATAATGATTAGGTTTTCCAGTTTTGGTTCATAATGAGTGGCTAATAAGAGCTAAAGTTGCCAATTTTGGGTCACTTTGATGATCCGCTTCATAACATTTGATTTATTGCAA
The DNA here is from genome assembly GCF_921293095.1 of Ischnura elegans. Classification (NCBI taxonomy): domain Eukaryota; kingdom Metazoa; phylum Arthropoda; class Insecta; order Odonata; family Coenagrionidae; genus Ischnura; species Ischnura elegans. Next base: position 29,253,731 of record NC_060257.1, on the reverse strand, counting down.
TGAATCAGTTCTCTAGTATTAGTTCACAATAATAATAATAATTCGGCTTTTCAAATCGTTCTTCACAAGCGTAAGTTCACATGCGTTCTACACCAGGGCCAGATTTTCGTATAGGCTAACCAAGGTTCAGCGTAGGACCTCGTGGAATTATAGGGGATATCTGATAGAAGTATTTCAAAACCATGTTCGATTTTTAATTTAATTAATTTGATTTCAATTCCATTCTTTTTCTTAAGTGTATCTTTATTGCAGTATATCACTTATGCAACAAAAGTCCACCTGGAAGACATTATTTGTTATGTAACGATATGATCAGTAAGACGATAATATTTCTGAAGATGATCCCTCCAATAAATATCCTTTGGGGTCACCTAATGGTCCAAAATTGGTTTCGTATGTACAGTGGGGTAGCCAGGAATTTCGTTCGTGGAGGGGGTACAAAACCAGGGGGGGGGGGGGGAATTTTTTAAAAACAGGGTAATAAGTAGAAGGTTTTAAACTAATTTTAACACTTTTCATAATCGAAAAAACTTCATTTATCAAAGAAATCTGTTGTATATTCATTTGGTAATCATCTTTGCCGGCCTCAGTGGCGGTGGGGTAACGTCCTCGCCTGCCAAACCGTAGGCCGTGGGTTCGAATCCCACCGAGGTAGGTGATCCCTATCCAGGGCATGGATGTTTGTGTTGTACTACGTTAATGTTGGAAATCCTCTTTGTAAAAGGCCGTTATGTGCTGTTTTCGGGGATGTTGGTAATAGATAAAATAATAAATGTTTTTTTCAATATTTTATTTTCTTTCATGAAGAAAAAGAATTGTGTTCTCCTATTCCGGGGGGCGGGGGTCCGGACCCCCCAGGCAACCCCCACCCCAGGTTACGCCACTGCGTATGTATGATATTTATGAGTTCAATTTTTTAAGGAGTAATGATATTATTAACTATGAATTAATTCCTTCGGTTCTTGACCATGAACGATTCGTTCACTTATAACGGTTCGCTTATTAACGACATGGCTCTAAGGAAAACTTCCTCGTCCTTCGTCGCGATTGGAAAGCTTTTGGCGACTTCCTCCCTATCTCTCTACCGAGGTTTATTCGCGGCTGGTAGTCGAAGGACGTAGGAGAGGAAAAGAGGAGGAGGAGTTGGAGGGATTAAAAAAAACACCAACGCTTCCAGCACTCTTCTGTCGGACGTGACCTACGTCAACGTGAGGTCACGCGTGGCGGCCGACGGAGAGCGTGGAAGCGCGCACCTTGACGACGCGTGGCAGCATCGAGGTAAATAAACGACTCGTACCTTCCAGTCATTACTGAGCTCAAAGAGGGAACGCACTCAGAGGAAATATCTAGACGAGATTGCGCACAATGGCTGCGTGAAAATGGAATAAATTGAATATAAAATACTTAAAAATAGATGTTACTAAAATCCTGAGACTTATCCTCTTACACGAGAACTCAATTTAATGAAAAAAATTAAAAGCCGAGGCCAGCATTGAAACCCCACCCTACGCATTACTATTGAAAATGGAATAAATTGAATATAAAATACTTAAAAATAGATGTTACTAAAATCCTGAGACTTATCCTCTTACACGAGAACTCAATTTAATGAAAAAAATTAATATTAAAAATAAACAAAATAAAAAATACTATAATAGTAATGAGTCTATCAGACTCACCACATGATCTCAAATTTGCCCATTTCAATCTTGGTCCAGTGCGCAAGATCTAATGAGCGCACTTACTTATATTAACTCTGAGTAATGAACGAATCTGGGCAAACTGGGCGACCTAAAAAAAAACTTATCCAACGCTATTAAACAGGTTTTGCTATTAAAGGAAGAGACATGTAGGATGAAAAGAAAAATTATACTATACAAAACGTAGGTAATTCCTCATGTTTTTATTTAACACTTTTTCAAGATAATTGAGATAATTTACGATAATATTTCATGTAATTTACTTGGTACACGTCATGTATTGAATTCATTTCATAAAAAAGATAACAGTAAACCGGAAACGTGCGCATCATTTTTCATTTTTCACAAAATTTACTATCAAAAAGAAAATTATACCACATTTCAGACAAAATTACATTAACATGCTAGCGTAAGTAAACATTTTATTGCATGCCAACACAAAAAAAAACCTTGCGATCTTGCGCACCGGACCAAGATTGAAATGGGCAAATCTGAGATCATGTGATGAGTCTGATGGACTCACTACTATGATAGCTTTTTTATTTTGTTAATTATTATTATTATTTTTTTCATTAAATTGAGTTCTCGTGTAAGAGGATAAGACTTATGGTTTCAATAACATCTATTTTTAAGTATCTCCATAATTTCGCGAGTCAGAATATTCAAATGTAGCTTGCAGAAATATATCGAGCAAGCCTATCTTCTGGCCTTCAGTCGATGAAATATAATTAGAAGAGCAGATTTTTGGCACTTCCTTGAAAATGTATTTCGAATCTCGGACCAACCTTGTAAAGGAAACTCCACCTTGATGCGCAATTAAAGGCATTGCCGTGAACCATTCAAAATATTGCCTTGTCACAATCCTATACCAAGTAACATTCAAAACAACTGGGATTACCATGATTTATTTCCACCGGAGTACATTTTAAAACTTGAAATTTTCAATGGGGTAAACTAGCATTGATTAGCTTAAAGTAGAAAAAGTAAAGCAAGTATAGCTATAATACACAAAAACGGCGGGCAAAAAACTAATAGAATGTGCGTCACTGCACAAGAATCAGGATTAAAAAATATGACAGCTATCCGCAATTTTACTTCTGGCAATCAATATCATTCCCAGCGATCGAATTATAATTACTAGGAGTGACAACCTAACATTTACCTGTACTTCGTTAAGAAAATTAGCGGTATACTACATTTAATAAATCATAAACCTAGTTCTTAAGTAAACTGATTCCACAACGTGGTACCAAAGATACGTCTTTATATTGCTAAAAAGACCAAGAGAATATTTTCCGTTTTCCAAGACGGAATTTAGAAACATCTAAAAGCAGCTGATGGCTAACGGCCATGGCAATGATTTTTGGGAGACAGGAGTGCCTACGTGCTTCGTGGCAGGTAGCCCTAGTATCCCAAAAGTAAACCTAATTCATATACTAACAGAAAAAACAGTAAATAGAGGCAAAAAAATAGGCCTTTTTAATGGACATCACATCCTAGAGTTCTAGAGAGTACACAATTGAAATGTATCCTACACATACCGCAACCCTCAAATCTTCCCAGACCGACCATAACCTGCGGTTTATGTGGGCGAAATACTTAAGGTGCACTATAAATTCGTTAAATGGGGAAATTCGAGTTTCAAGAGGATCAGGTAATCATTTAATTCTTAAAATTACTAACAGCATATACCTTTCCGTGATTATTATTCTCTTTTGGAAAGGTATTCGTCAAATACTCCCTAAATTTGCTACTATTTGAGTATCCAAAGTGAAAAAAAAAATTTCTCGCACGAAAAAGACGACCGCTTAATTGATTATTTTACTCGTGAGATCACAGCGAAACTTTCATGAGACCGACAAAAGGTATTAAAAAAATAAGCTCTCACTTCGATGACAAACTCACATCAACACAGTCTCCCCGAAAAAAATAAACACAACTTCAAGCAAAACAACGAAGCTGTGCCAACTTTTATGAATCAAAACGAACGGTTAATGAACTCCCACGTGAGGAGTATAAAATTCCACAACGTAGCATGAAATTAACTGACGTAACCTCCATTCGTATTTGGCCTGAGAGTAATTCATCATGCGAACACGCTGGGTAAACACCGAGAGACAATAATGCAATCAAAATATGCTGTCACTGACCTTCAGTGAAGGTTAAGATACCGTGGACGGCCTGTACATACTTTAGCTATAGAAACGCCAAAGCGGCCATTTTGAATGTTTCAAATGGTCATACTTTACCCCTGAAAGGTAAAATAGTTTTTGTGAGCTTTAAGGAATTTTTGTCATACGATCACCAGCCAAATATAAGCTTTTTTTTGGCCGTTTAATTAACCAAATATTCTCTGATATACCTAAAATTGACAAGTGCTATCATTTAGACCAGGACCATTAATTATGTACCTATAATGAAAAGTGTGACTCGTGGCATGAGCAAAAATGCACGGCGATGAATATAAAATTCATACGAACATAAAATTCTCTAAGATAGCTAGATGCCAGCTAAATGAAATACATATATATTCTGTTCAATGTTACCTCAGTTCTTTAGCTAAAAATATATCTATAATCGTACATCGCACGATTCGTGATACCTTCGGGCGTCCCAGATTATGTGGCTAATGCCAGTTATGAAAATATTCATAAAAATTATTTGAAATTGTAATATATTCAGGTTGGATACAAAATGCTCTTGGTTGAAATTATTAAGCAAAAAATTCTTGAATTTATAATTTTTAAGCAAAAACAAGGGAGGCATGTTGCCGGATAAAATTACCCTTGTCAGAGCTTTTAGGAATGGTAAAACGTTCGCGCTTCTAATGCTAAGGAGACGTGGTGGATGCATGCACCGACCGGTAATTACATTAAAAAGGGTAGCAGAACTAGAGGTATGTAAATTATCAGTAGTACAATAGATAGCTATGGGACCTCATGAAGTCGCATACACTTAAATTGTGAAAGATTGGAATTTTAGCAATGAGAAATTACACTAAAATAGTTCTATTCCCTAAAATTTCGTGAAAATTGATTCAGAATATTTATTTCACAGCGTCAACATGAGGTTTCTTCGCAACCATTCAACTCAAGTATGGACGGTGATTATATTGAAATGAATTTTGCCCCAATTCTTACGACCTATTGGATTCATGAACTTTATTTGCAGGTACAGAAGGGGAACAGTTTGGTTTATTCCATCCAGAGTTGCAACCAACGAGACAATAAGAAAATATAAATATTGTAACTGGTAGGAAAAAATTTAAAAATACTTCTTTGAAATGTGAAAGTTCTTACGATATTGTTTCAAGTTTTGAAAGGGCATTAATACAATGGTGGACACCGATACATACTATTTTACTTATAATATTAAATGACGTCTACAATCGAATACCTCAACAACAAGAGAAAGAGATATTGAAGCTAAGGTTCATAATGGATAATCCTTGTAAAAATATAAAATTATATCAATATCAAATGGTATATCTAAGAGAGCCCCCTCAGTGTAGGTAATAATGATAAATACTCATTTAACAGTTTCTTTCATTACCTACGTGATTCATCTCTTATCAGCTAATCAAAACTATTAAAATGTCATGTATTCTTGATTGTACGATATAAAGAAGTAAAATTCCATTGAGTGATACAATATCACTATCAAGGTTAAAAGCAGTTTGAAAGTCGTGAACGAGACTGATACAATTTTATTGCACGTGTAAGTAGCTGCATGCAGTAGTGGCCGTAGAGAAGAAAAAATCTCATCTTCAGCGTTAACTCTTATCGCAAGCGAAGCAAGGCACATTCCACACAAGATGCACCAGTAGACCACGATGACGAGCACTAAATTTTGAAAGTATTAATTGGACACAAGGTTCCTGAGGTAGCCTAGTTCGCAAAACGAAATTAGAAGACGTATAGCCAATACCAAGGACAATTGCTTCACAAGTTAAATAAGGATTTTTCCATCTCATCACGACAATGCGATGTTAAGAACCTTGGTAACGCCATGCGGCAGACGTGGAAACCTAAAATGACCATAATTCACGTTGCTATGAGAAATTCATTGCAGCTAATTCTATACAAGCATAATAATGATCGACCTTCAGTGAAACGCGGGCAAAACACCAGCGAGTTACATAATTAAAAAGTGATTTTTAGGTGATTTTCTTCTACCTAACCCTAAAAGAAACAGAATATTGTTACATTTGTGCTGTTAGCTCTTTGTACCTAGGTATCTATGAACAGTACAATAATCTTCGCAGTTCCATACATAAAAAAGCACGAATTTCTGTTCTCGCTGTCATCTAGAAGCTTAGCCTATCATACTTTTACAATTCACAAAACATATTGTATTCATTTAATTTATCTTCGGCGCTTTAAATGCATAACAGAGAAACGTGGTAGATAGAGCTCTTTGATCATAACGTTCCCAGTTCAAGCCCCGGGAGAAGCCCTTGATAACCCCCACACAAAAATCCTCGAGGTGAAGAAGCTCCAGGGAAACGATATGGCCCATCACAACCTAAATGTGAAAATCAAACGCCGGGGCATACTATTAGTCCGGGGGGAGCTCTACCCTTCACCCCCATAACGAACCTACTCGTAGAATATCTGAGCCAAGCGCATAATGAAAACGGGAATAGCAACAAGTCGATTATCGTAATTAATTTAACAGCGTTACATCATCTAAAAGAGGAAATATCAATAAAATTTCACAGTTCTACCCCAGCAAGTACGCTCTTGTAAATCCATGGAACTTCTCTCTCACGCTATCACATTCAAGCGACTCGCTGGTGTGTTTTTTCCCGCGTATTACTGAAGGGCGCTCGTTATTATGCTTGTTTAGAATTAACTACGACGATTGTGTCATAGCAACGTGAATTATGGTCAATAGAAGTCCCCACTTCTATATTACGGCGCGGCGTTGCTAAGGTTTTACGCATGACATTGTCGTAATGAGGTGGAACAATCCATAATCGACTTGACTTGATAATCTACACCATGACATATATAATCCATCTTAATTAGGTTAATAACAGACGAGGTGATGAATTTTGTCATAATTTGCTGGAGAAACTCAATAAGGTATCTAATGAAATGAAAGATTTTTTCGTATAGTACGATGAACTCGATGCAAATAGAAATAAAGGACATAGAATAACATTTCACGAACATTTGACTACTACGATCTGAGCGCTATACCTCTTATATTATAACTATTGAAACAAAAGCTATAGAATAACACAACCTTCAATAACCACTTAATTTGAAGTCGGTAACAGAAGCAGTAGGTAAATCACTCGAAAAAACGCCCATTGCACTCAAAGAGAAGGGGATGAAGGTTTTTGTCCTTTCCTTATATTTTTTGTGTTTTTTATGCACGAAATTTTACGATCAAGAATTGAGAGAAGAGAAAGCCTGCAGGTGTGATTGTTTGCAACTACGTCTCATTCGCCATCTAGAGCGCTTAGCGGTAACTTTCCCTAGCTCCAACGAGATTTTCGCTTTTTCAGTGTATTCGTATTTTACGACAGGAATTGTACTTCTTTGATATTTCAATACGTGATCAGCATGAATCCATTGAACTTTTCCCAGTGATATTTCTGTTCTGCTTACTTTCAAACAAAAAATAATTCGACTTTTTTTGCAACAAAAATAATTCGACCAATAAAAAGTGAAAATTTACAAAGGTTTTTTATCTTCATTCAGCAAGAATTTTCACCAAGTGAAAGCCGAATCTATCGATTTCGACTGCTTTTACTTACAATTAGCAGAGAAAAATATCCCAGATTAATGTGACTACATATTAATAAAACCCATTCCTCTTCCTGTTTTGATGAAACAAGGGCGTGCTCAGGATCAAAACTAGGGGGGGGGGGGCAAGCCATGGTTGTTCAAGTTGTAAGTAAGATTTAAGCATGGAAAAGGTGAATGAAATCAACATTTTAAGGAAACTGTAACAGCTCTTTATTATTATTTTTTATTATTTGCGTCAAAAAATAGTACTTTTCCTTAAAGACGTTTGCGATTTTTGCTTCTATTGGGGAGGGGGGGAGGTATCTGTCCCTTCCTGTCCCTCGCTGGGTACGCCGATGTGACGAAAAGATTCTTATCCCCCATTCATGTTAACTATTTTTTTCAGCATTTGTCCTATAATATTCCCACCAGGTTATTATGGAACTAATATGCACTGTTTCAAACATCTTTAAAATTTTCCGCCGGAATATTTATAATTAATTAAATAATCTGCTGAATTAGAGGGAAATATTTCAAAACTGCTTTGTTTTTCCACAAGGCATTTGTTATTTCGGCATTTTAAATACTAAAATATCATTATACTGTTATTCTACATTTTACAGTCATTAAAAGACGAAAATATACTGCTTTAAGGCATCCCTATTAATGACTTGCAGCGGTCATATTTACAAAATACGGATTAGAATTTATGTAGACAAATTGTTTACGATGACGAGACTAGTACAATGCTGACCTTCAAGGTTGTATTCTACATAAGTAAACCATAAATGCTCCGCAAACAGAATACATAAGTAACCAGTATAACGCCTTTACCCGCTGTCCTTGAATCTCAATTTTTATTTTTATTTCTTCCGAGCATTTCATCCACAACGCACTAGTTATGTCACGTAACGTCAATCTTTTCACTTTTTATTGGGCGTATGACGTGATTTTCAGTATTCCATCAGATAATCAGTTTTCCATGAAATAGTTACCGATCGCCATCAATTCAATTACAGTACAGGGTATATGCATTTTTTCAACGATCAAAGACGATAAGGCGGGATAAAATCACCAACAAAGACTAACCTATTTTGGGAAACACGATGCAGAGTCAAGGCGACTCAGAGAGATTTAAAATATACTTAGCATGTACCTATCAATAAAACGACATTTAGTGGATTGAATGCCAAGGTTAAAGCCAATATGGATAAAATACTGCTGTAACTGTATGTATAAACGCTGCATGTAAGCGCTTGAAAAATGCCAGAATCCGGTGGAGGGTCAATTTTGGAACGCAGACATCATTAGTTCACCCATCTCAAGTCCAAAGATGCTTCCTTAAAGGCAAAACCAATCGTGAAAATAAACTGCAACCATGTTCGGAGTTGATTCTTCCCGTTCCAAATGTATACCTACATCACTGGTCATTGAGACTACCACTAACAACACTGTATGAAACATAAAATTGATTTATTGCTAAGAGGACTGAGATGGCGATGACAGAGTGAAAATGATTAATCGTATCTTGGCCTATTGACAAAGACAGAGCTTCAAATGAGTCCTAAACAACTGGTACAGATTCAATTACGTTTTGAAATCCGCGATGCGCAACACTTCTTTCGCTCGGCTCATCACCGACCCTTGAGAAACGCGCAAGGCAGTCTGTCTCACAAATACCACCCAACGAATGCAGTCCTTGGCACGTACCCGGATGTCATCACACCCGCATCCTGGCGCACGAGACCAAACATGGCCGCCAACAATGCATATTCACCACGTGGCGCGGCACAACGGCGAGCGGAAAAACAAACAAAAGAGCGACTTTTCGGCTTCTGGGCATGCGTCCAAGATTGAGATGGCAAATTCCGAAATCTAGTGATAGGTCTGATTTACTGACTACGAAGTTAGCGTTAATGTTCATTAAATTCCATACCTAAGACGAATAAGAACTCGATCTTTTTATAAGTATTTCTCATTTGATTTTCTAGCTTTTACCAATTTCCCATGGTAATAATGCATATGGGGTTTCAAATGTGGCCTCTGCTATGAGTACTGCGCAGCCACATTGGCCACTTATGTATATATTTACTCTAATGTAAGGCAAGAAAGGAAATACTGCGTATGTATCATTGGTATGAAGATTGTTCCACCTTGACCCTGCGAATCGAAATAAATACTTCTATCCAACTTTTCGTAAATATTCGTTTTAAAATACTCCTTTAATCATGAAAACCTAAAACTTTAAGTGCACGGATCACTTCCCCTTACCCTTTCGCATTTTGTCTTTTTTTCATTAATATACTCGTTTAAAATGTATTGTCCACCACCGACACATTTTCGTTTTCATTTGAATGACGAACGATAGGATGATAGGAGGAGGGAATTTGACTTAGAACTTAGGGAGTGGGAAAGATAATATCCTTTGTGAAGGAAGAGGGTTCAGCTGGGAATAGAATAGAAAGTCAGTGACTATGCGACACACTGACAAAAGTTGGGTTGGGGAAGGGAGCTTCAAAAAGGATCGGTGGAAATTTCCATATTTGTGCCAGGCAATTTGGAACTAAACCCATTTCCGCCCTGAAAATTTTCCTTCAACGACTGTGAAGATATTTACTGTCTGTAAAAAAAGCAAGATACTCGAGTTTGAGGAGCTCTACCGTCTAAACGAAGCAATCTATTTCAATGCAATAAAAAGCATACGAAAGAGAATTTAGTTCTACGTTATATCATGTACTTTAAAAATTCTCCGGCATAATATTATTTCCTGTACTTTATTTTTTCTCGAAAAAGTACCCGTTCTTTGCGCGTAAAATCAAGGTGCCCAACTTTGAGCGCTTGGCAATCCCGTAGTTTTCGTTCCTATAACTTGCAATTTTGATATAAAGAAGCCACATCTATTACTAGCAGTTTTCCGAAAACAAATTGTTTATACCACAAAAATTAACGGAGTTGTTGTAAACAACGCAAAACTCTGCTAACCTCGAAACTAGTGAGTCAATTGAAAATTGATTGGTACTGTTGTCTTCCGTAGAATGTTAGTAATGCAAGCACATATGAAATGTATATTAAATATCAATAATAACGTCAATATCACTTATTATTTATCTAGATGTTTCTATGCGCGTAAGTACGTTGCTCCCATAGTCGTCTTTAGTAATCCCGTCTCTTTCCGTCAGTGGACTTACTTCAACACCTACATAATACCCTGCGATCCACCACTAGGGTGTTTGACAAGGGGTGACCAATCACCAACATGCAGTACGCAAGAGAACCGCCAAATTCACATCGCACGGTCATAGAGATATTACGCATACTATCAAAAAAGACGTGCATATTCATGCAAAGACAAAACTTGCAATGGTTAGTAATTCCTATAGAAAATACATGAAAGGTTAGAAAAATGGGAAAAAATAACATGCAATGAATCATATTTCGACCGGCTTAAAAAGTAAAGTAATAAGTGGGTTAAGTTATTGCAAGCTCCAACAACATTCTTTTGACAATTCGAAAGCAAGAAGGAGTGCGGGGTTTCTTCAAGAACCTCATATTCTCAGAATGGTAGGATGCAGCCATATGGCTACGGTGGGCAGAGATGGGTTAAGTTAGCCTGGGAGGTAGTTCCGAAATAGGGGAATAAAAAAGAAAAAAATAATCAGTACAACCTCTCATTGATCTAGTGCATTCTAGAATTTTTACTTCCTTTTCCAAGAGTAAGAGCACAGGTTCGAAATAACTTTTATGGCACGAAAATTCCACAGAAGAAAAATCATACCCGGATCTTCCGAATTTTTTCGAGTTGTTCCACCGGGTGCAGCAGCAAAACATCTTCCTCCCATACGGACTTTTGTAGAGAACACCTGGTACGCATTGGAGGGATATGGGTTCAAATCCAAGTCAACACAAATGACATTTTCGGTATGGATTTTCGCATTAAAGTGCACTTGCGGTTAACTCCGTCTAGGTTACTTAGTACGGGACTCTGTGAGATTATTTCCTTGAATAACTTTTATGGTCAACTCCTATCAAATGTTTAGTAAATAACGACAACATGCCACTATTTCTTGCATACTTTTTAATTATCTTCAATTTTTCCCTCTAATTTCCGATTAGCAAGTATTTTCTGTTCAATACAGTGATTTATCCCATATTGTCTTTACTGATGTAAGAAAATAAAAGGTCATTTAAATTGCTATCAGACATCCATCCATTCATAATGCCTTAAATTTTCACTCACCTCTCCTGCTATGAACTTATCGCACATTCACCCTAACCTCTCCGGATTGCAGTGGCACCAGCGGTATGTTCCTTCATAGTCCGCGTAACTCCAAACTACGAAACAAGGCTCAAGACGCAAATCATTTTCAAACGACCCTCGCTTCGCGTGCGATGGGTTTTCAAGAGGTTCGGAAAAGCTAATTTTGCCCAGCGAGAAAGGCGTCTCGTTCTCGGCTTTCGTGGTACATAGCGGCCATTTATTCAACACGACGCCCGCCCACCAGGTTACCCCTGAAGGGCGTTGCCATCCACTGGAAAATTGAAGGGTTCCGCCACGGGATTCACTTGTGCTGGTCGTTCCATTTTGGTTCGATTCGTTCACCGAGCCCTCGCAGGCACATGATACGGAGCGTAAATAGCAGATGTGCATGCGTCTAGGAGACATTCTTTTCGACACCGTCTGGAGAAGATTGGTTTCTGAGTCAATTTCCATTCTAACTCCGATTCAAAGGGATTTACATGCGAGATGGACTTCAAAGCTCTTTAACGGGTGGATGTGAAATCCACCACATGCCAGTTACTCACGGTAAATCTTCGTCTCTCTTTCTCAACTACAGTGATCGTTCATTGTTAATTGTTGAATATTCCCCGTCGTCATATTGTCACACACGAAGCCACATTTTTGCTGTTTTCATGGCAAATGGATAATACCATAAATAAATAATATTTAAAGTTGATTTCTTCACTGCATGCTGTGCGTCATATGTATTTATAAATAATTTTCTAGAAAAATAATCCTTGAGTACGGTGGTATTAGCATATACAACCTACTCCCTACCAAACATCCTAGAGGTGGCTCGCAAGGTACGGTACAGATGTACCTACTGCGTTTTGATATGCATTACGTCATCGATTGAGTAGAAAATTTAAAAGAAAATGTAACTAATGTGAATGAAAATATTATTTTTATTCCAATATTTCTTATCGAAAACTTAAACCTGAGTAAAAGGCATTAAAATAATGCCAAAATGGTGAGGTTCCTTCATCTAGGTATTTTCCATGAAGATACATATATAATTGGGTATTTAAAAATCAATTTTATGATACAACGAAAGGCATAAAAAAGTTATCATGAAATAAGGGTGCGGGTTTGAACATGATTTAAATTAAAACAGTATTACTTACAGCTAGCATGTTTTTTTACTTTTCGAACTTGTCGTTTCGAACAGTTATTTTATACATTTAATCAATTTCAATACGTGCGCCCTAAGACGCTCGACAAATGTCCAAACGATACTCAACTTCCACCCACACATTAGTTAACACTTCTTCGTCAATGATTGTCTCTGCTTCATCATTCCAATTCAGTGAGTGGAGTACCCCGCGACTTCTTTGTCCATAAACAACGCTTTTGTTGTACCTCCACAAGAAAAAAAATCACAAGGTGTGATATCTAAATTTCCCAACTAACAACTTCGTATGAATCACTGAAACTGCATCACTCTTTTGGGATAACCTTGTATACTAATTAAAGTCATCCATCCATCTCTAAATTCAAAAATGCAAACACAACCTTAAGAGCGCAAAAGAATTAAAATAAAGGTACATCCAGAACGTTTATTTTTTCATGATAATCGGATGTATACAAGGGAAAGGACATTTTTGTCATTTTCACCGAAATAGAATTTACTTTTGTTTCTTGGCAACACCTCTCTCATGCGAAGTGTGAACAGCCTATCCTCTTATCTTCATCTTAAACCAACAACTTCTGCCTCACTTAACAGTTTTCAACAACCCATTACCCCTCCTATTTATCCTTCACCATGTTTATCAGTTTTCCACAATCCGCACGCTAGCTTTCCTCTACCTCCCGCAAGTTCTGTCATCACTCCATAATCCCATAAATATTTCCCGCCTTCCTTCATAATAACACTTCGAGGGTACCCAGCTGTAAGCTGGAGCGTCCCTAACGCCCATGAAGAATCTGAACAGCGTCTTCCCCGTCACCGAAAAATGGTTATAATGTTTACAGAGAAGAGCAGCCAGGTACGTGAAAAGCCGGTACGATACTCTTGTTACAGTTACTGACCTCTAAAAACAATTCGGATGAGAATCCCTGACCGTAAATTCAAAACTAGACTAAACCTGTTACGTAAATTCAATAGCAGCCTATTTTTCGACGAAGTTAACCATATCTCACGATCGCCAACATAGAACGGTAGATCATAAAAATAAAAAAGAGAAATAAACTGGAAAACGAATAGATTTAAAACGCCGTTCTTTCCGCGATCGTTATGAGACGATAACGCTTTATTACAACGGCAGTGTTAGGCTAGGAAATATGTTAGTTGACAGGTATGGTAGTTAACTGACTTATGCATTGCTTAATGCATGTTTATGTGTATTCCTAGTATTTCTGGCAGTAAGTAATGCATGTTACGAATGAGTATAAAATTTTGATAAATAAACAAAATAAAGCAATAAAAATATTTTTTACAATAATATATTTTTTAATTCGCTTAAATTGTCTATGCCCGATCTTTGATTACAACTATTTTTGGTTTCGGAATTATGTAGCTACCATTTCCTTGAATAAAATTTTTGTTAAATTATTCTCAGTAACTAAAATTTTGGCATAAAAATACAAGCAATGTGGATAATTCAAAACTTATACTTTCAAATTGCACTTTTAAAAGCCAAATATTCGAGAAAACAACAAAATACAAAATTAGATTCGGGATTAGGTATCGGTTAAACACGACTTCCACATCCTGATTTAATTAGGGAAGAGGAATTCTTCAAGGAGGGGTAACAACTCCTAAGTCCGCAACGAAATGAGGAAAATATATCCCTTGAAACCAGCGAGGCGAAGAGGCAGATGATACACTATTCATTAAGAGGGAGTTTACCTTCCTAATGAAACAGTTAATGCGATATCCGCTACAAACGTGGCGTGATCCCAGTTTCTCAAAGTCATTAGCCGACTAGCATGCATTCGAAAAACGACAGTAATTCAGTCAAAACATGATTAGCGGCTCGCTGAGTAAAGGATGACACGATTGATTGAGAAACAGATCAACTTTTTTCTCCCTGAGTCACAGCATCTGTTGACAACAACCAGATGCAGAAAATCTTTCGCAGTCCTGACAATGATCCGCGCCATCGACACTATTTTAATGCACAATAACACGTGAGGTCTGTCAATACGATAATATTTTAATATCCAACAAATCTCATGAAACTGTCGAATATGAAACTCTCGAATTAGCCACCTTTAGCGGAAGAGACATTATGTGTTTGTCGTCGCGTTTACTTGAAAACGCCCCAACTTGATAACCCCAACTGTTTTTTCCAGCCTTTATATCAACTCACCAACCTGTCTGTTTGTCTGGTACAAATCTTGTAACTCAAATTTGACTTCACTTCCTGTGAAGCAAAAACGCTGAAATTTTGCACACTTCTTCATTTCCGATGACAATACATGAAAATATAACTTTTTCTCTCCAACCCCCCTTTAACCACCCCCCAGTCAACCTATAGCCCCCCAAAACATGTTTTTGATCTAAGAAGTTCCAAATGGTCGATTTTCGTGTTTCGTGGCATTTTTAACATAGGGGTAGGCATTTAAAAGCATAGGGGTGGCATTTTGAAACATAGGGGGCTTACCATTCACTGAAAATTTAATAAATATAGTGACTTTTTTAATACGTCACTTTTGGTTTTTCGGGGTCACTGAGTTTTTTTGCTTTGTGTCATATATAAACGTTGCTCATCCCCTGTAATCTAAATATAAAGGCTGGTTTAAAAAAAAAAAATTTTATAAGAGCTTATTTTTAATTTGTTTTACGATGGCATTCACTGATGATTTAACACACTATTTCAAACTCCAAAATACATAACTTCTATGTTAAAATCTCCTTTTCAATACGGGGAGCTATAAAAGTTTAACCCATGCTCAGACTTGTCAGTCCCTTAAAAATGACACTTAAGTGCTGGTAACAGGTTGGGTAGATAAATAATTGTGTAACTATACAAAGTCTATTTTTCAAGTGCAATGGACTCCCAATAAGTGAAGTTCGAGTCTCAAGTTATTCCGAAACCAAGGACTACAGATATTTGGTCTTTTCGGAAACTACATAAGCGTGTTCCCCATTTACCCGCAGCATTCCGTAAATATGCATACATGGACGCTTAAAGGTAAAAACGAAAGACTGAGAATAAAAATTTTCTGCCATCACTGGGATGTAACCAATAACTATAAAAAAATAATAAAACCGTAAATATTTTCCTAAAATTATAAGAGAAGATTATAAATACATATTTCTCTTATAAGCCTCCACATTCAAGGAAGTAGGTTCATAGCTTGAGCACCGGTAATACTCGTACACGAAAGAGAACACAGAGACAGCACTACGTCAATATAGAAGGAGAATCAAGAAAATCTGTTTCTGACGTTTAAAAAGTTGCATATCTTCCCGCAAGTATTCGGAAAATTCCACTGATGAGTGGCCAGTTTAAACTGGCGAAACCTCAAGGTAATTCTCAATGCCCTCAAAAAATCTCAATGGGGTTCTTTTCAAGATATTTCCCAGATAAGCAACTGCTCCCATTCTCCGGTGGCCCAAATAACAATAAACTACATAATCTACAACATTGATCTGAAATGTGAACAGTAAACTGCCTAATAAAAGGTGTTAGGCAAACGTAGAATAAGCCACATGAATGAGGGGAAGTGTAGGACGATTCCAGACACGAGGAATAAATAATATCGTTCACATTGAATAAATAAACTTGAAGCTATCGAAGCACTTCAGGCTTCTTCGTCAGCTGAAGAATGAATGGTGAGGAAAGGAGAGGGTTGGAAAAGGGAAAAGAGGGGTAAGGGGAGAGGTGTATGGGGAGGGGGAGTTAGGAATAGGGGTTAGGATGCAACGTTCAGACCCGGAGAGCTATTGGCTTGAAAGTGCCAAATGCACGCCAATTCGAGGGTGTGGAGGTTGAGGGCGGAGTCGGTGGGAGGGAGGGAGGCAATAATGGATACTTTGTAGCAATGATTGAAAATGGAATCATGTGAAAGACAATGTGTAGGAACTGGTAGAGAGGAGTGGGGGGAAGATGGACAACAGGAGGCGCGATGATTGTTAATTCTGAGATTGAGAGGGGTAATGCATAGGCCAATATAGAAAGCAGGGCAGAAATTACAATGAAGAAGGTAGATGATGTTGGTGGAAGTACAAGTAGTGGAGGGGAAAATCGGTAGGCATTTGAGCTTGGGGAGAAAAGAGGCAGGGGGTGGAGAGAATATCTTGCAGGTTTTACACCTGGGACGATTGCAAGGTGAGGGTGTGGAGATAGTGACTGACTGCGACTTTTGGAGAGGGCGGGTGGCTTTAAATATGGTGTTTAAATTCGGTGGTCTCTTAAATGTTATCCGAGGAGTGGACGGGAAAATCTGAGAGGTGGACTTGTGTTTGGAAAGGATGGGGTACAGGTCCTTCAATAAGTTTTGTAGCAAATGAGCACCAGGGAAGTAGGTTGTGAGCAGAGAAGGAGAGCAATGTTTGTCTGCGCGGGGTTTATTGTGAATAGCCGGTTTTTTTCTTATTTTGTTCATCAAGAGTTTTTCGGGGTAGCCGCGGTGAAGAAGAGAGGTGTGGAGTTTGGAGAGGAATTTTTGAAGGTCTTCGGGGTTATTACAGATTCTGTGACCCCGGACAGAGAGGGAATAAGGGATGGAACGTTTGGTGTGTGGTGGATGGCAACTGCTGTAGTGAAGGTATTGTTGTTTGTTAGTAGCTTTGATGTGAACCGATGTTTTGAATTTGTTATTATCTGAAAGGTGTATGTCCACATCTAAGAAGTTGATATTGGTTTTGGAGATGGAAGAGGTGAAAGAGACTGAGGCAGAAGCGTTAAGTGAAGAAACAAAGGTATTGAGAGAGTCGATGTCATGAGGCCAGAGAATGAAAATGTCATCAATGTATCTGAGCCAAAGAAGAGGTTTTAGGGGGTAATTAGTGAGGAAATTTTCTTCAAACAGGCCAAGGAAAAGATTTGCATAAGAAGGGCTAAACCTACTTCCCATGGCGCAGCCGGATATTTGCAGATAGTAATTATTGTTAAAAGAGAAGGCATTGTGGGTGAGAATGAAATGGGAAAGATCTAGAAGAAAATCAGTGCTAGGGTTTATATATATTGTGACGGTACGACTAGCACCGTCGTTTTTTTTCAATGATTTCATCGCGATAGGTTCCAGGTGTGAGCCATCGCTCATTTAAATTTAGCGGGCACAGCACTGTTAGAGCGGCGTCCCCATCAAGTACAAGGGTTTTTCGAGTGTCATTTTTTTGTTATGTCACGTGAACGCCGCTATATAACGGGTGTTCACGAGGAGACGGGAGGACATTTGTGTTTGGAAGTGCGCGGAAGCAGAGAGACCTTCCGAGCCGAGATAAGGCCAGCGCACAAGAGAACGAGAGTCAACGGGAGATAAGGAGTCAGTCGGAGTTCACGACTCAACGTGGGAACCACCCGCTGTGCTTCGAAGCCGCAGGCGGAGAGTAGCCTGTTGGGCTCAACCAGCCGAGACGGTGATTCGACAGAGAACCACACCATTGACGCGGTAAAATACTCAGACCCATCTCCCCGGATAGTGCATTATCCACTCTCCCTGCTCGATCCAACATAATTCCTCAAGAAGAGACCCCGAGTGCTGTTCACTCGAAATTAGTGATTTGTGGAACGATATCACGCAACCCTTTGCCAAGCTTTTCCAACATTCAAAGAGAAAAGTTGTATCACTAATCTCCCGTCCACGAGGTTTGCATATTCAAAGCGATAGTGCTGGACATTTCGCAGAACTGGACGAGGAGCCTGTACATTCTTTGGCATTTGTAAATTCATCATTCATCCATTCATCCTATTATTTTTTGTATTAGAATTAAGTAATTTTGGTGGGGTAGTGTTCTTCGTCTTTTGATTTATTTTTTTTTCATTTATGTTTCATCACAAAAGCAAATCATTCATCCCTCTGTAACGTTACGTCGTAAAATCAGGTTGATTTTTCACGTAAGTCCAGACAGGGCAAATACTCCAACCGTCGGTCACATGCTGGATCAGGGAAAAGACTCCACAAACAAGAAAAACAGCTCACAAGAAAAAGGTAGCCAAAAATAATTTACGAGTTATTACCGTACGATATCTATTCAAAGTAGAGTATTCAAAAATCAGAAGTATTACAGAAAACAATGATAGTAATTCATGATCCCAGAGGAAACATTACCAGCAGAAAATTGCTCTAAAAATCTCATGGCTCACAAGACATGTGACTCCCAGCAGGTCTCGACCAGAAGAGGGCTTGCCTATGCAAGGCGAGACAGCATTTGAGGGGAGGGCTTCTTCCAGGGAGTGGAGGGGTAGCCAGGCGAATTCAACAACCGCCCACTGATGCGTCACTGCCCCTGCAGAAACGGCCGCTCCACAAAACACCATTCCCTGGTTTTGAGACAACAGCCAGCACCCAGAATTTTCCCCTCAACTTCTGGGTTGAGACATCAGAGGAATCGTTCATTGGAACACATGGAGGGGAAGGAGATACTGGGGTGAGGTGTTGGAGGGAGAGAGAGTTTGTGATAGGACAATGGTAAAACTTCTCACTCCAAGTGCAATACTAAGGCCTTAGCACCGATTTCCCCTTGCTTGCCAAGGAGAAGTATTTCTCCGCAGTAGTCCTATATAAGTCTTGCATTGCAGGTAGGCTGGTTCGGAGGCTGGTTCGGAGGCTGCTTCGGAGGCTGTTTCAGAGACTGTTTCCAGAGACAGGATTTTCCAGAGACAGGATTTTGCGAGACAGGGCACTTTGCTACAGGGACCCTTTGCGCAAAAAATCCTTTGCGCGAAAAAACCTTAGCGCGAAAAGTTCTTGGCGGGAGAAGTTCTGCGGATAAGTTCGGAGGAAGTTCGAGGAAGTTCGAGGAATTTCTGGGGGGGGGTACCAGAAATTTTGGGGGGGGGGGGGGACACTAAAAAATGCCACATCCTCTGTGGGAAAATGACCACAAAAATTGCTTGAACTTGGGGACCAAGACACGTCCACCAAGAACTGATTAATGCCTAGAAAACTTATCGAGGCATCACAGGTCCACTGGTTTTCACTGGATGAACCCCCACTGTTTAACCCCCATGAATTTCACAAAAACCATTATTCAGTGGTTAGAATTGAACTGAATATAAAAAGTTTATTGATTGAGACAATAGTATTCAAGAAATATCACTCAAAAATAGTTTTGACAAGAACATACATTTTTATCACTCTGTAAATAATAACCTCAGAAGTGATGTTTGGAATTCAACAGAATTCTTACGTGAGTAACATGACATAATTACAAGAGTGAGACAAGAAATAATTGCTGAATTGAAATAGAGTAGATTATTTAGTATTACATAGCAAGAAAATGAAATTAACAATCAATATGTCATAATGTGATGCTTGTTTCGGTGAACAGTGAATCAAAATTACAAATAATTATCATCAGCGACCAGAAGGAAACTGGGAAGATTTTTATTGGTATAACACCAGGATATCTTTACCAAAACTCAAATGTTCCTTCTCTCATCAGAGATATTTTGTGGTTTTTTTTTTTTAAAAAACCAAGTAAAGCAATACAATAACCAACCACTTAGTAAATGGGCAAGATTGGGTTGGTGAAGCAGTTGGGTTCATGGGAACCCTGGGTTGTCCCATTAGTTGGGTTCAACCACCTTATCAAAAATCAACGATTGACAAAAATGGGTTATAACTTCTACCCAAAATTCATATTGCAACCCAAGAGAAAGTTAGGGTCGACCAACAAAATATATACCCCATATTATATAATCATTAAGTACAAGTTTATTCAAAAATACGGTTATTCACTAAATAATTATTAGTTATCAAAATACCAGCAAAAATATTCAGCATAATATGTGTCTCACTTAATTAATATACATTGGCATTAGTATTTCTCCCATTTAAACCCTCCATGTTTGTAAATATTATCAGTCCATAATTAATTATCAATAAAGAATCCTCCAAAATTCAACAAGATTACGTAAATGACAAATAGATTGCACTAAATTCCTCGATTTTCCAATAATTATTAACAATTTATAAGGCATATGGTATTCATGTCAGCTATTGAACAAGTACTGACTAAATTTAATCAAGATGTGTATATATATCTCTCAGTATTAATTAAACAAGTCAAAAAAGAATCATAGGCGATGCTAACAAAATGAGAACTGCATATTGCATCAACAAAAGAAATCACTCTAAATTTCACTCTTCAATTAACAATAGAAATGAGAGCTACATGCTGGTTGCGACAAGATGAAAGTTCATACTTGTCGGGCGATGAAGGTCGCAACTCAACGCCAAAGCCACACTAAAACACAGTAGGCAGTCTTAAGATCAGCTGATCAATTCAATCACTCAGCCATCGATAGAATATTGAACACTGCAAAATCACGACACTTATCACTGTCCAGAATTGTGAGAATGTCCATAAAGTCTTGGTGGAGGAAAGGTGACACAAAACACAATTGAATCTTAATAACTGGGGCCACCTCCACAGCTTATCTGGAAACGAGCCATCTCGGGGATTTCCCCCCAAGTTAATCTCCCGTCCTCTCCCTCCAAGCACCCATAATTCCTCCACCTTACCCCATCTCACAATCACAGTAGACCAACACTAAATTACATGAGTGAATTAAGCAGATGAGAATAAGCAAGTACAATACAATATTTCAGAACAATTTCAATTACAAGCATAGAAATAGACTTATTATTCATTAATCAAAACAATATTATTAGGAATCAATAGAAATACAACACCGAAATCAAGCATCAAATAGTATTTGAGAGAGCAAACATTAGCATTCATTGAAAAAAAAAGAATAAAAAAAAATCAATGATATTTCTCTCCTTTTAATTACTGGAATTAGCAATGCCACCATGATATGCCTTTAAATGAGAAACATGACAAATTTTCTCTTTCCCAGGAGAAACTTCGAGAATAACTGTTACAGGAGAGAGATACTTTTTAAGGACGAAAGGTCCTTTCCACAGAGGTTCCAGTTTTGCCATTTTCTGTTCACCTTTAGAACTGACAGGATGGTTTTTGCAGAGAACAAGATCTCCCACACAGAAAGTGATTTGGGAGTGAGATTTATTATAGGATTCTTTATACCTGTTTCTGGCCTTTTTTAAATTAGCAATAACATGATTCAGGCAGGCTTGTCTGTCATTATCGCTGAGATCATTCTCGAATAAAGATTTTGGAATGTCCCACTGATTAATTAAAGGATGCTTAAGTTCTCTGCCGAAAATTATTTTGGCAGGAGAATAACCACTGCTCTCATGAGAGGCAGTGTTCAAGGCAAAATTTAAGTCAGCAAGCATAGAGTCCCACATATGGTGAGCATTATTGCACAAAATAGCAAGTGCAGATTTTAGATTTCTATGCAATCTCTCTACCTGATTAGAACAGGGATAGTATGGAGAAACAAAAATTTGCTTAACCCCCAGTTGCAAACACATCTCCTTAACGGCATGAGATTTGAAAACTTGTGCATTATCAGAAACCAAATATTTTGGAAAACCGAATTTTGGAAACACTCTTTGAGTGAGTATTGAAACAACCGAACCGGCCGTAGCCTTGCGAACTGGCTCAAGAAAACAAAACTTAGAAAATCCATCAATAAGAGAAAGTACATATTGGTGTCCACCTTTAGTCAGAGGTAAAGGACCCACAAAGTCAATATAAAGTCTTTCCCAAACTTCAGAAGGATTGTGCGACGATAGCATGCCAGGAGGTGGAGCATTTCTGGGTTTACAAGTTTGACACAGATGGCATTTTCTGACCATGTCATAAACCTCTCTTTTCATATCCTTCCACCAAAAGTGTCTGCTAATCTTATCATAAGTTTTAGCCATGCCCAAGTGAGCAGACATACTAGAGCAGTGAAAATATTGAAAAATCATAGGCCTCAAGACCGTAGGCAAAACAGCTCTTCCTCGCTTAATTTTAGAATTCCCATAACATAATAGCTGTCCCTTCAGAAAATAGTTTTTGTCGTTCAAGGAATTATTATTAATCTGATTGAAAATATCCTTTAGAACGAGATCAGTTTCTTGGTGTTTTCGAATGTCGACAAATGACAAAGGCAATTTATGTAACACACAAGAATAAGGAACAGCTGACTCCTTATGAGTGTTAGATTCCACATCTAAATGACTATTTGTAGATGAGGATGGCTCAATGCGAGAAAGACAATCTGCGACAGAATTAGCTGATCCTCGAACATGATGCACAGTGAATTTATAAGAGGATAATTTAAGAACCATCCGGCCTAATTTGCCCAACTGCTTAGGATGAGAGAAAAGCCATGTCAAGGCACCATTATCAGTGTACAAGTGAAATGGTTTTACTTGTAAGTAAACACTGAATTTTTGAATTCCAAAATGAATTGCGTGACACTCCAATTCATAAGAAGAAAATTTACGTTCATGTTCCAAGAGTGCCTTACTAGCGAAAGCCACAGGGACAAAATCACCATTTACTTTGTGATTCAGAACGGCACCAACCGCCAAATTACTGGCATCGACAAATAAATGAAATTCCTCGTCAAATCGAGGGAAAGATAATACTGGTGGATTGGTGAGAGCTTTCTTCAACTGACAGAAAGCCTCATTTTCAACGGCTGTCCATTGAAAAGGAACATTTTTACGTTTCAAGCGATTCAGTGGCATAGAAATTTCAGAATACCTTGGAATAAACTTGCAGTAAAACCCACAAAGTCCAATGAATCTGGCCACTTCCTTCACATTTCTGGGAACTGGGAATTGTTCAATTGGTCTCACTCTCTCAGGATCAACTTGCAAGGTTCCATTTGTGATGAGATGGCCCAGAAAAGTGAGTGATTCCACACCAAGCTTAACCTTGTCCTCGCACACCGTCAAACCGGCACTGCGTAGTTTGTTGAGGACAGCATTAACATGAGATACATGGTCTTCAGCAGACTTGGAATAGATACACAAGTCATCAATATATGGATAGACACATGAATATTTCAAATCGCCCAATACTTCATTAATGAGACGAGTGAATATTTGAGGAGAATTTACAAAACCAAATGGCAATCTATTATACTGGTACACTCCGAACGGCGTCACAAAAGCAGTTAATTTCTTAGAATTCTCAGATAATGGTATTTGATGAAAGGCAGAATTGAGATCAAGAACAGTGAAATATTTAGCATCAGCAAGATATTGGAATGCATGTTCAACAGAAGGTGTTGGATAACCGTCTGATTTAACAACTTTGTTCAACTTACGGTAATCAACCACTAATCTTTCAGATCCATCCTTTTTAGGCACTAGAAAAGCTGGCGAACACCAGTTTGAATTGGAAACCTCAATCACTTTCTTATCAAGTAAAGATTGGATGTGCTTCTTCATTAAATTAGCCTTTGGAGGTGACAACGAATAAGGATGGGATCGAATCGGAGTTGAATCTAGCAGTTCAATTTCGTATGTCATAACAGATGTGACCCCCAATTCTTGAGAAATCACATCAGGAAATTTTGACAATAAGCCCTTCAACTTATCACACAACGTGATTTCAGTGGACGACAGAACATGAGATTCGGACGAGTTACTAACTGGCGCCGATTTAAACGCTTCGCAATTGTCCGTAAAAGAAAAAAGAGAATTCGGGGCAATTTCAAAACTGACGTTCGCCGGACGAATAATCATCTTTGAATTACAAATGAAATCCACACCCAGTAACACGGGAAACGGGATTTTAGCTAGATAAAACACGTGGTTCCAAGAAAACTTGCCTATTTGAACCTTGAGTGAGACAGAGGAATTAATATGAAAAGGCTGCCCCGACACAGTGATTAAATCGACGTCAACATTCTTACGAATAACCTTTCTCCGGCAACATTTCAGAGAAGCAAAGAAATCTTCATCACACAGTGAAACTGAACACCCAGTGTCAATTAAAGCCTGGCATGGCATAGAATGAAGATTAATAGATAATATTGGCAATCGAGTCGAACACTTGTCACGGACGCTCATCAAACTCACGGCAGGCTGAGTAAATCGTCGTCTTTTGCGACACTCGTTCACTTTGTGGCCAGGTTTATGACAGTAAGAACAATTAATAGGAAAAGAAACTTCCCTAGGCGCACTGGAAGAGGCAACAGAAGACGGATTCCTAGAGATACGATGGAAAGTGTTGGAATATTCAGCACAGTCCATTAAATGTTTAGAAGCCTGCGTGATAACAGAGTCCAATTCTACAAATGTGTTAGGCTGATTTGAGAACATAATTGCAGATTTTGTTAAAGGATTTAACCCTTGAATAATGAGTCGCACAATAGAAGACTCGGAATACTGCAAACCCAGCACCTGAGTGGCATTACGCACAGAACACACGAAATCGTGGGGCGTTTCGCGAGGGAACTGAAATCTTTTAACTTTCGTAGTGATCAAACGATCAAACTCTCTGTCACTAACAATTCTAGCCCAAACTTTTTCTGTGATTTGAGACCATGCGAGATTCAAGTTTAACATAGACAACCAAAAATGACGAGAGCTGGCAGGTAGTTTAGATACTACAAGGTACAATAACGTTGACAGAGGAACCAAGGACAAAGAAACGATTTCATTAACTTTTAACATGAAATTAAACCAATTCTCACTGTTTGACACTTCAAATGGCGGAAAATCACTGAGTAATTGTTTGACAATCACTAACCCTTCAGAAACTGGCAATGTCTGAGAAGCAGACATTTCGTGAGAGACGTGAACATCACAGCTTTCCTCGTGCGTTGGGCGAGGTGGAACCACTTCTAAAGAAGATTCCCGTTCATTATTAGAAACTTCACTTCCTACGGACACATTAGCCGTACCCCTGGCCTTACGATCCTCGCCCGTGGTTAAATAAGTTTTTTCGTACGGGTTGTCAATACCTCCAGGCATTTTGAAAAGTGAAGTGACGACAACGAGAAAAAGAGAGAGAAAGAGCGAGATTTAAAACTATCTATCTCTGCTGGAAGAGTCCAATCACCAAAAATAGTGCGAAAATAACGAGCTGCTATCCAAATTATCAAGAACATTACGAGCATTACGAACATTAATGTCAAATGGCATATGACCACGAGGAAAAGTCGGCAACACTAGTCACGTAATCCCACACGAACCAAAAAGCACTTAATGGAACATAAAATAACTCACTTTTAAGAGAAGAAACAACCAGAAACTGCAAAAAGTGGAGAAATAGTGGAGAAATGTCACCATTGTCCAGCACTCGGGAGACCTCGACGAAAGGATAGGAAATCGAACCTCAACTCTGCTACCAAAATGTAACGTTACGTCGTAAAATCAGGTTGATTTTTCACGTAAGTCCAGACAGGGCAAATACTCCAACCGTCGGTCACATGCTGGATCAGGGAAAAGACTCCACAAACAAGAAAAACAGCTCACAAGAAAAAGGTAGCCAAAAATAATTTACGAGTTATTACCGTACGATATCTATTCAAAGTAGAGTATTCAAAAATCAGAAGTATTACAGAAAACAATGATAGTAATTCATGATCCCAGAGGAAACATTACCAGCAGAAAATTGCTCTAAAAATCTCATGGCTCACAAGACATGTGACTCCCAGCAGGTCTCGACCAGAAGAGGGCTTGCCTATGCAAGGCGAGACAGCATTTGAGGGGAGGGCTTCTTCCAGGGAGTGGAGGGGTAGCCAGGCGAATTCAACAACCGCCCACTGATGCGTCACTGCCCCTGCAGAAACGGCCGCTCCACAAAACACCATTCCCTGGTTTTGAGACAACAGCCAGCACCCAGAATTTTCCCCTCAACTTCTGGGTTGAGACATCAGAGGAATCGTTCATTGGAACACATGGAGGGGAAGGAGATACTGGGGTGAGGTGTTGGAGGGAGAGAGAGTTTGTGATAGGACAATGGTAAAACTTCTCACTCCAAGTGCAATACTAAGGCCTTAGCACCGATTTCCCCTTGCTTGCCAAGGAGAAGTATTTCTCCGCAGTAGTCCTATATAAGTCTTGCATTGCAGGTAGGCTGGTTCGGAGGCTGGTTCGGAGGCTGCTTCGGAGGCTGTTTCAGAGACTGTTTCCAGAGACAGGATTTTCCAGAGACAGGATTTTGCGAGACAGGGCACTTTGCTACAGGGACCCTTTGCGCAAAAAATCCTTTGCGCGAAAAAACCTTAGCGCGAAAAGTTCTTGGCGGGAGAAGTTCTGCGGATAAGTTCGGAGGAAGTTCGAGGAAGTTCGAGGAATTTCTGGGGGGGGGTACCAGAAATTTTGGGGGGGGGGGGGGACACTAAAAAATGCCACACCTCATTAGAACTAGGAAAGGGTATTTCTCTGATTTTTGTTTTTTTTGTACGGTCAATTTTTGCAAATAAATGTGTAAACCCGATCATTTTGTAAGAGGTCGTTTCTATCTTGTGCTGTGCTCTGCACTGAGGTCAATCCATCCCCAGTATTTAGATACCTTTATCGCGAACGCGCGCCGCAGAACTTCCACGATATTATTGTATAGACCCGTGATCTATCACAATTGGCGCCCAACGTGGGGCCGCTCGAATAGTTCGTACTGGCATGGAAAATTCCTTTCAGTTGAAAGTGACCTTCAGTCAGCACCACTTTTTTGAGATTGAATTTAATGACCAATGGTCGCAATTGACGTCCATGAACGCGCGGTCATATTTCGTATGAATACGCGATTCATTTTGTCAAAAGGGTTACGTCGAATCAAAATTTTCAGATTCCGTATCATTGGGTTTTGCAAGTTTAATTTAAATAATGGCAGACAAGGAGGATCAGATGGCAGCGTTTAGACAGTATCGGGAGAAAAAGGATGACGAGGTCGATACGGACGACCAGAGCGTTCATTCAGATACCGAGGGGTTGGCGCTTGGACTAGCGGGTATGGTGTTAGAGACCCCCGAAAGGAAGGAGGTTGGATCTTTATCCGAGCAACCCGGCGAACCCGGTAGTCTCAATGTCAGTCAAACGGAGTCCCGTGAAGACCCGCTTAATACCCTCCTTTCCTTAATGCATTCAATGCGTCAGGAGATGAAAAAAGGCATTGATAAATGTAATGAGAGTAATGAAATCATGCGACAGGAAATACGTGAGAGTAAGGAAAGTAATCAAGCCATGTTTCTTGAAATCAAAGCTGAGATGAATAGGTGGAACGAAGGTTTTTCGCAGGAGATTTCCCAAGTAAAAAGGAAAATTAATGAGGTAGAAACACGGTGTGCAGACGGTGTAAAAACGATAGGAAGGGCCGTTCGCGAAGAATGTAGAGGAATGGTAAGTGCGGAGATTGGCGATGTAAAGGTTCGTACCAGTGCGTTGGAACAGGCTTACGATGCAGTGATCGCGACGCAGAAGGAAGTGAAAGTACACTGCGACGTTAGAATCAACTCCCTTGAGTCTGAAGTGACCGCTTTAAAAGATAGGGGCACGACCACGCAATCAGCGGCCGTATCAACCCACTCTCTCACAAAACCCACCTTTTCTGCCCTTAGCAACGAGCACCCTATTGCCTTCCTAAAGGAAGTTAATAATTATTTTTCCATAGTCTCTGTGCCAGAGGCGTTGCAACCACAAGTGTTTTTTCAAATGTTGAGCGGTGATGCCAAGATATGGAGTAACTCGCTATGGCCAGTTCCGTCAACACTTGCGGAATTTAAGGAAAAATTTTTGGCTAACTTTTGGGATACTGACACCCAGTATAATTTCCGCATGCAAATCATTACAGACAGGTATGTGCGGGGAAAGTCGAACACGATGAAACAGTTTGCGATTGAAAAAGTAGCGCAAGCGCGATTGTGTTCCCCACCGATGAGTGAAGAAGAAATTATTCAAGTCCTAATTAGACAGTTTTCCATTCAGATTCAGAATATGTTAAAGTCAATTGATCATTTAACGGTTGAACGACTGATTGTATTACTAGGATTGTATGACCAGTCTTATCAGACAGGCACGCTGGCTACTCAAAATTCGTTCCATCCAGGTGCATTGCAAGGTTCCGAAAATACGAGGCCGCGAGCAGCTGATAAGGGTTATCGTATAAATTCCGTCACGTTTGAGCGAGGACGCAAGGTTGGGAAGGAGCGACACAAGGAGAAATCCCCCAGTCCGCCTCCTCCCAGCGCACCTCGAGTAGAAGGTCAAGACTTCGCGTTAAACTCGCGTCGGCTGTGTGACTCACCTCCAGTCCCCAGCCGAGACAGATGGGAAGAGGGTTGGTCCTAATGCTTACTTGTTGTCAAGGGAGGATGGATCCGAATTAGGCATTTATAATGCATTTTCCTTGGTTCCTTATAGGGGATAAGGAATCACTAAAGTAAATTGTTTCTTGATTTTTTTTTTCGTGCAGAAGCTCGAACTCATTTTTCATTTTTCTTGCATTCATCTTTCATCCAGCAAGAAAAAGGAAAAATTCGTTCGTGCTGGGGGGCGATGTGACGGTACGACTAGCACCGTCGTTTTTTTTCAATGATTTCATCGCGATAGGTTCCAGGTGTGAGCCATCGCTCATTTAAATTTAGCGGGCACAGCACTGTTAGAGCGGCGTCCCCATCAAGTACAAGGGTTTTTCGAGTGTCATTTTTTTGTTATGTCACGTGAACGCCGCTATATAACGGGTGTTCACGAGGAGACGGGAGGACATTTGTGTTTGGAAGTGCGCGGAAGCAGAGAGACCTTCCGAGCCGAGATAAGGCCAGCGCACAAGAGAACGAGAGTCAACGGGAGATAAGGAGTCAGTCGGAGTTCACGACTCAACGTGGGAACCACCCGCTGTGCTTCGAAGCCGCAGGCGGAGAGTAGCCTGTTGGGCTCAACCAGCCGAGACGGTGATTCGACAGAGAACCACACCATTGACGCGGTAAAATACTCAGACCCATCTCCCCGGATAGTGCATTATCCACTCTCCCTGCTCGATCCAACATAATTCCTCAAGAAGAGACCCCGAGTGCTGTTCACTCGAAATTAGTGATTTGTGGAACGATATCACGCAACCCTTTGCCAAGCTTTTCCAACATTCAAAGAGAAAAGTTGTATCACTAATCTCCCGTCCACGAGGTTTGCATATTCAAAGCGATAGTGCTGGACATTTCGCAGAACTGGACGAGGAGCCTGTACATTCTTTGGCATTTGTAAATTCATCATTCATCCATTCATCCTATTATTTTTTGTATTAGAATTAAGTAATTTTGGTGGGGTAGTGTTCTTCGTCTTTTGATTTATTTTTTTTTCATTTATGTTTCATCACAAAAGCAAATCATTCATCCCTCATTAGAACTAGGAAAGGGTATTTCTCTGATTTTTGTTTTTTTTGTACGGTCAATTTTTGCAAATAAATGTGTAAACCCGATCATTTTGTAAGAGGTCGTTTCTATCTTGTGCTGTGCTCTGCACTGAGGTCAATCCATCCCCAGTATTTAGATACCTTTATCGCGAACGCGCGCCGCAGAACTTCCACGATATTATTGTATAGACCCGTGATCTATCACAATATACATTAACACACGGCATCAAAATTTCACGCAAAGCGAAAATATAAAAGGTTAAGAGCTCATATTGGAACAACCTTGAAAGATAAAGAAGAGAAACGGGAAAAATCGCTTCCGCCAGCCACCTTGAAATATTTGCGAAACGGTCCAGTCGACCCTGCTTCAAGCTGCTACTATGTGATGCCCAAATTCCTCCAATATGTGTAGCGCGAAGGCTATCACAAGCACATCCGTATATGCAAACATTAGGTATACGTCATCACAATAAAAAAATAAGGGAAATCGATTGAAAATTTTAAGAGATTTAAAATGCCATTCTTTCCTCTTACTACTCATCAGGGAAACTATAACTATAGCAACGGTGTCTTGAATTAAGTGTGTCACTCGATATGACGACTCACTGCATGTTAATTTTTTCCTATTATTCTAACCTTGCGTGGATTTACTAGGAATTACTAACCGCCGGCAAACATTGCATTTGCATGAATGTGCACTATTTTTCATTATTCTGCGTAACATTTTTATGACCGTACAGTGCGCGTGTGGGGATCGTCTTGCTTGCTGGTGATTGGCTACTCCCAGCCACGCACCCTAGAGGTGGCTCGCAGAGTATTATGCAGATGTACACATCCGTAGTAGCTATTTAAATCAATGAAGGATTTCTACCATGAAAACCGCGGGACAAGCGAATAAGAAAGAAAATCAACGGGCACAATAAGGTCACCGGTGATTATTATGTTTTGAAGTATAATACGTAATGTAATACGTAATATTCGTATGTACCTTCTAAGAGTATTCTACCCGCTTCCCATGTCCTAAAAAAATATACGATTCATTTCAACGCGCATATAACTCTATACTCGGGAATCGTTTATTTAAAGAGTTTTTCGGGGGTGCAAGGAATCCTTCTATACTCAAAAAACCCAAGTTATCGTCTCACAAAAACCTGCACAGCCATTTCAGAAAATACATCACATCAGCGTATCACAATACACTCGATTACTCAACTTCAAATAATTGGAATAATTTCGCATATCTCTTATGCATGGGATAATTTTGCTCATTCGCTACTCCTAGCCCGACATCCTTGAAACTCATCCTTGGCGTTACGCATTAAAAATAAAATTATTCGAAATGGAGGGATTTTCTTCGACGAACCAGCATTCAAGTGACCACGACGGAAATCTCTAAATGGGTATCCGGAAGAAACCGCACTGCCGCAGCAACCACTTCCTGAATGGACTTTAGGTTATTTTAATCGATGACAGCATTAGTAGGTTTATATAAAGTATACTACGAGAAAACAGTTTAATTCGAAGAAGAAGCAATTCGGCAACAAGTGTTACGTGGAAGACAGAGGAAGCAAGATTTAAAAACACACAAGTGAAAGAAAGATTTACTTTCGTGAATTTCTGGGCCAATGGCCATCAACAAGGCGAAATACCGTAGGAATACATAATTTCTCCCCTTACAAAGAAGTACCCAGCAACGAAGCATTATCTCGCTATCCATATTTCACACGTAACACAAAGCTTCAGCCCCGAAATAACTACCGCAGAAGCTAAATATTTATTATAAATGTTCACAACATTGTGAATTTTTGTTCATTAAGTGGTATTCTAAGTAAACCTTCATTACTCGAGAAATTTTTGCAAATGACACCGTTTAACTAAATTCGCGCCTCCAGTTTCAAATACAAATCGTCATTTTCATTAATTAATCCGGGTCATGTGGTTATTTCGACAATAGTGTCTTGAATAAAATACTTAGCTTTAGAGTAAGACACCTGGTTGTTCCGAATCGCGTATGAGCCTAATTTCAACTCCAACGGCCGAATCAGAATTTGAAGATTCGTACATATCGGTCAAAAGGTAAGCAAAGTGTATGATAGTAACGGAAAAAATATCATAGAAAAACGTTTCATAGGGAAGGTTTTTTATTTAAAAAAACACCTTACCTCTTTTGACAATCATAAGATCCACTGGGAAAACCTTTGGCAAAGATCATGAGGAAAACCAACTCATTTGGAAATCAATTCTATCTAAAAAAATTATTTACCAATTTTACCTCCCCTACCGATATCAATTAACAGACGATTCTGATTATAAGGAATAAAAACAAGGAAAACCAGCTCAAACTAAATGTAATCTCTCGTTATCATAGGCATGGGTAATATTTCAACAGAATTTCTTAAAAATTTTATCAACAGGCCGAGATGAGGAATATGTACGAGTTGAAATACGTTTTTTTCACATCTTTCTGAAGGACATTACTCCGCTATCCACCCAATTGCTGCTGACGGGCTATTTTAGTACCACCTTGAACACCTACAGACATGGAAACCGTGATATGGGCCATGCATAAATGCGAAATCCTCATCATTGTAATATCCTACAGCAAATGAATTCTACAGCCCCCACGAAAATAAGCCAAGGAGATTGTGATAAAGACACGACTAAGGTTTGCATGGACAATGACAGCCGCGGAGAAATCACTGGTAAAGGTCTTCGAAATGTGATGCTAGAGAAGAATGATTAGGATCAAATGGGTCCACCGAGTATGTAATCAGGAAGTCCTAAGAAGTGTAGGAGAGAAGAGAAGCCTCATGAATACCTTGGCAAGAAGACGGAACAACCTGATAGGCCATATCTTGAGACACGATGGCCTGATGAAGACAATCATCGAGGGACACGTAGATGGCAAGAACGGAAAAGGTATACCACGAATGAAGTACATGGAACAGGTACAGAAGGATGCGAAAGAGAAGAAATACGTAGGCGTGAAGTGATTAGCTGACATGAGTGGAGAGCTGCGTCAAACCATTCTCAGGATTGTTGACCACTGATGATGACGCTCTCATGTATTCTACTCGATTCAACTACTCTATTAATTACTATCAAATCATCAACTAAAATTGCGTTATAAATAACAATTAACATTTTCCCTTATCCTTTTCATTCCTGAAAGAAAAACGTAGCATGGGGAAGGTTTTCATTAATAAAAAACAACTCCCCTCCTTCGTCAGTCATAAGATCCGCAGGGAAAACCTTCGAAAACCTGGGAGTGACCAGGAAATCGCCAACGTGAGACGCAAAACCGCGTCGGTGGCAATATGCGCATCGGTGGTCCATTTCCTTGGCAAGAGCGCGTATCGTGCAGAGTCGTACGAAGGTCGTTCCAAGAATCCCAAACAAGAGGACACTAATTCACTCGCATGCTTTCCTCCTCCTCGCCAGTTGCCTCCCAGACCACGTCACGTAAAAACTCGTGTCAACACCGAAAGTGCCCCTCCCCCACGGCCAACCGGACCACAAGGCGCAGACTGGGGAGTGTCACCGTTTATCTCCCGCGGGTTGGTCGAGAGCGAAGTCCCGCGTCACCGAGAAGGGATGGGTAATAAACGCCTACGTCATTTGGAAACCAGGCCTATCGCTAGGCAGGATGTTTGCAGTGCGATCTCCGATAAAAAATTTTCCGCGACCTCCGAGACCCAAGGTCGATTTGACACAGGGCGCGCATCGCACACTGGGTATCGTTCGCAATTGCCATAGGTACAGATGCAAATGGAATTAACACGAGGAACCTTCCAAATATGAACGGAATTGAATACGTACTTTCCGCCCATAGTCTCGGAAGTGTGAATGAAATCATCTCCCAGCTAGTGAATAGTTAAGTCTAGTCTCGGGGCAACTAACAACGCATTACTAACAGAAATTTGGGAATATGATCCTTCAATTCCAACTACATATACTCTGCCTCTTCAAGCAACTATTCTATGAGTCCATTCTACGGTATGTCTTTCCTCCTTCTAATTTTAATGTTTGAATTGATTACATTTATTGAGTTGATTTATTTTGGTTGGGATAGTTCGAACCATAAAATCTAATCAAATTAAAAAATAATCAAAAGAAAATACAAAAACTATTAAAATAAAAATATCAGCTTGCAATGAAAATATAATAATACAACTATTTAAGAACAAAAAAGGGCTAAAATATCATAATACCTGTAAAAAAATAATCTTTCTGATAATAATGTGAATTTAAACATGTTTTCAGTTTGGTATTTAAGTTTTTGCTATCACAAACAACACACAAAGCAAACGGATGTGCACAATATTTATAGTATTCTTAACTCGCTGGTTGTGGTTAACATGATTTACCGGGACAGCTGAAACGCGCCAATACCTGCGATAGTTAAGCTCTAGAATAGCTTGACTCAGACTAAATATGTAATACCGAGGTAAAAGTACCTCTATGTAACATCAAGTCGAACAAGCATAAAATGGGAGGCCAATCAAATATCAACCTGCAATTCCCTAACTTTCCAAAGCTGGAAAGAACGAATAGAGATTTTTGTTGGTGTGGTGTCATTTATTAATTTGTTTATTAAAGTTTTCAATTAGATGATGGCCAGAGACATTAGAGCCATTATTCACGAAAAGATTATTTGATGCACAATGAAATTCCGAGTCAGAAAACTTGAGTTTTGCGTTAATCTTGCGGTCCTGTTAAGTTAGTCGGCAGATATAAAAACTACCATGGAAAATTGTCACGATAACTTTGTTAATTTCATTAATATGTGAAATAAAAAAAAATTATTTTATTTTATATGAATAAATTTCATCAGGTAATGCCTGAAACCAACGATTAAAAATCTCGGCATAAAAGGAGTTAAAAGATAAATATCCATGTCGCACGCTACCGTCATTACATCGTTGAAGCTGTGAAAAATTGTAAAAATTCACATCTCGAGCCAAAATCTTCTCTATCACTTACGCATCACCTGTACAAAAAAATTGAGCGAATGAGTCATAATCAGAATAAGCCCCAGAGATGTTTTTCGATCTTCAAGGATTGTTTATTTAGAATTTAATTCCAGGGAAATGAAGGAAAGATATTCGCCGTCTTCAAGAACGACGGGAGTAAATATAGATAAAATACTTGGGCGTAAAATACATCGATCACGTGTAATTGTTTAAAAATAAATAAATAAACTGGATTAAATCAGAAAATGTGACTCCAGAAAAAAGAGAGATATCTATTAAGGCGTTTAAGAGTTTGATAAAAATTGATTAGATAGCCTCGTGCTAGTTAGTGTAATAGTCTAGTGTTAATATAAGACTGACGCCTAACTAAGCCTTAGAATACTCGGTACGATAATAAACAGAGTAAGAACTATAATGAGGTTTTCGATAGATTTGAATTTTGTGAAGGTGTGGTTGAATATTAGAGGGTGAACACCTGATAAGGTGAATAAATAAGACTATTAGACCCCAGAATCAATGGACCATAATATTAAGGATATCTGGAAGAGTATCATGCTATTCAAGGAGGCTTAAATCAACACGGAAGAGTGCACAAATAACGCATGGTGTAATAAAGTAAAACGATTGCGAAGATCCTGGTATACCGTGTAGTATCATGTGGCACTGACCATTAAGAAGGATATGGGATAGAGTTCTAAGGTATTCTTTCCAGTTCTTCCATACCTGGGCAAGCTACAGCAGACTTCAGTTAATCATAGGAAAATAATATAGTAATTCCAGCGAGAGACACTAATTTATACGCTACTTAGAGTTTGCGATCGCTGACACTTTAAGTATAATAAAAAATGGATCAATCAATATGAAAAGTTATAAAAATATATTTTCAAGCAATTGGCACCCTTTCGTGGAAATAAATGGATGATTTTGCACTCATACACTAAAAATGAAATAAAACTAATTAATTTAAGTCCAAAGAACACCACCTCAGCGTAATAAAATCCCTCCCTTCAACATAAGTCAATGCACCGAAATACCTTATCATCGGCCTTTTTTGAGATCCACCAACTTTAAAGCTCAACAAGTCAAACAGCGAAACAATTCTCGACTATTCCGTATTTCAAAGTAAATCACGTAATTCCATGTAGACTCGGCAGGATAGGTCACTTTAAAACATTGAAGTTCCCTTTCATATTCTAAAATAGTAGTTTTCCGGACCACGGTGCGCTGTTTGTGCCGCGTTCCATATTGTGACGAGTTCTTTGGATGAACCGAATCGAGATGGGACGACTAACACCAGTGTATCACGTGAGGGAACCCTTTAATTTTCCAGTGGACGGCAATGCCCTTCAGGGGTGACCTAGTCGGCTGGCTCCGCCGACTGCGACCGTATGCCGGAATTCAGCTAAAGGATATGAGCGTAGGAATATTAAAAATTATGCATCTACATTTTTCCAGGAAATAACCGAATATTAGCCAGGTACGTACCTTTACAATGTCACCCGCAACTGCACACAATGTGCGAAAATCACAAAGGGGAAATATCGTTTGTTTCGCCCGGAATTCGAACCCAGATCCTGCGATTTCCAACTAGGCAAATGATATTCCTACATCACGACATAACTCACTTTGGAATGCTCCACTAAACTTCATTAATCCCTTAATTTTACTCGAGGTGTCCAATTTTAATTCTACTTGGTCTTGGTTATTCAATGATTTTCAGGCATAGTTTATAAAAATACTTTTTTAGAATGTGATCAACATAAAATTAAGGCATGCTATTTAAGGATTGACTAAGTTAGGTGGAACATTACAAAGTGAGTTATTTCGCGCTATAGACATGTGGTTCCACCGTAAAGCCTTAACATTTGATATATAAATGATATTTTCTCTATAGATTGCTTGTGTTGCATGCGTACACCAGCTGCGATTCTTGCGTGAGCAAATGAGTGGCTGATATTTTCTCGAGCTATCAACCGGGTGAATCAGCACAAGATGACCGACTTTAAGAGGCCCAAATCGTTCCCCCTCATTAGGTTAAAAAAAAATGAATACGATATAAGATACAGACCTCGAAACATCAGTTATCATGAACTATCTCAACCTATTAAAGACCAGAGAAAAATTCATTCAGTAAACTCAGCATTGAAAAGACGAGGTCTTTCATTAGATAAAAAACTACTGATGCAAATGGTGTAACATTAAATGAGTCCGAAGGAGCACGACTATCAAAAAAAAAGGTAATCACGACCACAACATTAGTCTATCTACCCTGCTTTAGCAAAAAGTACTTAAAATATTAAACATTTGATTACCTCGATTTAATTGATAAAGATGGCTACAACCAATTAACTGCCGGGATAAACTTTTAAGTGCTATACCGCAAATGTATCGCAGGTTTTATGATAACAATAGAGGCAATCTAGAAAACAATTACTCAACCTGTCCAATTTGATTTCCACCTGGTATTGCTTATTCAATTGTTTTCAGGCATAGTTCATAAAAAACACATTTTTAGAATGCGATGAAAAAAAAATTAAGGTATGGATAAAAATATCATTCCAACTGTCCAACCGAAACTGGTTATGGTCATAACTATTTTCACGAGATACA
This sequence comes from Ischnura elegans, assembly GCF_921293095.1. Classification (NCBI taxonomy): domain Eukaryota; kingdom Metazoa; phylum Arthropoda; class Insecta; order Odonata; family Coenagrionidae; genus Ischnura; species Ischnura elegans. Next base: position 29,216,091 of record NC_060257.1, on the reverse strand, counting down.
TTCCGTTCCAATTTGGCTAGATTTTCCAAAATTATGACGATAGCCACCGCTGGCGTTAATTACTGCCAGAAGTAGCAGGTGATAAGTGCAGGTGGGACGAAACTAACCCATCCCTAGTCTATATTCAGAGTTATAAAATAGATTCTAAGCCTGCCATTGGGTCAACGGCCTGGGGCTGTTTCGTCAAATTAGATCGTGGAGAGTCTAATTTTAAATAGAGTTACCCCCACGACACTACGCTACCTCACCTTTTCACCATAAAAAAAGAAAATATGAATTAGAAGACAATTCATGAAATACATTTTTTTTTAAATTAGCAACAAGAGATCAGATGAGGTTCCTATGAATGGTGAAAAACACTTACAGAATATTTAGAAAGAGAATGCGGATGAAAAATTCAACTCTTTGGTCGTTTTAGCAATGACCTTAAAGACGACGCCCAGTAGCGGAGCGGGTATTTGATAAGGTTCGAGCGAGGAAAAGATTTAATGTATTTTGAGTAGGCGACCGACAGCTGAGGCCATTTGTGCCGTGATAGAAGGATATGGAAAGAAGAGAAAACCAGAGTCAGCATTAGCCTGCTCTTGACGAAAGGCACGGCTTAACGTCCCATCCGACGGACGGAGTGTTGCGGCAGAGCCGTCTCTGAAAATTCACAGCCACCGCCGGGATTTGAACCCGAGTCCACGGGGTGGAAAGTCAAAACTCTAGCCACTACACCAACTCGGTCCCTGAAAAAGCTTTGATATCCAACGAAAAATCACAACAAAAAAAAATTTGACACCAAGGTCCATAAATCGATAATTTTTTTTCAAATGCTTCCTTTAGGCTGTAAAACACGATTATAAAATATAATTAGACGAATCAAAAGGAGGTTCCAATGCATAACACAAAATTTTAGAAACGCCTTGCGAAACCAAATCTTTCCGTAAACATTAATCGTGACTTTCTGCTAAGAATAATTTTTAAACTTCGAGTAAAACAAAATATAGGGAATGCATAACGCTATAGAAACGGAAAAAATCTGCATACCTAGAAAAATTCTTATGGCCATGAAATAACGAGGATTTCATGATCATAAGAATAAGTTATACAATAATATTGCAAAAATTTTAGCGGACTCTTTTTTCCTTCATGTACTTCAAATACACCGCAAACTGCGATCTCTGTAGTGATCGACTTGACGTGTACAATTTCAACAGCTATCATCATATTTTGTCTATTTTCAGGAATAGTGATTGGATGTTGCTCCAAATATCCATCCACGATATTGATAAGGACTAATAATTCCAATTTCTCTTTCGCCGTTGGATCTTAAGTGGTATAAAATAATCAATTCTATTCCAATCTAAATAATAATTTTAAAACTACTTGGCGATAAAAAAATAATATTTATTTAAGGTTCAAGAGTATGGATTAGAGAATTAAATTATTAGTAACCTGTCATGAATCAGTATGTCGTCTGCGCAATTAGCACACAAACATACTTTTAAGCTTTCATACATAAAATCCTTTGCTTCGTTTCTATTGAACGTGAATATAATCTAAAATTAAACTTGTACGTTTTTTTATTTAGGGTGCATTTCTATATACATCTAATCCAATAAATGAAGAATACTGACTGGGCCACTGGCACAATAGGTGGGCATACGTCGACGATTGATGACAATAGATTTCCGATTATCACGTTCAAATCCTTGACCTAAAACTGAAAACTGCAAAGTGGCGCTTCCCTTTGAAGATAAGAACTATCTCCCATTTCTGGCGCGAAAAAAAATGATCCTAAAAATAAATGTGACGTATCTCCGCAACATCGGAAAAAAAAACTTTAAAAAATAAACCATGACGCTTAAAATATTTCAAAACGGACAAACACAAAGATCAACGATTAAAACAATAATCGGCGACATCTAAAGTTATGGTGACAAAAGAAGGAAAAATTATAGAGCACAAAAATTTTAGTTACATTACCAACACTATCAAGGTGACTTTTAAAGCCGTGCAAAACGGATATTCGAGCCTGCATTCAAAGTCACGGGAAGAAAATTTGTACATGTGATCTAACCCTCACCTCAGAGCTCTGAGGAGAACGAAAATGTATGAACTTACAATGGGGACGTTCATTAAGGATAAAAATCTCAATTCACGAAAAATATTCGGTAGACGGAAGGGAAAGATAATTGGTAACTAAAAAAATTCTTTCTCGTCTGGTCGTTTTCACATCATCCTCATCGGTCAACAATCCTAAGATTGGTTTGACGCAGCTCTCCACACAATTCTCCTGTCAGCTAATCATTTCACGCCTACGTATACGCCTAAGTACCCCGCCGCAACCGAGGTCGCCAAGGCTTTTCTAGAGATTTGAACCCGGACCCATTCAGCAGCCAAGCGTTCCAACCGAATGGCCATCACTTAATACGTCATGGAATCAAAAAAAATATGACCGGCCGAGGGAAAGTAATCTCTCTTCTTGTACGCACTTAGGAGTGTCGAAGTACCTTGAAAGGGAAAAGAAAATGGGAATGGTAACGTGGAAGGCAGGTATTACAAAGATCTGGTGGTAACTTAATAGGTTTAACCCTCTTGAACGCCACCGAAATTTGGTGGTCCTAGCGAAAATTACCAACGTAAATTTAAGAATATTGTAGAAGTATATTAAAAAACACAATAGAAAGTTACTAAATTATATATTAATATAATGTTTTTTATAATAAAAAGGAATTATTTGCTGGTTATAATTTTATAATACATTGGATGAGGGATATAAAAAATGTCTTAACTTATTATGATTTGAAATCCGATCTAAGCTCGAACCGATATATCGGCCAAAGGCTCTAAGAGAGTTAATTTTACTTCGAGAGAGGCAAGGGTTGGGGAGCAATTGCCTTGACCCAGTGGCCTCAACCCCTCAACAGGCGACGATGCGAGCTAAGGTCACCGTAGGAGCTTAACTCAGGAACGCATAAAGCTGTCCCCCGACCGCCTACAAGGTAGAAATAATCCTCTCAATTTCGTTCGGCTTTACATGCAATTTTACCCCGAAGAATGTAAATAACATAAAAATTTAAATCACTCGCTAAAAAACGAAAAAACAACACGAAACGATTTTGAAAAATTGCATTAATTATTTCCGAAAATGGGGCTTTGTCATGAAATTTATTCCAATTTTTTAAATTTCATTTTATTTCATAAATAGCGACCATTCTACAAATAGAGATAGCACACAATTAAATTTCGTTTAAATAATTTCCAATGAAATTAAAGCTTAAAAAAAACAAATAAATTCACCTTCAAGCAAAAAGTACCCTATTCGCCGCTGACGTCATCTTTCTCACCGTTGCTATGGCTCCAGAGGGTCTGTCCCCACTCTTTCCCGGAAGAAGTGGAGAGGGAAATGAAGGCAGGTTTGAATATTTCAGGCAATCAGAATTCTACTGATTGTAAAATATTTTGGAAATGAACATTTTAAGCGTCCTCTAAACGATGAAGTAATTACTAAGATCATGAAAAATCCCCAATAAATACAACGGAAAATTCAACCAGCTCAACTAACAGTAAAGGCCGACAGGGGACTCGATATCAAGCATTACGAAACTAATAGCTTCCATTCGTTTTCATGCGGTAAAAACAATGTTATTTGCTAGCAATGGTTTGACTTAGCTAACATAAGCTATTGCGTGTTAATAGAGGAAGGAAGGAATAATTCTGAACAAAAATTTCCATTATTGCGTAATCTTTTAACGAAAAACTAAAATTAAAAGAGGCAATGATATCTAGGTTTTGCGCTAACCTTTTAATTAAGTAAATACGCCGCTTTAACAGTACTCAACCCAAATGAGGTACTATCAACCAAACTTTTTTAAATAAGTGATTTTGACATGAATTAGAACGAAAATATTAGACATAGAGGTGATTTCCGCTACCGAGAAGCTTATTTCTCATAATTTTCTTCATCATAGAAATTGATATTTTCATTAAATATTAATGCACCGTACATAGGATAATTCTATTCGCTGAAGTAACAGCAACATCCAAATAATAACTGAAATTCAGAAAATTACGCCTCGAAGGCTACCTCAGTCTGTTATGCGAATAAAAATGCGACATTAGTAATGCTGCCTCCTTATTCAGCGTGCTATGTTTTAGTCTTGCCGCGTGAACGGAGGTGAACTTCACATTAAATCCAATGTGAAAAATTACCCTCGACCGGGAATCGAACCCAGGGCCTTTAGTTTTCGGGGAGGGCCAAAGGTCAGTGGTTCAATTAATTCAGGGGTATTAATTTCCACGGCAATCACTGTGAATCCATATTGACATTTGATTCCTACATATATGTTTCTGTGGATTTGGCGGTCGATACGTAGGTATATTTTTGATTGCGTTTCTGTTCCAAAACCGATTACCATTATGAAGCGTATTTTGAGTGAATACATATTACCAAACCGACGTACAGGCGTGAGAAAATCCTTTAGGACACGATGACAATATGTAAGGAGTCTCAGTGAAGAAACACGGGAGGCAAGAGAGTTCATGGGAAAATCTAACCAAGGGTAATGAGGAATAGGCCAAGGTGACATTCAAGGACAGAAAAGGGAGCGAGGTTCAAGGGTAAACTGCTTTCCACATGGCCATTTAAAATAACGAGCTACAAAGAGAATGCAATACTAACCGAAGTCTCTACAGCAGCCGGGGAAGTCAAAATTCATTATAATGGGGAAAAGAAAGAATAAAAATTGTACGGAAGCAAATGTGTTTTATTCCGTATATGTTGGTACCCTCGGTACGAACACGTGGTGAGGACAGCGTAGTTGATTAATTTCACTACCCTAAGTTTAGAGATAATGAATGCTAAAAAATATAGTCTCATTAATCCAAAAAAAATGACATTACTTTAATTTCACCGATTCCTGTACGGTTACCTCAGTATCAACTCTCGTCACAGTATCTCACCAATAGCAGATTTATCCGGAAAGACTTTATTCCGGTTTCTTGCCATCTCCCATTGTTGAATTTTCACAATTTCTGTGAGCACAAGAACAAAAACACGTCCTCCAGCTTTCATGTAAGATATACCCGTAAATAGCTCGTTGCTGGGCACGCGTATTATAATTAATAGTACGCCCATGAAGGACTCATCCTGTTTATTTTTCAATTTATTGTTATTTTGAGATTAAATTGTGGTACGTCTATTCTGCATCCGCACTTAACATTTGAATCCGAGGTATACTTTGCTTAAAATGTTTTAGTGGAATTAAAACTGAGATTTTCGGGAAAAATTTCGGCATTTTGCCCAGAAAAATGCATACGACATTGATTCCAAATTTTCTTGGAAACCCACTCCGAAATACTGGTGCCGACTTCTCTCTTCTATTATTGCCATGGTTTCAGGCAAAGTGAAAAAGCGTTGCAAACAACAATAACAGAATTCTCGTAATGTGATAATTGTTAAGTGCGAATGCAGAGTAGACAGTCATCTGCGTTAATTGATTCGAGTAACCATGGCACTGTCAGATATTCAGGAGAACGGAAACTATGAGGAGAAAAGACACCTGCCTCTTTTTCCAATTTTCATTCATTCTTCACATCTAAGTAAACTATTAAATTTAGGAGATGAAAATGCTTACATATAAGAGGAACATATTTGGAAACCTTAATTTGAATTGAATTGAATTTAATACTCCAAGCTTAAATGTACACTTTTTTTAACAGGACAACACAAATGGAGCTTTAGGTAGCTCCAATGGTTAAAAACCAGCATGGGAGCTACCATCTTAAAAATTAATTTCACGGCAGACCAGAAACAAAAAGAAAGTATATATATAATTTTTTTGAAACATTATCACTATGAAACATATATGTGATACAATAACTTACAACAAGCAAGAATAAAGTATGATATGTGGACAGAACAAAATTAATTTCTTTTTCCTCCTTTCACAACAATATAAATATAATATATAATAATATGTATATTATTCACAAACATCAAAAAGATCATCCATATCACCATGGGACAACAACCAATCTTTGGCTTTTTTACAAAATTTATTTATACTCTTTAACTCTTTGATCGAACAAGGTAATTTATTAAAAATCCTCGGCCCCAAATAAAGAAATGATCTTTTAAATAAAGAAAGATTAGGCTTAGGAACTAGAAAATTTACATTTATTCGTCACCAAAAAAGATCGGTAGAGCAGTAGGTATTTTTCTCATGAAATATACAAGAGAAAAACGATAATATGGAAAATTCGCAACAAAAATCCTAATAATGATGAAGAGAAAAAATATTTCGGAATTTTCAAACGATTGTTATGCCTTCATTTGCTTTCTTAATATTCTAGGCCATAAGGAAGCATTCACAGACTCTTAATACTCCCACTCACAAACCCCTTTCACCGCTAATGATAAGCACAATCGATTTAATCACGAGTCCCCTGTTCTAGTACCCCTTTCGCTCTAAAATACTGGACCCTTCCCGCCCATTCGCCACTCCCGAAGGGTCCATCAAAACCCTAGCAGCACCCTCCGATCAATATATCCTAAACATGTCCGGAGCAGCTGTTCGAGGCCGAGGGCATACCCTTGTAATCTGGGGGTGAGTGCTTACGTGCGTGGGTAGAGTCGACCCGGATAACCAGGGCAATCACGATTTTCAGGACCTACTCTTTTTCCTTGTAAAGCATTGCAAGCTGGGAACGTGAGACTCAAGATAAAAGTAGGAGGGTCATAAACTCGAGAAGGTGAATCAGTACAACTATTTGGGCAGCAAGTTAAAGGAAAAAGGACACACCCGCAGGAAAAGAATTGCACTAGCGATGGAGGTTTTCATGAAATGGATGGATTTGTTAAGAGGATCATTAGGTGAAATTTTGCAAAATAGACTAAAGAAGATTCTTATACATGAATTGGCATGGGAAAAATATTCCTGGACCGGGAATCGAACCACGGACCTTTAGCTTTCCGGATATTAAGGAGCCTAGATAGCGTAGTGGTTTTCGCAGTGGCAGGGGAAGCCAAAGGTCCGTGGTTCCATTCCCGGTCAAGGAGAAATTTTTCTCATAGCAATTCATATATCACCGCCGTTCATGCGGTAGGCTAGAAATATTACACATAGTTAAAAGGTTAAAAGTCTGATAAGGAGTGAGAGCTTTATGGAGCCGAAACATGGACGTTGACAAAGGAGGACGAGATGAGACTAGACGCGTTCCACTCGTAGGAGTGGATAAGAATGGTGAAGGTGAAGTGGACTGAAAAGAAGGTGAATGACGAAGTGCTAGACGTGGTGGGCGAGGAAAGAAAGATTTTAGATAAGAAAACCGAAGAGACAAAGGTTTTGGATTGTACGATTGCCGAACTTTAACTTCCCATTGCACTTAAAACGTATTTTTTAATTAAATTAGTATAAGTAATAATAAATCACTTAAAAATAAAGCAAATTTCAAAATTATGACTTCATTAAAGTTCAAATTATACACATTCGAAAATTGACCGTTTACCCATCTGCATCACAATGGTTATTTTTAATCGTTTTAAATGTTTTTAACTTCATGAAATACAAAATAATAAAGTTAATCTAAGGCCAATTCAAAATTCATTGTGAGTTTTTTGCAATATGTATATTTTTTGAGAATTATCTATCCACAATGGTCACCTGAATGAATTTGAATGGAAACGCCCATATACCAACCTCTAAAGTAGACTATTAAAATTTCATATTTTCAATACACAACCAACGTAACATCATACCTTTAAATTCATTCACTTAGTGCCTTTAACCCAATTGATTGGAAAATAAAGATGTCTAGCTACAGCAGTACCTAGCCAACAAATCCTGGGTGAATGCCTCGGGGGATATAGCACGTGTTAGCGTACGCATACAATCAAAAGTGAGCCGACTGAAGTTAGCCTTATTAATTACGAGCGCCCTCTAATGAAACCTCAAGGCAACATGCTGTTATTCCCCTCGAGGTGAAGGATGAGAATGCCACGAGAATCAAATGGACGGTTATGTATGCACAGATCGAAATCATTCCGGTGGAGAGACAATTCCGCTGAAGACACTGAACTGCAATGCTCGGGAGTATCAAAATGAATAAAAAAGTATTACATTTTACACATAGCTGCACTGATAAATGATTTCCATCGCTCTCATTAAACATAATTAGGATGTGAGGCAAGGAATTTCTTTACGGATGTAGGCTAAAATAAACACTTTTTCAGCCGTTTTTCACAGATTTTTGGCCCAGGATAGAATATAGATTGGATTATGTTATGAATGATGAAAAACAAAAGAAGGATGATAGTGTTAAAAGACAAATTGTAAAGGATGTAGGGTTAAATTAACACTTTTTCAGTCTTTTCTGTAGATCGTAGTCCTAGGGTAAAATACATGGAGAAGATGGATGTTAAACAAAAGAATTATGTCAATTTTAAAAGACTAGTAGCAAGGAATGTAGGCTTAAATTAACACTTTTTCAGCCTTTTTTTATAGATCGTAGGCCTAGGTTAAAATACAAGGAGCTGTTGATGAAGGATTTAAAACAAAAGAACTATGTTACCATAGACGGATTTTTGGGGGGGGGGAGCACGGGAGCACGTGCCCCTCCCCTCTTAAATAATGGACAACATTTTCTATACGGTTGTCATTACGTTCGTTTTGTTTTGTGTATTACGGATCCTCAATCATTTAATTTCATATTTATAAATTTCATATTCAAATAAAGAGAATATTTCGTACAGTAATGGTTGTACCTTGTTTTTAATCTCAAGTAGGAGAAGATAGTTTTCCTGGTAGACCCTTGTGCCCCGAGAACAAAAATCCTTGCCCCTGAACTGTTAAAAAACTAGTTACAAGGAATGTAGGCTTAAACTAACACTTTTTTCAACTGTTTGTATAGATCGTTCGCCTAGGATGAAATACATGGAGTATGTATGAAGGATGTAAAACAAAAGAATAATGTAACTGGCAAAAGGTTAGGCATAAGGAGAATTGAGCGGAGAGCTGCGTCAAACCAGTCTCCGGATTGCAGACAGTTGATGATGATGATTTCTATCAGAAAAACACCCCAATTGTTCCAGATCATTCGGTGACCTCGTCCTTACGTTCGGACGTAAAGCCTATTATCGTTCTATTTCGAAAAAGGCCCCCTCTGAGAAAACACCCGACATTGAACCCGGGCGACCTCTAGCCAACCATACCTAATACTAGCTCCTATCGAAAAAAATAGAGGGAGTCAACGACCGATGGCAAAGCAACTATTTTTTTCCCTTTTTTCAACACCCGACGTGCCAATTTTACGCGAGAGATCGCTCGTTATCAAATATATTGTAGTACGAGACGACAAAACAGACGGGAGGGTTGGCTAAAAAACACGGAAGCAATGAGATGCGACATAACATTGTTATAATGTTTATACACGTCTAATCAGATTCCATCAATCAAGTAAGCTTTTTTGCTTTGAGGATCGTCATGGTACGACATCACTTTGCTCGCGTTGTTTAATATTTGCTAAATGGGGACCATAAAAGTTAGAGCAGATGATTTGTTTAATTAAATAAAAATCAAGAGATTGTGTTAGTGTGCGTGATTTTTACGTTACCGCATTCATATTGATATCAGATATAAATTAAGTATTTAGGTTACCGCCTTCTTTCGTTCCAAAAGTACAGCTGCCCACGAAATTCGCTTTGGATTTTGGTCGGTTTTTTATGTCATGCATATATCCAAGTGTAACTATGTTTTTCGTGTCTTATAAAAGTCAGTGACAAATAATGATGTCACATTATGTTCTTTTTCTTACATTCTGCTCCACAAGTGTTTAATTGATAAGTAAGAATCTATTAAGAATTGCGACATATAATTCTCATAATACTCACAAAACCTAAATTACATATTTTGAAACGTTTCAATTTCACAATTTGAAACATCCTTAAATTCGAATGAATGTACTGTATCTTTTGATATGAAAAATATTGGATTCTACGTCTCAAACTTTAAGTTGATTCTATTTGACACTGACATCAAAAACTTAAATTAATTGCAAACCAACGGCAGATTTGTGGCAAAGACATATTTATTTCAGTTTAAAATTAAAGGTAAGGTCAGAGACTATCAAGAAGATTCACTTCAGACGGTCTAAAAAGTACTTCTTGTGCACAAAATGTACTTCTTATGCCCAAAATAAACTTCTTTTGCTCAAAATTTACACAAAATCCCGTGAGAAGGAAACAAATTCCTCCAACTTCTAAAGCGCCTTGCTGCATCTCCCAAAAATATTGCATGGACACCAACGACCAGAAGGTCAAACTTTCGAGGGCCACCTCCAGCCAAGGACTGGGAGAGAAGGTAGAGTCAATGATCCGGACAGAAAGTTCTATGTATTTCTTTGATATTGGCCCAGATTCAACTGGACTTATATCTTAATAGCGAGGGGATGACGAAGGCGTCCCACAAAAGCAGCCGCAGGGTGTGCCAAAACGCATTAACCTGTCACGGCATTATTCTTTTAAGCGGACTAGCGACGTGACGGCTCACAAGTAAGAACATTTAATATAAAGTGGAGCACCTAAGCACCGGGATATTCCTTCAATACCCGGAAATGATATAAGTTACATCACTTGGTAATCCTGAGCTAACGTACACCGTAGAAAAAACATTTACAGTCAACCGATATTTTTTTTGTTTTTGAGTTGACTATTGGATAAATGCATTAGGATAAAAGATAAAGTGAAATGATCTCTACGGTCCTTATTAATTAACAATTAAAAAAGGTTATCCAACGGCCGAAAAAATTTGCTACAACTCGTCAAATCGTTCGGTTGGTGCGTAAGTATGCGGCTATGGTATTCCCTGGCGAGGAAGTAATATTCCCGTAAACTACAACAGGAGGGTATTCTGGTTTTGGTTAGACGAGTTATACCAGATGGTACCGCTATTGGAAATCCTTTCGAAATTTTAAATAAAATAAAAGGTTTACTCAATTTGAATACGGAATTAAAATAAATTTCCCCCACAAGAATATATGTTTGTCTACTTCCTAAAGTTTAATAAGTAAAAATAAGAAAGTTTATTAAGTAAAAAGAAAGTAGACAATCCAGTGGCTTAGCCAGGAATTTCGTTCGGGGGGGGGGGGGGGTCCAAAACCAGGGGGGGAAATTTTTTAAAAACAGGATAGTACTAAGTAACTAATTTTAACGCTTTTCATAATCGAAATCTTCATCTCTTAAATGTAGTTTCATGTAAAATCATGATTTTTCAGTATTTTGTTTTCTTTTAAGAAGGAAAATAATTTTGTTTTTACATTTCGGGAGGGGGATCCGGACCCCCTAGACCCCTCCCCTGGCTACGCCACTGCCTATAACTCTCCGGGTAGACGGCATATTTCGATCAACATTCTTCATTTGAAATTAAATGCGGTCTGACGTATTTATGAATATAACAACAAACGATATGGCGATTACAAGCACAAAATAATAGCATAAAATGTCATATTTTGTTCCAAAGTTACGATGATAATGGCCAAATGGATTTTCAAAAAGAGGCAAAAGTACCAACGAAGATAGATGGTAGAACGAATAAATATACAATAAAATTCATGATTCATCCCTAATCCACGGAAATGAATTCTGGAGAGGAAATTGAGGAGAAAGGTCATACGCTGGACTATGTGAACAGCGACATTCATACACACTTTCTCGTCGAGAGAAACGCTGGCAATTATTAGACGAGTATATATTACCACACAGTACAGGTGCGAGAAATTGCAATAGAAGTATTTATGGATGATCTGTAATAATGCCAGCCATGAGAGTGCAACATTTGTGTAGGACACTCAAGGTTAAAGAAAGTACAAAAAAAATACCTAAGAAACGACAGTAGATGATAAAATTATTGCAGGGAATATGGCAGATCAGAGGAAATGAAGGTCGACAATAATCGATAGCGTTAAGCAAGAGAGCAATAAGCAATATTTCAAAAATGACACGTCAAAAGTCATTTTAAGGCATTGATGATATCCCAATATGTGCTGAAATTTTTGATAAAATATAAAAATAGATAGAAATATTTAAGCGTGAGACTCAGAACAAATATAAAATTTAATTCCTTCCATTCCAATGAAACCGCAACCAACTGCTTGGAAGCCGAGAATGGTAAGTAAAATATTGAGCTAGTAGGAAATATAATATCAACGTTCTGTTATATAAGCATCACTAGTTTTTTCTATTCAATATGTGTAGACAGATAATATTTAATAATAATACACGCCGTGGGAGTTTTATTCACGTGCCTATTGCACAGGGCTGAATGCCCAGCGAGAGAAAGAGCTCCTTCGGAGGAGTTTCTAAGAATGCTAAGACCATGAATTTATACTGGAGAGCTGAGGTTGCCACTTTATTACCTACTGGTAAAACTGCAAAACAAAATGGGCATTTTAGCAGTTTATTTTTAGACTAAAGCGATGATGTAGTATGAAGTTATGTCGGTCTGTGTTGGGTCTTATACCTATTCAAAGAAAATTATAAATAAAATTGCCTTTAGAGTAAAAAAATGCCTATTCTCCCCACCAGGAGTAAAAAAGTTATATGAATAATCAAAAACAGATGGAGTAGATGGCAATAGGCAAGTGAAAATAGAAACATGCTCAAAAAATGTAAGCTAGGATAGATTTACTACTCGGCTGATTACGCAGAAAAAAACGTTACGTAGCGAGAAAATCACTTAAATAAAGAATTCCTTGGGGAGAATTTCCTATCTTTGTTTTGTAAATGTCAAGAATTAAACTTCATTGATAAATTTGCATGTTCAACGATATTTCGTAGCTTCAACTAATTCTCGTGTGCAACCAAAAGTTATACGGAACACAATTTTTAAACGATAAATTAAAAGAAAGACCAATTCTATTCAATTAAATTACGTATTTCCATAGGGAACAGAACGAAATACATAACAACAGAATTTTCAATGATCGAAGAGTATCACAGATATAACTTATAATGGAGGCGTAGAAGATACATTGTCTGACAGTTTATTAACCGATGAAGAACACTATTTGCACAACAACTCAAGCAGCAATCGATTACGTCAAAATATTATCGGTTATGGCACTTTGATTCATCAACTATTCTGTTCGAGCTTGCTTCTAGAAGTTTCGAAAGATATTCATATTGACGTGAACGATTATCTCCGGAGATCTAAGCTGGCTTTGACCTTGATAATAAAATCGACTCATTAAATACCCAGCGATTAAATTTTAGCCTCACTTCAAAATACATTCATACTTGAATTGCTTCAATCGACTGATAACCGCATGCGACGTAAAAGGAACTATCAAAATAGCTATCAAACACAGCACACCTATACAAAATAATTCACGTGAAGAAGATAAGAAGACGCACAGAAAAAGATAATCTTCTCCTTCCCTTTTTGTGTTGATTACGAGATACTCGACCGCAAACAAAAAGCAATCTCCTTATAAACATATCAAGGCGATTCTCACTTCTACATATACGCAGTGTCATTGCTGGCTAATGGTAATTAATTCTTTACCAAAGCCAAAATATTTTCCAATGAGATCTAATTAAATTGGAGTTCAATCGAGGAAAACATTGAGATTTTTACCGATTCTTAAAAACAAAATTCTACAGCTTATTTCATTTATCTATACTAGGCCAGAACTTACCACTTTGTTTTTTCATGGTAATTTAAAAAATAGCATAAAATATAAATGACCAAATAAAACCTTAAGAATTGACAGCGTAACTAGATAAAAAAGTAGAGAACCAGTTGATAACAGCATAGTTTAAATGCAGTTAAAATGATGACTTATAAAAAGCAGAAAGAGAAATAAATAATTACCTTTGTCGTCAATTACACAAACGTAATAACACAGTCTATCTGATCAGAATATTTCATTGAGCTCATTTTCATTTAGCTTCATTTACTAGATAAATAGTGTGAACCATAAAAGGGGAATCAATTTACCACGTTTGCGTGCTTAGAACATGTAAGCATCAGATTACACAAGACATATAACAAAATATTACAAAAGATCACTTCTGATATTCTTTCCAGGAATTCCCTATTACGAAAGAACATTAAGGGATCAATACAGGGGATAGGGGTTAACCATCTCCTTAGGCAACAACTATTACCCACGGTTTCCAGCCAATCAGAGCAGCAAAATTCATGCATAATTCCCGGGTTACCAGGAAAATTTTTACATGATTCCAAGTTAAACTTTCGCGATTACTGCGAAAGTTAACAATTCTAATACAGACAAAATTACTTCAATACTTGTAATTAACATTATATTTGTGTGTTTACCAGGACAAGGAATAGGATTTTTTAGCACGATTGTATTTAAAATTTAAATGTATTCAATGCAAGCCGAGAAGCTGCTCCGACCTCATAAGTAGATACTGACGTCACCTGGCATTCTTTTCTTCGTGTTTTTAAAATCTTAATTGATTCAAAACTGCTAGACATTTCGATTCTATTGTCTTGTTTGAAATTCCACGTTTCGATGCGGCTGTAAACATTCTACTAAGATATTGCACTTAAAAGTACGACAAACACATTTTAGGCCAGAAATTGGGTGTAGAACTGGTAAAATTTTATTTGAAATAAAATATTTTGAAATTATAGGTGTGAGTAAAAATTCATGAATCATTCATGCATAATTACAAGGACATTAACATGCAGTACCGTAACTATGGGGGGGATGAGGGGATAGACCGCCCTCCTACGCATAAGATAAATAAAAAAGTTATTTAAAAATATTGCCTAGTTTTGAATTATAAGAACTGCATCTGCTTAAATTCAAATTTTTATTGACAAAATTATGTAAAATGTAAATTCAGGCATGTCATTTTTCAAAACATTTCCCGCCCCAGGCCATCTCACCCCCCCCCCCCCCCAAAGCATATTCCTAGATACGCCACTGTTAACATGCACCAGTTAATGTCTGTTTGCATGAATGACTTTCGTGGACCGGAACGGAACATGTACGAATGCATGAACCAAATTAGAACAGATTCTATTTTTCGGTCATGCGTTCGCAAAAGTTGGGTGGTTACACGGTGCATTTTCGTGTTCTTTCACGCATTCATACGTTTAGATATTAGCTTGTACGTGTTAATGTATCGTGTAACCAGGCATTAAAAATTCACGCACAATTCCCGATTTTCCCGGTCGCTTGGACACCCTGTTACCCCTTCTTCAGCTTATTGTTAGATAAAACAAGCTCGATGGAAGGAAGGCGACAAAACGATACAGAACGCGCTAACAGAATCTTGTTAAAATAAACGTAAAAAAAACCTCAATCCCTTCAACTAGCGGTGTGACGTCAGCGAAAAGAACGGAGAAGCGAGGAAGGGTATTCTCACCGTAGCAGCAGATCCGCCGAAAAATCGAAGACGAGGAGAAAGCAAGGGGATTCCGCGAACCCCAATCCTTAACCACGTGAGCAAAGCAGGCTCCTACTATCCAAGGTGACCCCTTTAAAAAATAAACTCAAATGGCAATAAGGCGTCGAAAATAGTAGTGGCGCGCGGGCGGCCAAGGAACTAGCGAGGGCCGACGGACGACACATCCTTCACATCCATTGATGACATCAGCTGTTCTCGGGAAGTAATGAGCAGTGCAAGGCTCGGAGGACGTTCCTAAATGCACGTACTTGTTACCACCCTGGGAAGTTAGGCGGCAATTACGATGGGAGAGAGTAAACGGTGATGAATTACATAATTAATACACTTACAGGATAGCATACCGTGCGCCCCAGTATATAAAATTTGATTAATAAGATGTATTTCCTTATTAAAATTCAATAAAACTTGTTAGGATCACATTTTACATACTAGCGAGTTATCGTCGAATAAAAACATTTATACGCCTACATGAAACCAAGGGTTCTACAATACACCTACAGCACAGGATACCGTGTGCCCCAGATTATAAAAATGTCAAATTTGATTAAAAAGATGTATTACCACATAAAATTTCACCAGCAAGCCTAACTTGAACAAAAATTTAGATTCTGGCGAGTTGACAGCGAAGAAAACATTTATGTGTCTACATGAAACGCATAGTTCAACAAACTACCAAAAGGATAGGATAACCAGTGCCCCAGAATACAATAATGTCGTATTTAATTAATGATAATGTGTGTTACCATAATAGATGCCATTAAACCTTATTTGAACTAAAATTTCGATTCTGGCAAGTTAACGGCGAAAAATACGTATTTGCATCTATATAAAACCCAGAGTTCAACATTATAATAATTAAGTCGTCTTCATTTAATGGGCGCTTTCAGGACCATAAGATCTATTCTTAAGATAAAAAGTTCACCCGATGAAATGCATCCAAATAAAACGGGAGTAAGAACAGCATTTCAAAACAAACTTATAAACTGAAGTGACTGAGAAATATATCGAATTTATCATCTAGAAAGAAAAATTAATATAGTAAGAATAACTTTAAGGAATTACGATCGATTCCTTGAAACAGAATTATCCCAAGCAATTAATTTTCACATGATATTTCTCGTTGATTGAAGATATCGATGGCTAAGTTCTAACAACACGTATCTCAAAAATAGCATCTTTCCGGGAGAGCAAAAAAATACGATTAATTTCTTTTACTTGCACATGAAATTAAAAACCATAAGTTCATAAAACTGAGAAAGAATCATTCATTTGCAAATGAAGAGTTGTTCTTTGCTTGTATTTTATTTTTTAATGTTATTACACTTTGTTTAAGATACCTGTCTCAAACCGGCCGAATTTTAGATACGTGTTGTTAGATCTTAGCCATCGATATGACAATTAGTTCAGCAATAATTCAGACATTAGGTAATTACTCGCGGGTATTTTCCGTACGACGTGGCATCCTTAGCTTACTCTATACTTGGACGAACTTAATGCCTCACTCTACATAAAGACAATTATAGAAAGGAAGACGAGCAATTGACTAGATATGCTATTCTGTTCATAGGGTTCACAAGGATAAGGACGAGAGGGTTTTTCCAGATTCTCAAGTCATTAAGTTCCACAGCAAGCGCACGTAGGAAAGAAAATAAATTAATTCTTCCAAAGACTTCTTTTATAGTTCATAGCTCTCAAAAAATAATATTGTACCATCCGATACGAATTCAGATTTTTAAAAGTCGCTACGCTAAATATTACGTCCACTACACACACGACGACACACGATAATACGGTTCTCAGAAAAAATACATTGGGGTTTCCATGCTGACCTCGGCCTTCTGTTACTGCGCAGTCACCCTGAGAGTCTTATTAAATATTTCCTCCGAGGTTGGGACAAATATTTTCCACTAGAAACGTATCTACTGTGTATATGCACGAGCGAAGGCAACAGCCCATGGGGTCTATCGCAAAGAACTCCCATCTATGAGGATCTAAAACCCTTCCTTCCACTATTACAATTAAAGTATTCTACCGATTAAGTTAGGTTTGCTTGGAGTATTTTAAGAAGTATTCCGGCAGTCTCCGGTCCTCTCGTGAACTTCCCTCTTCAATTCAAAATTAGGCCTACTCCCTTTTAGTCTATCGAAAAATCTTATTCTCTTCCTTCCTCACCCTCTTTTGCCCAACATTATATCCTTTAACACTGTTTTCAACATCCCCTCCCCCTCAGTGCTCGCTCCATCCATGCCTTCTGTCCCCTCCGTATCTCAACCAGAAG
Organism: Ischnura elegans; assembly: GCF_921293095.1. Lineage (NCBI taxonomy): Eukaryota > Metazoa > Arthropoda > Insecta > Odonata > Coenagrionidae > Ischnura > Ischnura elegans. The sequence goes on along the minus strand of NC_060257.1, from coordinate 29,198,386 downwards.
CAGCCTCCACCCACCATGTCCAGCACTTAGTTGTTCCTCCTCTTTTCCGTCCATCTAACATTCTCCATTCTTCTCTAAATCCACATTTCGAACGCCTCCAGGCTTCTCTTGTCCTCCTTCCTCAGTTTCCATGTTTCCTCACCGCGAAGCGCCACACGCCAGATCAGACTATTCACCAGCAATTTCCAAAAATAATTGTATCATAGCATCCAAAACGAATCAATATTTATATTTTTTAAATACTAATTCACTTATTAATTAATTTTTTATCATGGATTAATATTTTGCACGAACAACACACCTACTGCGTGCAGCACCTAAATAGATTGCATGACTTGTAGTGTAGCCTACTAACCTATGTAAAACTTAATGATTGTTTCTTAATTTTATTCTTATTTCTAACAGCATATGGTAGTATAATTTGTTGGTATACGTGACGTTTTTTGGACAGTGTGGTGTGCATGTGGGAGTCCAATTGCATGCTGCATGCTGGTGATTGATCACCCCCTGCCAAACACCCTATAGGTGACTCGCAGAGTATTATGTAGATGTAGATGTATGTGCACGGTCGAAGGCTTACACCAGGGGCTCTTTCGCAAAGAACAATGAGAATCTACCTTCCTTCCCTTCCACTATCCCCCAAAAATTCTCCCATACCAGCATGAATGCTGCACTCCAGAGGGACGGACTCGTAAGACAATGGTCGATGACCACAATAGGGTGGTTTCCTATTATTTTTTTATTGCCTTAATCGAAAGATTATTACTCCTGGAGTACGTATTTCACGCTTTCAGATTTTTTAATGACAATATCTATTTTTCGCGATTAAATGAAAAGTGAAAATTTTCAAGCGCGCGAAAACGCGACGCTTAAGTATGAATGCCGGGAAATATCTCCGTGAGACGTATTTCTGGTTCCCCTTCCCGCCCGGTGAGGTGACCTTGAGGCGAGGCTTAACGGTGATACGTCGCAGGCTGCTAGGGGGTAGCTGAGTACCTTGCTGGATGGTACGGCTTGGCTTAAAAAAGGTTTATTAATACCTTATCAAACGAAGAAAACTTTCCGACCTTAGCCAGTTTTAATAGGTGATTATTAAGATATGTTTCCCTGAGCTCTGTGCCTCATGCATGCAATGGTAACCTCAGACGATGTATAACTCATATCCTCTAGTGTAGAAACTAGGTCCCTGTGACGTCATGTGGAGTGGAATCGCATGGGCGCCAATCTGGCCTTTTTCAAATGAGGATAAAATTTGACCCTTGCCATTCGTCTAAACCGGTATTTCAAAAACCAAATAATTTGTGTATTATGAATACAGTAATGGTGGGTAACGAATCGCAATCAATGCCTTTCGTTTTCTTTGATGAAGGAAACTACCCTATTAGGGGCGCAAATCATGCGCGAGCAAAGCGTCACCGTGTGTGATCCCGCCAGAAGCCAAGACGCCGCGGAAAGTCCCCAACGCAGCTGCACGGAAAATTCCCGCGCGGCCGCCGATCCGGTTTTATTTTGGTGCTGCCCGAATCCACAGGTTGCTGGACTTCTCTAGAGACTTCGAGCGAGGAGTCGCAACTATTATAGCGCGGGGTAAACTCTCGCCGTCGACCGCGGGAAGACGAGCCATCCGAGACAATGAGCCGCAACGTCCCAAAGAAAGTTTCCGAGGAAGTTTTTCGTCAGGTTGATCGGAATTTTCTTCAATGAGGGCGTGGTGACCTATCACGGTACAGAACATTGGACTGCTCAGGCTACCTCCATGCTTCCTATAAAAAATATTCTACCCGCCGATATAAATACAGAAAATATAAGTGCAATTTACCGTTTGCAGGTTTATTTTTTGGAACCACGAACTAGGAATGGAAAATTGACTTCGAATACTGAACACCAATACTTTAATTCCGATTACATATTTCCGACTAACAATGACAGATAATAATCGAAGCCATGGTTGTGAATAATGAAGTATGAAATGTTGAAAAAGAATTGTAATTTCCTATAAGTAACAGGTATTATTTTAAGTAGAATATTACAGTTACTGCATTAAATATTGCATTTATTGCTGCATACAGTGAAAAATATTGGTCGCTATTAACGTCAAAAATCCTTAAGCTTGAAAAAAATGCAATCACAAGCCATGGAGTTTTTTTTTTAATACCGGGGAAAATAATCTACTAATTTGACAGTTTCTGACATATGGCAGGGGCGTTCGAATCCAAATCCTCGATTAAGCCTTCGGACGCCTCAAATGATATCCTAGCGATGCGAGGTGGCCCTGAAACTGGCCCCCCTACCTTGACTGTGTTAAGTTCACACGTGTGCAGCTTACAAGTGGTAGGAGCAACTACACCCTCACATTTCTGAAACCAACCTACCGGTTGAAGAACCGGGAAAGATATTGAAATTTATATTTATTAAATGTATCGTTTGGTTTCCATAGGATTGCCCATGCAGGCATTTTTATCAAAAATCACGACACCCAACGACAAATAACTAATATAAGCTTTGGACTAAAATTAAAAAAACGTGTCCCAACGGATTTACCATGCACACGAAACTTCACGTTCTCAATCATTTATGATTGTAAACACCCGATACGTATTTAAATCTTAGCTGCAAACGAGTAATATTTTTTCGTACGGAGTATACATCTTTTGTATTTGAAGTCTCCCAAAGTTTTGCCAATGCTAATATCTCATTCTTCCTACCATGGGACAATTCTTTCAGCAAACATAAATTTCGGGTGGAGAGATCTTATCATAACTCTGTCTCAAAAAATGTTAAGTTAACTTCGAAAGATTGTGGCGTTATATTCACCTAAAAAGTCCTAAGGAAACAGGTTATTTATTTATTTTAAAGATAGATACACATACTAACACATACAAACAGCGTTGCCATTTTATAGTAGTCGTGTAACAATACATAAATTTGAGAACATAAAAGCCATATAACAAGAGGAAACAACAATAAAATTTACAAAAAAGACAACGAGAGTCAGTAGTTACAAGCTAGTTAGGTGACAGATAGGAGAGGGAAAGGCTTAAAGAATTTCAATTACATTTCAATTTCAATTACGACTGTCCTAAATCTTTTATAAGCCCTCTCCAAAACGAACAATCTCTGCTGTACTCAGAGGAAAATTTAAAAGTCACCTTACGGAAGAAACGAAAGGAAAGTCATTTGGCATTGACGTCCTCGATAAAAAGTAATGGTACCTGGGAGTTTCCACCCGTAATCACAGTGAAACAATGACTATTTTTCGTGCGTCAATTCATTACATCACGTGAAAAAGAGCATTTCGCCATCCCAAAACATTCAAATGAGGCATGAGAGAAAAATATTAAAGCAATTTGAAATGACAGAAGCACAACTTGAAACAAAAAATTTCTCTCCTCTCATAAAAAAAAGTTTCTCTAGACAATCCGTCATCAAAAATGTTACACCATCACACCTTGAATAGGTATAACATTTTTTCTGTAATTTTTTCACGTAACTAACAAGACATCACAGAGAATAATGAAAATATGTTTCCAGTACTTTAAATTTCGTTACCAAGGATACAGGCTATGATTCGCAAATAGACTGAGCAACATATTCTCTATCGGAAGTGTCTTGACACGACTTCATTAAATTTCGATTGCACACAGAGTTAGGTTAGAGCGTGCGAAAGGATACTTAGGGAAAATTAAATTTAACATTATTAATGTTTGAATTAATAAAAAACGTAATAAATCTGAGGTTGAGTTTTTGCTCCTCTCTTTGGAATAGAAGCTGCCGCCAATACACGAGAAGTGATTCAGGTATGTTGCGAAGTTTTTTAATATTTTGTTATTTTCTTTCTCTGTATACTTATTTTCTCTGCTTGTTTTTTTTTACTGTTTCGCATTCTTTGATTTCGCACTTCAGCAGTTGGGTGAATGTAAAAAAAAAAAATGCACGCAGCTCGGGCCAAATTAAAATCTGAAACTTGGTATTAATTCGTAAATGAATGAGTCAGCAACCTTAAAGCGAGGCAAAAGTCACGAAATTTATCAAATCTATGTATATACATATTTCAATTATTATTTTTATCATGAGGAATTAATATTAAGACTATATCTTCTGAGATAAAAAGCGAGTGATAAGTTTAAACTTGCCGCGTTCATCTTGGCCGAAAACAATTAGAGAGGCAAAAAACCACTTCAACATCGACAAAAGGGGTCATGACATCGCTTTCCTCGAGCAAGGAGACAATTTATTTTGCCGTGTGAACCCATGAGCCCTTGAATATTTATTTCTGCACCAAAAAAATATCCAAAGATGGAAACGGATATCCACTGAAAGCTTTCCAAAATTAAAACACTCTTAGCGACCCTGAAACCCTAAAAATGTTGAATCTCATCAAAATTTTAAAAGCTCTCCTGAAATAAATTCATTCAAATTCAAATCAAATCATTTTAACTCATGGGCGCCCGTTGTGCCGGCGTAAATATTTGGAAAAAGATGTTTTATCCACCCAATGTAATTACCTTATACCCACACAAAGTTTTATTCCTACATTTCCATCAGTAATGAAAATATGGGATTTAATTTTTAAAATCCAACAATTCCGCGAATAACCTTCCTTACTTACGCGCGATGATTAACACGTAAATCGTATCCTGAACATTCTTTTTAAATCAGTCCTTGACTGAACAATTGGCCCCAATAGACATTACATTAAAACTCATTACTGATCATTTCAACTAATTCGGCTATAATTTGAATATTAAGAGCCCCATCTCAATCCATTCCTTACACATGAAAATTAATTCATAACAACATATAAATAATTATAATCAGCAACTGGGATACAATCAATACTCCGTACATGCACATATTTTATTGCATAAGCTGCTACAATTCATCAGATGCTACATATGGAGTATGTTTCTTTATGGAAGCGAGGCTTGGACGTTGACAGCAGCAGAGAAGTCAAGAGTGGAAGAATTCGAAATGTGGTGCTACCGAAGAATGATGAAGATAAAATGGATTGACCGTGTGAGTAACCAGGAAGTGCTAAGGAGAGTAGGAGAAAAGAGAAGCCTCCTAAAAACATTAAGCAGAAGAAGGGACAACTTAGTTGGCCACATTTTGAGGCACGATGGTCTGATGAAGACAATCGTTGAAGGACAAGTGGAAGGGAAAAAGGGCAAGGGACGGCCCTGAATGAGTTATTTAGGATAGGTTATAAAGGATGTAAAAGAGAATAAATATGTAGCTATGAAGAGATTAGCGGATATGAGAGAGAAATGGAGAGCTGCGTCAAACCAATCTTAGGATTGTTGACTAATGATGATGAAGCTGCTACAGTCATGAATGAACAAACAGACGTCAAACCCATGACGTTACCGCAATCTGTTCCATTATGACATCAAGTGAATCGGCTTGAACCTTTTTTTGTCGACCGCTAAAATAATTTCCGCCAATTTTCTTCCTCCAGCGTGCAATCCGGCTCACTTCGATTCTACTTTCTCTCAACATTAATTATACTCCCCGCCACACCTATGTCTCACAGAAAGCAATTTCAAATAAATCCGGATTATTTTCGCCAGGCACTGAAATTTCGATGTTCCGGGGGACCTCAGCGATATGGACGAATTTTAACATGCTCCGCGCGTCAATTTCGACAACTATTCTATCAGATGACATGGCGAACAAACCAAATCATCAAGTCAAAATACCGCACCTCTGCCTGCAGATAAAAAGATATTCACTTTTCTAAAGGATTACTCGTCTAAACCAGCGCCCTAGTTTCCACGGCAAAAAAATTACGCTCTTGACGTTAGCGCGACGAGATGCATGACCTTCGGTGACAGCAGCTTCAAACATTTTTTGCGCGCACAAAAATGACGCAATCGTAGTTGACGAGGAGGAAGTCGCGGTGAAGTCATGTTTAATGAACTGAAACAAATAAAAGTGAATACAGCTCTACACTTCACGCTGAATGTGCGCTGAATCAGTGATTAAAAATGCACTTTCAATAATATAGCAGATTATGTTCGTGAAAAGACGTTTTATGAGATTGATGACGGTATGATTATTATATCGTCGTTATTCCCAACCCATAATCCACAGAAATCTAATGAAACGGCCTGTTTACACGAAACATTAACACGTACGAGTTAATATCTGATTGCATGAACGACTTCTTTTGGACCGGAAGGTAACATGTACAAATGCATAAATCAAATTAGAACAGGTTTTATTTTCTGTTTATGCATTCGCACAAGTTGGGTGGTTACTCGGTCCACTCTGGTTTTCATTTTCGCGTTCATGAATTCAGACATTAACTTGTACGAGCTAATTTAAAACTCAGAGAAAAATCAATCTTTATCTAAAAAACATAAGACAAAATCAGATCAAATTGTAAGGATATAAATTATTAATTCTTAAGAAATATCATTCTTGATAAAGCTAGCCTAGTTACCATAACATTCTCCTTTAGCAGCCCAACCCTCTCTTTCGTAAGTCAAGAGTCAATGGCTATTGCTTCACCCGCTTTATCTACTTCTTCGATTTTACTAATACGTACGCATTTTTACTATTCCAGTCACCCTTGAATTTATCGGCCTAGTTATTTCGTGCAGTTAATAATATAACATATTTTTCAACAAACGGATAATTCGACAAAATAAGAGTTAAAAAGAACACAAGCAATTTTTGCCGTTAACAAATAAGGTGGGCTAATTAAATTTAATACATTTATAAGCTAAAAATAAGGTCGGTGAAAATGATCTACAAGCAATGCATTTAATTCGATGCAAAAGACATCAGAGCTATCCCCACACAAATAGATCGGAGCAAACATACATGGTAGAACCGACAAGTCAAGTAAATAATCCCTAAAATGTGTATGAAATTTTACGAGTGGTTGTCAATGGCTAATATAATGGCTAACTATATAATGGCTAATCTTTAAGCGGTGCTTACTCCAAACTCAATGAAGGATGAAAATTAAGTCCAATGAGAACTAACGAGATTGATATTTTAAGTGATGGCAAAACATACATTCTGAGGGCGGAAAAATCTCACATAACCATTTGCAGGTCCATTTAGTACCAATGAAGGAACTCGTATACACAGGCACTGAACACTTGAAGTAGCTGCACAACTTATATGCGCCTATAGTTTATAAAGCTAACTTTCGTTTGTAGTGTAACAATTCTCCTTGACGACGGGAGAAAACAATGGGTATGAAATAATAATGGACAACAATTCTTGTTGAGATCGCTAAAATAAACATAAGCAACGGAAGAGGCAATGGAAAAGGGACTAAAAAAATATCGTGTGATATCGAGCAAAAAATCTTTCTACATAATTACCGTACTTACGAGTTTCATTTAATTAATGCATAAATGGAAGATAGCACACGTGGAAGACAAATGAAGAGATCGAAAAATCTCGCAATATAAAAAAAATCAACTGAGAGACATTGAAGACCAGGATATCAGTCTTTAAAGAATACTGACCGGTATTTCAAAAGAGCCAAGCAATTACGGAGGCAGACCTAACTGGAAAAAGCCAGCCGAGGAAACCGTCTACACGCCCTGAAGGGACAGCTGTACGCTATGCTCTTTCCATAGCGATCTCGAAGCGACCCAAATTCAAGCCCCCAAGATGAAATTGAGAACGAAAGCGTTTGATTCACGACGTGACTAGGATGCATTCAAACTAATATCCTAACAAATATGCATAGAACATAATTTAATACAAACTGCGCTTCATTACTTCTTATGACCGTTGTTAAAAATTGCTACAATAAAGAAAGTAAGTTAGCTGAATTAATTAGGATTTTAGAATGGGAAAGTCTAACCGATCGAAGGGAAAAATTAAGATTAAATCCTTTGCAGAAATTTCAAGTAGAATAATTTTCGCCAAATTTTCAAGATAGTATTTTGAGAGAGCCTGATTGGGTGACGGTGAAAACGATCACAATGATAAGATTAGGGAAATAAGACTGCAGAACCGAAATATTTTTAGATGCAGTTTCTTCCGCGTACAATAAGAAACCATGATACCTGCGATAATTTAGCTGTAGGATAGCCTCACTCGGGAAAAGTATAATAAATAATAGCTTAGTATCTTTATAAATAAGAACGATTTGCATGCATTATTTGGCATGTCATAACTCATATGCATGAATCACTCACTACGCTAACTTTTCGTTTCCCTATTAGTAAACAGTGGTTCAATTTAGCAATTAAATACCGATTCACAACACAGTATCCCTTATACCATGTATTAAAAAGGTCACACAACAATAAAGGTCCTCGATAACATACAGGCCGGGTAAACCTATGATCCTAGATTAGATTCCCACTTCCGGGAAAAATTTCCCGCCCAAAATAATTCTAAGCCTTTCTACGTGGACTAGAATACAGCAGATAGGTCCGTGAAAAGAGGTTTTAGGAGACTGATGACGATATGTTTACATAATCGTCGTTATGCCCAACCCGTCACCCACAGTAATCTTACGTAAGACCTCTTAAATAACGCTTAAAAACAGCTGGAGGCCAATAAAAAAGTTCATCATTTCTCAGTTAATCGATTCCGGTTGGAGTTGGATCGACTCATAAATTTCAACAGATTAATGAACTCTGACCAGAAGATAAAATGATTCTAACGTGCGAAATTTATCTCGATTAAAAAATATAAAAGATTTTCGCAGAGTCAGCTTTGATGAAAAAGGCAACAAAAAATAGGTAAAGAATTTATGTGTGCATTTAAGGTGCCTAGATTCGAATCTCACTGGGGGCGAGTGTTTTTCCAATTGAATTTGGCAAGGTATTATCTCTCCTCTTGGATCAAAACTGATCTAATGCAATCGATATTTTAAAATAAATTACAATTAAAACAAATTATAATTCATTTTGCATGAATTTTTCATTCTTTAAAACAAGATGAAGCATCCACTAGGCAGCAAACAAAACGTGTTTGACCGAAGGAGTGGTATGCACAATACAACAAAAAAATAAATACTAAGTTCTGCAAAACTTCGGCCTAATCCTATTGTCTTGAAAATTCGTGTCATTCGGTACGGTTCATGACAGCCACGATTTTCGAAATGCGTCATATTTTCTTCGGCCTGCGGTCAATCCGCAAGAGAACAGTCCCCGACCTTTTCTTGTACACAATGCAATCTAATATCATTCGGGATTTTAACTATTCTATCCTAAAAATATTACGTTTTAGAGACAGCGAGCCGAAAAAAACACAACAGCCCCTCCCGACAATAGCAACCCATATTACTTCATTAGTACCCCAGACAATGTCACCCATGCAGGAAGTTAACATTTTAAAACTCCATCCATATAACAATTCCTGTTCAATTAATATGGCTAATTAAATGTGCACCAGTTTCCATTAGATTTTACCACAATCGGTAGATCATTTTCATAACAATAATGATTCAAGAAATACAGTAACATTTAGCCCACAGAAGCCGACCCCCTAGCAAAACATAAAAAGTAGCATATTTTCCTTATAGCGATATATGTATTTTAAATGCAAGTTACGATATAACTAATTTTTAGTTTCGCCAGTAGTCAATTTAGGAGTTTATTTTAGATTTTCCGGTTCCAATTCTTACGGCGTACTCAATAAAAACTATTTTGCCGGCATTGCATTCTTTATATCGTACAAAAACATCAACGCGTGTGGAGTAGGAGCGACTACCACATTCAAGACTATAACACGGATCACACAAGGTTAGAATACAATATCGTAACTCCCGGATAACTCCAACGCATATCTGATTGACTCCATCAATATTATTTTGAACGTAAGCATTTTAGAGAGACGTCTCCAAAGTATAATAATCCTTTTATTTTTCTAAAAATCATCTATGCTTTTTTCATGCAAAAAATCTGAAGCGTAATTATTAAACATAGTAAATAGGCTGAAATTATATCCGGCTTCAAAATTCGCACGTATTTCAAAACATTAAAAGCGCGCGCATGACCTCGAAAGGCAAGCAGAGCTCTCATAGAAATTGCTTGAGACCAAGATGCCGGTATATGAGCAACGAAAGGTAGTATATGGTTAGTTGTCGCTATCAGCTGGACAGTGAGACTTACGGAAGTGGCATGTCCCTGAAATTAAGGGTAAGGGAAACCTCCACCATCTCCCAACATGTGTCCTTCCCAGGGTCAATGTTATACCCGACAATCAAAAGTCACCAATCGATAAACTACGTGAATTTCACCTAACAGCTACCCATCACCTGATATTTACTTAAAACGCCGGCAACGTTTAAAAATGAAATTTACCTTTTTTTTGATAGAAGGTAAATATTAGAAATTCAACAATCGCGGAAAGAGGTAATAATCGTTTGAAAATTACCCTGGAAACAGGGAAAAATCATTGGTACGGCTGGTATTTCATTGGCCGCAATGCAAAACAAGAATGCCGAACGAATTGCATAATTATAATTTTTTCCTAAAATACAACTCAAAGCCGAAGGATGGAACAACCAAAAAATCATGAGGAAGAGAGCGATCAACCCGTCGGAAAAATAGCGTGCAATCAATACGGATGAATCAATCGGAGAAAATTACGAGCGCTCAAATTGAAGGCTTATACCTAAATAATCAAAGACAGAACAGAGGTGGATCCATTGAAATAAATTTCACCGCCGCATAAGGAAAGCTGCACCACTGTATGTGGACTCTTCCTGAGAAAGGTTTGACTGAAAATAATAAATTCTCGCCGACGGTACCCAGCTCACTATAAAAATTTCTGCGATTCTATCGATGCAATATTTTATTCGACGAATTAAAGAATTTCACGATCAATAGACAATTAAAATCCCCCTTTTCGATATCAGAATATAATACGATTTTTCCAACATCGATGGTGCAGCCCTTAGTTCGAAGAGAAAATATACATACGATTTTCGGGACAAAAAATAGAAGTCACCTTAAAGAGATTATTAGCTTAAATAATAATATTCATTTTGCATTTAAAAACATATTTTTCAAACATCGGAAGCGACTCCACTACCACCAATATTCACCGAAAAAAATACGCACATTCTTTCACTGAATAATACTGAAATTCTTAAATCAATTTAAATTGCATAAGAGACAAAAAATTTTCTGACTTTCCAAAAATAGGTCAAATAAATAAAGTAATAACAAAGAATGTGCCTTGAAAAAGCCACGGAGTCGGTACAATGCCTATCCCATCTCATACCGCCAGCATCACAACAGACGTGACAACAATCCTACACCCTGTCATGTCAAACAAAACAAAGCCAACAGGACTTTGATTTTTCGTCAAATAATTAAAAATGCTATCTGAAAGTAACGACACATGAAAAGCGAATCGTACTGACGCTCAGAGAAGATTTAATCGGTTAAAATACCATTTCGATCAGACCAGTATTGCACGGAACAACAGAAGCGAAAACTACGCTCGGAAAGATGCAACACGGTAATTTTGGACTCACCAAAATCGATGAATTTCTTTATTGACAGTGGTGATGGGTTGAACTGCGAGTAGAAGTCTATCATCTTCGACATGCCCCTCAGAGTACCGGTGATCTTCATGGTGGCAACTTCTGCAACAACTTCTCGGGTTCAGTTGCGATAGAACTGTATGTAAACCTCACGCCCCTCATCAACACATACGAACTCGTTCAACGATCGGCCTCCACTGCGCCTCCCGCATATCTCCGCGAGAGACCGAGACCCAGAATTCCCGGCGACGCGGAGGCCATAACAAGAACGTCCACCGGCACGAAACAATGAAAACGAGCCTGTAAGAATAGTAATATATTTATTAAACCATTTCATAATTATTAACTGCATTTTACAATGGTGGAATGATAATGGCATCCGTACAAGAGATTTTGATATGAAAAGATGAAATCCGATCCGCCATCTTGGCTTTTCGTTGTCCAATGAAATGAAAGCGGGAGGTACAATTTCCTTTTCAGAGCAAATTCTCGATAATCATAATTTGATTGCATTGAAAAAAGCTGTAGCAAAAAACTCAACTCCAATAATTAGGAAGAAATCGATCCCAGACCCCCCAGGCAGGTCCGGGAAAAAAAATGCCTAGAAATACATTTCTCATAATTTTGTAATTAAAATTTTAGTTTTAAGCAGATGCAGTTTTTGCACGTCAAAACTAGGCAGTAGTTTTAAATATTTTTTTTTATTTCTCTGAGGCTTTGGGAGGGATCTACACCCTCATCTCCCCCTTAGTTACGCCACTGTCACCTATAATAAGTCTATCATGAATTATTTACAACAGTGTTTGAGGTATCACCTTTATGGGTATAACCTAACAGGAATCCTTAATGGAGGTACTTGGACTCGAAACAGAATAAGTCATCCGACGCAAAAGGGATAAGATTCACTAATATGTCATGGGAAAAGCATAACTTGAAAACTTAATAGAAAATTTGCTTTTACATTGAGTTAAAGATCTTATAGTGACAAGTCTAAGTATTACCTAAGCATTAATATTATTACCATTCTTGGTTTTGCGTACCTATTTTACATTAAGTAATTACCCAATAGGTACAGTTAATATTTACATTAGACTTCCAAGAGAAGACCCACCCACTTATCTCCTGTTATATGGCACTCCCTTTACGAGGCTACTGTGAAATAAATTCTCTCAATAGTGTAATACAGTTGATTTATTCCTTTTTCTTCTGCACTCTCTTCCCTCTTTCCAGGTAACGAATTACACTATTATCCACCCATATCAGTCAGTCACAAAATGAATAACATTCATATAGGAATTTCAAACATAAACACAAGCTCCCGGAGTATCTATCATTGTTTCCATTGCATTATTGAGAAAACTCAAAATGTATATTAGATTATTTTTGTACAATTTAATAGTGGATCAGATCCGAGTGGTGGCTGGAGTTTTGGCTTCCCACCCCGTCAATCCACGTTCAAATTTGGCAATGGCAGAGACTTCCTAATCCCTGCTTGAATGCTCTGTGAAGGGGTTTTTAAGTACAGTGCTCTGTCCGTTGAACGGCACGTTAAGCCGTTGTCTCACTGGTGCCTTTCTTTAACCATTTCACTACAAAAGACAGATATTTTTCGGAAGATGTTTCTTGACCTGGGAGACAAAAGCCGAAAATTTTCATTCAATTTTTAAATGAAATTCGGCCATAAATATTAACTAATATCTCGATTTCAATATAAACATCAACATGGAAATCGTTGATGCATTAAATTTTTAATATTGCCATCATAACACAAACCATAATACAAAAAGACCATAATAATGACAAATCATAAGTTGACCACAAACCAATGGTGCTGGTAGGGTTATAAATCCAGAAAGGAGGTAGCCCAACTACCCTCGGAGTCCGAGATAATGTGGAGTTCCCACTAGGAATTATTGAAAAACGTTGGTGCTGATAGTGTGGGATTATCTGAGATACCCTTCTTAACTAATGTCCAGGAAAAATGCTCCGAACAGAGGGGACCAAAGAGTCTCTTGGGGCACAGTCAAGCAGTCATGCTAAGGAGAGAACTCCACATCTCGAAAGGGTTTAGAGCAGGCTAATGCCATCACTGGGTTTCTCTCCACTCTTGCCACCCTAAACTTGGGCATTCCAATAACCCCATAAGGTGCAATTGAGGGAGTAATTCCGAATTACTTATGTCTGAAGAAACAAGCCCTAAAGGCAAGCAAACTTCCTGGCAGTGATGTCGGCTAGGTCATCAACATTATCAGCATACAAAACCCTTGCAGAAACTTATAAGCAGCAGCATCCACTTAAGAAGAGAAAAAAAATTGAGGGAATTGAGGAGAAGCAGCCAGGACCAGAGGCAGATCCAGGATTTTTTTCTCGGTGGGGCACAATGGTCTTACAGGTCTTCCCATATTTAAGATTAAAAACAAAATACAACAATTACGATAGAAAACACTCTCTTTACCGTGATACGAAAGTTATTAATAATAAATTAAATGATTGAAGCTACATTATACACAACATAAAACAAACATTATCATCATCATCACTGGTCAACAATTCTAGGACTGGTTTGACGCAGCTCTCCACTCAGTTCTCTATCAGCTAATCTTTTCACACCTACGTATTTCTTCTCTTTCACATCTCTCTTTACTTGTTCCATATATTTTGTTCTGGGTCTTCCTTTTCCATTCTTGCCTTCCACTTGTCCTTCGACGATTGTCTTCATCAGGCCATCATGTCTCAAGATGTGGCCTATAAGGTTGTTCCGTCTTCTTATTAAGGTTTTCATGAGGCTTTTCTTCTCTCCTACCCTTCTTAGGACTTCCTCGTTACTAACTCGGTCGATCCATTTGATTTTCATCATTCTTCTGTAGCACCACATTTCAAAGGCCTCTATCCTTGGTTTCTCCGCTGCGGTCATTGTCCATGCCTCACTTCCGTATAGGAGCATACTCCAGATGTAGGTTCTTATAAATTGTTTCTTTACTTCCATATTTAAGTTTCCCACTGTAAGCAGGTCTCTCTTTTGGTGGAATGCTCTCTTCGCCTGGGCTATTCTGCTGATAATTTCTTTCTTGCTTCTCCCGTCACTAGTTATCTTGCTTCCCAAATAACAGAATTCATCCACCTCTTATCAGTTTTTGCCTCCCTATTTTAATGTTGGTCTTGACTTCTTCTCTTCTGCTGCATACTAAGATCTTGGTTTTCTTCGTGCTTATTTTCAGTTGATATCTACCCATTACCCTATCCATATTAACCAGAATATTTTTCAAATCCTTCTCTGTTTCTGCTATAACGGCTATGTCATCGGCAAATCTTAGCATGCTAATTTTTTCTCCATGGATATTCACTCCCAATTCCTTTTCTTTGATTTTATTAATGGCTTTTTCAATGTAAACGTTGAAAATTACGGTTGACAGTGTACAGCCTTGTCGCACTCCTTTCCTAATTCTTGCTTCTTCACAGCTGGGCCCTGATTTTATCACCGCTACTTGGTTTTTGTATAAACTGTGGATGATTCTTCTGTCATTATAAAGAACCCCAATTTCCTTTACGATTCCAAGCATTGTGCTCCAATCCACTTTGTCAAATGCTTTCTCTAAGTCCACAAACGCAACGAATGTTGGCTTGTTCTTTTCCATTCTCTTCTCTATGAGCAGTCTTAGGGCCAATATTGCTTCCCTTGTGCCTTTGTTTTTTCTGAATCCAAATTGGTCCTCATCCAAGTACTCTTCTGCTTTTCGTTCTATTCTTCTATAGATGATCCTTGTCAGTATCTTTGACGCATGAGTAGTAAGGCTTATGGTCCTAAAATCTTCGCACTTCTCCGCTCTTTTCTTCTTAGGAATAGGGATTATAATGTTCCCCTCGAAATCCTTTGGTATCTACCTGTCGTATACATTTCACTAATGATTTTGTATAGCTGGTTCAACGTCTTCTCTCCTGAATTTTTAATTAGTTCTGCAGGAATGTCATCAATGCCAGACGCTTTCTTTATCCTGAGGTCTCTTACAGCCGCATCAAATTCCGATCTTAAAATTGGGGCTCCCATGTCATCGGCATCCACTTCCCTCTCGTTTTCGATAGCATTCGTTCTGAGGCGACTTCCTTTGTACAAATCTTCCAGATATTCCTTCCATCTTTTCCCTTTTTCTTCGTTTTCAATCATTA
Source organism: Ischnura elegans (assembly GCF_921293095.1). Classification (NCBI taxonomy): domain Eukaryota; kingdom Metazoa; phylum Arthropoda; class Insecta; order Odonata; family Coenagrionidae; genus Ischnura; species Ischnura elegans. The sequence goes on along the minus strand of NC_060257.1, from coordinate 29,182,746 downwards.
GTTCTCCATTTTTGTCCCTAAGGGTATTACATCTTACGCCCCTTTCCTTAAAGTGGTTCCTCACTATCCTATAAGCGGCCTCTACTTTTCCATGTTTAAGATTGTTTTGCACGTCTTCACAAATGCTTTTCATCCACGTTTCTCGAGCCTTCCGCGCTTTACGACATATTTCGTTCCTTATCCTCTTGTAACGATTCTGTCCTTCCTCTGTTTTCGCAGCCTTGTATTTTCTTCGTTCTTCAATGAGATCTAATACTTCCTGCGTGATCCATGGTTTTTTCATAACGACTCTTCTTTTACCAAGAACTTCCTCAGCTGCCGCCTGCAGACCACTTCTAATGATTTTACAACTCTCTTCCATTGGTTTGTTGGTCGTATCCTCCCCTATTTTATTTTCTACAGCCTCTTTAAAAGCCAGTTGATGCTGAACCTCCCTCAATTTTTCAACCTGCCATATGTTTTTCACGGCTTTCTTCAACTTTTTAAATTTAAGGTGGCATTTCATCATAACTAAGTTATGGTCACTATCGATATCTGCCCCTGGATAACTTTTGCAGTCCTTCACCTGGTTCCTGAATCTTTGTTTCACTAGAATGTAGTCGATTTGGAATCTTCTACGGTCTCCTGGCATCTTCCACGTGTACCTTCTTCGCAGGGGATTTTTGAATAAAGTGTTGACAACCACTAGCCTGTGCTTCGTGCAGAATTCAAGTAGCCTTTCTCCTCTTTCATTTCGGTTACCCAACCCATATTTCCCACTTATTATTCCGTCTTGACCTTCGCCGACGACAGCGTTCCAGTCCCCTAAAATAATAAGAGTTTCTTCCCCTCTTACCTGCTTGATAACTTCCGCTATATCTTGGTAGACATCTTCTACTTCTTCGTCTTCATAATCTGACGTAGGTACAGGTTTAGTATCTATCTTCACCATTACTATCCTTTCATTAAACTGCAGGTAGCTTTTAACACGCATCCCGGCGCTCTTTCTAAGCATTATGCCTACTCCAGCATTACCATTTAGCGATCCCGTGTGTATCATTCTGTAGCTTCCACTCCAAAAGTCTCCTTCCTGGGGCCACTTCATTTCGCTGATGCCTAATACATCGAGGTTCATTCTTCGCATCTCCACCTTCAAGTTCTCTAGCTTACCGCAGGTACGAAGTGATCTGACGTTCCATGTTCCTATCCGTAACATTCTATCTCGTTTGACCGATGTACCCTCTCGAGTAGTCCCCGCCCGGAGATCCGAATGGGGGACTAGTTTACCTCCGGAATATTTTACCCGAGAGAATTCCATCATGTCATTATATAAATTGAGTGGAGTAGCTGTGACTCCTCGGGATGATAATGTGGTGGTTTCCCCTTGCCTTCCACATCGCAGTACTACAGCCGTTAAAGTAAATGTTACCACGCCCGTAGTGGAATGTGTGTCGCTGTACCGACAAGTATGGTCTCCACCTTCGCACATGTGAAGAAGAGCTGCTGCCCTCTCCCCCGGGTGATGAGAGGCATAATTGTTGGCGGCCCCCAGCCGCCAAGTCACGGTGTCTTCACAGGTTTTGGTATCTTTTAAATGGTCTACCTTAACCAATTGTAGCCCAATACCCCCTCAGAATACTGCCGCTTTTTGTCCACGACTGCTTATTCGACGAGAGAACTCGCTTATTTCGCAGCTAACCTCTATATCTAAAGATCGACCCACCATCCGCAACCCTGTGGACGCACTCGGTGGCTTTAAGCTCAGCCTCGAGAAAACAAACATAATGATAAAATATTAAAAATCTTGTCTATTTTTTAAGTGTCTGGGGGAGGAAACTGCCCTCACACCCCCCTAAACCCACCAATGGCCAGGGCAAATATACAGAGATGGAATATTAGAAAAATAACTAGGGCAGGTAAGCAACAAAATATAAGAAGGTAGTTTTAAAATAGTTATTTTAGGACACTGTAAAGTGAGATAGAAAAAAAGTATATAGAGGCCACTCGAGTGAGACATTGAGTACAGATGAAGTGACGTTTCAGAAGACTGGTTGCTCCGATTGCAGTCTGCACAGACCCTCAGTAACGCAAGTACAAATAATTACTGATGCATGGAGAAAAAATAATCATGATAAGATGTGTAGTTAACACTGCTACCCTGGCAAAAGTCAAGAAGACCTAGAGAGATGTTATGACCAATGTTAACAGAAAAAGGTTGTAACTAAACTACCATAAATAAAATCTCAATTCAACTTAATATTAGATAAATCATATTTAAATAGCATATAACAATAGATAACTAGAGATGCAGTAACAAGTAACAATAAATGACAAAAAATTCCAGAGAGATATGTGGAGGAGTAGAGAAAAAAAAGGCATTCAAAGAGGAAAAAGGAGGACAAAAGTCATGAAATAAAGATGGCAGGAAGAAGAGACTAGGTGGTATCAAGGTGAATAAAGAAGAACCAGTAATTTATGGAGAATCCAGGAAGTAATTGGGTAGGAGACTGAGGAGCTCTAAATATTGGTGTTGCTTATAAGGCACGCTCCGTTTCATTCAATCTATGAATCCTATTATCTTCCTTCCCTTCCATCACTAACAATTCTTCCCTCAAAAATGGATTTTTACATTCCCTTCCAGCTCAAAACTTTCACCATTCAAAACTTGTCTCTGTATCTAACATAAGTTTCCTCTCTAGAGGTGTCATGGTGCCGGAACGCCATTCCAGCACTGGTTAACAAAAGACATAATAGTCAAATAAAATTTTTATCAATTTTGCTGCCACAAAATTTCTAATACATATGTATTCGTATTTAGAACAAAAAAATTGTAATGAAATGTAAAAATAACTTGCAATAAAAATACACAGAGTAATATTTTACTTATAAAAAAGTCAAGGAAAATGTGTAATATTTCTAACCCTGCCGCATGAACGGCGGTGAAATATACAACAATTGCCATGAGAAAAAAATCCCCTGTACCGGGAATTGAACCACCCACCTTTGGCTTTCCGGGCTAATGCGCAGACCACTACGCTATAAAGGTCCTTTAATTCTCATGGCAATTAAACCGAGGCTCATGGTACTAGGTGTTAGGCCCTCGTGGTCCATCAAGGATGACAATGCGAGGGAGAAAGGACTTCCAAGAAGCCACAACCGATTGAGAGCCCCAAACCTGCGCTAAAGCCTCGCAAAGCGGTATGTGTAATATTTCTAACCCTGCCGCGTGAATGGCGGTGAAATATACAACAATTGCCATAAGAAAAAATCTCTCTCAGGCTTGAGGTTTGAGGCTCTCAACCCCGGTTGTGGCTTCTTGGAAGTCCTTTCTCCCTCGCGTTGCCATCCTTGATGGACCGCGAGGGCCTAACACCTTGTACCATGAGCCTCGGTATAATTGCCATGAGAATTAAAGGACCTGGATAGCGTAGTGGTCTGCGCATTAGCCCGGAAAGCCAAAGGTCGGTGGTTCAATTCCCGGTACAGGGGATTTTTTTCTCATGGCAATTGTTGTATACAAGGAAAGTGTGTTCCCGCACTGCTAATTTTGCCAATGACGTCACTATTCCTCTCCTCGCTTCTAGCACTTCCTGATTCCTCTTCTCATCCATCCACTTCACCCTCTGTTTCCACACCGTAAAGCACTACATTCCACATCAGACTCTTCACCAGCCATTTTTTTAATGTTGTTATGGATTTAACAACAATGCATAACTTTGGTTTTCTTTTGATTAATACTGGTGCCATATTCCTCTCAATGATTGTCTAGCATATCCACTACAGCCTGCAGTCCTTTTGCCACCTGGCTAATCAATGCTAAATCATCCGTGAAGTTCACTGATTTTAACACTACCACCCTACACTAACCTCCAGTTTAACTCCTACTACTTAACGCATCCCACAACATCTCCTCGGAATAAATGTAAAATGTAATGGTGATGGTGGGTAGCCTTGTCTCACAACTCCACAAATGCATGCTCACCCAGATTCTTCCCAGACTACATTCACTTTTGTGCAGTCTGGACCACATACATATTAGGAATGAGCCAGTCACCTATCCTCTTTTCTTGATGCATCAACCTACGCCTATTTTCTTACGAATGCCCATTAACATTACCCTGTCCACTCTATCGAATAATTTTCAAAATCTGCCAACCAGGCATAAACTTCCTGGTTACATACTAAGTTCCTCTCAACAAGGTCCCTTTTTACCAACAATGCACCACAGGTCGACTCTCCTTTCCTGAAACCAAACTAATCGTTGCCCAAATACTTTTTTGTCCTGACCTCTATTGATCATTTTAAATTCTCTGTGACACTTCCGTTGCATGCAATTTTAGGCTACTAGTTCCTTAGTCTTGGCTTTCTTCTTTCTCAGGAGTGGAATTGGAACTGTTTTCACAAATGCCTCTGGCCAAGGCCCAATCTCTAGATCCTGTGTACCAGTTTGGAAAACCTTCTCCCCTTCCCTAGATTCTTTGAAAAGCTCACATGGGATTTTGTCCTCACCCTGTTTTTCTAGCCTTCATGCCACAAAGGGCTCTCTTGATTTTTGCATCTAAGATTATCCTTCTCCAATTCTTCCTCCTCTATGCTCAATCTCTCTAGCCTCTTCCCGCTGTCATAAAGACCCTCTACATCCTGTATTACGCTCAGAATTTAGTGTTGCTATGGTAGCACCTTTCTAATCTCACCTCCACCCATTATGATGCATAAACCATAGAGTTTATGTTACTATTTATGGCATAAACCATGTTTTTATGATGATTAACTTATCCCTCCTGCAAAATTCTTCTCCTTTTTCACCCCCCCCCCTCCCAATAATTTCTCATTCCTAACCTTAAGTCTCCCATTTGGTTTCCATCCTTCCCATACTCCACTGAAGTGCTGCAGTCACCCACCACTACTGGTTTTTTCTTACTTGGGATTGGGGGTGAGGGATCAGTTATCCTGAGTATATCAGTGAGGCCCTCACAGGATCCATAACCAATCAAGACCGTCATCCGAGGTGAGGACCCACATCCCTCACGAGGTGCTCCTGGTTTTGCTGAACATGACGAATCCAGACCTAGCAGTCGATAAACTGCCCCCTTCATTACGGTGGGCCCCTGTGTCAAGAAGACTCCATCTGCAGGACAGAGGGTGAGATGTCTCAAAATGGGAGATTCTGGATACCATGCGACCTCCAGTTTTATTTCAGACTTACCCTTGCATATGGGGCATGTGCGGGAGGACCATCTTTTCCATAGATACTTGTGGGATTTTGTAATGGACGAAATCTTTTATTCGAGAAAGACTGCAAGGCTGACCCGAGACCCATGGTCTTGTAGCCCTATTTCTAGGTCTGCGAAGGATACCCTGCCGGAAAACATGGCATCCTCCGTAGGCTAGAAAGGATAGTCCAACAGGTGTACCTCAATGACCTTGCCAGTGGGTAGGCCATTTGCAGCACTACAAGTCTTTCCTCCAACCTTCGCGGGAAGGAGGATGGTAATATCTTGAACTCTTTGAGGTTCACCCCTAAGGAAGCACAGAGGACACCCATGGAAGTGGAGTCAGGCCCAGACGCCTGCAAAGTTCCTTTGGGAAGCATCACATCTGGGAGGAGGAAGCTGTCCACGAAGTCCAAACAGAATATAAGCCCCATTAAGGACAGGAGAGGAAGGAAGAGGATGTGGGCTACCAATGCCAATGGGAGCTCCGAGCCTTCCCTCCAGAAGGGCTGGGGCCATTGGAACCGACAAGGACTCTGAGTGGGCAGTGGATTTGCAAGGGACCTTGAAGACTGTGGCAAAGCAGGGCTGCACTCCAGGTGATATTCCTGTGTAGCAGAAGAAAAAGTGGGTGAAGCCCTCCTACAGAGAGGCCAGGCTCTTGTGGAGTATATCATGTCTAGAGATCCTTAACAAGGGCTCACAACCTACCGCCTACAATAGCATTAGAGAAGAGGTGATCAACATTACCTTTTGCAATGGCAATTTGGTAAAAAGAATTGGGAATGTTGATGGAGGCTTCAGCAGAGCTGCACCTAACAGAACAAAGAGAGTGTGTCTAAAGAAGTCTCCATGTCCGACCATAGAGACAAACTTCGCGGTGTAAGAAGCCAGGGAATGGCAAACTAATTATGACAACCCAAAGAATACTTATTAGGTACTGTTGAGGGAATTTCTAGGAGAATGCCAATTAGAGACACTTCACATTAGGTTTAACATAACTGATGAGATTGATGGGACATCTTCAGAAGAGCATCATCTCATCCTAAAAATTCAGTTGTCCCTTAATTACAAGAGAAAGCTGCAAGCTGCCCTGTTAGGGGACAGAATTAGAAAGGCTTCGAAAGGAAACTAGAAACTACTTCAAAATAAAGCAAACCACCTTACCTCAAGAACAACTACAAGAATGCTCAACGCAATGTACCTCACAAAATGACAATAAAATGCCATTAAAAAATCATAGAAGAATTTATTTGAGAGAGTAGAAAACCTGTCACAACTTTCCACATTTCATGAAATTAAAGTAAAAGACCATAAGGCAGTGGGATCCCTTTTGCTACTCTCAGGGGACTACATACAATATTTCTGACATGGAAGCATTAAAACCTATATTGGAGAGCCACTTCCCATGCTTCAGAGTGTCAGAATAGGCTAGGCAGGTAAGGTGACCTCCCACTAGTCCGGCTTGGATGGAATGGAGATTGGTCTCCAGCATAGTTACAAATACAATTACCCAATGGGCTATCGTGAGTTCTTTACCATATAAACCGGCCAGTGAATACAGTATCCTCTGGGCACTTCTTCAAAAAGGGCAGCACCTTTATTGCAACCTCTGTTGAGAATGTATCACTCCTGCCTAGCATATGGATACATCCCTAAACAGCAGAGAATTGCAAAATAATCTTTACACCGAAATCAGGGAAGTCAGACTACACTAAAGCCAACTCTTTTAAAGAAATTAGTCTAATGTCTTTTCTAATAAAAACCTTGGATAAGAGAGTACATGTAATTTAAGGGATGGACTATCCTCAGCACTCTCACCTACATCATATCCGAAGAGCAAGTCAGTGGAAACTGCCCACCTAAACCTTGTCTCAAGACTTGAGAATGTGTTAAACTGTGGTTTGTATGCGCTTGGGCTATTCCTTGATATTGAGGGGGCCTTCAATTATTCATCCATTGAACAGAACTGCACTGCAGCTGAGAGACATGGAACCCACTAGTACATGGGGGTCATTTTGGACTCAAAATTAATATGGGGAGAGCACACAGGCACAAACCTGGAGTAACCTTGTGCTTCTCCACGGATGTGCTGGAAGGCCCTGGGGCCTTAAATCAAAACTCATGAATTGGCTGAGCAAATCAGTGGTGAAGAAGAGTGCTTTCTCCACTGCTCTTTAATCTGGTGGTTATAACAGTCATAACATTATGAAAGGATATGTAATACAACGAATAGGTATACACAGAAATTAGGTATGCTATGGAATACTAAGATCGAACATTGAAACATGAAGATGACACAGCTTACGATTAAAAACAATCAGACAAAATCTCAATAAAACCCTAACGAAAAATAAACTCTTTCAATTTTAACGAAACGTTCCAAACTGAAAAAGAAATGTTTAAATCATCAACTGCTAATGCCATTCACGCACATGTACATGAACTCTTAGTATTTAAATGTATCGTTTACCCAGGCCTAAATAACAGTACATTCCTTGAAGATGCAAGGGATTTGAAAATCACCATGGTAGAGCATTCTATTTTCCACATCTTGGTCTTATCTGATATTCAATTAACTCAGAGTTGTATTTCCTGCCGCTTATAATGTCGAAAAAAATCGGTACTAAAAGTTATAAACGAGATCCAGAGACCGAGTACTTGTCCCATACTCGGAAATTATAGGTCAGTCATACACCAGGCATTATTTACATCACCATTACTTAATTCCTCTGAATTCCACATAAGCTTAACCCCAATTTAGCAATAATGAATAAAGCATTATCGTCAAAATGTACTCTCATCGAATACTGCTCCCCTTTAAACTTAACACTGATACATACACCAGCAAGCCATTTATATTCATCATCAAGAAAAGAACCTACATTATCGTTAGCAAAGTGTGGAAAAATTTTGGATTAAGCGAGTCAATGCAATTCCAAGAGTAACCGTAGCTCAACATCTGGAACCGAGGCTACTCTTTTTCAATGAATAAGCACAGAAGGGAGCCAGTTCACAAAAAAAACTTCAAACTGCTACATTCACAAGGAAAAAATCTCAATTTTACAATTAGACGATGCATCCTATTTCACCAAAATACTTTTGATGGGAAGTAATTCACCGCGAGCGATCACAAAATACTCAATAAGTTTAAGAAACCTGCAGACAGTAAACATATGGGGCCAGCTAATGTGAAAAAATCACTCATTCGTCTCGAAGGCAGCAAAAGACGACCATCTTAAACCCCAAATGAAAGGAGTCATTGAACACTTCACTTAACATTCACCTTTTCAATAGAAATTTTTCTCAAAATAAAGCAGATATGGCACTTCATACCCGGTGCCAGTGCGGGGAGTGGCACGCCCGAAATCAAAATACGATCAACAACACGACGATTATCGCTAAATAGTAGAACTTTAAGCATCGATAAAAGAACATTTTCAAATAAATTTTTAAAAATAACTCAATTTTCAATTTACCACGGTTTTCGAGTTAATAAAAGTTATTAGGTTACTATCTTTGACCCAATCTGAAAAGTGATTCAAAACCAATACCAACTCAAATTAGTATTCTGCAAAAAAAACGTATTAAACAATTTTTCCTAAGGAAATTTCCAACATTGGAGATAAGAGACAACATATTATTCCAAATCGTCAAAAATTAGCAGGCTAAACCATATGCTGGAATAAATTAATACTTAAAAATAAATAAATACCTGTCATTTAACCGCTAGCCAGTACGCTTAGTCAAATGTGTGCTTTACATTATTCATTACAACTACAGGCACCATCCGTTGTAGCTTAATATATTTTAAAATTCATAAAATAAAATTTTAAGAGAGCTTCATCCTTTACAAGCTTTTCCTATATTCCTCAACAAAATATGCCGGATATGACACTAAAGTGATAGTAGAATCGTACCCATGTGGTGGTCTATAAGTCATACATCTAGTGATTTTTTGCCTGTAACTTGATTATTAACCTAGATAAATTGTTATTATAATCAAATATTAACTATGGCGGATCTAGATGATTTCTTTGCCAAGAAGGATAAACGGAAAGCTAAAGGAAAAAAGTTTACCACTGCCGACGAAATAGCCAAGAAGTTGGAGGAAACGGGGAAGAAAACTAAGGACACCAAGAAAGAAAAGGAGAAAATCAGTCTTCCCGTATCTACTCCTGGACAAGAGAATGAAGAGCCTGTGCAGCAACCCCAGGTTTTTCTTTATTTTCTTATCTATTTTAGATTAATACGGTTTAATAACCGCCATATTGGGGAAATGGTCTGCTGCCACAGTGCCAAGTGATTAACAGCTGTGTGCTACACAAGTTCGTCATAGCTATTATAGCAATGCTTCTACTATTCCCATCGTGCTTTAGGCTCGAGTAAAGGTGTAATACAAGCTTTGGTTATGTTTTAGATTGAATTGCAATTCTACAATGGTTTTGGTTTCTTTGTCTAGCAGGAGGACGACGAGTGGAAGGAATTTGAAGAAGAGAAAAAGGATTATTCGGGATTAAAAATTCAGAACCTGCAACTTAGCGATCCAGAAGAAGAAGGAGAAGATGATGAGGAGGAAGAGGAGCATGAGAATGAAGCCGGTGAAAAGGTTATGCGGAAGAAGGTCCCTGCGGGCCCTTGGAAAATGCCACAACCAGAGAAGCCCGAAGAAGTATCAGAGGAAGATAAGGACGAGGAAAAAGGTAGCGTGATTTTTTATATAATAGCCGTGGTATATACTGAAATGTCAAATACATGAAATTGGAAGGAAACAATTTTGTGAGGATGCTTGACCTCTTTTACTATTTTCACGTATTGTTGTTGAGACTCAGTGTTAAGGTGGTATTTCCATGTTTTTATTATAATAATTCGTATTGAGTGTAGGATTAGAGTTTCTTTTTTTTGTTGAATTTTGCCGTTTAGGATCCTTATTGCCCTTAAGGTTGTAACTTCATTGTGTTATTGAATTTGGAAATATGTTTATCATTTAGTTTGTTCCATTGTTGTATTTTTAACATTCCCTTATGGGCATGGTTTTTTAATGTCCCCGATAACGGTTATGATGACATTTTCCCCTTCAAATGGACAAAGTGAATGTTTCACACTGATTTCATGATTGTGTATGTTATTTTGAAGGATTTTTCTATTGACTTAGGAAATGAAGAGAAAAAGGATGATAAGCCTGCTGGTTCAGATGAAACAGGAGGTTCCAGTTACATACCTCCTCATATCCGTTTTGCACAGCAGCAGCCATTGGCTCCCATGAAGATGGGAAGGGGTAAACCTAAAACTGCACCGGATATTAATAATGAGGAATATTTCCCTACGTTATCAGCTTCCAAAACTGCAGAACCTGCAGGAGCCTGGGGAAAAAGGTTGGTTCAATTGTTGTGCAGACAGAGTTCTGTTAAAATAGCTGGTGGAGTGTGGCAAGAAAGTTTTTTTTTAATTTCTGTTCAAAATATGCAGATGAAAAACAGCCGCATCAAAGATTTCCGTTCTAGTTCTAGCTAGTAACTAGTTCCTGATTGTCGGATCTAAAGTTGGTCACCTGAATTTGTTGGCACCATAAAAAAAAACTTACTTAATTATGCAATTACCTTATTCCATTAAAAATATTTAGAGGGGTAATTTTTTAGTATTCTTATCACTGAAATTTGTTTGTTCTTATGTCTGGAACACCATGTCTGTAATAGGTGCATTCATTTTGTAGCATCCCTCTTTTTTATCCTTTGCTCAAATTTGTTCGGTTGTACATGGCGTGTATTGACCAATTTTACAAAAGATTTCTACTTTATAAGTTAACTTATAAGTATACCCAATTTTTAGGTAAATTAATGTAGATTATCTAGCCTTATAACTTTACAGTGTCACCCACAATTTCTCCAATACTTGTACCATAATTTGCATGCACTTCCCCTTCTTTCATCAATATTCACCCAGCACACAGTAAGCTGTGTCGGGTAAATCAGATCTCGTATGTATCTTACCAAGTTTCATAAAAACACCACTTGGCCATACCATAACTGGTGCAGTGTGAGGATGCTAGAGGTGGGTTAAACAGTTCATTTTGATGAACCGTAGACTCTGAATCTGTTAAGTAGAAAGAACAATTCAAAACATCTGTTCCTGGCGAACAGTTGGAGTCATTCGGGTAGAAAATGCTGTTTATCGGGCGATGAGAGTATATGAAATCTTAGTGTGGTATCATATGATTTGTGAAGTTATTGTAGTTTCTAGCAAATTTTTTCCTGGGAATTTAATTAGTTATCTGTGTGCAGAAGAATATCTGCTGCCCACTCGTTGAATAAGCCAGAATTAATATTTATCAACTCAGCTTCTGGTGTTATTTGTGTATTTGGTACCAGAAAAGTTTTTCAATGCTCCAATTTTGAGCAACTTAGACTTTCATGTACAGCTAACTGTTCTTAATTAATATTTTGAGAATAAACATCATATGTGAATATCTCTGTTAGACATCTCTGTAAGATATTAATTTTTTCTCCTCGTTACAGCCTAAGTCAGTTTACTGAATATAATACAAACAAGTAAATTGAGGAAAGTTTGAGCCAAATTTGTGTTTCCTAAAAAGCATCAGTTCAGACCTCGTAAAGCAACACTGGGTAAAATGTAGATTAACCCAGTTAAAAGTTAATATCATAACTAATAATCTAATAACAAAATAGGTTGTGGATATAACATAATTTATTAATTTCTGTGTAACTTTTCTGTTTGCCGAAACAGATTTTTTGCGTTAATATAGCTAATCATAATAAATTTTTTACCTAATGTGTTAATTAACTTTGAACCATTGCAAAAATTACGAAAAGATTACAGGCCTACGAATTGACCGCAAAACTGAACCATGTAGCTCCCTGTTCATCAAATGCAAATGTTCAATTGAACGCGAGATCCCAAATGAACAGCCAGAGGAACAAATGCCCTCCGAGAAAAATGAACACCCGTTCAAAATGTCAGGGCATTCGAACCGTTCAGCGGTGAAACTTCGTTTTTATGGACGGGGAATGGTAGAGAAATATGGGGAGAGGCTCAAGCGTCCATGGTACACTTCAGCAGCCCTGGATGGTTTGCATAGTAGCCGCCATCTGTTGTAGCCATAATGCACTCGCTGGATTAAGCTGCAGTTCAAAATGCCTGTTGGAGTGAATACACCGCATGAGTGCCGTGCAGACATGAACAGTGAACAGGGAGGTTTATAGAATGTTCATTTTGGTGAACAGTTTGTTTTGGCTCTTAAGTTCTTTTTTACCCACCTCAAGAGGCAAATGGTTTTAAATTGATTTCAAAATGCTTTGATAGTGGTCCTATGAGAGAGAGAGAGAGAGCGAGCAAAAATCACTACTGTATGGTTCACAAAAATCTGATGCCACAACTTTAAGGCAAAATTCTATGGGATCTCTGGCAATTAATTTCTTGTAATTGTAATCACTGGGTTGTTTTTTGAGTTCTGTGCATATTCTGTACATGGTGTTGGTGAAGTTTCAGATACTATGCTCTAGGCATCCTGTGGCCAAGCTGAAATAGAGTCCATCTCCCACCAAGGATTAATGCCTCAAGAAAGGAAATGCATATTGATCCCCCTATGAAAGATAGGGACTCAAAAGGCCTTGGAAAGGGGCGACCACTTGAAGAATCAAAGCTGTGTATCACCCAAGGACAAGATGCCTAACCCAGTTGCTCATGAATTCATCTCATTTGCCAGTTGCGCGATGAGAAAGATAACATGAAGGATCCTTGCAAAATGTGACACACTCTCCAAAGTTCTGTTTGAAAACGTGTAATACTCAACTGTGCCAAAGACCCCGGCCATAAGCGATGTATGGAGGAGCCTTTGAAGTCATTTGAAGCTGCAGCAACAATTGCATCAGAAATGCCAAGAGAACTGTGTAATGGTGATTGAAAGAATATGCTGGTGCTCTTTTGAAAGGCGAGGATAATAAGTTGGCCATTGTTGAGTATGCATTTATGTGACCTGGACATGGCATAGATTTTGGTAATCCTTACATCCTGGCAAATGAAAAAAGATATTTTCCCAGACTAATCTTAGAAGCAGTGGAAATTATACTGAGGCCCAACCACATCAATGGGAGGATGGCTTTCAAGCTCTTGTGAAAGTGCCTTCAGAAACGAGCACTGTTTCTTCGGAATGAGCAGACCCACAATCACCCAAGATCTGAACTACATATATGCAGGTTGGAGGGAAATTGTGTCACAAAATTTTAACTCAGGATAGCTGATGCCAATAGGAACCAAAATTGCAAATGATATTTTGGTTGAAAATGTTCCATTTTCAAACTACAGAAAGTTTCGAGCGCTCCAATTGGCCATGAGTTTGCCTTGTTGCTGTATGCTCTGGACAACTCATGGCCTCAAATGCTTTGCCTGCCGGAGATTGCGAGATCAGCTCACTAGCTCAGTGGTAGCGTGCCTGCCTTTCAATCTGGGGGCTTGGGTTTGAATCCACTGGGGTCTCGACATTTGAGTTTGAATTTCATTCGCAAGGAAATTTTATTGCTGAAAATGCTTGGCCTTGCAAATGCATTTAATGGTTCGTCGGTTGACCAGCAGAGCTATGGTTCCAAGTTCACACAAACAAACAAGTGATCTCCCGCAGATACAGCAATCGAGGTCATGAATCATTCGAGTCCAGGCCATATGGCAGCAGGACAAAGTCATGGCCTATCTGAGTTCTTGGCACAATATTTATGTACAGGCGGTCCCCGACTTTCGTACACAATGCGTTCCTGAAAACTTGTACGAAAGTGGAACCATTGACTTCCATACTAATTAGGGGTTACGTTCCAAAAGAGCGGAATATACGTACTAAAACCTTTTTTTTTTTCACGGAATTAATTTCAATTGACTTAATTTTAATAATATGTTAATAAAATTCCTCAAATCATCTAATTTCTTTCGAAAATATACGCAGAAAATGCAAATAAAAGTTTAAAAAACAAGAACTCCGTTGGCTATCGAGTGAAACTTCCTCTTGGCGTTTAAGTTGACATTCCACTTATTACGTCCACTATAAATAAAAAGACATATCAAGAAGTATAATAAAATGTAGTTGTTGAACCCGCACTCTGGATACCTTTTAATTTTTACACCAAAATTCGACATTTGGCAGGTGACATTCGTGATCGTGTATATTTCGCATGCTATTCAAAAAAGACAAAAGACAAACGGAATTCGGGTGATATTTCGTACAATATCGTTGCTGAAGGTGTGCATGAATTAAACAGCACTCAAACGAAAAAGCACAATTAGAAAGAAGATCTTACTAGTTTTATTGAAAGCTATTTGATGATGTCTAGTCAACTTCTTTTGAAAAATATCTTTAATGAAGGCTTTCTTCTTTTCTTGATAAAGGAGCCTATAGCAGGCAGTCTCTCTCCCAAATAAATCACCTAGATTAGAGTCAACTACCAACAATTCCCTTCATTATATACGTTCGTATTGTTCGCATATACTGCCATTTGAAACAATTGAATGTTGGGATGTGCAATAAACACCGCGGGAATTTTAAAAAAATTAAAGACCAACGTCCGAAAGTCCGAATTTAGCGTACGAAAGTCAAGTGAAAGGTGTCAATTTTGAAAGTGCGAATTGTACGAAAGTCGAGGACCGCCTGTACTTTAAAAATGGTGCTTTTCAATCTGCATTATTATTATTAACTTTGGTTCCTACTGGCATCAGCTATTCAGGGTTAAAATGTTGTGACATAATTTTTCGCCACCCTGTCTACTAGAAGATTCAAGGGGATATTCCACTTCTCCTTTGCCTGATAATGTGTATAGCTTAGTAGTACAAACGTCGCCACCACCACCATATGCAAAATGCTGACGAAGCCCAAAAACCTTTGTCAGAAGTTTGTATACATTTTCATTGAAATTGTCTAATTCCTGCAATATTTTTATTTTGCTAGTTTTCATGAAATGTCTGATTCTTTTTTTATAATTTTAACCAATATAGATTTATTGTACCCAAGTTAGGTAAAATAAAATACATCTATTACTCGAAGCAAAGATTGCTTATAATACAGACTGTACTTGTAAGTTCTTAGCTAAGAAATGAATGCTCATTTTTCTCTTTTATGGTCATTCCATGTTTACATTATCCATCACTCTGCTCACGAAATTACCTATCAAGCTGTTGCTCCTGCTGCTATTTGTGAGAGAAGTACTTTCCTCACCTTACATCATAGGTTGCCTAGTGTAGATTCCGCAAGAAAGTTGGGCTAGCAAAATGCACCCAAGGACCCCTGCGGGAGGTTCTTTCTATCACAAATGATAAAATGGTCCTCTCTCTCTAACCTTAAATACATCACTATGTTTTTTTAGAATTTTTGTAATTTTGGTGATGGGGAAAAGATAAAAGATTCATTGTGTTGCTACCATGGAAATGATAAAAAGGTGTGAAATTCGGTAAGAAAATGGCATTTAATTTTTCCTTGTTGAAAATAAGATGATAATAATGTCTCCAATTTCAATTCTTGGTGATTGGTACTTGGTGATTGGGTTGGGTTGGGTTGGTTGGACAAACTAATGAAATATTATCAATTCACATCAGACATCTGTATGAAATAGTGAGATATCAAGGTTATAATACGTACAAAATTCTCTAAAAACTTTGCTCAAAAATATTTTCATCAATCAATGTATCATTCTTTGGATAATTTTGTTCTGTGTTGTTAACCATTTTATAATTTGCTACCAATGAGCAAAATAATTTGGCCAGAATTATAAAAAATGTTATTTTCAGTTCAGCTAAGTTTAATTTTACTGTTTTTCTCAAATGAAATCCTGTATAGGTAAATTATGATAAGTGCATATGACACCATGTAGAATTTGAATTTTTACCTGGTGTATAGTCTGAATGAATAATTCTCAGGTTTCCCACCCAATGTGTTTTTGGGTAACTGGTTTCACAAACTGACCAGTTACCCATAACCTCACCCGGGAAGACAACAGAGAATTATTCCCTCATGAGGCCATGTTTGGGTTGCTGCAGCTTGGTGACAAAGGAGTTTCAATCCCACATTTGCGAGACAAAAAATGTTTAAAATTGCCTCCTATATCTTTTGATATGTGTTGCAGATTCAATCTGAAATACTTTAATATATCCTTGGGCTCTTATAAAATTTTTGTCACTTGCTTTGGTATCAATTTAGCATTTTAGACTTCCCTTGTTAGAACCCTGAGCTTGGAAAAGAGACTTGGTATTTAACATTCCACACATACATACTTTGTCAGTGCCAGTAAAAGTTTCAATGCTTAAATATTGATAAAGCTAAGATAATTTCATTCCTATGTTCGAGATGAGATTGGTGCAAGTGTGTGTGTATGATTATAGTATGAAATGCACAAGGCATAGTTTCTTTCCGCTTGCTTTATTGTTTAAATTACAAACCGCATGTAGCTTAAGTGAAAATTGTGTTATATCCCTTATTTTTTAAAGAAGGGTTGGATTACATGCTACTTATTGCTTTCAATTTGGTGATCTGAAATTTCATTATTCTTTCCAGTAGACGTGATAATGAACGGGGATTTGAAGAGGTGCGAAACAGCAAGTCCCACTCCAGCCGAGGCCCAGGAGGAATTTCATCTGACCTGGGTCGTGGTAATGGGTCACGATTAACCCTTGGCAATAAATATGGAGCACTTGACCAGAGCTGATGACAGCAGCAGGTTGTATGCTGTGGCCTTATGAGGGGATTAAAGCCATCGGATGGGAAAGTCGTCACAGAGGAGGTTGTGAGTGAAGCAGGCAAGCTCCGTTCGCTGGAAACAGGAAGAAAGTCAGGTGTTCAAGACGTGCCTGTATCCCATCATGAAGAGAAGACATTCTTGGCAGTTCCGTTGACATACGTGGCCAGTGACGGCATCAGAAACTTGCAACCTGAGGAGTTAATGGTTACCATTGAAGCTAGCATTGGTGTAACTGGCATGCTTCTTTTGCTAAATGACATTAGCCATTGTGCATCATCATCTAAGAAGTCCCCTCATTTGGCTGTTGTGAAAATAGGATTGAAATTATTAGTCGAAAAAATTTGAAGTCACATCAAATTGCTTCAGATTTCGTCACGAAAAATGATACCGAGTGATAGTAATCAATATTTTGAAGAGTGGTTATTAAAGTTATCCAATTAATTTCGTTTATAATGCTGGTAGAGGGAGCATATAAAATGGAGAAAGTGCTGGACTACATGCTATTTTAATTTTTGAGAGGAGTGTGAGTGCGCGAGTGTGTACATTTAAAAAATGCTTCACTTTATTTTTCAATCAATCACTGGAAGTCCTTGTTATGAACATACTTATTATTATTAGAGATCCTCTAAAGATATCTCCTTTCATTGCTTATAGATACCCAAGTTATGGAGCTATTGGGGGGAGGGAGGGGGGGGCGTTATTTCTTTTACCTGTGTGCCATCCCAGGACATCAATAACAATCTGAATAAAGTGTGAGGGCCACAGAGTCCGATTTCTGCACCGTTGCAATTTTTTGAATCAATTGACTTAATGCTGCTCAATTATTGAGCATTGTAGGTAATGGTTTGTTGTTCCAAATGTATTCTCCTTTGTTTTTTGATTTGACGTAAAAGCTGAAGAGGCCATATATTTTTCAAGGTAAGGGATGCTTGTGCAGAATCACAGAAATTGCTGCCAAGGTGCATAAGCTACTGTGCTATGGTTGATTGGAGTTTTCTATTTATATTCAAGGGAGTAATTATAGAAGTCACGAGGTATTTAAATTAATGAAATCAAAATTCAATTTTTATGGATGTCAATGCAGTATAAACTTACAGATTTTCATTGCTCCCTGGTGGCTGTCGATGAGATATATTCTCAAAGGTCATCGGGTGTGGCTTCATTATTACTGTGAAAAAATATTGGTTTAATTGAGGTGAATATCCCGTACAATGTTATCTGTAATTTGTTTAATATAATTAATGAGGCGTACTATGCTGTGTATTTTATTTAATAACCCATAAAGTTCTAAGATACTGGTCTATCTATTGCAGATGCTGCATGCACTACAATGAGATCTTCATTTCTCTTAAAATATTCTTGCTTTCCAGCTTTTCCTTTAAATGGGAATGGTGGATTGCAATGAAAAGCATTTAACATTAGTAGCAGTAAGAAGTAATTGTGGTAGACAATGCAAAAATCATGGTTTATGCTAGCAAATGTTTTTATCTGTTGGAGCATTAATCAGCTTTTCCTTTTATCACCAAGACAGTTTTTGAATGGGTTTATATAAGCTTGAGGCAGCCATTATAGCATGCATAAGAAAAAACAGTGATAAAAATTCTTGGAGACTTTGATACTAAGTTAATTTTTGGCAGTTAATGGAAATGTTATTGAAATATGGGCCATCATTTTAAAGGTTTCAGCAAAATAAGCATTGTGTGAGGTATATAGAATTAGGAAAAGGAAAAAAGCAAACATTCCAATTGTTCCCTGACTTATTATTACGATAACACTACATTTTTCTAGCTTTTAATTGCATTATCGAATATTGAAAGTGATGATAAGGAACCAGCTGACAGTCAATTTTGTAATTTTAAATTATATATTTCATTTAAAAAATTGAATGTCATTGCATCTTTAGCTCAATTACTATTTCTATCAAATTCCTGCCATTTGAGCAAACAAGATACTTGTACAATTTCTAATGCCAATGAATGCAGCATGTACATCCTAGTGCTAGTGATCATTATTTTCTTACTTTCTGTGTAATAGCTACTTCCATCCATCAGGTGAACCCTTTAGTTGCGAAATCCCCTTGTATTGCTATAGCCACTTAAAAATTTTGTCTCACCTTTGAAAGGTGAAGAAATTTTCAACTCGTTTCCACACCAAAACTGATAAGTGAAGTACCAAAATTTGCTCCTGTGTACTGGCTGGGAGAACAGTAATCCATGAAAAATTGTTAAAAGGAACCATTTCTCCCGCTGGGCCTTATGCAAAAGTACGGGAAATGGGTATGTCTGTATTACATTATGTTCATTCAAATAATGTACTTTGATGAGAAAAATTCCTTTGATGGTGTGATTCCTCAAGCACATGACAAAGTATGCTGTTTAATGAATGATTACATATATATTTATTATACCTACATATTTATTTCTATACTGGAGAAGTGTAATCTGATGAAATTCCAAAGGAGAAGAAGAAAATTTAGGGTTGAGGAGGACTGAATAAAGAGAAGCTTAATGTACTCTTAGTTGAAGAATGAGATCATTTGCCTATAGTAAATCTCTTGGTTGTGGTTGGGATTTCTGATACTATCAATTAGTAGACCATACAGTAAATATGATTTCATAGAAGTTCAGTCAACTGCAGGAAGATAATTCTTTCTAGTGTCAACTGTAATGTAGCACTGGGACGCTTGATAACTAAAGTCTTGCGGTATGATAAATCAATACCTCCACTGCACAAGCGCTCAACAATCACAACAAAGCAGTCAACAATTACAAACAATCAAATCCGCTCATCTAGGAGCCTAACAATATGCATACGCTCAGATAGCAGTAGCCAGAGCACTAATACTCACATCCGAAGCTTGAAGAATTGGAGGTGAGCACTTCTGCTCTGGCTACTACCACCCGAGCCAAGGGCGTACCCAGGATCGTAACTAGGGGGGAAGGCAAGCCAAGTTGTGACATTTAAGCATGGACAAGGTGAGTGGAACCAACATTTAAAGGAAATTATAACAGCGCTTCATTTATAGTTTATGAGATTTTTTCCTTGAAAAAAAGGTTTATTTTAGTTAAATATCTTTCACTAATACATATCATTTTTAGTGGGTGTAAATGAAATTAGTTGATTACTTTTGTTTTAATTCAGTACTGATTTTGCTCAAAGAATTTTGCAATTTTTGCTTCTAGGGGGGTGTGGGGGTAGCTGCCCCCCCCCCCTCCTACTCCTCGCTGGGTAAGCCCATGAGCTGAGCGAATCCGTATTGTTGGGCTCCTAGATGAGCGGATTTGATTGAGTGCTTGTGCAGTGGAGGTATCAAAATGTTTTACATTGCCTGTAAAACAACACACATTGTTCATGCTTTATTGAAAGGGTTACATGATCATGCGCTCAAAAAAATATAACCAGCACATCTTGAAGTACAGAAATCATTTTAATCATGCATTAAAAATAGATAAGAATTAGTTAATTTAGTATATTTTATTATGATACATAGAGCAAAATTTCAAGGTTAAGTACTTTTTGATTGCCCATATACCAATAACTAAAATTCATAGCATGCAAAACTCTTCTACTGTATGCATTCACCAACATCCCTGTGACTATTTACATATAAAATTACACATTTGACCCAGTATTTATGTCTCATCTTTGGGCGAAATATTAGGATCTCTGGAATACCTTTCACAATAGCGTAATCCATGGTCACCACCAGAATCATAACATGGAAATGTAGGTAGTTCTAACAAATCAGGTCTGAATGTTTTCAGGAAATATACCCAGCATTTCATGGTTGACTGAGCTGAAGAGTCACTTAAATCACTATTGAGAATTTGAATATCGTCTATTTCACGAATATACCAATTTGGATGATCTTCCAATTCATCAAGTTTTTCCAGCATCGCTTGATCAACTTCGTATATTTCCCCAAACACATTCTGCAATAAATAAAATTGCTCTTTAACTTCCTCCACAATATGCTATATATACAATTAGCATAGATTTTAACTCTACCTCAATTAGAAACTGATGATAAAAAATTACTACAATTCTTGTAACCAATGTAACTTTTCACCCATTTCTCCATATTTCATCGACAAATAAACTCTGTGAATAGCCATCATTAAAGAAAATATAACAAAGTTGTCGTAAGTAAACAAATTTATAACATAATGGCTATGCGCCACACTTAAAATCGTATTACCGCCACAAAAAAAATGTACAAAATAAAATTTTTCCGTTCGAGGTCTCAAAGTTTAAATGGCGCGGTTCGCCGGTGGATATTGAAAATAGATGAACAACGATAATAATTCTGGCAGCCTTCGGTAAATAGATAACAGAGATAGCTTACTTGTATGAGTTCTTTATCTCATGTTATCAGGCTTTTAAATGTACTTCTCTTCCTTGTAATCGATTAACAGTTTTTATCTCTTTTGTTATCACAGTGCTTTCCTTCCTATGTGAGAGGAAACCGTGCCTACATGCTTCCAGAACAACGCGTATTTTATTTTACATCGTACTCCTAACTTTGTTTTTGTAATGAAGAAAGGTTCATGGTCCTATACGCTGGTTATCAATTTCCCTTCCGTATAGCTAAGTACTGATTCAACTTACGTGTCCAGTCCCGGGCTTATACAGTAAGAATGGGATGTTGTATCTCGTTCCAATTATTAGAGGATACTTCGTCACAGTTTTCCCACTGCCAATGAAAGTTCCCTTTCCATTTCTTGGATCGGATAACAAGTTATTATTCGGCTGCCCAGATTTGAGTGTTCCGTATACAAATACTTTGTATATCACATTAGAAGTAACTTTCTGCATGATTCAAACCTAGGGCGAGTCTACGTCGGCACCGAAATCTATCTTCTGACTACGAAAGTCAGTACTCGTTGTCAAATTGCACCGATGCCCAAGATGTTATCAGCGGTCGACCTTGATGCTGAAATCTCCCTCCTCGCTTTGACAGGCTTCCCCACCCCAAAACAGAATGTTGATTTTCGCTTGTGTACATAATCATGGTCCTTATGTAAGGACCATTTACATAATCTTCGATTTTACAGCTTATACTTGTAATCGTCACCTGAGTGAGTGTAAGATTCTAACAATGATTCACCATAAGCAGTGTTGGCTTTTTATTGCGGTTTTCGCGTCAGCTTTTAGAATGCTTATTCACAATCGCCTGCCAAATACGACGTCTTGAATTAAATACAGTATTCTTGTTCATGCCGTTTCAATAAACTACCCACGTATAGCCCTCAGTTTTAAATGCCGGTCTTACCAAATGAATTTATTAAAAAAATAATTACCTTTCGCTGAACACCTAATTTCTCATTATCCCCCAATAAGTAGTACTCTATAGCATATAGTTTGGGAAAATTCGTCTGGTCAGTTACATATCATCAGCAGGAAGAGCTTGACAGCTCTTCAGTTTTTATGCAAAAAGGTATATCACTTTCACCGAGCCAGCAACAGAAGTTCGTGTTATTTAAAAATATGCTCACATATAATATTTATTTCTTTACATCAAAAATTATATTGGAATATTAAAATTCCATGATCTTTAATTCAGCCTGCATATTGATGCTTATTAGAGGTAAGGAGGTTAAAACCATTAAAACTATGGATTCATAAGAGACCCTTTGGATTAATCCAGCCTCTCAGTTCCTCAATGGTATTTTTGAGAGGGAAACAAATGGACTGTGAGACAATAGAAAACAAGCATTCCTCCAATTGACATGTGTATGTGATTCATTTAAGTATTCCTCACTTGGAAATCATTTCTCTTCACCTGGTCTTAAACAAGGATCCCCCAAAATGCCAAAACCACTAACGCTTGAGCTGTGACGTCAATATATGATAGCCTTCATAGGTCAAGTGGTCTAAGGACTTTTTTGTGAATTTGACTTATCTTGGCACACCAAGTACAGGCATATAGAATGGTGTCAGGGTCAGCTGCTGCTCCCCATAATAAAGGAGTCATCAGTGAACATAAGTCTTGATCATTAGTCATTAGTCTTGGTGGGTTAATTTTCCAGATGCTGGATTATTCAACATTTTATTCCCTCCAAAATTTTTCCGAGGTGCAACTTATCCCTCACATTCTCCTACTCGACTCTGCTGATTGGTGGTAAAAACCTAGGTTGTACCATGTTAAAATTATTACATACATCAGCATACTACCTTGCTGCTTGCCTCAATAGGTGTGTGGTATTACGTCTGGTGTTGGGACACCAGTGTGCCGACTGAGTTCCACCTAGCATTGATTTCCTTCATTGCTCGGAGGAAATATGAATTTCTGTGACAAACTGTTTGGAAATATATCTCTTTTAATTTGTCCTTTCTGTCAGACATAGATATAAAGTGAGGTTCTAAGACGATACTCTCATCCACTCTGAAAGATACATAGCTATCTTTAATAGGACAAGCAATCTAAGCCTAGCATGTGCTCTTTAGCAGCTCCCAGCGTACTCTTGTTTAAAAGCTATGTAATTCTTTTTACTTGCTTGTAGCAGTAATTGGTGAATTGCACCACTTTCATTTGTATTTTACTATGTTTGTGAATTAAGTCTTTCTGTACCAGATCCATTATGCTTGCTGCTAAACAGCACAAAGTATTTCGATACTTGTGTGAAATGCTAGGCAGTGTTTTTATACTGGTGAGATTAATAAATTCCACTAAGCATCATTAGCTGCATTTAAGTTCATATAGGAGGTTAATGGTGGTTAGGCAGAGTTAAATGGCTCATGGCTATCATACTCACATGGAGAGGTGGGTTGACGGAGGAGTAGGGTCTCTCCTGTTAGTTTGGTTCAATCCTTCACTAAATTCTATTCACTTTATGCTTGAGGGTGAGCTTTGGTAAGAGCCTGGACACTCTCAGAGGGCTTCATTAGAGGGAGGGGTAGTACCAAGAGAGAGAGGAGGAGTGAACTTAACATTGGCAGATGTACATAGCCACCCTACTTTGTCACTGAAAACGTGTAGGTCATGGGTAGCCATGGGTATTTTGGCCCCAGTGCCAAGACAATGTACCTACTCATTTGGAAGGTATTAAGAACCCTATGACATTATCAGCTACTGCACAGAATGAGGCACCACTGGTGAAAGGCAAACATACAAGGGGAGACCACGTACCTTGCTCCACCTTTTTCAATGCCGCATTTTCTTATGGCATTCGGAATGGTGAACACATCTCTGAACAGGTGAACGCAGTGGTTCAATCGAACGGGCGTTAGTTTGGCTGTAATGAAAATGAATTAAATACAACTGAACTAAGTCCCAATCAATGGAACCACTATCAGTTCAGATGTGTGTTTTCCATTCCGAATGCCATAAAAAATACAGCATTGAAAAAGGTGGAGCCAATGGCTTGCTGTCGGATTAGAGGATCACCCTTTTAGAGGGAAAACCAAGTATGTGAAAATGACTTGTGGAAGAAGACATTAGCAACATTCCAGAAACTCAAGCATCTTTTTACGCAGGATCCGTCACAAATTATTTGCCACTGTTTTCACATTCCTTTTCCACGCACTTTAAATTTAGAATATACCAACTAACAATAAGTAAATCTTTTTTTTTGAATAGAGGTTTAGATTAAATTACACATACAAGCATCAGTAAATGAAAGAACTATGACTGGTATATTTAATCCAACTGCAACTTAACTCAGCCGCTGAATCACAAGATCAATTTAAGAGGAAATTCACCATTTATGCTCTGACTAGAAATTCTTTCTTATACGTAATATTTCTGGTAAGAATAATTTTCTGCAGTTTATTTCCAACAATTTTGCTGGTAAGAGATCATTGTGGAGACCAACCTGAAGTCAGCTGGTGGTTACCTTAAAATCCATATACTCAAGCCTTCCATGACCACATAACGTAGAAGTTAATCACGGCTTTCATCACAAACCTCATCGAATGATGATTACTCTGGTTATTGATCAAAGTTCCACAATCAGTAAAAGCAATTTCTCATACTTAAGAGAGCCATACAAAAACACAGCAATGGAAACATGAAAGGAAGACAAGCAGATATATGATTTTCCTCTCATGCTTGGAGCTAGTCCATCTTCAAGGGCTCAATGTCCTGTAAAGGGTCATTTATTACCAAAGCAGAATGCACCTAGGTAAAATAGAGTGGGCAGAGAGTGACTTCCTCTGAGGCACACTTTCTGGGAGAAGTTCTGCCTTTCACCACACAAAGGTTGTGGCAAAGCTTTCACCACGGATCGCCTTCTGGCAGAGGTGGCTGCCTTAGGTCCCTAGCATGCCATGGTAGGGGAAGCCTAGTGCCAGGAAGGCACCACAGAGATTTACAAGCAGCAACCGAGAGAGAGAACTTCATTCAGTGTGAGATGACTGGCAGTGCATAAAGAATGTACCACTCACCATTGAATAACCACTGTCAGACTTAACTTTCTTTATTTCATTGAAGCGAGGTTGACTACCGACCTTATCCAACCACTTCAAGGTGATTCATTTTTTTATACTCCACATTTTGATGCCAAAAGTCCGTCCCAATTTGTATCAGTTATCATGAGACTGGCTCTCATGATGGAATGTAATTTTATCTGAATTCTGCTTGAGCGAACATTGCAGAATCAATTATGCACACATATTTCTCCCTACCAAGCCACATTTATAGAAAGAGCTGAAGCTGTGTGCAGAATGATGAATGAGATATGTAGCTCAAAACTTAAGCATGAATACTGGACAAATAAATGATCACAGAATTTTAATAGCCAAACAAAATCATTGCAACAGGTCAACAATCCTAGACTGTTTTGATGCAGCTCTCCCATTGGTTCACTGATAAACTATTGTTTTCATATTTGTGAAGTTTCTCTCTTTCACATCGTACAATGGCTGTTCCATATATTTTACAGCAGGAGTCTTGATGTATACAATTCAAACGATTTCTCTGAATGGATCGACTACACACATATCAAGCCTTTGGACTTCTCTGACTGAGAGGCAGTACGCTGTGCAACACAGCATGTGCTGTCGAGTTATCAGCCAGCAAGCTCCTGCAGGGATTTTCCTCACCCTGTAGTAGTAGCAGTTTTGCATCCGAGCTCGCAATGTAAACTGTGTACTGTGCATCAGTCAGTGCTACTCCCCCCATTACGTCTGGGTGGGGACATGTTAATTTTGACAACAGGGTGACAGAGGTTATTGCACTAGACTTTTGGCAAAACACAGCTTTTGAATAAATTTTCAATTTCCACATTATATATGTATTGTGGAGGCGATGAGGGGACAGTGAAGGGAGGAGGGACAGCCCAGTGCTGATCTTCTGCACCAGCCACCACTGATATTTTATCCGAAGGCAAACAAAATATGACACTCAAAAGAGAATTAATGCAATGAAAGCACTTAAAAAGCAATACCTCAATTATCAGGATACAACATTATGCTGAGTGACAGTTCAACAGAATATGCAATAATATAGGGGAGAAATAATAATACATTATTGTAATGTTAAACAATAGAGGAGCTTCCCACCCTAGACATAACATTTCCACAAGAAGACTGATACAAATTACCCTCACAATTCCTGGACCATTTAATTCTCTTGGGTAGTGAGTCTCTCTTAAATGACAAATGAGCTTTAATGCCAAGGGAGCCAAAAACTATTCGAACTGAAAAAATGACTTTCACAATACAATTTAGGTTGCATGCTATCCACTGATTATATACCATTTAGGATTACGAAACCAGAAAAATAAATAAGACCCAGAGGAGGGACTCAATCAAAAACTTATTACACATGATTTGCAACTGACTAAAGTGGGCAGAGTAACAGTTGTTTAAAAGGTATGACAAAAATATGGGGTTCTTTTCATCCAGATAACTTCACTAAAAATTAATATATTTTAACTTTAAGCTGCTCTCTAAACATTTTTGGCTACTTGTGAGGTTAGGGAACAGTGATTCAACAGTTTTTCCCCTTTCTTGTATGCCCTATGGAGTGGTAAGAAATGGACTGGACACTCAATTCAAGAATTAAAAGGAAGTACAGCTATTTTACTCAACCACACTAAAGCCTTGCATCATAAACCTCCACATAGATCAATTTTATGAAAACCTCCTTACAAAGTAGCTTCAGGTCGTGTCTAAAGTCCTACATATAACTATCATTATTAAAGTAGGTAATCTACTCATTAAGGCAGGTTAGTATGAGTTACTTATAGTGCATTTTGATAGTATTCCTTCCCACTTCAATTCACAACATGGTCTACTCCTTGCATTCTTCCTAATATTCCTATTCCCTTCCTTCCTCTCCTTCATTTACCCAACGTTTTCCCACCTATTAGTGTTTTCAACATCCCATCCCCACTCAATGTTTACTCCAGCCAAATCTTCTGTCTCCTTAGTATGTATTCAAGAAGTCATCTCTCCTCACCCACCATATCCAGCACTTCATCATTCCTCCTCCTCTCTGTCCGCTTCACCTTCTCCATACCAACATCTCATAGGCCCCTCTTTTCATGTACTCCTTCCTAAGTGTTCATGTTTCTGCAGGGGAGCAGCCAGGAATTAAGGCTGGGGGGGGGGGGGGGGTTTGGGTGCAACTAATACCGGGGTGTGTGGGGGTATGGAATACCTACCAGGATAAGCGGTGGGTGGGTGCGAGATTAATGAATTGTGGAATTTTGAGATAAACGGTTCAAAATTGTGAGTTTTATGGCTTTCTGAGGTATATTTTATTTATCCTTACACTATTCTATTAGTAATATCAATCAAATTAAGTAAAATGGGTTAAACTTAAATATTTCTCTGAGCTCTGGGGGGGGAGGGTTCAGTGACGGTGCTAGCAGGTGCGGGGCTAGGGGCGAACCTTCAGTGCGGGGCCCTTCACTTAAAATATTAAACTCTATACCCCATCTACAAACTCGAGCATTTTGAGTCCCTACCACTCTCTGGCTAAGTATGTGTTCCCCTCCCAAATTCAGACTTCGCAATTACGCCGTTATGATACCATCACGCAGTTGAGTTCAAAATAGTATAATACAAATTAAATTTATAATTATATTTATTCATGAAATTATAACGTAAAATAAACATAAAAAGCGTGCTTTTTACTTTAAATTACTGCATTATTATTCCTTTTTCATAATATTATTTTTTGTCTAGCACGGACTTAACAATACAGTAATAGTTGAAATTGCGTTTTCAAACTATCGTACATTTTAATTTTTTTTCACGAACGCAGGGCCCGGGGCAGTCGCCCCGCCCTAAGGCCGTCTCAGGGAGGGTTTAAGCCCCAAACTCCCCCCCCCCCCAATCGCTGCGCCACTGTGTTTCCGCACCACAGAGTGCTACACTCCTGATCACATTATTCACTATCCTTTTATTTAAACTCTTACACAAACAATCCTCTCATGAGCTCCACCCTGTTCATGAATGTCTCTTTCACTAACGATATTCTCTTCCCGAAGTCCTTACTGTTGTATCCATTTTCATCCAATGCACTACCAAAATAGAAGAATTGCTCTACCTGCTAAAGTTTTTGCCCCACCAACTTTGACCTCACGTCTCACATACCCATCTCACGACGCTTTTCAAAACTGCATAACCTTAGTCTTATTGTGATTATGTAACTCAGGAAAGTGAGATTCACTCTAAAACAATGGAATTGATATTCCAAACTGAGAATGATCAGGTCAAAAAAATGGAAGAAGGAGAAGCAGAAAACAAATTTATAACAATAATGTATAATCTCATGAACCACTCAACTTGGTGAAAGATGAGAACCTTGTTTTTCAGGCAATGAATTTAGGAAAATAATAACAACAAAAAATTCGGCATAAGATCGTGTACAATAACATGGAAAAACAACAGCATTTGTATTTTTAATTGAACAATATTCTACTGTTTCCAAAACAAAAAACAACCACTTTGCTTTAACAATCGGAGTCCAGAAACTTATTACAGCACCATGCACACGAGATAAACAGTGAAGACTGTGACAGTGGTGAGCTACCTTCAGACACCTCAATCAGCAGGGATTTAAGATACTAAGTAAGTCCTCAGCTGAAGGTTTGTTTGAAACGAATTTGGAATTATTCTGTTTGTTTTTCATTCCAAATAATTAATTCTGATTAGTTAGTTACAACATCGGAATTAGTTGCATTTGAAAATTTCTGATGACCATATGAGCCCTCATAGTGTGTGGTTGGTGAAAAAAATTTCAAACTAAAAATTCTGATTGAATTGCAACCAACAGGAATCAACTGTTTGGAATGAACACAAATCGGAATTATTCTGTGCCAAGCACATATATCCTGGAGTTAGTCGATTGCAGTGCCCTTATGTGTCCTCTCATCAACACCATTTAAAACGGAAATACTCAGGTGACCCACATATACCCATTTCTGACACTGCTAAAAAGGAAAAATTGGTGCTATAGGTGCATGGGAAAATATAATAGCTTCCTCACTAAAAATAACGGAAATGTTAAATTTCTTTTCTAGCACCAAAAGGGGTATTCAGTAATGAACAAAGAAGAAGAAAGCTTTCCAGTCGAGCACTTGATGTTTTGAGTTTAATATTTGCTTGTAGAATTAGCATGCATAAATGTGCATGCAACTTTTTAAAAATATTGCAAACTCAGGTTGCATTTGAACAATTAAATTTTGTGTTCAAGGTCTTTTGTATGATGACAATAAATATTGAGGTTGAATGGCACTTTTATGCCAACCATTCGTGAGATAAATACTTGAGCAAAGCATCACATTATTGATTACAAATGTTCAAAAATGAATTATGGCCAGTAAAATGTTAAAAATTTACTTGATAAAATGTACAAGCATATATATATATATATATTTATCATTATTTTCCAAGAGTATTTCAGTAACTGCAAATATTGCATTTAAAAAAGTTAGGTAGAGACGAGCATTTATGGACAATTGATCACTTCAAATGAGTTTAGAAATATTACTTCACACACAGTATGTACTTAAAGAGAAATCAATAATAACAAACAACAAGACTTACAGCTTTCGAACCCAAGAAGTTACTAAGGCAGCAAAGACTCAAGAATATATTTTTTTTTTAACTGTCAGCATCATACCCCTCATTCAAATAAGCAAAATCATCTTCGACCAATTACAAAACAAGATCAACATGCAACTATTGTTTTTCCATCTTCCCATGATCAAACATTTACCATATGAAGTCCATCTAGAAAATAAAACAATCTACCACACAATCATTACAGTATTTGATCAATGAGATTTTAAATGCATGGTCATGTTTAATTTTAGAAATCTTAGTCTCACATACTTATGGTGACATGTGACACAACCAGTCTTGTAATAGAGGTAAGATCAGTTTGTTGGATAGATAAAATAACTCAAATTATGGCAATTCAGAAGCAACCACATAAAGTACAAAGAGAAATCGCATTGGTATCGATACAAAGAGTAACTCATTTTCATCTCACAAATAAGATAATAGAAATGATTTCATAATTATGAAATGATTAAACAGGAAACTGTAGAAAAATGAAACAAAGTGGCCTGATTGAGTCCTAGAAAAAATCACATATCTTCTTCTTCCAAAGCTTCCACACAAAACCTTATAAGTGAAGATAATGGCACCAAACATAAGGATGAAATTAATACACAAATAGGACTTGGCACACCTGAACTTTGTACATAGTTTTAGAGGCTGCATGTACATAGAATTGAGGTTTCTGATACAAACTGGGGTTGAATTAGGGTTGGTATATGATCATTTAGGAGTCTGAACATGATTAAGTTACTCACAGAGATTAATGGCCACCAATTATATCAGGAGCATTGTGGTACGCATGTTGTCTTGTCCATCATTTTCTCAAGCAACAGTATTCACCGTGCTGCAGTCATGTACATCCATCAGAGGCAATCGTTCAAAGAAGCACTCTAATAAAATTTTGGTGCATATGCTTGAAATACTACACTTACAGCTTGCAGTTCCAAATGGTCTCTGCCATGGAAATGTTCATCACTATTATAGGTATGTAGTACATAAGATGGTAATGCCATCACATCACAAAGCACAGTTCCAAATACACAAAGAGCTGCATGGCAGGAGTTCTACAGTAATTTTATAAACCACTAGCACGGCAAGAGTATTATAGCAGCAAAATAAAAGAGATGAGCTCAATAAGGATCCATAGGATCACTTATGCATGCAGTTCTTAACATTTCTTAAATTTAACACTCCCAAAACATTACTAGAATGTACGTTAAGAGGTGTTAAAATCTCGGAAATAATACGGGGGCGGGGGAAACTTAGCAAATAACATAGTCACCAAAATGCTTTCAATTGCGGTAGGATTTACACATTTTTGACATACATTTCAGTTGCAAGCTTTCAACACACACCTGAAGTGACTCTATATATGCATTCCACATTTGCTATTCTATTATGTATTTGTGATGCGATCCAACACAGCCAGTTTTACCCGCCAAACACTGACATTCTTCAAAAGTTTTAGCATAGGAAACATTGAGTGGGTGGGATAGTAAAAATATTCTTGGCAATAGAAAAAGGTTAACACCGAGTGGTTCATTTGCGAACCATATATGTTTACATTTCGTTGCAACCATTGGCTACAAAAATATTTTCCAACATATTCTGAATTTAAAATGAATGATCCCAAACTAAATGACTGATTTTTTTTGCTTCAACTTCTGTACCGGCCAGCCTTAGCTGTAGTAAATACTTCTAAGCAGACTAGTACATGAAAATTCTTCACTGCTGACCTAGTTGCTGTCATTACAATTAAGAAAATAATGCTATCAATTTTTTTCAAGTGATTCACCTAAGGAAAAGTTTCATTACCTACAAATGAAAGCTCTATTAGAATGCTTTTTTACCTTTAAAGTTTCGTAAACTTTGGCAGCACTCCATCCAAACTCCAAAAATGTTCCATGATTTAACTTTTCATGGAATCATGTTGCATTGAAAATTCAATGCCTTTCAGACCTTCGTTGGATATCAAATTCCAGAATGAATTTTGACATTTTCAGGATTAAATCTAAAAAAGAAAATTATTGTGTTTATTTCCCTCAAAAACACAAGAGCTTCACAGAGTGTCAGCATGAAAATCTACATCAAATTTTTCCTAAAAAAAAAATAACTTTTCTTCTAAGATTCCTTAGCATATGGCTAATGTGTACGACATCCTTCGACCTGAATGCTTCACGAAAAGGACTAACAGAAATTATCCTCTGTCCTAGGGGTATCAGTTAAATTATGAAATCATCCATTAAACACTCCCAAAAATCCCATCATAGCCAAATAAATCTTACGCCTCAAATGAACTAACGAAATGTCTAAATAGGGTGGCCACTATATTTCTACATTCCCATACAATGCGAATTCAGTGTATTTTCAGATTTATAACGATAAGATGGTATTGATTACGGATGTGGGTCAAAATTCTTCCAAGAGATGGCATTCCTTTCTAATCATTTGAATAGAGAGAGGAATAGTGATTTCACATAAAATAAAGAGTGTGTAAAGTTTCAAACACAGAAGAATCCCACTTTACTGTTTTTCACCATGTGATGAAATCTCTTTATGATCTGCATCACAAGAATTTAAAACTTTGACTGAAGTTATACATGATAAAATGCGGTAGTTATATGCCAATCGCTTTGAAATAGTATGTAAAGTGTTCTTAGTATCACCTGGTATTGATTTATCATTATTTACACCTTAAGTTTGCAATATCAATTTACAATGAAAGCAAGTGTGTGAAAGAGAGTACCACATGATTTTGAAAGTTTTCATTTACAACAGTATATGTACACTGTAAAAATAATTTTATTCCTATCTCTGGTTTTTGTCACTGAAAGAAGTAGAATAAAAAGTCATTGCCACTGGAATAAAGAAGAATTAATGAAACCTGGCATCTTTCTATGGTACGCCTTTAATGCAACTACTTTCAATACACTCCATTATGATCTAGTTGCTAGATCATGATGATGTGGTACATTGAAATTGATTGCATTGATGCTGTGCAGTGCAAAATTGCCTTCCTAATTAAAATATGAGAGAACAAATGCTCGAATACAATGTATAGTCCTTAGTTCAGCATTGTACTGGTTCACTTGCCAATTGAATTATCATGTAGTGTAAAAGTGATTAACAAAGTAAATGGATTCACTATATTGGACAAGCCTAATAATGCATACTTAGCACCTTAGAAAGATATTTTAGTGGATTGGCCTTTGGCAATGGTATGGTAAATGGAGTGATTGACAACTGAGGAAATTTTTGCCATGAGGGAAGGGTAGGAAAATATAGAAACCCAGCATAAGCATTAGTCTTCTGTCTTCTAATATTTCGAAAAATAAGAATGTATTTTTTAAAAAATCTGTACATTTTGTGATAAGGGCTGGTCTTAGACATTTTCCAAGTATGTATGAGCAAAAACTATTTTGACACCTCCACAGCAAAATGAATGTTATATTATTTGAAGGAGAAAACCAATACCTTAGGTCATTTTTGCCATGAGAGGAGGGCAGAGAGAGACCAGGCATCAGCAGTAGACTGCTTCAAAGTTAAGTTGCCAAGGAGACCATAGCTTAACATCCCATCTGACGGACAGTGTGTTGCACTTGAAGTACCCTCCACGTAACAATCAAGCAGTGATCGGGCAACCTCAGAAAAAAATCTGCCAACACTAAGGTTTGAATCCGGACCCATTGGATGGAAAGATTACACTCTAGCCACCATAAATCAACATAAAATCAAAACAAAAGCATGACCAGTTAA
The DNA here is from genome assembly GCF_921293095.1 of Ischnura elegans. Classification (NCBI taxonomy): domain Eukaryota; kingdom Metazoa; phylum Arthropoda; class Insecta; order Odonata; family Coenagrionidae; genus Ischnura; species Ischnura elegans. The sequence continues at coordinate 29,149,052 of NC_060257.1, read as the reverse complement.
GAAAAAATGGAAAATTAAGGCTTCTAAATGACATTCTAGGTTGTGTTATGTGTACGTCTTTACATTCCTCAAAATGAGGGCAACGCAGAGACTTCGCAATTCCTCCAGAAGCTAAATCACCCAGTAAGAGGTAAAATACAAACATAGCTGTTAAATAAATTGAAGTGCATACTACATAAGTGACAAATTTCTCTTGCTACGAAATAAGAACATAACCACAGCGCTTATTTTTGCACACTTAAATATTTTGAGTAATTAGCAAATGTGAAATATGGACTATATCAGCTTTTTTTAATAGATGACATAATGATGAAGTATGCACTGACCAATGATATTTATTTTAAAAAAATAAAAAAAACAAGGAAAGTAAGGGAGCAATAAAGTGTTTGCAACAGCCAAGATTAACGACCAAGATATGTGGATAGTATTTGATTTACCAGCAGACCTTGGTGCTCGGAAAAAAAAATTAAGAATCAAGGGTCATTACGGCTGTATATTAAGTTTTCAGGTCTACCTCACACAATATATAATCATTGTTGTCCGACATTTTGTGACCGTAGCCGGTCAATTATTCTGAGGGAATCAGTCAAATTTTCAGTAACGGTACTTATATCCATTCATGCAGAGGGAGAGTTCAGAAAGGAAGGATCAGAAGGAGTTCTTATTTTACTAGAATTCAAAGTGAGATCTCATGTTGTGCCTGATTTTAAGGTCGACATTCCTTATTAAGATTACAGCTTTGAATAATTTCAAAATACATTAAAAACTCTTATAACCCTCCAATTTCAACATCTTCCACGCCATGAATAGTTATCAGTACCCTCCGCCGAGAAGCTGCATTATTTCCTCAGTTTAAGTGACTAGCAACAGCCACAAAATGCCAAGCAACAAGTGATATTGTACGTGGGGTACATCTGAAAAACTTAAAATGAAAGAAGTGTGTCATTTGGTGACTACATGTTGCTATCCAAGAGCATTAATTAGTACAGTAAAACCTCTTGTAGTGAACCTCTTTACATCATAAACCTCCATACATCATACCACCCCTACAGTCCCATCTGATTTACATGTAAATTTATAGGCAAACCTCTTCATATCATAAAACCTCTTCATATCATAAAACCTCCACTTATCATACCAAGGAGATACCCCCGAGACGGCCAAACTACCTCTGCAAATCATACCGAGACAACAAGAGACCATTAATGTAGCCGCGATTACGTACAAGGAATGACATTTTCAGCAATAAATGTTTTGCTCTTTTTTTATTATATACCTTATTATGCTGTAATTTTCACGTTAATCATTAGTTGTGGCCATTTTGTTCAATATGAGAGCATACCTAACAGTAAATAAGAAAAAAGATATCCAACTATCTCAATCATTTTAAGTAACTGTTGAATTGAGAGAGATCACATCATTTTCTCTTGAATCAAGGTGAAAATCATGTGATAGGGGTTGCTTTCTGTAATTATTAAATAATAAATATATGTTCACTGATGCATGCATGTGTGTTTAAACATATAAATATAATGGTTTATAAAGACAGTAGTGCCTTTCATTTCCAAAGGATACGATAAAATGGTGCCTATCACTAAAACCTCTCTATAGTGAACCTCCATACATCAAATTGCCCAAATTTTGGTCCCCTCCATTACGATGTAAAGAGGTTTTACTGTGCCTGCATTGTGCATTTCATCCTCTCATGATTGTGCCAAACATTTTGAAAATATTTGGATGCCTAACTCTTAAGATTAGTTAGGGTAGATACCTAAAGGACTTCCTTTGTTTGATGGCCTACATGGCAGGGTACTCAACTTAGTCCTATTATCAGCCCTCATTGTATCTGCCTTACATGAAAAAACCTCAAGAATGTTATATAATGACCACCTCAGACCAATTTGTTGAAAAAGAAACAAAATAAATAAAAATTAAAAAACATTCAAAGGATGAACGATTATTGATTGGGAAAGTTATTGAATACATACCATCAGAAAATTAATTGTTCAATACCATAAACACAACTAGAGCCACAAAATAAAGTTCATTATCTATCAAGAACATTCGGTAAGTGTTAAGTGTGATGATAAAACTGGGAATGTCAAGGAAGAATTTTTAATTTAGACTTGGCCACCCCAGACAAAACATAATCTATCTACACCCTTATGTCACAACCACTGTCACTGAACTAAACTGATGTAAGAATGCACCACTTAGGGCTTAAGTGGTAGTGATTTTGATTATGAGCCGCTAAGATTTCAAAAAATAACAGTAGCCAGCAAGAGCCAATACATTACTATGTATATAGTTTTGGAGTACACACAGAAACAAATAGAAAATTTGGTACAACATTCTAGATTTGAAAGTTAAAAATCCTCTCAATATTTATTCACGTAAATTTTTTGCCTTGAAAAGTAAATGTAAGGCAAAACTATTATTTTTCCTAACAAAGATAAAATTTTTGGTAATAAACATTCAAGTATCTGGTATAAAAACAAATATTATGTTTACCAACCAAATAAAATATCTCCAACCTTTATTCTTCAAATTAAATTGGAGACAACTTCATCAATTGTTTGATAAAATGATTTTCAAAATATCTCAATAGACCCAAAATTGAGTTCCTTCATTTTGCAACAACTATTCCAATTCATTCTTTCAACTGTTGACTGCACAGCACCATTTCCCCTTTTTGATTAAATAACCCAAAATCAATCTTCAGGGTGACATGAGGGAACTAATTCGGTACCAGGGAAGACTTTTAATCAGACTTAATCTGCCTAAATTAGTTAACAAAAGAGACTTGAAAAAGCACCATACCCTACGTCACCAAGAAGGACAAAAAATATATATTTTTCCACGGCCCAAGAGATACTTTGACATTGACTTCATAGAACATAATCAGCCCAAAACTGATCATTACTGAATAAGGTTTAAATGGCTTGGCTCAATTTATCATGCTTCAAAAACAAAAGATAGTTACTAGCAAACAGAATACTTCCATCACCATTTGATGACAGAAAGACACATAACATTCAAGCCTGTAGATATCAGATGCAGCCAATGAAATTGAGTTGAACTGGATGTACTGTGATCAAAAAGGTAAAGAAGCATTTGAAAATGTAATCAAAATATGATATGCAGCAGAAGAGCACACTGCTCAATGTGGACAAAACACCAATCCCATCCTAACGAGCAGTATCACACGTCACAATCACCAAACCTAACGCAAAATTTTCCAGTCGAGAAAGGAACTCTACACACTCCTGTGATGGCTAAATCATGACAGTCATCATTTTTTGTACCTAATTTAAAAAAAGAAACGTATTGTCAGCTTTGGGGGGGAGGCTGACAAAAAAAAAAAAAAACATAAGATAACTTGCACACTCACAAGCACACACACTCACACACGCAAAAAATCTCAAAGCTAACAGCTCACTTGTCGGGACAAAATGATTGAAATATTCATCATTCTGGGGTCTCCCACCTTCCTTTTTGAGGGTTTGGAAAGGTGATGTGTTTTGACTACGGAGACGTGATAGGTGGCTTCCTTTTTTTAGCACCAAATAGGGTGTCCCTCTCTTCAAGTCAAGCCAATACAATGAATCTCGTGAAGAAGGACATCACACACATCACAGTGACACTTCAAGGATAAAACCTCGACTACCGCTGCGTTGAAATGAATCCCACACAAAATAATCACTCTCCTACATGAGGGCTCCACTGCCGTCCATTACGTGAGCACTCCTATACACAAAACCCTTTTCATGACCGAATGACTCGCTGCGGAGAAATTAACTCATGATGAGGGTTTAAAAAAATCCTTGGATGCAACTCCAAGCGACTGCAAGAAAATCCTTTTCTGTCTGCTACTACGTGCACAATATTTGTGCAAAATATACAAATACAGGCCCTTCACTGGAAGTTCAAACTTAAAAAGAATCCTTTAAGCCATACTTTGAGATAGGCCTTGATGTCTTTCACGCGTGGGGAACTATCTCATGACATGGAGGAGCACGGCAAACGGGGCGAGCCCATTTGGGTGAGGACGCGGTCCAGCCATTGCAGGGGCCCGTTCAAATGGAGCTCGATCCAGCATGGTGTGGACGTCACTGTCTGCCGCCTGATAAAAGACAATAAAAAAACAAATGTTCAAGTTAACCCTTTCACTGCCATTCCCATGTTGAACGCTAAGCCTAAGCTACACGGACAGCCTCTGCATGCCATCAGTTATTTTACCCCCAAGCCCTCATACATGGGGCAGTGAGAGGCTCTCAACCACCTAATAGTCTCTATGGTCGAGACGAGAATTTCATTTTGAAGGAAAGATGATTTGCAATTTTCCACAAAAATAAATTTAATCTGAACCAAATTTTGATGTTACTACATCATTTTCAAGGTAAAAATGGCGGTAAGTACAGTTAATTCATACATATTTAGGAGACGGGAGTGGGATCCCGCAGGCACCATACAGTGAATCCTAGCCGCCGACTCCCCGCTCCCCACCTACCCGCCCTCAGAAGAACGCGTCCTTGAGTGTCCTGCTAATCCGTACGGCAGCCCACCGGCACAGAAGACGTCTTCCCCCTTCCACACCATTCACCGATGGTCCTCGGAAACAACACCCGAAGACAAGAAGACTGCCACATATATTTAAATGCTTTCGTTTCTATGTTCAAAGTTTGTTAACCCTGGAAAAAACCCTTTCATTTCCACCCTTTTTACCTCCTCCGGTTTTTCCAAGCAACACCTCTCCACTCTTCCCTCCCCCCCCCATGCTTTCTACTTCTATCCATTCCAGCCACCTCCTTGAGGATTTTCCATCCCATTTCTCCCCTCAGTTCTCCCACTCCCGCTTCCTAAATATGTATAAATTAACTGCACTTACCACCATTTGTACCTTGAAAATGATGTAGTAACATCGAAACTCGGGTCGGATTAAATTTATTTTTGTGGAAAATTGCAAATCATCTTTCATTATGAATCAATTCCACTCCATCTCGCTTGATTCCTCGAATTTTATAGAATTTCATTTCTCGGCATTGTCGGGTCGAGAGTCTTGAAGAGCCTCGAGAAGTCTCACCCCTTCAAGATTTCTCGACACCCATCAAGACTACCGGGTCCTCACAAAAAAATAAAACACTTTCTATTTCAGACACTGAAAATAATTCAACAAAAAATTGATTCAAGACATGGTATATATTTCCAAAACAAAAAATAGTTGCAATAAAAGATATACATTGACAATTTAAACATCCATTATTAATTAATCAAACAAAATTGACATGCAACCATGAACCTTAGTTACCTTAAATACTCATTGTAAAAAGATAAATAAAGTATAGTCTTAGTCTTAATAAGATATAATATAGTCTTTACTTTTTTGTTAATTTACAACTGAAAGTTTCTTTTTATCATATTACTATAATAAGAAACATTGATGTTACCCTTTAATATGTCTATGTATCAAAATTATATGCTCATTTTCATTTTAAGAGCTGATAATGGTTTGCAAATAAACAGAAACGTTGGCAAAATTTTCATGTCAATTTAAAAACCTACACTCCAAATTTGATATCAAATATAAAGATCAAGAAAAGGAAATAAAAAAAAAATTCCAAATCTTTTGTTGAAAACTCTCTCAGCATCATGCAAACACATTATAAAAATTGGATGCAGATGGTAAATTATTAAATAAAGTATTTTTTATAGTGTGAATAAATCCATAAAAGTTGCAAGGGATACCTTAGCAAACTCTATTATCGACTGATTGCGGTTTTCATCAGAAATTCCTGCCTTTCCCAGGACTCTCGACAAGTGTCAAGAAGTCTCGAAGGGGAGAGACTTCTCGAGTCTCGTCAAGACTCTTGGCCCAGGTAAGACTCTCGCCATGCCGACAATGCCGAGAAGTGAAAGTCTTGTCTTAACCGTCAAGATGGGACTCTTGCACAGCACTACTCATACAACTATATTCCAAAGACTGAAATACACTTATTAAATAATTTCATTATTTAACGTGCTCATAAACTTAGGAAAATAGCACCAATATTGCACACTTGAATTGGTAAGATGCATCGCATCCCTGAATGATGGTAGAAACCACATTCTAGGAACCACGCCAAAGAGTAAGCATCACACGAAGTTGCAAGAAAGGCAGATGTAGTGGGAGCAAGCGGTGAAATTGTGCCATCCATGACACTTGGAAGTGATAAATATGTATACTGCTCTTGCAAAGGCAAGTAATGCATGTCCTTGGAAACGATTTACATACTTTAAAGTGAAATACATAGTTATTCGAGATCTCAAATAGCGAATACTTTCTAGTATTCGAGTATTTGCGGATACTATTCGCACATCTCTACTTTTAACAGTACATAGCCAATAACTCGTTTTAACACTATTATCGCTCTATGCTGTACATAACTAAATGAGCTTCTACTTTACCTTTATCCCTGAGCACGTGACAAGATACTAAGACACAGGTAAAAATGCAGTGTTTTGGACATAACATTTAGATTTCTTACACCTCATCACTTACCTATATTCAGCACCCCATCCCTTGACAAAACTCATTCGTATGGTGCACATCCGAGTAAGTTGGTACACAGCTTCGAAACCCTGGCTTACTGACTGAGATAACAGAGCTGCAAACTCTTGATTGTTAAATATTTTCAAATTACAACCTGGAAATAATAAATGAAAGATTTGTATCAATTCACACACATATTCAGAGAAAATAAAAAAAATACAAACACAGAATGATTCCTTTTACATCTGATATCATCTCAATAATAATGTGGGTTGTGAAAAATGATAGCAAAGAACTGTGAAGTAGAACATTAAAATAAAATCAACTTGCCTAAACACGTCCATCTCCCCTCATAGCCAATGATTACACAGCAAACTCCCCTCTCCAGAAAACAAAATAGCATAACGTGCAATTTAGCAAAGGACTATCAAAATTCAAAATATCAGTCCCATGACTCAGTTTTCCTACTTATCATCCATTTTTCTATTGTCATTCTATCGTTGTCTATTCAATGTAGAGGCTGCTTTGGCTGTTTTGAAATTATTCAATAAATAAATAAAAAAGTCATCTTCCATGTCTATAGGAAACCCTTTCCACGGCTTTATGTATTAAGCCACTGGAAAAAGTACATCCCGGACAATCTTCCAAAATATTTACAGGTTTGGAGAAATGATAGCAAATAATGTTCCAGGAGAACTTCATTTATTTAACACACATAATGCAGAAGCCTTGAATTGAAGGCATCCCCTGCTAGCCTAATATGCAGATGGTTTGGATGCAAGGCATCAGGACCGTTATGTTTCCTGGCCCACATGTACCTGAATTATTGTAACTTGATCAGGTGTAACATGACTTATTATAGACTAAACCAATTAATGATATATTCCTTCAATCCTAGTACTAACCACAAACCAATCTTGAAATTGATTAAAGAGGACTACTGACTGTTTACATTTCTATTGATGGACAAAACTATTTTCTTCAAGCTGGAAAATTTCAAGAAATGTACAAGGTCCCTCAACTATGGGTTATTTATAATTTTTCTTTAACATATTACAGTGAAGAACCATGATTACTCTATTAATATTACTAAGCAAAAGTGATAATGAATGATACAGAAAGAATAGAATTGAAAATACATTCTTCAAGTTCATCTTACACAGTGTCTCAACTTACCAGGTGGTATTTTGCAAACAGTTGCAGGATGCCACCCATAACGCTGATTACAATTTGGCGACTGCACAAAAATTGATGAATCAGAGAGACATTCAGCAAACACCTCTCCACCAATATAATATAGCCTCACTCCTTTGCCAATGTGCCTTCTTGTCTGCTCCACTACTGTGTTCCGATTTACATTTGACAGTAGGCCCAGGCAAAAGCGTTCACTATTACTTGGATCTGAAAAATCGGAAATATGTAATTGTTTTTAAAATGTTGAATGCCAAAAAGATACTACATTTTACAGACAATTAATATTTTATTAATACATGATGTACAATTTGTGTCACTCACTCACTCTGTCATTCAACTCATAAGTTAGTTCAGATGGGTAAGGGTACAGCTCACCCCAAACTAAGTTACATAAGTGTGATTGCACACATTATGGGTAAGAGGGCCGATTCCTTTCCCTACACCACCTAGCACTTAGAGGACTTTGGTTCAGGGCATCGTAAGGCTTCAATCCAGATATGAACCCAGGACCCTTCGATCAGTAGCCCAATGTTGTACTTACTGCGCCACCATACTTCCCCACAATTTCAATAAGTTCATCTTTATCTCACAAAGAAGTTCACCAGTATATATGAAGGCATGGGAGACTAAACAGCCATAATGGGCTCCTACACCCATTTTTGTATGTTGTTTGCAGGTGTTGATTACCCAGTCAGCAAGAGGACTGCAGGCTCTAGAGGATGCGTTAGACAAGCATAGCAAGGAATATGGCAAGAGGTGTAATCACCAGAAGACCTAAGTTATACGGTTTTGCAAAGAATCAAAGATCCAGGAATGTAAGACTTGAGATAAAAGTAGTGATGTAAGTGGGCAAAAACTTGAGCAGGAAGAGGAATTCATCTATTTCAGCAGCACATTAAAACAGATACAACAGTAAGAAAATCTGGAGAAGACTTGCATTAGCGAAGGAGGCGTTCATGAAGAGGAAAGAGCTGAAGAGAGAATCATATGTAAGAGTTTAGAGAAGAAGCTAGTGCGGAAACATGGACACTTAGGAAGGAGGATGAGAAAAGACTGGTGGCCTTCAAGATGTGTGTATGGAGAAGGTGAAGTGGATGGAGAGGAGGAACAATGAAGTGCTGGAAAAGGTGGGAGAGTAGGGAAAGCTTCTTGATGAGATACTAATGAGACAGATGGTTTGACTGGAGTGAGTAATGAGCGGGAAGGGGATGTTAAAAACACTAATAGATGGAAGAATGTTGGGTCAACCAAAGACCCAAACGTTGTTGGTCCTGAGAAATGAGTGGTTGTAGACAGAACTTGAGTAGTCCACTCAGGAATTTTTGCGGATGCTAACCAACCATCTGTGGAAACAGTACTTACCCAAGTCATTAATGAGGCTCTCTTTACTCCTACATTGTTCAGATCTTTACCCCAACTTCCCACAAGTGACTATAGGCCAACTAAGCCACCTAACTATGTATGCATAATCTATCCGAAGATAAGAAGAGAGAACACTAACTCTTGTTCACGCTATAGGGAATTCAAATTTGGTGTTCATCAACAGTTCATTATGTTCTCAACTTTCTCCCTATCTAACCCATTCTGCTGACACCAGTAGTCTTCATAGATTATATCTTTGGGAGGGGGGCGAGCCAAGATCAATGCACGGTTTCGTCACGAAATTTTAAAGGAGGTGTTGGGTATTTCCCCCCCTCCCCTTTGGCGAGTGCTGCCAGCTCGGGGTTTTCTAAGGTTCAAGTTTTTTCGGCCCCCTTTCTCTCCTTCCTCGTGGTCTCCGCCAAGGGGACTTGACTCGCACCCTTTTGGAGTGAGGGTAGTGCCGTTACTTGAGGGTTAGCAACCCTCTGACCCTATCAGCCATGCCCTTGCCGTCGGCGTGGGTGTCATTCAGGGTTTAACGAAAGCCGGGAACGTGTGGACGCGTAGTTTTGGCGTGCGCTTCCCTGTAAGTCGCACGCGAAATAAAGCAAATTCCATCAAAGGTGTCCTCGCCCTTTATTAATCATAACCCGGGGCACACGTCCCTGCGCGCACATCTTCTGAGCCACCACGGGCCGGATTGTACAAACAGGAGGACACTCTTTAATGTTACATATTTCAAATAATTGAGCAATAAAAAAATGATTGAAGCATAGTAAAACTCGTGGACTGATAGGAAGTGCAGTATTATTTTACTCGAAGACCTTACTATAATGCTGACTTCCATAATTTTTTGCACACATTTCCTGTGAAGCCATCTGTATTTTTTTTTAATCAGATGCATACTATTGGTTCATAACACACAGAAATGTCCTTGCAAATGAATCTAATATGTATAATGATAACAACCATTTTCGTCACGATCCATGTGTAAACAATTGATCCCATACACCATTGGTGTTAGAAATCCATGGAGATTTAGTCACTCTATGGCCAGCAAATATGGCTCGCATGGGAACTTTCATTGTCGATTACTATCACTGGAGTGGTGTTCAACATGTTAAATTGCATAGTGACAAACTATTTGCTGCTTAAATTTCAGTTCCATCAACCACTAAACATGTGATGTACGATTGTTAGGGAATGTTTGATAAATTGTTAATTCATTCATTACAGGAAGTACTATGATTCCTTACAGTGATGGGTGGTAGACAGTTTCAATACAAATAATTGACCATATTTTGGGGTAGTCCGGGCCTGATAGTAAGCCCCAAGCTGACAACCTGTTTCAACCTCCTCTATGCAGACCAACGGCAAAGGAAGGGTGGTTTTATTGAGTTTTTAAAATTGTATTCAAATATTATATCCTCAGTGCCCTTATCCTTCTCTTATCCATTCTTGTTCCCTACATCCCCATAAATAACATACAGTGGATATAGAACAGTAGGAACTCACTGTTTAAGTGTATAAATAACTGTGTACTAGCATAGTAGTGTATTCACCTTAACCATGAGGTAAACTTCACACTCAGTCATCACAAATTATTTGACTACAATCACAATACGCCCCAAACCACAAACATTAAAAGGACATGAAAAAAATCATCATACAATGATGAAAAGGAATTTTTGACAGCCATACCCTTGGCAATTTTAATACTTAATTCTATTTATAACAGAACACAAGAGAGCTGTAGAAATAATGTGCGACCATGAAGAGGTCTTATGAATATATATATATACTAGCTGACACGGCGAACTCCGTACCGCCTAACATTCAATGAACTTATAGTTTAGTTGCACCATTTATAAATAAAGAGCGGCTGTATCGTTTTAATCATATTTCATTTATTATAAATTAAATGAGAAAATATTGATGAAATAAAACTTATACGCATTCAGTTGTTGGCTATTTGTGTTATTAACCGTAAAAAATGTTTTTAGGTCTAAGACCGTAGCGTAAACTTGGCTCGTTCACGGGGCAGGTTAACGCAACACTAGACCGACGCTTGACTGATGCTCAAAATAGTGTAAGAAAAGCCCCTATGAAGCAGCATTCGTATCAAATGACTTTAGGCGCGCCAGTTATAGTATCTCTGTTTGGAAAAAATGCACTGCGTAAACGTGCTGCATGCGTAAACGCACCACGGTGTGCCCTAAACATTCGGGTTAAATGTCTTTCGTCAAGCGCCTTCTGATAAACAACAGTTTTTGTTTTGTTATCAGGCACAAGATAAAGCGAATGAAGCTAAATAAAAATAGCGAAGCAAAGCAGGGACGCAGCGAGGGGGGTTTTTGGGGGTTAAAACCCCCGCAAAAGCTCAGAGAATATTTCTATAAAACAATTGGTTATTAATATTAGGGGGACGGATGAGTCACAAAATATTTAACTGTTCACTCAGCCGCAAAACCTACCATTTTGAACCTTTTATCCTAAAAAATGTCTGGGGAGGGCCCCCACACCTCTCGCTTACCTTGGCGAGTTTTCTATACCCTACAGACCCGCCAGTATTAGCTGCGCCTATCCTTTATTCCTAGCTGCGCCCTTGAAGCAAAGGAAGAAATACAGCGGATGGTTTACCGACTCGTCCACATATATTTACCATGAGAAAACCATGGGTTTTCACTGACACATGAGAACAAACATCACAAAAACTGAAAGACTGACCATGCGATTTGTTAATCGTTATCACGAATGCAACACGAATTGGAAATTGAATACGTTTAAGCTCAAAAGGGCATATAAGTTGGGATCATGGAATCTTCGGATTGAGAACTTCCTCATCTTTGAATTTTCCTTTGAGTATAGTGGCGTGAATCATTTTCATTATCAGTTTTTTCAATAACCAAACACGTTCCGTTGGATAGTTTTGGTTGGTTTAGGTTTCGAAAGATCATGAACACAGAGCCTACCTTTAGCTGTAAATCGTGCCGTGGTAAGCCAGGTGCGTCCAAGGACTTTAAATATTCAGATAGATACTTGGTGACTTCGTCTTCGTTTATTACAAAGTTAAAAGATTTGAATTCATGCATAGTACACGGACATTACTGATAATCAACAATTGCTTGGAGATTTGTTTACACACACACAAATTTATGTGTTTGTTGACAACTCAATTCGAGCTGAGCTTACCTCTAATTCAATTATTTTAATACTATTTTAATATTTTTAACATGTTTGAACATTTAAATTTTTTTGAATATTGTTAAAAAGATCAGTCAATACATTAGTAAAAACGAAAAAAAATCTTATTTCTTGTGACCGTCTTAACAATCAACTCTTAAAAACATATCTCTAAGATAAAGTTGAATTTTTTTTGTGAACTTTTCCTATTTTTTAATGTCCAATATGTTATCCGGAGCTGAGACGAATCCAAAGAGCCTAATGTCACTAAAATCGGTGCAGCCGTTCTCGAGTTATAAGTGTTCTAACTAACACGATTTTCGACTTTCTTTTATATATATAGATATATTTATCCTATTAATGCATGATGTATGTAGCAAGGAGTTTTTACCTTTTACAATGCCTATATCTATCAATACCTCCATTTATAGCATGTTTTTAAAAAATCATTTGCATTGAATAAAGAAATACAACCATGCTACAATGTAAGTAATACCTTAAGGTTTTGCATAAAATAATATTAATGGAGTACGAAACCCTACCTGTGAACCCATCAACAGTGATTGATGGTTGAGATGCATGGAAGGTTTCTCCAACCCGTGTGTTAAGCTCATAGTAGCTTATGGAGCACCAAAATGCCGGCTCACAGTACATAACTGGTTGAGCGTCAATAGGGGGACTGGGTGTAATTCTTGTTAGGCCTAGAAATACAAAAATAATCACAATAAATACATACACCAAATATCATATAATAATATGATGAAAATATTTAAAGAACTGGAGAACAAGCTAGTCTAGCAAACGTTATGTACCAGCCCAAGTAAACAAAAGATGTGTAGGTACTACCTTCTATTTAAATGATGGGCTTGTCCACCATTTTTTTTCTACCTATTAGGACAGAGCTTGAAAAGTATAGAGACCCCTATTTTTCTATTTTTCAATCTGCCGCCTAGTTCTTGAGCAATTGCTGTGAAAATCAACAGCAAAGAATTACATGAGGTACAATCGGACATCATTAATATTATGATGGGATTTTGGGTCTCCTCCTAAGAACCTCAACTAGGAACTAATACCTCAATATCAAGGGGATTGTCAGATTGCTCTCAGCCTCAGCGATCTTACAATTACTGGACTGACCCATTAATGTGGTCCACCAGATGGTCTGGCATACGGCTTAGTGCCTTCTTTCCACCAGGGATAATTTTGCATACATATTTCACACACTGCGGAAAAGGTGCTCTGTTACTGCCGAGTCGGAAGTCTTTCAGTGATGCCTTGAGATTTGGATGGAGTGTATAAATTACCATTGACATGCCTTAATGACTATGAAATCTAATTTTTAATGTTAATCATTAATTTAGTTTAAATTTGAATGGTTTTATGTACTTTTTATACTACTATTTTGTATACAATGAACTAAAAAGGGCAGTTGCCCGTTGATCTTGAATAAAAATAAAAAAATTAAAATAATATATACATATATTTGAAAATATAATGGAGACAGTATTTAATATTAACCCATGGAGGCAAAACCTGCACATATAAGACATAGGTGATTATTTAGAAAAAAACGTACACCTTATATTATGTCAAATACGGTAAGTACATAAGTCTTGGTGGCACTCACTCATGTTGTCATTCTGATCCTGATTGTCCCCGTCCTCCGACATGTATCCCGGCGGCGGGGTCTCCGTGGTGGGGATGAGCCCGGAGTCCAGCGCGATGCCGCCGCCTCCCCCAAGGCCCACCCCCACCTGCGGGAGCCCCCCACCGCCCCCCGTGCCCCCTCCTCCCACCGTCTCGCCTCCCCCACCGCCACCCCCGGGGAAACTCGTGTTCTCGGGCACGGACGACGAGAAGTCGTCAAGCGACGGGAACTCGGTGGGCGAGTCTCCGGGCAAGTTCCTCGGCACCAACACTGGAGGCAGGGCTGCAACAAGAAACCAACACTTGACACTTGCCGATCTCAATGAAACGAAAGACATGGAAAGGAAACAGGACTTCAATAGGATGGTTTCCTTCATCAAGGAAAAAGAAAGGCATTGATTGCGATTCGTCACCCACCATTAGTGTATTTATAATATGCAAATTATTTGGTTTTAGAAATCCCAGTTTAGACGAATGTTAATGGTCAACTTTAACTGCATTTGAAAAAGGCCAGATTGGCGCCCATGCGATGCCACTCCACGTGACGTCACAGGGGATTCTATACTAGATTCTATACGAGTAGATAGGAGTTTTATATTGTCTAAGATTACCAATGCATGGATGAGGCACAGAGCTCAGGGAAACATTTCTTAATAATCACCTATTAAAATTGCCTATGGTCGGAAAGTTTCCTTCATTTGATAGGATATTAACAATCCTTATTAAAGCCAAGCGCTACCTGCCAGTGGGGTATTCTACCCTACCGCCATGCTCGGCAGTAAGCAACCTGCATCGTAGCGGTGTTCATATCCTCGCCCCAAGGTCACCTCACACAGCGGCAGCGGGAACCATAATGACATCACACGGACTATTCTCAGCATTCATACTTAGCTGTCGTGTTTTCACGAGCTTGAAAATTTTCACTATTTATTGAATCGCGAAAAATGGATTTCGTCATTTAAAAATCTGAAAGCGTGAAAGATGTACTCCAGCAGTAATAATCCTTCGATTTAGGCAATAAAAATAATAGGAAACAACCCTATATTTGTTGAACATGCACACCCCTATGAAAAAATTGTATAAACCTGTTTCAAAATTTTATACAATCTTATACATTGCCATGGCAATTGTATAAATTGTATAAAATTTTGAAACAGGTTCATACAATTTTTTCATAGGGGCAGGTACTCCTCCAGATAGCCCCAATCTCCCAGACTTACAAACACGATATGTTCAGAATACATACTTGGTTGCAGGTCGGATAAATCGCACGTCAGAAATGATATTTATGTACAGGTATTCATATCATGTTCAAATCATCAATAAGCTAAAATAAAGAATTATTGCAAAATATAGCATAAAACGTTACTGCGCCAACTAACGTAGATTCACTCAGAGAAGTACATACAGGTTGTTTCACGAGGAATCTGCAATATTTCAGGAGTTGGTAGGGGAGACAATTTTAATCATATTATTGTCCATAAAAATGGGGTCGCGACTCCTTAGTTACCGAGCTATGGCAATGCAAACATTTTTTTGGATGCACTTTGCAGTTACCATGAAAATTACAATTACCGGACTGACCCATTAACGTTGTCCACCAGATGGTCTGGCATACGGCTTAGTGTCAGTAGCCGTGAGAATGAATAGCGAGTCGGTACCCGAAACATCTGCGCTCTCATATAATCTAACCCGCGTGGTATCCCGAGAAGAGTTTTTACCATGAAAATAGTTTTGCTTGACTATCCGCCTTTTCCCCATTTTATTTAATACTCTGGATTTTTAAGGACATTAAATAATTGAGGTTGGACGAAAATGTGTAATTATAATTGTCTGAAACAATTTATCTCAAAATGGGTGAGATTGCTCAATTGTATCGTAGATACAGCTCAAAGCTCTCATTTGACTAAGCCTGAAGATGATGAAGTGGTAAGCGGCTCAAGTGGTAAAACACCAGAGGTGAATTCGGGATATATGGATTTAAATCCCTGTCAAGACAAATGAGTTTTCCTGAATGGAATTTTAGAGCAACACTTCAGCTTATAGGTCAAAGGAAAATTTTTAGCACGTTCCAAAACAATGGGAAAATAACACTAAATATTTTTAAGATTACAGATGTGTAAATTATGAAGATAGAACTATAACCATACAAGTGTTATATCACAACGGGTAACACAACTGACAAGATAGACACTTTTTAGACTATCATTGATTAGATCTGAATGTAAACAATACCTGGTGTCTCTACCCTTGTGTAATGGTAAGGGTTTACGCAGACCTCGTCCCGCTTCAGGTTGTACGCAAACTCACAGGTGTCAATGGCCCTGAGTTCGTGATGAGACTGGAGTTCTGGCCAGCGCCAAAGGCGGCAATATATAACGTGAGGAAGGCCTTTACGATGTGATACTTGCAAACGACCGTCCAAAGACCTGTAAAAATGAAAGGGAAATATTTAAAATTTATCCAATTTTAATCAACAACTAATAAAGCTTAAAAAAATAGAAATGAAAAAAAACGATTTTTTTGCTTGGACCAAAAACATGAATTCCACAACACTAATAACACAACATAATACACCAGGGAGGCTGGATCAAGTACACTTGAATATTCACGGTAG
Organism: Ischnura elegans; assembly: GCF_921293095.1. Lineage (NCBI taxonomy): Eukaryota > Metazoa > Arthropoda > Insecta > Odonata > Coenagrionidae > Ischnura > Ischnura elegans. The sequence continues at coordinate 29,132,520 of NC_060257.1, read as the reverse complement.
AGCAATGGGAATACGCCTCTGCGAGCACACAAGAAAGACTAATAAGCAGCATTTTAAACTTTCCACCACAAAGCAATATGCCTGGAGGGACCTCTGCCACAAAAATCTTTTGGGGAAGCAAGAGGGGAGAGACAACACAATATCAGAGAAGCATTAAAATTTAATTATCCCCAACAACACGGAAAAAAATATAACTACCGTATTCATTGGATAAATTTACAGATTGGATTCAAAATGTCATTTATCTCTAAATTCAAATCATCTTATACTATTTTGTACAATTTTCGTACAATTACTTCTGGGGTGTAGTAACATCAAGTTGTCAGTTTTTGGAATGTTAGACAGAATCTCCACTCACACCACACATGATATGAAATTGAGAGTTCAGAGTCAATGACTCTAATGCTGAGCTGGAGCACTTTTCTACAAATCAGTACTTCAAGAGGCAAATTCTGGGAGGTAGCTTTCTTGTGGGGCTTGCCTATACTCTTCAGACTTTAACGTATCTATCTACATGGTGTCCAACCTAGACAGATAATGTGCATAGGTGGATAGAGATCCTGCAGGGAACCCATGAGGACGCACCTTCGAGGCAGAGTTCGTAAGTCTTTGACTTTTACACCCTACTACTGGAAGGGCAAAGAAAGGGTGGGAAAAAGGAAGGAGATTATACCACAATTATTAGCCCAAAAATGCCTCTGGAGTAGGGATAGGATAGGAACGGAAAAGATAAGAGAATCTCGTAGCATCGCCATAATGATGTGGAACCAACAAGAAAAAAACCTTGTAAATTTCCACTGGATGATTCATTGCATGACCATGGTTTCGTTATGTGGACATTCATAATAAGTTTCTTTCTTGGTGATTCAACATGAATTATTGATCCTGCAAATTTATGCCAGATGCTATCTGCTTTATAACAATATTAAGCTATCCTTAGAAAGGTATACCTAAGTACACCTTGAGCTATACTTAGAAAATAAGGGAATAAATTGGATTTCTTGGAAATACATACAAAAATTACCAATGCAAAAAAAAAAAATCTTTCACTAAATGAGCACGTCTTTGACAACTGTTCTTCGTTAATGTTTGATAATCCTCCTCAAAGAAATAATTTGCGAGTGCTCAACCATTACCTTCCAGTATGCGCAACTTTTCTGACTTTGTATTCCATTTACCATGCTGCTGAGTTTGGTTTAAGTTGACAATTCAGTACCTGGATAGCTTGGTTTGTTTTATATACAGAACCCTCCATGCTTATCCTTTATCACCAGTACCCGAACCCCGAATTTTTATTGTCCACTCAAACTGAGAAATATATTCATCAGTGCACTGCTAGTGTTTGGCTCCTTGAAAATTGCGATCACCTGTGCAAGCCTGGGATGGTATGTGCTTGGTTAAAAATTGTAATTATGTGGAGAAATTAGCGATTTGTGGTAAATTACTAAAGAAAAGTTTTTCTTCCACCATCAAAAAGCAGGTAAAACATTATCTTTCTTATTTCCAACTATACACCTTGGTGATTGAAGGGGAGATTAGTCCTTCTTGATTCTCCTATTGCATAAACAGGAGATTACATAACCATCAGGTCACTCATAAAATTCAAATTTGCAGAGCCAGTAGAGGATTATCATTACTTCCATACTAAAAATCAAGACCTTCTGCAGTTTTCTAAGGAAAAACGAATTTACCAACAAAAATATGCAAATGTCAAGATTTACGAACCCATTATTACCGATGCAACACATTATCCATAATAATGGCACCCACCTCGTAAACGATAATTCTCGAAGATAAAAATGAAAAACTTCCATGATAGTAAAATTCACATTATTTTTACAAATTACCATATTTCTCTGAATATAGTCCCCCCCCCCCCTAATTTCGAGGCCTCAGTTTTGGAAAAAAATTTAAAAAATATGCTTGAATATAGCCCCCTCTTTACTTTTTTAAACGGACATTTTTGAAAAAAAAGGGGGGACTAAATTCAGATCAATACGGTAATTAACAATATTTCATAAATGTTTACACGATTCAGTTTTTTTTTAAATTTACATGGTAGCACTCAAATGCCAACCTAATATTCCCTCACTTTTCCAGAAAAAATAGGCAATTTGCTAATATGCATTTTACTACGAATGTAAATACTTATTTATCCCATGAGAGATAAAAATGAAAGGGTAGAAAATGACTTATCTTAAACAAATTAAGTATTTTTGCAATTTATAAATGAATAAATGTAAACAATTATGGAGTACTACCAGAATGACACGTTGGATTAGAATGTTTAAGTACGAAGGATACCTAAACCTAAGGGAATAAAGAAAAATATGACTTTTTCAGTAAATTATATTTCTCCAGAATTTTTTCAACTTTAAAGACAATATAGGGGCGTTAATGAAATGCCACGAATTTCCAGAATAATTAAGGTGAGCTAATAATTGGCATGAGCTTGAAGAGATGAAATCCAATTAGATTTGGAAAAGATAAAAATAACCAAAATATGGGGTTTTAACTGACAGATGATCATCAACGGGAAGGGTATTAATCTGCCGACTCCCAGGCTAAGAGGGAGTTCCAAGAGTGCTTTAAGTGTAAGCCTCTGAGAGCCATAACTTAATCTCTTCCCTGTCAATGATACCCAAAGTCAATTGAAAAATCAGCATCGGATATATTAAATTTTTCCAACTTTAACTGGCATTAGAATTTTCTGTCTTCAGACAAACTGACTTTGCGGGTTTATCAGAAGAGTGGCCACCCTAATTTTACGACTTCAAATCCACTCCTCCCCCCCAAATTTATTCAGGAGACAAGCTTCGGTGATGAATATTAAATAACCTAAATCCTAATAACTAAATTAAAAATTAACTTAATCATCCTAATAGACAGACTCGGCGAATTGGAGATACTAACTTTTCCCAAATCTGATTGGTACATATTAGATTTCCTGTCTTCAGATATATTCTCAGGGTAAGCAGAAGAGTGACCACCCTGATTTCACGACTCATTATCCCCTCCCCCGAAATTTCTTCAGGAGACGCGATTAGGAGATGAATATTAATTCAGTCATCCAAAAACCACCGACTCCGCGACTTTCGGTGCGACTTGAGCACCCGACGTACTGCGTATCCCCCTTCGCGAGCCCCTGCGCTAGCGCGGAAAAAAAATAAATCTCGAAGTGTCGACCCTGCATACTCCGCTGCAGCCGTGGATGCCGTCGATTGGCCGAGGGGTGCGGGGGGTGCCGCAGACGGCCTCCTCCTCCTCCGCACTCACTCGATCGGCCGGTAATCGATCCCGGAACCCGAGACGCGCGCCAGCCGCATCCCTGAAGCAAACAGACTCGACGGCCTCTCGCCACTAAAAGGGCGGAGGCAGACTCCCCCGCTCCAGGCCCTCACGCCCACGCCTAACCCTAAGGGTACTCGCATAGTGAGGAAGTAAAGATGGAGGTGGAGATATAGGTAGAGATGGATATTGAGGTGGAGGTAGAGGTAGTATCGCAGAGTAAAGAGGTTTACGCACGCAGTTTACGCACGCAGCTTTCCCATAGCCTCGATCACGTGCCAGTCTTTCACCGTGTGGCACAGGGGTGCCGACTTACAAAAAAAAATGGGGGGGCCCAAACCGAGGACCTTACCCGGTAAATTTTTTAAGCAGAGAATTTTAAGTTTTTTAAGCATTTTAGAAGAGTCATATGATCAACATTAGAACCCTGATCACTCGAATCTCGATATCTGGACACTCCGGGGAAAATTGACTAGCCTGACACATTTCTTCCTCACATCTGTAACGAATTTTTTGGGGGGCTCGGGCCCCCTCAGGCCCCATGGAGTCGGCGCCACTGGTGTGGCATCAAGTACAACAGTTATTTGCTTAGTTATAACATTTTTACAATGTTAAGCGATGGTAGTGGTGATGGTGACGACATGTTATCAGCATGTAAGTGGTGGCTGACTGGTCGTTAAGTAATCGCGAATTCCGTGCTCATCCCATAAATCAAGCGCCACAAGATCTGGGAGAATATCACCATCTGCATTTGCAACTCAAGTATTACCCAGACAAATTTCGGGAAAACATTAGGATGTCACATGAAACGGGCCTTGAACGCACCAATCAGGAAGAAGCCTCCCGATATACCTCGCGACACACCGCCCGAAAGACAAACTCTTTTGCCTTTGAAAGCGGTCCCGCACGACCTCCTGGTGATCCGCGAGGTACACCTCTACCTCGACCTGCTCACTATGCGCGCGCCCGTAACACACAATGTATTTGTGTTACCGCGAGGTACTGCGACCTCTACCTCTATCTCCACCTCCACCTCTTACCTCCTCACTATGCGAGTACCCTAAGTCGTCTTCCCAGAGATCGTTTCCTGGTCCATTCGGGCATCCCGGCCTTCATGAACCCCATTCTTTTCTGCTCACTTCATTAAGGAGTGTGCGTACATCCCAGAGAAAATAAAACTGAATTTTGTTGTGAAAAGAAGACGAGAGAAGATTGGAGGCATTCGAGATGTGGGTATGGAGAAGAATGGAGAGGGTGAAATGGACGGAGAGGAAAAGGAACGACGAAGTGCTGGACATGGTGGGTGAGGAGAGGCAGCTTTTAGATGAGATACGGAGGAGACAGAAGGTATGGATGGAGTTAGTGCTTAGCGGGGAGGGGATGTTGAAAATGGTGTTAGAGGGTAGAATGTTAGGGAAGCGAGGGAGGGGAAGAAAAGAATAGGATTTTTAGATAGATTGAAAGGGATTAGGCCTTACAATGAATTAAAGAAGGCAGTGCTGGAAGGAAAGTGAGGCTTCCAGATCACTTCTTGCACACTCCATGGAAACCTACCTTAATCGGTAGAATACTGTAATAATAAACAAAACTTACGCAAACGATTCTATTCTATTAAAGTATTGTACCGTTGACGTTAGGTTTCCATGGAGTACTTAAGAGGCAATCTGCCAGCCTCACCTCCCTTCATGTACTTCCTTCTTCGATTCACTCTAAGGCCTACTCCCTTTTTTCTATCTTCAAAAATCCTATTCTCTTCCTCCCTCTACCTCGTTTACCTAACATTCTACCCTCTAACACCATTTTCAACATCCCCTCTCCGCTAACTACTCCTCAATCCATACTTTATGTACACCTTAAAAAAAGATTGGTTCGAGAAAATAAGTAGACGTCATTTTTACGAAGTATTCAGAATAAAGTAAATAAATAATCCATCTCTCTCATGAAAATGTTAAAATTTTCGATGTTGCTCGCAGAAGGAAAATTGGGTTATAATGGGTTAAGGAATGTGCGTCTATGCGAGTGAAAAATATACATTAGTGTTCAGGCTTCATTTGGTGGAACCGAATATCTATGGTGCGTAATAACTCACTTTGTAATGTTCCACAAAGGTTAATTATCAAACCTTCTTAATGACTCTCTAGTAGTTGAAACCAAGGGTCGGAGTTTTGTGGAACATTACAAAGTGAGTTATTTCGTACTATAGAGTGAAAAACAAATGAATTTTGTAGCGAAATCAAACCGTACGGAAACGATACACCTTATGAAAAAGTCTGGTTCGAGAAAATTAAGGCCGTTTTACACGGGGAACAGAATTGCGCAGGTTAAAACTGCATTAATTTCTAAAAAGGCGTGAAATTGCGCGAATTGCATGAACGACATTAAAACAGGGGCTATTTTGTCACCTCACGTCCACGAATTCTCGCATGTGTTCCAGCACTTCACCGCTTTACACGACGCAATTTTGACTGCGCCTTCGTACACACGTCAGATTGTGCAAGTACGTGGTATTTTCTCACGACTATAACAAGACCACCATCGTACCATACATTAGCTAATTCGTACACACGTCAGATTGTGCAAGTACGTGCCCCGAGTAAAACGTAATGTCATTGTGATGTCATTTTTACATTGGCATTCAGAATAAAGTAAATAATCCATCTCTCTCATGCCATCGACTATAATGACTAACGAATTGACGATGCTTTGCTGTATTTTCTCACGACTATAACAAGACCACCATCGTACCATATGATAGCTAATTAATTATGATTGCATAAAATACAGCAGCGATACCTGCAATATCAATGCTGTATCAATGTTTTCGTAGGCCGCGTATCGTAACGCTTTCCTTGGAGAGGAAATTGGTTTCGGCGTTCGAAGTAGAGGTATCTGGAGGATTGGAACGGATTAGATGGGGACTGGGATTGGCCATTTTTCGGGTCTGGGCCAAGGGTTGTGAGGCCCTGAAGGATAACTGATGTGCATCTCGTTTAACCTCGAGAGTCGTACCATAAAAATAAAATTAAGGCTCGCAACCCGAGCTTTTTTTCGTTTAGCATACGATTAGCAATTTTTGTCAGACGTAGTAAAGGTTGGCTTAAAAAACAGGGAAAATACCAGATAACATAAAAGGCATTTATTGAAATTTCCACATTTCCTGTACCCCAATTTCGCTTTTTAACCTCGATATATAACGAGGTTAAAAAGCAAAACATAGCATCCATCATGGTGAAACCTTTATTTAAATAAAGCATCATACTAGTATTTGATTTTGATCGCGCAGTCGCGAAATTCTCTCCTTAAGGCCTGTTTACACGGTACATTAACACGTACGGGTTAATGTCTTAATGTATGAACGCGAGAATGAACGCCAAAATGCACCGTGTAACCACCCAACTTGTGCGAATGCATGCACAGAAAATAGAACCTGTTCTAATTTGGTTCATGCATTCGTACATGTTCCGTTCCGTTCCACAAAAATCATTCACGCAAACGTACATTAACTCGTACGTGTTAATGTATCGTGTAAACAGGCCTTTAATTCTGAGTACTGCAATCGTATGCTTTTTACACGGCATCCCTTCATTTCTTCCCATCCCAAGCCAGTTCCTTCGGTTATTCAATGTCCTTCCTTCTGGTGCTGTCCTTAATCTGCCCCAAGTACGTACCAGTTGGTATTCCTCATTTGAATTTTCCCTCGATTTTCTTCGGCATAACATCTCTCACATAATTATTGCCTCGTGATATAGTCCATCTACCAGTTCGCATGTCACTTAACACACGAGTTTTCAACATAATTGATTCAAGTGGATGAAGCCGGCTTGATGGCTGATCTCATGCTCATATTAACAGCTACCTTTACCTATTAAAAGTAACTCAGGCAGGCAAATGCCATCCTGCTTTAATGAAAAATAGAGGTGGGAATTTTCCACAAATTTATAAATTAAAATTAAGTACAGGTACTTATTATACATATAAAATATCAAGTGCACATTGTACTAGAAAATGACGGTCGAAACGCGACGCACATTATTAAATAAATTTAAGGAAAATCATCAAATTATATCTTTACATACCTCGGTGGAACCTCTACATTTCGTGAGCTCCAGCGGGGGACTCCGTAAAGGTTTACCGATTGGCTATTGAGCGGTTGTCACCAAAAAAATTTCCACACATTTTTTATAATGTTAATCACAATGATATTTTTAATACCACTTCAGTGCGGGGAGAAGATACACGGGTATCAAAAGCAGTTATGATATAAATTATGGATTTTTACAATGTTAAGTAGACGAGTGGAAGCATTCCAAATATGGTACCATCACAGAATGATGAAAATAAAACGGATCGAACGAACGGAAGTAAGGAGTGGGAGAAAAGAGAAGTCTTCTAAAAACCCTGAGAAGAACACGGGACAACAAAAGGTTGGCCACAATATGATGCCCGATGGAAACAATCGTAGAAGGACAGGTGGAAGGATAGAAGGGTTAGGGTGGCCCCCGAATGAATTACTTCTGACAGATTATTAAGGATGTAAATGAGAAGAAATACGTCACTACGAAAAGATAAGCAGTTAGTTAAGCGGGATAAGGGGCTGCGTCAAACCAACGCAAGGATTAACAATCTTCTCACTGGTAAGAACAATTAAAAACCAAAGAACCCGAACTGTAAACGCGAGAGAAGTTCATTCATTCCATTCGCCGGGAAAGTGTTCTCTTAAAATCGAACGATTGTTGACTAGTGAAAATGATGAAGTACAAACAATGGTAATTATTCCCGGAATTCAAACGAAATAGATTTTTATCTGTGCCTCAACAACAAAAATATTACCTCCTCATTATCCAGTAATTTTCATGAAATCTGGAGTAAAGCTCCAACGGTAGTGTTTCTCCATCGCACTCGGGATGAATACGTTCGAGGAACACACAAAAAAATTAATGAGGGAGACCAAACCCTTCCCAAATTACCCAGCTTAAATGCTACCGGATGTATTCTCAGCACCCCTGCGGAGAGAAGAAGGACTTAAAAGCTATGGACAGAGGGGAAGACGGAAGGAGATGAGAAAAAGATTAGGAGGCCCACGCGCACCACAATCCATCTGTCTTCAAGTCGCTCTTTTAACTTCCCCACGCTCCCCACAACATCCGTTACGATTCAACCCTTCCGTCCCGAGAAAAGACAGCATGGATTGGTGCGGCTACATTTAAATTTAAGAAGAAAAGTGTAATCGCCAGGAAATAGTGGATGAAACTGTTGAGAGGAAGCATGGCTCCCCGCTCTACCGGTCTATTTTGGTGAAGAGTTACTCGCATTTAGGCCTGGCCAAACGACACAGTATGCCGCACGAGTTTACGTCTACATACATGAGCGATTTTGGAGGACTGGAACGGAACATGTACGAATGCCTGAAGTTAATTAAAACGGGGTCTATTTTCTGTTCATGCATTCGTACAATTTGGGAACTTACACGGTGCATTTTAGAGTTCAATACTCCCCATGTCCATGCATTTGAAAGCAAGTAAGTAATGAGGAAAGTGTGGGAGAAAAGAGAAGAGTATTCTAAAAACCCTAGAGAGAAGACAGGGCAACTTAGAAGACCACAGCATGAGGCATGATGGCCTGACGAAAAGAATCGCAGGACAGGAGAACGGGAAGAAAGGGACCGATTTAGTTGCATAGGACAGGTTATTAAGGCTGTAAAAGAGGAGAAATACGTCAATATGAAAAGATTTAATTAAAAGATTTAGTTAATGAAGCGGAATGAAGGACAGCGTTAAACCAATCTCAGAATTGTTGACTTATGATAATGATAAAGTACAATGGTGTAACCAGTCCTTAAAACTAGGCCTAAGCGATCATCTTGAAAATTTCAGGGCATATAAAGATGTCAGCAATTGCATGCACGTCAAATTTGATAATTTTAACTTTTACATTTCAATTTTTTCGCAAATAATTGTTTTTAAACATTTGAGATGCTAGAAAATGTTAACAATGGTCTTCTCTATATACCCAGAAAATTTTAAGACGATGGCCACAAGTTTTACGCGAGTAATCCGTCACCTAGATAATCGTCGAAATGGAGGTATGTAACCTCTCAAGGGGCAGCGCAGCCTATCACGGCAGAGTACGCTTCTTCTTCTCCTGAACCATCCGGATGCTGCGTATTCATACTCTTTATTTCCAAGGCCTGTCTCTTTATATTCGTGTATCTTCTCCCCGCAGGGATCCCTTCCAGGTATTCTTTTCTTGGTCGACCTATTCTAGCTAGTTCCACGAATGATAGTAAATAAATTGGCCTGATTCCACACGGTGAAATCATTATCCTTTAAAGCGATTCCAATCAGGACCCCCGAACTACGCCCAGGTGCTCTTACTACTTTGAAAAATTATACGAGACTAAAGAACTAAAAACATTGATTTCGTTAACTTAAAAAAAAAGATGAGATCTTGAGTATTGTCGGACTAAAGAGGCGGCAGTGTTGCACGCAGCCTTGCCTACTATCCCAAGGGGGCGAGTTCGAGCCCCACTTGAGCCTACGTTGGCTCAAGGCGTGGGTGTTAATCACTACCTGGAGATTTTAGTCCTTGATAAAACAAGAAGACGATATGAAGGGATCATAGCTTACACAGGGAGAAATAAACCACCACGCTGCTCCGGGAAGGGAAGATAATGCCAATAGAAATTTAATTTTTTTCTTGTCAACTTCGACAATCGACGGTTTCATTTCTTGTAAACTGTTTTTGGTCAGATAAAATTTATTTCAGCTATCGTAGGCAGTATTAGATTTTGTCAGAAAGCTATGCACACAACTTTACCGCTGATTCTGCGAAAACAAAAGCGATATCTGCCTCCTGCTCGCTGATGATGTCTTCGCCGCACAAGACATTTCTCAAAGACGCAGCCAAAACAGATGTCAGTACAACTTCCTTGAGAGATATGGATCCACTGTCTCTGACGACAGTTATAGCGCTACAAACGAAGACAAAGTGATTCAAGACATAACTTCGATACCAAACGTCCTTCCAGGATTTCAATTTCACCTAAAAATGCGTTTTTAAGGAGAATTGTTTTTTATGGGGAAAAATAGTAGGGTTTAGGCTGATTCCCAAAGAAGTCAGTTGTTATATATTACTGGTTGATCGTATGCATGCGAACGTAACTACAACGAAAGTTCGATTAGTTTTTCTGCTGCATAAAAGAGTTATCCTAAGAGTAACCCCGCCCAAGAGAGCGTAGATAAAGCAAGATATCAGCAAAAGATATCTTGAGCTACCTTTACTATTATCGTTATAAAAATATAATCAGGTCACTTGCTAAGTTAAAGAAAGTTTTATTTAACGTGATTTTAACCATACACAAGACAATGCCATCTTATGATGTAAAAAAGTTACAATTGTGGTTCTGCTATGTGAGCGGTCCCACAAGGTGGGGACGCGCCCCCCGCATGTATCCGCCCCTGCCTAGGAGTCCAAGTTTCCGCACGGTAAAGCGCTACACTCCAGATCAGAGACTTCACTAAACGTTACCGTAAACTCTTAGATTACGATACCCTCATAAGCCCCCTCCTGTTCGTGAACGCTTCCTTTGCTAACGCGATTCTCTTCCTGATGTCCTTCCCGTTGCACCCGTTTTCCTCTAGCGTGATGCCCAAATGCTTGCATTTCCATCACTATAGACGTGAGAAAAGCCGGCAATGCCTCACGCACGGAGACCGCGGTGCGTACACCCTCCCATTGCGCTGAGCCCCCAAATACCTTCCCCTCCGATACCACCACCACCAGCCCTTCACTTTACACTCTGATACACCCACTTCCTCCCTCCCCGCATTCCCCTTCCGCATGCATCTCCCGCCCTACCTCAAGGAATCCTCGCGGAGGACACCCGGGGCGTGGCGCCACCCTCCCCTCTGCAGAAGTCCTGTCGAACGAAAGGCATCCGAAGGGGGGAGAAGAAGACCATACCGCAGCGGCGGCAGCGGAGGGATGCCGGCCGCACAAACGCGCGGAGAGAACCGCGGCGCATTATCGCATCACGAACATTAAGCCCGGTTGACAGAAAAAATTGCAACAAACACAAATTTTGATCATCAGTATCACTGAATACTAGATTAGTTAGGCGCATCTCTCCTCTCAATTCTCCTATCAGCTTATCTTTTCACGCCTACGTATTTCTTCTCCTTTACCTCTTCAATACAGTTACTCTTTGTTGAAGAAGACGTGACGATGTCATGTACAGTTTGAATTATGGTCGGCTAATAATCAGTATATGATTTATGAAACAGTGAAAACATTTTCATTTTTTCTCTCTCCAGTTAACTGTAAAATTTTTGCAAACATTTTTGTCAACGAAATCATCATCATCACAGGTAAACAATCTTAGGATTAATTAGACGCAACTCTTCATTTAATTCTCCTATCAGAAAATCTTTTCACACACACCCATTCTTTATCTGTTCCATATATTTCATTCGAGGTCTTCCTTTTCCCTTATTGCCATGTATTTGTTCCTCGACGATCGTCTTCATCAAGCCATCATATCTCAAGGCCTTTTAGGTCTTCTAATCTAGGTTTTCAGGGGGGTTCTCTTCTCTCCTACTCTTCTTAGGACTACCTCGTTACTGACTCGGTCTATCCATTCGATCCTCATCATTCTTCTGTACCACCCCATTTCGAAGTCCTCTTCCGTTAATTTCTCCGTGGCTGTCATTTTCCATGCCTCATTTCTGCAGATTTCTACAAATTTCTACAAATGTCAGTTCCGATAAACTGTCTCTCTACTCCTCCGTTTAAATTCTCCGCTGTAGTTTTCTTTTGGTGGAATGCTCTCTTCACCTGTGCTATATTGCTGATGACTTCTTCCTTGCTTCTCCCATCGCTAGTTATCTTGCTTCCCAAGGAACAGAATTCATCCACCTCTTCCCGTTTTTGCTTTCCAATCTCAATGCTAGTCTTGACGTCTTCTCTTCCGCTGTATACGAGTATCATGATTTTCTTTGTGCTTTTCAGCTAATATTAACCTATTTCCCTGCCCATATTAGCCAGAATATAATTTAGGAAGCACGAGAGAATTAGTAATATCTGCTGCTTTCCTAGCGAAAAATATTTGTGAATATCTCTCGGGTTTCATACCCAGCGAGGTTTTGATAAATAGATAATTGTTTATTAATTCAATTATTTTACCCGATAAGCTTGAGTTTATTCATCAGAGAAGTAATTTTGGGTAGTTAGCCATGAGACGTAATTTTCATCTTTCCTTCCAACTTTTCTACGGAATTAGGGATCCAGAATCCATTGGATTTCTTGGATCATCACTTGGATTCCTGGATCCCTTAAGGCGATTAGCGCGTAGCTCGTCGAAACCTAGGAAGGAAATATAGGCTCTGTGAGTAGTAATGTTTCGACCACCTCCTAAATTAATTGGTTCATACTCTCTTCGCAGCCACTGTCTAAACGTATGAGTCTAGCGTAACAGTCGAGAGAGGTTTAGCAGTCGACGTACAAACAAGACTTATATAACGACCATTGGATTTTCAATCCAAGCACATACGTAGTGCCAAAACATGGAATACAAACGATGGAATGGAAAATGAGAAAGATGGAATATAATAACAATGGAATGATAACACCCCTAAGAGCCTAAATAAAAGGCAAGCTCCGGATTAATTGTTGATTTCAGCGGTGAGGTGTACGGGATATGTGTCCATCTTTGTAGACAGCAGTTTCGCCAGAATTGACGCCAGGGTCGGCGCAAATAGCTTGAAAAAGTTTCAACTTAAAAATATTCGGACTGAAATACCCACATTCTCTCCACATTTTGATTTTCAAACTCGATTGATGTCGTACACCATGGCAAAGAATTTTTGTTTTTAACATTTGTGAAAATTTTTTAATAATCGCGCAGTTGGGAATATACCTCCTTAAAATGAAATACCGCGAAGACCTCAGGTTGAAGTAATCTTCTAGTTCAAACCAGCGCATCGGAGAGCATTCCTCTATACCGGTTATTCTCGAACTTGACCCCGGGCTAATTGAGGGAGAAGTTACCCCGCCGCTCCTTACAAAGGTATTTTACGGACATTACTACCATTTACGATACGAACTTGTACGCATGAAAATCAATTCCACGATTTTAATGAACGATCCTGAGTCTTTCTTCATGAAGTGGTAGGTACCCATTGCCCTGGAGAAAATAGAGGGATTCAATTACGATATTATATTCAACTACGTCTTTGGCAAAAATCACGTCCTGGACGACTTCAGACGCACGGAAATAATGGAAGAGGTGTTAACTTGGGAGATGGATTATTGTAGAAACGAATTATATGGGGGACCGCAGAGTAGGCCATGAAAAGTGTACTAAAAAACCTCTTTGAGGACAAGTATCTTATGCGATAAGCGAACGTAAATGATGCAAAAGTAGCTACGGATCGTGACGCAGTGACGTATTAACAGGGAGACAGGGGGAGGCAGCCGCCCTCCCGTAGTTTTTGGAAAAATTGAAAAGCTCTGCTTATAGAATAAGTTACTTTGTACGCATTCACGTGCACCGGTGCAAAGTTATACACACCAAGGATTAAATTCGCCATGAATAATTCATCTTTTTCCAAGGCGAATCTAATTTTCGGTTAACCCTATCTGAGATTTGCCCTAGAAAAAGATGGCTTAATAGCGTTAACTGGTAGCACTCTTGACTGACAATCGTAAGATCCGGGTTACAATCCAAGCAAAGCCAAATTTTTTTTCGAGGCGAATTTTATTCTTGGCATTTATAAAAATGGAAAATATGCTAATCATAATGATGGTTCTCCAACGAAAGATTTTGTTTTGCCAGCTTAAGGAACACTGCTTAAAAATTATTGGTGAATACCTAAAAGCCACTTGTCGCAGCATTACCGCTGATAGGTATTGCATACCACCCCTGCGCCGCGGCAGTAATGATCCGCCATCCGGCCACCTAAAACACAACGGCCTCAATTCGCCCCTGCCGGGACGGCAGAAGAATGGAACTCACTACATCGTTAATAGGATGCAATTGAAATTTAATGTTAATTCTGTACTTTCACTTTCGGCTAAGTATACATATTCTTTCAAAGTATTCCCTGCTTTCAGCATTACTAACAGGTCTAAGTTCACCTAATACGGAATCGTCTGCGAAAACACTAATTAAAATAAATAAAAATCAAACATAATCGAGCTGAATTTCAGCTTTACAAAGAAAGAGCGAAAACAATGCCATTGAGATAATGGCGTAGCCAGGAAGCGGCGTAGCGCTTCGTTCGGGGGAGGGGGGTTCAGAACCAGGGGGGGAAAGTTTTGAAAAACTGGACACTAAGTAATGGGTTTTAAACTAATTTTAACATTTTTCATGATCGGAAAAAATTAATTTGTTAAAGAAACATTTTGCAAATTCCTGATTTTTCAATATTTTGTTTTCTTTTACGAAGGACAATAATTGTGTTTTTATATTTCGGGGGGGAGGGTGAGGGAGGTCCGAACCCCCCGGGTCCCCCTGGCTAAGCCACTGCATTGAGAGATAATCTAAATATATTCCGTACTTTAATTACTTTGCAGTGAAACATACTTTTCACCGCTTTAGAAAATGAATTTTACAATAGCACACAGCCACGTCAAAAAACTTAACACTAATAGATTATCTTCAGTGACGATGCATCTTAATATCTTGGAATATAAGCGTGGCTACTGTTATTCCCGATGAATTCTGATTAAAATGAAATTCAGAGTAGGAAATGCGTACATTCATTTCCCTGTAACCAATAAATGGTCATTTTACGAAGCTGAGCAGCCGTCGAGAGCCATGTCCTCCATAAGTTCTAACTACGCAACATCGTGTGTCGCATTCAAGTCGATAAATTCCGCACAGGTTCCGTCGCCGTTTTTGCATGCTAATGATAATTTAAAGACTCTGGCGTTTAGTCATCTTATTATGTGCGATAGATTCTATTCGTAAAAAGACGATGGGAAATGAAAAACTCGTAAACACATTCCGAAGGGAGTGTTAGACGATTTAAATGTTACGTGTGGGGTCAGCGGAAATATTATCATGACGACTTGTAGGCTATCTTCCAATTATCAGGGATTTCAAATACATTTACGCTGAATCATGGTGCGACGGCAAAGGAATTTTCACATTTTAAAAGGCGATGACGGGTACAGTTGATAAATTTTTCACTTCTTCACGATCAGCATAACATTAGGAAGCCAATTTACTTGACAAAGAACATATGTTATCTGCTCGGTTACTGAAGTTCAATTTCGACAACATTGTAAACCAGGAGGTGGACGATGTACTGCATATCATAAATGACATAGCTCGCATGGAAGTTTTATATTCTTAAAACTCTTAAAACATACACCAAAAACCTCGAAATTCGGTGTGGCCCCGGGCCAAGGAACATTTTTGAACTCAACAGGCCACTGTCTTAGTCTGGGGTGAGCTCTACCCTAGCTTATCCAAATCAACCAACGAATTGAATCACTTCGTGAGAGAACTTCTACGTTATTTTAAGGGGATCGAAGTACCCCAGTGGTATGAGAGTTAATCAGCAGATCGAAAGTATCCCAGCTCTTTTTCCGGGTAAAACTGTTACACATTTTTTTTTAGTTGGGTAGATTAATATATTTTCTATATTAACCAATTCTCTTGCCAACTTCGACTCCTCCAACTTGAACTCGACAACTGTTGGGTAAATATTTAAGAATTATTTGGTTCTGATGACGCAAAAATAAAGAAACGAAATATTGACAAGAGAATTGGTCAATTAAAGAATACATAGAGGTCAAACATTTCCCATAAATTGGAGGCAATTATCAATTCAAATAAGCCGACGAATATTCATCCACAGAACTTCTAAATGTGATCCAGAAACGGAGAGGAAAATGGATGTGCATGTATTGAGAATGAACGGGAGTTTGAACGCAGAAATCAAGGGAAAATAAGATGGGATAGAAAATAGCCGAAAAAATAAAACATAAAAGATTTTTAAGAGGAACGCCCTTTTCAAAAATAGCATAAAATGCACTTCTAAGTAAAAGTTAAGTTTTTCGTAGAAAATAAAGCGTGGATTATGTTTAGGTCTATTATAAATGAGTAGGACAGCATGATATGCGAGCAAGGATTTGCACGCAATAATAATATTTAAACCTAATCAGAACACACGCTTTATTCTCCGAGAGATGAAAAGCTTATTTTTTTTAAACTTTTTAGTGTATTTCATACTGGTTTTGGAAAAAGTGTGCTTTAAAAATAGCATTTTCATTTTATTTTCTTCTTTTCCGTGGTGAATCATGTCATCGATTAAATCAGAGCTCAAAGAGACATTCTGCCAAAAATATTGTAACTAACGCCATCTATTGAGCAAATATTAAACTATTTTTCCATTTAGAAATATAGTAAATCTATTAGAGCACAATAGAAAAAAAATCATATGCTTGATTAGTGATGCATTGTCATCAGAAGCAAGCATGTAAAATTTCAAGCCGATCCGAAAATGGGAACTAATTATTACTAAATAATGAAAAATATACAGTCTTGCTTGTTTACAAGACGAAGCATGGAGGAATATTCCTTTAATGTCACGCCATGTTATATATGCATGTACCGTAAATTCAAATGCTGAGTGTAAAAATTTTTATATTCGCAGGATCTTTTTGTAAATGATGGTAGCCATAAAATAGGTTCTTCTTCATGGCTACCTAAAGTTACCATAGTATGTATGTAATCAAGTTCCCATACGGTATCTTTTTCCATTCTTTCGAGTAATAAAACAAATCATTATTATTATTAATAATAATAATATTTTCAGTAAAACCTCTTTCAATATTTTACTGTTCCTCAAATATAAAATGTTGGCATCTTAAGAAATAGTGAGGTAAACTTTCGAAATTTAAGACACAGGAAAATGTTGACAAGGATTTAATATATATTCTATGACAATTTCAAGAATATCGCGTGAGTTTGAAATAATTATTTTGTCACCAAAATAGATGAAAAACGCCCGGTAATAAAGAAGGTATGCGTCATCTTAAAGCTGAACAACGGTCCCTTCGCCACGAAATGGTCCAGCCACCTTGTGAGCATCCATTCATTAGTCTGGAGGAGGCGGTCGGTAAATATGATCAAAGAGGGGAACTCAGACAGCGGAGGGGAGGAGAATGAGTTACACGGAAGGACGTTTTAAACGGATCGCCGAGGGATCGGTCCGCGAGCCTTAAGGCCCGTTAGCCAGGAAAAAATAGCATTAATACAAATCAACCCTTAACGAAAAAAAAAATAGCTTTACAGCTTACGGGCGTTCGTCCATAGAAAAACATTAGCGTGGATTGGTTGCCATCTATTATTCTTCCGCAGAATTACAACGACAAACTGCCGTACGCTATGCATTAAAATTGAGGTATTGATGGAGGATTCCGCGGAGTACAGTAGGACTTCCGGGTTGTCCTCTGCGTCGATTCATCTTTGTCCAACCGTTTCGCCGGCGTTGCAGAAGGCGTCTTCAGGTTTACTTCAAGCCTGAAGAAGCCGGCTGGGACGCCGGCGAAACTGCCGTCACGAAGATGTATCGACGACAAGGACAACCCGAAAGCCTTAATGGGCCCATGATATTGAGTGTTTCCTAACCGCACCGATATCTTCACCAGAGTACTTCCCAATTTAATATTGTATCCCTATTATTTTTCACCTCCGAGGCGTCTTTTTAAATAATTCAAATTTATAAACAAACAAAACACAGATCCAAAGCTCACGAAAAAAATTGACAACGACATTGCGCGTATGACAGTTTCACACTAAATTTCCCATTACTTCAAAGTTAAGCAAAATTTACGCTAATTTTCCCGTTACTCCAAAAGGTACGCTAATTTTCGCGCAAATGTCACTTAGTTCCGAGCTATATTCTCTTATGAACACCGACATTGACGTAAGGGGCACAGGAATCTCACGGCAAGTGCTCCCAAGGGATAATTTATTGCTAATTTATTTTTTCTATACACCGCCCTTTATTGCAGAGGGACCCGGAGAGGGGGGGGAGAGACAAGTAGGGGGCACTTTAACCCCCCTCCCCATCCCCTCTGCCTTCGTTTCGACTCCCGCCATATCGATTTTCGCCGTGGCCGCGCCCGACTCGAGAGTGCGCGAGGCACAAGGAGTGACTTTAAAAAAGGCCCTGGCGGGAATCGAGCGGGGGATAGCGCGACCCGACGCTTTAAGAGTAAGCGGCTGCCTTCCCCCGTCTGTGTGTCTGCTAACTTCCTTCCTTGCCGCTGCTCCTCCCACGCCGATATCAGCGGGAGATAGCGGCGGATTGAAGTCGTCCTTTTTGGAGAGGCGGAGGTTGATTAATTATCGCAGGAGATATTTCATTTGGTTGATAAACATAATAATTGGATTTATACCAGATAAATTATGCAGTTTCCGGCGTAATTTGGTGGAAATCTTTGAAACTTAAAATAATGAAAGTACTTGTATATTTCCACACTTCTTAATTTATACCGACCCAGGTTTTGTCATAAAATGCCATAGGAAACCTGGGTCGATATAAATAGAGAAGTGTGTTAATAGAGAAGTGTGTTAATTGCGTTATTTATACCTGATACTTGAATGTTTATTAACACAAATATATTTCTTTGTTAGGAAGAAAAACAGTTTTTCCTTAAATTTACTTTTCGAGACAAAATATTTACGTATATCAATATTGAGAGGTCTTCAAACTTTCAAATCTAGACTTAAATTTTACACTTGTTTCTGTGTGTACTCTAAAACGATATGCATAATGTATTGGCTCGAGCTGGCTATTTCTCTTTTTTTTAATCTCAGCGGCTCATGAGCAAAATGGACCACTTTGGCCGAAAGTGGTGCATTTTTTTTATCAGTTTAAGTCAGTGAAGTGGCTGTGACACTGGTTTGTTGATTGATTATATTTTGTCTGGGATGACCAAGTCTAAATTAAGGACTTCCTCCTTGAAATTCCTCGTTCTATCGTCACACTTAAAACTTGCCAAATATGTTTGGTACACAATGAATTTAATTTGCGACTTTCATAGTTTTTATGGTCTTTTACAGTTGGTCTTCGGATTGTATGTATTCAATAACTTTTTTACTAAAAAATCATTCATACTTTGTATTTTCCAACATATGGGTCTGAGATGGTCATTAAATGGTAATTTTGAGTTTTTTAATGTAAGGCAGATACGACGAGGGCCGAGCATTTAAGTCTCTTGTTACGGGGAAAATTTAAATCCGTTCGTATGGCAAAATATCTCTCGTTGTTATTTCAATGATTCTGTCGGACCTGGAAACATAGTTATGTTCAAAGATGTTCTCTGCATCGCCCTGAAAAAGTACCTGTTCTTGATATCTAAAGCAATCTAAGCTAGGCACTTAGTTTTCGAGTCTTCAGACGCTCCTAACATAATTCGTGTACAAGCTAGAATTAAAAATGGGTTTATAATGAGTAAAAAACATATCACATAAACTATTTTGCCTTTTTTTGTAACGTGCAAGTTGTTTGAAACTTACGCTGTCATCTAGAAAAATAGCAGGCTACACTGAGTTAAATATTTAATAACCGATCAAGACCCGTAAAAATGGGATGTAGAGAGCCCCCGTTATTTATTGCTATCCTGATAAATCCTATTAATTTTGACATCCCATTGTTTAAGTTTTTAAGAACGTTTTCTCTAATAAAAAATGGATTAAATAATATATTTTTTTAAATTTTTAAATGATAAACCCAAAAATACGATGGCAACAAAAAATCCAAAACTTCTGCAAGCCTTCTCGTAACTAAATTTCATTTTAACATCGTTGCTCAAGAAGCAAAAAAGAAAATAGCGGAAGAACGTCTACCAGTTACTTCCCAGTCAAGATCGACTGGGAGGGCCACCCCGTTTGCCTGGCCTTGACCTTAGAGCAGCATGAAGTAACTTACGTATGCATGCTCCAAGACCTTGACTTCCATTTTCGAGACTCCTCCAATTGCGATAGATCGGGTGATATCGGCAGATAACGGTCTGAAATAATCTTAAAATTTTCTCTGATAAAACTGTTTCGCACGAGGTGTCGTGGGAATTCACTAGCGGGCTTTCGCTCTCAAACAATCCCTTAATGTAATTATAAACCAAAATAAATCTTGAACTGACACAAAAATAAGTCACATTCAAAATGGTAGCAGCAATTGAAGAAAATTGGAATACAACGAATGCTAGGTAATCGGGCAAGGGGAAGGAACTGGAACCATGGATTGAGTGACAATTGACTAATCTTACTGATAATTAAAAAGTTAAGCGGAAAAGACAGGGGCGTTTGGCAAAATATGAAATGGAAAACTACCATTGCTGGTGGCAAGAGGACTACACAGAATAAGCACCAGATCCTTTCCGTTGAAGACTGATTGTTGGTACCACTTAAAGTGCATTCTAAACAGAGATTAAGAGAGAGAGAGCGATCCAATTATTCCTATTGCATATTTTTTATATAATATTTACAATCTTGAGCAATAGCGAATAAAATGTACGAATTTATATAATTTTTCAAGACGTTTATATGATTTTCTTATAACAGCCCATAATTTACCACATTTCTCCGTGAAATTCATATTGTCTCACATAACATCCTGACTACAGTACCTACGCATTCAGGCATCCAATTCGAGTTCATAGTCAAATAAAAGCAGCTCCTTCTACATCCTCTCACATGCGACGTGATTTCAATAATTAATGCAACATATCTTTTTCACGGCCAATTTCGGCTGAAAAAACATGGCATTTCTAGTGTAACATTTTTAAACATCTGCTTCGTCTCGTATAGTTGCATTGACATCCGATGGCTGATCGCACTATACGGAGCTGTTAAAATGGCGTCTGTAACGCAGCTGCGTTCCAAACATCAGGCAGTGATTCAGTTTCTTTCAGCGGAAAATCAGGGTATCTCATACATTCATAGGCGCTTGCAGCATGTCTACAGTGATCTGGCACAAGGTCGTACCCAGGATCAAAAAACTAGGGGGGGGGGGGGGGGCAAGCCATGGTTGTTCAAGTTGTATGTAAGATTTAAGCATGGAAAAGGTGAATAAAATCAACATTTTTAGGAAACTGTAACAGCTCTTTATTAGTTTTTAAAATTATTTGCTTGAAAACATATTAATTTACTTAAAGACATTTGCGATTTTTACTCCTAGGGGGGGGGGGGGGGGGGGCGTGATTTTTTTCAACTGCCAGTTGGCAGTTGAAAAAAATCACGGTAGGTCGTTGGGTAACGCGTTTTTAATCATCGCCGCTACGGGGATGATAGGAAGTTATAAATTCAGAACGACATCGGCTCCCACATTGACCAATGAAATACCGTGCAGACATACTGGCCCTCAATTCAAGGTGGCATCAAGCCGGAGATTTGAATGGAGATTACATTGAAAAATATTGCCGTGTAGATAAACCATTGGGGAATAACTTAGTATATTTAAGTACTCAATGAAACAACCCCCGTTTCTGAAAAAAAATGTGCTGCATTACTTATTTAACTCCCCTCGTACTTTGGTTTCGACTCAGGGTAGCGAGGTCGGTAGAGGATACGACGATAAAAATCAACGCCGTTGAATCCAGCCACTCGGAATGTAAAACGCAGTTCTCGTTAACGCTTGAGGGGTTCGACGAGTTTTTCAAGCAAAAATAAAGATGGATCGTTGAACATTAAAATGAAGGTACACCAACACCAGCAGTAAGGTAAAAAGCGTCATTTTTTTTCGAAAACTGGCTCGTTAGCAAAAAAATATTCGGAGTTTTCAAGTAGCCATGCCAATGACAGCTGGTTTTAAGAAGCTGAACTAGCGATTCATCAGAGGACGATTCGTAGAAAAAAATAGCCCCATGACTACCCAGTTTCGATCGTCAACGATTAAAACCTAATTAAAACTCAATTTTAACACCTCAAGACAGTGACAAAGGAGCAATAATAACGCTACGTTTCTGAACAATTGAGCACTAATTCAGTCAGTAATGCATCTTGACTAGCCTATCCTCGACATATTTCTGAATGAAGGTGAAGCTCCAGAGATAAGTTTCTTGAAAAGTATGAAGTTATAATAACGTGGGGGAAAGCTAAATTAAGCAATTTCAAGATTAATGAATGACTTACTGAGCCAAAAAAATGTTAAAGAAAAGAGTGACAGTGGCTAAGAAAACTCAAATAATCATTGTAACTGGTCAACAATCCTAAATAAGATTGGATTGACGCAGCTCTCCACTCAATTCTCCTTCCAGCTGATATTTTCACACCTACGAATTTCTTCTCTTTCTTTATCAAAGCAGAAAGAAAGAATCTCCATCTTGAGAAGAAAGCATCTCAATCAGTTATTTTTTCTTAAAAATTTTAGTGAAGTCGATAGTTCCAAGCGGTGATTCTAAATTCGGTGTGCAAGTGTAAATTTTTACTACCAATAATTCAAGCATGAATACTAACATAAGTAATTTTTTTCTGCTACTCAAACGTGTATTTTGAGGATTTTTATAATGAATAAAAAACTTATTTTTTACACTTTTTTAAAGAACTGCTGAGTTTTTTGATCGATCGACCTTTTGGCTTTAATTTCTCGTTAATTTAAAGTCGAGTTTTCCTTTTCGATCAAAAATCGATTTCTACCGTAATTTTTACATCACTAACTGTACTCTGGGAAAAGCCCTACAGAACCAATAGTTCCAAAGCAACGCTAGAATTATCCACCACCCTCTTACGAGAGGCAGTCGTATGCGTTCAGAGCTCTCACGCAACGTTAGCGACGACGATATACTGAATTAATGTAATACTTTTGAAATTTAATAAATTTGAAGGAAGACGTCGTCAACACATCAAGAAAGCCTTATATTGACTTTCGAAATTCTCAGACAGAATAAATAGAGCGTAGGAAAGGATGAGAAACTCAAATCAGAAAAACATTCTACGAATGATCACGCCTGAGTTTCGCTTAAGATTCCAAAAACATTATGCAAGGGTACACTTTTAAATCCATTCGTATGAAGAGGTTTATTGAAGAAACAAGCGATCCAAAATCATAAAAAAACTAAAATTTTATAAAATATAGTCGAATATTTCTCTAAAAACCTAACCTTGAAACAGGACGACGAAAAAGCTTTCCCTTATTGTAAAAATCGACGTAAAAACAGAAAGCATGGTTTTCCACAATTTTTTACAACTAGCTCGAACAAGGAATGAACTCGTAAAAAAGTCATTGAATTCAATGGAAACGAAATGAAGTCATTACATTGGCAACCGTTTAACATGGGAAATCCGTAAATTACTGAAATTATTGAAATCGACGATTATCATTAAAATTTAAATGATCCTGAAGCGAGATGGATTGTAGACAAGACAATAATAAATAAGTAATACACACATTACTATCATGAATGGGTACAAAATTGTTGCTAATTAAAAAGAAGCGTAATTGGTTTGTCCAAGAGTCAGAACGTATGGCAAGTGCTCCAGAAGAATTAGGTATTTATCTTTCCTTTTAATACTGCCATGATAAGAGGTTAAACAGGAAAAAAAACCGATAGGAAATGCTCGGTCCATGCAATTTCATAACCACGTACGAATATCGTCTCGTTCCAGCCCAATCACCAGGTAAGACCGTAATACGGCAATATCACGCCAAAACAGGCACTTAACTAATTACATATTGAATGGAGGATATCGGCGGCCATATTTCGCTATTAGTAATGAGTAATTCTGTGTTGCTTGTGCATAATGTGTTAAGTCGCTCAATCATAGTTTAGAGATAATTGCATTTGAAAATTCACTCGCCCATCATAAATCCAAGCGTATGAATTATTGTGAGATAAATAGCTCATTAGCGACCTCCTCATGTGCTGTTATTATTACCACGCTATGCACAAACGATTCTATATGATTCATTTGATGGTTAGTTGAGATAGTCCCATTTTTGGGGTTTTTGGACTTAAAACATTATGCACAAGCAACACAGATTATTCTAAAGCCTTGTTCACGTAAGCGCGACTTGAATTAACTTGGCGCAACTGCGAAGTTGAAAACTCAAAAAGGCCGTACCTCGACCAAGGATAGTCATCGGTTTGGAGAGCCCAAATTCCTCACGAAATTCACCAGTAGCAAGAAATATTTATATTTTAAAGTTTTCATATTCCATATAGGGACATAAAAACTTAAAGTTATTAAGATAAGTTCTCAAACTTCGATTTCACGATTGATGCATGGTTTTTGCCGTGAATGAAATGTTAATAGGTGGTTCATAATTAGTGAAGTTACACCACGTAAAGTTGTCATGAACGGTGCTTAAAGCATCATGCCACAACTGAGTGAATACAATAATGTTCCTCGATTATAAGTTTACCAAAGCCTGTTAAACGTTTGGATCTTCGGGGAGTGAATAACTTACACGATTTGGGAGCCAGCCTTCGAAACGTTGACCACTGAATACCTCGACCGTCGTAAAGAAAAATAATTCCTCTCGGAGAGTTCTGAAAAGCTTACTGTCGTTCTCGGCGTGGAAACCGGTGGGATGTTACGTTATCCCCGTCACGTACTTCCGTTCGTGACACAAGGATTACGTTACTACGATTCATGGCGATGGTAAGAAACACTTTCGTAGGTACAATGTATTCCGCTACTTATGAAGATATTACTTATTGCATAAAGGTTAAATTTTACTGCTTCCAATTATGACAATCGATAATACTCGCATGAGGTTGATTAAAATTACATCGCAGAATTTTCTTTTGCGATTAGTTTGCTGAAAAATAAGCCACTCCTACACATTTTATCTATTGAAATACCTTCATGCAACTTTGATTGCACCACATTTGGTTATTTAACAATGCATTTCATTCGAAACATCCCTAAATTGAAAACGATGAAGTATATTGAAGTTCTTTTTAGATCCAAAGAGGACAACGAAGCGATTGATTGACATTTCGTTCTAATACCAAATGGATATTCTATGACTTCTCTGTACTATTTTCGCAAATTTATTGCGTTAATCTCATAAGAAATTCCTTGAATCTTCGTGGAAACGTCCAGGTTAGACACTAGACACTGCTTCTGTTGCTCAAACGGAAAAATTGTCCATGAAAAAAATAACGAAGGACTCTTAACGTAAACAAGCTCAAGCAAAGAGGTCAGTCAATAATTTTATCAAAAATGAATTCGTATGAAAAAACATAAGTATGGACGAAATAATAATCTCTTTGAATGTAGAACAGTTACGCTTTTAAAATTTATCAGACGAATACACGTCAAGTGCAGAAAACAATAACATGCTACAATAAGTAAAATAAACAGAACAAATCGAGAACAGTTGAGCAACGACCTTGATAACGAACATGTTTCCACCAAAGGTGACTGGTAATAAATTCAAAACGATTTTACGTACTCTGGAAGATAATGGTTATCCATTTCAATTGATAACGCCTTTATCCCTCCAACGGCACGCAGATTATGAACGTAGGAACGCGTATACATCAAGTTGATCTGATTCATAGAGATCATGTGACGCAAGAGAGATATTATAAAAACCAAGGACACAGAAAGCCTAACGTAATAAAGAGAGAATTACGTCAAGTCCGCGAAGTAGGACTAATAGACTAAGCTTTCCAGGGATGAAAAAAAAACACTCGCGGGCAGAAAAGCTGGCAGGGGAAGATTATTACGAAGCTATTGCTGTGGAGAGAAAAAGTGTAAGAGTATTGTCGAATTGCGTCAGCGTAGACCACTTTGCAACTTATGCACATTTAGAATTTTGCGTTGGAGTTCTTTTAGGAGTATAACGAAGAGTAAACGGAAAACATAATTTGGCAATGAAACAAATACTAAGACGACGAACAAAGGAAAGACCCGACAATTTTCTCCACAGCTGATTTATTTGTACAACCGCCATTATTTGTGAAATATTTCCAAACAAGGTATAGCTGTATTAGTAATAGGTACTTGCACAAGCTACACGGTGTACGCAGGTGATGATCAAATGTAATATCCTAGTACACAATGATGTGAACTAAAGAATCGTTAGGATAACGTTGAAGTCTTTTTTATTAGTCATAAACCCAAAAAAAACCGTGCCATATAAATAAAAAAACTCAACCGATGGTTGTTGAGAGTGATCGTGGAACCAAAATTAATTATAATTCCCATGATTGAAGCACAAAAGGCCTGAAGTTCCATTCCAGAACTATCAAACATGGATGTGTTGATTACTAAATCGTAAATAAAGATTACACGAATGAAGCTGATAAGTAAAATATGCGATTCTCAATTACTTAGCAAACATAAAAGATAACAGGCTAATGATAAGCATATCATCTCCAATCTTTTTTCAAAACGATTTCATAATGCTTGTAACATTCTTTTATTACATCATATGACGGAGGAACACACTATCTAACTCTAACGTTACGCTTTGGTTTTAGATACACCAATGACCTGCAGAGTTACGATTACATTTCTTTTAATTACGAAAGCTTAAACAAAAAAAAACAGAATCCAAGGAAAAAAATCAAAATTATAATACCAGAATGAATTCAAATTTTCCCTTGGGGTCAATCTTTTCCCTGCAAGCCTAAAATCCTTCACAAATGCCAGGTCAGACAGTTAAAATATATCAGGCACATTACTTAAGTTTAATCAAATACAAATGATACCGAATACACCAGGAAAAACCGAAAATAAAAATCACAAAGGCGTTAGACGTCAAATATGTATAAAAGGCCAAGGGCAAATACTTCAGTGCATTCTAAAAATGCAATGAGTAGGGCTTTTTTAAGCCCTACTGATTTCAAATAGATAAAAACTTGCATAAATCATTTTTGCCGTGTTTTTAAGGGCGATTTCTTTCATGCGTTCCATTTCTTTTTCGAGGATTTTTAGAAACTGAAGCAAAGATGACTAATGTTTTCGGATCAATGAGAATCTCTAACTCCACACTAACGCTTGTTAAAACAACCTTGGTTTCGACACATCATGTCATATTCAAAACACAAAAATGAATTCGCATTAAGATTTACACGAGTCAAATATAAAATTACAAATTTCCCCACGAAAAAATATATTTTTGAAAATTATTTTAGTTAATCAAAGAAAAATGTCGAAAATGAATTGATCTTTGAAAGCGAATATAAACTAAATCAAATAAGGAAACTACAAAAGAACCTAGAGCATAAAAAGTAAAAAAATTCGAAAAAATGCTTCAGCTTAACATTTAAATTTTAAAAACAAAACTTATAAGAGGGGAATGAATTCTGTTGCCTGAAAGGCCGAGAAACAAGCAAGCGACCTAAAAAAAATAGAAATAACCAGAAGGACAGTCCCGGCGAAAAGGACGTTCTACAAATACTAGGTTATGCTTACATGAAAACATATGCAGTGTTAATTTAATATCACAAAGGCATTCTACGGTGGTAAAAATATACGTTATATTCAAGAGTTATATTTCTACTAGGCGCATTTTTTAAAAATAAGTACCGTTTATAAATTTAAAAAAACCTGTAATTTTTTATTTGTTTTTTACAAAAGCCCACACTTTAAAATACATTTCCACATAATATCCGTTAATATTAAGGCACTTATCTAATCGAACAACAAGCATTTGTACAACGTGGTCATAGACAACTCAAGCGGGAACTGTCTATGACGACGGTATAAAAAAGCTTCTTGTTCGATATGATAGGTGCCTTATAATTAACGGAAATTTTGTTTCAAGTCGGGGCTTTAGTAAAAAATAAAATAACAAAAATTTACAGTTTTTTTAATATTTCAAAACGGTACTTACGCGCCTCGTATATTAAGTATACTTAAAATTCTACCTTGCAATATATTTTAGGAATTTCTCCCCACCAGTTTAAATTCCTTTGCAAAGTATTAGCGTCACCTCTGTCGTTTTCACGCAGAAGGTCATTCACACTCCATTCCTAAACTACACTAAATGAACCCGATCCCGGAGTCGCCCTTCCCTTCGCCCGCCATCGCTGCATTCCAAACGCCAATTACAGCCGGGACGTCTTTTTCCAGGAACGCATTCAGCCGTTCCCTCTCAACCGAAACGTGCCGATACTTTTGAAGTAAGCTGCGGGTCTTCGGAGTTTACACGGTAGATAATAGGTACTTAAATATCTCGATTGAGTGTAGAAGAGCCCGATACGTGAGTAACGATTGGCACCCACGCTTTACTCTCCGAGTGATGAAAAGCTTATTTTTTTACTTTTCAGTGCATTTTATACTATGCTTGGAAAAAGCATGATTTTCGATTTTTTTAACTTTATTTTTATTTTCCACTTTTTAGTGGCAATGCAAAGCTGTAAAAGAAATCTCTGGCAAAAAATATATATCTGGAGCCATCTAGTGAGAAAATTTAAAACTATTTTCCTCGTGAAAATTTAGTAAACTAACAAGAGCACAATGAAACAAGTTTTCGAGCTCCTGATTACTGAATATTGTGTTGCCGTCATAAGCAAGCCAAAGTGCAAAATTTCAATAGCCGATCGGAAAATGGGAAGAGATTTAAATATCAATTCCAAGAGTCCATCATGAAAATAATAAGAAAAAGCATGTTAAGAAAAAAAGTGTAAAAACCTTTTACGATGCTAACTTCGGTTACTGAAATAAGACGTGGAAGTATTCCTACCCTACACGACCTCCGATATAAGTTCAACTCCCAAAAAATTGAATGCGTAAGTCAGTCTGAGACTCATGAATGGACTACCGGAAATCTGACTATCGACGGCATGAGCGGAAAGAGCTCACAGAGAATTAACATTAATTAGACAGTTTCACTTCTGTAAATTAGATCCACACTTTGGCTCAACTTTCCACGCAATGGAACACATTAGTGCAAATTACATTAATGCCTCTAACCATCAATGGTCCAGTGATAAGTCGAAAAGCCTTACGAGACAAAATAATGAAATACAAGAGCACTAGAAAAAACCCGTGGGTCCGTTTCTTATGAGCAACACCCACATTTGACAGCATTGTTGTTTAGATTGAAAGCGAAAGAATGTGGCATATCCTACTAGACTGGTTCTAGCATTATTTATTAACAATAAATACTTTAAAACACATACATAATTTATTGACGTATTTATTTTATCACATCTTTACGAATTATTCCAAATCACATGAAACCGGCCTATTTTAATGATATATTCCAAAACTTTAGCATGAGAAAATCTACCGGGATAATGCATTATAAAAATTTAATATCCACGTAATTATATCCAACAACAGATCTAAACTAATTGAACTAAAACTTTAACAGTACAAAACGAATATGCTAAAAACTTGGATACTAACAGGATTGAAGGCATTTTTTTCAAGATAAAATTTTAAATATCGTTATAAATGGCAGAGAAAAATTGTGTCACGAAATGTTAACTCGTTGGTTTCTGCCTCGCTTATATACTGTAGGCTGGATGGGAGCTGCACTGTGATTGGCTGTCTGACTGGGTGCTTCTCTCTGGTTGGCTCTCTCTTTGATCACTCTTTTCCAGGCGCTGTGAAGGAAGTATCCATCTTCTCTATTGAAATTCAAAGGTGTTTTTTGAATTTCAATTGCTTCCCTGATTTGTCTAGGGAAGTATCGGCACTCCTTAACTAATAGTTTCTTCTCGTCAAATTTAATGTCATGGCCGGGTTCCGACCATGCATGTTCGGCGATGGCAGAGAGTTGAAACTGCTTGTTCTTGGTCGCCCTCTGATGTTCTTTAATCCTCACATGCATGGAGCGGCAAGTTTCCCCTATGTAGGATTTTCCGCAGGAGCAGGGCACCTTGTATACCCCCTCATGCAGTTCTTGAGGAATGATATCCTTGGGTCCGGGGAGGAAGTCTCTTATCTTGGTCACACAGTTATATCTGGTGACCACGTCGTGCTTTTTTAATATTCTGGCGATCCTCTCTGACGTTCCAGCAATGAAAGGGATGGTGACGTATAGCTTCCTTGACGATTCTTCTTCTCCAACGTCATCACTCTGGTTTTCAATTAGCCAGCCAGCGAAACTGTTGTCAACCAACAATCTGACGCGGAAGAAAACCCTGGAGAAATGCAGAGATCAAACCATCGCCGCGGAAACCTACGCTCTAACAATTTCGGATGATGTTTAGATCGAAATTAGGTTGAGACAAAAGCAAATCCAGGCATTCGAATCATCATTAAGATCAAATCGAATCATCATTCAAATCAGCATTCGAATTCATGAGTTGTCCGGAGCATTCGGCAACAGCGCAAACTAGACAATGTTTCTCCACCCTGAATACAACAATGATGAATTGGGGAGCATGCATGAAAATTGTTCATCCTGATTCTAATTTTCATTGACTATAAAAAATGCGCCGTGAAAAAATCATTTGGCTTAGCCGGGATTCAAACCCGAATCTCGCGAGGGTTAATGTTTCAATGCTTACTGTTCCACGCAGTACTTTAAAAAATAATTATTCAAGCATAAATAATCCACAGCTCGGTCCTACGGAGTCCTATAAGAATTCTTCAATCAAGTTCCGTTGGTACTCACCTTCCTAGAGACTGCAAGTGAAATGGGAGAGCGCAGAATAGCGCAGAACAAATAACAATATCGGCAATAGTGGTAATTAGTACGAGGCCGTTTTCACACACAAGGCTTTCGCCTCGGGCTCGGGTGCCGAATATATTTAAAACTACAAAATACCCTGCGAGCCACCTCTTGGGTGTTTGGCAGGGGGTGACTCATCACTAGCATGCTAGGCGATCCTCTCATGCACAATTCACGGTCATAAAAGAGAACGCATAGTAACAAAAAATACAAACACATTCATGCATAAACAATATTTGACAACGGTTAGTAATTCCGAGAGTAAATCCATGCAAGGTTAGAACAATGAAAAAGGATAGACATAAAATGAGTCCCCCTAGCGAGAGCCGCCATCAATTTTATTGATAGAGACACCGTTGCTATTCCTGACAGAACAAGGAATAACATTTCAAATCTTTCTGTTTTTCAGCAAACACCTTGCATGCTCTCCCCATGACCCAGTCTACCATGGTGCGACAGTAAACGAAGGATATTTTTCACGTCGTCTGAGAAACGCTCTTCTCTGAATGTACGAAGTAAAGTTAGCCTATTTTTCGCTCTACGCTCCTGAAAACATTCCTATCCCAACTCGCCTATTATATTGGACACAATACATTTTTTAACATAGCAACTCATCACGAATCTGGCCGCCTTGCCCGGCACTCTTTGCCCTGTACAGATTATCAATTTCACCTTTCTATGGAATTTACCCAGAATTCTTTTTACAAATCCTAATTCGTGTGTTTACTCCACGAGAGATCGGTAGTAATGGTGACCCCTAGGTATTTTACTAACTCGGCAGTCAGTAGTTGAATCCCGTTAGCGCTGTAACTTCTTCTTGAAGACATATCCTTTTCCCAAAAATTCATCACCATACATTTTTCAATATTATATTATAACCCAAGAGGATTAATTTCATACGCGGTTTTGTAACCTTTTCTGAAAAAGTTTCTTAGTGCATTCTGAATTTGATTTTTCTGATATACTGTCACTATTTTCACCATGGCTATTTCGGCGTTCTCAACTCTTTTTGTTGTTTGAACGGACCTATAAGCCCATGATTTACTATCCCCATATCAACCCTAAATTCTGCCCAACTCTCAAACAAAAGAAGGCCTACAACATTCGAATATTCGGCAGTAGCCAGCGAATTTCTATTCCAATCTGACTCAGCCAAGTAAGGAACTTCATAACGGTCTACGGGTTTCCGACACGATCGGATCGCCGGCCACAGATCAACGAAGGAAGATCCAATATCATTGCAGAACTGACGTAGCATCATTTTTATAGCTTCCACTCGGTGACCCCTAAATCAGGGGTCCACGATCGATCCTCGGGACAAGACAAAAGATCAAAAGCTCTATGACGACCCCCATGATCCCACCCACCCTCTTCATATCGGCATACATATGCCCGAGGGAATCTAGAATAACGTCAGATCTACGGAAGGTGGCATCATTGACGCCGACATGACCTACAACCCGCAGTCTGGAGCACTTCGTGTCCACAACCGCTGCACCACTCCCTTCGTCACCTGCGGAACGCCGCCACCCGGGATGCACCAAGACGTCACGCGCTGGCTCACACCCTCGTGGCGTGCCCTTCCACGCCAAGGAACCATCACACGGCGGACGTTACTAATCCTTATCACTACAATCCCATTCCCTTCCCCTACATCTTTTTCTCAGGTGCCGGTCTCGAGGTGAGAATAGGCACATCAGATACCTCGTATTTCCCCACTGACAGCAATTGGTATCTATTAGAGACGGGGATGGAATTTGCCTCAGAATCCCCCAAACGTCGTTTGAAGACCGTTTTACACGGGGCATGTAATTGCACAACCTGACGTGTGCACGAAGGCGCACCCAAAATTACGCCATGTAAAGCGGAGAATTGCTAGAAAGCATGCGAAAATACATGGATGTGAGATGTCAAAATAGCCCTTTATAATTTCGTTCGTGAATTCGCGCAATTGCACGCCTTAAAGAGAAATTACTTAGTACTAACCTGCGCCATTACGTTCTCCGTGTAAAAGGACCTTTAGAATGACTCTAAAACCGCGCCTCCGAGGCACGACCCTCTTAACCTCAGGATTACGGGGTGGCGTGACCCCTCGTGATCTAGAGATGGACCTCGAGGAAGGCTCTCGATCGACCAGCCGCTGTTTGCAATCGGGCGAGCCCATGCAGCCCATTAGGCACGGCGACCTTTGAAAATCCATCCGAAGAACCATTCCTCTCAGGGGCATAAGCCACACTTTCAAACCGAGCCCGAAGTTCCCGCACCATCCCCTCAAACGCGGCAATGCGAGCTCAGAGAGCGTCGCACTTAGATAGATCTTCGAATCCGGCAACGGATGACCTAATCGAAGACATCCTATCACTACCTCAACATAAGAATTCAAATAAGCAAGCCTAAAGAAAGCTAGGAATTATAGATAAGTGAACTTGATTAAAAAAAACCGAAGAAATAAATATCGCTACCACTTACCGAACGTAAATAAGAAATGTCTAACAAGCTTGGCGATAAGTAAAATTGATCAAGGAATTTAAAACAAAACTATTAGATTTAGATTTCGATCATGAAAACTATACGAAAACAAGATAAAACTGAACGCGAAATTATGAGAGTAAGGCCCGTATCCAGAAACCTCACTACTGCTAGATACGTCATCAGATGATGACGTAGCCGCTGTAGCGGCCGAGCACCGCTACGGGCACCGCTGCAAAAGTCTAGTGAGGTCCATGGCACACTACTCGCTACAAGTAATATGGCCGCCGGGTTTCGTCTGCTTATCGTCTCGCATTTATTATTAATAATTATTGATGTTTAAAGGGCTATAAGCTCATGATAATTATTTATTATTACTTAAAAAGATAGTAAGAATGCTTCAATAACCATATTTTATCCTAATGAGTAAATATTTTACCTAATTTAACTACCAATAAATACTGTCAACAATACCGCGATGAAACCTCTTAGGATTCACCGTTTTATTTGCAATTAACTTCTAAACGGGCCCTGTCATGCCTTGAAAACCATTTATAATTAAATACAAATAAATTAGGGACACAGGAATGTCTCGCCTTGATGCTTTTGAAATACTTTTTTACGAAAAATAACCATTGTCAACGCAACTATGCTGAAACCTCGTCGACTTTGCCATTCTAATAGCTATTAACTTTGGTATAGACCGTGGCTTTCCTTGAAAACCATTAATACTATATATATATAAGTGCCCAAATAAAGTTGCAATCACCAGCTTTGTGTCTCTGATATCCAAAATTTGCGTAAAATACTCAAAGCGACAAAGTCGTCTTCCAGTCAGCTACGTCCATTCTCAGTTACTGCTAGTTTGAATAATTTCAGTTCCGAGCCATTGAAAACCATGTTCAATTACGTGAAAACTTACCTATAATGATTTATGCCGTCACAAAAATAATGAGTTAAAGTTTAAGGGAAGGGTCGATGGAAATGGCATATTGCTTCTCAGTCCGTTTACAATAGCACATGATATTCATCTCATAATGAATGTCACGTAAATCTTTGGACGTTGCAATACAATACATGTATCTATTATATTACCTCAAAGTCTAAAATATCCAACTATACCAATGCAATCGACAGTTGTACGAGTATATTTGTCAACCACAATGACGAATTGCGCAAGTGACACCAAGGATTATTCAGCAATAAATACCACCACAAGAATTACTGAGTTCACAAACTTGTATTTATTAACGTCGTAAAACTCACTTTCAATTCAACAAATAAAATGATCACACTTTACAAGAACACTTGTCCAAAAAAAAGTACTCACGAAGAAAATCAACATCAACACGACACGTACTGTTACTTCACAAATCTAATTAACACAAATTGCAAATAAAATTGTCCAGGAAATGTTCACACGAAGAAAATCGGGAGCGAATACACTAACTGTAACTTCACAAATCAAATTACACATACATTGCGGACACAAGAAGTCGGTAATTAGAGCGAAACATCGGCAGCGACGACCCGTACAACTTAATAACGGCACTATTTTTAAAAAATGCTCACTTTCCTTTCATTTCGCATTGTCAACAATAATTGTAACAGATGAAACATTTTATTTAAAAAATCATCAATAAAGTCAGCACCGAAACTAGGGTGTCCTGAACAAAACTTGATGAGGTTACTCTTTTCCGCCCAGATTGGTGCATTTTCGGGGAGCGGGGTCTGGGGCATCGGCCGGCTTTCCCCGGCGGCAGAGCCGCCGAGGCCAGCCGGCAATCACCGGCGATCGACACTAGTCGAGACACTTGGTACACGTCGCGAGATTTCTGAACACGAAGATTTATCAGCATGTACCAGCTGGTTCTCAATGATAACTTTGCCGATTTAAAGGGACACTTTTCACATAATGAACGGAACCAGATTCACAGAAGAAACTTGAAGAACCAAGAAAATCCCATGGAACCGAGAATAAATTCCGTGTGAGATACCGCATCTCCTAAGACATCTTATTTCCACGAACACCACTAAAAAAGAGAAATTATATCAATAATTTCCATTCAGATTTTAAGAACAAGACAAAAGATTCTCCGCTGAAATTTCACAAATCACGGCCTAATAATGTGCTTACCTTCGTTACGCCATCGTGCCGATTAAAATTCAACCTCCACCTTCTTCCATGCCATAGACTTTAAAGAAAGACTCACAGCATTGGTTTTCTTGCACTCCAATACAACTTTCCTATCAATAATTAGTTTTAAAATCAAACTCTTCTTCTACGCCGAGATTCTTCTTCCAACCCGTTTCCATTTTGCTTACAAACAAAGTCGCGTTGCGATATTCGTTATTCAATTGTCGCCCTTAGTTCCTCTCAAAGCCCGCATAGTAGGGACTCAAAATGTCGCTAAATTCGTCTACGTCATCAATCCAGCCCAAAATAAATGTGGCAACACTGCCCCCACCCATTTGGAGCGTTTTGGAGTAGTGAGGTTTCTGGATACAGCATTCAGCGGTGCGCGCCGCTACAAGCTGAAGCATGGTTTCTGGATACGGCCCTAAGACTTACGTTAATAAGCACTGCATGAAACAAGTGACATGCTACGCAGTCACGCGCACGTGAGCAGAGTTAAAAACACCAAAGGATGAAGTTCGCCGTGAAAAAATATTTGACTTATTGTTAGTCGGGATTCGAACCTAGTCAACCGAGGTAAGTCAAATATTTTTTCATGGCGAAATTCATCCTTTGTATTTACGATAATAAATTGCATAAGAACGAAATAGGAAAGTAGTTAATTTGAATACTCATAACGACTTAAC
The DNA here is from genome assembly GCF_921293095.1 of Ischnura elegans. Lineage (NCBI taxonomy): Eukaryota > Metazoa > Arthropoda > Insecta > Odonata > Coenagrionidae > Ischnura > Ischnura elegans. The sequence continues at coordinate 29,096,341 of NC_060257.1, read as the reverse complement.
AGGTGGTATTATTTGACAACACAAAACCTCTGCTAAACGGAAGAGAATAGGCATTAGTAAAAGAATATATATTATATAAATTAAAATAAAAATACTTATCGCAGCACCAAGCAAAGAACCACTCCACTAACATATGACAAACAACAGCAATTCAAACATCTAAAGAGGATGTGCCTAAAGAGAAATTGCCTAAAAGATTAAGGATGTCCCAAGAGTAAAAAAAACGAATTTCCGAAAAATAATTCCAAAAGGCTTCTAAGAAATCTAAGACTAGGGGAGACCATTATTGATGGACTAGCAACTCAGCCGGAGACCACTACAGTAAGCCGGGTGGTACAACACTCATTAAATTAACAAAATTATTTTGGATTCGTCAGTATAAAATTTTAAAACCGATAACGTTTTTATTAAATATCTTTGCCGAAATCGATAAGCAGAAAATTGCGAGCGAAAGCGGAAATTTTCTGCAAAGCACCCCACGTTAGCCCCAAGGAAAATGAAAGTACGAGTCGTTTATGCTAAAATTCCGAAATAATTCTATTAAATGTAATAAGAAAATATAAAAAACAGCTTATAATGAGAATTCATTACCGTAGGCTGGATAGTGCAACACACAGTCACTTGAGAAAATTATTAGATTCATTGACGTTGCATACTACCATGTAAGCCGTCTAAAAAGGCGTGTGGCAGGTGGTGTTATGACACCAGCCATTTGCATGAAAAAGCAAATGCTCAAACAAAATTACTACTAGCATTTATTGTCCCTAATGGTTCGGGGGAAAAACGAACTCCCACATCTCTCCGTTCGGCAAAATATCTCTTTTAATTTATCGCTTCGCTGGATTAGTCAACATCAAATTTTAAAACGGGTACGTTCTCATTATATTTCTCTGCTGAAATCGACTGGAATAAAATTGCGCACAAAAGAGGCAATAACTGCAAGCGCGCCCCAAATTATCCCCAAGGGAAATGAAAGTAGAAGTCATTTTTGCCAGACTTCATTTCACACAGACAGACTTGCCATTAAATCTAACAATAAGACGAGAGTAGAACATAAAATACCGTTTATCATTCATTCACTCATACGAGAGCCACCGTAGGCTGCACACTACATCACATAGTTACTTGAAAAAATTAACATGGATTATTCAATATCAAATTTTAAAACCCACCTGCTACCATTATATTACTTTGCCGAAATCGATTTGCAGAAAATTGCAAACGAAAACGGTAATAACTGCAAACGCCCAAGTTAGCCCCAAGGGAAATGAAAGTAGGGGTCATATATGTCAAAATTCCGAAAGAATTATATAAAAATATATAAGACGAGAATATATAATATTACTTATAATTATAGGGGTCGGGTTAAATGAGAGACAACTATCATTTTTGGCCAACTGAGCTGCTCACGCTATTTTGAGGAAAAGTATGAACTACGAGCTCCAACTTATTATGTAATTCAACATTTAAATACAAAGACTTGATAGTTATGAGTTTGAGTATTGGTATTGATTGTATAAAAAATTTGAGACATTTATAGATTTTACCAAATTTAAAAATATGAATATCTAAAAACACTAGAAATGATGGTTAGCACTCGTTTAACTCGACCCCTTCAATTAATTAACTAGTACAGTGGTTCCCAACCGGTGGTGCGAGTACCCCTAAGGGGTACGTGACGAACCAGTCAGGGTACGCCGAAAACAATCGGTAATGGCGGGATTTACGTTCCCTAATAGTAGCCTGGCAACAATGGCAGTTAATCAACTATGCATCTTCATGTGCACAAATAAACAAAAGTGAGATCCCAATCAATACTTAGTCTTCCAGTTAAAATATATTAAGTACGTACACTTACAGTAGAAGTAGATGAAAATAAAATACAAAAATAACTTATTAAGCAAACTAAATTATAACTTGGAAACTAAAAAATCTAAAGTTTAAAATAGGGAAAAATAAAGTCTTAACCAGGAAATATGTCTACATATTGTATAGGGTATTTAAAACATATTTTCTATTTATACAATAATTTGATGCGTAGTTTTCCGCGGCGTTGTCTAGATGATGTCTCCATGTTCCTGGGTTTCACCGCGTGGATTTTCTTTGTGACGACAGTTTCGCCGGTATTCCAACCGGCGTCTTCAGGTCGAAGCTGTCGTCTCAAAGAAAATCCACGCGGTGAAACCCAGGAACATGGAGACATCATGACCCAGTGAAACCCAGGAATATGGAGACATCATCTATACAATAATTTATGTAAAAAAACCTACCCGTGGTGAAATTATGTCATAAAATGTGTACGTTACATTTTTGGGGGCACAATATTAACTATATACATGTAGATGGCTACGGGAGTAAACGAAGGTTGGGGACCGCTGAACTAGTACCACAGCCGTGAGATCAGTATCGTGAACTGGATTATCCGACTCGCGCCATTCTTGGAGAGTTCCAATTGAGCCACACATTCATGCATTGCAACCTCCGTATCTGCTCCGCAAAGCTTGCCAATCGGTAAACATGTACTCAGAAGAGCGGCTTCAGTTTCGACGACAGCGCGTGATAAGCAAAAACCCCACGCATGAAGTGGCCGAGCGCATTGGGACCAGAAGAACGAAAATACCTTCCAGCTGGAATGTGAAAAGCCCTCTTCCCGGAACTCTGATCTTCGACCGAGCGACCAATGCAACGACGCGAGAAACAAGCTCAGCCCCCAGAGCCACCAATATAGACGCTGAAATGTTGACGCCTGCACATTCGAGATGCCGAAACTTCCAAATTTTACGTTTTTATAAACTCGCTTTGTTGATTGTAATCTTGTCCGGGTAAAATCTTGCAATGTAATTTTAACCCTCTTTCCGGTTAGCTATGAATCTGAAATTTTCAGAATACCTCAGAACCAGATGGCAATGCAATATTATTGTACTTTCATTATTATTTTAATAGTCACTCAATTATTATTCAGGATTTAAAATTAAATATGGAGATTACTTCAAAAATTGCTACTAAAATCCGATGGCGGCACTGCGATCATTTCAAGAAAAGAGACTGATTGAGTCATAACAACATTTTTGATTGCCGCAAAATTCACTGAAAATTTGACTGAACTAAAATTTACTTCTATTCCTTTTTAGTTAAAGATAAACACGTTTTTTTACAGAAATTTAGTTTTACATTGTATAATTATTACATTGACGATCACAGAACTGCCAATATTTTATTTTTTAAATCGCCCGTGGGTATCTCCGACCAGGGCCATAAGTAGGAGCTTTGTCAGGAAGGACAAAGATCAGTCTGCGGCCCCTCCACTAACCCCTTTACCTACCTCCCGTCAACACTAACACATAATGCATACGTAAGATTAAGATTTTTTAAGATGGGGTAGTTGAAATTACACACCGTATGTTTACAATTTAGATGTTTCATTAATACTATTGTTTAACATATTTTTAAATTAATAATTATTTTTCAATAATTTATTCAGAAAAATTAAATAACTTTTTATTCTCCAACTACATCTACATGCTACCCCGCTATCAGCTTCGATAGGCGTGTGACGTCGGTGTTATGACACCAGCCGTTTGCAAAAATGGTATTTTGTCCAATCCAAATTTGGCTCTGTTCGAACGCACATTTATGCATAGGATGCGCCAAAATTATTTCCTAGATTGTCGGATAGTATAAGAGGTTGAAATAGTATAACATCTTTTTTCAAAAGAATAAAAAAATGGTTACTTGATGGAAAAAATACGTATTCATTTTTTGTTAATAGCAATATTAATAGTCGATATATATAGTATACACGACAGGTTGAGATTATATAAATAAACTTTTATCTTTTCATGCATTATTAAGTTTGGTATCTGGTCTCTATTTACTTATTTTTTTCAATTATCCTGTAATTTGTCTTGAGGTATAAAGATAATGCCTGAAAGGGATTCCAAATTTATCTTCTTTATTTGAAATGTAAAATATTCAGGTAATTTTTATTCCGAGGATACATTAGTTTATTATATTATTACATTATACTTCTAAGCGTTCAAATCCACGGTCCCTCCCTACCAAAATGCAATAATTCATGTAGGAGATGAACGCCCAAGCGCAAAAAATCCAGACAATAATACGAGCGTGGACTATTTCATTGCACGAGATGACATGATGGTTTTGTGGTGCATAAGGTACACGTGTTTCTCTTCGTATCCTCGCTTAATTTGTTTCTATCGCGATGCAACCACTGGGAAAACCTATAAATTCTCGCTCGGCGGCAAAGGGGCTGCGCTGTTCCCCGCCGATGGCATGTCACATTGGATTAAAGCCATTGATAAGAAGGGATCACTTCTCCAGAAGCGACCTCCTAGCGTGGCTTCCCGACCGTGAATTGGACATTTGGTAAAAACAACAACAACATCCGTCACCCTCGTCGCATTTTTCACAAACATAACACGAGAATTAGGAGAAATAATTGAGTGTCTGAAATAACAGACGAAATTGCAAAATCCTATGCATTTCAACAATATTACTAGATCGGTTTCGTGGCCAATCGAAAATTCAAAAATCACACCCTACTTTTTACTTGGTAAACCTCGACCGATTTGCACACACTCACTTTTACATGGGACAAAAGGAAAGAAATATTAGTGCATGAAAAGCAGAGCATTTTCAATCTTTTATCATCGGTGACAAAAAAATCAGCTTTTACAATCATTATAGATAAAAATTAAATGCACGACTATGTCATACAAATATAATTTCAATGCTACTAGCTAAATAAAGCTATATTTTTTTCACGACCCGGGCTACAACAAGTGCGTCATAATCAATTCAAACTCACTCCATGAGATTTTAACATTGGCGAATAAGAAATTGGCAACAAAATAACACAATAGTTGGAAAAATACACTGTGCGTCGGAAATAAACTAGCGAAATAGTTCATGGGGCCTTTTTCGCAAGGCTTAAGTCATCGCCTGTCAGCGAAAAAAATAATTTCCAAGACCCGTGGTAACCAACCTTATTAAGCCACGGTAGTCATTAGGACAAAAAGGGTTTCTCGTTGAATTCAAAAACTTAATCTTGAATCGAGGAACAATATATTCCTGAGAGTATGGCCAAAAATTGAAACGAATCGATTGTAATTCCCAATTATCGTGCAAAAGGGTTCACTTGAAGTGCGAAACTTATCGAAAGTCAATTGTATATTTTTCATTGCAAATGAAACATTATTATGTACCTGATATTTTATCGTTGTTTTTTGGTCATGACAACGTCGGACAAAATTACCGTGACTTAATTAAGCAAATATGATGCGAATAAGGCCCCAGGTTGTCCTTTAACCCACTCAGAAAAAACACCAAAGGCAATGTGACGGACAATGAAGAGTAGATTTCATGACACTAGCGCGTAAGGTAGGTCGCTAGGTAAGTGGATTGATTAATATTGTGACGTCATCTGGTAATAAGGAAAAAAGAACACCTCCCGAAACAGGGCCGTGGATACAGAGTGCCACTCGGCAGTTTCCAAAGTTGTATAATACAAAAAATAAAAAGCAGAGGATTTCGGATTCCCGGAAAAATTGCTCATTAGTAGACAATTATGCGACAATTTAACAGCTAAAAGTTATTGGCATGGTTCTCAATTTGACAAGATATCAAGAAGACTACAAAATTATTTTTATCATTCATGGGTAAAAATTTAATTTGCAACTGGATATGCATGGGAAAACAAACGTTTTTTTATATTACAGTAGTTAATAAGGACCGGGTAATCCAATGATTACGGCCCCTTGATTTTATGAAACAAAAATGGTGGTGGTGTTATTTACAATTTTCTAAGATTTTGGATAAAGTTAGGAATTAACCCCGGCATTCAAAAACTGCAAGCAATGATGAGATTAAAAAAACTCGCATTCGCGAAAATCAAGGAGTTAAACCTGTGATACAAAATTTGACGACAATGCAAGATAAATAACAATCTGTTTTAACAGTTGAAAAACATTTCAAAGTTAGACGATGGAAAAAAACAGCTTTAACAGTTCAGACTCAATTATTTTCCCTAAACAACTGCGGTTGTCATCAGAAACTTGTCCAACCAACGGAGAGAGGAGCGAAAAAACTCCTCACATAGGTAAACAGATGACGTCACAAAAGAAAATGCGCGCTTTTTGAAAGGACACTGGTGCGACCTACCTTGTGCAGCAGTATCATGGGCAAGATTTTCTCTACCAGAGGGAGATAGAATAGCGTGGCACAGGGGAGAGCTATCGTCGGTACAGATTTGAGGAGGCCCAAGGCCGATATCTACCTGTTGCCGAGTGTCCCGTCGTTGGGTGACCCAGGAAGCCCTCGAGTCCTGTCGAGGGCACTTGGACGCAAGCTGCACCGTCGGAAGAGAGAGAAGAGAGACAAAGGCATGTGAGTTAGGGCAGGGAGAGACATACACAGTGACGGGCTTAAGGGGGGATTACATCACTAAGGGGTGAGGGGTAATTTTTGGCGTAGGGGTGATTGTTATTATTATTATTATTACAACGAAGACCGCATGGTTATTATGGTAGGGTAGGGGCCATGGTGACCAGAGCCATGAATATTTTATCACGCCTCATCTACGTATTTATCTACGAATTTCAGTATATTTATTCCTAACCCGTAAATAAATAATCAGAGATTAGTTTTTGCCTTCCCATTCCCGTTCTAAGAAGTGGAAAGGAAAGGGATGATTTCCATTTTGAATCTCATCGAAAAACAATGATAGATAATGATTGATTGCTCCGTCATCGACAGACGTCAGGAATGGAAAGATACGTGTGAATAAAGTGAACGGTAAAATGATACAGTTTCTGGCGTGTTTCTGTTTTGATACAGTTTCTGGCGATACTACTTCGGTGGAAATCTTTGATATTTAACATTATGAAAAGTATTTGTCTATTTCCACAGTCATGTATTCCAAATGGCCCATGTTTCGGCACATAATGCCATTTTCAAGGTGAATGTTACTTGAAAATGGCATCATGTGCCGAAACCTAGGTCGGTTGGAATAAATTAAGTGTGCACATAGACAAGTGCTTTTTATAATGTTAAACTAAGTGAACACATAACCTCGCGGGAAAACGCCATACCCCGAAATTAATATCAGCGATTGATCATTTACTTTTGAATGAACAAGCCTAGTAATTATAATTTTCTAAATATTCAATTTAAAATAAACGCATATACGGCTGTTAAAAGATTCCAGAATTTTAATTCTCTGCATTTTCTTTCACAAAAAATCTTCATTACCCTCGCCTTTTTGTAACTCTAATTTCTGACTCATTAACCAACTTTTCCCTTAGCTAAGTCAACTTCAGTAGTGATTCAAGTTTTCCAGAAAATACGAATTGAGTAGTTTGCTTATCGGTTTAATTGTCTTTGAGAGAAATATGCCGAAGCTGAGGGCGAAGAAGATTTTTTTTCAAGAAATTCTTGAAGATAAGATAACAAAAGAAACATTAGGCGATAAGTATAAACCTTCAATGCAAATCGATGCTGTAAGACATTTAATTTTTATAAAAAAATATTAGACGGTTTTAGACAGAATTAATGTACATATTTCCAAATGAAAATTACGGCACCTTTCCATGTCGAAGAAGCAAGCTGGCCAACAACGTGACGGTTATTTAGAATGGCTCGTCAGACATGCATTTACCCTGACGCTAAGGGCAGAATACCATGACCCCCCCTGATATCTATGCTCCATTCCAACTCCACTAACCTTTCCCTGACCAGTAACAACCTTGGCATACTTTGAGTTGATTTCTATTACACCAGGCAGAAATAGGTGAAAAATCTCATAATATCTGACAGTATTTACAATAATGCACTTTTTATTCATAAATGAAGTTATAAAACTGTTAACCTTACCAGTTAATTCCCAAATTATGAACTAAGAGATATGCAATGACTTCAAGGCTCACGCTTCAGCAAATGGCAATTAAATTCTAAGCGAACATGAGGATTTCTTCACCTAAGCGTAACTCAAAATTCATGACTATGTTCACCATCATAGTCAGGGTGTTGTGGAGTAGATGGATAGATTAAAAAGGTACAGGCATGGGAGACGGATGCGCCAACAAGTAAAACAGTTAAGCTACATTATCATGCATCCGATATTAGAGCAGGAAGGAGCGTCGCCAATATAGCCCGTTTTGTCATGCTTTAACAAAATTTCACGTCAACCCCCGAAGTGGTCACAAACCCTTTTACGACTGAATTCACTCCAAGAGGATCTCCAGGAAACTACGAGTGACTGTTTCATTAATACCAAATTAAACAGAAAATACAATGCCTTCTTTTTAATAAGAGATTTTCCTTGACGCGAATGAGTCATCAATATGATCATTTTTCAAATATCATTGAGACTGACCCAGTCGTGCAAGCTCGGAATGTTTCGAGCAGCGTCGTGGCAAAAGGTGGGACCTGCGACACTGGATGTGGGATGGTGAGAGAGGTATGCAGACATTGCCATGTTTTCTACTTTGTCACTCAATGGAAACGAAATACTGTCTAAAAAAAACTCTCAATATTTAGCAACACACCTAACTTACGGAGCGTACACCACGGAGGGCTGAAAGCGACTGAAATTCCCGGAGTCTGAGCTGCGCCTATCGCATTTTGGTCGGTTTTCAGGCAGTCACGTGCCCTCCGCCCTCACTCCCACAAAAAAACTTGGCCCTGCCTCTCTGTCGCAAAGATATTTGAAAAGAACTTGAGTCACATTCACATAATAAACTGGACATTAATAAGAAAATCTAACCTTATCGCAATGTTGCCCCCACACCTCACCTTCCACAATTAAACTCTATTGGGCTAAACTATTTGTGACAAGTTGGAAGGACTTTTAACAAGGTGATACTCTTCCCTCCCACCATTGTGAAACCAGACACGCTGACGTCATAATATTTCTAAAAATATGGGAAAGTGTGATTATTAGGCCCGCTAAGCAAAAGGAAATAATTCAACCAACATTCGCTTCACATTACCACAACGATGAAAAATAGAAATTTTCACGGCATGCTGAGGGTTATGAACTTGAGAATGGATTACGGCGGTTTAAACAGTAATCGCTGGTCCATGAGTGTCCAAATTAATGATTTTGTCCATAAAATATTGTCAATGTAACATAGAGGGGCAGATAAGTAGAATGCAAATAGTACAAAACAGCCTAAAAATCAAATTTTATCGGTCGTGGTAATGATTTGCCGTACCCTTAAAAAAGGAAATGATTTCTAATACTTTTTTATAAGTTGGAAGCATAAGGTATGGATAAGCATGTAATAGGTTGGATCAAAGATGTCTTAAATGATCACCAGTAGAGGGTTAGTTTCCAATGCAGTTATCTAAGATACTATACAAGTTACCTCCGGTGTGCCCCAAGGAAGTGTAATAGGTCCTCTTATGTTCCTCCTCAACATTAATTACATCACCACCGCGGTGACGTACAAAATCCTCCTCTTCGCAGATGATGTAGTTGTATACAGAGAAATTTACAACCATTGCGATATATTAGCATTAGAAAAGGACCTCGCTGCCATAAATGAATGGTACAGTACTTGGGAGTTATAATTAAATCTTTACACTATTAAATCTTGATATGGTCATGAATTTTTATTGGACGAATATCTCTTTAATAAGAAGTTACACCGCTAAAGGAATCCTTCTATTGAATTCCGAGTTTTCTAAAATACGTAAATATTCATAATTACTCGGGATATTTCGTGGGGTAAACGCATACGGGAATTCTCGGTAAATGCCACAGAAAGGTAAGATGAGCTACTCTAGTATAGCCTCACTTGGAGTATGCAGCAAGAACTTGGGTTTGGAATGAGGTACACCTTATAGCTGAAATAAATAGAGTACAGAACCGGGCGGACGGATTCTTGATGAGTAGCCACGATAAAAAGTGCAGCGTTTCCAATTTTTTAGGCAAGTTGGGATGGGAATCCTTGCAGGAGCGTAGTGCAAACTAGAGACTAAATTTACTACGTAAATTCGGAGAAGTTTTTCTCAGACGACGTGAAAAATATTCTTCGTTTACAGTCGTAATAGACATGATCACGAGAAGAAAATGAAGGAAACATGTCGTAAAACCGTGACATTTAATAAGTCATTCTTTTCTTGTATTATCAGGGATAGCAACGTTTACTCATTCCGAGTATAAAAGAGATAGGTATTCAACATTTGCCTTACTTTAAAATATGAAAAGTTTACATAAGAGAAAATACGAAGGCTGCATTTTCACACTTGAGAAAGGATATAAATTATACACTCTGAAAATTTCGACATATCTCAATTAGATGCAATGCGTCCTTTTAAACTAGTCTAGTTTACTGGGAATGGACTCCACAACGTGGGGTCAGTCGCTAAGGAGATTAGAGACAGCGGCGAGGGTGTGAATTACAACGTCCGTCGTATAGACTCGCTGACGGAACGCAGCGTAGGTTGGTGACCTCGTGCGTGATTTACTGCCGAGCCCGAAGAGATATCGGATGCACGAAAACTATGTTCGAGTCGCCCGAACTTTCCTCGGGTCTCCCACCGGGTAAATAAATTTTCGTTGGCGTTTTTATTATCGCCCACGTAATCATTATGAGGACTTCCGTATACCATTAAGCTAAATGCTTCGTCCAGAATCAGGCGCCTTCTGAATCTATACGGAAAGTACTGATGACGGAGAAGTCAGCAACACGGCAAGTCCTGAGGATAATTACCGAGTTGGTAATCAAAACGTCAACGAAGATGGGGTTAATCTCCAAGAGGGACACCCGATAAAAGTTCACGCAATATTCGGGTCGAATTCCGAAAATCCATTTGCCGGTGCCACAAACAGCCAAAGTGCACCGCATAGGGAGAAAACTTTCGACACGATTGCCAATATTGCAAAAAAAACACGAAATCATTTACAGGTATGAAACAAAAAACATCCGTACACTTGTCATAATATAACATACGCGACATTGGAACAATGAAATAGATCTTCAAAGACAGTTGAGAGGGAACGAAATATTCTCAATTTTTAATTCATTTAATATTTTCCGGGTGAATTGAGTGCAAAATCGTTTCTCAGCCTTCGCACCGGGTTGTTTCCTACTAACGGAGACATTTTGACATAAGACTTGTCAATCATCTTCTGTACGCGTTCTCACTCATATCTGCTGTATCAAAGTTCGACCTTGAAAATTTACGCGTCTCCGAAGGACGCGATCCTAAAAACTGTCCGCAAAAAATTAGTGAGAATCTAAGGTGGGTGGGCCAAATGCAATTTTTGGGCCCGTACTCGGTCTCCTGACCCTAGTTATAGGCTATGGAAATTTTGGGTTAATTAAGTGAAGGCGAGATGGATCGGAAGGTGGATGGATTTTTTATGAATTAACAACGAAGGAGGCATTGAGTGCTGTTGTTTTCCAAACAAAGGCCTCAATAGGTGATCGGTGGAGGGATACTAAGTAACTGGGAGAGGAAGGGAAGTATGTTTTGGAAGAGATGAAAATAATTAAGACACAAGGCGAGCTGAAGAATGAAATAGTTAGGGAGAATAAGGAACAAGATAACGAACTCCATTCATACAAGTCACGTCCTCCGCAAATTCACTTCCAGTGATTGAAAATTGCGCTTGCAATTTTAATACGGTTATTTAATGATCATGATCAGACACGAGAAACCAGAAAAATAAGAATAAAGAAACGTGATAAATAAACATGAACGTTTTATCTCACATATGATAAGGACAAAATTAATGCATTGGCTAATCTTATGTCGACGGATAATTCTTGAAAAATTATTACAATAGCAATTGAACCCGCGAAATCCGTAACGATACAAGTACACTTGGCTCCGATTTCTAAATTATAGTTTTCATCCATATATTACGTATTACTCAATCTGATGGTCCGATTTTCATTTATAAAAGGATATTGCATAGCGTAACGTATCTATGGACGAGGAAAATATGAAGATTTCAGCAGCTTTGGAACGTACAGAGGAAGAGTTTCGTTTCCAAACAGTTGAATGGACTTGTGATTTATGTTTTCTGATTCAATGCCTTAATTGTTGACGTTCATCAGCCTAAATTTTTACTCCTACGACCAACCCTATACTCCTTACTCTTTAACGTAGATTTAAAAAATATCGTTTCGAGAACCTTACTCGGCCACTTGCAGCTGAAAATCATTAAAATACTCGTATGGTTATCACCCATTTGATTTTAAAAAAAAAAGCATCAACATTTTTAAGTTCCAAAAGATGGAATTTAGTTTCTATTTTAACCGAAATAGGTTGATTTCACATCGTACTAGCATAAATAGCGGTACTAAAATGTGATTTCTTCAGTCTTAGTTCTGGTGGTCAGTTCACCTTTTAAATAGCACCCTTAACCTTGAAATATTTACGCAAGCAAGCAATCTGTGATGACGAACATGACATAAACACGATATATTTTAATTATATAAGAAACTTGAGTGAGTCTGCGATCTTCTAAATTAATTTATCCCGTAGATCACTTCTCAAGACCAAGAATTACGTGAGAAGAGTCAGCAAGTCATAATCCACCAATGTCACACAAAAGAGAAGAAGAATGAGTCTTCTACCAGACTTGGCAACTCTGCCGTGACGCAAATAGGAGAGCTCCGTTGAAATATACCTAATACAAACAAACACAAATGAAATCCATTGTTGCAGAGGAAATAATTCACCTGGATTACCTCAATTCGCAATTTCGCAAAAGTATATTTTGAAATCTTCTTACCTAAGCTAAAAGTGCTTGCTTTTTGATTTCATCTTGCTATTAAGTAACGTAAAAATTGCCTTTTTCTGCTTACTTTCAACACCGTAAGCATATTGTGACGGAAGTGAGAAGGACGATTCATCTTATCATGACTCTACCCCAACTGCCTTCGTGAGGAAGTTCCAACGTGAAAATAAGATTCAATACAAATACTTAATTTCAAATTTTCCACAATATTTCTATAAAATTAATGTTTTCACTAACGACATCGTTCTATTTTAATAATAAAAATTTTGCTGCATATCAAGTCTAATTAATGTGAGTAGTATTTCCATAACACTATATCCAGCAACTGGATTAGGCCTTTAGTCATTTTCATTCTACTAAATAAATGACCTCACTTACAGGGATTTATGGACAATAACTCAGTAATTAACATGATGAAGAGCAGTTTCGTTTTATTGTGAATCTTATTTTATGTGACCATTTATTTTTCCAGTTACAATGAAAGGAAAAAAGATGCTTTCTTGGCCAACGTGGTCAAAGAAATTTCCTGCAATCTTTAAAGTCGAAACCCAAAAAAGGCAAAAATACCTTAATTTGTTTTCATTGAATGCCGATAGTGTACCGTAACCACTATACTATAAAACCCACATCCGACCACTTACTGACCGACTGATTCGTGCAGATGTTTGGGGTGAACGAGACGAGATACGACAAAAACTCATAGAATCTACCCTCTGAAAATCGTCTGAACTGCGAGGAAAAATTTCCGAAACACTCAATTTTCTACATATTACATACATACAGTATTGCCAACTGCCTATATGACTCTACTTATTACTACTACTGCCTTAGGGGTCAAAAAATCGTTTTTTAACATGTCATTTTGCGAACCTATACCACGTGATACGTCGAGAAGGCAATTTTCTGGCCGATTGGAGCGATTTTAATTTTGGCCAAATCGTGCAATTTCATTGCTCTGTGAATTATTATCTCATAAATGGAGGGAGATACTGTGTTGCGTTATAGGGTCCTACAAAAATTGTAAGAACTAGCAGAATGATCACAAAATGCCGCAGGCGAAAGCGAAACAATTTAAAAATAGTTAGTAAGGGGATAATTCTAAATAGCTATGAAAATGACAGTCACTTCACTTTTCGGTGGACCTCCATAACTTATCGAAGAGAAACGACTCAGCAAACTTTGCCAAGGATTTTTCCATTTACCAATACCTTAAAGGAAATACTTAACAGACCAACCAAAGTTTAAGGCCAACATCGAAGCCCAAACTTCAAATTTTAACATCATGGTAAATAGGAAAAGCATAGTAAACACTACAGATACATAAAAAATACTGGTATTCCTCATCGTTCATGAGAATTCAATAATTATAATCAATGGAGGTAAAATTACCCATCGAAATACACAACTTGAAAAGAAAGGCTACCGTCGTAGTCATCCAATTATATCATCACGCAATATTGGGTTTTGCAATTTCAGTCTTGTCACTAGACTACGCCTGAAAACTATTACGTTCCCATTTTATGGGTACCTCTTCCATTTTTACCTATATACTTGACTGTCACGGAATTGACTTCGAACTCGGTCACGAAGTTAAAAAAATTAAGCGCGGAAAACTGCAAATTTTAGTATGGATTCTTTTTTTTAATGTAAGTACCGTCCACCTGCAAAGCGGCGCCTCCACAAGCCGGATATAATTGCAGTTCAGCAAAACCCTATGGGAACGAGTGTTCATCACGCATAAAATAGACATTCTAGCCAATGGAAAAATGGAAATAGTATTATTTCGCCATCGCTTGCTAGCAATGCTAATTACAGGGTTCCTGGACGATATCCACCCCATTTACCCTCTACCAGTCGTACACTTTCCACGTAAGCTCCATTTCCGCAGTACCTCGTCCATTGTACGTACATCAAGTCTTGGAAACAAACGAAATAGTCAGGGTAAATTTTCCAAGGTTATACATAATTATTAATTTAAGAGGATACATTACAATATACCTACCCACCCCAGAGCAAGACGAGGCGTAAGGAGAAATATTACTAGTTTCTAAACGAAAATTGAACTCTTTACTCTAAATTTTACCATCTGTTGCGACTAGTAACAATTTTAAGACAGTAAAAGGAGGTTTCAGGTGCCTTTAAATATCGTCAATTGATTGAGAAATTGTTTAGTTATACAGTGTTCTAATGCGTTCCATTTTGGCGTTCTGGTGTTTACACAATTCGCGCGAATAATCGTACAGTGAACCAAAGTCGTAAAGAATAGAAACATAAAAATATTTACCCGAGTTTCACTTAGTCGCACAGCTTTTTTTGGGTTAAAATGACAGTTTAACCGGATAAATCCAGTGAAAAAGAGCATCCAACAGAGAGCCAGATTGTAACGTTCCTTCATCACAAAATAAGGAAAAGAAGCAACATAAAACTGGTCAAAACTGTCGTGACCCGGTTGAGACCAAGTAACTCAATGGGCAGCGGACTCAACCGATATGCAGAACGTAGGATGAGAAAAATTGAAGGCTAATCGTGAAGATGCAAGGTACTGCACGGTACACCGATGTGGAGAAGCTGGTCCATCACTAACTGCCTATTGTAACACAATTTTAAACTTAATAAAATATATGACACGACTAGATTCAATGCTCAATTACTATCGACCCTAAAACGATAAATTATATATATTTTTGTATCATTTAAGAAGCTGAAAAATTAAATTTCAATGACCAATAATTAAAGATGTACGTTTACGGGTTTCAATTTTCAACAAAAAAGGGTTCCTTCCTGACACAGCAGTTTTTGCTATTGTTTTTATCTTTATGTCACTGTCGTTGTAAAAGTAATTCAGCGAGAGAAAGAAAAGGCTCTCAGTACTATATAGCTCGTGTTCGTCGCTGAAACCATGGCTGATACCTTCTTTCAACCAATGAGATCGCACGGCCGCTTACATCTATTGTAACGCCACGCTTGTATTTAATAGAATGACAGTTGTTAGAAAAAGGGATTATCGCTTGAGCTATCATTCTGAGGAACGGAAAAAATGATCGTATGATTCAGGCTTAAGATACGAGGTACACTCTAATCGGAATAGCAATTTGGAATTTAGGCAATTGAGTAATTCGTCTGGGGCTTGTATGAAAACACCTTCTTGGGAGCGAATGCCACCGGTACCGCTAGAGACGGGGTCGATCTACTTCGACCGCTCTGAGTCGTCGAACCACTGACGACCGAGACAGAGCACGCTGACAGCCCTGTGGAACGAGACGGCCTTGACTGAGCCCAACGGCATGTGAAATCCACTCATTAGAAAAGGGCGCCTGCTCTTCTCGGGCCGAAATCTTTCCATAAATGCGTGGATAGCAACAAATTTCGCTTTTGAGACGCTATCAAGAATCAGTTCTCTGTAAAAAAATGTTTTTCTCCTTCTTATGTTTTCAATGAATTTACCACCCTCAAATGTTCCTATGACTGAGATTTTTAATTTGTATTTTCTAAAGTGACATGTATTTCATCATTGTTTTTATTAAATTAATTTAAACGTAAAACCAATATGGCTGTGCAATTTATTCATGGTATTGAATTTTAGGCTAATTAGATTTTATTTAAAAACTGATACTTTTTGTATGACAAACTAGTTTTTCCAGAAATGATTTTTGAGAGAATAGTTAACTGTAATTCCACTAATAACGGAACTTATCGGTGTCTAAAGGTCAATATTTTAATAATAACACGGCATAAATTCTTTCATGTCTAGATATATATTAAGGTATACCTAATGATTAACAATTGTATTTGTATATATATATATTTTTTTTTTTTTTAGATCACGAGATGTGGGTCAATTGTAAATATTATTTATTTTTTCCAAACTTTGCAATAAAAGAACAGACATTACTTACCTTAGCAAAATTTATCATAATTTAATAAATGACATAACCAACAAAGAAAGAAATCCAAGCAACCAAATTGTAAATAAATAAATAAAAACAACATCAGACTTAAAGGTAAATTTTGAATATGTATTTCCATGTATTTTAATGTATAACAACTGTAAAATTGCCTGTATTTAACTAATTTTGTATCATAAATTATCATTTTTATAGCCCTGAGGATGGACAAATATAATGTCCGAAACGTTGGCAAAGTTTGGAAAAAATAAATAATATTTACAATTGACCCACATCTCGTGATCTAAAAAAAAAAAAATATATATATATATATATAATAAGGGGTCGTGAAACATAAAGTTTGAATTGTATTTGTATGATAGTAATTTAAGATTACAATGTTTATGCTTATTGCTGCAATATATATTTTTGCCTACTGTATTGATTTTGACATATGCTGTTGTGCCATCGTAAAACACAAAAACAAATAATTACTAACGGGAAGAAATTGGTTTTATTTATGAGACAGCTTTTCTAACATTCTTCCTTCGTTAAGCGATATCAACATTTCCTCGCTAATCCAATAACCATAACCTCCGTTTCCGATTTATATTCCTCTAAACTTCTACCGCTTTCGCCCCCCGTATTACTCTTCCTCTTTCATTCCTACCGTCTATTGCTCTTCCTGCATTTTCCTGAGTAGTCACACTTGTATAACAAAACTACTCCAATCCAACATGTAGAGCATGATTCTTTACGGCAGCGAAACATGGACGTTGACAGTAGGAGACTAGTAATCAGTAGTGGCATTCGAAATGCGGTGCTAAGGAGAATGTTGAAGATCGAATGGGTCGACCTAGTAAGTAATGAGAAGCTGCTAAGAAGAGTGGGAGAAAAGAGAAGCCTCCTAAAAACCTATGATTAAGGCAGATCAAGTCAATCGGACACATTATAAGGCAAGATTTCCTCATGAAGAAATTCGTGGATGGATAATGGATGGGGAGAAGGAAAAAGGAAATCCAAGAATTAGCTACATGGAACAGGTCATTCTTCATCATTATCATCACTGGTCAACAACCATAAGTTTGGTTGGACGCAGCTCTTCACTTAATTCTCCTATCGGCTAACCTTTTCACACTTACGTATTTCTACTCTTTAACGTCCTTTTTTACCTCTTCCACATATTTTGTTCGAGGTCTTCCTTTTCCGGTATTCTACAACTCCCTCGACTATTGTCTCCGTCAGGCCTTCATATCTCAAGATAAGACCTATAAGGTTGCATGAGGGTATATCGGTCAAATGTGATAGAAAAGGACATTATGGTATAACGCAAATATAAAAAGTTAGCTGACAGGAGAGCGGAGTGGAGAGCTTCGTCTAACCAATTTTAGGATTGTTGACTAACAGTGACGCCTGTATGCCAGTGCCCTAATTTTCTCCAACTTGTTAATTGACAGAGCGAAAACGTAGAATCTACACTAAAAGTCAGGTTCTTGAGACCACGCCACTGAGAAAAATTTTAATTTGGAGTCACTGAAGCAATATTAGAGGAGCATACCAATTTACTCTAAATGGGAAAAGACATATATCGCGAGCTAAATGGATACTTGGAAACTTGAAAAGCAAGCCTCATAAACATTCCTTTGATATCATACCTCCAAAAAGTCACGTGGTCGAGAGACATCCGCCGAATCTCTTCGAACGGGCCCGAAGATAAAAGCAACCCTACACAACGATTGCAAAATTAGCGCAGCGGGCGCCTGTCGCCACGAGGAGATTGCGACAGAGCCCTAGCGATTATTAAAACGACCACGATCCCGCGCGTCATCACATGACTGATTTTACCCAAGATACATATTTTCACCAAGAAGATAAGGATACTAGTAGAGGCTGTTTTGCGCAAGAGGGCGAAAAATATGATTTCGAAAGCCTTCGAGGAAAGGAAGAAGTCCTCAAACTAAATGAAGTTCCGCGTAAAATATCTTCTCGGCACAGTTACACTAATTAAGTCAACTTGCAACAAAATCAAAGTCAGAACTAAGGCGCAAGAAATTTGACTTGGGATACTTGGCTAATATCTTTGTTGAAAAGACGCCTCATTGTTCTTTATCAGACACGCAGGCATAGACGATGACAGCGATGGGGAGGTAAAAAGGTGAAGAATTTGAAATGCTGGTTACAAAAAAGAAAAAAGACGAACGCATATAAAACTAAATAAAATCAACTGATCTGGGCGATACTTGGTGGAAATAAACACAGCACACATGGTGAAACAAAGCCCAGTACTGGGTTTTGTTTCACCATGAACATATAAAACCAATTGAGTACCGAAGAAGTAAAATGCGGAAGAAAGGACTGTCCTGAAACCGTGATAAAAAGGCAGCAAAAGTAAGTCGGCCACATCGTGACACGATGTCTGATGAAGCAAGGAATCGAAGGGTTAGTGGACAGCGGAGTCAGGTATTGAATTATACTCATGGATTGAGTGATTAAGGATATGAAAATTAATGCGTAGACATGAGAAGATTAGCGATAGAAAGAGTGGACAGTAGCTTCAAACCAATCTCAGGTTTCTTCGACGTATAGATTAGGTATTAGGAGGAGACGGCCAACAGCTTAAGTCTAATGCACCATTGAGAAGGATACGAAGGGAAGGATGGAGAGAAACCCAGTGTTGGTATTAGCCTGCTCTTAACAACAGACACCTAAAACACCACAGCTTAACGTCCTATCCGATGGAAGGAATGCTGCACTCGAAGTGCCCCAAAGCAGCATTCAATCAGGAGTCTGGCCTTCTCTGAAAAAGCTCTGGCATCCACGGGATTTGAATCAGATCAAGAGCGGTTGAAAAACAACACTTTCGCCACAAAAACTCGAATCGAATGATTCATCGAAATGCTTTTAAAAATACGTATCGGTAACGCCATTCGTCTCACCTCCCTACAAGCAAAAATGATTGCTTGACGTGATACTTGATGGATATACGATGTTAATTAGCCATTGCATAAGAAACCCCAGTTTACAAAGTGATCTTAAGTGACTTATGGCTATAAATCAATATTAAAGAAAGACAAGTAACTACAATATGCACACAATTTTACATAAGTTCACAATACTGAGGATATCTACATATATTTAAGTTCAACTAATTCAACATTTGCCAGCAACGAACAATTTAAAAAATTGTTTACATTTATTATAAATACAGAGATAAAATTTTCAAGTTTGAGTTAAAGTCAAATGTTGTCAAGGTTTTACTCTACATATCTGGAATTTTCAATTTGAAACATTAAGTTTTAAACGAGTAATTTTTGGTGAAAATACTGATTGAGCGGGAAAATACTGATTGAGCATCTTCCAAAACAAATAGAACTTGTAGAACACCCACGTTTTACGATAAAAACCGCAGAAATAAACACAGCGCTCATCGGGTGGTTGTAAAATTAGTAAATAATGAGAACTGGATTACCGTATTTTAAAGAATATTCATTACGTTTGAGATTTAGAAAAAACAGAGGATGAATCAAGAATAACATAGATATCAATCGGAATCTCAGGAAATTATATTTTACCACTTATTGAATGCACCAAATATAACGAGACTGAATAACCACGCGATATCCGAGTTTTCAAAACGATTTTCAGGGATCACTATATAATCAGGAGTAATGTTGCATTGATGAATTATTTATTTATTTAATCCAGTCCAAAAACAGCACGAGGCCAATTACAGAGGACTACAATAACAGGAAAAACAATTTAATAATACTAAGCAACGTAACCAATAATGAACAAAAAATATTCAACAGTATTTACAAATAAATAACAAAGATCGATTGATCACTGACTAAAGGTCCCGAGTTCGAATTCCGGGGGTATCTTTACACTCACAACTACAATAGCAGTGATATATATTTTCCTATGGAATAAATAGTTGTTCCACAACAGCCTGTATAAAAATGCGGATTTCCAAACGCAGTTTCCATCAAATATACAGCGGAAAGACCGTTACGGTCGTATTTGAGGACGCTGTAGTATAAAAGCATATTTTAAAATTAACATAAAAGTTACAAATATTTTATTTCTCGAAACTACCTCCCTAAACGTATTTCCTAGGTTCTATTAAAGTGAAACAACAGTAAAATAAACATAATTGAATGACATTATATTTTTTTTACTGTAGACACCTAGAATATGGCACAAAGATACCGAAATCCTCATTGGTCGTCATCAAATTAAAGAGTTTCTTATCGTGTTTCAAAATGAAGGTAAACAAAATTTACAAAAAAATAAGAACTAAAACAATTTCTTACATTTGTATTTCCAAAACATCATAAGTTTCTGGGTTCTACACGCAAGGTGTAAACAGTTTTTTTATAAAGGCCTAGAAAAGAAAAATATTGATTCCCTTTCACTCTAATCGCGTTAGCATCATACAACAGATACGACAAATGAGGTCGTAGGGTCAGTGTCCAACGGTGTGTAGAGTGATTCAGGAAGCAAATAAGAAAACATTAGGCTCCTTGACGTATTTCTAGAACAGTGACGTATGTCAGTGAAATGAAAAGGCAACCTTTGAAACAGAAAGAAAACAACAGCGGTAGTAAAATGAAGAAAGCATTATTTAGAACTACGATAATAAGATTCTAGTGTACAACCTGAAAACACGAATTTAGACCAGCTATAAATATTTGTCCACTTATTCTTAACCGCTTCTCATGTAAAATTCAGCCGATAGCAAAAGGATAATGATAAAAGATAGACAAAGCCAGATGAGGTATCACATATGGTTGAATAATCTGTAAGGAAATAAACCCAAAAATTCTAGAAGACCCCACAGCTAATATAGCAAATAGGACAATGTACTGTACCCAAGACATTAGAATAAATTAATTTCCGCTCGTATCCACGTTAATAATGTGCAAATGTTTTGAATTGAGAAATCAAGAATACTAGCGAACTCATTTTAAGAAGGTGACAACGGCGGAACATGTAAGTTTAACATCAAAGATAGCTATAACACATTGCGAGGGATGGGCGAGTTTTAATCATCTGAAATTATTAGAGCATTTTGGAAGACATCGCTCAAAGAAAAATGAAGAAATAACAATGAAAATAATTATCAGGGAAAACTTTATTTCAACAAACCTGATCCCATGGTACTACTACTTGGTAATACTATGAGATTAGCACCGACTAATAGTAGTAACACGACCGATCAAATAAAAAAGTAACCTTTAAACATAATACACGACAAAATAAACAAGTAAGAGGCATGACAAAGCGAAAATAAGTGTTGAGCCATTTTTATGGAGTAAATGAGCAAGTTTTAACTATTTCCCCACCACCTAAACCATCTAAAAATGTCAATATTTAAGCAAGAACTATCTTCCTTAAAAATGGACATAAGTTTCGAAATCTGTCCGAGCAAGCATTATGAAAAGAACAAGGATAGATATTAAGGCGTCACAGATGTTTACCTATAATGGCTACGTCCTCGAAATGCGAAGTACTATGCGAGGAGCACGTGATAATTTTTTTTCGAAGTGTGTAGTAAATAAGATCCCTGATTCATGCCAACACCAGGAGTAATAAAATGAGAAACAGTACTAGGAATCGTAGTCAGCATGGTGAAATATCTTGACTGTCCTTCGAACTTTCCGGCTTTAATTAATGCCTAGCGTTCCACCGAAGATTTACAGCGCAATAACCAACGCGAGTGGAAATGTTTAAGGACAAACCTGAGGGTGAAGATAAATTACGACAACTCTTACTCCAAAAATAAATGAAAATAATCTCCGATTTGAATGCGATTGATACTCACTACCTCCTGGAGGAGTAAGGTAGATTTAATTTCGCACTAGAAAAAATACAATCAATGGCGCACAGACTAGCTTTCTCAACTTCCTGGATGATTACGATAGATTTTATTGCGAAGTCGAAAAAAATACAGTAAAACAGTCACCAATGCATCAATGGAGAATATACTACCTTCCATAGCTGGCACAAGCGTAAAAATTACAAGCGGGAAATCGATCGAGTTCGAAAAAATTACATTATAAATTAATAAGCTCTAGTAACCTAATAAAGCAAACATATTGGCGAATATTGTACACACAATCTTTAATAAAAATTTAAACATCGCCTGTCAAAGAAAAAAAACAAAAAAATTTGACTGAAGAAATGAACCAACCATAAATGACTTATAATTAGTGAACTAAGAGATTATTAATTACGATTTACTTTAAATATTGAATAGAATTTGCTGTAGGTCTTAAAGACTTTAAGAAAAAATTAGCGAAAATATTGAAGAAAAAAAACAATATTTAACTATTGATATAGCAGTTAAATAAAGAAAATGTAACGTATAATGCATATAAATGATCAAGATTAGAAGGAATTAAGGTTAATGCATTTAAATTCTTTACACCTTAGCGCAACAACACAAACCCTCACACAAAGATCTCCAAACTGATATCTTGATATGATTACTTACTATATGGAGATATGATGCAATACGGAGGAGGCATGGATAGAGCGAGAATTTAGCGGGGTGAGGATTTTGAAAACAGTGTTAGAGGGTAGAATGCTGGGTGAACGAGGGAGAAGAAGGAAGAGAATACAATTTTTAGATAGAATGAAAGGGTCGGAAAGAATTAGAAGGAATGAAAAGCAGTCCTTTAAGTGAGTTGAAAGGGAAGTCCATGCAGGTAGGAGAGGCTGAGAGAATACTTCATAAATACCTCTTGGGAAACTACCTTAATCGGTATAATACTTTAATAAAAATATCGCTTCGTATCGTGCGCGATAAAATCGAGATATCCCGCGATGGCAACAATTATTCCAACAGTCTGACAACGACCTAACACCATTATAGTGGTAGTTTAATATATCGTTTTTGGTACCACTATAAGTTAGTACTACTCTCATGGTACTAATATGAGGTCGTATCTTACTCAGTAGTAGTCTCAAGGTACCACTACCTCATAGCAGTACCATGAGATCTGCGATATAGCCGAGAAGAGCATTGAAAACCCCAACTAGAAGGTTATTACGGAAAATGGAGTTACTCAGCAAGTGACATACTTAAAACTAAAAATTATTGAAATTCTAACTCTCATCCAACTTCGTGAGAATGTACTTTGATACAAATAAAATTTCAATCAAAATAAAAATTATAAAAATAAACGCTACCGCCGGAATCAGCCCATCACACTCAACAGTGATCACGTGAACTTCGATCAAGGGGAATGCATGTAGGAAGTTCCCGTTGAAGCTTGCTTAGTGCTGCCGCTTCGCGCGCTTTTAACGAGTTGTCATAAATGTCATCAGCGCGATGAAGAGCTCAGTGAAATAAAATTATCCTGAATATTGCACTTAAGTATTGGAACTCGCGAGGAATGGCATTGATAAATTACTATTTTTTTACTGTAATAATGGCCAAATGCATAATTATACGTAAATAATACAGATACGCATGTGGATATACACCGACAGATCCATTATAAACTATCAATTGCAATAAAATCTCGTATATTCGGATAAACTAGCACCGTACATGAACCAGATAAAAGAAATTTCCAGATAAACAGAAAGCAATAATAATATCAATTAAAACAATATGTATTGCGAAGAAATTAAAGAAACATAGCATTTATTAATCATGATGTCGACCATAAGCACAACTCACAACAAAATAAACTACATGCGAAGGAGAAATGCATGTATTTTTTAAAAAGGAAATCGTCTATCGGCCTCTGAGTTAATTTTGTGTGACGTTTGCATTGAAAAGTTTAATCTTAAACGACACTTTTCGTAGATTATTGGCCCAGATCTTCGATCCGGTTTAAACGGAGAGCCGGATAATTGAGGTACGGATAAACGAGGTGCTACTGCACATAAATTCAGTCATCGAAGTCAATTAATTACATTTGATAGAGTTTCACAAAATTTGAATTCGATTACATCATCATGAATTTAAGTCTATAACAGCAGCCCAAATTATAGCTTATTGCATTGCGGAAATGGGATCGCTAAACGGTCAGCGACGCGAGCGGCGAGACCCGTTAAAATGCGCGCACACCGAGGGGTCTCCCCAAAGCATAGTCTCTTTCCGAGCATCTCCTGCCATGCGCCTCCTCCGCCGACGTCACGCAGGTCATGTGCGCACGTCGCAGATGTAGGAGCTCGACTTTCACGAACGCCCACAGACAGAGAGGAGGCGAGAGAGGGGAGGGAAGGCGATGGAAGGGGAGGCGGCCAGACGATCTACGAAGGGGAGCGGAAAACCCCATCCGTCAACCCACCCTTTCCCCCCCTTCCCCTCCAGACGTCCTTTTTTTCCATCCCCCTCCCACCGCACTCTTTCAATGGTCCAGCGCAGAATGGCATTCCTTTGAGAACCGCACAGCAATCCGGACCAGCGAAAAAAAATCTTACACTCGCATTTTCGCATGGCTTAACGATGCGCGTAAATGAGTTCCAAGTGCGCCTGAAGAAGGTACTATATTATCGTGCCCGACCACGATCCGTTGAAGGAATGAATAATAATAACGTAAACCACCGCTTTACGTAAAGAACCGCGTAGCAACCCAGACCCGCGAAAATAATCTTACACTTGTATGATCTTAGGTTTTCCCGGCGTATCAGTTGCAGAAAAGTTTCTCGGGTTTTCCACCGGTTGATGTCGTCCATGTCTCCCGACATTTCGATCCGCGACTTGCTGATCATCCTCAGGGGAACATCCTCAACGGCATTCGGAAGATCCCCTGAGGATGATCAGCAAGTCGCGGATCGAAACGTCGGGAGACATGGACGACATCAACCGGTGGAAAACCCGAGAAACTTTTCCGCAATCTTACACTTGCATTTTCACATGGCTTAACGACGTGCGTAAATGAGTTTCAAGTGCCACTGAAGAAGGTATTACATTATCATCGCCCAATTATGATCGGTTGAAGGGAAGGATATACATAATGGCGAAAAAAATAGTAATACTCGAATATAAGGCGGGTCTCGGGGAACGTAGTATACACCCGCATTCAAGGCAACCCGCGTAATTAAGGAAACTTCTTGATAAACAAAGATGTAACCTCTACTACTTTACCAAAACTCTGTTTGCATAGTACATTATAAAAATATTTTATGGTTTATTTTATCATCCGCGATCCACATGAACGGGAGTTACGAAATAAAATAATCTGAAAGAATCTTTCGGTGCCACCGTTGAAAGGATTACTGAATAACATAAGTTTTTACACTATGGAAAAAAATAAGATGAATATGATCATGTCACGAATCCGTGGTATAAGATGAGACCCGCGGTAATACCGAAACCGCAGTTCAATGGAGCGCGTTATAAGCGGTTTAGCCACGCTCGAAGTCGAACGCTACGTTAAGCCACCGCTTAACGTAGCGTTGACTTATTAAAAGCAGGTTATTAGAAAAATGATATTTATAAATTTAAATTAGCGCAAAACGAAAAATTAGCTTCACAGTTCTGGGGTACTTAGAGAAAAAGTATCGCGGACAAACTTCTGCAGACAGTACAGGAATGGGCTCGTTCACAATTTTTTTCACAACGATGGAATTCGTTCGAAGATTGGTCCTTCGGAATAAACTTAATATCGTAAAGCGTAGGATTATTGCAACCACACCAGAAAAGAGAACCATTGACAAAACGGAGACGAACGTTGTTGATCCAAATGAGGGGTCTCTAAACTTTTCAGCTCGAGTCATTGACTATCAAATACCAGTTTGGGGGCCGACTGTACGCTCAAGGGCATAATTTAAAAAAATCACAACATAGATAATAATTATTTATTGGATAACACAGCTCACTACGTCGAACTTCGATTATAATTCGTTAATACCGTTAACTACCATTAATCGGCGGCTGCTCTTGACAGGGTACCGGTGATGGCAGGGCCCACGGTGGAAATACGAAAATTAGGGTACACACTAAGCGACTAATAAAAAAACTAAACATTTAAATTGGCAATATTTTTTTCCACTCAGGCTACATTTTCATTCGACGGACGGGTTTCTAATACAATTTCATAATTCATTCAATAATACCCCAAATAGAGTACATGAGCTAAGGTACCAACATTTTTGTGCAATAACGTAATTTTTGGCATTCCATTTGCGACGATATCTGGCGAAATCGTATCCCCGTACTTTACCCGGGGAAAGGGATTTGAATTCTGAGAGAAATATGAAAAGATTAAGATCTTATGAATTAAATAAATGGTATTCTACACGGTCATCGACCTAAAGAATTGCAGGCTAAATAGGGGTCTTCAGATGCAAAAAAAAATAAAAAAGTTAAGGTTCAGCTGAGGATGCGAAATTCAAAACAAAAATTTTCATTTTCAATTACTATTCACGAGTTTTATATTGCATAATAATATTCGTATAAGTAGAAGAATTTCTTCGAGATTTTTTAGCTCAACACGTAGACATTTTTATTATGCAACTACATTTTGAATGCATTTCATACGCCGATAAATCAAAAATGGATGTTTGTGTTGTACTTCGTTCATATTGGAAATTGTTGTAAAAGGCCGTTATGTGCTGTTTACGGGGGATGTGATAAATAAAAAAAAAGCAGTGCGGTGGCGTGATTCAGTAATTTTGTTATAATGCACCTTTATGGCCTTCATTTTGGAACCGCACAGCAAATTCAACTGGCGAAAAAATAATGTACCCGCATCTTCACACGGATCAGTAGTGGTGAGCAGAAAAGACTTTTGAGTAAACAAAAATTTGATTGCTTGAAAGTTAAAAAAATGATGTTGGACGTTAAGATAAATGTTCACAATGGTTAACAGAATCGTATACCAAATTGAGACGAATGCCCTGGATCCAAATAACGGCCGTTGGATTGAAATGTATACTTATGAGGCTTCTGCCGCTACTACGCACGCAAATACTTGTCGACTACGTTGTTAAAAAATATTACTATCATAAAAGACATCTTGTGATGTTAAAAAGAACAAGCGACAAGAGATTTTTAAATTTCATGCATTTTAAATTCGCATCTTTTCAAGATTTTTGAAACCAGTGCGCATAAATTCTGAATTCACTGTCGTGACTAGTCTTGCCTATTTACAGAATTTATTAAGCTCAATCAATAATTACTACAACCAAAAGGTTTGCTTTAATTGCTGAGAGTTGATACCACGCCAGACTCAACCACCGGAAAGATAATCTCACACATTGCTGGTAGGGGGACTAGCCGCCTCCTTTGGACCACTTAGCAACACGAGGTTTTCCGTTGGAATACCCCTTAGGCCTCAGTCTGGATATGAACCCGAGACCCTTCGGTCGGCAACCAATCCCTCCCGTCACTAGGGCGTCACTCTTTCTAATTTCTTAACGACTGATTCAAATAATGGTAATCAGACATGCCAACGTTTGACGTCTACCAACATTTTTATTTCATGACGGATATTAAAGAAGTGCTTTGTCGATGCTGGTTGAGCTTTAATCAAAGTTATTCTGAGCCAAAACAATAGTCACCAATAGTAATTAAATCGAAACTTGAAGCATGTACAAGGTGGAGTGAATGAGTTTTAAAAGAGTTGCACTTGATAACGGCGTAACAGCCGAAACCGGTAGTAATTTTATACATAAATTGTGTAAGTATACAAGCGCCTTTCATTGCTAAAATAGTCACCATATCAATTAATACATTTAAAAATATAATATCCAAAAGTATGTGGTGTACTAATATCTACGGAGTGCAATTACAAGAGCATATTTTGCATTTCTTTGAAGCTTTTTCGATATAGTTATCTTTTCTTCGCACCTCAGGAGGAGGGGAGACACTAACGTGAATCGAGAAGGAAATATGACAGGTTGAGGTGGTGAAAGGATAATCGCGGGATAAATAAATATTTTATGTGGCATTCAGGATCATTAACAAAACGGAAACATGCATGCGATGGTAAGAAATGACAGTCATTGGGGTATAAAGTGGGATTCCGCAGTAATTAACAAATATCACAATGTCGCTTTTGTCGATCCAAAAAGGTTTGCTTCCACAAATACCATTCTGCGTTGCCAAAAATTTGAATGAATGGGGAAAATACAGCCAATAAATGGTGATGCTTCCAACGCCTGTATATTTTGCCATTTTCTAGTTTTATAGACACATTTTTCTAATTTCAAGATTGATATAAACACTACTTTTCCAATTTCATCGTTTTATTGCAATTAAATCTAGATAATTTTAAGTTATAAAACGCAAAATATCATTTGGAAACAAGATTTTATAGTTAAAATGTCATAGAAGGTGAATGTTTCAATGAGGAATCAATGTGAACGAAATAAAATTTAATCCAACTGACGATATAGCAGTTAAAAAAATAGATTTGAATTTAATACAGTAGAGCTGGTGTCTATAATAATGATAGTCAGTAGGGTATTATGAGTCTTAAGAGTAAAATATTATGCAGCAAAGAAAAATAAAACTTCCCATTAGATTCCGAGGAGCGATTCCTGATGAACTAAATAACGGACGTTAGGTTCAAATTTATATTTAACGGCACAGTTGCCAGGCCCTCGAAAACCAGCACAACAGACAAAAGGGAATAGGTAAACAACAGGAAGACTGATTGCTTCTGTTCTCCGCAGCGCTTCGAATGGAAATGTTGTTCACAACTGACCCAAAGAGGCGGGGGGGGGGGGGCAACCAGCTGCTACACAAAGGGGAAAACTTCGATCAAAACAAAAACGCATCATCGGAAGGGCAAGCTGGCTGACCAAAGAAAAATCAAGCTGAAATTCGCTGCCCTTTGCAGATTGTTTTCGAATTTTTTTAAACCGTTACACGAATTAAAAGAGGCTTTGCAATGCATGGCTAAGAGCGTTTCAAAAAATACCTCAAGTGAAGTAAAGAGAAATTATCAATTGCGAAAGATATCAAAAGAACACCTACATGAAATTACATCGAATTACACTAAAGTCCGATTATAGCGCGGATTTTAAGGGTCGGAGTAGGTATATGCCTACGTTCAAGGCAATCCGCGAAATTGCAGAAAGTTCTTGATAAACAAAGAAGAAACCTCTACAACTAAATTTTACTATAAAATTTCGCAAACTACAGTTTAAAAAATACTTTATGGCTTAAGTTATCGTCCGCGATCCACTTAAATGGGAGTTAATAAAATAATCTTAAATATTTTTTCGGTGCGAAAGTTATAGGGTTTCCATGTTACTCAAGTTTTTATATTAACCACATTCAGAAGAAATAATCATGATCGCTTTGCTTACCGATCATTTCAACGATGTAATCAAGAAATTCTCCTTTATGCACCTCTAACTAACTTTCATCTTATGGTTTTTCATACTAGGTGTAACAACGTAATGTCACGACTCAGGGGTGAGGCCTACGTCAATACCGAAACCGCTCTTTGGTTGGGCGCGTTTGAAGTGTTTTTTACAGTATTCAAGGATATTCGATAACTTTTCAGAAATTCGCTAATAGCCTTAGAAGTAAAATCGATTTTATTCCGAGAGATTACACTATCTCTATGTGAGCACAATTTTATCCATGAAAGTACAGCGATTGCGCGGGTACGCATAGGCATCACAATGGTTAAACGCATAGCCAATGATACACACCAAATATAAATACTTATGCTTATTAGGACAAAGAAAAGTCAATAATTAACTATTACAGCAAAAATATCTTTTGATGTTTCCATCAAAGTTACCATCCGGTGTCAGCTACAGCGCGCGGGTCGATATTTACTGCATAAGTCGTCTCAATAGGGGTGTGGCAGGAGATGTAAGGATACCAGCCGTTAACCTTTATGAAAATGTAAAACATGGTATATGCGCTTTTGGGATATTTGTAGCCTCAGTTGAACTCACCATGTTTGAAGCCCTTCTTTGCTCAAAAACGAATTTCTATACCTTAACCCTGGACAAAAATGTCTCTTGTTTTATCGTTTCTGTCAGACTTGATATATAGTGAGATTTAAAAATGATTTTCTCCATATAACTACTTTTATCATTAATCTTCTGACCGAACCGAAATAACTCTCCAAACATCGGCATGATCTATTAATATCAAATACATCGAAATTTATATGTAGTGCTAAGGAGTACCCTCATATTTATTTTAATCTGCCGCGAATAAATCAATATTCACGATTTGTTCTTGAAGAAAATATATATTTTCAATGATTACGGTAAAAATAGGAAAATTGATATCTATTATGTATCAATAGATTTCATTTTTCATCCGCTTGTGGTCCAAGAGGTGAATACTATTATGGAGGAAAATTTACTTCTCTCCGTATCATGAAAGCTCAGTCTTGTAAGTTAAGTCTTCAGCCAAAAGGCAACCTTTCCCATAGAACATTGATAAAATATATATATTCTAAGATAAATCATTCGATAACGACGATACGTGGATGACCACCTAAAAAGTGAAGATAGAGCTTGTTACGAATAAACTAGAAATTGGCACAAGAGTTACGACATTAAAGAGAATTTTATTCGAGGGAAAGTCATCTGATAGCCGGTATTGCCATCGGTGTGGTCGGAAAGAATGATTATTTTCAATGGAAAATATAGCGGTTAGCACTGACCTCGAATTAGACTTATTTACCTAATTTAGAAATCCAAAAAGGAACAAACTCACGTCAGTTAACTGTCAATAGTTATAAAGTAAATCGTCCAATTAAAATACGAAAGGTTACTCCATCCATTTTAGAACTTGCCCTACAGGCAATATTCATGCAACTGCTTCACACACGTTGTGTGTTTCACCAGGATTCTAAAAATGAATCCCCTTTGACGACCTACCATTCAAATTCCACCATGACGCCGTCAAAGGACCACCATATAAAACATGCTTTAAATAACATTTAGCAACAATTTTCAATAAAAGAGAAAAAAGCAATTCCATGAAAAAATATCTATAAGAAATATAATTACAAATTACATAACGGACATATTTATATCCTTACTGGGTACAAAATTGCCGGACCTGAGATTAAAATTAATCGATTTTAATTTTTATTGAAAAGCATAAACATTTATTATAACACAGGTAATACAATTCATATTAGAAGATAACCATTGATTTTTCGTAGAGATTTCACGTACGCCTTCAAGAACGAAAAGCGCAACAATCACACATGGTGGAGATAGAGATAAGACTAGATAGCATAGCGTAAAACTCAATTTCATGCCTTTGAAAAATCTGATCGTGCATATTACATCAGACTGACGACTAGTTGACGTTGTGTTTATCAGCACAAGAAATGAGAAATCCCGCTTATCATACTAAGAAATTGCTTACGCATAAATTATACAACCAGCTCAAATAGTAGGTATAGTATAGACCATTCGTAGGTGAAAGTTCACGGTACAGCCCATTGCGTCAGCCAGTGTACTTTCGTAACTGTAACATGCTGGTAATTACGTGATCGGTCTAACCGCGCACGTTCTGTAGGACAGTTTTTTTTCTTGAATGTTAGATCATATACGATTCACTCTAAGCGACATGTTTTCACAGCCTAGAACGCATACGTGTCCTATAGCACGATTTTATAAGAATATTATATGGTAGACACGTGATACGAAGCCAAGCGATCAAGGAAAAAGTCGAGGAAAACAGATAGAGAACATTGAGCGCCTGTGACACATGAGAGGATGATCACAGCCGTAGGAATTTTATGACAATATCTCATCATTCGGAAATTTAGTTAGCACATTAAATCGAAGTATTCCACGAATACAGATATGGCCATTACATGTTTATATCAGGGGAAAATCGAGGAAAATAACTATTCCAGTAATACAAGTGTTTATGAGGCAAAAACCATTCGCTTGAAGGCACCAATAAGACTAGATTTTAAAATGAAATCCATACGTTAAGATAGGTTATATATCCAACAATCTACGTGTCCAAGTAGTTCAATGAAATGTGAATAATATTGCATTAATTTCCAATGATTAACAAAATTTTACATCTCACGATGACCATAACAAAGTAAAAAATACGGTAGCCAAATTCACCCTCATAACCCTCAATGAATCAATGCAGGGACCTCCCTCCTTCACTTCCAGCTTAATTCATCAACGGTGAGACAATTTAAAATTACCGTTCCAAAGAATGAAAGCTATTTCTCGCTGTACATTAATAAGTAAATGCACTTCTAATTTCCAAGACTATAAGTAAATCATATCAACAAGATATGTTTACACGTGTACAGCGGCGAATTGACGTAGGTGACCAATCTACCAACGTAAGGGAATTTAAACAGTAAAAAAACATTTAATCTAGTGTACTTAATAAGAAGAAATATATTCCAAAAGATATAATGATACATTCATCAATACGACAGAAATAAAAACACATTAAAATATAAAAACAAATTCGAATGCGTGTCAAGTCAAGCTTTCGCGCAGAGTCATCCTATGCCTCAGAAACACGACTATTGGAAAACCTGGGCAGAAAAAAGTGAAACCTTCGGGATCTGGTGCCATCGGCGGGTTCTGAAGATCAAATGGGCGTCGAAGAATTGGAGAAGAAAGGGAAGTGTGGAGCACCGTAAGCTAGCGAAGAGCACCATATAGTATTCATGGGATAGGCCATGTCATGTACGAAGTCAACTTGTCTCCTCATTAATACTTCCACACATGGACATAGTATGCCTAGTATTTTATGATCTTACAGCAGAACTTAACATTAAGCTTCACACCTGACGAATTCCTCAGTAAGATTCATATATTATTCGCAGAAATATGAACACATTTTCTTTTTTCATTCACTTCAAAGAGCTCTCCTGGATGGGCATCAAAACAAGAAGAAAATTTACATTGGCCTTTTTCATGCATTCCTTTCTCTAAAAAAATGAACTACAGTACATCATTGACTTCAATCCCGAGGTAATGACCTTCCAATACCGATCAAAGATTATTCATCCCTGCAAAAATCAGGGAAAAATTCCACTTATTCCTAACTATCCAAATCTTATTGGCCCTTTCAACATTGTATGATCATGTACCTATGTAAGTTTTGCATTTTTTATGCTTATTTTCCTGTGTTTCATATATTTACACGCAAATGATTTCAAATTATTATACTTACACTGATTGTTAAGCTTTAAAATGTTTAAAAATAATGTTCCAATCGGGTGATGAAATCTGGGAACGATAAATTATATTACTGTTTAAAAAAACATAAAGATATTGTGAGGGATGTAATGGAGGGTACATTGAAGGAAAAGCCAGACCAAAATATTCAAGTGCTCGGAGCAGATAAAGAAAGACTCAACTAGAATAATAGCGCGGAATTGAAGAAACTGGTTGGAAAAGAGAAAGAAAGGAGGACAGAACTACGCCAACATTAGGATTGCAATATTTATTTACAATGAAATATCGACGGAACCTCCTCATATTTCCGGAATTATTTCGAGTGAATAATGTCCACACCCGAGAAGGGGTGGCAGCCACCCCCAGGGAGGAAGCGTCCATCGGCACTACGTAATTTATGTTTTTTGACACATTCTCTACTATTCTAAAGCGAGAATACTTGTTTTGAAAGCTCTTTTTAGCATAATTTAAATATAAATTCAAATGAAAAAGGAAATTATACCGTTTTAAGATGTCTTGGGCTAGGAAATAAATCTGAAGGATAAAAAAATTATAATAAATCCTTAAAATGACACTAGAGAAAGTTCACCCGAGGCCTACTTCATGGGACGTGCGACATTTCTGTCACTAGATTGGCGTCGCCGTACAACTAAGATTGATTTACATGTAAATATATTAGCGTAGTTAGGCTTTTAGCGCCGTACAACTGGGAAATTCGTACAGCCGTAGGTCGTACAATTGCGAGAGACTTCCTACAAAAATGTATGTATATTCGCCGAGCAAACCAACTTACGTCCTACAACCGAGAGAGTCGTAAAACTGAAGGTTGTTCAAAAGGTTCCACTGCAGTACCATGCAACGCCCTGCACTCTGGCAAAGATATCATTATCACCACGTGTCAGGCACCCATTACATTACCCATTTATTGTTGAATGTAGTAAAATTGCGCGAGTCTCCCCAAAGAAATGCAATATATACGCCGGGCAAGCCAACTTTCGTTGTACAACCAAGAGAGCCGTACAACTGATGGTTGTTCAACTGAGATTCCACTGCAGTACCATACCGCGCCCTGCACACTGGCGAAGACATTTTTATCACCCCCTGCCAAGCACCCATTACATGCCCCGCCGCACAGCATGCAGACCTAAGCGGACGTATAATCTTCAGCCGGCTTCTGGAAGGGCGTGAAGCTGCCCATGATGTTGGAGGGAGGTGGTGGAAAAAAAATCGGCGAGCTCAGAGAAAAGAAGGTGGCGAGTACGAGGGAAGAGAGGGGAAAAGAAAAAAAAAGACGAGCGCCGTGGCGCGCGGCGTGCAGATTCAGGCGGGGAGACCGCAAAAACCGGTTCCTCACTTCTTCAGTCAGTCATCCTCATTTCATTATTTCTGCAAGTCTTTCACAAAAGCGCGTACACAGGAAAAAAATGTGTCAGACCTCCTTTTATGGACATCTTCAGATACGTTTGACCCTGTTTAAATAGGTTTACCGTCAAAAAATAAAGTATCCGACGTAATTCGGGGGAAATCATTGATATTTAACATAATGAAAGCAATTGTATATTTGCACACTTTTTTATTTCTACCGAACCAGGTTTCGGCACATAATGCCATTTTCAAGAATTATTGATTATTAGTATGATATTGAATAGGAAATATGTGCCGAAATCTGGTGGAAGTAACGAAGTCTGTAAAGAGAAAAGTCCTTTCATTATGTTAAAGGCTTATCGTTACCTGTATTAGCAGGCGCAATTACAATATTATTGACAGACCGATGCAATAATGGATTATTCTTCGACGTAACAGAGGGAGGAGACCCAACTTTATATTAAAATCTATCTTGATTTTGTGGTCATCCAGAAATTACTGTTATATTTCTACCAGGATTTGGTATTATTTCACATATTATTGCTCAAAGAAGGGGTAAAAAGGCAGCGTTTGGAGTATTAGGAATGCTTTACGACATAATCGTAATTGGAATTCTAGTATTATTTGTAGTATGATCACGCCACACCTTTACAGTAGGAAGAGGTGAAGTCGTCGAGATTATGCAATTTAAAATTATTGGGTCCAAAAACATTTCAAAATTCATTAAAAACTTATTTCAGTCATCTATTTTCCTTTTTATTTTTCGAAATTCGTTTTAAAGGGTAACATTTCGTATGTTGCTATATATTTATATATTTCTGATTATAGAACTGTCAGCGGTATTTAGATTTTTCAGGTGGGGAGGACTATATCCTCCTGAATGCTCTTTTTGAAAAATAGCTCTTTTTGGAGAATGGCTGAACAACGTATCCACCAAAATGTAGGATTGTGTACATTTTCCTACTTATAATTTTTAAACTTTGACTTTTTTAATTTTACCGACAAAACAGTGCATTACATTATTACATACAAAGACTAACTCGGGGAAGAAAAAATATTTTAAAACTCCGTCATTACTGACACGACGTCTCATGCTGTCCAAACATTTTCATTCCTAGCCATGCTTGTTTAAAACGATGCGGTAACACGATAATGATAAATAACACTTACTATGAGTGTATTTAATATAGATAGTTAATAATTTCAGGATTGCTGAGTCAGCAGCTTCTTTGTCAAGTTCCTATACTCAACAGATGATTTTAGTATTTATTGGACGTGATGCTAGGCCAAATACGCTATGTGGTTAGCAAACTGCGACTTTTATAAGATATCTTCTTGATATAATGGGATTGATGTTGATATTACATATGTATTCACCGTCCCGATGACAGCGTAATTATTAATCTAATCCATGTTCAATATTGAAGGAATCAAGGCCATCATCGCAGTAAAATACACTTTTTCTAACGCATCCCAACGAAGTGAAGCCTAAATTTTTACTTTCTGCAAGTTTGAAGATTGATTTTCCATCGACTGCCCAATCTAAAAAAAGAGCTTAAAAGAGGATACGGGTCAGCCGACCCGAAAAATACACTGCATACCACGGACACTTCAAAAATTGCACGCAAATAATCAATGAAAACACATAAACAAACCGTTAAATGAAATTTAACCGTTAGTAGTAAATGAAACTTGAGAATATTTTAGGTCCAAAAACTAACACATCCTGGAGAATCTGCACCACTTACTGGCATGAATATGCTAATTCAGCCAGATTTTTCACCATTACACTTTAGAGTATAATACTTTCCCATGAAAGATACGATTATTAAGTATCTGCCACAAATATTTCCAACCGTAGAGATGAAAAACTTTAGATGTTGCTAAAGGAGATATTATTTGTTAGATTCTTAACGCGAAGTTGAACAAGACATTGGTTTGGTGAAAGTGAAAAATATGATTCCAACTCAAGACACTTCATTTAATTAACATCAGATCAGAAGAGAATTGTTACACAGAGTACACAGTCTTCCGGAGTAGGTACACAGAGTTACACAGTCTAGCACAACTTGGTCTAAGGATCTAACACAATTCCTAACTTCACCCTCATTGCGGCAAGAGATGACGTTGAACTGAAGCTAGACTAATCTCATTTCAAGACCAATATGAGATATTTCGGGGGGTCCAGAGGAAAAGATCTGACATGGTTTTTAGTAACCAAGCTTTGAATCCGACCAGATTAAAAATATATAGTTAGAAATATATATAAATAGTTAACTTCGAAAAATTGAGATTTTTTTATCTGAATTACGATGGTATGGACGCATGCTACGAATTGCGATAACACCTGAAACGACCACCTTTATCGAATTAATAATTTAGATGCCTGACATGGAAATTCGTAAACCATCCACAACGGCTCTAAAAGTGGCAATTATTTCTCTAACAGCGCTGATTTTCGACCAAATTAAGTATGAAACGACTTCTCCATTGGAATAAGAATATCCACGCCTTAATTCGAAAAAGGATTCCTCGTCGATTTTATTTTATTGCCGATTGTAATGGAGTTCGATAAAAAATTAAGACCATTTTTCGTACGCCCCGATACGCAAGCGTTCCCTATTTAATTCGCGAAGAAATAACGACGGCTTAACTCAAGTGCAGATAGGTCGATTACGTCACGAACTCATGTCAAGCGGGTCGCCGTTTCTCAGCTACTTCGCGTCGTTGTGAAAGGTGCTCGCGTAGTTCGTCGTTGTTCACACACGTATGCGAGTGATTCCGCCACTAAATAAATGGTTCTACCCCTAGCGATTACATCCAACATAACTGTAATGACGTCAAAAACTCGTGAAAAGTGGGCTACAACTTCCGCGTTTTCTCATCGTTAAAACTTACGAGAACTTCTTGATGGCGAAGTTTATCGAATATACCCTTCCATCAAACGAATTATTTTAATCAATCGGGTATCGAACGACCCCTTTCGCGAAACTGTCGAGGACCTTTTCGATAGATCGAACTAGCAAACAGAGACATAGGAGCTTCCTCGAAACGTGTATACACTCGTCGGCCTTCCTCTCCTCCCAACACTTCGCCCCCCACCTCCCCGGTCCAGTCTGTTTCCTCAGGCCCTTCCCCTCGTCTGCTCTTGGAAGTACCCCTCCCTCCTCCATTCCCTTCCCCTACTTTTTCGACTCCTTTCTCCCCCTCACCGTTCCTCCTCTCTTCTTCTTCCTCCTCCTCTATTCCTCTCTTCCTCCCACTCCTGTCCATCCCGTAACACCGATGCATGCATAGCTTCCCTCGGAGGCGCGCCGGGTCCATTGCTCGACGAAGAATCCGTTATGTTTTAGAGCGAAAATCTAATGGAATGAAAACGGATGGGGAAATGGGAGGGGATCTCGAAACTATGCGAAGCGTTCCGTTCAAGAACTAACAACCTTCGTGGGAGGGAATGATAGCGGAACATTAACCATTAAATTAATACGTTTCACCTTTATGACTATTATAATAAAAATAACAATATCAATTTTTTTAAACTAATCATGAAGGTGATATTGAAGTAAAACTCTCACATAACATCAACAAGACGATAGTCGTAAAAAATAAACAAGTGCCAAGAATTGGCTATAGAAATGCAAAAAAATAATAGGTTTTCATAGCGCCTATTGTTATCTCCGCTACCAGTATCGTACCAAAACACATACAAAATAGTTTTACAACACTCAATCTTTAAAAAATACATATTTCAAACTGCAAAAGGCCATGATAATCATAATCTGCCAAATTACGAGAAATTTTCTCTACCCAATACAACATTAAGGAGTTACTTTCATGAGAACCCGTACTCTTTACATAAAAACTATGAAAACTGAAGAAAATTTAACGAAACAGATAATTACTATTATTATAGTATTCTACCGATTAAGGTAGGTTTCCATGGAGTATTCAAGAAGTGATCTGGGAGCCTCCCTTTCCTTCCAGCATTGCCTTCTATAATTCACTGTAAGGCCCACTCTCTTTCAATCTATTCAAAAATCCTATCCTTTTCCTTCCCCTCCCTCGTTTCCCTAATATTCTACCCTCTAACACCATTTTCAACATCCCCTCCCCGCTAAGTACTCGCTCCATCCATACCTTCTGTCTCCTCCGTATCTCATCTAAAAGCTGCCTTTAACAGTGTTTATTATACGGATTAAAATACACCTTTAACGCAATTCACTATAAGTCATTAACAAATTTTTTTAATGATTTGAGAGAGAAAAAAATAAAATTTAGCAAATGTTTCAAAAATAAAATATTGAGTATTGGCCGACCATTATCAAAATTATACTCGACATCGTGACGTCTTCTCCATCAACGAGTAATTGTAGAGAATTTGCTAAATCATTCGATCTTTTTTTATTTTCTATTTATATTTCATGAAATAATTGATATTACTATTTCCGCGAGGTTAGCTTTCAGAGGTGGCGGGTTTACTAATGCTTATTGGAATTATCAAGGTCTATCTCTATTTACTGAGATAGGACTCATATTAGCATAAGCTTTTCTAATATTTCGACATTTTTTATCTCAAATACTTGTTTCACCTTTTCGGAGATTTTTACCCCATTTCATGCATTGAAATGTAAAATTTTAAACAAAACTTTTTAAATAAGTTCGACATCAATGAAAATATATAAAACGACATACAATTTATTCATTTGTTTAAGAAACCGATATAAGCCAAAAAGTTCGCCATATTTTACTAGAAATCTACAAGGTTTCATCCACTCTCTTAGTAATCCGTAATTGTTCCGTTTAGACATGGGAGAAAATTAGCTGGGCATATTATTAAACCGATTATAAATAGCGATATAATAATTCAAAAGATAATATTTAGCAAATTGAATAAAAATCTGCATTGTGACATATACTTTTACCTTATTTTTAACCGGTTTCACCAGATACTATTGCAACTATTAAAAACGATAAAATAAATAGATTGCAAAAATAATACTGTTTCAATCGTTTCGTCTCACCTGTTCTGTTTAATTCTCACGCTTCGTGAAAGAGTGTTTGCAACCAAGGATGGATCCAGGATTTTTCTGGGGGGTGAAGGGGAGGGGGGCACCAGGGTCTAATAGGCAAACGGTCTTCTCATATTTGGTATTGAACACAATATGAAACAATTACTCTACGAAATATACTCTTAAAATTAATATTTAAGTTATTAATATGTATATATTTTTAACTTTGATATCAAAATATAACATTTATTAAAATTTGTATTAACCCTTAACCGGTGACGTGCGGTCTAAGAGGCCGCTGCGTTTCTAAAATTATGAATATTTTCAAAATATCTATCATTCTCGTTAGCTTCATATTTTTGCATAACAAGGACATTCCACTCTTAAAAATTAATGTTCCTTTTATTAAATTTTGGAAATTTGAATTTCAATTCGATTAGCGGTCTGTGAGACCGTACGTCACTAGCATAAGAAAGCATCAAGAAAGGAATAAGCTGGATAAATTTCATAGCTACTTACTACTTAGCCTTCCAACTTTAACATTTAAGGCTTTTTTTTAATCTGGCGACATATTGATGCATAAATAGAATAATTATAACTCAAGTGTTTTGGGCATCAGTTTTTTGAGCCTGCTTCAAATCACAATTTTTAATGACAAATTGGTTCGTATTGGGAGTGTAAAAATTTTAATATGAGTTTAAGAATAGTTAAGCATTCAAACAAAAATTAAACAAAACAATAACAATGGCGTTGCAACATTTTATGAATTTTTGATTTATTGCGGTCTCCAAGACCGCACGTCACTTGTAGTGTAACAAATTTTTCACGTCACTGGTTAAGGGTAAAAAACCTCGTCTACCTATCGAGCGTTTTTGGGGGGCACTTGCCCACATGCCCCCCCCCCTACATCCGCCTATTGTTGCAAACCTAAATATTGGAGGTGAAGTTGGCTAAAACTTAATGTTTCATTTTGAGAACGGAAAGATCTCTCAGGAATTTGAACCATTTATCGGTGGGTAAGGTCATCGAGAGACCAGAAAAAAATTATTGAAAGGAAAATTAAATCACTATAGCTGTGCTATAACACTATACTATAAATCACTAAACATTGATGATTCCACTTCGCATCAGTACACCCGCTACCTTTGATGGTTACCTTCTAGAAACAAAATATCAAGTCGAATTAATTCGAAAATAAACAAATAAACAAAATTGAATTTTTTTAAATTGTGAATATCGAAAATTACTGCTGGACTACCGATTTCGACACAGCGAGACTTCAACAATAATAGAGTAGCCCAATTTCCTGCTTTTCATTTTTAACTTATGTCTCAAAATTTGCACCGGGTGATTTCGACAAAAAATTCTATTTTAATTTTAAACATTAATGAGCCCTAAAAGGCGGTGGATTAATTGCAGAACCTGCCATTATATTAATGCCAGCGGCAATAACATTAAACTTAATTGATTT
This sequence comes from Ischnura elegans, assembly GCF_921293095.1. Lineage (NCBI taxonomy): Eukaryota > Metazoa > Arthropoda > Insecta > Odonata > Coenagrionidae > Ischnura > Ischnura elegans. The sequence continues at coordinate 29,054,719 of NC_060257.1, read as the reverse complement.
AAAAATATATCTGCTTTTTTGAAACATCAGCGCATCGATCAGTAACTACTTTGCCTCATTCAGGACCTCAACAGAAAACAAATGGACAAAATTCGAGTCCTTTTTTAATGCAAAAAGTATAAAAATTCTTTTCATTGAATTCCACTGATTTGAACGTGAATTCCTGTGAAAAATACGGTACGTTACAATATTACCAATTATGTTCATTTAAAAAATTAGGTTTCATGAACTAGTTTGGCAATTAATTGATGCACTGTAACCCGATCCTTGTGTAGGAAATGCAGTTTCAACTTTTACAAAGACTGCCAAGAACATTCAAATGAAATTCAATCCCGAGAGCAATGACTTTATTCACACACATCAAACGTTTACACAATACTTAGATTCATTTACTCTCAATAAGGCACATTAAATTCGTGTAAAGAAACTTGTGTAAGATACAACAATTGTATAGATAAATCCTATTTCCTTAAGTTAATAAATCCTTAACCCATCAGGCATGGTCAATGTCGCACGATAATCGCAGTGAAATTCTAAATAACTGGTTCCTTCCATGACAGAGCTCGTCAATGGCGCTGTAACTATTCGCATATTTACAGCCCTACCTACTGCTGCGTACGATCCATTCAGTGCTAAAGACTGCCGGTATTACTCGTGAAACTAGTTCTTTTCTGAGTGAAATATCTACCCTTTGCATATTTTCTTCAGACTTTTGTTCCATCCATATATCCTTAAAATCCCCAATAAAGGTGCATGAAAAATATGAATGTGCAAAACGCGATTTGATGTCCAAACAGAATGGGAATGCACTGTATGGGAATACAAAACGAAAATCTAATCGAAAACCCATAACCTATCAAACTTTTCAGATCATTCACGAGAGAGTTTGAGACTAAAAATTCACCATTTACCCACCTCAAATCACGCACCCGACTTAAATCAAAGTCATAACTTAACGGAAAACATTATGAATCGCTGAAGAAAAATCGCAAAATCAGAGTAACATAAACCTTAGTACCTATTTCATAATTCATGTAAATCGGCCTGAATAATTCTATGGCTCTTCCAACGGATTCCTCCCTCCTACCACCGTTACACGTTATGGTGCGAAACACGACGAGGAATCGGAGAGGAGGGAACGGTCAATGTAGAATGCGACCCGTTCCGTTCAGAATTCTGTAGCCGACGGGGGTGTGAGCGGACGCGGAATTTTCTAACGCTCGGCCGGATCTTAGAGGGGAAAAAATTGGAAGAGCACGCCGAGGTGAGTGGCAGGTGCGCCAAAACAGGAAGAGGGAAACTTATGACTGAAAAATGCGAAGCTGGACATTTTCTACCACAAATATTCCCAACATTGCCCGCAAGTTCAAAGGAACATTAAGAAATACGCCATGGTCGACTTATTGGACCGAAGTAGACTTACATTCCTTATTCGTTAAGTCCTCGAAAGTTTCGAGTCGCAAAAATTAAGGAATTATAACGTCTATTTAATTAAAAATTTCATTTAAATTAGAACGCAGTGCTTACGAAAATTTACAGGCAATTTCACGTTATAATATTGAATACAACCCTTCTTCCATTCCAGGATGGATAAATAATTGAAAAAAAACAATCGGAAGGTAGTATCTAAGTTCATATGTAGTAAAAAAACAGAAAAAACATTTGACAATGAATTAGAACTATTAATATACTGCTATCCAAGTGGAATAATAATAAATGCATTCATCCCCTAAATCCAAAAGAGCATTAGAGGATAATTACTTAGTTCTTTGAAGCAACGTAAGAAATTGAATAAATAATTACTTGGGTCGGAGAAAAAGTCGTGTTAACCAGACGAACATAGTGGTGATTACTGTGGGGTAAAGCTTGGGAATATTTGAAGAATGTTTGCGTAAGAGGGAAGAGAAAATATAAGGAATTCGATCCGGAAGGAAAGGAATACATTAATTTCGACTAGAGAAACGAACTTCGCCTCTTCAAATAATTAAATAAATTAATGTCCCTCATTGCGATACGTCCCTAATCATTTTTGGGAAGGGGATGTGTAATAAAAATTCATATTACGGTTAAATTACTTGAATGGGGCAACCGGAGAAATATTTGCGGTTATGGTAGCAAGGTCGGAGCTTGGAATGCGCGAGTTATGTGAGACGATGGAAAAATGTCCCGCAAACGAACACGAAATGTATGATATGACCCTATCCTCATTTGTGAGACCATTTAAAAGGGATAACTTTCAGTTAATAGGGGATGAAGGAATTGCGAAATAAGACGATAGAGGTGGAATCAAACGACTACCAAGATGTGGAATAACAAACGGTCCGAATATAAATTAAACGTGATGGACCACAGCATTAATTCAAAAATAGCAATAACAGTATGTTACGATAGGTCACAGCGGAAGATGTTATCGAATCGGCCAGTCACAAACGCTTGAGGTCCATTGGTCTGTAAATACCTATCGCGTGTGCAGATAGGGGTTGATATGCAAGGGTGCAGGATCGCCAATGTGCGAAACTACTGGCTGCCTCGATCTGCGTAAATATTTTCCCCACCCTGCAGCCGGACGGAAGGAGACCGGTCGGCCCTGAGATTCGCAAAGGGTCGCTTCCGCCGCCCCTCAATTCCCCTCCCTGTCTACCGCCTCCTACTCCGAAGCACGAAACCTGCCCTTCCTCCAAAGTAGACGTGCACTCCGTACCCCGACCTCCATTACCAGAAATCCGCATACACACGCGCCCGTGAAAAAAAATGCGACCGAGGAAAGGAAATCGTTGATTTCGCATGGGTTCGCAATTGGCGAATCGCCGTGCGGAATTCACGGAACACGGGAATGGCGTTCAACATATTTACCCGTACAAGACGATGATGGTAACCAAAACAAATGGCATCCGCTTAGACGTACTGCAAATTTCGCACATTTTCCAATGAGATAATTGTCATACGTATTCACTCATCCAACATCTATTATAAAACCTGTCCTTGACCCCATGAACTCATCGAAGATCTCTCCATCTCGGTATATGTACACAATAAACCGCACGTGCACCACTATCTTCCTGTTTTGATCACCGCTCCAATATAGTACACGAATGACATTGAAATACAGGAAATCACATAGCCGCATAATACCGAATTCACAGATATTTTAGTACTAATACACACATTTAAATGGCTAATCCTAAATCGCTTAGAAAATTACGCTTCAGTTTTCACAACATTGGGTTGCATATTCAGGGGACAGAAAAAGGGAGGGCGTGTACACCAAAGAGCACAAAATATAGCAAATCTTCCAAACATATATCGGCACCTTTGTTTTTTGCAAATAAATGGCAAAACACAATTTACACCACCCACTATAAGCATAGCGGGAAAGAAAACTAACCTTGGAATAGTAATACACTTGGTACTGGAATCTTGAGTAGTGATGGCCTTTTCTAGTTCATCTAATCCGCCGGTTTTCTTCAATTTTTTCACTAAGCTTTTCACAGCTTTTTCACTCCACTTGTCTTCGCCCTCACCTTTCTTCCAACCTAGCAGTCGTTTCACGATCGGGGGTGTAAACGGAAGCATAGACGTCATAGCTACATGAATCGCCAGTCTTACGGACTTGGAAGTCTACTCTATTATTAACACAACGTGCCTCATCTAAAAGATTCAGCTCCTCTCAAGTATCAACAGACATCATCAGTCTTTCGCCACAACTTATCCGACAACTTGAGACGACATGTTGCCACTTTACGGCCGTGCCAGACAGTATTCTGCTGCTAAAAATATAGTTTCTCGTCTGCATCACAAAAACATGAGAATATACGAATGAATATCATTATAAATGTTTAAAAATTACTGTAAATGATTAAATTAATTTTATTTTACCTTTCGGTTGAACTGTTTCTCACAATTTTAAATAATAACAATAAATTAATATTACTGCGCAGAGAGCTAAGCTTCATCTTATCGACACGTGATGGCAGCACGATACAGAAAAGGAGAAAACAGTGCCACCAACATCACAAAACTCCCGCGATACCAATTAAAATTTGAATTTGAAATTAAAGTATCGCTCTATTTTACTCCTTATACATTATCAGTTCTCGACAAAAATCATTCATTATTGAAAATGAAAATTCCTAGGTATTATTTTACACTCAGTTAATTATTCCACCTGAGAGAAGATCGAGGTAATGCCAAAACTCAATAATATATGAATAATGCAAGTGAAGACCTTTCGAAAATTCGCAGGAGTACATTTTTGTAGAAGACATTTTACTGCACATTATTCGCTATAAGACAGTTTTTTACTCTTTTTATGCCTGTCTCTTTATTAATTTCCTCAGTCAAAACCTATTACTAGACAGTTAACATGGCAGAGAAAATGGGTTCAATAATCTAATGGTTTGAAATAACGAAAAAGATTTCATGGTTCAATCCCATCTATAAGAAAATATTGCAGCCTTCTTCTAATTTAACTGAGACCTAATTTTATTTTAGCTGATAATTCTGCTACTTTTTAGAAGAATTTGGTTCATTATCAATTTTAAGACAATTTACACTCTAAACACACAAGCAGACCTCTACCTTGCATATTCTCAGCCTCACTGAATGAAAAAAGTTAAATAGGCACCACACAGGGACTTTTCAATCATCCAGCGACTCACAATTGGCCACCTAGAACCAGGGCTTGAACTGGGAGTTTTGTCAGGGGGGACAAAGATCAGTTTTCCACCCCCTCTTCCCTCATCCCCCTCACTCCCTCCCCCCCCCCTAAAATATGATGCATATGTAAGCTATTTTTTGAGATGCCGTAGTTGAAATTGCACTCCAAACGTTTGCTATTAAGAAGTTTTATAAATATAATTGTGTAATAAATTATAAATTAATAATTATCATCGAAAATTTTCATTACAAAAATTATATTAATTTTTTAATAAAGCCATGTTTTTGCTGCCACCTGAAATTGGAAGTCCAAGGGCACGTGCTCCCTCTGCCCAACCCTGGTTCAGGGCATTCCTTGAACTAATGTGTGAGCTTCCACCAATCAATGTCGAGTGCTCAAGCAAGTAGTGGCTGAACATACCACTCCAAGAAAAGACTGTGTGTTCATACCAAGCTGCTACCCACATAGCAACGAACCTCTCAGAGACGTCTCACTATGATCTCGAATGTCTCGAATATCGCAAATGTCTCAGAGATGTAATCGTGAGCCGTTCAGGAAATTAAAAAAAAAACTTATTTAAACGCTATCAATGCCTTCCATATATATTTTTCGGTGCAATTGCGCAGTTTTGATTATTAAAATCACGACATTTAATATGGGTTTCTTATTTTCAAAAGGTCATCCATCAAAAATTCGTCGCTAAAAATGATCGAGATAAGTAGGTCACAACTGTATAATTTACATTTAATTATTTTTTGCCTACATTTTTAAAGCATACCAGAGTACAAACTCTTGTGAGACATCTCAGAGACTTATCTGAGACGTCTCATGAGACATCTCATAGACCATTTTTTTGGACATAGTGACACCTCAGAGAAGTCTCAGAGATGTCTCTGAAGCTCTCAGAATGTCTCTGAGTCGTAACATGCGATATTCGAGACGTCTCAGAGACGTATTTCTGCTGTGTGGGTACTTGGCCGTCGCATTCAGGGAGAAATTCTAGAGCTGTTATGGAAGTGCTATGAGTGCTCATTTCCCCTGAATGTGCCCTTTTTCATAGCTATTTTAACTCTGATACCAACCCATGTCATGCTTGCTTCATAAATTATATACCCATGCCATTAAAAAAGTAGTTGTTTCAACATGGATAAGAGCAGGAAAGTGGGAGAATAAAAAAGGCTATCACCAGAAATTATTTGTGGAAATATAGGTGGAGGGAAAATGCATTTTCGAGGGGTTTATGGAGGGGGGGGGGGGGGGGGAGATTGTGCACACGGTTTGAGGAAGAGGTAAATTTGAAGGTGATACACCTTGAATCATGTATCTCAAAAACCTTTTCAGGGGTATTTAACTTCTTGATGGGTTGAATGCGAGAATATTTCCATACTGTTGGGATTTTAGAGTATTTGAACAAGCAATTAAAGATTGGAAGTGATTAATTGAGGATCTTTCCCATCAACTTAATACTGATTTCATCTATTCCCATTGAATTTCAGCTGGCCATAGATGTATATTTTCATAATAAGTCAGGAGTAAAATGTGGAAATTTGAATTTATCATTGCTGTGTGGCGTTACGCCGTTAAATCTTCGAGATTGTGCACATAAGCCCCAGACACAGGGAACTCCAATCGTCTGTCACAAGCTGGTTCAGGGAAAGACTCCACAAACAAGAAATCAGCACTCAAGAAACAATTATCACAAATTTACGAGTTATTTTCAATCAATATCTATTAGAAGTAGAAATATTCAAAATTGGGTGTTGGAGGGAGAGAGAATTGTGATAGGACAAGTGGAGTACTTCTCACTCCAAACTGTATACTTATGCCTCAGCACCCATTTCCCTTTGATTGCCAAGGAGCAGGTATTCCTCCGCCGTACTACCTATATAAGTCTTGATCTCCAGGTGGGCTGGGGTTGGAGGGCTGGCGTCGGAGGGCTAGTGTCTTAGGGCAGCATCGTAGGACAGCGTTCGTAGGACAGAGTTCGGAGACAAGAGTTCCGAGACTTAAGAGTCTCCGAGCCTTTGACTTGAAGGGCCTTTGCACGAAAATCCTTTGTGCGAAAAACCTTAGCGCGAAAAGTCCTTAGCGGGAGAAGTTCTGCGGATAAGTCCGGAGGAAGTTCTGGGGGGGGGCACCAGAAATTTTTGGGGGGGTACACTAAAAAATGCCACAGCTGAATTCAAGGAAACTTTTATTAGAAATGCCAAGGATCACTTCCTCATCTGTTTTGTCGAACAAAACAGAATTATCAAGGAAAAACTTATCAGGTTCATCAAGGGGAAAATTAATATTTGTAGGCTCATTGCAGGAATTTCCCAAACCTAATATTTTTATTTCCAGTCAGATAGAGCGAGCGTCATACTTATCCAAAAGGCATGAATAGAAATAGCTTACTTTTGCATTTCACTGCCTTGTTTTCACCTTGTTATGACTTTATCTAGATTCGTTGTATTTAGAAAAAAACTGAGTTGTCGGCACTGCCTGTGTAAAGAATCTCTATGACTCATAGCTTGCCTAATTTTTTGAGAGACCCAAGGGGTTGAGTTATGTTCAATCTTGATTTCCTAACTAGAGTGTGCCTGTACCTAAAAGGATCCTTGGTTTTTGGTATTAAATCAAAATAAAAATTATGAAAAACGCAATAATATAATTACCTTATAGATCTTTGCCTACCAAAGTATACTACTCGTCGATTTGAAGTTTTTATCTGTCACTTAATGGCTAAGGCCCTTGCCGTGGAACCTCAGCTGCATTTTTGGGAGGAAACCTTCTACCAGCTTCCCCCTCAATTTTGACACAAGCTAGTATTAATGATTGCATACACATAGGATATACTTAGATTTCATGGATAGTATCCCTCTTAACCCTTTCCTTGCTGTGAACGTACGAGGTATGTTCGCATGGCAGGCTTCTGTGAACGTACCTTTTCTTCCTCAATGCCATTTCACTGCATGTGAGGGATTGGTTTTTGGGGATTGAGCAGCAGCGTAAGGGTTTAGAGATAATTTTCGTATGAAGATTTTCACAGCTTCTTTTATCAATGATGGAGTTTGTTTTCGGGAATTGCTGTGTAGGTAACATGCAGGTAGGTTCAGCCGCATATGGAGAGGGTTCCTGGCCCAATATAATGACTAACAGCTATCGCCTTCCGCGGAAATTCAAAATCGGGTCAACAATGGGTTAACGAAACCTATATAAGCTCGGGACGAGAACGGTTTCCCTCCCATTCTCTTGATAACGCTCCCAGTAGGAGGAGTGAAATGTTGAGTAAGAAAATGTTACCTACACAGCAATAGGGTAGTTTCCTTCATCAAAGAAAACAAAAGGCAATAATTGCGATTCGTTACCCACCATTAGTGTATTCATAATATACAAATTATTTCGTTTTAGAAATGCCGGTTTAGACGAATGGCAATGGTCCATTTTTATCCTCATTTGAAAAGGGCCAGATTGGCGCCCATGCGATGCCACTCCACGTGACGTCACAGGGACCTAGTTTCAGCGCTAAGCCTCGCCTCAAGGTCACCTCACCGGGCGGGAGGGGGAACCAGAAATACGACGTACGGAGAGATTTCCCGGCATTCATACTTACGCGTCGCGTTTTCGCGCGCTTGAAAATTTTCACTTTTCATTTAATCGCGAAAAATAGATATTGTCATTTAAAAATCTAAAAGCGTGAAATACGTACTCCAGGAGTAATAATCTTTCGATTTAGGCAATAAAAAAATAATAGGAAACCACCCTATTCCGGAAAACAAACTCCATCATTGGTTTAGAGATAAAATATCCAATGCCAATGTAAAATCTCCCTTTTGCAGTGCATGCTATTTCAAGAGGGAGTGTATCTATGGAAACCAAGCATATTCTATTTAATGGGGCTGATCATTAGGGCAGTGCAAGACTCAACCACCCAAGAGTCTCATCGGTCGAGAAAAGGCTTCCATTTCTCAGAACGGAAATCTCGACACGGTGAGAGTCTTGCCCCTTTGTGAGTGATTGACATCTGTCGAAACTACCGGGCAAGGTGGAGACTCCAAACTCTTGGGTATTCAAAAAAATAAAATGATTTCTTGTTTAGTCCTTTATTTTAGGTACTTAAAATAATTTAATAAAAAGATAATTTAAAGAAACAGTTCATATTTCCAACAACAAATAGTTGTAATAAAAGATAAGACAGACAATTCAAGAAAAATGTATTTTAATTTAATCAAAATTGACAGGTATCCATGAATTGTATAGTTTAGTTACCATCAAAATCATATCATCAAAACCATCATTACTTTAAACATTGCAAAAAGGTACATATATTAAAATACCAGTCTATTCTTTTTTGTTAATTTACAACTATAAGTTTCTTTTTTTATTAGTATCACAGCAGAAAAACATTGTAACCCTTTATTTTGTTTATATGCTCTATCCTCATTTTTATTTCAAGACCTGAAAATGGTTTATAAATAAACCAAAATGTTGGAAAACCTTTTAACTTATAGCCTACACTCCAAATTCAAATATTGAGTTCAGTAAAAAGAAAATAAACTCAATAACTTTTTCAAATCTGTTGTAGGGTGCTCTATTAACATCATACTTACATAAAAAAATTGGACGTAGAGGATAATTCATTAATGAAATATTTTTATTGTCAATAAATGTCATTAAGCATACCATAGAAAACTCTATTGTTGACTGATGGTGATGTTCATTGGGAAATTCCTGCCTTGCCTCGGAGTTTTGATGGATGTCAAGAAGTCTCGAAGGGACGAGACGTTTTGAATCCTGTCAAGACTCCCGACCCAGGCGAGACTCTCGCTGCCCCAAGAGTCCCATCCTGACAATGCTGAGAAATGATGAAAATGTCTCGTCTCCACTGCCGAGACAAAGCTCTCGCACGGAACTACTGTCCACTCAGACCCAAAATTGCCATTAATTGGAATTTGTATATTCAAGGGATAGATACGTTCCAGTAAAAAAAATATTCCCTATGAAGCCATTCTCAATGAATATTAATGTATTTATACATAATATCATTTCTTGTTTAGTTGAACAAGTGCTAGGTAAGGTATTCCAGAGGATGGTAACCCCTTTTGATATTTTACATAGGTACTTTGTTTCATAAAAGTATGTGTAATTATTTACTGACATGACATTATTTTATTTTTCATTATTTATTAAATAAAATATTATTATAATAATTCTCTCTGAAGTTAAAAATGAGGAAATGCAAACGTTGCCTCCCACTTGTCAAGAGTAAGTGACGTTACAAGAGTTCTGGTTCATTAACTTGTTCAAGGGGAACTTGTCATTGAGGGAAGGAATCACTTAACAGAGAGTAAACTCCAATAAACTATGAGAGGCCTATGCCCAAGTCTTTAGAGTAGGAGAAGAGCGGTGATAATGTCCTTGTGATATTAGCAATTTATCTGTGAAAGAAAGGCCTTTTATTTTTCACCACAATAAGCTCGAGAAGTGTATTTGTACACTATGTCATTTCTTGTTTGTTTGAAAGAGTGCTTGGTCTCGCATTGCAGAGGATAGTAACCCCATGCAATATTTTTCATGGGGTTACTGGTCTGTACATAGTGCATTTATCAAGAAATTTTTTTTTCATTCAACCATTATAACCTACAGACTGATAAAATTATGTAAATGTGATATATAAAGATGTAGTAAATGCAGAAGAGAATCGTAGACCAAAGAAAATAAAGTATAAAACCTAGACCCCTCTTTGCTGTCCCAAAATAAACTAGGATAACATCATTTCCCCTTCATTGGAGAATAACCTTTTGCTTGAACTACCCATGAATAAAGAATGCTAAAACCAGGCATTTTTTCTATCATAAAAGGAAGCAAATGAGTTTTAAAAAATGTTCACAAATAATGTTGTTGAAAATGTATTTCAAAAGACCAGTGGAAAACATAAGAACATGCAAAATCAACAGAATATCTCTCAGATACAAAAAAATTGATACAAACACACCTAGGCAGGCATGTGATTTTCAGAAAAAAACTTTTTAAACTGAAAATTCATGATTTTTTTTAATAATTACAACATTCAGAAAACCAATCACACATTCTTAGATAAGACGAATTCACCAAAACAATCTAGTAAAATCAAAGAAATGCATTCTTAGCACACAATAAAATAACACCAACAAAAACTTCTGTCAATTATTTTGCAATTTTTTATCATTCGGAGTGGACTTAACAGTTGTTTTCCACAGGATATATATTTAGTACAGACATATATGTAGCTCTATTGTTTAAAAATAGAAGGCATTTCGTAACTTTAAAATGGTCAAACAGTTGTACATTCAATACAACAAGTGAATGCTAACTGCTGAATGGTAAATAGATACACATCCAATGCAGATGGGTCGGTATTCATTATCATTAAAAGTTGCAGCATATTTATTTGTAAGAGCTTCATCAGTCAGTTTATCTACTTAACCACTGTTAACAGGCTTTTACTTATTACATGAATCATAACCATCTTGGGTAGTAAAAAAAAAATAAAATGCTTGAATTAAAATGAACTCTGAAAGAAACATAACTTTAAATGTTTCTTCATAGCAGCCAACAATAATTTCCAGATCAATTCTTATCATTACATACCAGATGAGTAGGTTATGCTTAACACTCACTAGGATACAGCAAGCACGAAAAAACTGTTAGACTTAATGAAAATACCTAGATGGACCACAGAACACCCTTTTAGAATCTTTGTCATCATTAACATACAGTGTAAGGCTTATTTAAGTATAATAAGATAGCATCAGCTCAATGACTATCTTGAACAGCCAAAACATATTCTACAAGGTCACATTTAAACTCATTAAAAATACACTTAAGTCACTATTTAAATAATATGAACTTGAATTGGAAATTGGCACTTATTAGGCCAGTAATTTAGAATAAATGGCATTTGAAGCAGTACGTTCAACCATAAAGTACACTCATTTAAATGAGCATACTTTCGTAAAAAATTGAACCAAGAGATCAAATAAACAAACATAAATTGATCAGTTTAAAAAAGGAACTCATCAATAAGGATTACCATTAAGTGAGGAATCATATGGTAATAGGTATTCAAAATAGCAGCATAAAATTTATGATATTATAATGACTTGCTCTGGCAGAATTCTTTTATTTTTATCACAATTAGCAAATGGTTTGTTTAAGGCATACCACAGATAATGAAAACAGGCACAATCAACTCAATGATTCATTCAATAAAGAAATAACTTATGAATAATAATTGAGGAAATAACCTTTTGAAAGAAATCCCCTGAATTTGCCAAGTAAGAACAGTGCTTTGCCATTGTCCTAAGGACTGAAAGAATATTTTATCTGGTAATTAACTCCATCAAACAAACTACATATTAGAATTAAAATGGTCAAGTTAAATTAGCTATAAGAGAAATGCACCAGTGGATTTTCCACTTGATACCAGTTAAATATCACAACATAAGGCCAGTTTTCACCAGCAACTAGTACATAATAAAACAGCTCATCAATAACTCATGAATTAACATGCAAGCAGCAGGAGAGCAGCTGATCATTTTGATTCAACATTTACCAGTTACTCTTGAAAAATGAACAGAAAATGACATATTGTGTGAGAAAATTGAACATTGGTGCATTCTGAATATTGACTTGACCATTTTTATTGCTAACTGATTAGATATTTGAGGAGACCAACTGCTATTGAGGTAAATTTTTTAAATTGGTAGCTGACGGTTGTTTTGATAAGCAATAATTACCAATATACGTGATGAGAAAATTTAACGTTAACTGTTGGAAATTGAATGCGAGAATAAAAAATGATACGGGAACAGTATGAAAAGAGACAAACTTAGCACTGCTTTAAGATTACAGACACAGTCTGATTTTTTTCTCAGGGCAAGATACATGAAATATCATAATTGATTTTCCCTGGATACAAATATCTTCACGTTGATGTCAACTTCATCCCTAGGGATTTAACTACATCCATTCTACTTGATAGCCACAAACTTTGCAGAATTAATCGGAATCACCTTCAGGATTGCTATCAGTTTCTCCATCACCCTCAGGTACTTCTTCATCCTCCCCATCGTCTTTGGCACCAGTGCGGTCATCATTACCATCTCCACTACCCTTGGAATGATCATCACCAGAACCATGGTTTGCTTCCATACCACTTCCGGAGTCACTCAGAGGGGCAGAGCCCAAAATTTTCCCCCCAGAACTTGGAGCAACACTATCATCACTTCCTTCTTTTGGATATCCTTCCCTACCCCCTGAAAGTACATCCTTATCTACAGCAGCTACTTCAGAGGAGGCAGAAACGGTTGTGGTACTCTTGACTTCAGCTGGTTTATTGCTAATGGTAGTGGCAGAAGCACCATCATCAACCCCTCCAGGTCCACCTTCCCCTGTCTCCAAGAACTTGGCCCAGTTCTGCAATCTCTTCTCTCTTTCCTCTTCTGTTTCTTCAATTCTGACGGTGCAAAAAATAAAAAGTTTTCATTATAAAGGATCAAAAAAAAAATATCAAAGAAGACCCCCTCTTTAAAATGGGCCCAACTTGTGATGGGTTTGGTACACAATCTAAGTTTGAGCCTTTCTAAACCACAGCTGCTTCTGGGAGAAATTCAATTTCTACTCTTCTCATTTTAAAAAATGTGAAAATTTTCTACTCAATAATAATTATTGTTGGGATTACCTATATAATCCAATTACATTGTACATTGGTATGTGTGCCTAGTGCACATGCCCACAAATATTCTTCGGGAGCTGCTCTTACTGGTCTAAAGGCCTGGTTACACGGTACATTGACACGTACAAGCTAATGTACGGTTGCGTGAATGATTTTGGTGGACCAGAACAGAATATGTACCAATGCATGAACCAAATTAGAACAGGTTCTATTTTCTGTGTATGCATTTGCCCAAGTTGGGTGGTTACACGGTGCATTTTGGCGTTTATTCTCGCATTCATACATTTAGACATTAACTCATTGTTGTGTTAATGTATCATGTAACCAGGCCTAAGGCCGTTTACTAAGTGTGTGACAAAACTAGTTATGAGAACAGTATCATGTAAAAGTTTTTTTTTAAGGAACTAATTAATATTCTGTAAAAATTAATAAACTTCAGCATCTTTTGGCATCACTAAAGAGTCTAAAAAATTCTACCTACCTGCTATAAGATGAATTGTATGCATTTCAGAATATATAATTCAGTTTCAGAAAAAATTCTAATTTTTGTGCTGTACTTTGCAAAACCATTTGATAAATTTTAATAGGTTCCATTTTGATTTCAACTATATATTTTCTAAAATGAGAGCTATTTTCTGAAATAAATTTCTGTATATCTTCTATATTATTTCTACTGTATAGATACCTTTTTCTCAACTTATACGCAACCAAACTCTACAAATGAGGTACCAAAATGCACAGAACTTATCACACAACATGCGACGGCATATCTTACTTCCTAAATATTGCTATTGTTTCCTAAAATTGGTTTTTAAATGATTTAAAAAACAACAAAAAATAAAAAAAAAACAAAAAAAAAATGGTATATATTCCTGACGTTAACGGCACACAAACTGATACATTTGTTCATTTGCAACAATATCTCGCATTCTTTAAATAACTTTTATCAAAATGCGGCTGATTCCACATTCAAGTCTCCTGTTGATACGTAAGTATGAGTCATCATGTGCGTTTAACAGAGGATAGTGTAATTACTTGCAATGTTGTGTTTAAAGAGGTCCTCTGACCTCAATTTGTACATGAACATTCCAATTAAATTTGTATATAAGACCCTGCCTTTTTTTCTACATTTTAAAATTAGAAACGCGCCTATCCCTCTGTTGACCTGCATTGAAAAGAGTGGGGGAAGCCCGCTGGGAGCGGGCGCATCACGCTCGTCATGTTTTTATAACAGAATAGCAGATTTTATACTTGCAAATAAGCTATGGTTCAAGTAATCCGAGTCCTTTTTATTACACCTTTCATACATGCTTCACGATACACTCAAATGTTGTGGGGGCCTCCTAAGCTTGGGGCCCACAGCGATTGCCGACCAGCCGACCTGGCCATACCACCCCCTAGTCCAACGCAAAAAACCAAGAGATAAATGGCTGGCACAAAGGATACAAGGAAGAAGAACACCAGGGTATTGAAAGAACTAGCTAGGGAAAGGGAGAAATTCAGGGCTATAGCACTCCAATTTTACACGTTGCGTATGGATGGCAAGAATTCTAGTCATTTTTTTCCCGAACGTTCCGGACGGATGACGAAGATTCTCGTCATTTAGGCACGTCAACCTAAACAATTTTAAAGCGTACAATACGTATTTGTTAGTACGTTTTCAGTTGTTGTTCGTTATTCATAATGAATTGATGCATCATAACGTTTGATTGGATAAAGTTATATTCTAAACATTAGCTTTTTAACCATGTTTAAACCAAAGGCATTATGCCCTAATAGGCACATATTTCCAATCTCGGCGTTCCTAGGAATTTAAATACCTCGGTATGCAACGTGTTAAGATTGCAGAACAACAAGTAACACTCATATCAAGGGTGGATCCAGGATATTTTTCTGGGGGGGTGGGGCACAAGGGGTCTGACTGGTAAACAGTCTTCTCATATATGGGATTAAAAACTACATGTAACAATTACTCTACAAAAAATATTTTTAATTTTAATATAAAAGTTATAGATATGTAAGTATTAATAAATTTTATATTAAAATATAAAATATATTAAAATTCGTACTACAAATCTCGTCTATTATATAAGCATCTTGGGGGGGGGGGGGGGGGACATGTGCCCCCGTGCTCCCCCCTTAATCTGTCTATGGCTCAAATCATCAATAAAACTGACAATCTTAGTAGTTACTGGCATTTCAGACAATTTGGGAAAATGTAGGGTGATGAACTTTAGTATAGAAAGAATCACTTGGCTTTAATGCAAAGAAATTGATAGGTTTAGTTTGAAAAATGATGCTTTTTGCAGCATGATAAAGCTTCGAATTCATTAGTAAATATAAAAAATTAATTAACCATTACAGTGCAATACATTCAAAGAACTGACTAAGTTTTAACTGGCATTCTTCACCAATTTATCTGGAGAAAATGCCAAATGATGTCTTTGATTCATATTTTTACAAATTCATGAATTAAATTTTTTCTCCAAGACAAAAATTAACTTATCTTAATACAGCTTATCCAACAATAATTATTACTGCACTAATCTACATGTTAAGCTCTGAATAACATGGGCCAAGCACTTTCAAGTGAAATTGAACTCTATGTTACTGAAATGTATTTGAAATGAACATACAATAATTAGCCGTCTCATCCCGGGATACTTATACATAATAACTAACCTATATTTTGTTTTCCCATCCCAAGTTTCAGCAACCAGTCGGCGCTGGCCAAACCATCTCCCATTTAGAAGTTTCACGCATATGTCTGCTTCCTCAGCATCTTGGAAAAACACTTGGGCAATGCCTTCAGGGTGGCGCTAAATAATAAATAAAAATAGTCAGGAGTTTTTCATCATTCAAACATGTACTTGCTTACCTTCTCAGCAAATATACAATGAGGAACAAGCATTTACCAACTTCAGTAATATAGGAAGGTAAGAAAACATCCATGCAAAAAGTATCTGATACATTTCAAATAAAATGCTTAGTCAAACATTGATTAAGGGAGAAGCAACTGCAGAGTTATTTCTCGAAAAAATTTAAAGATGGTAATCTTAATAATGGCACTCAAATGAAAGTTTTTATTTTGCCTGCTTAAAAAATAAGGAATACAAATAATTGATGAATACCTAACAGACAATTTTCTGATAAAAAAATTACCAGATAAAATTATCTAAATCACAACACAAATGTGAGATGCCCCCTAAAGATCTTCACATAGCTGAATGTCCAGCAATTTTATTGATGGAGTATGGTGAATGGTTTTGTGTACCAAATTTCAGCAGCAAACTGGAGAGGTTAGGGGAAAGGTTGTTATGGAATCGGAGGTAGAATTTTCATTGTTAAGTTGCAAATCATTCAGTTTGCAACAATCAAGCATTGAGTAGACTAATGCTCAGGTGCTCGCTACTACTCCATTCATATTATCACCAGCTGTGAGAATAAAGGTGTCTTGAATGTATGAAATTTCACTGTTTAAGGAGGCAGTGTTGGGCAAATCATTTATAAAATGATGAAAAGTGATCCTAGAATAGAGCCCAGGGGAACTCCCACTTAGATGACTTTGGGAAGTAAGTTTACAATTACAATGCTATCCTTAGTTCCATGGAAATACATATTTTACTCATTGTGGGCGATGCGTAAGGCATGATTGCATCCATGAAAGAACTTTACTTGATATTCCCATAGATTGGAGTTTGGTAAACAAAATAGAATGATTTATATGGTCAAAGGATTTGCTCTGGTTAAAGAAAACACCTGCAGCCATCTTACGGTATTGAGGTATCACTTAAAAATTTTAAGGTTTTGAAATTGATGAAGGATTTGTTGCTTTCTCGGTGAATCTTGCTGATGAAGACTTCTCGGGAAACCAGCTGGGTCAGGATGGACATTGGTGCCAACGTTTCGATAGCCTTCTCTGCCATCTTCATCAGAGTGAACGACAGACCTGGTTAGTGCCAGGTTTATATACACAGTTGGGGCAGTCAAGTCTCCTCTGATTGGTCAGTTTTTTGGTGTCCTACTTCCTCTCAACGTATTTATTTGATAATGAAAGATGATTTGCAATTTTCCACAAAAATAAATTTAATCTGACCCGAGTTTCGATGTTACTACATCATTTTCAAGGTACAAATGTTGGTGAGTGAGTTCTCCCACTCCTGCTTCCTAAATGTGTATAAATTAACTGCACTTACCACCATTTGTACCACCATTTGAAAATGATGTAGTAACATCGAAACTCGGGTTGGATTAAATTTATTTTTGTGGAAAATTGCAAATCATCTTTCATTATGAATCAATTCCACTCCATCTCGCTTGATTCCTTGAATTTTATATTTATTTGATGATGAGATTCCAAGTTTTGCTCAGGTTGAAACCCGCACCTCTATTCATTGTATTATTTGTGAGTCTTATTTCAATTGCCTCTTTGGTAAGCTGATCCCAATATCCATTTGCCTTGCAGAAGATTTTGGTTTGATTGAACTGAATGGCATTATTGTATTTAATGCATTAGTTGGGTATGGCAGATTTCTCCGGGTATCAAGTCTAATGCAGTGTTTGTGCTCCGATATCATGGTTTCAATTGTTCTTCCTGTTACGCCATTGTAGCTATCTCTGGATTCACAGGCTATGTGATAGACGCCTGAGGTCTTGAGTCCAATTTTATATTTAATCTTCACAAGTTGGCCCTTTAGTTTTTCTGGCGGCTTGTGAATCATCTCAATGTTACGTTTTCTGAGAATGCAAGACAATTTCCCTGAAATGGTGGATACATATCAGCAGCCTTGGTTTTAAAATTGGAATATTGTGGTATTTGTTGAGTAGTATTCCTGAAATCCATGCTGAGCATTTTGCAGTATGTTGTAGGGTTTCAGGTAGCAGAGTATGCACTGGTAAAATAGTTTCTCAAATATGTATCTGGGAAAAGGCTGAGAGCACGGATATTTGTCTGTAATTATCTGTGTTAGAGAGATATACTTTTTTATGCATTAGGGTAACAGTAGCAGATTTGAATTGGTCAGGGAAAATGCCATTATGTACCGATACTTAGACACTATTGTCCAAAGTCCATTCATAGTAAAATTCTCATTCCTTCATCATCATAAGTCAACAATCATAAGATTGGTTACATGCAGGTCTCATGCTCAGTGCAGGCTCCCCATTCCGCTATCACGTCAGCTACCCTTTACATAGTGACACATTTCTTCTTACTCACATCAGGTCTTAAAATATTGGGTGGAGTATATGCGATTCCTAGATAAAAATGTGGTTGTTTCCCTTGCATTCTAAATCGCAGAATAACAGCTGATAAAGTAAATTTTACCACCCGGAGCAGTAAAATGAGTGCCGCTGTACTGACCACTTTGGTCTCCACCATCACTCATAAGCAGAAGAACTGCTCCCCTCTCTATATGAAAATGGGAAGCATAATTGTTGGCGGCCTCCCATTGCCAAGTCACGGCATCTTCCCATGCTTTGGGTATCATTTAAATGGCCTATCTCATCCAAGCACTGACCCACACCACAGCGGAATGCCAATGCTTTTTGTCAACGACTGCCTATTTGACAAGTAAACTTACTTTTATTGCAGCGAACCACTAGATTTAGAGCTTGACCCACCATTCACAACCTGGTAGATGGTGGAGTCTTTAAAGGCATTGATGCACAAAAATGTTGGTCTATCATTCAACGTAGGAATTTGTTTGAAGGAAATAACTTGAACTTTCCTAAATTGTACTTACATCGTGAATGACAACCTTCTTCAGTTGCCCACACTTGGAACACTCCTCCCGAAGGTCTTCTCTGTACTCCAAAAGAAGCGCAGCATTCTTATCAAAGATCCCAGGTTCAAAAAGATTCTTGATAACAACACAACGCTCGTTTCCAGGACGCTCACCTCTCATCTTGTCTGGTCGCCAGTCGAACAGCCTAAGGGAGAGAGACGACAGAATTCAATAGTACCCTGATTGAAATGCTTCAGAAGAATAACTGATGTGTGGAGGTCATACTATAAAATGCAAGGAAAAAAGCAAAGGCACCTTTTAAATGCAATAATTAACACATTCAGAGCCTACGGTGAGGAATAAATATTTACTTAAAATGCAGCTGCGCATTTGATTAATTTATACAAAGAATTCATTACTGCTGAATGGAGTTCTACCACCCTATGCCTGACACCATTCCTAATTCATTTTATTGGTAAAAATTATAAATGCCATAGCCATAATATTGATAGGTGTTGCTTAGTAGAATTCAATTAGTCTAAAAGATCAACTACTGTCTGTAATAAAAAGCAAGACAACAGAGTTTGAGGTGCTCTATAGTTTAAACAAAGAAACCAATTTCAATGCAAGAAAAAGGAATTGAGAGACTGCCTATATCCATATTGGATCATGTCGTTTTAACAAACCTACCGTATTTCTTGTACTTAGTTTTTTCTCAAAAAACTACCCTTTTTTATAATGAAACACTGACTTGCAATTTTCCACAAATATAAAATTTAATTCGACTCGAGTTTCGATGTTACTACATCATTTTCAAGGTACAACGTAACGTACAACGTACAAATGATGTAGTAACATTGAAACTCGAGTCAAATTAAATTTTATATTTGTGGAAAATTTCAAGTCAGTGTTTCATTATGAATCAATTCCACTCCATCTCGCTTGATTCCTCGAATTTTATACCCTTTTTTATGATTAAATTCACGTTGCCCAACTTTAAGTGCTTGATTTTCCCATAGTGTTCACTCCCATAACTCCAGTAATTATGCATATAAGAAAGCTATATCTAAGGTGCACAACAGTACCAAGAAATTTTCAATTGCACAATAGGGTGGTTTCCTATTATTTTTTTATTGCCTAAATCGAAAGATTATTACTCCTGGAGTACGTATTTCAGGCTTTTAGATTTTTAAATGACGATATCTATTTTTCGCGATTAAATTAAAAGTGAAAAATTTCAAGCGCGCAAAAACGCGACGCGTAAGTAGGAACGCATTTCTGGTTCCCCCTCCTGCCTTTTGAGGTGACCTTGATCGAGGCTCTGAGCGCTGATAGGACGCAGGATGCCAGCGGGTAGCTGAGTACCTTGCTGAATGGTAGCGCTTGGCTTAAAAAAGGTTTATTAATACCTTATCAAACGAAGAAAACTTTCCGACCTTAGCCAGTTTTAATAGGTGATTATTAAGACATGTTTCCCTGAGCTCTGTGCCTCATGCATGCATTGGCAACCTCAGACGATGTATAACTCCTATCCTCTCGTGTAGAAACTAGGTCCCTGTGACGTCACCTGGAGTGGAATCGCATGGGCGCCAATCTGGCCTTTTTCATATGATGATAAAATTGATCATTAACATACGTCTAAATTGGGATTTCTAAAACCAAATAATTTGTATATTATGAATACACTAATGAAGAGTAACGAATCGCAATCAATGCCTTTCATTTTCTTTGATGAAGGAAACTACCCTATTGGTTTCAAAGTTAGCAAGGAGTAAGGTGTACCAACAGTTACTGAGGATTCCCTCATCCATCATGCACTGAATGATTTGATTCCAGATCTGAATGTGTCTGAAACACATTGATAACTTAAGGATCAGACCTTCATGAAAAGAATATACAAAGTTTTAACATGAGATTCTCCTGGTAGAGACAACAAAAAGCTGATTTTGTTCTGTTAATTACTTAGGAAATAGGTGTGTTGTCAAGACAATTACAGCATCTATGAAATTCTCAGGCATGCAACCAAGAGAGAGAAGGGTGTTCATTTATACAATAAAATCAGGTGTAAAAGGATTTCTGCCACATACTAATATCACTTGGGAATCCTAAAAAATTCATGGTCATAACTTTAAAATTCACTTACCTCACGCCCATCTATGATACTTTACTCACAACCTGGTTAATATTACATGAAAATATGGTGAGAGCTTTCAACAGAAAATTATTTTGATGGAAAATAGATACAAAGGAAAGTGGAGAATAAATATGATGGCTGACTACAATGAATGCTTACACCCAAACACACTCCAAAAGTGGATGTTTTTGCAAGTATACATTCAGAGTATATTTCCTGTTAAATATGTAGCTATATTAATTTAAGTATACCGGGACTAGCCACGGTGATAACTTTTACGGGAGTCACCCGCAATGCACAATTGTGCGAAAAATCCACAGAGAAAAAATCATTCGCCTTGACCGGGATTCGAACCCGGATCCCTCGATTTCCGGCCGAGTGCTTTAGCCAGTTAAGCTACCGAGAAGAATGACGCCTCGGTAGCTGAACTGGCTAAAGCACTCGGCCGGAAATCGAGGGATCCGGGTTCGAATCCCGGTCAAGGCGAATGATTTTTTCTCTGTGGATTTTTCGCACAGCTATATTTATCTATTACTGATAGTTCCCTGACACTTTCATTCCATCCTCCATGAAAATATTTTCACTACCTGCAAGTGCTGCTATTGAGAAAAGTAATAAAAAATTACTATTCTTTCAAATTCACTATTTTGCGATTTTTCAAAATAATAACCTGTAGTATGACAGAATT
This sequence comes from Ischnura elegans, assembly GCF_921293095.1. Classification (NCBI taxonomy): domain Eukaryota; kingdom Metazoa; phylum Arthropoda; class Insecta; order Odonata; family Coenagrionidae; genus Ischnura; species Ischnura elegans. The sequence goes on along the minus strand of NC_060257.1, from coordinate 29,032,816 downwards.
TTTAACATCATTTTCAGAATCTACATAAAATATCTCATCAATTACACCTGTTCACTACAAACACATAAAACCTGGTGAATACCTATAATTATAATAAAAAATGAAACACCTAATATTTTATGGATAAAGCAACAAAAAAGCCACTCTTTAAAGGACTAATCTTGAATTTCCACCAAAAAGGACCTATGTAAAACTACAAATGGTAAGATAATGCAAATTTGAGGGAGATAACTCACTTTTCTTGCATCTTCTTCAGCTTTTCCTTGTCCTTCTTACGTTTTTTCCGAGGTTTAAGATTGGCATCATATTTGTCACCCTTCATTTGGAATCTTGCACGTTCCACATGAACTTTCTGTCCTTTCAAATCTGAGCCATCGAGCAACTTCAAGGCCAATTCCACAGACTCGATCTTTAAAGAGAAAGAGCACTTGGTAATATAAAATCTATATCATACCAGAGTAAAATATCTACAATAACAAAGTGATACCATAGAGTAAGTATATACATAGTCTATGGTGATACTGAAGGACCAAAAACAAATAATCACTCTGTTAATTTACCTTCACTAACTTCCTCAATGAGCACATAACTACAGTTAGAGAAATCATAATGCATAAATAGTTTGAGAAGAAAATTAGTAAGGGAGAGTTTGGTTTGAGAATGGGATCTATCGTGGCATTAAAAATAGGCAGACTGCAATGCAATTTTCAAATATGATAAATTTCACATTTTTTGGCAATACGATGATGCTTTAACGATAATCTCTAGCCCTAAAAATGAATTCCTGGGTTTGATCCAGTATGACTGTAAAATGAGGTATATACGAGAATAAGAAAAATGAATCTAATAATATTAATTCTCATTTTAAACTGATTTCCATGTTATACTATACGGAAAATTATTTATTAATCCATTATTTTCAAATACATATTTAGAGATGCCTTTTCCTGTGAGTACATACTACCGGAAGACATGTGTTTTTTGGACAAGCATATATAAATTGAGTCATAACATGAGGGATATGACCTAAATAAATATGGATGCATCACACAGTTTAATGGGTAATTAGTTAACAATTGCTGTGATTGACTGATTTTAATTGACAGACAGTTTGAAAAGGATGGAAAAATGATTTAATTTTTCAATAGATTGCATTCAAAGTCTGACACCCAATCTTTCTCAAGAGCCCTTAATTTTTATGGGAATAACATTTTCTCCTGAAACAATTACTTTCTCTGCTTCAATTCAACCGATTCGCATCCATCTCCTGAGATTTAAGTCGACCTGACTTTTAAAGAATTTGAACACATTTGTGGAGTTGGTTTAAGTAAGACATTTAATACAGTATTTGTTGACTAATTTTGACCAAATTTTGGTATGTTGTTAAGAGTTAGCTGCTCTTACATTTGGTTGAAGTATAAATAAATATTTATTAGGCGATTTACAATGGAAAAAATTTTCTAAATAGCCACCAGATGGCAGCTACTATCAGGTACACTATCTAGACAAAAACTTTCAAAAAACTCATAAGATAGCAGCAAGATCAACTGATAGATATCACTATGTATTCTGTGTACCGGTACGCTTGTTGTGTTTGTGGCCAGCTTCAGGCCGTGTACTTGCACGCTTGTGGATGAAAATGGGTTAAGCAATGCATTCAAAAACTCTGTTTCCATTATAATGTACACCCACTCATATGGAGAGGTTTATGACTCTGATAAAATATATCAACAAGCACTTAATTTAGTAATTTTTTTCCATTCACATTAGTAATATTGACACTCAAATAGATAGATCGTGTGAGTAACGTTGAAGTTCCAAGAAGGGTAGGAGAGAGGAGTAGTCTTTTGAAAATCCTGGGTATAATGAGGGACAATTTAATCAGCCATATCATGAGGAAGGTGGAAGGAAAGAACGACGGAGGTAGGCTACGGATCAGATACAGAGAGCAGGTGATTAAGTATGTAAAGAAGAATTATGTATGTGTTAAAAGATTCGCTGTGATGACAGAGAATGAGAAAGGTAACAATAAACCAGGGCCGGCACCCAATAACAAAACTGATAGACCCACGCATCCAGGGAGGGGATTGGAACGGGAAGGAAAAAGGGTGGAGGCACTGCTGCGATAGGAGCCCGTTGATGCCTCCAGGGTAAAGTTAGGACTGGAAGGGAGGGATAGTGAAAACTCTCGCCGCTATGAAAGCGACGAGCGCCCACTATTAGCGAAACCATTATTTACTGTGCCAATGATTTCGGAAGATTTTTCTATAAAAGAGAAAAATACAGTGATTAAATCAATTAAAATACAAAGCTGAAAGGACAATTGAGTTCACAGTCGCATTAAACCAATCTTTGAATGAGACCTTGATGGTAAACAGGCCTGATTTTCCTGGAGGCTAACTAGGCTTCAGCCTATGGCCTAAAGAGCAAGAGGGGCCTACATTTAAATTGCTAGAAAAAAATTCGCTATTCGAAACACAGTAAACACTATCATTTATTTTTTATAAAGGTTAGTACCAATCACAGCATGTTTCATTTCACATATTGTTATACACCACAGTAATTACGTATTTTATCATATCTCGTGTAATTAACAAACTTCAAAATGAAAGGTTTAAGGACCTAATAAGTGGAATATCTAAGGGCATATTGTCATCGAAATCCGGTCTTGATGACAACAATAACATTGAGGTTACGGGATCAAATGTCCTAAGCTTTCGGCAACTTTGCAGTCACCTTGAGCGATCTATTTCTATTTACTCAGAAGAAAGCACGTGGTATCATGTTTACTTTATCAGCCCCCTATGCTTAAGCCACGGATATGTACATTCTACAGGATCCTCATGTTATCCTCCAGATATGTTGCCACTTATGTGTAAATTACGGTCAACAGCCCACGTTGACTTCCTCATTTAGGATTACAAAAATCGCCACTCGTATTGCTGATGGGCAAAATGATCTAGATTTCACGGAGAAATAAGCTAAAATCAGGGCTGATAACCAATATTTACATTTCTGATAATGTGACCTCTATAAATCATAACTTTTCATTGATATTCATTAAAAAAAATATTGGAAAAAAATGGATCGCAGTGCACTTATTGCCACCTTCAGCTGGGATGGATTTAGGGGAGATCACAGGGGTCATGACCCCCCAAATTTTATCAAAAGTTTTTTATTCATATTACTTTAATAGTGTTTGTATCCTTAAATGTCTAAAAATTTTCAATTTCATCTGTTTTTAGAATAAAATTGAAATTTTAGGCTCCGAATACGTAATAAATGGGTATTTAAAAAAATTTACACGGGAGAATTCTCTTTTCCCGCCGGGGAGTATTCCATACTCCCCGGACCCAGGTCATGACCTTCCCCACCAAATTTGATTTTGAATCTGCATCTGCCCTACGGAAACTTCTGAAAACCGATTAAAAAGCAACCGAAGTGACACAAAAATCAACCTCTTACGGAATGCATCCTTTTCATCCTTTTTGTAGTCCCCCGTGAACATTACAAAAGAGGATCCTCAGGCCGGCCTCTAAATGTGTTATCACCCACCGCGCACTTAAAAGCGTTTACGAAAGTCACCACTCGCGTCGCTGGTGGAGAAAGTGATCCGAGCTTCACGGAGAAATAAGGTATAATCAGGGGTCTAAACCGAAATTTATACATATCGATGGCTAAGTTCTGACAACACGTAACTCAAAAATAGCAACTTTTCCGGAGAGCAAACAAAACGACTAATTTATTTTACTAGCACACTGAAATTAAAAACAAAAAAATTCATAAAACTAAAAAAGAAGCATTCATTTGCAAATAAATAGTTGTTCTTTGCTTGAATTTTATTGTTTATTAACAGTAATAACTCAGACAGGCCAAATTTTGAGATACGTGTTGTTAGAACTTAGACATCGATATGATGGTGTGGTCTATCAAATTCATAACTTTTCAATGACATTCCTCGAATTACAAACATTACAATGCAAAATATTGAAAAAAAAGTGGCTCGCATTACACTCATCACCACGCCGCGGACATGTTCGAAAACCGATTAAAATGCGACCGAAGTGGCAACAGAAGTCAGCCTTCTATGGGATGGAATTGGGCCTCCTCTATGCAGGCCCCTCACCTGCGCTAATGCCATCCTTGGTGTTTTATTTCAAGCCTGTCGCGTGAACGGCGGTGAGATTCACATTTATTGCTACGAGAAACATCCAACGCCGTGAACTTCGGTAAAATTGCCGTGGGAATAAAATAACCCGGATGGCGTAGTGGTATGAGCAGTGGCTCGGAAAGGCTAAGGTCCGTGGTTCAATTCCCAGTTCAGGGGAAATTATTCTTATGGCAATAAACGATCTGTTTACATGTAATACTTCGAAGTCTCCCACGTGAACGGCGGTGAAATATACATGAATTGCCACGAGAAAAAATTCCCCTGGACTGGGAATCGAACCACGGACCTATGCCATAAAAAAATCAGGAACCTGGATAGCGTAGTGGTATGCGCATTGGCCCGGAAAGCCAAAAGTCCGTGGTACGATTCCCGATTCAGCGGACTTTATTCTTATGGTAATAAAGGATCTGTTTCTATTTACGCCGAGGCAAGCAACTGGTATCGTGTTGACTTTATCCTTTGCCACCTAAGCTTGAGCATCGGGAAGCTTCGAATGCACACTTCTGTCGGACATTACCAATTGCGTAGACTCGTCGCTTCATCCCCGCGGGATTAGTCACCGTCTCGAAAGCCCTCCGCCTCCCGCCTACGGAAATAGCCAAACCACTCCGACACACTCGCCGAGACTATTTCATGCAAATGGAGACAGAGCCCTTTGAGGAGAGTCGAGAGCGGCGAGAACGAACCGGCAGCGATAGAGATGGACCTCTTTGAAAAATAACACGGCAATTTTCGTAATTTAGCGTGACATTATAATTTTCAATGGGGACTGCATAGAGAAGGCCCAATTCCATCCCTTAGAAGGCTGATTTCTGTTGCCACTTCGGTCGCATTTTAATCAGTTTTCAAAAATGTCCGCGGTGCGGTGATGAGTGCAATACGATCCACTTTTTCAAATATTTTGCTGTGGGAAAAATGTTTGCAATACCAAGGATTAGCATTGCAAAGTTATGAATTTGATTTATCACATACTTACTAGAGATACATGAAAATCGCACTTTCATTTTTATTTTATCGCACTTTCAATAACAGTTTATCGCATTTTATAGCGTCTATTTTTTATTTTCATAATGAGGTAGATGACGATAAAATGTAGTGAAACACATTTATATGACAAAATACAGAATATTTTAAATAATTATGTTGTAGAACAATAATAAATTAAGGAATAAGACATATAGTGGCGGAGGCGTAGCTTGCCCGCGCCCACTTGTAGTTCGCGGCCACGTAGAGTCCCAGCCAACTAGCAGCTGGCCAATCGCTCACATGCTTCATGCGGTGAGTGACGGTGGAGCATTTAAACTGCGCTCGGCACAACATGTACGAATTTTGCCGTCGAAAAGGCAAATTTGCGTAAAAATATCATAAAAGTCCAGTCATCGCATCTATGTCGCATTTATTAGCACACATCGCATTTATATCGCACTTGAGATTTTCACGCATCTCTAATCATTACGTATATAAATTTCCATTAATACCCCAAATTTTACCGTATTTTCCCGTGAAACTCGTATCAATTTGTCATCAGCGACGCGAGTGGCGACTTTTGTAAACCAATTTAAACGCGCGGTGGGTGACAACACATTTAGAGTCCGACTTGAGAATCCTCTTTTGTAATATTCGTGGGGACTACAAAAGGGAGGCTCCATTCCATAAGAGGTTGATTTCTGTGTCACTTCGGTTGCTTTTTAATCGGTTTTCAGAAATTTCTGTAGTGGCAGGGGCGGATTTAGCATCAAGTTGGTGGAGGAGGGTCATGAATTGAGTCCGGGAAATATGGAATACTCCCCCCCCCACGAGAGAGGGGCATTCTTCTGTGGAAACTTTTTGAGACTTGAAAACCGTGAAAATTTTGAAACCTTTGCAATGGGGAGACAGGAATTAATTGTAGCTTGCCGCTGTTTGTCTCCCGTTTTGTGGGCAGGCTGTTTTTGGTCCGTTTTTGTACTTTTTTTTGCCCGCAACTTTACGTAATGTTGACCTTCAGCGCTGGGACCAATTATAAAATATGCTTACAGAGATTCTGCGTCGAACGCAATATACCCCATCCCTGTATCACTTGGTACGATTGAGATAGACTCTAACGTGTGACTACGCAAAATGCAGATTGACTGACACACTACAAAATTATACAAATAGTCTAGGTTTGTTCTCGGATGAGAGTTTTTATTTCACCAGCTAAACGAAAGGTGTTTAAATTCATTGATGAATATGATGAAAGATGAATATATGGAGGCCAAAGCACTCCATGGGAGAAGTAGAATGCTAAGTTCTAACATCACGTATCTCCAAAGAGCAACTTTTCAGGAAAAAACGAGTAATTTTTTTAATTGTATACAATTTTAATTGAAATTAAAACAAAAAATACATACAACTGAAAAAGAAGCATACATTTGCAAACAAAGAGTTGTTTTTTGCTTGAATTTTATTTATTTTTATTAACAGTATTAGCAATATTGACCCAGACCGCCCAAATTTTGAGATACGTGTTGTTAGAACTTAGCCATCGAAGTGACTTTGCACGCAGTTACGCTCACAGGTGCAAAGTTATATACAACAAAGGGTGAAATTTACAATGAAAAAAGATTTGGCTCAGCCGGAATTCCAACACGGATCTTCCGATTGCCGGTCAGGTATGCTCGAGAGATCCGGGTTCGAATCCTTGCTAAGCCAAATGTTTTTTCATGGTGTATTTCATCCTAAGTGAATAAATGGTGGGGAAAAATCGTGCCACGAAATTTTGACCCTTGAAAGCTGATGCCAGTAACAACCATAATTACTGATATGTTTCGGTCGAATACGCATCATTTTTAAATGACAGAAACTTTGAGCCAATCGCTCCGAATGGCCGCGATTTAGATTTGTTGCCGGATGTCTTGGACAGTGGGGCAGCGAGGGGGGGAGGGTTTGTGGGGGATAAACCCCCCCAGACCACAGAGTAATTTTAAAATTTAATCCATTTTACTTAACTGGATGAATGTTACTTATAGAATAGTGTAAGGATTGATAGAATATCCCTCAGAAAACCGTAAAGCCCACCATTTTGAACCTTTTGTCTCAAAAATTGTCTTTGTCAAAAATTTGGGGAGGGCACCTACACCTCCCCCAGTATTAGTTGCTCCTCAACCCCACCAGCCTTAATTCCTAGCTGCGCCCCTGTCCTTGGATACATCGCGCTCTCCGGTAGGTAAAGCTACGGGTATAGCATTCGAAGCCATGAACTGCCCAGAGCATCCGGCAACATGGCAAACTCGCGGCCAATCGCAGCGCTTGGCTCATGATTTCTGTACATTAAAAATGGTGCGTTTTCAACCTAAACATCATAAAACATTTTGGTTCCTACCAGCATCAGGTATCCAGGGTTAAAATTTCGAGACGCAATTTTTCGCAACCGTGTATACATAAAAGCCACTTGTCTACGCATAACAGACTACAGACGCATTATTGATGAGAGGTAGGTACTAGATATCACCTAGGCGCCGGGGAAATTGATGAGCCCTCCTTCCAAAAACAACGACCTTAATCAGCCCCTAAACTACTGGAAGGAAAGAACTGCATAGGGAAGCCTAGGATAAAATATATGAAGCCGACGGTGAAGGAGGTGAAACAGAAGAAATATGGAGGTGCTTAAAAATCAGCCGAAAAGAGGATTGAGAGGAGAACCGCGTTTAACTAATCTCCGCTGCGATCACTCATGATGATGATGATTTGAAATTTACGAAATATTTCGATAATCTTTAGGAATAAAGGAGTGTTTTATAATTGACCAAGAATAAATAGGGATGGAAATAATTACCGCTGAAACTCGCTACGGGGAGCATTTGTCTTCAAAGAGTTCACAGCACACCCCCTCCGCCGGTCGTATTTCGTCTCAACTCGCCAAGAATAACTCGTTTAAAACTAACGTATTAATTTTTAAATTATAAGGGCTTATTGAGTAGATTTTTTCGTCTCAACTCGCCAAGAATAACTCGTTTAAAACTAACGTTTTAATTTTTAAATTATAAGGGCTTATTGAGTAGAATTATTTGCAAAATTATCTGCATTTGAACAAAAAAAATAACATACGAGAATATAAAGAGGTAATTTTTTATATTTGAGATACAGGCAAATGTTTACAAGTTCTAATTTTAATACTTACTATGAAAATATACAAAAACAATTATTTTCCTCAATAAAAGAAAAAAAAATATTGAAAAATCATGAATTTACAAAATATTTCTTTAACAAATTTTTTCTTTTTTCGGTCATTAAATGTGTTGAAATTAGTTAAAAACCCTGTTTTTCAAAAATTTCCCCCCTGGTTTTGGACCCCCCCCCCCTGAACGAAATTCTTGGCTACGCTACTGGTAAATTTTATTGAAAAAAAAAAACCTTTCAATTTTGCACTTAACGAAAAATTAGCTTCACAGCTTTGGAAAAAAATATATTATTATTAAAACTATAGATTTTTACGGTCATTTTGGGCACAGATCATTAGATCATTTCAAGCAGATCATGCTTTCTGGCTCCGATTAGGGACAGGGAACACGTTATCGCCTCTCACACAAATTAATACGGTACATTAGTCTCGGGAGACCACCCTCCCTAGTACAACGGTTCAACCCCTTCCCCCAACCAAAATTCTTTTTACGTATATTTCTCTTAATTACCATATGTAGCGAGTGCTATTCCTACAGCGATAAAAATTTTTCCAAAATTGAGCGAAGTAGTCATAACGCGGTATCTAACACTGATTATAGATTTTAGAGGAACTTCTTAATTGATAGCGTTTGATAGAATGTCATTCAACAATCGGAGACAGAAACTTTGAAACTTGTTGAGTTTAAGAAAATATTCTTACTGCTATGAATATCTGCAAAGCGGGTTGCGAATATAAGACGCTATTCAATGTCAAGATCACATCGTCATCATCTGGTACATTTGGATAGAAGACAGAATTTATAGCCACACATAAATTGATTTCTTTTACTTAATGACAGAAATACTTTTAATTTTTGACATACCATGGTTTTTTGTATAAGTTTGTAAGCCCTAAGCACCAAAAAATTTAAAACACAAAACTCCCCTTGGGGAGCCCTGCCTAAGGCCACAGATACTTCCTTAATAGTCAACTTTGAATTTATTAATGATAAAATCATTTAAAGATAAATTTTAACCCAGCTTTACAAATGCAAAAGAATATTATTCTTAATACTACTGTCACATGCCCAGCATAAAAACAATAGGGAGAAAACTTTAAAAGCAAAATACGTTTCTGCTGCACAGTTTTCTAATTGTTTGACGCCATTACAGTTTCTGTTAATTATTTCGTTCCTAGAGAAACGCGCGGTGAAGGATGAAATCGCTCACAATAGGGAAAATAAAAAAGAGTCCCGTGAGGTCGACGCACGAGGCCTAGGATTAGCTAGGACGCGGTGACCCGTTCGGCAAGAGTCGGTGACGTCATCAACTCGTTTGTCTACACAGTCGTTTTTTTATTAGGCGACGGATATAAAAACGAAAAATTAACAGCCTACTCATTTTCCAACTAAATCACAATCGAAAATAAATAAAAAATTGGTGAACGAACCCATTACCATTAGAAGTCCCGATTCGTATGGGAAACCAAAACTTGTATACCCTAACATGATATTTTGTTTTATAACACAATGTCACATGTAACATGTTACACGGATTTGTAACTTTTTCGTAAAACATGTTATACGTAAATTGTTTTATATAACATGTTATACAATGTAAACGCACCTTAACATTATTCTATACGAGCTGGATGATGAAATTTAGCTCGATCACAGATTATTACTTTCTCTACTCGGGGTAGCATTCTCTTATTTTCGTTGATTTGCAAATTCACGTAAGACATTTTTGCAAAGATCATCTTTTTTCGATTATCTATGAAAACTGAGAAGTTTAAACGCAGTTTATCAAAGATAGTCGAAAGTAGTTGCAGTTGCTTTAGTGGTAATTTTAAGTAGATAATGATTGCTGTAATATGATATTCAATTCATTAGCTTTAATACCGACTAATTTTTATTCTAAGTGTGCGGTATTTAGCTTGCATCTGTAACTAATGTCGGATACTGTTTTTTTACCGATTAGGACTGCTATTTTTATATCCCGGCATACAACGAGATATTCATGAAAGATATTCCCCAAATATATCTATTAGAGAGCACATAGACCCTTTTGCGACCACGAAAAGTAAACAATGTTTTCTACGGCGTCGATCAAAGGAAAATGCCGCTACTGGCCATAACATTGTCTCTTTTCGTAGCGTAAGTTTGGCGCAGGAAAATTTTAGTTTCAATTAAATTCGTACGAAGAGAAAGATCTGTGCCGTCATTTTACATTCGATGCTGGGGAAAATCCCCAGCTGCGTCGCAGAACGAAAATGAAGGCTGCAGAAAGATATTGCATGCACAACTGTCGCCGAAACACCTGCAATGGCAGTTTTAGGTCGTTGCAAGATCACAAGGTTACAGAAAAATAGGCAGTAAAATAACCCTTCTCCTTGAAAATACACACATAATTGCCACCTTTCATGGTGATCGGTGTGACGGTCGGAGTCTATTGATTTCGGGGAAACATCCATTGCCAGTGGCGTAGCCAGGAACTTTGTTCGGAGGGGGGGATCCAAAACCAGGGGGAAAATTTTTTAAAAAACAAGGTCCTAAGTAAAGGGGGTTTAAACTAATTTTAATACTTTTCATAATAGAAAATTTTCATTTTTCAAAGAAATCTTTTATAAATTCCTGATTTTTCAACATTTTGTTGTCTCTTATGAAGCAAGGTGACTGTGTTTATATATTCGCGGGGAGGGGAGAGACTGAAACCCCCTCGCTACGCCACAGCCCATTGCTATACATCCAGATAACATCAGAACTAAAATATTTCATATAGTCTTGGAGCATAGGTCTGGGAAATGAAAATCACAAATGTTTGCCGACGTTTCGATATTACATATCAAGGCTGCGAATAATGGTTACAATAAGTAAATACACGAAGGAATGAACGATTTTTACAATGCTTTTCACAGCAATAAAATAAAAAAATATAAAAAGAATTCTATTGTACATAAATGAAAAAAGACAACGATTTTGATATAAAAATTAAATTAATTACGTCAAAATTCTTGTTTTTCTTTTTCAATTTATGTACGATGGAAATATTTTTACATTTTATTTTATTATTGTAAAAATGTGAAAATCGTTTATTCCTTCATGTCACAACCATTATTTATAGCCCTGATGAAGATACAAGAAAATATAGAAACGTCGGCAAACATTTCTGCATTTAATAAACGAATTTAATTTCTCCAGGTGAATTATATTGATAAATTCTTCTCGGGTTTTCAACCAGGTTAACTCAGTCGTATAGGCCCACGTTTCGGAAGACGACTTGTCTCGCATTTTCAAGGCGTTTACGCCAGAGAAAAAATCGTCAATTCAGTGCAAAACACAACCAAAACGAACGCAAAATAATACCGGAGAAGAATTCATAAATTTTACATTTCATTTTTGCCTGACCTAAACTCCAAGACTATATCAATTGTTTCATAAATTGAAGTCATGAAAAAGAAATAGATTGAAAATAAAAATACCTATAAAAAACGACAAATGACCATATTTCATAATATTTAAAGTCAATAAAAACATATATTTCCCAAGAGCAACTTTGGCTCGGCCGAATTACACCCAGAAATGCCTCCCTAACTGCGCCCCTCCAATAATGTCTGCTATAAGTATAAATAGAGTAAGCAATACAAATTGTTTCCATACAAAGTCGAAGACGCGATCGCTGTAATTACTATTCCGCTTTCTGCCGAGGTAGTGTGCCCTAGAGACTTCCTAAACCCACCCCCCACCCCACGCGAGGAGGTGGGAGCGGGAGAAGGGGGGGCGGAAGACAAGTGGAGGGGGAAGACAACACTTGAAACACACGCACCGCCCAGAGCACATTTCAGTCGACAAGGAGTCGTCGACGGCTGCAGACACCGCCCAGACGTGCCATTAACATGTGCGCAACCGGCCGCTTTCTCCTCGTGGTCCTCGCCGCATCCGTCGTAGGAACGCACGGAGATCCCAGACAAGGTAAGACTCACGCAGTGCTCTATCCAACAATGGGCTGGTTCTCCGATTTTCTTTCAGCGTTGATAGCGAAAGAGTTAGAAAAATAAAGGAAAGAGTATTGTTTTGGATCCGTCATCTTCTCTCCTTTACCAAGGGCATCGTGGGATATATTGCTGTTTACACTATTTTTGCTAGCAATACCTTCCACAGTGAGACTTTCTTCCAGATAGTGTTGATTAACTATAATAATAACAACGACGTCACCAACTCATGAAAAGAGGGCGGCAACTTCCGCGCTCTTTTTTAATTTTAAACACGCGTAATAATTGTTGAATGAGGTATATTTGTTTCTTTTTTTCGTTGTAACTTATATTTCGCTGTCAGCTACGGAATTGAGTCTTTTTTTCTACGGAATTTCATCTACGGAATGTTGTTACGATTTCGTGCACTTACAAAAAAGCCTTACGGTTTCCGGGTTTACTTTAGGGAGTTTTTTTAAAAAGAAGAATTCATTGTATATAGTATAATATATATTGTATATATTGTAACAATTTCGAAGAAAAATTATGGTACATGACCTGATAAACCGAGTAGGACTGAAAAAGGCCGTGTGCAATGAAATTCGGTGCAATTATTACAATGTTTTCTTTGATTGCGACGAAGAAATCTCACAAAGTTGAGCATGAAACCATCGCATTCCATTTATAGGATTATACCATAATTCTAGAAGGCCGAGAATAGGCAATTTTTCTGGGGGTTTCGATTTTTATAGGTATAAATGCATCTCAGGGATGCGTATCATGGGATTTCTCCATTTTTAAATTTGATATTCCACTGGTTGAGGTGGGTTGACACTTAGGATTTTGCGTTTCACCCTGACCTGTACTGCTTGATTCCATCATTAATTCACAATTCGGCCTAATTTTTATGTTATTCTATCCGCAAACCCGATACTATTTATCCCCCTTCCCCGCCAGCACAATATTTATCCCTCCACAAGGTCAAAAGAGCATACCACGAGTGTAAACGTTGCCAAGGGAACCACCTTCACAAAACAAACGTGATAGCAGCATAACACGTTTCGAACTTTTCTTCACGTTTTCCGATTGACGACAAATTTAAATAATCTTCCTTTTATAGCGACTGTTTTTCGGGGGATGTGCGAAGAACCAATGCACAACTGCCATTCCCGTAGTGTGCTTATTCAGCAGCTGCGATTATCAATAACAACTCTGATATAATAGGCTGTGAGGCCGCATGAACTATTATTCCCAAACTACTTTCACTTTTTCCCATATCGTTTATGAGCATTTTGCGGACAATTCACCCATGTATATGGTAAACGGAGCGTGATGAAGGCTTTTGCAGTGTTCCGAATATTTTCCGGTTTTACTTAGAGCTTTTAAGAAGGCGTGTCACTCCAGCTACGTCGTTCTTTTTTTTCGCGACGAATTACTTATTCCATCATCACGAAATTTTCAAGATACACAAAGTAGATCCCAGTAAACATTAGACTGTCTGTCGAATTTGATCATGAGCGGTTCTTGGAGTCAAGGGCTAGAGCCAGTAAAAGCAAATACCCTACGCTTATTTTACTTACATTTTTATTTCAAAATTGTCATACATTGATCTTACTCACTTAGATTCAAATTGTAGGTTATTTTAGATCAGCGAGGGAAGAGCTCACCCCAAACTAAACCACAGGCGTGAAACTTACAAACATTCAGGGAAGTGGGGGCAAGTTCTTCTACCTGAGCCACATCAGACTCCGGTGTATTATTGTGTAGGGAGTCCGAAAGCTTCGAAAACGCGTAATCAGTAGTCTAACGTTTGATCCGCTGGTTTACCGCGCTCATCAGTGATGTCAAAAATCAAAAAGATGGAGTAAAGACTGAGTAATAATTGAAGATTTTTTTTTATTTTAACAAAATCTTTTTGAATTCTATTGAGCCGTACGAACGGGTTGTTTTCTGGACTGAATAATCCACATTTTTTGAAGCCATATTTTGATTTTTAACCTCGATGGATGTTGAATCCTGTCAGATTTTTAAAGGTAAGGCCGAAAATACCAGGAATTTTTCATGATGTCCGGGAAGATTTATGTCATGATCCACGAATCAAAAGAACCACCGCGCTACGGCTGGCTGAGGACTTTTGTCATTAATACGGAAAGAAGAGGTATTTTTTCCCAATGATACATTAAACCGAACCCGTAAAACCGTAATTGACTCCTTTTTTTAAACTTCCCTTTTATTTATTAAGACCATCGGTTAGTTCTAGGACTATGGTTAAGCTACCAAAGATTTTCAAGTTATTGTTGCTAAGGTGCTCATTGTTAGTTTTCCTTTGTAACGCGTCAATTCAAAATTGACACCGTATGTTGAATTTCATTTGACATTAATTAAGTTTACTACTTACTATTTTTCCATGTGCTTATATTAAAGTACTACACTCGAAAAGAATTTGAATATTTAAAAAAATGTATTTTATTGAATTTCGCACTCCGGAAATTTTAAGAAAAAGATCGAAAGGCTATATTGAAGGGGAAATGAAGACTTTTTTCAAGGGAATTGAATTGCGTGATTTTACAACCACCCTGGTTATAGATGAACATTTTTTTGCAATAAAGAAAAGTATTTGTTTTGAATTGCGCAGACGCGAACCTACTGCCGCAAGAGTACGAGTTCCCCCAACGCAAACGGTCTTTTCTGGTGTCGAATTACTCGCTTAAAACTTTAGTTAGCCAACCGAAATTTTCAAGTCATAAAAAGTAGACCCTAGTCAACATTTTCCTGTATCAAAAATTTTTAAGGCTTCCTTCATAATTTTCTTTGATGTATTTTTTAATATTTGAGATAGAGGAAGGGTTGAAAAAGCTTATCTCTACAATTAATGAAAATTTCAAGGTTATAGCGTAGGTTTTGAATGAGAAATAAGTAACCAAAAAACGACAGGGCAACGGCGACTCGTGTGAGCCCGTTAAAATTCGCAGTGGTTCATAAGTCATAACGCATATAGATGCCGACCGGATAAAGAAAAAATATACAAAATTATAAAATTTGCCACTTGCAATAAAAAAGACGGTAATAAAATTAATTAAAAAATATAAATATTCACAGTAAAAAGTAAAAAAAAAGAAAATACTTAATTTATTATTACTATAATACTTTCTTAAGTTGTCATAAAAAATTGCTGTTATTATTCATGTCCAAATGCCAATTTTTAAGGTTTCTGCGAACACAAACAAAACACTACTCACACAACACGTACAAATGCGCCCAATAATTGTACTGTTAACTGGCTAGCTGGGGTGAACAGGGTTTACAGGGACAGCTTTAAGGCGAATCATCCATGGTTAAATTCGCGAAAATATTACCAGTATTACTGAAGTATTATTATTAACACAGTTTATCGGAAAAGCTCTTAAGCGAATCAATTACGGCAAAATTCGTGAAATTTTTACTGAAGTATTGTTATTATTCGAGAAATTATAACTTGTATTGCTTGATGCAGCGAAAAACAAGTTGTACAATACTGTCCAACTAGTCCAGGGGCAGCGGCGGTCTGCTCGCATGCCGGCGGCCCCTTAAGCCGCCGCTTCTGGTCAAGATCAGCCCGAGTGGCCATTGTGTCTCGGCGGGAGTGAGTCTGACGGCCCGTGACGAATTGAACGATCACCCCTCTACGAATTCCAGGCGCGCTCAACGACCCTCCTCGGCTACCCCGGCGATCCCATTGCCGCAGGCCGCCGCATCCCCCAGCATCGCGTCGCCGTAGGGCATTCGAAAACAAGCAGGCGATGATTTGGCTTGCGAACGCAAAAGAAGCACCAAGTTCGGCAGTGAATTCCGATCCATTCTCAAGAGGAGATAATAAACCAGAGCGCGCTTCTTGGCTTGGACGAATTGAACCAAGATTGAAATTACAAAATCAGAGATCGCGCTATGGATTTGATTGGCTGGCCAGGACGATAATGATCTTCAGTTTAAGAAAAGACTGAATCACACGATCATTCTTTCGCAATTTTCGAGCAATGACACCAATCACTCGGAAATGATCGTCGGGTGCAATTGTTTTTCGCGATCACTCCGACGATGAGGATACCCATAACTTTTTCATCACTCGTCCGGTCGCTTTTCCCGTTGCAGGAACCGTCACTGAAACCCCATATCAGCCAATCAGCACGCATGCCCATATGGAGCGATTGCAGCGCAACGTTTGATAATCGTGGGAACGACATAGGTAAACATAAACACGCTATATATTTTCGTGAAGCGTTCCTATTACAACGAGCTGCGATATCGGAAATGATGCGAAAAGCAGTGGCGGGGTAGGGACCGTGCGATTCAGAAAAATGATCACTCGAGCGATCATTTTTCCGGTCTCGAAAAGCGATCGCTCGAGTGATCACTAAGAGGGACGGAACAAATGATCGTGTGATTCAGGCTTCCAAAAATCCTAAAGCCTGAATCACGCTATGATTTTTTCCATCCTTTTCGAGGGACAGCTCCGGCGATTGCTCCAACCTTTTAGGAAAAATTATGAAACCACGTGAAAGATGGGAAAGTAAACGTCAAGGTCTTGATAGCGACGTAGAAGTGTCGAAACCATGGTTGGATATGAAGTGTCATTGTGGAAGGTACCGTGCGGATTTTCTTCTCCTACTTCGTTCTTCCTCCATGAAAAGTAACAACCGCTAATCGCAGTACACGTTAAAGGTATAAAAGATACTAAAACCTGAATCACGCGATCATTTTCCGCGATGGCTCGAGAGATGGCAATCCCATCCCTTTTTCCATCGCTCGGCACGTCCCTTTTCCCGTCGCTGAAACCATCGCTGGCACCGTCCTTTGGCCAATCAGAACGCATGGCCACTTCCAGCGTTTGTAACGCCACGATAATCTTATGATTGAATGACAGTTATAAGTAAGGAAAGTGAAGGAGATGGTACAAGGTACGACGGAAATGACAGTTTGATTCAGAAAATGATGGGTCGAGTGATCAATCTTTTGGGTACTGAAAACCTATCGTTGGAGCTATCATTCTGAGGGATGGAAAAAATGATCGTGTGACCAGGCTTTCGTTGGTTTGACGAATCTCTCCATTCTATTCACCAATCAGTTTATCATTTCCCTCCCACATATTGCCTCTCTTTCGCATCCTTTTTCACTGGTCGATATTCGGTCGAAAAAAGGATTTATAGAAATCACAGCGATGCTTCACAAAAAAAATGTTTTGGAAACAACACAACAAAATTTTTTAGATAAATAACACAAAAAGTTAAATTTTAAGAAATCGTAACGAACACGTTTTGATGGCGAAAATATTACCTTTCCGGGTTGAAAAGAGACGTTTGAACACCGCGCTGGTAAGACAGCGCAGGAAATCAAGGGCGCAACTCGCCCGAACCTAAATTTGGTCACTATGCCACGTTCGCCCGGGCAGTTAAAAAAAATCAGTCTTTGTAGCCCCAGGCTATTCCATTCATTAATTTAATTGTACGTAACTCAAGTACAATGGACTTCCATAATGTGACGGCCGAAGCTCTCCACTAAACCATATGGTACTCCACCGAGACTTCAGAATCAATGCTCTTATTTTAATATTATGGAACAGACATTGCGACTTCAACTATAGTACAAACAAGTATCGGTTCACCATGATGAATACAGAGTAGGTAACAGTAAAATTCTATGTATTTTTCTGAAATCGTAGAGTAAATTAAAGATAAAGTTCACAATAAAAACTTATGTTTATTTATACTCGGTGTTCCCCATTGTAATGCCACGTCATTCAAATGCGACGCCAGCATGTGTGGACGGTATTTTAACGAGGATGACAAGGCTCTGCATAATTCATTATTTTCATCCTTCATCATCGGGTACAGTCATTCTGCACCGTTAGATCATTCATGAAAGCCACTCTTGAAAGAAGAAAAATAAAAGCACAACATGACCCGAAACGGAAGTGCGATAACCCCCAGGATTTAATACCGAGTTCCCATATCCTCTAAGAACACGCGGTCAATGTTGGCGCGAATTCTCAAATATCTCTCTGAATCTTTATAGAGAATTTACCAACAGCTTGCTCATGAACGCGATTGCTATAAACCAGAATGAGATTCATCTTAAATTACGCGTGAATCACAACTGGTCAAAGAAGCTGTACGCAGTTGGTATTTAAAGCACTTGGAGGAGTAAACCGATAGTCAAGGTCATTTGCGTCATGTGGGGAGGTCAGGGAAAGGAGGATGGAGAAAAACCCGGCGTCGGCTTTAGCCTACACTTATCGACGGACGCCATGGGCAGTGGCGCAGCGAGGGGGGAGGGGGTATAGGGGATAAACCCCCACCCCAGAGCTCAGAGATAAAAAAAAAAAAATATTTTAATGTGACAAATTTTGTAACTTGTATTTGAGAGACTGATGACTCAAAAACAAAACATCAGACTATTCACACAGCCGTAAAACTTACCATTCTGAACAATTTATCTTAAATATTTCTGGGGGGAGGGCCCCAGCACCTACCGCTTACCCTAGCTGGTATTCCATACCCCCAGTCTCTCCAGCATTAGTTGCGCCTAAACCCCTCCCCCCCCCCCCAGCCTTAATTCTTAGCTGCGCCCCTGGCCAAGGGGATCTCGGCTTAACGTCCCATCCGACGGACGGAGTGCTGCGCTTGAGGTACCCTCCACGAAGCACTCAAGCAGAGTTCTGGTAGTATATGAAAAAAATCCGCCACAGCCGGGATTCAAACCCGGACCCACAAGATGGGAAGCCAACTCTCGCCACCACATCAATCACTCTTACAAAATCACTTCTAAATCAATCAATTTATCGCAGATGAATATTTTTAAAAAATCACTGCCTATTTGTAGGGTCACATTATCATAAATAACCTTCAAAAGAGAATCTACAGTTTCAAAAAAAACATTTCAAGATCAATTTACAGGTCAGATTTGATTTTTTTATCACTGGACGGGCCAGAGCTCTTTCCCAAGGCTATAGCCATATGAGATACATCCCGTTGCGTGCAGCCTGCACGTTGATGCATGTATTGAGTGCTAGCATGATAGATTGGATTCTATGGTATTTGGAGGAGGCAACCGACAATAGGGTAGTTTCCTTCATCAAAGAAAACGATAGGCATTGATTGCGATTCGTTACCCACCATTAGTGTATTCATAATACACAAATTATTTGGTTTTTGAAATACCGGTTTAGACGAATGGCAAGGGTCAAATTTTATCCTAATTTGAAAAAGGCCAGATTGGCGCCCATGCGATTCCTCTCCGCGTGACGTCACAGGGACCTAGTTTCTACACGAGAGGATAGGAGTTATACATCGTCTGAGGTTACCAATGCATTCATGAGGCACAGAGCTCAGGGAAACATGTCTTAATAATCACCTATTAAAACTGGCTAAGGTCGGAAAGTTTTCTTCGTTTGATAAGGTATTAATAAACCTTTTTTAAGCCAAGCGCTACCATTCAGCAAGGTACTCTGCTATCCGCTAGCATCCTGCGTCCTATCAGCGCTCAGAGCCTCGATCAAGGTCACTTCACAAGGAGAGAGGGGGAACCAGAAATGCGTCGCACGGACTTTCCTACTTACGCGTCGCGTTTTTGCGCGCTTGAAATTTTTCACTTTTCATTTGATCGCGAAAAATAGATATCGTCATTTTAAAATCTAAAAGCGCGAAATACGTACTCCAGGAGTAATAATATTTCGATTTAGGCAATAAAAAAATAATAGGAAACCACCCTATTGAGGTGTGCCATGAGAGAAGGAAGGGTGGAGAGAAACCCGGCGTCGGCATTAGCCTGCTCTTTACGTAAGGAACCATGGGAACCACAACTTAACATCCCTTCGCGAATTCAGAGTGCATTGCTTAAAGTCATGACCACACAACACTCATGCAGGAATGGAGTGACCTCCGAAATTTTTCTGCCACCACCGGGATTTGAATTTTGAACCCGCGCCCGCGGGGTGTGAAGCTTACACTCTATTTAGACACCAATCCAAACCTACCCACCTTTAAACAACGCTTACAGATGCTCAGATATACACGATTTTGTCTATTCTTCCAAATATAATACTTCCACTCGGGGCAAGGAAGCATACACTGCAATAAAGCTTTGGCTCACTCAATTAGCCATCATAATTTGCGAAAATGAACACAAGCGTGGAATTAAATTTATTGAATATCTATCTTATTTTACTAACAAATAAATTCACAGGTAAGGAAAGCAAGGGATAGGAACATATTATAGAAAAAGGACGAGGACAACGGTGCTGTGGAAGCCAGAAAAGCCAGAAAATCAGAGGGCCTGACTGGGATGCGAACCCAGAGCCTCTCGGTTGCCGGCCGGGTGCTCTACCAATTGCGCTATCACGACGCTTAGATTTACCATGACATATATATAAAAGAGGATGTCTGTTTGTCTGTCCGCTATGCGCTTCTATATGACTGCACGCATTGCGACCTTAGGTAGTACATGGGTGAATCTCATGCTCCTAAACCTCGTAGTTCTACTTTTGGTAGCGTCCCATGCCCCGTTTTCTCATTACAGTTCGTTGCGTCATACAGCTTCTGTGATTGGACATCCTGTCAGGTAGGCACACCTCTTGACACGCCCAAGGAGGAAACTTAAAAATCCTATATGATCATGAAATCCATGTTCCCACATCACTGGGTACTATCCTCCCCGAGTAACGGCGGGTGGACAGCTAGTATTTAATAAACACGGAAAGAAAATTTAGTCTGCAGAGAAATTACATCTGCTGTGTCTGGAAAATACGTACTTAATTTTGGGTAGGAGGGCCAGTTCCTTTCCCTGGGCCATCTAGCTTTTTAAGGATATTTGCATTGGGGAATTGAACCTTCACCCGTGACTTGAACCAGCACCCATTTGGTCAGTAGCAATGTGTACCACCAACAACATTACAAAGCTCCTTATAATTGTAAAAGATTTGTAAAACATAGGTTGTAATTATAAAAATCAGAATTGATGTTTCATTCAGAGGTCTCAGTTGGTTTTGATAGAAGTAGAATTCAACGACGCTTTCAGATACACGTGCCTTCCAAACAGAATAGATACTTTAACTTGGCAAAGGTCCTACATTTGTTCATCCCCTATCCGAAGGGCCAACAGATTCACTTCCAATTCTCCGTTTGCTTCACATCCTTCACTCCCAGCAAGTAAACTGCCTTTTTCCAACATCGCGTCTAAAATAGGCTTTCCGCAGGTCAAGAATTATATTTAGAAATTCCTGACGTGCAGATTGCATTAGTATAAAGAAAAATCATACCGCTGCATATAAATAATAATGTAATTTATTAAAATTATGAATTAATATCAAATTAGCGAATCCCAAGATAAATATTAATAAAGAGAAGTAGTTCGAAGATAGATAGAATGGAAAAACCGGGGTATTTGGAAATTATTTCTTCATAAAATGGTTTAACAATAATGTAAAAAATGTTTTAATAGATACTTAATTACAGGCAAATATTGGGGTTCAATGATGCATCGTGGACTTTAAAAATAATGTGGTTTATAAACCTTTTCGATTTGGTTGAAAATCGTTAATTTAGATCCGAAATAGCTTTCGTATGATGCCACTACAACAGGAAAAGTAACATTTTACAAAATTGATGAAACCAATATAATTAAAAATTATTTTGAAAATTGTAAGGAAAATAAAAAATTAGTTCATAGAGCTTACAATCCTTTTTTCGCCAATTTTTTGCATCATTCATTCAGTTTAATGTAATAAATAAAAGAAAATAAAAACAGGAAACTGTTCAAATGAGCATGTACCTGTGGATGAAATGTTTCAGAAGATGGAATAAATCTGGTCAGACAAGTATCGCGTCAATGGAAATAGCTTACGTTGCAGTAGCTTCTGTGAAATAGCCGAAAATGCTATCCAGATCCGAAGCTGAGGTTGTTCCTCCCTCATGATTTTTGAAGCAAAGAACGATTTTGAATGTGGTCGTTTTTAAGCGGTGGGCAAACGTTACCCGGAAATGAGGGAAAACACACAAACAATGGTTTCCTTAAGGAAATCCAGCCTCTGAAGCTTGGCCAGAAGCTTATAATCTCCCCCTCTAATTGTATTCTTGGCCCAAGATGAAAAGAATCGTGAAAACCACTTCTGGTGGACCCTTCCGCTGCAGTCGGAAAACATATCCGCCGACTATAAGGAGTCTCTTAACGAAAGACAGCAATTGTAGGACGGCTTAGCGTCCCATATTATGGGCGGAGTACTATATTGACGCATCTATTCACTACAATATAGGTCAATGACCTATTTCGGCAATATATGACCTATTAGGTCATATATCTCCGAAAAGCATCTTCATCAATCACATAATAACCTTAGACAACCACGGTGTACCAGCTATCACTAGAAACTTTTCACAATCATTGTGTGTACATTGCATCGTCAAACTATCTCTTATTGTTGTATTCACAATGTGAAATACATTCATTCACCCAACATCTTATGCAAAGGACTAACTAATTCAGAGTTTAAAGTGACTAAAACTAAATATGATCCGAAATATATCACGGTCGGCTCAAAGAGCTCCGAAAAGTGTCCATTTAAATTATAAGTATTAAAGTATCCGAAACCCTTATTCTGATTTTCCGTCTCCATGGATGTCGTTTTTAATAGCAAAATAAGTAAAAATATGCTATAAGTTTTGTTTTTTGTGCGTGTGTGTGTGAAATGATTTGAATTGTGAAGTCGCGAACCTACCTCCTTGAGTCACAACACTAAATTCACGCTGAATATTAATTTATTAAAGCCATACCTCAAATTTAAGTCTTTACTACGGGTATTATGTCACAAACTTATTATATAAACAAGACATTATTACGCTGCACTATCTGCGGCTAATAATCTATTTGTACGATTGTAATATACCTATCAACAATAAAATTAAGGAAAAAAACATCAAAATTAAAATAAAAACATATTTAATGCACGAAAATTGTGCCACACAAAAATATAGGTATTTAGAAATCACGGCGGTAAGCGGAAACAATACTTATGACAACGCTGACGCAGAAAAACAGTACGCCATGGAAATTGAACTTCAATCATGTGGCAAACTTTCATTACCTGAACGTAAGGAGGGTACACTAATTTCAAGGGGTCAGACACCACAGCTGCCACCAGCTATAATTCTATCTTCCTCCATTTACAAAGCAATCTTCCCAAATATTAATCTCCACATTTACTGACATCATTATTGGGGAAGATGCTAACTAAGTGTAATGTTTTTCCAAAAGGTAAAAATGTAGTTTCAATGAATGGAATAGATAATCAAACGCTCTTAATAAATAAATGATAAGTATATTAATTTTTAAATACTACGGTTAAATACGACATTATATAATCAATCCAAGCAAATATGTTCCTTAGTTTTAGTAAATAAAACCTTGAATAGAACGTAATTTTTTTGGAAATTATTCGAAATTTTAGAAGGCCCTTCAAAACCCACATTTTCAATTTTCCTCATTTGAATTCAAAAAATGTTTTTTTACTTTTTAGTGCAGTTTATACTGTTTGGTGATAGATGATTGATCCTAAGTCGCTATCTCGTACCATTAGCAGGGGATGATTGGGAAGCAATAGGAACGATGAAAGAAACAGCAACACGGGCAGGAACGGGTTTCTCAAGCAGGTGAATACATGACGTTAACGGTTTGAATTAGTGATTCACATGGCTCTATCGCCGTAAATTCATATTTGTACATCTTGGACACACTTTCTATCCCTCAGTGATTCCCCTTGAAGATTAGTAACTTAGGGCGAAGGTAGAGCTCGCCCCACACTAAACAAAGGCATTTAAATATTTGCATTCAGGGTAGGATGGCCAGTTCGTTATCTTGGTACACCACGTACATCGAAGATTTTTGCCATCATCCTTTCATATTTTTCCATCATTTATGAAATAACTTTGTGATAAATATTCCACCACAATGAATGGAAATTCATCTCCTTTAAAGTAAATGCGATGGAGAAAAAAAAATCAGTTGAATAAAAACCAAAAATAACTCCATCGCTTCTAGAATAATGAATGGAATACGCTTGAAAAATCTTTTTAGACATTTTGAGCACAGATGGCTCATGCTTTATGCGGACGATTTCTCCAAGAAAGCACGAACAAGAGTCACGGGCCAGAAAAGGCAACGTAATCCTTGTTCATTGTAACCATGTCCTGAATACGATATGCGTTGGCGAGAGAAATCCAGCCACTTTGAAAAAAAAATGCTGTTTGCTTTCTCTGATATCGTGTGTGATTCGTAAGAGGCGTGCAACAGGCACTTTTACCAAACCTTCACGTGCCATAGCGGCATGTTGAGAATCTGAGCCGGCGTTAGGACGACTTAGGACGAGGCCAGATTTTCAAATACTTCACGATGCATGTGAAATTAGCCATAACGATTCAATAATTCACCTCAATTGGTACTTGCTGTAATTTTTGTTAATCGAATAGCCACATCACTCAAGATAATTTAAGTCATATTTCAATAACTTCAAGTTTATTTATTAAATTTATGCATGTAAACAGGAACGGAATACAATAATATTAAAAAAACACGGTTAAAAAACAGTATAAAATGCACTAAAAAGTAAAAAAAAAATGAGATTTTCGTCACTCGGAAAAAAAGCGTGGGCGATGATTAAGTTTACTAGATTTGAGTGTAAAAGAGTACGTATTAGAAGTGAAGGAAGAATTGAGTATTTCCTGATAGGCGAGAAAGTACCTAATTACGCAATATTAACATATAAACCTGAACAGCATCCACGCTTTTTGTATCCTATTGATGAAAAGCTTTTTTTTTTTACTTTTTAATGCATTTTATACTGCTTTTGGTAAAAGTGTTTTTTAAATTTATTTTTTCAATCAAAAAATATTTTCAATCAAAATCTGTTGAATAAAGAGGAACGCAGTGCACGAAAGCAATACATTTAATAAATATTTATTTTTATCCTTGCCCGCGATAACAGCCTCTATGACCACTTAAAACGAGGCTAGCAACAAATAATAAAGGGAAAGACAAAACCCCATTCCCTGGGTATGGAAATATTACCCTTACGGGCCCCAAACCCAAGATCTTCACTTAGGAAGGCTAGGATTTTTACCCCGACAATCATTTATCAAAAAAAGTAGTCACTAAGGGAAGACAGTAGATATTTCGAGTCTTTGAGAGACCATGGTCACCTTTCCTTGGGCCTTCGGACTGAATTCCACAAGGAATCAGATCTCCTTCCATGACTTCAGTACACTCCTTCTATCTTCCTAGAATAGGGTCCGGCGACCCATCTACATCTACATAATACCGCGCAAACCGCCTAAAAAGGCGTGTAGCAGGAGGTAAGGACACCAGCCGCAGTGCCGCCGACTCCATGGGGCCTGAGGGGGCCTGAGCCCCCTCAAAAATTCGTTATAGGTGTGAGCAAAAAATGTCAGGCTTGTTGATTTTCCCCGGAGTGTCCAGAAATCGAGATTCGAGTTATCAGGGTTCTAATGTTGATCATATGACTCTTCTGAAATGCTTAAAAAACTTAAAACTCACTACTTATAAAATTTCTCGGGGCAAGATCCCGGTTTGGGCCCCCCCAATATTTTTTGTAAGTCGGCGTCCCTGACCAGCCGTCACATAAAAAGCAAATGCTCAAATCCGTAAGTATCCTACAGAAAAATTCAGTGAAGACCTGCGTCAAACCAATCTTAGCATTAATGACTGCGGATGATGTACACAAGTTTAACGCTAGTAATTCATCACCGAAAGAGACCAGACGAGAGGAAGTATGCGACCTGTTGATCGTGAAATATTTTTGACACACCCTAACGATGAAGTCAGTCCTTAAGCTGCTGAGAATAAACAGGAAGCAATAGAATCCTGAACCAACCCAGTTGAAAAGAATCCGCCATGTGTCCCGCTGATGTCACCTTTTCCCAATTCTAGAGGCAACTCCCTTCGTCACGAATCACGTGGTTCACGTATTCCTGGAAGGATATGATTGACGCGCGAAATATGGCCGAGATATTTGCGTAAAAGATAACGCATCGCCCGAGTGGTTCTGAACCTAAACAGTGAATCATCTTGGGAAAATTTGCATTTCATGAGAGGGAGGACTTCAGAGCAGGAGTTATGCCGATGGAAGCGTTGGGTAAGCGCGTAAAGGAAAAACTGCTAGCGAGAAGCCTTTTTTAGTGGGCAGAGTTGCATCGTGCGAAACGTAGATGATAGGAATAGGCTTCAGTGTTCTAAAAGCGGTTATGGATCAGGACGATAAATAAAAATAAATTAGGTTAATGGATAAGATAGGTCACGCTCGGAGTGGACATGTTAGAGTAATCACTGAGCAAGTCCATGGAGGTCTAAGAACAAAATAAGGTTACAGAGATGGTGGGTTATTAAATCCTTATATTCTTAAGTTAAAACTTTTTTCCAACTATTTGAGCAGTTCAAACCGCCATTTATACGTAACTAACGTGATTTAACACCAACTACAGCACTAATTTGCTAAAGAATCAAAATATCATTGCCAAACACGAATTTGTGTAATAATTTGATGGTAAACATAATTAAACTCGCATTTTAGCTAAAATTAATGTAGCACAATATAAAACGTGGAATGTTTGTGCGAGAGTAATTTTATTTGAAAAACGTGAGGCGATGGTGGCGGACATCTTGGAAATTGGCGACACAATTTGAGTTGGGTTTTAGCGTAATTGAAGGTCTCGGATTCGAATCCCGCCAGGGTAACATTTCAATATCCAGTGGATTGTAATTTTAGACGCATCTCCCAGATATCTGAAAATGAGCATTGCGCCGAATCGGAATGTATCATATCGGGATCCGGGTTCGATTCCCGGTCAAGGCGAATGTTTTTTCCTCTGTGGAATTTCTGGACAATTATAATTGTTCTAGCAGTTACGTATTTCTCCATTAAACTTTAAAGAACTCAATGTTTGCATTTTTGGTGTTACTTAGAAGCAACATTGGTTTATAATGGGTTAAATAATTGTGGAAAAGCTCAACTAACTTTCATTTCAATAGTCTGCAGAAGGGCTTTTTATCTTCGTCGAAATGAAAATTTAGGAAAACGAACCGCCCCGCCCCTACCCTGAATATGTGATATTCACGCCCCTATGGCCCAGTCTGGGGTCTGCTCTACCCTCACCTACCCTAGTTGAAACCTCCGAGTTCAATCACTAAGTGAGTGAATGAAAGCTTAACCTATTCAGTCAGATATTTATTTTCCTCTATATAGATGAAAATTCTTTTTTCTATTCGACCTTGATTATGAGGTCATGAACAATTTGCCAAAAAAAATTGGATATTTTTTGCGAAGTAAATTTTATGATCAATGTCCGTACTTATGGACAACTACGCATATCAGGAGGCTTAAGTCCCCGTTAAAAAGTCATAACCGTTTCAATGGACACTATGACTGAAAGGGTAAAAGCATTCAATGCACTTCAGAAATATCGAGGCGAAAAAATATAAAAAAAGATCTACAAAAAATCTGTTTTGAAATATCGAAACGAGCGTGTATAAATATGACCCCATCCCATACCTACTCCCCCGCTTCGATCGCCGGATGGAAAAAGTCTTCGTAAGGGGAAGCGTCGTGAGTAATAGCCCGGGGCAAACATTGGTTGTGGTTCGTGTCTCTGCCTCGATTCGTTGGAAATATATATTTTTTGCCCCCGCACACTTGGGCGGATATTTTTGAGGCCGGCAGTTTGATTTATAACGTGTCGCTCGCGCGCCTTCTGGGAAAACCTATAAGGGATTCGCAGGCGCATTACGGAACCAACTTATAGCGGATGAGTCGGCGGACTGAATTCAAGGAAGCAGGAAGGAGTGGACAACTGATGTCATGGAAGGAGGCATCTGGTCCCTTTAGGAATGCAGAGGGAAGGTTCAAAGGAAGGTGGCCTTGGGCCCTTATTCCAGAATCTGACTCAATCTTGAGTCCTCACTCGATCTAGAAGGCTCAGATCTCGAACTCAAGTTAAGTTTGAATTGGAGTTTGAGTCACATCGTCCGGAGGATCACAATACTCCAAGTCACTTCACCACCACACCAATAAAATAAAAAAAATTCAATGTGCAATACTCTTTATCGGTTAAAATGCAATACTCTTTATCGGTTAAAAAGTTCAATCAATCCATACGATTTTTGACTATGTGTATTTTTGACGAGTGAGTCGATATTTGGTTTCATTTTTTTAGTTGCAAAGCTTTCTAACTAGGTGTGGCTAGCGTCCTCGGAGTGTCCTTCGCGGGCGCGGCGCAATACAATATTTTATTTGGCCTCTATGGGCCGCAAGAAATAATGCAGCGGGCGCGGGTTGAAGATCCTCGGCATAGTAAACTATAACCTTTCAGTAATTACTGGTTAAATTTTTAAAAAATCTTAAAACTGCTCTCCTAGCAAATTAAGAAAACGTCCATATAACGAAAACATAGTATACCTCCGAGGTACAGATCTAACCCAGAAAATTAAACGCAAGTTTTACTATACTTAAGTTTAGTTTAGCGTGCTCGGGAAAAGGCATTTAGAGGATGGTTTTCGATTTGATGGCTGGGGTCTTCCGGGGAATTAGATTCTAAAAACTTCCGACTTCACGACGGGTGGGCGATTTTAGATTCCTTTTTTAATGCCGGCGCTCCGGGCGAGTGACTCGCAACACAAACGAAAACAGCCCTTTCTCCAAGCGCTATCGTTTATTGTTTTTTTTTAACAAAAACAAAAAACAAAAAGGAACACCCTTTTGAGTGTTTTAAATTAATTTTCAGCAAGGAAGTGGAATTTCCCGCATACTTCGTCGTGGAGTGATGCCAGCGCTAAGGGGATATTTTAATTTTAAGTTAAGACTATTTTAAACTGACAAAGGAACGAGTGTAAAAAATGTTTTCACCCTTGAAATCCTTCCTCTCAAAACGTTATCTCCAGGGGAGGATTCGTGAAATCTGCCATTGTCTACGTCTGACCTTTGGAGCATGCCAAGAATAAGAAAGTGACTCGACGATAGAAAACGCTCGATATTAATTAGGGGAGCGTGTAAAGAAATCGCCACCAAGTTTAATAGGGTAACGATTCATATTCTTGTCCTGATGATAGTTAACGGAAAGAAAAAAAAATCACAAAGAAGCTATGAGAAAACGGGTTGGATTAGGATGGTTGGATAGACAGGGTGTCCACGGCGTAGCTATTTAACCCATTCGCATCTTAATTTTTCATGGAAATTTCTAAAATGAATGCCCATCATATTTTTCCAAGGGTTTTCATTTACCTATTATTTTATAGAAAATAAAATTTTGAGTCAAGATGCATAGAATTTTTATGGAATAATTTTAGCTGTTCTTTTTTGGGCATGATATTTAGTTTTAAGATAATATTCATTTAATAAAAAGTTTTCAAATGCAACAACAACAATGACGCTACCGGTAGTTCGCCTACTCTTTACCTTAAGGAAAATCGTATCAAACCGGCGAATCGCCGTCTATTTACCCGAATGGGTTAAAAAAATCCCTTTCCACGGATTACAATAATCCAATTCCAGGTTTTACAGAGGAATTGCTTTTTTTATCGGGAGTTTTCCAATCCTAAACATTAGCATTTTTGAGTGAAATTACTTAACATAGAAATAATTGAGTCATTTTCATACTGTACGAATAATAATAACACGATCATTTTTCCATTCCTTTTGAGGGACTCCTCCAGCGATCGCTCCGATGATATCGGAAAAAATGACCATTGCACGCTATCATTTTCCAACTAATAAGTAATGGTAATTCGAGCATTGATTCTGGAAGAATCTACCGTAATTCAATTGATTGCCATGGGAAATAAAATCCCCTACTCCGGAGATCCAACCACAAACCTTTGGCCTTTCTTTAGCAGCGAAACGGCGCGGAAAACCAAAGGTCTCATGGTTCGATTCCCGGTCCAGGTTAAATTTTTCGCATGGCGCATTGGGATTTGACCGCAGTCCACGCGGAAGAGTTGAAACATTCCAAAAACTTAATGTAACGTTCATTATCGTGTAACGCGACTTTCACAGTCGACGTTATTATGACACTTAAATCGCGTGCTTGTCAACGACATGGAACAGTAGGTGTAACCATACGTTTAACACATACGAGAGGTTCTTCTATATTTAGCTTCGCTCGTTACCTTCGCGTACGGAAGGACTCCCTCCTTTGTTTATGCTTGCCTCGAGGTGACACGTGGGATGATCTCGACTTTTCTATTTACTACCACCTTTCATTAACCGTAAACTCTATCCCGGAAGAAATATTTAAAAGAGTGCACATCAGCATCTGTTCATGGGATCAAGATTAAAATGGTAAAATCCAGTCACATGACGAATCTGATAGGCTGACTACGACGATAGCGTTTGTTTTCATACCATCTTTTTTCCCTATTTGACGAAAAAAGATAAACGGCAATTTTTCACAAATTTATTTAACAATTTATGAAACGTTTCGACCGTCATGACGATACTAGACTGACATTGTACTTGAGAATGAGCAGTCAGGTCATTCTCAAGTACAATGTGCAAGTACTAGTTATTTTCTTTAAATCATGATGCCATTCCACTACATCTCGCTTGCGTCAGTTACTTTCATTGTTTTTTTTTCGATTAGAATTTTTATTTCCATCGAACTCAATACTCAGGAAGAAAGACAAGCCTAATCAGGTTTAATAAAATATTTTTATAAGTAAATCCTACGATGAGAGTTTCAATTATTAATAGAAGTACGGAAGTTGGGGTTTCAATGATGGTCCCGGCTTTTGGTCACTGCGCAGTTATCACGCGTAGACAATCTTGTATACATTTACTATACGAACGCCACCTGCCCTACCACATATAACCACCGACCTATTCCAAATGCAATAATTACATCCAAAGCAGGTGATGCTACCGGTGTTCCAACCTGCGTAGGTGAAAATCGAGCCAACATTTTTACCAACGCGAATATCTCTGATATCCTAGCTATTTTTCCCCATTAATTAGATACTAGTGTCCGGTTGGCGCGACCTACAAAGCAAATTAATTCTTTTATTTACCCCCGCGTCCCAATCGGCAGCCATCATTAACCTTATTATCGGCTGGCTGCAGCTGTCTTCCGTTTCTTCCGACGGGAACATATTTTCTTCAGTTCCTTCAAAAGTCTTCCGCGCAAATCACCACGTGGCCGGCCCGTTTTATTCCTTCGTTGATTTTCACACTATTTGCCAAACAGGGTAGCAGTTGACATGTTCACAATTGCACATGATTTCAGACTTTCCCCGGTGAATTGAAAGCAAAAACATTTCTCGCACAGGCTGATGTTTTCTAATTCAGCCGACCAGGGACGCCGACTTACAAAAAATATTGGGGGGGCCCAAACCGGGATCTTGCCCCGAGAAATTTTATAAGTATTGAGTTTTAAGTTTTTTTAAGCATTTTAGAAGAGTCATATGATCAACATTGCACCCTGATAACTCGAATCTCGATTTCTGGACACTTTTCTCAGAATCTACCCTGACAGAGCAGAAAGATTAACAATAGCAATCTTTTAACCCCTACGTCCACGCGAATGATTCGCGGCACGGTGAAATTGTCTGATGCCTGGATGTCACAGTAATAATTATATAACACAATAAACAGTCACACAAACTGGTGGCGCATTACACTTTATTCTTTCAGATAAACTTACTACAAGCTACAAAAACCTTCCAAAATAGTATATTTTACATGAACTTACGAATTTTTACATCAACCACCTTTTTTTTGGTTAAACATATAAGTCACGTTTTTTCCCCGAAGGATTAAAAATTATTTTATACACTCCCATTAGCCGCCTTGAATTTAAGATACCAATGTGGGCGAAGGGTATTGGTTGATTAATATTTTAAATACTAGTTAATCTATTATTCATTAATTGATCATGTAATTCGAAAATTTCCTGGTTTCAAATCGAAGGTATACCCATTCCTCTACTAATTCCTTCACGCACTCACGGTCGTTCGTTTCCAACTTCCGTTTCACCTGATTAACTAACAATAAGACCTATATATAATAAGGCAGCAAAAACCAATTCCAACATTATTCCCTTGAAAAAGTGAGCAGCAGTCGGTCGCGAAACGTCGGGGCAATCTCCAGTACGACACGCGGCATACACCCGTATGTGAGTTATTTTTAATCAGCAATAAGACCATTCCCGAAACATACTGAAAAGTGTCATTTCCCACTACACACGTTCTATACGCCAAAATGACGTCATCGATGACTACTTTCCCACCAAAATTGTTATTGGTGACTTGATTTTGACGTAATGAAGAATTTCTCTATGATGATAATTCATGGCACCTCCGGAAACGGCCCATGTTATTGTATTTTGGTAATTTTATTGAGATTTCTAGACTGAAATGCTATTTGTGAATTCGTCATGCAGACGTAAGTGACGTTGCCATCTGGCTCTCGTCTTCTTAATGTGGTCCATTATGATCTCCTCACTTAATTTACTTTCTAAATTCCTATTAATGATCTTGGTCTGGGATGTAGCAAGCATTCTTCTCCGTCCCATTATATACACCCGTTTGCCAAGAAATAAATACGCCAAGGTGAAACCTTGTCCAGCCAGGCTGATATCCTGGGTGCCAGATTTTTGATGCAGTAGACGCCCGTTCGAAGGAAGCATTTGGATAAGTCAATAGCTATTAGTCAAATCCAATTGATCAGTAACGTAGAAGGCCAAACACGGTCTAAAATGCCGCTTAATGAAGAATGAAAAACAATCGAATTTATGAAACATCTATTTATTCGAAAGTTGAAAAATACCCACAATATAAGTTTTAAGCATCATTATCACTTCATAATAACTCAAGTGATTCAATCAGAAGGGCGAATTTATTCATGAGAAAAACTAACATATTTTTGGGCTCAAATCGCTGTACACTAATGTTTTCACATCGGGCATGCCAATGAGAATTATGGTTAAGTTTTGTCCACTGTTTTGTCGGAATATGATTTTGCATGATGCTGAATGCTGATGCAATCCCCATAAGGAAGAAAGACGAGGAGAATTTTAAATGTGTACCACCTAAAAGGAAAATTTAAATGATTAAATGGAGTAACAAGGTCTGAAGTGAAGAGGGATTAATCAAGGTAGTGATTCCTGTTGAAATAAATGCGAAAAGTGAAAATACACGCCACCTGACTATGGTACATGCTTTGAAGAATAGTTTTCTAATGAGAATCGTCTAAGTGAAGGTAAGTAAATATTAATTAACAAAACGAGAATTAAGAATATCAGCATTTACTTAAGAATTATTATTATTATTATTAAGAATATCAGCAGAAACTTCTCTTTTTTTAAACCTGCCATATGTAACTCATTCGGTGTCGTCCCTTGCCCTTCTTCCCTTCCACCAGTCCTTCTACGATTGTTTTCATCAGGCCTTCATGACTCTTAATGTGACCAGCTAATTTGTTCCGTCTTCTCCTTTAGGTTTTTAGAGGAAAAAGAGAATTAATACGTCGCAAAGAAAAGGCTAGCGGATAAGAGAGAGGAATGGATAGCAGCGTCAAACCAGTCGGATTGTTCATTTCAGATGAGATTACAAACCTTGATACTCCAAGCACTACTTTTAACCTAAATATTTTTCTGCACTTTCGCAATTACATTTATTTGCCCAGATAAATAAATGTCCCGTATGTGACGTAAAATAAACTGGATTAAAAAATAAATTATGATACGTTATTTACAACTTCATCACGGCGGTATATAAGAAGCCTTATTTCCATTCAGTTATTCCTCCCGGCGAGAAAAGTTTTCAGTTTGTTACGGCGCATTTAAAACATGCACGTGAATGGTGCAAAACGACTCCAGCAATCAACGAGAACGTAAAATGACAACTCTATTGCCACTACGACTACGGAGAGTTCCCCTTCACCTCCGAGATCAGTCAGCACTTCGCAGCACTGGTATTTTAAAACGTTATCCTCGTTCCGTTTTGGATCTGGCGGCTTAAGCGACCTCAGTTCGGATTTATGACTTCCGACACCTATATGCATTGGAAGGGCAGGTCGAGAATGCTCTAGGGATACCACGGTATGTGCGCCTAGACGAATACCGTGCTTTCCCAGCACCAGAAATAAACAGGTCGTTTTGACGTAAAATAAAAATATTAAAATATCCACAGGAGTGCGTGAAGATACGCTTCGAAGGCGAGGAGTCTCGGTCGCGTACACCATGACGTAATGCTGATTCATGCTCATTTTAATAATTTTTTTTTGTTGGAACACTTGGAAAAATATCGAGATACTATTCATAATATTAGTTTTTGCAGAGTCAGTTTAGTTAGTTCAGCGGAATATTTTCAAGTCGGCACCATGGATTGCATTGCTCAGAAGTGGGTTAATTGCCGTAATTTCCACTTATGGTAAATTAAAGTAGTAGAATGTGGTAATTTTCTAGATAATTTTATGTTACAGCCTTTTCAAAGTAAAGGTAAGATTGTACAGGATAGAAAGAAACAAAGTTAAATCTACACTCGCCGGCATCGGTGGTGGCGGGGTAAAGTCCTCGCCTGCCAAACAAGAGGTCGCGAGGTAGATTGTCCCTATCCAGGGCATGGTTATCCGCGCACGTGTAACAAGTTTACAGTCATCATATTGAAAACTTCGATATACAAGCCCAATATGTGCTGTTTTCGTTGGTATGGGAATAAAAAAGCACTGTATAACCCAATTAACATACAATTGGGAAGAAATAAATTGAATTATGAGACTCAGAAACATTGATTTTTACCTTCGAAACATTTCCGTTCTTCAATCAAATAAACACTAGATGCGTGGCTAGGGCAACATTTTGGTATCAACAAATTAACACTTAGAGGAGGAATCGCAAGGAGTCACTAACATTACACGTCCATTGACTCGCTCTGAGAATGCACAACCTGAAACAAGTAGCTGAAAACACGTTATTAATGGGGTCCTCAGGTGAAAATATAAACAGTGGTAAAACAGTCAGTGGTTCGGTAAGACGTAACAATCAACTGCCTCCATGGTAAACAGGATAAAGATGCAAGTCTGTTCACGTACATGACCGTAGTTGGAAGACCACAGAGATACTAACATGAGATAAACGTACGTTGCTATGCCACCAGAGAACAAGGTAGCAGAAAGTTGGGATCATTACTGAGACTGTCACTATGAGAAATTCCGAAATTATTGAGGAAAATGAGAAAAATTGTCACAATAAACCCTAAAAAGGGTTTCCAATTACATCCTGATACACTTTCTCGAACTTGAGCGCTATTTTTCAGGGAAATGTAATTTTCGTAATAATCATGAACACCAGGATGAATCAGAGAGGTATTCCCTGCAATATAAAGTTAAAAGGGCGGGGTGTATCGCGTAGTTTAGGGGAATTTAACCTTGAAAGCATGAGCAGAAGCTTAAAATCGCATTTTCCTCTCCTTGATATGAGGTGCAAACGGAGATGCACCACTGTGAACTAGGTACGACCTGCAAGAACACTGGAAGCCTTATTTGTACTACGCTCATTTTACACGGATAAATCCACATAAGAGTAAATATGGACATAGCAGGATGTAAAATATTATTAAAGCCTGAATCACACGATCATTTTTTCATCAATGGTTCATACCGTATGTTAGAGCAGATAAGTGAGGGTAGAGCTCATGTAGTACTAAAATACAGGTGTGAGAAATTAGAACGATAGGAGTAAGGGTGACATCTGGTCTCAATGATGAAGAAAACCCTCAATACCTTTTAGTCTCGAAGTTGCCATGGAGAAAACAAAAAAATGAGAGCAGTTGATTTTGACAGTGAAAGGAAAAGGACACACAAGTTAGCGATTTTGCACGTAAAATCTTCCGAAGAAAATGAAGAAAAGAAACGTAATAAATCGTAAGTAGTGGCATGGAAAATTAATTCAATCGCTAATATACGACAGGGGGCAGACCCCTTCCCTGGACCACCCAGTACTTTTGCATGGTGTCACAAGACTTCAACCGGGACTTGAACCAGGGACCTTTCGTTCAGAAGCAAAGCCATCTACCTCTAACATAAGATACGTATATGGTGGAATTTACGCAGTTTCATTCACCACTGTGTCCCCAAGAGGCGGTCTTTAAAAGGAGCGCCAACCAGGCGATCGCAAGACTGGCGTAAACCAGTAAAATAGCGCGGAGATCACCATTAATAATAGATCGCGAATTTCGGGACCGTTCGCCATTTTGCGATGCCCGCGGTCCAGAGGAGCGTGTAAAAAATCTTCTTCGGCCTTTCCATCCTCAAAATGCCCAGTCTTTATTTGAAATGGGGACGACATCGCTCTCTTTACCACGACGGGCGTAAGAGAAGCAGGGCACGTCAGGGATGAGAGAAAGAAAAGAAAAAAGAAAGAAATGCTTCGGAAACCAGCGACATTGACGGAAGAGTTCGTCAACCTCTCGAATTTAGAAAAATTCCACGGAGGGTTATTTTTTTAATCTCTTGCGTGCCACAGAGACACGGGCCAATCAAAAACGTCGATCACATTAGATAAGACGAGATCCACATCCAGCATTAACTATGAGGCCACTCCTTCGCCGACGATATTTCATTTCCCACGGTTCAAACCGCGATCCGTGATTAGCACTGGGGAACGTGATGAACCTAGTAGATGCGTGTATGAATAAAAAGCTAAGGTGTAACCAATGACTGATTAATACCATCCGAGGTGATGCTTTTTGTAATCACTATGTCGTAAAGTTTTCCCTTTTAAATGGATTCCATTCAATAAATTTGCCAGTCATATTTGTAATTACTTTTGTCATTAATTTTTTATCCATTTATTGTTACTCCAATGGTTAATAAACACACCTACTCGATCAATAACACGTTAGCAACCAGTGCCACTACTGGCATTTAAAACATCATTTCACGTTGGTTAATTACATATGTTTATTTTTTAATTAATAACATTTTCTCTACGAAATACCTTACGAGAATTAGTATTTTGTGAGTTTTTTATTTGGTATAACGAGTTTTCAAAGTAAAATAGTAACACCTTGAGGGAACGATGAGGTTCCGCATGCAATCTGGGGCGTAGAATTCAATTTTTGCATGATAACGGAGGAATACAGTCTGGCATTGAGATATTCCAGCCTAAAAATGCGACAGCCGTTTTTAATATTGAGTAACAATTTAGTACTTTCAATTATATATGAGAGTTATACACATAGTATATATAACTACAAGTTCTAAGAACTACATTATTATTTACCTTTTCAATCTATTAGATCTATTCTGGAATAAATATAATAGACCTATTTCACGTCTTTCGGTTTTTCAACAACTACGTAATTCATTATTTCGTGTGGAAAGCGGAACAGGAATTATTTCCCAGCAAATATTTTATGGGAATCTTTACCCTTAACCAACAAATAAAGAAATAGTCATCAAACATTAATTAATATGATAGATCTTATAAGCTTCCCTCTCTTAAGCCACAAACTCAAATTATAACTACAAATTCCTTCAATGTCCGTAGTTTGACTTCCGATCAAAGCATATATTGTCTCGAGCGAACCTACATTCATTTCGTACCAAGGTTATCGCGATTGATTCGAATGCAAACATCCCGGATATGATAACCGTAAAGAACTGGATAAATTAATTAAAAAACTTAATCCACCCAGATAAATAATTTTTTCACTACATAATGAAGCGCCATAATTTAACTTATATGCTCGCTGAAAACTTGTTTTTTTTCCAATTTATTTCCCAAGTATAATCACTTGGAAGTCAAACGGCGGTGCACAAACGAATCTACGTTCTACAAAAGATCATTAAGTCATATGAATTATTATTATGGTCTGATTACAATTTACTTTCATTCTAAGCGTTGAAAATTACGGTTGAATGAAAAATCTGAGATTAATCCCAATTAATACGTGGTACCGACTCCATACAACACAGCAGAATTAATTCATGGCAGAAAAAACACTAAATGTTCAGATAAATTAAAAAAAGGCGACTTAGGGCAATATTAGAACTTCGCTACAACAAACAGGAGCCTAATGTTAGTGAGTTACATGGTGATGCACATACTTAGGTTTCGTCATGTTGGTAATGCTTTAATAAAATGGCGCTTGGTTACAATTTTTATGGTATAACTATATATTTATTAAATGAGAGCCAGAGAGCGATATTATTCGTACCAATTAACTGTTCTGGTTCTGAATTTGCGTAACGGTTTTGTGGTTGTGCATCATATTCATAACCCGGAAACTGTACATAAACTCACGGTTATGATAATATGTTCGTATAGATAGTTGACATGAGCTTAATTTTTAGCAATAAACTATTAAATTCGCTGCGTAGCGTATCTCTTGGGGGTTTATACGTATATTGACAAGTATCCTAGCGAATGGAGCGCCACTATTTACGGCGACCGGCGGGAATAAATGAAGTCGCGGGAGTGGAGAAACCTGTTTACAATATTTATGGTTTTAATTAACGTTAAAATTCCTTCACAGTCAAAATGGGCTGTCGACGGAGTTCTTATAGGGGGTTGATAGAATTAAATGTCTACATAACCATTAGAATAATCACTAAAATAATTCCGCAACATTAAAATTTCTTGATAAATTTTCACTATCGCTAAAAATAAATTTCCTTTGAAGTTCGAAGATCACGATAGAACAACTTTCAAACTCTCTCCTCCACGATAGAGTTTCCTGGATACGCTACTCCTACATTAAAATAGGAATAACCATTAAAAATAATTCCACTACTATTAATTTCCTAGATAAAATTTCATTATAGTAGGATATAAACTTCCTGTGAAGTCCGATCATGACGGAGCAACTTTCAAATCACCTCCTCATCAATCTAATTTCGTAGTTACACCACATCTACATTCCCATTGGAGTAACCATTAAAAATAATTCCAGACCTATTAATTTTCCCGATTAAGTTTTATCATAGCAGAGCATAAACTTCCTCTGAAATCCGATGATCATGGCAGAACAACATTCAAACCACCCGCCCCCTCAATATATTCTCCTGGATACGCTGCTGTAATAGAAGCATAAATAAAATCCGCCACCGCGAACCATAGCCTCAAGTCATCAAATTTGCATGGAATAATATCCCGGAGATGAGTTTTTTTCACAAGCTCCTTGGTGTACACTCCGACGCGCATTATTTGCCTCGAACTCGGCCGCAGATGTTTCATGAGCCAATGAATGAACGAAGCGGGAATGTATTTATCTCGCTCGTACAAAAGACGCCGCTATTTGACCTCCGCACAATTCTCCTGCCGTCTTATAAGCCACTCCTCAGATTTAGTGCCGTGAGACGAAGGAAGAGAAGGGGGAATGAATGAGCTAGGGAGTTCTCCGACAGACAGTTGCGCAAAATTAACGCGGGCGGTAAACACAAGGGGACGCAGTCTAAACGAAACTTTTTGGGCCAGACTTTTGACACGCTGCGTACGGTTGATGAAGATTCTCGCCATTTCGGCGCGTCAACTTTAACAATTTTCAAGCATGCATATCTCATGTTGAATGTTTGAGAAAGCGACCAGCATCGGTCGGGAAACGATGGGGCCACCCAAAAAAATTGACGCGGCGACATAGCCCTTAAG
Source organism: Ischnura elegans (assembly GCF_921293095.1). Lineage (NCBI taxonomy): Eukaryota > Metazoa > Arthropoda > Insecta > Odonata > Coenagrionidae > Ischnura > Ischnura elegans. The sequence continues at coordinate 28,992,882 of NC_060257.1, read as the reverse complement.
TTTTAACTCAACATGACGAGTACCCGCGAAAGTTTTAACGAGGAATCATGCATATCTCTATCGTAACGGGCTCAACTTTGTGGAAGTTCATTTCAATAATGAAATGAAAAATAACTTTGTTATCTCCCACCAATTTATTAGAAGGTATGACTGGTTTCGACGCAGCGGCGTCATCATTAGATACCTATAAGTACATGACGATGACGCCTTGGTGTCGAATTTAGTCATGCTTTAAATAAATTACTGGAATAAAACAAAGTTTTTTTTCATTTCACTATAAAAATTACTATAAATATTACATACTGCGTTTTTACTTATTGTGTGCTATTTACGAAGAATGGACGTATCAAAGTGTTAGAATACGTAAAGTTAGGTGAATATTTTAAACATCCACTTTTTAACCATGTTTAAACCACAGGAAGTTCGACCAAACAGGCAAATATTTTCAATCTCAAAATCTGTACCCAGGTACATCGTTCCATCACATCTAAATAGTTCCCAGTAAGCAACATGTTAAAATGCATCAGTCCCGCACGGCCAACATTTTTCGGTGACGTTCTACTCGTTCAGGACGTAAGGAAATCTCGACATTTTCAGCGTATATAGAGTAGATCCGATGAAGCTTTCCGGACACCCCCAAACAAAAATAGGCCCATCGTGGAATTACATTTTGTCATGAACCTCATGGAATATCAGCGGTAATTACAAATAAATATGGGAAAATCATCTTACCAATCATAGAGAACGCATCCATTCCTCCAGAGCATCTCTATTTTGGCCTTTAGAAGATGTATAACACATTGAAAACATAAGGTAATATCTTGAACATTTCAGAGAGTATAAAGAACACCTTTTTAAAATTTTCCTCTTTTTTAAACATTAAATAATTATACTTAATAGTGGCGGGTGTAACTTTGTGAAAATCCTTTATCATGCGAATAGAAGAAATAAATATTTGGCTATTTCCACATAGTAATATATTGTGACCGACCATGGTTTCGTTACTGCGTAACATTATCAAGTATCAATTAAATAATTACATCCGAGAAAATACCGAAGAAAGGTTTCAAATTTGAGATACAAGACCAGGGTCTTCTTTATATACTCAGAAAATTTCCAGATACCAGTGTAAGCTCTAAGCACGTAATCTGTCACCAAAAACTCCGGAGGAGAAGGAGATAATAGTACCCCTATGACATATGGAGATTTTCACTCATCATCTTATGCATATTAAGAGACACCCATCTCAGCAGAATAAAACTATAAATGTAAAATATTAGATTATGCTCCTGACTGTTATCATGAATTCCCGGTTCTGAAAATCCACGTATGCTTCTTGGATTTCTAATACCTGTGTACAGTCCAATAAACTAAAATTTCCAATCCTACGGCTTATTCTGGGATGAGCTCTACTCAAAACCAACCCTCGGGTTGAAACAAGAGGATAATTCAATAAAAATATATATTCATTTCTTTCTCAGCGGAACCCCTGAATGAGAAGGAGTTATCTGGCAAGAACGACTCACAGTTGCGCAATATTAATGCGTGCAGTAAACACTGGCTGCAGATTAAACGAAATTTTTTGGATCGGACTTGAAGACGCTTACTCATTGTCAGATGTTACGTGACTGCGGGGAACATTTGGCCCGGCAACCGAACAGATGTCATACGTACGAACAGCAAACAAATCACCGCAATAACCCTTTAAATGATTCGCCCGAATATGAAACGGACAAGTGAGCAACTAATGAGTCTTCATTAGACAGAGTGACTCGCGACGACAGACCAGTACCATAGGCGGTGGTGAGTTGAGGATACACACTTGAAGCACTTTTTGTCCCAAGGACATAGGGTTGGAAACCAAAGGAGTAAATAAAAATACAGCGTACAGCGTGGCTGTGCATTAGCAATGCGCAAAAAATTATCAAAAATAGATTAAGCGCATACTATGACAAATTTAAGACACAATAGATTTGGAAAATATCGTGTCAAATTAATCGATGATGCAAATAATCGTCGCATAATCGTGCGGTTCTAAAATTTTAAAATTTAAACAATTGATTCTATTCAAATACGTCCCTTCAAAGAGAAAGAGAGAGAGTTAAAAAATTTTTACTCGTAATAAACAAATTGGGGCTCAAACGTAAACAATACAATTGAAATTAAAGGCAGTTACACTTTTTCACAATAGGGTGGTTTCCTTCATTAAAGAAAACGAAAGGCATTGATTTAGATTCGTTACCCACCATTAGTGTATTCATAATATACAAATTATTTGGTCTTAGAAATCCCAGTTTAGACGAATGTTAATGGTTAATTTTAACCTCATTTGAAAAAGACCAGATTGGCGCCCATGCGATGCCACTCCACGTGACGTCACAGGGACCTAGATTCTATACTAGTAGTCGAGGAGTATGACATCGTCTGAGATTACAAATGAATGCATGAGGCACAGAGCTCAGGGAAACATCTCTTAATAATCACTTATTAAAACTACCTATGCTCGGAAAGTGTCCTTCGTTTGATAGGGTATTAATAATCCTTATTTAAATCAAGCGCTACCTGCTACCAGGGTACTCTGCTACCTGCTAGCAGCCTGCATCGTAGAGGCGACCATAACCTCGCACCAAGGTGGCCTCACACACGCCGGAACCGGAATGACGTAACGTGGGCTTTTCCCAGCATTCATACTTAGCTATCGCGTTTTCGTGCGTTTGAAAATTTTCAGTATTAATTTAATCGCGAAAGATAAGTCTCGTCATTTCAAAATCTAAAAGTGTGGAATACGTACTCCAGGAGTTTTCTTTCGATTCAGGCAATTAACAAAAATAGGAAACCAATCTATTACAATACTCTCGACAATGAAACAATAATCTCGACAGAATTAGGAAATCAACGGTTTACCTGTCACGGAAAAGTCGAGTGGAAGAGCGAGAGATCACTTGAGTTCCGTTATTTTATTCTTCAACCGTGGCCACATGCTCAGAAGCCAAAAGCCGCTTTTTCATATCATTATTCTGTGATGTCATACGCACGGGAAGGAAAAAAAAACCGTCACAACAACTCTTTATCTGATTCGTCCGCCACTTATTCGGACCAGTGAGTACGTGACGAGCCTTCATTACACGCGATGATTCGCAACTTATGTTCAATATTGGGGGGAGGTGATTTTTAGGCATTTTAAGCCACGAATGTGGGGTTCAAGCTCCCTAGTTACCGAGATGTATGAAGCTCCTCAGAAGTATATACGCCATCTTATAATTATTATGCAAAATTTCCCTGTACCACATGAAAGAGTATTCTTTGGCCTAAATCAGACGGAACAGCCGTAATACAGTCGAATAATGATTCATTCGTGACAAAAATACAATTGACGTCTTAATAGTAAACACATCGCGCAACCAGAAAGTAATGACTTTTCATTAAACAAGATGATTCAGAATATATGTTCGATATTTCAGGACTCAATTTCATTAATAATACACGTGTTGAATATGGTGAGTGAGTAACAACGTAATCATGCAATTATTACGCAAAATTCTACAAAACACCGCGAATTTTAACTATTTAGACGGGATAAAATGGAAAAGCTAGAATGGTATAACCTGCCACATCTTTGCTTGTGGTCTTACGAGTTCACTCGTCGCATAAGCTGCAAGTAATGAGCCTTCATCACACACGATGATTCTGAACTTATGCTCAATACTTCAGAAGTGCTATTCGAAGTATTAGTAAAGTTCAAGCATTTTTATGCCATGAGCATTAGGTCAGAGCAGCTATTGTTACGGTGCTGTGACGTGTAAACGAAACGTGTAAAAAAACGCTGCATTTTGCTGTTAACAAGGTAGCGCTAAAAATTAGTGAAATTGAGGAAGGATGAGGACATTAAACTCTTGTGCAATAAAGACAAGATATTCTACTCTAGAAAACGAACGCCATTTCAACGTATTGATGAGAGCTATTTCTTAATGATCCCCTTTAACGCAGTCAATTCACACTGAATGTCCTAACCAAATAATACTAACGTTGTCTTTATTTCACAAGTCAATTTAGGACCACAACGACATACGACCATGCCATGATTGGTGATAAAACCACCCAGGCGGGATTCGAACCTGCGACCTCTAGAATAGCAGCCGGGGACTTTGCCCCGGCGCAACCTAGGCCGGCGTCATGTAATGGGGTCATTTAATGACAGTATTAGAATGAAAAAGAAACATTAAAAAGTTTTCACTAGAAAGATTTCATTAAAATTAAAAATATATTGTAAAAATAAAAATGGAACCCCAAATAGAAAATTCGTCTCAATCTCGGTTATCACATTGAAATTGCAACCTTATGTACGAGGTGATAAAAATTATTCGATATTCGATTAAGGGATATTCTAATGATTATAATGTCTGTATTTTAGTGACTTAACACGTGAGAAATGTCCTGGGTAGGTATCTAAGTAATCAACTATAATTAAAACTTTTTCAACTCGGTGAAAATATTTAATGACACCATTACCAATTTAATGACACCAATTTTTGACTGGATTAGATGAAAATCTAGAATTCAGTGCCCTGGAATTTAGAATACCCTGGTGCATCAAAGCTTGTCGTCTTACGAGTACTCTCGTCGCGTAACCAGATCTTCATGGAGTAGCGGGACAAGCCGTAAAGATATTTATCGTGTCCCGTCAAGTCCCTTCTATTTTTGTCTTTGCTTAAGAGCAGGAGAGCATTTAGGTTAATATGCACGTTCTTGACTCTGCGCTGAGGCGAATTTAAACTTGGGGAAAACGGTAATAGGGGCATTTTTTAATTAAAGAGGTCCTGAAGAGAGACAAAATAATATTTGACCTGATTTTCTTGACTGTTGATATTGGTGGAGCAATATGAGCTAGATAAATTAACTTTATTACTAACTGCAAAAAATATATCTCCATTAGCTCAATTCCAACAATTATGAATTTCACTTACACATGGAACTTATTGAGTATACTTCAGTGTTAGTTAATAAAAATTATCTTTCGCCAACGTTCGGAGTTAAATGAATTCTTTAACGAGAGCTAAAATGAAAAATACGAGGGTGCAAAAATATTACAGCAAATCTATATCAAAACCATTAACAAGGGATAATTAACGTAGACTGTTTTACAAATTGTTGCTAAATAATCAGCAATAGGAATAATTGCCATTAAACCCACTATATTCTAGCACTTTAAATAAAAACAGCAATTATAGACAAAATAACATCCGGTGCTGTTCATTGTCAGGAGAGTCTAATTTTAGAGACCACTTATCCTAAAACTGACTTTAATGGCAAGGTTAAGCAAAATGATATACGTTAACTCTTATTACTGTTTTTATTTAAAGCGATAGAACTGTATCAGGTTCTGTGGAAATAACTATTGCTGATGATTAATCACTATTGCGTAAAACATTCATAGATAGATACTCCTTTGTAACAGACATTAGTGAAGAAGTGTTGAAACATTGTCGTACCCTGGTAATTCTCTTTGTAGTTCTAATTATCGCGTACATTAATCTCAAAAACATTCATTAAGGATAATTTTTTTTATTAAAACACAGATTTATACTCGATATTATTTCTAGGATAGATAAGAAAAAGGTCGAAAGAGGATTATTTTAAAATAAAATTACCATCATAGACGACTTCCATCGCGATTAACGAAAATTTAATATGGTTAAGTATTAGATTTTTTGCATTGGATTATTAAACTAATCCTCCACTGGTTTTTAACTATTTTGAACTGAATTTAATCCCAAATTCCATTTCACAAGTAATGCGAAACAGATTTTCAATTTTGAAACAGATATAATTCTGAGTTAAGCTTTTTAAATGCCTATGAACCAACTGAAGAATACATCGTCACGTAACTAATGTGATTTGACTGAATTTACACTATTTATTCATCTGCTAATTACTGAAAACGTATGCTTACACTCCCATGCCCCATATTATCACGATTTTTAGAGTATGACGACCTTAGCACCAGTTATTTGTCACAACGTTATTTCTGTTCTAGTTTTAATCAACACCGTTCCTATACTGAGAGCAGAACCACCATATATACAGTAAAAATTAATACATTAAAAACTCATTTTCTATATAATATAAAACGGAAAGCCCAATTTTTTCCTACTCAACCGTAGAAAAATAACAAGAGTAACAATTTTTTTAATTATTTTATGAAAAGGGGAATTTATATGATATTCAGTGGAAACTCCCTAAATTTATGTTTTGATTACCGAAGTCCGAGGAAGAACTTTGTTGAAGAAAAAGATGAAATATCCACAGCGAATTTCAAGAGGTCAAACCCTCAATTACGTCTAAAACCTTATTTTGATTACGATGGCGAAAAGTTACTCTTTTGAACCGCGTAGTGGCAAACCCACCCTTAACTGCTTCGAACCCAATATTCTTGGCTCAACAGCGGTTCCTGCACTTCGAGAAGAACTTCACCCGTGTCTTGCGGCTGAGACACAAATCCGTCGTTGCGATTGTACTTGATGACCGACTAAATACTCCACGGCCGCTTTGGTTGGCCTATTTCCGACGAAAACCAACCGCTTCCGCTTCCTAAACATAGCAATAGGGTAGTTTCCTTCAGCAAAGAAAACGAAAGGCATTGATTGCGATTCGTTACCCACCATTACAAATTATTTGGTTTTATAAATCCCAGTTTAGACGAATGGCAAGGGTCAAATTTTATCCTCATTCGAAAAAGGCCAGATTGGCGCCCATGCGATTCCACTCCAGGTGACGTCACAGGGACCTAGTTTCTACACGAGAGGATAGGAGTTATACATCGTCTGAGGTTACCAATGCATGCAAGAGGCACAGAGCTCAGGGAAACATGTCTTAATAATAACCTATTAAAACTGGCTAAGGTCGGAAAGTTTTCTTCGTTTGATAAGGTATTAATAAACCTTTTTTAAGCCAATCGCTACCAGCCAGCAAGGTACTCAGCTACCCGCTAGCATCCTGCGTCCTATCAGCGCTCAGAGCCTCGATCAAGGTCACCTCACAAGGCGAGAGGGGGAACCAGAAATGCGTCGCACGGACTTTTCCCCATCTTTCCTGCTGACGCGTCGCGTTTTCGCGCGCTTGAAATTTTTCACTTTTCATTTAATCGCGAAAAATAGGTATTGTCATTAAAAAATCTACAAGCGTGAAATGCGTACTCCAGGAGTAATAATCTTTCGATTTAGGCAATAAAAAAATAATAGGAAACCACCCTATTGAACCTGGAGAACGCTTGAAACGCCTCAACGCGAAAAAAACCGTCATCATCATTTTATTTTTTTATCACGACGCCTCAGTTTAAGATGACGCGACGCATCACTCCTGCTGGAACATTATCTCATATATCGGTACGTATGGAAAGGTCTGAGCTTTATGAATAAAACTCACATTCGCAATTAACAAGTTAAACATTTTCGCAATTTTCGTCCCATGTAATCTCATAACGTAGTATTTTTCTCTTACTTTCCATGCCATTTTTGTGTCCGGGTATATACGTTATGCATCATAATTCAAAGTTTCGACCCGACGCGAGGGCTTGCGTCTTAAAAAATTCCATTCTACGACTCGTGCACTTGTGACTACGAATTTTTAATTTAAAATTGGATGTTCGAAGACAGTGTTTGCAAGTTACCTGTAAAACTATGTAATAGACCACTGAATCTCATGGACAAACTATATCAAATGCTGTAAATATTTTGTTTCTTATTTCCAACACCAAGTTTTACTTCCAATCATGTCACATTTATTAGTTCAAGGTCTCGGTCAACACGGCATGACGCGATAATTAACGTAATTTTATCGCACGAGACAACTAAAGGGTAAACTGTCCCTGAAGAATAATTTTGATGATTTTTCGAGTTACAATTAGCTCTCAATGAAGGTACCTCAAATGTCTCCCGTATATTTTCTATTTTATCAATTCATAGTTTTCATTTTAAATTCTTGTCTCCAATTTTACTTACTTTTTTGGCATTTTTATTCCATTATCCATCGCTATATTTTATAATACTTATTTTTCTCGACAATGATTAGTAAGCCAGTCTGCGTCGGACATTTTGTAATGCGTCTCTTGCTCTATTCCTATCGCGTAGATTGTTTAAAATACATGCCATGATATACACAAATACGTAAGGGTACATACCGTGGACCCTTATCAAAAATCACCTGAATTTAAAATACGCAAATTTTCTCAATATATGATTTAACACTTTCCTGACGAACAACATGTATAAACCCTTCTCGGGATACCGCGCGGGTAAGATTATAAGAGAGCGCCGACGTTTCGGGTACCGACTCGCTACCCATTCTCACGGCTACTGACAGAAATTTTGAAGTGACCGTTGAAGCTCAGCATTAGGAGGGGCCGGTATAATAATAAAATAATTAATAATAATAATAATCTTACCCATGCGGTATCCCGAGAAAAGTTTTTACATATCTCAATACAGGTATTGAGGTAAATTTTGATATTCGATATGCATATGATTATTGACCAGGGTCTATTTATAACACCTAAAATATTATTTAGGTGATGCTGCAGACTTATACTTAAAGACGTTATATAATAGATCTCATGAAAAAGAAACTGATATATTAAAAAAATGATGATCGCGATATTTAAAAATTGGTCTTTTTCGTGATTTTTTAGCTATAACTTTCGAATTTTCAGGGTACAAAGGGTACAACCCTGTGAATTACGTTAGCCTGTACCTCACATTGCGGACGGGTTACGAGTTTACTCGTGTTTTCTAAATTCTGCCTTTATATGCCACCTGTAATGATGCATCGTAACTACTTTGTATAAGCACTGATTACATCAGTGGACAACGTATTAAACACAACTGCCTTCGTGTATTCGTTAGTTATTAAGTGATTAAATTAATTATAGTTGACTGTAAATAAAGAAAAGCATGCTGGGAAGTTTACATGCATGCCAGTAAGATACACGAGATACTCTAAATATCTCAAGATGATAGCGTAAGGTTTAAAAAAGCTATGCGTCAGACATTCATGACAAAATATGACTGGTCAAGCGGGAGCCATACGTCCATCTAAGACAGCCTCTTCTAAGCAGGAGTGAGGTCTGCCAAGATACTGAGGAATGTGAAGTCAAGCCTTATTACTTGGCCACAGAAGATGACATAAACGCAGTCGGATTGCATTTCACTTGCTAAAGATTTTCAAGGCGCTCCGAAATTAAAACGGAGATCAAAACTAACCCTTTTACTGCCAAAAAAAATTACAGAAATCACAGCGAGAAGAATCCTATCGCAATATCCACCGAGTCGCTTACGGAGGATCTGCCTTCGGTAAGCATTTAATACATTCATCAAAGATAATGTTAATTTTTTATTTCAGATAATCTTTTCACAAAAAAACAATGAGTTCATAGAGCATTTAGAGTTCTTTCTGGCTTAATCTGACGGAATTTTCAAGTATTACGAAATTAAAAGTCACAGGTAACTTTTACACAAGTACTTTAATTTTACTTAATGACCGGTTTCAATACCTTTTTATTATAATCAGTTGGAGAAGTATTAGTGGAAAATTGACTCCAGCTTTTGCTTTAATAATAGGTTAATGAAGAATGTAATTTCAATTCATACATTTTAATGAACATTAAAAGCCGTTTGAACAGCCCGTTTTTACATTTTACCGACTAATCTGTTTGTACATTAATTACAGCGTTCACTAAAAATAAATCAAAAAGCATGAAGGTGACGCACAACCGTTTAATTTTTACCATGATTCTCATTGAAAAAAAAAAAACCATTTACTCACCAACCATTTTTTTATTATTTGTCAGACATGGTTCCGTGTGACTTTTTTCTATTTCCAAAAAGAAAGAGAACCTTTAAGGGCCGTGGTATAACAAGCATAGATGGAATTAAAAGAAACCGCTGACAGAGCTAAAGGCTATACCAAATATCGAGTTTGATTAGCGATTCAAGGATAGAAAGAAGCACTGGCACAAGTGTATAATATCTAATGGGGACTATTATGAAGGCGACAACACAATCATTTAAGCCGATGCCAGAAATTCCTCAAATTTATAATATTTTCCGAACACACCTCGTACATCTGATAATTTAAAGATGATAACACTTCTAAACAAGTAATTTGATGGGAAAATACTACCTTTCGACTGACAGTGATGCGTCTATTGTAAACTTCTGATCACTACAGTGGCAAAGCAACCCAATGAACCATGATTTAGCTTAGGGGATTAAAAAAAAGGCCAAATTTCTTCCCGCAAAAATATACGAATGGCTCGCACCCGAGTCTTCCTCAGAAGCAATTTTTTTTCCTGGCTGCGGTGCAGATAGCATTGACCTTGACCGCTCGTATACGCACATAACTTACTCCCCGGGCAGTAAAAAGGGCCACCCAAGAAAGCCATAACTTTCCTGCAGAGATTCATGCATTCATTACGCTACTCCCTCCATCAATTCTGCTGCGTGGAGCCACAGTCGAAAATGATATCCGAGATCAACAATGAGTATTATCCTCCTGGGCCTTCTCGCGAAATATTACTTGCAATAATTAATTACTTCCATCCCAAATTTGTAAAACGATGAATGACTATGACTGATAAGAGGTCGAGGGGAAAAGAGATTCATCGCACTGCGAAATTTAATGCTCTCCGAGAACAAAAAAAATAGAATAAAAAATTTAATTACAGATTTGCAAGAAAGATTATTCTAAACCCGCCGCGAATGTAAAAAACCTCATTCTCATACGCACTTCAAAATATATATAAAATTGTAAAAGGAATTTATACATTTTTGATATAAGTCAAGAAATAAACCAAACTTTTTCAGCGACAGCAGCCGACTTCAATGCCATTTCCATTCAACTGACGTACGAGTATTTTGCCTCGTCTCCGAAATTAATTTCTTTGTTGTAACCTTACAATTAGTGCAGCGAGGTATCAACACCAAACGCTAACGGGACTATAAGTATAGTGGGTTTTACATCAAAACATTCGTCAAAACAAACATTTTAATTCTGATTTCAATTAATATTTCACCTAAATTTTCAGCAAAGAGGCTAACTAGCACTTGGGCCATAGAGCAAATAATTCAGACATTTCAGGATTTTTACACACAAATTACAAAGAAATATAGGAAAGACTTTTATTTTAACGAGATACCGTACAGTGCAATAAAGGTGACAAATTAATTACCTTCATGAAAGTGACACTAATAAAGATTCTCGGAGGAGCCAACGCAAAAAGAGACTAACGAAGCCCTTGCGAGATGCCCAAGAGAATTTAATGAGGGAAACTTTTCTCACATTCGAAAAAAAATTCCCCACGTAAGTAAATTAAATGATGGAGTTTGAAGACATATGTAAATGAGATACCAATTATAAGCGAAATAAATGCCATGTTCCTGTAAAATTAAAAATATAATCTTCTTACTGGACTTACTTATCTGCCGTTGGGATTTCTCCGAGTTAGATTCCATGGGAATGCGTTTTAAAATGCGCAGGAGATGTTTTTCAATGCGTAGAAAAAAATTTAAACCACACCAAGAATATAAATTGCGTTTGATTACTGATTAAACCGCGTCATGACAAGAGCTCTATGACATTAAAAAATCGGTACGTCGCTGGACTAATTTGTTAGCTAACAGAAAGCGAATGCTAGATGGCCATCGAGTTGTTACTGTTCCCGCTCACGTTTGGTAAAAAAATTAACAGAGTGAAATTTTGCATTATGGCCAGCTCAAATAGCTAGAGATGTGCTATTTTAAAATAAATGCACATGCAAATTATGTCTCCAACTTATGATTATAAAATTGTAAGGATGTGATTAACGAAATAACGTTTTCTGAAGACTTGTTAAGTAATTGTCCTGTAACAGTGGGACCAACGTATTTTCAACTTCAATCGAAGGAACTAATCCTTGAGTTACATGAGAAGATTGGTGGAGGAAGAGATGCCGAAAAAAATATCCAAACATCATTCCAGGAAGGGGATGAAATATTCGCCCCGTCCGCTCTTCGCGAAGAACGCAATACTTCCAGGAACAATAAATTTCCGCGGATACTAATCCATGAATACAATACCACACGCACTCGATTCAAATGCAAATCTATGCCCTTTTGCTGGACAAGTGATAAAATAACTCCGTTCCCTGAAAGTACGCGAAAACCTTAGACAATGGTCACATATTAAAAAGATAATATGAGGAGTGAAATGAGTTATAGATGAGGTGCGTCATGATTAGTGGAAGCTTCCAAATATCGCGTATTTTTTTACCTTCTTTAATGCCCACAAACTCCCACTAACACAAATGGATTCATATATCTTCTGATCAAGGGCAGATCCAGGATTTTCTATGGGGGGCACAAGGGTCTGACACGCAAAGGGTCTTCTCATATTTGGCATAAAAAAACATAAAACAATTGCTGCACGAAATATACTGTTAATTTTAATGTGAAAATATTAATAAGTTACATATATAAAAACGACAGTTTTCGAGCGCCTTTCCACCAGGGTGATGCTATTTTTCGAGCGCTGACTAGCGAATGACCAATGACGGGCAAACCTCTCTTCTTGACTTGAAATCAAAGCTTAAATGATTGAGCCTCCGTTATACACCAAAAAATGAATGTAATGATAGCCGTATTAAAAATCTTGTTTATTTTTTAAGCGCCTAAGGGGGGGGGGGACGTGCCCCCCTAAATCCGCCCATGCTTCTGATTAATAATTGACGTCCAGAATGAAAGACACCAATAACACACTATTTTCAGACAGTTGGGATTACGGTCCATGTATCCTAACAGCATAAACGCGGCTAACACTTTCTTCTACGAATCCCTGCACTACGTCTTATCTTCTCAGTTCCAGCCACCTTCAAAAAGGGAGGTCGTCACTAGCTTAAATCATCAGCGACCCTGAGTATTTCCCATAAGAAGAACCCGGATCATCTGGATGGGGAGCCAGCACTCTAGCCACCATACCAACTCCCGATTCTTACGAGAAACTATGGCAGTGGTCACGTACTATATAAAAAATATGAGGCGTGAAATAAGTCATAGGTGAGGTTCGTCGTGATTGATCGAAGCTGCGAAATATCATGTATATTTCACTGTCCGCAATGCCCAAAAAATCCCAGCATAAACTGACTTCATATCCCATCTGATTCATAATTTTAAGTCCAGACTGAAGGGCACCAACAACAAACCACTTTCATACACTTGGGATTACGGTCCTAGTATCCCTACAATATTAACTCATAAGTACGAAGGCTTCCACGGTGTTGCGTTATGAATGAAAACAAAGCATCTTCTCGGTGTTCCAACGGTGTACGTCGTTTAAACTGATACGTTTTTTATTTTATGAAACTATCTTAACTATACACAACGAAAAAGGTTGGAAATCCCAGAAGATGCTTGTGGCTAGTCCCGGTATTCTTAAATTAAACCAAAAGATGCTGTCATTCATAACATATATTCGGCCTCATCTAGTCACTCTTCTGCGAATCCCTCCCTCGCCTTTACCTCCTTATCTCCTCAGTTCCAGTCACCTTAAAAAAATGGGCGGTCGTCACTAGCTTAGATCATCAGCGACCCTGAGCATTTCCCCACAAGAAGACCGGACGTCTACGAGGACAAGAAGGTGCGGTCTATCCCCGTACCCGTTCGAACGAAACGTGGCATCGGAGGAAAACAAAGTGACACTCAGCCTAGCGAACCTAATAGGCTAAGTGCGCAATCAATTCCGTCGTCATGACATGAAGATAGTTGCTCAATGACGTTGGAAATTACCGCGAATCCAGGTCGATTGTACGTACACGGTATTACAAATGCCCGAATTATCATGGGAAACATCACTTCTGCATTTTTATATGCCACGAAAAGTCACCGGCGTCGGACATGACGCATCAAAATGCAAAACAGACCATTCCCGTGGAATTTTACAGGTTTGCTCGCGGAGGAAAAGGAAAACCTGGCCCAAGGACTAGACCTTGCGCAAATGACTAGCGTGAGTTCGAATAAATGTTTGGGGCGGTTACTACTCCTCTATTTTTTTTCTAAATGTCCAAACACGAGTCCTGCATAGCGCACGCGTGATTTTTAGGTCTCGTCTCGCCTCTTGGCATTCAAAATAGTTGCGAAAGAATCCCCCTTATCTATCACACGAATATTCACGCACATTTTTTATTTTCTAGCCAAGACGAGAGAAACTTCTCTATTTACCATCGGTCTCTGCCAGTGACTTCATCAAGGCGAATGAAAACATGTAATTTATTCAAGGAATTTGACACACATTCTGTCTCCAATAGGCAGAAGACAAGAGTCATCAATTATCACGCCGTAAATTACCGCCAGGAAAAGAATTGGCAAAGGGAATACTCAAGGGAAAGATGAAAGGAAATGCATGAGAGAAATATAGACGAAATAGCTCGAAGTATACAAAGTATATAAAACCGTTGTGCGGCCAGCACCGAAATATGGAGGTGAAACATGGCCTGCTAAGAAAGCCCTCGAAATGAAAATGGTGTGGCTGAGATGAGACTGTCGGGATGGATGATGGGAAAAATAAGAAGAGATAAGATTAGGAATAAGACGATAAGGGAGATGGAAAGAGTCGTTGCGGTATCAGGAAAGGTGCAAGAAGATTTTTTTATTAAAACCGCAAACGGCACTCTAACATGATCATACAATTTGACCGTTGCTTAGTAATGCCATGTTTACTTTTTCACACTCAAGGAATAAAATGCTAAGAATTGAAATGCATAATTTTCGGCTAGAAAGAGGATATAGAAAGTATGCTGAATTCCATGTATACATCAGTTCATGCCTCCACAAAAAGAGAATTAAAATTTCCCGATGATAAACGTTAATCTGGATTTCCAAGGATTCCAAATTTTTAAAGAAAACATTTTAAAAATCCTGTAACGGCAACTGAAGTTGTTGCAGACGAATAGGGTATAATTTATTAGGCGAAACATTTAACTTAGCGAAAACTAAATAACAATAAGGTAGTTTCCTTCATCAAAGAAAACGAAAAGCATTGATTGCGATTCGTTACCCACCATTAGTGTATTCATAATATACAAATTATTTCGTTTTAGAAATACCGGTTTAGACGAATGGCAATGGTAATTTTTACCCTCATTTGAAAAGGGCCAGATTGGCGCCCATGCGATGCCACTCCACGTGACGTCACAGGGACCTAGTTTCTATAGGAGAAGATAGGAGTCATACATCGTCTGAGGTTACCAATGCATGCATGAGGCGCAGAGCTCAGGGAAACATGTCTTAATAATCAATTATTAAAACTGGCTAAGGTCGGAAAGTTTTCTTCGTTTGATAAGGTATTAATAATCCTTATTTAAGCCAAGCGCTACCAGCCAGCAGGGTACTCAGCTACCTGCTAGCAGCCTGCGTCGTATCAGCGCTCAACTCGCCTCAAGGTCACCTCACAGGGCGGCAGCGGGAACCAGAAATACGTCACACGGAGAGATTTCCCGGCATTCATACTTACGCGTCGCGTTTTCGCGCGCTTGAAAATTTTCACTTTTCATTCAATCGCGAAAAATAGATATCGTCATTTAAAAATCTAAAAGCGAGAAATACGTACTCCAGGAGTAATAATCTTTCGATTTAGTCAATAAAAAAATAATAGGAAACCACCCTATTCCATTGAACCCAGCATTGAGAGTAAAAGCCTCGGGAAGATATTGTTAAACAAAACATGCCTTAAAGAAAAGTCTCATTACGTTGGTATATCGAATGTGGGAGCACCTTTACATAGACAAGTTGTCCAGATTTCATAATGAAGTACCTAGCGTAAGGTTTGAGTTTCATAAGGAGCGAAAAACTCTTCTGATAATTCCTTGAGAGAGGTGCAGAAAATTACTCAACTACGACTGGCCACGCGCCAGGACGTAACAGTTAATGGAGCGTAAAAATCACTTACTATATATATTATTACAGAAAAGTCTTTTTCTGTCATTCCGTATATGCTCCGCTAATGCTACACATGCAGTGATAAATGAGGTATCATTTTAAAATTTTTATCACCGGATTCTGACGACAAATAAAATCTCAGTCTCAAATTTCACTACTAAGCCATTAATTTGAATCAAAATTTTCGATTTTTCCATGACGACTAATCGCTCGAAGTATATCGACTCCGAACATTTTTTTTTGTCAAGTGAAAAAAAAAGTTTAAAAACCCGTTAAATCCATTACTAAACCAAAGAAACGTAACATAAGCAGGCAAAAATATTAAAAAATAAAATCGAACAAATATGAAGAATGTTAAACGTTCTCTAAAAGATGCATCGTGTGTAAGGAATTTAAAAGATAACGTATATTACGAATAAATAAAGATATCGTGTTGAGAGTATTGAAGATTAATTATCAACGGGAATTGACAGCAAAAAATTAAAATAGTACCAAATACAAAAAGTGATTGTGCATGGGTGTGGTAAAAAATTGTTACGAATAAGAGTGAGAGTTTTTATGAAATTATTTAAAGAATTAGAAAGTGCGAAATATTCGCGCGGGTAACCTAGTCTCATATACATATTTCGCGAAATGCTGAAGATACCGCGCAAAGACTTTTGCCGGACGAAAACAGGCTGGTGACACATTTCCTGAGGAAGGAAAACCGAAGAGGAACGAAGTTGAAAAAAAATAAACGCTTTCCTATTTCTAGGATTTTATGGCTAGACGCGAAAAACACCCATGAGGCGACTCAAGGTCTGCGACAATCCTCAGCCTCCACTGCAATGAGGCACTAACCACCCACGAACTAATGAAGCTGTCACAGTTCCAAGATTGCCCATACCATCTGCAATACCAGTCGACCGTGACATCCTCAATCAGGCAGGAGTAATGAAAGGACTCCACCCGGAAAAACTGCAATCCATTAAGTGGACTCACTACCTCGGCGAAAAGCGAAGCTGCACACCGTACTATTTGGAATATCTTTACTTAACCTTGTCCATGGTGCACTTAAAATTTTCAGCGTATCCTTAAGACCGATTGTGGGAAAAATAGCAATACATTGAAATTCAGCTCCTAAAGCCTGAATCACACGATCATTTTTTTTCCGTCCCTCAGAATGATAGCTCCAGCGATAGGCTTTCCGGGAAGAAAAAAGTGATCGCTTGACCCATCATTTTCTGAATCACAGGGCCATTCCCACTGTTCCTTTTTCCATCGCTTGCTCCGTTATTTTCTGTTTATATGTAACTGTTATTCAATTAAAAGCCAAGAGTGTGTTTTTGATCATTTTATTTTATTTTCTCCTTTTTAGCAGCGATCCACGCAAGGAAATTTATGTCAAAAAATCGTAACTATAGCCATTTATTGAGAAAATTTAAAACTATTTTTCCACACGAAAATTCAGTTATTTAGTTAGAGCACAATGGAAAGAAATTTCAAAGCTCTTATTAATGTGTATTATATCTCCATCAGAACCAAAGAAGTGAGCAGAATTTCAAGACGATCCGACAATGGGAAGTGAGTTCAAAATCAATTACAAGATTCCATCGATGAAACAAACAGAAGAAGCAAGTTAACCATTTAAAGGTCGACCTAACTTACCAACTGATTTTTATTGTTTTTGCGTACCCTATTTATTTCACAACTAATTAAGAGATATTATAGAAGTAAACCCGAACAAAATTTTTAAAATGCGTTTTCAAGCATGTTCCCAAATGGGAACTCACTACGAAATTTTGCTATTACTTGAAAAATAAATATACACTTGACCAAAAAACTAATTGTAAGTTTAACAATGTAATATGTTCTGATCTTTTGAATAAAAGAGAATTTGTCACTGGATAGCAAGTGTAGGGGAAAATATCGAATATGCCGTATAATCACTACAGAGGTGATGGAAATAACCAATTTTGAAAAGGCTTAACTAACGACCAATGTATGCACACGTCTTGCGATTCACTTTAAAAAATACTTCGATACTAAATTTACATAACAAAAGCTATAAAAGTAATCACAGATACGAAATATAATTTTCATGAATTTTTACAAATCAGTTCGCAAATGGGAACATTGAATTCTAAACGGTTAAGAAAAGGGTGTGTAGTAAAAATAAAAGAGGTTCCAATTTGGTTAAAGCATTCGCATATCTCCCTGTTATTTAATTATGGGCACGACCCGGGTTTCGTAACTTGGTTACATCGTCAGGTGACTGATCTTGCATGCATCATACATTTATACACAAAGTACACAAGTAACTGTGAGGACATCTATTGGAAAGGAAAAGGACTGGTTGAAAGAGCGGGGGTGAGGGTTAAACACGGACTGAAATAGGGAGAGGGGGGGGTATGGAGATACAATATGGAGAGGTTTCACAAAGTAAAGCCTGAAGTTATTAGTTATATACGCATATCTCCCATTCCGGATCAGTTAAATCGTTCATGCATCCTCACAATAAATAGTCCCCGTAAATTTATCGTTTGACCAGGCTTTTAGCATCATCTCGAAGGCATTAGACAGTAATCACACCCCACACATCCGTATACAACCACATAACCCCTCGCTCCAATTCACGACTGATTCCTCTCGCCCTTGGGCAATTTGCACACGCGACAGTTAAATATTAGTCGTACTATTTCTACCCATCCTGAAGCATAGTTGAAACTGCGTTTAAAATTGCGCCATCGGAGATGATATTGAATGGCTGCTCTTGCCTCCCTTGGACATCTCGAAAAGTAGGCTATAATTTCAACCGTTCATCACCGCATTGCAGGGCTCATATCAATCTAGTTCGTCCTTTTCGTCCTGTAATGTCTGAGACGTAGTCAGAAAAACTATGGGCTTGGGATATACCCAGGATCCCTGAACATCGATTCCTACTGCGTTCAAAGTAAAAATTTCTTCAACTTCGCCAATAGGTCGAATCAACATCAATCACGTACTCAATCGATTTGTAATCTCTTCGCAGTCGCTATCAATACTGAGAATTGAGCGTAAATAGAGTCGTCGAAGATGACTGATATTACTGTCATCTTCGACGTGTTAAACCCAGGTCGATCATATCAGCAGTATCACTCGAGATCAGCCGTCCCAGAACCAGGGCCGATACGTTCGATATTTGCCCCTCTATCACTCAACGCTTCAACCTGTAGGTAGGTTTTCATAGGTGAGGGTAGAGGTCAACCCGTGCTAGCCCACAGGCGGGTAAATTTCACACAATAATAATGGGGAGGCAGTTCCTTTTCCAGGACCACCGTGAGGATATTTGTCGAGGGTGTGAGATGATACCTGAACCGGGTTCAGTTTTAATATTAGAAAGAAAAATTAGGTCACCAATACTGTGGATAATTGAACCATTATATTTTCACGCGGCCATCAAACTGTGTCTCAAATCTGGATGTTGTTACATATAAGATAGGTATGCTAAAACAAAACTTAAACCTTGATCTCTTTGACGCGATTTTGGCGCAATGAGGAGTCAGAACCCATTCAGAAGATAACTGCTTTGGCACATTCAGAAACGGTCAAATACAGTTGATACAAATTGTGTATCTATGAGGTATGCTACCATTTACACCACCAAACTTCTAAAAGCGTATTTAAGACTGGATTTACCGAATAAGATGTAGATACCTCAAACCCACGCTGCGGCACAAGAGACGGACCCTCCGACAGTGGCTTGATAATCATGATTTTCGTCCCGGTTGCTTGGTGTCGTAACAGGTAGAATATCTGACCGACAATTGGGAGAACCGGGCCGGAATATCGGTCATGGAAAAATGTTTTTACATAGAGAATTTCATCCTTGGCCTTCCACGATCTAATTGATTCGGAGAAATTCGTACCATCGACTTTCGCACAAATTCTCTTCACAAGATATCATCGGCGTGGAATAATGCCTTCCGTCAAAAAATACTCCACATCATTTCATTCACTTTCATCACTTCCGAGGAGGTAACCCTCGAAGAAGGTCTTCCATTCATCCCGACACGCGCAACATTAATATCTTAAGCAAGCTTTTCATCGCTCAGAGAATAAAGTGTGGGTACTGATTAGGTTTAGATTAATATTGAGCGCCAATCCTTATGTATCAGCCTGTTCTACACCCATTTATCATAAACCTAATCAGTACTCACGCTTTAATATCCGGGTGATGAAAAAGTTATCTTTTACTTTTAGTGCATTTCATCCTTTCCTTGGGCTAGAACGTTGCCGCGGTGGAAAGGCTTGCGCGTTCCTATGACCCCTAGAGCTGCACTGGCGGGATTAATTCTGAATTATTCCTGGTAGGGACCCTTTACAGATGGAGCCAGACAAAAGGTATTCCACGCAAAAAACACTGTCAGAGTCGAAGTGAGAAACCCTACCAACTATCCCTTCCCTGATTATATGGAGTGCATTTTATACTGTTTCTTGGAAAAGCGTGCTTTATATCTTTTTTAATTTTACTTTTATTCATATATTAAACAGAATTATACCGAAAATTCCCTCCTTGACGTTTAACGATTTGATTGGTTACGTTAAATTCGTACCATCGACCTTCGCACAAATTTACTTCACAAGATACCATCGGCGTGGAATATGCCTTCCGTCAAAAAATACGTCACACCATTACATTCACTTTCTTCCCTTCCGGGAGGGCAAACCCTCGACCGTACCACTTCCCCGAAGAAGGTCTCCCATTCATCCCGACACGCGCATTCCGGCCCCCAAGCCACAACAACGCCCACACACTAGAGAGAGAGAGACCTACGGGGGTCTTCAGTCACGTCTTTCCACCGACTCCTGTGGTCCATCCTCCCCTCCATTACTTAATCTTCCCCGTCCTTTCCCCCCTCATGCCTGCCTCTCTCCCCCCCTCTTCTGCGTTAATTGACATCCTCGGAGCCGGAGCGAAAAGTCCGTCGTCTTCGATTCACTGAGCTCTCTCCACTGATGACTGAACTCCATCCACGCCACGCCTTGAGGGTGTCGGCTGAGCGGAGCGGTAATTTATCCAGTCCTTAAGCAGGTTACGCCGCGAACGCGCGGTTCAAATAAACAATATTAAAAAGTAAAAAATATAATTAAAAAAATAAACATTTTATTAAATAGAATAAAATAACGGCATACGGCCCCGCATGAAATTGATTTTATAAAAATGTGTTTGATGATAAAGTTAAAATAACTTTTAGAAGACCACTTCAGATATCACCAACGTAAGCATCTCCAGAAAGTGTGCATTAATTTTATAATCTAACAGGAGAACCAAGTTTGTCGTTTTTTGACAGGTGAACTTATTGAAACTTTCTCATTAATAATATTTGAAATTTTTAATAATTTAAGGGGACGTTGGCAGCTTTTTCTTCTTTTCGATAAAACGTGGTCTTTTATCACAAAATTATTATTTTTATACTGTAATATTATTTAACACGGCAACAGGAGAAAAAATAGCCCCCCAGGAGCCTCGATCCGAGCACCGACTTTGACAGCTGGGTTGCGGCGGAAGGACAAATAAACAAGGAAGCGGGAATAATAAAACGTGGTAAAATTGAATTAAATATTCCGTATTTATTGCAAAAACCTGGTTACACGAACGAGATAATTTGTGAACAAATGAACGACTTTGGTGGATCGGAACGGAACATGTAGGAATGAATGAACCAAATGAGAACAGGTTCTATATTCCGCCCTTGAGTTCGAACATTTTGGAAGGTCATTTGGAGCATTTATGCATTAACTCAGGATTCCTACTTATCATGGATCACGTGATCTGGTTTTTGCCCCTCAAAATCTTATATAAATGTAACCGCCGATAAAACTAGGAATGGAAAACAAATCATACAAATTAAATTAAAGTGAAAAATGACAAAATAATGGAATTTTGCAAAAAATACTTATTTAATTATTAATTTTTATATAAAATTATCATAAAAAGTTTTTCAGATCAATGTTCTCAATGCTAATATAAATACTCTCACTACCCAAGCAAATGCGCTCTAAATTTTTATAATGTTTACTGGCTGGTTGGGGTGAACATGGTTTATTGGGGCAGCTTTTAATGCGCCAAATAATGACAGAAATTCATTTGCTATACCTGCATGGTTCCCACTCAAACTAAAATATAAAATTCACGGTTTTTTCCAGGTTTTCAGTGTCTAGATGTCGTCAAATTCACGGTTTTTAGATAAACCGTTTTAGGCAGAAATATTGATCGCGCAACGATCATCGGCGGCAGGTTAACTAAAAATTTAACGAACGCGAAAGACGCCGTGAATGCAAACGCAGCAATGAAAGTGCTCTCTCTCCTGACGTCACATATCGTTTGCAAAATTCAATTCAGCTCCCGCTAAAGGTTGTGAGTGACAAAATGGAGGGACCAGGGTGCCAGGGAAGTTAAGATGTGTCTGAATTTTCGCCAGGGTTAATGAACACTTTCCGGCTTCCGGATTTGGTACAGCCTTGAGGTCAATGTGTCATCATGGCATACGGACCAATTATTGCGCTGAGAATATACTTGTGCAGATAAATGCATGGACAGTGTCTGCGAATGACTGACCTTGAAACATGATCGACATATCAATTTTTCTTTTCTTCTCTCTTTCTTTCTTCTTTCTTCGCTCTTTCAATCGTAGTTCTGAAAGCAAGCTTAAGACATTTTTAAGGTTATACGACGAAATTCACGGCCTTTTCCAGGTTTTTTTTCACGGTTTTAAGGATTTAACGGTCGAGTGGGAGCCCTGTATAAGATTGATCCGTTTGTAGGAGGAGAGGAAGCGCGCGATCCGCACGTGTTGAGCGAAGCAGTGCGAGAAAACCTTCCCGTTTTGGACCAAGAGTGGGAGACGGTGGAGTCACGCCCGTCTCGAAATTCCTGGGTCGCAGGTGCCTGCACCTGGGGCCTATATTTGCACCGCCCCTACGGCACGGGGCGGGGCCACGCGACACTTTCACGACCGGAAAATCGGGCGGCGCACCTACCAAGAGATCGCTCGAGGGAGAAGCCGCCCAGTGGAACCAGGGTCGAGTCGAGTCTTCAGCCTTGTTTACACGACGAAGTTGACAACAGTCGACTATTACGATCGAATCGTACGCGTGGACAGCCACTGCGAAACACTGCGATGAGAGTACGAATCTATTGACTTATCCATTTTATTTATTCCTGTGAGATATGGAGGAGACAGAAGGTATGGATGGTGCGAGTATTTAGCGGGGAGGGGATGTTGATAACAGTGTTGGAGGGTAGAATGTTTGGTAAACGAAGCAGAGGAAGGAAAAGGATAGGATTTTCAGATAGAATGAAAGGGAGTAGGCCTTATTGTGAATTGAAGAGGGCAGTGGTTGATAGGGAGGGAGGATCCCAGAATTCTTCTCAAGTACTCCATGGAAACCTACCTTAATTGGTACAATACTTCAATAAAATTTAATCCTGTACCACCGAAAACAGCACCACTGGCCTTTTACATCGGGGGTTTTAACGTAACAACTAACAGTTACGTTAAAAACCGGTTAACTCTTAAACGGCTGACTCTGCTGCGCTACCAGTCGACTTGTCGCCTATCGTTGTGGCGCAGTTGCCTGTCATAGTTTTGCATCCGTTGCTAGTTGCTATAGTTTTACAAAGGAGACCCACTGCAGTGGGAATACAGGAATTAATTGTGGCTTGCCACTGTTTGTCTCATGTTTAGTGGGCACGCTGTTTTTGGCCCTTTTTTCACGTTTTTTTCCCACAACTTTACGTAATGTCGAGCGACAGCGCTGAGAACAAGTCTAAAATGTGCTATCCCATCCCTGTATCACTTGGTACGACTGAGATAGACCCTAAAGTGTGACTACGCAAAATGCAGACTGACTGACACGCTACAAACTTAATATACATAGATTAAACGCACACAAACATCCATGCCCTGAATAGGGACAACGAACCCGCGACCTCGTGTGGTAGGGAGGGATTTAACCCCGCCTTACAACCCTGATTATGTCATCCATAAAAGTCATAACATTTCAACGCTGTTCCTCGCAACAGCAAATAATATACAGAAAAATATTTGAAAAAAGTGAACCGCGGCGCACTCATCGCCGCCCTGCGGACATTTTTGGAAACAGATTAAAAAGCGAGCGAAAAGACAACAGAAGTCAACCTCTTATGGGATGGAATAGAGCCTCCTTCATGTAGCTCCCTCGAGTTCAACGATGAAACACCGACCGAATTGAAAATATTGGAATTTTAGTCGCCATTCACCGCCAAAGGAGAGGTAGAAGTCACCAAGCTGAAGCCCGTCTGGACCCTTTGAACGCCCCCAAAAAACCTGCTTTCCGATTCACTCCGAAATCATCTCTTGGGCGGAGAATATACGTTGACAGGTAACGAATTAAGATACACATTCAGGCATGTTTTAAGGACAAAAATAAAAGCTTTTTAGTCTCCGTCAACAGCTGCGAGCCATTATCAGCTCAAAATATTTCATTATGGAGGTAGTCCTACAGCCTAAGTCTATTCATCCCATTATGAAACTTAATGGAAGCCCGAAAAATCTCTACCCCATTTTTATTTTATAGGACCTCTCTGCGACCAAAACAAAAAAAGGATACAAGTAAGACTTTAAACGAAAAAGAAACTAAAATTAGGGTTAAATGAATGTTAGCGGAGGAGAGGAAAATCTGACGTCATCTCGAATAAATTAAGCCACTTAGCTCTTAAAAATTTGGTCGTCAGACACGAGACAGCGTGAAAAAGGCTATTCATATACCCAACCACCAAGAGTATCGAGAAGAATCGTTAAGCAAATGCAATGCAAAGGATGAACAACCAAAGTGTAAGCAAGGCATACTTGAAATACAGTATACTTTTTCTAAACCTACAGTTAAACTTACAGTAACTCTTTCTAAACCAGAGCTGCTTCTGGGAGAAATTAAATCTCAAGACTTCTCGAAGTTGATGGTTTGAGGCGTAACTTTATCGAATTTATTCATATTGAATGAAAATTAAGCAATGTATGTCCACATAAAATATTTATTAAATAACTACCATGGTTTTGACGCTCCGCGTCATCCTTAGTCGAAACCATCGTAGTGATCTAATAAATATTTCATCAGGAAACACATAGTTTAATACTCATTCAAAATCAAGACTTCCCATTTTTTTAAAGTGAGAATTTTCCCCTCGATCATAATTATTGTGGCAGCTACATATTTCAGCATCAAAATTTACATCACAAAAGAACACATAGTTTAAATATTTCTTGAATAGAGCTGAAAACGTATACATTTTAATGTTACTTAGAAGCAACATTGGGTTATGATGGGTTGAAGAGGATATACCACTACCGCTCCACCACTATTTTAGCGAATACTGACGAGGGAATTCCTCGAAAGAGGAGTCTATTTACACCCGGGAATATAAGCGATGAAGTAAGGAAGAAATTCATTAGGAATTGAATTTGGATTATGCTAATTTACGATAGTGAAGCATGGTCAATAACATGAGAGGAAAGATCAAGACTGGAAGATTTCGAAATGTGATGTTACAGAAGAATGACAAAGATCAAATTGATAAATCGTGCGAGTACTGTGGGAGTTATAAGACGAGTAGAAGAGAAGCCTTTAGAAAATCTAGGGTAGAAGACGGGTAGAAGCAACATTGGGTCATGATGGGTTAATGATAGTGGAAAAGCGCAACTACCTTCCATTTCAATAGTCTATAGAAGGGCTTTTATCTTCGCCGAAATGAAAATTTAGGGAGAGGAACCGCCCCTACCCTGAATATGAAATATTCACACGCATTTGACCATATCTGGAGCGAGCTCTACCCTCACCTATCAAAAGCAACCTCCGAGTTCAATCACAGTGTGAATGAGTGATAGCTTAACCTATTCAGTCAGATATTTTTTTCTCTACATAGATGAAAATAATTCTATTTTCTATTTAACCTTAATTATGGTGCCGTGAACACTTGGCCAAAAAAATTGAATACGTTTTGCGAAGTAAATTTTATGATCTACGTCCGTAATTATGGGCAACTATGCAGATCGGGAGGTTAAAGTCCCCTAAAAGTCATAGCCATTTCAATGGACACTATGACTGAAAGGGTGAAAGCATAAATTGCACTTCAGAAATATCGAGCTGGAGAAATATAAAAAAGTTCAGCTACAAAAAAATCTGTTTTGAAATATCGAAACGAAAGTATCAAATTCGGATAATGCTTATTTACGGTAGTGAAGCATGGACAAAAACATGAGAGGAAAGATCGAGACTGGAAGATTTCGAAATGTGATGTTACAGAAGAATGACAAAGATCAAATTGATAGATGGTACGAGTACTGTGGAAGTTCTCAGATGAGCAGGAGAGAAGTCTTTAGAAAATCTAGGGTCGAAGATGGGACCATTAATTCGGCCACATAATGAGACAAGATAGTCTGATGCAAATTGCCGTTGGAGGAAAGGCGGAAGTGAAGGACGTTTGAGGTAGTCTTCGGATGAGGTGTATGGAGCAGGTGACGAAGGATGTAAAGCAGAGGAGTAACGCAGGGATTAAAAGATAAGCTCAAGCGAGAATTGAGTGGAGAGCTATGTCAAACCAATCTTCGGATGACTGTTGACGACGACTATGAGTTTTGAACTATCATATCATCTTCACATTTTCAGGGTATTGAGAGAAAAATTTTGTCAACAAAAATTTTGCCGGTACTTAAAAAAATTAACCTCAGTAATTCTTGGCATGGTATGGTATGGTATTTGGGGGAGGCGACCGACAGCTGAGGTCATTTGCGCCATGAGGGAAGGGTGGAGAGATACTCGGCGTTGGCATTAGCCTGCTCTTAACGAAAGGTGCCAAGGGGTCCACGGCTTAACGTCCCATTCGACGGACGGTGCATTGCGCTTGAAATGTCCTCCACATAACATTCAAGCAGGGATCGGGCTGTCCCTGAAAATTCTCGGCCTTCGCCGGGATTTGAACCCGAGCCCACGGGGTGGGAAGCCAACACTTTCGCCACCACACTAACCGGATACCCTCAGTTCTGGTTCAGATTTCCATTTTTTATATTTGAGTTTCGGAAAAATGTCAACAAAGTTCTACTCCATTTGTTCCACAGTGGTGTACGGGTTGCCTATAATGGTGTTTGTTATCAATTCACAAGCATCAGAAAACCACAAATTTCACAAGTGACCTATAGATTTTGATGCACAGTGGGTAGTCATTTAAAGGAAAAAAATTAAAGGCTTCACTAGGGACTTGAACTGGGATTCTGGTTAGTAGCTGAGCGTTCTTCCCTCTAGGCTAACTCGCTACGTGGTATATACATGGATATGCCAGAATTTACTTTCATACTTGCATGCTAATGTTTTTGGATTTTGAATTTAAAAAGTGAAGCGTTTTTACTGATTCTGAGAGCAATGCTGGTTTTACAAAGGTAATTTGTAGGTTTCAGCTAGAATATATACGTGGTTTTGATAGCGAATTATTGGTCTTTTCACTGATACTCGAGGGAAAATTCAACGAAGATACGTCACCTTCTTTCTTTTTGATTAATGATATCTTTCTTGCATTTCATACTACAAATTGTGTCAATTGTGTCTGTAACTGTCCAGCTATTGATAGAGTGAATGAAATGAAATACTTATTGGACAGTAATCTACGCTGGGATAAACATTTACTTATTGTGAACAAATGCCTTAGAAGTGCCTTGTCCAAATTTTGCTATTTACGAAACAAATGTCCACTTCCGGTTAAAAAAACCATTTGCCATGCTCTGGTTCATTCCCAACTCTCTTATGGTATAACCTGCTGGGGCAGTGCATACATGAACACATTCTAGTGTGCACTCGTTTATAAAAAAAAAATAATTCGGGCAATATTTTCCAAAAAATCTTATGAGCACTCATTTCCGTTGCTTCTGGCCCTAAAATTGTTACCACTAAGGCATTTGTATTTATTCAAAGTCCTCAAATTGTTTTACGCCAGAAGTGGCAACATGCCGAATGGGTGTGATAAATATAAAAAGAATTTAAGGAGTGAGTTATGTTTAGTAACAGACAGACCAAGGTTAACATTATATAAACGTTGTTTCCTTTACATGGGGCCAAAGTTATTTCATTTTATTCATTATTTAAAAGTTATTTCATTTAATGCCCGCTAAAATGAAAAAAATTAAATCACCAAATAAAATTTTAAGACTTGCCAAAGACTGCCTTTTCTCACAAGAAATAATTACACATTTACTTCGATGTTATTTCTTTAAAACACTCATGTATTATTTACTGCATTATTATTTTCTTTTATTGACATACATTTTTGTTATTTGATGGCGGCTCAATTCTGGCCCTATGACCTTGGAGACCACCTAAACCTCCCTCTCTTTGTTATCTTGTATTCAGCTGTAAAATCAAACTGTAGGAGTAAATAAATTATTAAAGCGGGTTGGGGGATGGCAGAAGCCCCCATAGTGCTACCTCTGGCTGCGTGCCTGCCCGTCAGGTTAATTAGCGAAAATGGTGCATCCCCGATGGCGCGAATTCATCTCGCTTTGGGACGTAGAGCAAAGACAACGACTGACGAAAAATTTAGACCGTGTCAGCTAACAGCCGCCCAGTCGACAAATATGCAGCGCACCCGATAACAGCCGACGACGGCCGCAGCAATAAATGGACCGAGGCGAGAGATTGAAACAAGAAGAGGGGGACAGGATGAAAAATAGCCAAGAGAGAAAGTAAACATGAATAATAATGTGACTCGCTCGCGACAGCAGCGTGAGTCAACTCGACTTGAGAAATCCCATAATTATGTTCGCGCCTTTTTAAGGGAGTTTGGAGAAACGCGAAAGTATCTCATTAACACCGTCCCCAAAACTAGCAAATTGACGAAACTTGACGTTATTGGCATTTATCACCAGAGAAGAGGAACAGATAATTTGAGAGAAATAATTCCCCACTAGGAAACTCGTGCGAATAATTCGCACTTTCGCGCTATCAGGGAATGAGTATATTAAGGAAATCCTCAAATCATTGAAAATCAAGGAATATCTAATGTCATAGAACACACACTACGTTACAGTTAGTCCCCTCATCAACTATTTTTTTAAGGAATTTAGTCTTAGAAAAATATTTTACCATACTCTCATAATTCACACACAAATTCATAATATATTCTCTAATTCTTTAAAGAATTTCATAATAAACTCTCACTCATTTACACAACAAATTTTATACCATTCACCCATGTACAATCAATACGTGCATTTAAAACTATTTTCATCATTTGTTGTCAATTCCCGTTGTTAATAACTATTGATTACTTTAAACACGATATCTTTATTTATTCGTGATATACGTTTTCTTTAAACTTCCTTACACACGATGTCTCTTTTAGAGAACGTTCAACATTCTCCATACTTCTTTCGTTTTATTTTTTAATATTTTTGCCTGCTTATGTTTCTTTGGTTTAGTACTACATTTAACGGGGTTTAAACTTTTTTTAAAGTTTAAAATAAAATAAATGCGTGGAGTCGATATACCTCGAGCGAGTAATCGACATGGAAAAATCGAAACTTTTAAGTCAAATGAATGTGTAAATAGAGAAATTTGAGATTGAGACTATTTTTCGTCAGAAGCCGGTGATGCAACGTTAAAAATGATACCTCATTTATCAATGCACGTGAAGTATTAGCGGAGCATATACGGAACGAGTGAAAAATACCTTACTGTAATAAAATATATGATGAGAGGGCGAGGAAAAGGGAATGGTTATAGAGAAAGATTGAGTAGGAAAACGCAAACAGCGATTGAAATAGGACGATAAAAGACTTGCTAGGTTCACTTGTATATTTAACAATGTATTTAACTGGTACGTAACTGAAATCTCATCCCTATAGGCTACCACGCTAAGTGATATTTTAATGGATATGTCAACATATGCTCTCTTATTTGCATGCTACATTTGTTGATTGTTGCATGTAAAACAAAAAGAGTTTCAATTGGCTCGTAGAGCAATGCTGGTTTTAAATAGGTAAATTGCAGATTATAGCTTAAATATAAATATGTAAAATCGATAGCGAATGAATGACCTTCTCAGTGAGAATATAAGTAAAAATTTAACGAAGGCGATTCCACTTCTTTCTTCTTGATTTATAAAGATCCATAACATAGTTACATCTTTGGGTAATATGTGACTATATTATGAAACACGGGTCATGCCTATATAAAAATACAAGCGAACATAATAAATTTTTATACCGCCATCTTCCATAGTGGAGAGGTTTCACGCAGTTAATCCGGAATTTATCAGTGAAATACGAAGAAGAAAAGGTTCTGAAGAAGGGGAAGAAAAACCAAAGTGACAGGAGAGGAAAAAGATACGCACTATCTCACTCACCAAGCAGATTTTCAACGAAGAACTAGTTTCCGCGGAGGTCTCAGGCACACACGCACTCAGGTTTGTGATGAGTACGAGGGACCACATTCGTACGATAAAATTACAAAAAGTAAACTAGAACACCCACACACACTTGCTCAAATACCAGACTTGCAGATAGCCTACAATATTTAAACCAGGTAGGTTCGCAAATGCGCAATGCAAACAATACCTTTCGGATGAGTGAAAAAAGGTATTTACCGGTATAAACGACGAGTGTGTACAGAGACTGCGGAAAATTCATTCCCCATATTGTTAATTTAAAAAAATTTCCAGCTATATGAGGCGACTTTACGGTTATTTTAACGAAGCTTCTTTTCTATTCTGACTTCCATCTTCCATGAACTCCTATTCCAAATGTGTTCCAGATTTTGAACCTTTTTATCATCCCTAATCCATTTTGCACCATCTTTATCGTAATTTTCCCCCTGCTCCTCGCACCACCCGATGAAATCCACCATTCTTAGTTATTTATTTGTAAATACCGTTGAATGTTATTTTGTTCGTTGTTGATTACGTTTTGCTCAATATTAGTAACGTATTCTCTTGTTATTCACTTTCCTCTGTAATTGGCCTCGTGTTGTTTTTGGACTGAATTAAATAAATAAATAAAAAGTTAACGTGATTTGACTTTAATTAGAGCATTTATTTGCTAATAACTCTTAAAATTGTTAGGAGACAAGCCAAAAATTGATTTTTATCACAATTCTCAAGACACAACGAAGATTACATCAGCTCTCTGCCATATGACATGTACGTATATTCTAGCACTGATCTGGATTTAAGGTATGATCCATCTCGAACAATGTAATCATTTTTCTGCATAACCATCCGACTATTGTAATTCCTTCTTGGTTCATATAATTTGGACGACATTGCTACTTAGAAAGATACATTGATGGGATCCAATGAAAAGTTTTGCAAGTCCAAATTCAAAATCCTCACGTATAATTTTGTGAATTTTTCTCGTTTGAGGTAAATGGTGGTCGATAATGTTTGGAAGACCCGGGATGGCTTCAGCCGATCCCATGGTCGGTGCATAGCGACTGCCATTCCACTGTTTTGAGTTCAGTGCGCTGGGGAGATAACCGAAGCCGGGTTTCATTTATTCGACTTTTCGAATGCTGACACCAATCATGAATGCATAACCCCCGAAACAAAATACAATCGAGGAAATGTTCATGAGAGTCATGATGGTTGCGATACACTCAGGATACGATTCACTTGTCTCCTAGCTGACTATTGAGGACGCTTTGCACGTAATTGTACACGTTAAAACTGCATTTATTGCACATAATGGTGTGAAATTACGTGAACGCAAGAACGAAATTAAAACAGGGGCTACTTTTCCAACTCACGTCCATGAATTCTCGCATGCGTTCTAACAATTCACCACTTTACACGACGCAATTTTAACTGCGCCTTCGTACACACGTCAGATTGTGGAATAACTTGCCTCGAGTTAAACGGACATCATATACGCGGCAATGTGAGGAATGGCAGAGTTGTAACTCAAGACGTTTAGCGCCTCGCAAAGAAATGGAAATAAATATTATAGGCAAGCAGGTAAACAAACAGGCGATTTTTCCATAACTAGTTACGCCGTGGTCTCCTCAGAGCATTTTGATAGGAGTATGCTAATGTCGACGCCGGGTTTCTCTCCACCCTTCCCTCATGACCTTAGCTGTGGGTCGCCTCCTCCAAATGCCATATCATCCAATAGAAAGTTGGAAAAAAAAACTTGTTTCCCAGTGTTGTCAATCCTCATTCATTGAAATTCTGGAGCCATACTTATACTTCATTCATATTCTCAGAATGATAGGATATAGCCATATGGATAAGATTGGCGAAAATTGTTTAAAACACCATTACAGTCGACAATGTAAAAAAAATGCTGAACATGAAATTGTATTCGTAAGAGCATTAATATCCTTTGGCCAGATGGACTGAGCAACAGAAAAATCGTATAAAAAACAGAGATCTGGAAAGAAAACAGTTTCCAGTGCTGTAGGAATTCCGTGAAGAAACTTTTATTACTTTCTCATATATTACGACGAACCGTCTTAGAGCCGGGAAGGTCCCACACCCTGGCATTAAAAAAATGCCACTCACTCCGCCTCTGACCTGGAAAGGGAACGCAATTTTCCTCGGCGAAGAAGAGGCGTGGCCTCGAATTTGCGTTGAACGAAAAAAAAAAAGAGTTCGACAGAGTCGCAAGATGCGTACGGGCGAAAGAGAAGTGTTTTCTTTTCTCAGTAGGTCAAACAAGACGCGCAATTCCGCATAAAGACGCATTCAGTAACTCCCTGTATCGGTGGATCGACACTCGTGTTATAATCGCATGACACTCGACCGAGAATACAATTTCTAACACATATAGTTAAGCGTTTCCGATTTTCCTAACAAAGGGCTTCGCTCAAATTAAGCAATTACAACGGAAATTTAAGAAAAAATATACCAAAATAACTTATAAGTTATTTTTTGGACAACGAATTATGGATAGTAATGAAAAATCGGAATAAATGGATTAAAATTTCCCAGTTATTAAAATATTTTGACTAATATTAAATTGAAAAAAATATATCCTCTGACTTAAACCTTCCTAAATACGTTGAAATTTGACAAACTAAAAATAGTAACTACGTACGCCAAAGATGCTTTAGTTACTATGAATAAATATATTTCCCAATCTATTACTTGTATATATATGTATTTGCAATTTAATTTTCTATTTAATTTTCATAGCGATATCTTTGCCAATGAATTATGGAAAAGCATGACAGAGCGGATCAGAAGGATTAATATTTTTCATGCCAATCAAATACTTTGAAGAATATTAAATTCATAAAATGACACCCTCCGCCTTTAACTTTCCAAAAAAAAACAAACACTTGACAAACCACAAAGAGTAGCTACGAAGTCCAAAGATGCTTAGGTTACTATGAATAAATATAATTACCACTAGTTAATCTATATATTTGGAATTTCAAAGTCGCGTAAACCACCGTCAGGTGTCAACGCTATTTCGAAGAACGTCAACTAGCAATGTATTATCGTGATACCCTTAAGTTTTAAGTTTTCATTTCAACAACAATAGGGTACTTCAAGACGCACCAGTTGATACTTATTTGATCAAACCTTCTTCTTTTGACGGTAACTAATTCCCAAAATGGGTCCATCCAACTAGAATCCGATGCCTGCAAGCCAACAACACGACAATCATTAAGAATTCGGCACGCAAAGATTTAATCCGTGAACGAAATAAAATACAAAGGAAAGCGGCGCGATTTGTTAAAAACTGCCACGAGCGATCTAAGAGCGTTACAAAGCCTAAATATGAATGAGGATAGGAAACTCTAGATATTCGGAGGATACGTGCTAGGATTAGATTGCTTGAGCAATTAAGAACAACAACAATCAAAACGACGCGGAACACATCATCATAGAACCGCAAATTTGTACTGCTCTTCGGATAATAGTAAATTAAAAGTTTTTATTTAATTAAAGATGGTGCAATTTTGTATGTAATTTCTTTTTACCAATTTTTTAAAATCTTTTATTAAATTAAATAAAAATCAATGTAATATGAGTTATCTTTGATTGAATACAATACCAAATGTATTACCTTCACTTAAATAAAACTTATACTTTAACCACAATGTGAAGAGCAGTAAAAGTTTTAGCAAAAAAGTTTTGTTTTCAAAATATCGGTATCGGGAAGCCTAAACAGGAAGAATCGGCATCGGGTTGCATCCGATCTGGCATTAGGTCCTCCGCCCTAATTTTTCTTTCTTTATTTTCTCCCCATCCTTCGCTAAAGAAGTCATCGGGCGAGGCGAAAGGCGGGGTCCAAAGGCCAATTCACGCTCATTTGCCAACTCAGCCAAGCGAAGAGTTGCCCCCACCAATGCATCACCCCAGGCAGAGAGAGAGAGACTAACAATACGCCCTCAGATTCAAGCGAAGCGTACTACAGAAACGCATCGCCCCATTCGAAAGTCAAACGGAGTAAATGACGCGATCGAGATATTGCGAAGTTCACTGCACGCGCGACACCATAAAATCTCTATCGGAAAGCACAAAAACTGGGCTCCACACAAAACTGAGCATAACTTCCAGGATATATTACTATGAGGATTTTCAACGCGGCTTCCACCCAAACTAAATTATAAAATTCACGGTTTTTCCAGGTTTTCACGGTCTACATGCCGTCAAATTCACGGTTTGTAGATAAACCATCTTAGGCAGAAATACTGATCAATCATCGGCCGCACGTCAGCTAAAAATTTTAGAAATGCGACAGACGCCTTGAATGCAAACGCAGCAATGAAAGTGCTATCTCTCCTGACGTCACATCTCGTTTGCGAAATTCAGCTCCGGCTAAAGGTTGCGAGTGGAAAAATGGAGGGACCAGGGTGCCAGGGAATTTAATAAGTGTCTGAATTTTCACCAGGGTTAATGAACACTCTTGGTTACCAGTCTCATGGCTTTGGCACAGGCTTGAGGTCAATGTGTCATCATGGCACACGGATCAATAATAGGGTAGTTTCCTTCATCAAAGAAAACAGAAGGCAATAATTGCGATTCGTTACCCACCATTAGTGTATTCATAATATACAAATTATGTCGTTTTATAAATGCCGGTTTAGACGAATGGCAATGGTCCATTTTTATCCTCATTTGAAAACGGCCAGATTGGCGCCCATGCGATGCCACTTCACGTGACGTCACAGGGACCTAGTTTCTACAGGAGAAGATAGGAGTTATACATCGTCTGAGGTTACCAATGCATGCATGTGGCGCAGAGCTCAGGGAAACATGTCTTAATAATCACTTATTAAAACTGGCTAAGGTCGGAAAGTTTTCCTCGTTTGATAAGGTATTAATAATCCTTATTTAAGCAAAGCGCTACCAGCCAGCAGGGTACTAGGCTACCCGCTGGCAGCCTGCGACGTATCAGCGCTAAGCCTCGCCTCAAGGTCACCTCACCGGGCGGAGGGGGAACCAGAAATACGACGTACGGAGAGATTTCCCATCATTCCTACTTACGCGTCGTGTTTTCGCGCGCTTGAAAATTTTCACTATTCATTTAATCGCGAAAAATAGATATCGTCATTTAAAAATCTAAAAGCGCGAAATACGTACTCCAGGAGTAATAATCTTTCGATTTAGGCAATAAAAAAATAATAGGAAACCACCCTATTGCGCTTAGAATATACGTGTGCAGATAAATGCGTGGACAGAGTGTCGTGACTGACTTTGAAATATGATCGAAAAACCGATTTTTCTTTAGATCTGCCAACCGTAGATCTAAAATCAAGTTTGAGAGATTTTTTAAGGTTTCATTACGAAATTCACGGATTTTTCCCGGTTATTTACATTAAAATAGGGAGACAAAAACTGATAGAGGTGGATGAATTCTGTTATTTGGGAAGCAAGATAACTAGTGACGGGAGAAGCAAGAAAGAAATTATCAGCAGAATAGCCCAGGCGAAGAGAGCATTCCACCAAAAGAGAGACCTGCTTACAGCGGGAAACTTGAATATGGAAGTAAAGAAACAATTTATAAGAACCTACATCTGGAGTATGCTCCTATACGGAAGTGAGGCATGGACAATGACCGCAGCGGAGAAAGCAAGGATAGAGGCCTTTGAAATGTGGTGCTACAGAAGAATGATGAAAATCAAATGGATCGACCGAGTTAGTAACGAGGAAGTCCTAAGAAGGGTAGGAGAGAAGAGAAGCCTCATGAAAACCTTAATAAGAAGACGGAACAACCTTATGGGCCACATCTTGAGACATGATGGCCTGATGAAGACAATCGTCGAAGGACAGGTGGAAGGCAAGAATGGAAAAGGAAGACCTCGAACAAAATATATGGAACAAGTAAAGAGAGATGTGAAAGAGAAGAAATACGTAGGAGTGAAAAGATTAGCTGATAGGAGAACTGAGTGGAGAGCTGCGTCAAACCAATCCTAGGATTGTTGACCAGTGATGATGATGATGATGATTTCACGGTACACAAAATTCACGGCTGATTCACGGTTTAAGGTTTTCACGGTTGCGTGGGAGCCCTGTTCCAGTCGGCCACTAGATTAGTCGTCGCTCAGCCCGCGTTAAAATCAGATTTCAAAAATCGCCACTAGCGGGGCTGCCAGTCATCTATATCCACTTTCCACGAGAAAATATACGGCAGTAATACGTAACAGAGTCTATAACTCATATAAACAACTCATTTAACGCATGCAAGACGATTGCCATTTTTAAAAAAAACCACTTCCACAGCGGTAAATGGCGAGAGTTACACTGAACGAGTGACGTCGCCGTATAAAATTCGCGCGAAACGGAAACAGATATAGCGCATAACCGCCATGTTCCTGGGCCTTCTTTACTATAGTTCCCTTGAATACATATAGTAGGGGACTACATAAACTAGGCTCCATTATATTCCATAAGGAGTTGATATCTGCTACCACTTCGGTCGCTTTTTATTCGCTTTTATGAAATGTTAGCAGGGTAGCGCGCGATCCACTTTTTTCCAATATTTTGCGGAGTATTATTTGCAAATACGAGGAATGGCATTGAAAATTTATAACTTTGATACATCACAACATCAAGGATGTAAATTTCTGTTAACAGCCCCGATTATATCTTTTCCTCCGTGAAATCCGGATCGCTTTATCCGTCAGCGACGCGAGTGGCGACTATTGTAATCCCATTTAAAGACGCAGCGGGTGACAACTGGAGACTAACCAGAGGATCATAGGCGGATCCAGGGGGGGGGGCACGGGGGCACGTGCCCCCCCCCAGACCCTCAAAAATATGCAAGGTTTTTAATACGGTCCCATTATCATTGCATTCGTTTTGTATTACGAGGTATCCTTGTGCCCCAACCAGAACAAAATCCTGGATACGGCCTTGCTTGTGCCCCCCCCAGAAAAAAATCCTGGATCCGCCCCTGCAGAGGATCCTCTTTGTTGTATTCGTGAATATGACAATCAGGATTCTCCAGTCAGCCATTGCATTTTTTTGTCACCCACCACGTATTTAAATGGTTTACATGAGTCGCCAGTCGCGTTTCCGAAGGGGAAAGCAATCCAGAATTCACGGAGAAATAAGCTATAATTAGGGCTGTTGACAAAAATATATTATCGCGATTGTATAAAACATTAAAACTACTTAATCCAAACACCATTCACTCAGCCAACTACGCGAACAAGGAACTAAACTGAAAGTCCGCGCAATGACAGCCGAAAAAAATGAAATGAAAATAAAACTAATGATCGCTTACCTACAGAAGTAATAACAAGCGCGCTCAAGGCGGCTGAACAGTCACCAAAAGCTAAAGCCGACATAGGGACCCCAGTAACGGTATTAATATAGGAAATGGAAAAATAAACACCAAGGATTAACTTAAAAATAGATTTTATTAAACTCCTGATATTTATTGAAAATTAAAATAAAATTTCCAATCGTAATAAAGTCTATGAAAACAAATGCTATGTCGTGGTCAGCCAAACAAACCAATCACGAGATCTAGGCCCTTGTTTCTAGTTACTCTATGGGTTCATCCAGAATGTTGGTAATAATGCTTGAGGCCAGAGTTCACCACGCGCTGAAAAAGTTAGTGCTACATCCACGCGTAGGAGAGCGAGTTATATCTCAGGGCCAACTGCTAATTCCCACGCAAAAAAAAGAATTTCCGAAAATCGTCCGGCGAAAATTTTGCGCGGAGGTGTCAAGAGTTAATGCACGAATATGGACATTAAAACTTCGATGCTGGTCCAAAGGCGATACCAAAAATTACATTTCAAATGACGCTGATTACACTATGGCAATCGTTAAGTCGCCAATACGCAACGAAAAGGAAGATTATCATCAGTAATTAAAATAGAACTATGTATAATAGAACTATCGTCTGTAATTACAATAGAATTATGGAAATTTTCACCTGTAGGCTCTAAATATGGTCATATCGTGTTACACTATATTAGAATATTTTGTCAACTGAACAAGCATGCCTCGCAGGAATTGTGTAAACGCGCCCTCAAACAATTACTTCTTATCAACTCGAACTAGCATGATAATTACAAGTGTTTCAGCTAGCTTTACATCACAATGTGATAAAGAATAAACCACTCTCGAAAAATAATTAAATTAGCGTAAAGGCTTGGTCGACTCTGAATTTTCGTGAAGTTTTTCGCCGCTTTTTTTAAACGCAGTTACGTACTCAATTTTCTTCCAGCAAGTCACTTCGATTTTAATAATTCAAACCGTGAATGAAAGAAGAAGACATCTCGATTGAAATGAAGAAGAATACCGGAAAAAATACGATACTAACAAAGCATAAGTACAGCAAAGGAACAAAAAAAACTCAATTTTAATCGTCTGTGCATCGCATTGCCGCTAGTTCTCAAAAGATAGATAGTGTCCAGTACTCGTTACATCTTTTCATAATCGAAACCATACTTAAGCCGTATAATTCAAAACAGCCTAGAGGAAAAAAATCGTTTTTTTTAAGCGGGGAAACAATTACGACCTTATCTCTCAAACATTTGGGGAGGAGTTCCCAAGTGAACCTCCCCTACATGCGATGATCTTGGAATTCAAGTAAATACCATTATTTTATTTACTACGAATATTCATATGAAATACTACCATAAGCCGCGACGATAGGTAACATAATTGATATTTATATAACGCACCAAAGCTGAAAATTTAAATGTTTGGTAGGTATTCAATGCGATCTCACTAATTGAAACTTTTTTCTAGAAATTTGCCTTTACGTTTCAGCGCTTCCAAGATTACAATCACACGTGACTTTCTCATGCTCCACTGACCGCTTCCAAGGCTGTTGAGGACCACCGCTCGGGAATCACCGCATTAGGATTGATAAAAAACGGAAGTTTAGGGAGGCCCTTGCACTTGACCCTGGGAACGAAGCACAAAAATAATCTTTATTTCCGTATCCTTCCTAACCTACGACTATCTCAGCCAAATCCGTTGGAAACCAAGCTCCGCTGGCACTCCTTTTAACGCGGTTTAAATGAGACGCCCGAATTATTTTAGAATAGAAGAAATCCGACGCCGACATCAGCTTTGAGATTCGGGTTGGCGCCAAGAGGAGAATAAATGCGTCTTGGGATTTCTCAAAGTCAAATGCAATCGGTTACCATTCAAAGGACAAACATGTGCATTCGCGAAGAGAGCACAATAAAAACAAGCGCAATCAACTGACTACGCCAAAAACGCTACCTTACATTTTCGAAAAAATTTCGTTGCTACAGGAAGTTATAATGAAAATAAAAAACACACTTTACCATATTATTATAAGATTAGGAGGATAATCGATAAATTCTCAGGTTTACGAAAATCCTTCTCTTGGTGTTGCCATTTCATGATCAATTTAAAATGAAAAACGTACACTTAACATAGATTTCTTTTTAAAAAAGACGAATAAACTTGGCAATTCGGGAAACAATCGATAAACAATTAAACTTAATAAATCCTCCTGTTTACGAAAATCCTTCTTTTAGTGTCGCCATTTCATCATCTGTTAAAAATGAAAAACGTACACCTAACATAGATTTCTCAAAAAAAAAATAACGAATTAAGTTGGTAATTCGGGAAAAAAATTACTCGCTCGTGACGTCATTTCACGATCATGTTCAATTAAAAATGACAAATGTTCCATACTTTATTTCAATAATATATAAAGTTGGCAATTCAGTAAGTAATTACAATAAATTAAGTTTTTTCTATGCCTTGAATCCTATACTCCAAGACACTGAATCAACAGTAGCTTCAATTTTAAAAATCACGTGATTCACGAGAAAAGTGTGATTAAAGCTCCGCATTTAACTGACAACGCCAAGAATCTTGACATTATATCCTCGTAAACTTACTTTTTTAATTGTACTATCTTAGCTTTTCCCGGCGTATCAGGTGCAGGTTTCCCGGGTTTTCCACCGGCTAATGTTCTTCATGTCTTCCAACCGGTGGAAAACCTAAGACACATTCCTTTTTTATTCCTTACATTAATTATTATATTACATTAATGTTACATTAAATGGATATGTATCACAGATTTAGCAATTTTCAACAAAAGGTTTTGATTTCACCCAGGTACTCATTAAAAACTTATCATTGGCGCCCGTACCTCTACTAATTACATATACAGATACAGCTCGGGTGAATCCCCTCACTCATTTCTCATCCGGGGTGCTGACTTCCTTCAACATAATTAGAAGCTGATCACCTTTGGCACCTACTGACTGCTTCGAGAACCACATAGTATAACGACGGGGTGAATCATATATAATACACTGTGTGTTAGAGAGGAAGAACTGTGCCCCTCAGAAATAACCGGCAATGAGTATAGTGTATCATATATTATACAAAATGCAGTGAAGGGTTAAGATACACAAGAAATTTGGTAAATTATGAAAATTTAAAAATTCGCGAGTTAGGGAATAGGATTAATCAGGAATAATTGGAGGAGGTTATTCAATTTTGAAAGGAGAGACAGACAAGGTGATTCGCAAAATTTCCCTACGTAAAACTACCTTCACTCTTAGAAATCTCTCATAATAAATAGGGACATTGACGTATCCTGCATGAACGCAACCCTCCTCACACTGAACCGACCCAATACCATTCGCCCCATCACAATAAAATGAAGTTCACCGTTACATAATTAGACAGGCTTACTATTGACTCTTGGACGATGTTTGCATTCACACAGGCATATTTAAATCGACATGACCAACTGGCAATTTAAAAGACATTTATTACATTACGGAGGATATCTACTGACAAGTAATTCATCGGACCAACCCAGCACCCAGCATTAAACAATATCGAGCGAAACAAATTCCTCTCCAAAACTTTTTACCACTTTGAGTTGCACTGTAAGTAATAGTAATGGCCTCCAAACAGAAACCTCTGGTTTTTAAAGATGTCAACTGTTATATTATCGGAGTGGCATCAGCAATTATTCTAAGCTCCACATATTGCTGAATATTGCCTAAATTTTGAACAGAATAAAAATCATGAAATATGAATTAAAAAAAATATATAAATGTAAAACAGTACACATAAAAATATACCGAAAACATATAAGTTTCTACAGGATTTCATTGTGTTTAATGGAAGGGGCTGGAATGAGGAGTATCAGCAGCTCATCCGTATCTCTATTTTTCTCATTACAGATGAAGAGAAACCAGTTCCACAAGGACATCCACTAGGTAGTGCTCACGCACGCTGGAGGTATTTCAACCATAATAGGAGAGAAGCAGCAAATGCATACAATCTCCAGACAAAGCCCGCACCCCGCTACATCTGCCCAAATAAAGGTTTTATTCGCCTCGGAAATGGCTGCTACCACTTCAGTAGCATGATGGCCAACTGGCAGGATGCACACTTTGCCTGCAATGACCTTGACCCTTCCAGTCATCTGGCAAGCCTCGAGACAGCGTGGGAGGACAGAAACATCAGAGCACACCTAAACCGACCAGAATCGGGTAAGAGTATACCATATCTCAAAATATAACCCATAAAGAGTGCTGAGGACGGTAATAAAGCTATTTGTATCTTTTACTAAAAGAGGGGAGCTGCTGTGCTCCTCTTCATTTTAACATTACTAGGTATTTTATAATTAAGGGTCTCCGGTGTAACTTCATGAAACCAATTCATCATGTAAATGACAATACTGTATTAGATGTTCCACATAAAATCTTTAATTAACACTTTCCATGCGGATGACTTCTTAAGCAGTCTTACAGCCTCCCAGCCAACAGTGAATGACTGCTTGTACAGTTGTACCGTCACAGGGCCTGTGACAGTTCTTTTGATTCCCCAACCTGTCACCGCTGGGTTGGGTTATCTTTTCGGGCCGTTGTCATTAAATGAACCCCTTGCATTGCAGTCTTTCTTCGTTGAATATATAAGTATTTATAACATAATATAAGCTATGGCAAATGATTGCTTAAGATGTCAAGAATTTTTTTTAGAAAAATGCTTCTTTTATCTGAGGAAATATGATTATATGACAATAATTGTATGGCAATCAGTCTTTTAAACATGAAATTAGCGAAATAATAGATCTGCCATTAAATATGAACTCAAAATTTACACCCACACTGAATGGGTTATGGGACCCAGGTTTTGAATTCTCACTTCAAAATCAACAATTGCAGAATTTCTAGCAGTCTATAAGAAAATAAAATCAGCAAACTTCAAAAAAGACCTCTAAAATATGCTGGTAGTAAATGGGCTCAAATGTAGTCCCTTTGGTGCCTCTCATTTAGTTGGAAAATACTGATCCAACGTTCATTTCAAACTTTCTTACGACCCTCCCTAAGTGCAAAAGGCCTTATCTACCAAACGCTACCCTCAAATTCCATCTAACAAAGGAGTAACAATAAATTTCTCATTCTAGCATCACTGGAGCGTTGGATTGGTGGAATCTATGACTGGAAGAGAGGGATGTGGGTATGGGGTCGCTCTGGCCAGCCGTTTACGTACCACGGCTTCTCACGAAGATCTGTGTCTAACCCACACTGGGAGTGTACCTTCATGGACCCTGTTCGTCGCTATCGATGGATTCATGATTCCTGCCTAATAAAGAGGCATTACATCTGCGAAGCTCCACTATCAAGAGTCCGCAATCACCACAATGGCCATAATGGCAACAATGGCCACAATGGTAACAATGGCCATAATGGTTACAATGGTCATAATGGCAACAATGGCCACAATGGTAACAACGGCCATAATGGTTACAATGGCCATAATGGCAACAATGATCATAATGGTCACAATGGTTACAATGGTCACAATGACAACAATGGCCATAATGGCAACAATGGCCATGATGGCAACAACGGCCATAACAGTTACAATGGTTATCATGGCAACAATGGTCATAATGGTTACAATGGCTATAATGGTGAAAATGGTAAAAATGGACATAACGGTGATAATGGTTACAATGGTAATGGTTTAAATGCTAACAATGGCCACCACAGTAATAATAACCATAAAAATCATGGTTACAGAAATGGAAATAGGTGGGAGACGTCTTAGACAATTAGTCCCTTCCATCACATTCACTATGTGGTCACAATTCAAATTGTTTCCATGAAATGCTA
This sequence comes from Ischnura elegans, assembly GCF_921293095.1. Classification (NCBI taxonomy): domain Eukaryota; kingdom Metazoa; phylum Arthropoda; class Insecta; order Odonata; family Coenagrionidae; genus Ischnura; species Ischnura elegans. The sequence continues at coordinate 28,949,344 of NC_060257.1, read as the reverse complement.
AACATTTCCAATCATCCCCGAGGGTTGTAAAATATATTATTTTAAGAATCATCTGGAATACCAGAAAAACTGTACACAATCTTTACTGAATAAAGTTTTTTTTAACAAACTTAAGGTATCTCCTGTGATAGTAAGGTGTTTTCTGTGATTTCATGTGCTACAAGAATGAAGAGTAATTACTGATGGCATGAGACACAAGGGTTGAGGGTGGATGGATTGAAATTCCATTACATCATTATCCGGAGGCCCAAGCCTCCTTGCCAACAAGGGTGCAAGACATAAAAAAGCTCTAAATGAGTAGCAAGCAAAAAGAACTGATTTTGAGTTCTAAGATTGGCATGCATTCATGAGATATTACAGTTCACTAATGCTTGTTTCACAGTGGTATATGCATTTTGCTATATAATAACTATAAACTGCTAGAGCAAAAATTCTAACAATAAGAAAGTCTCCTTGCTTTGCTTTTCACTAAGTGATGATAAAAGAAGTTGAGCCTTCAATTAATTATTTCAAGATATTGTTTTCAATAAACATAGCAATATTTATGATTAAATTTGCTTGCTTGAAACACTTGCTATATCATCTAGTATTACAGTCACTGGTAGGGGAAAATACACTGAAACCTCGGTTAGCGAATGCCTCTGATAACGAACAATTGGGATAATGGCCGAATATTTTGCTAAAAATTTGCCTCAAATAGCGAACAAAATTTCGGTTAGCGAACAGATGCGTAGCGGCCATTATTGTGTTGGGTGCTGTGCGATCCCAAATGGATACAAAGTACTACAATGTCTACAGTAGTAAGTCCACAAGTAATACAATGTAATACAATACCTATATACCCTGTAACTTTCATATAATAGCGAGTCAACAGGAACTAGGAACCAGTTCTTCCCATTACCTTTATTTCTTTTGGGGAAAATTGTTACGGATACCGAACATTCCAGATAGCTGGTCTTTACTAGTGATTACGAACTTCACTTTCCGAGACTGAAAAATCACAACTGCTTAATAGCGGCTAAATACTTTTCCAACCAATTTCATCAGTCTCTACATTAGGCATGCAATAATGAATTTGCTACTTAAGATATGTTGCAGGCCATATTTTTATTCGACCGCAAAATATAAAACCGCTAAATGCAAAATTAACATTACCTAGCCTTAAAAAGAGTTGCAATATGTAATAATACATAATAATATCATAAACAATAACGTGTACCATTGGCTGGAGAGCCTGAAATATGTTGTTTCTTTCACATTCTAGGAGATATATTTCCCATGGCAATTATGTAATGAAAATTTACAAATATATCATGCAAAATATTTCCAGGTCTCATACGAATTATTAGTAAAAGAGATATGAGTCAACTGAACAGATAGGATTATGGGAAAGTAATATGGTCATTCACTCAGAGTCAAAACTGCAATTCACTGAAAGAATTCAGCAGAGGGTAAGGAAAGTTATAACGAAAAAAGAATCTTCAGCCATTCATTGAAATTTTAAAATATGAAAACGCAAAAGGTCCCACCTAAATTTCATGAGTTGGCGGCATCATTAGAGTTCTGGTTCATTAACTTTTTCATGGATAATCTGTCACTGTGGGAAAGATTGGCTTACGGGAATGTAAAAAGCAAAAAACTGAGGAGTAGCACAATACTGGCAACTTGCTTGGCAGAGTTCGTCCCAATCCTTCGATTGTTGTATCCTTACCAGTAGTAGAATATTGTCATGTGCCGACTAGTTACTATTGGTCTTAAACCAATCCACATATTCTTTTCCAACCTTCAGCCACTATCGGAGTCACGATTTTCCCACACTTTCTAATTTATCGGACTGTCCGTATTTTGGAGCAGCCGTTCCCACCAATAGATGGACCACCTGCTGTCCATGCTATTCCATGATATTTGCCTTGCCGTTTTCTCCGCCTTAACGCTTATTACTTTTCGCTATCTTCTTTGATGTGGCCGACGCTATCCGCCTTGATGAGCACACAAGTTCCGGCTCGTGACAAGGAGGCGGCCGCTTCTGACGTCAGCTTGCCTTGCTAATCTTGAGAAATGTATTTATATTAAAAGATGGTTAACTTTCAAAAGGTCATGAGAACAATGCAGATTTTCCCTTTCCACTGCCCCAGACGCCCGCAGAACATTCTAGAAGGATCCACGGGCATGGAGGACATATAAACCCGAATCTTCAGATTCACGCTCTCTTATACCCTTGCTATCTAGTTCTTCGCACTCGCTGCCATTGTCCACGACACTCCGAACGATGCTCTAGCTTGGCCAACGCCCATCGCGGACTCCCATCCGACGCAGACTTCATAAGACTTAGCCTTCTTACCGTAATTACATGTACTTCGAGGAGTAAGCCAAAAACCTCTATTATGTATTGCTGATATTGGCATAAAATGGACTTTACTTAAGAATGGGTGTGTATTTCTTTATGGTGACTGCCCCTGAGGAATGAAGATTCCCGACTATCTGAGCTACGCATTGCTAACCCTTTTTCTGAGTTGCTTGGCACACGACAATATTTTACTGGGAAGGATGCCATCACGTCATATAGAATGCAAGACTACATCTTCTAGGAAAGGTAATATGGCAGTTTCCCATTGCCATCCACATTGCAGTACTCACACCGATTCTATAAACTTGATAACTGACTGATCCTCTGGATCTTTGCCATCAGTGCCTTCTCTTGAAATTGCTGCCTCTCACCATAAAGGTGGAGTAAATAGGCTTGTTGCCTCTCAAAATTACTCGAAAAAGTCTTCTTGATTTCTTTAAATAAAATTCAAAAAATAATTTTCTGGAGGCTCCAAGACTTGAACGTGCGGCTGAAGTTAACCGAATTAACCACGACACCATGGTGCAAACCAACCATCAATCCATAATATTTCAAAAATGAAGGCCCATTGGATGCTTGATCAAAAAAACCTGTCCCTTAAAACATCTTCTTTCACACTGAAAATTTTGAATGTGATATGGTGGTGACTCATGTGTACCTTTCCTGATGCATACCAACCAAATGTTTGACCCATTTGTCACTTGCAAACATGGAAGAGCACCATGGGTGAGATACGAATGCTTAATAGCCATCCATTCAAACCTTGTCTCCATCCATCTCTCATGTCCATTCCACCACGTGCCCAAGGAACAGCTATGACAGTTTCTCAGGCAACTGGGCACAATATGACTGTTTAGCAAGGTGCCTGGATTTCTATTCCCGCATAGCAATTTGTCACATCTTCCCTATTGTAGATGACCCCGGCCAGTGATTACAATGCATAACATAATGTATCATGTTGCCATGGATGCTATGGTTTTTGGAAATTAGCCAAAATTGTTTTGTGATAATTCCACAGCATAATCATATATAAATATGCAACAAAAACAGATATTCTATCTCTGTTAAATAGTACAGTTACAAAAGAAAAAAAATGGAAGGATGTACACGGGAATTGTAGGACTTCATGCTTCACCGTAGGCTATAAGAAGTACCCAATGTAACAAGCATTCAGAGGACTTGTTACATTGAACTCCTACTCTGCATTGTTATTCACTCAATCTATTTCAATTTCAAACTAAAAACTTGTGTAGCTCTGCACCGTGCTATAATGCATGATGCATTTCATTAATAACCACCAAAATGATGTCAAATTATTATTTGAAGTTTAAAATGGGTCCAAAAAAGGACACAAAATGGTCTGCACTCAATGAAAGAACGAAGCTAACTGAAGGGAACTTTCATGGACAGGATCTAGTAAAGAAAGTTCAAGACCATTAGGAATGGAAACAATCAAATCTCACAAGAAGAAATAACATATACATTGGTGTGGTCTGTGCATTCAAATATAAATTTAAATGGACAGTTTGGAAAATAAAGGTTTGTAGACTGGCCTGACAACATCTAGTCTTAAATCAAAACTTGACGCTTGTACGTGGTGGAAGGGCTCCATACTAATACTAATAATGGTGTAATAGCCAAAACCGGTAATAAAATAGAAATTTTCATAAACTTGTGGAAGAAACAAAGTCTCTTTCATTATTAATATCTAGCCTTTGGGTAATTCCATGTCAGTTCATCCAGGCATGACACCCACCGACTCGGATTTTGATGAAACTTGCCAATTTTCATCCTTCCATGCTGGAATGAAACAGTGTAAAATATTTCTTGGCTATCTCTAATAGTTTTTTTTTCACGACCATTTGAAGTTTGGGTGAAACTGCAGTTTTTCAATGAATGTGGTCTCCAGAGGCACTTGTACCTCCAGAGGGAAATAATTTGTCTCAGCCATAGTTTTCATCCGATTCTTATGAAAATTTGCAGGTTTACTATAGAAGTCATGAGGATTCCAAAAACTAATTGAAAAATATCCTAAGGAATATTGGAAATTCTCTAAACTCGTATGTTTCATAAGATTTTAGAAAATTTTGCGTCAAACACATGGTTCTATAAAACATCAAATTTTTACCTGAGGCAATATCTGAATCAAGCTAAATTATTTTTTCTAATATTCTTTAAGGTATGACCCACCACCTGTAAAAATAAAATTCATGGCTTTTTGCTTGCTTTGTTATTAAAAAAAATGTTATGCAAAAAAAATCCCTTTTCACGACTCTGGTCGTCAGTGTTGGGTCCTCCTTCAAGTGTGATGAAATGCTTGTGTTAACTGTTTTCTATATCTAAGAAAATATTTACAACATACATCTAGTGCAAAATACATTCAAAAATTAAAACATTTTTTTATGTGCAGGTTGTTTTTCTCCCAATAAGAAAAATATATTTTTGAAATAGAATATTTTAAGGAATTCATAGCACTTACCCATCATTGCTGGGGAAAACTTGATTGTTGCTATATAAAGCACATCAAAATACAGGATGCACGTCAATACAAGTTAACTTTCTCCATTTTGTATTGACAAAAAACTTCACGAATGTTTTTTACCTCATGAATGTTGTTCTACTTTGAACAAAAAGGTTTTCAAAGTACTGGATAAAGATTTCCTTCCAGAGTATGATTCAGAAGTTCTTGATTAAGCGAGTGATATGGATATGCTAGTTGGGTTACTAAAAGAAAAACTGGTGGCAGCAGGCAGTCAGCAAGAGATAATTCAGCTACTAACACCAGCTCCGACTTCGTGGATTTGAAAAAAGTAGCCACCGAAATTAATGCTAGTGAATATACAATTCGGCATGCTAGGGAATTCTAGGAATGAAAGGCATCATAGCCATACCAGATCCAAGGAGGGGCAAAAACATAGAACAAACTGCAGGGGACTTAATTCCGACATTCTACCAAAATTACGAGTATTCACGCCTTATGCCAGGAATGAAAGATAAGGTGAGTGTGTCCAAAAATGTCCACAAGCAAAAGAGGTTACTTCTAAAGTAACCTAAATGAGCTGTGTGCAGCTTTTTAATTTGAATTCCCACATGTAAAAATAGCATTTTCAAAATTCTGTCGGTCGTGGCCTAAATGGTGCGTGTTGGCAGGCTCCTCTGCAACCCATTCTGTGTGTGTCTGTGCTATCCATCAGAATGCATCACTTCTTCTCCACGGATGCTCTATAGAGGAGACCTACAACAACCTATTTGACTACTTGGTATGTTCCAAAGATAACAGGGATTGCATGTTACGGCACTGTTCAGAATGTATGTCTGACAAACTGAAGGAGCATCTGAAAAGTAAATTTGAGGAATGGGACCCTGAAGATGAAGTGACATACAATGGGTGACAACAGATCGGACCCAATAAATTAGGTTAACAGTGACTCTGGATGAATACATCAATAGTCTGGTGAACAATCTGGAAAAACTTCTCCCACATTCCTTCATAAACAAATCCCAGACGAGATACCTAAAAGAACTAAAAAATAACCTACAGCCAGATGAAGCCATTGTTTTGCTGGATTTCAGTGAAAACTACCATTATGTAATACAAGATGAGGTTCAGGGTCATCACTGGAATGAGGATGGTTGTTCCCTACATCCAGCGGTAATTTATACTCGTGGGCAGCTGAAGAAAGATCTCTGTGTGTCAAGTTTGTGTGCATTTTGTGACCATCTAGAACATGATGTAGCTTTCGTATTTGAAATGCAAAAAATAGTCACTCAGTTTTTAAAGGAAAAGTTCCTTGAAGTAAAGAAAGTGCAATATTTCAGTAATGGTTGAGCTGGCCAATATAAGAACTGTAAAAACTTTATAAACCTGTGCCATCATCACCTGGACTTTGACTTGCATGCTTCTTGGTCTTTTTTTTCAACTAGTCATGGGATATCTCCATGTGACGGGATAGGTGGAACAGTTAAGTGCATTCTTACAAGAGAAAGCCTTCAGCGGGATCTGGGTAATACAATGACTTCCATTGAAAAGGTGTGTGAGTTCTGCAAGTACAAAGTGGATAAAATTTCATTTTACGTTTTAAAAAAAGAACAATGATCAATGATTCGGCAACAATTAGAAACTCACTGGTACCTTGTAAAAACAATCCCAGGTACTCGTAGCTACCATTCTTCTATACATTATTGCGACAAAAAAAATTAGGTTTGATACCACATACAGTTCTGTCCACAATTTCTTGATAAAGCCAAGTTGGGAAGAAATTTTGACAAAAACTTGTACTACCGTATAAGCGTGTGTAAGAGGCGCACACGTGTTAGAGGTGCACCCTTATTTTGAGCATCGAAGCTATGAAGAAAAAAATTTGCGGCATTTTTTTATACTATGGCGCGGTGTTGCAGATGTATGACTGGAATTTCAAAAGTTATCGAAATTCCCTCTTTTAATACTAATTGAAATAGGAAATTTTGATAACTGCGGCGGTAATAGCGGCATAAGAGGGAGTACAAAGAGTTCCGATCCTCTCTTCGCATACACCGTTGCTCTACGATGCTTGTCCTATTCACGAACAATTTTGTCTAAATGCTCTCGCAGGAGTATTGCAATAGAATTGCAGCCCTGTAAAATTTTAAGGCAAAACACGACAGGCACATAGCATGAACCTTCCCAAGAGCTTGGACAACAATAGGGGCAATCTCAGCGCCGTAGGATAATAACCACTTCGTAGATTTAATGGAGTCACACTCGGCCCTCCATCAGCCAATGCCTCGGCCATTTTTTTTTCCTTTCCGAGACCCCACAGGATAATATCGAGTTACAGGGGAACAATGGAAACGTGTTTCACCCCTACCCCGTCTCACCAACTGACCTTGATCGATCTCCCAGTTTCTGGAGGCCAAATGCTTGGCGAGTCATCTACTGAGCCCGAAGATATCTCGATAGCCTTCAGTAATTGTATGACAAGCACGAGGTTCAAAAAAAAGAAAGAGATCTAACGCGACGCATACCTGACAGAATTTAAGTTTTTTAAGCTCTAATTGTTTGACACAAAGGTTTATAGTTACAACAAGGCTACTAATATTCAAAATAGTCCAAACAGGACAATTTCGGAAGAAACAAGCGTAGCATAAGCGCATTCAAACAAGACGAGACGGACTGGAAACTTTAGGCTATGCAAACTGCATATATCACATTGCTGCGCCTTCGCCCCTTCGCTTTGAAGGCAACGACGTCACATGCTAGATCGAACGTGTTCGTCCCTTGCTCCTTCGCTCGTAGCCTCGTTGCTTCGAAGATGGAGGGATCGCGCTCCTTCCCCTCGACCTCTCCTTCCGCACTCTTCACTTATAAGTTTGTGTAAGAGGCGCACCCTCATTTTCGGCTGCAATTTCTGGGAAAAAAGGTGCGCCTCTTACACACGCCTATACGGTAATTCTTTTGTGGCCTGCTTGTATGACAATCACTGGTTTTTTGGGCTACTTATGTCAAAGGATGTTGATGCAGGTGATATAAAAGTGAAATTCTTTATCATTTTACTGGCCAAAAGAGAAAGAAGATATTTGCAATGTTCCTGTAAATAATGTTATTTGTTATGTGGAAACTCCTACCACAAGAGGCTCAGGACGAATGCATTACTTATCGGAGAATGACATTGAACGTGTGAACCGACGGCTGTTGGATTTAAAAGGAAAACTTGGAATTACCACTACTGGGAAAGAAATGAAACTCTAGTGTAACTGAAATATTAGCTTTCTCAGAGATAGGCCCCATTGAAGACCTTTAATACTATCCTATTTAACTACAAACTGATGCACAGACAAAAGTGACTATATATTGTGATAGTTCATTTATAAGTTGTGCAACATTAATGAAGTAAAACACATTCGTGAGGTTTTTGTCAATACAAAATGGAGAAAGTTAACTTGTATTAACACTCATCCTGTATTTGATGTGTTTTATATAGCAACAATCAAGTTTTCCCCAGCAATGATGGGTAAGTGCTATGAATTCCTTAAAATATTCTATTTCAAAAATATATTTTTCTTATTGGGAGAAAAACAACCTGCACATAAAAAAATGTTTTAATTTTTGAATGTATTTTGCACTAGATATATGTTGTAAATATTTTCTTAGATATAGAAAACAGTTAACACAAGCATTTCATCACACTTGAAGGAGGACCCAACACTGACGACCAGAGTCGTGAAAAGGGATTTTTTTTGCATAACATTTTTTTTAATAACAAAGCAAGCAAAAAGCCATGAATTTTATTTTTACAGGTGGTGGGTCATACCTTAAAGAATATTAGAAAAAATAATTTAGCTTGATTCAGATATTGCCTCAGGTAAAAATTTGATGTTTTATAGAACCATGTGTTTGACGCAAAATTTTCTAAAATCTTATGAAACATACGAGTTTAGAGAATTTCCAATATTCCTTAGGATATTTTTCAATTAGTTTTTGGAATCCTCATGACTTCTATAGTAAACCTGCAAATTTTCATAAGAATCGGATGAAAACTATGGCTGAGACAAATTATTTCCCTCTGGAGGTACAAGTGCCTCTGGAGACCACATTCATTGAAAAACTGCAGTTTCACCCAAACTTCAAATGGTCGTGAAAAAAAAACTATTAGAGATAGCCAAGAAATATTTTACACTGTTTCATTCCAGCATGGAAGGATGAAAATTGGCAAGTTTCATCAAAATCCGAGTCGGTGGGTGTCATGCCTGGATGAACTGACATGGAATGACCCCTTTCCAAGTCAATCTTGTGTTGTTTGGTCAATACAGACCACTCGTTTTGCAAAAGTCCCAGATTCCTTCTCCAGAAGGAAAGCTGAGATCACAATTAAGTTTACTTGCATCTGGCCTGTCAGGACAAATGCCTTGCTCTGTTACATTGTGCTTGTTTCGTACCATATTAGGAGATGCATTTCCATGCAATTGATAATGAGAGGTCTTTTCTAGCCAATTATGAATATGACCAAACAATGAGCAGGGTTTCCACAAATTTAGAATCTGAAATGCCCTAAATTTACCCTGATTTTAAGATGAAAATTTACTACTTTCCATGAGAATTTTATTAACTTGCATCTTTTTCTGTAATGAATCAAGGATATGTTTGCAGTATATATGCCAATACATAGACTAACTTAATTGCAAAAAAAAAATCTAAGAGGAAAATTCACACAGTTGTGCTCAAATCATTGATGTGACACAGGTCCGAACTTACATTTTTTTTGCAAAAATGTGTATTAAAATTATTTTACCAAGGTCATAAAACATCCACTGATGTAGAACAAGATAGATAAAGACTACAATGTATAAATGGATCAACAGAGCACTATGGCATTTCGAACAGGGGGGTCAAGGGGTTCAAATCCCCTGTGAAATGATTGGGGGATACATTATATGAGTACCCCTCCTTATGAGCTGTCCAAAATGAATTTTCCCTTCCAAAAGCCTCCCAAAATCTTTTTTCCTGACTAAAGATTATAGTATAGAAGACAACTAACATTTGATATGACATATAAAATGAAGTTTTTAAACCCTGAAAAATCTTCTCAAAAGTTGGGGTTCATTTTATAGGCTGGGTTTGGTCTGATGATGCCCATTTTCAAATTTTCGTGCATGTCAACAAAGTCCTTTGTACTGCATTATGTTCCTATGCAAAGTTTTCTTACTGAGTACTGCATGTTGCTTTATATGCCCAGCTAGGGAGACTAGTGATACTCAATTTTTAAATTCCCTGAATATTTCCAGATAAATTAGCAACTCCCCTGACTGATCACCAAAAGATTGTCCAGTATTGGAATAATTTCTTTCTCCATAATAGAATCCTCGTAAAACACAGAAAAGGTTAAAATTTGAAATCAATGCATTAAAGACTATGAGTACATCCTTATGAAAAAACATGATAATCCTTGATAAGTTAAACTAACTTCCAAATTACAATACTTTTCATTTTTACTTTCAATAATGTAGGAATACCGAATACTTATGATGATAAGAATTCATAAAAATAGGTAAAATTATAAATGCCATAACATTCAACCAAAGTTTAGTTATAGTTGGTGAAAAATTAACAGAATTGCGTATCAGTAGTAAAATAAGGATGATTTCCTATCCAAGTCTCAATCTCACTTTAATGAGAATTCTCTGAATTTTCCAGAATATCCAAATTCCCCATCAATTCCAGGTTTTCCCTGATGCTTGCCACCATGTCATATGCTGGAATAACTGCACACACAGGTGGATTTGGGGGGGGGGGGGGGAAGGGGGATCTCCCTAGGTGCTTCAAAAATAGACAAAATTTTTTATACTGTTATCATTACGTTCATTTTGTTTTGTGTATTACAGAGCCTCAATCATTTAATTCCATATTAAAATAAATGGAATATTTTGTCTAGAGTAATTGTTGTATCTTGTCTTTAATGTCAAGTATGAGAAGATCGTTAAGATCAGACCCTTGTAACCCTCCAATAAAAAAATCCTGGATCCACTCCTGTCTGAAAACCTTTTCAGAATAATTTTTGATCTCCCTCCCTGATGGCCATAGTGGCGGTGGGGTAAATTCCTCACCTACTTAACCAAAGGTCGCGAGTTCCAGTCTGGGTAAGTCCCGCCTGGGTAAGTTAACCTTATCCAGAGCATGGATGTTAGTGCTCATTTGATTATAATATGTTATTAACAACCCCGAATGGCCGAAGGCCGAATAGCACTGTTTTTGGTGGTGTGGAAATAAAATAAGGTAAAATAATTAAATTTCCCCAAGGCTTTAATTTTCCCCAAGTTCTCCCTATCCTCCAAGGTTGTGGAAGCGAAAAGATCAGCTTTTTTAAATTGATACCGTTCAAAATGAATGTGCAATTGGGTATTTACATAAATACATACACAATTTGGAGTAAACTTCATGGAATAAGCATAAATAAGATCCCAAGAGGATTCAAAAGTGCACTTACCTTGATGTATGTACAAAGTGCGTCGCCCTTGAATCTTCCCTCAGAGTCTGTATACAATTTCACCTTCATCCGGTTGTTATCGGGGTCCTTCATTACCAAGCCACATTTCTGCATGAATTCCACAAATTCTGTCTCAGTTAGTTCACACGGTAGATTTGAAACGTAAACCTTAGTGTTGTGCTCGTCATCAACTTCAAACCAAGCTGTAAAAACAGAAAATAATTCAGTTGATAAACTTCTCAAAATCAATCATTTTCAAATCCAAAAGTAAAAACTACTTGTACTTCTTTAGCCTTAAGGGCAGTGAAAAAGGTGCATGGCACTTTCAAAATTATTTTTTTCCTCATAATTAATAGAAAATAAAATGTATTTTTCTACAGTTGATACAAGGGAGTGCGGTAGCCCACAGGGTAAATCCCTTGGATGCCAACGATAGGGTCCTGGGTTAAAATCCCAGATGAAGCTTTCAGGAGACCCCCAACACAAATCCTCAGAGTAGGAGATGGGCCAGGGAAAGGAACAGGCCCCCCAACTCCAATTGTTTGAATGTCAAAATCCAGAGGCAAAGTCTGAAACCTCATCTCTATAGTAGTAAGAAAATACATATAGTGAAAGGTGAAAACATTTTTGGAAACACTGTGCAATGGATAATAATTCTCAACATTTCTCTTAGCTTCCATCAGATTGATGCAACTTCTTGTACTATCTCCTATGGGAAAAATGGACAGGCATTTGTGATGGGAATAATCATATGTATTCTCTATTGTAATTTGACAGGAATAATGAAACTAATCAATTTATAATAATTATATGCATCAAACAGAAAGTGTACTGTTACAGATCAAACAAAAGAAAAAGATTTCTTATTTTCATCAACAGCATTTTTAAATACATTCACTCTGTGATTCAACCTGAAGGTTGGTTTGGAAAGATGAGGTTTCAGACTTTGCCTCTGGCTTTTGACATTCAAACAATTGGAATTGGGTGGGCCTGTTCCTTTCCCTGGCCCATCTCCTACAGTCCGGCCGACGAGAGTTGTCCGATGGAAGTTCAAAACGAGGGGCGGAGAACCCTGCACCAACATGGTTTGCAGCCAATTGCTTTCCTCCAAACGCACCTCACACCCTCCCCTAGACATACAACGTTGTCACATGCATATGAAGCACCGAAATAAGCCTGAACCACCAAAAAAAGCCCTTTCTTCTAATCACCTAAACAAAAGATTCTTCCTTTGAATCCTTCACGCTCGTCGTCCCTTCTGGCTGCTTTCTTCACGGAACCCTTTTGTTTACACATGGGGTGGGCGTTTCCCTTTCTTACCTGTCAACCTTGCCCCCTACCCCTTCTAGCTGTCAATGGACAACTCTCGGCGGCCGGACTGTAGGAGATGGGCCAGGGAAAGGAACAGGCCCACCCAACTCCAATTGTTTGCCGACTCCAAAAGCCAGAGGCAAAGTCTGAAACCTCATCTTTCCAAACCAACCTTCAGGTTGAATCACAGAGTGAATGTATTAAAAAATGCTGTTGATGAAAATAAGAAATCTTTTTCTTTTGTTTGATCTGTAACAGTACACTGTCTGTTTGATGCATATAATTATTATAAATTGATTAGTTTCATTATTCCTGTCAAATTACTATTGAGAATGCATATGATTATTCCCATCACATATGCCTGTCCATTTTTCCCATAGGAGATAGTACAAGAAGTTGCATCAATCTGATGGAGGCTAAGAGAAATGTTGAGAATTATTAACCATTGCACAATGTTTCCAAAAATGTTTTCACCTCTCACTATATTTTCAAAGACATAGTTAAACTAATACTTTATTGAACAATTTTGCCTATGAATTCTGAATTAGTCTTTATTGCAGTTCAAAGTTCATAAATGCATACTTACGGACTGTTCAGGTAAATGGGGAAGTAGCTATGTAGTAGTACGTTGAGATAAAGTTAACTAGTGCTAATGTGTCCCAATTAATGAAAAATTACTCTACTTGGAAGCTCGAAGGGGATATAGCATAATCGCCAAATATTGATTCCAAAAAAGAATAATCCAAACACTCAATATTTCATTAGTAGGCGAGTCCTTGGTTATGTTTTGGGTTTTACCACAAAATATCAAGCACAAGTCCCCCCATTTAAAATCATAGGTGATGTCATCAATCATAAGCTGTCAGAAGCCACTCAAATTCAGTATTATTTCGAAGTTTTTGGACTTATGCTACATCTTTCTTTTTTCTTTCATTCGTAAAACTGATCACTAGGTCATATATTTGAGCAAGATTAATAAAAAATAATAATGGAAGTAAAAAAATTACCAGGGGGAGGAGGTGGCTCTTTTCTTTTGAGCTGACTCTGTGAATTATCACTTTCAGGAAGAGGTTTATCACTAGGCTTTTCTTCTGTTTTTGAATTATCGGTCGCTTGATTGAATCCGTAACTCATCTGATAGTGCGCAATAAAATCTTCATCAACCTGAAAATAAATGTTGGAATAATTATAAAAATATGGACTGATCATACTCGTTCATTATAAATAAAGTTTATTCATATTAAATAAAGGTTCGGATAACCCAACCAAAAGTTACATCAATGCAATCATCCTTAATAGCTGTGGGCAACATCATCTAGTGAAATAAAATATCTCGGATGACATACTGAGTAGCGGGTAGTAATAAAATAAAATAATAAGAATATCGGCAAGTTATCAATTTCTTATATGATAATACTGACAAGCCATAAAATATTTGCAAACTAGTTAAAAAATGTTTCACTCTTGATGTTACATACCTTCGGAAACCATGCCTTTTTTTCACTATCCCATTCAAAGACAGTACCATCACTAGGATCGGTGTAGTAATGCTTGTCTTCAGTGAAATTGTAAGCACCCTTTTTCAAATCTGCCACAAGGGAGGAAGTATCTTCAGTCTTGCGACTTGTCTCGTCGTCCTGTGACACTTTGACCCATTCATTCTTTGCAGAATTCCAGCTATACTTAATGCCTTCCTTTTTATCAATGTAAACGTAGGTTTCACCATCATACACATAATCTGATCCTGTATCTTCGTCAGAGAATTTGGTAGGGGCAGAAGACGAATCTTCTGGTACCGTGCCTTCGTCCGAGGTTCGCTCTTTCCATGTCTCCTTTTCAGCGCACCACTCGTACTGAAGGTGGGTATTTGGATCAGTATATATGCAAGTACTTCCCTGATAAGTATAACATGATTGATCCCCTTCGAAATTCGGTTTATTTTCTTCACTTTCATCCTTCTGTTCCTGTTCCATGTTTGTAACGAGGAACGCTGCTGATCAACTGATTAACATCAGTCAATTATTTTATTAAGCGCTTGAGAAGTTTCAATTTTTTTAAAAAGCGGTCTTCACGTATGTATGTAGAGGTTATTCATGTGTGGCACCGTTTGGCATTTCGTTATTGAATAAATGCGAGTATTAATCTCTGTGTCATAATGTGTTATATGTAAATATATATTTATCAGGCTCAAGTGTGTAAAATTATGGAATGATGTCTGGCGGCAAGTATTATGCAGTGGCTTGTGGAAGGAATCCGGGTGTTTATTTCACATGGTATTCGTGAATTAACTTCAGACGAGAAAAATATCTCCTTCTTGTTTAAATTTTTTTATCTGTGGCACACTCGCGATTGCAGGGAAGAGTGTCAGAGGGAAACCAAGGGATGGCCCAATGCAGCATACAAGAAATTTGGTGTCGAGAAACAAGCCTGGGATTTCGTGAAAGAACACTGCCCTAATATGAAGTTATCTGCTGGTTCTAGCCCAGCGAAGACTAAAGTAGTCGATGTGGAACCCAGCACCAGTGGTCCTTGTTCTAAAGTTAGTCTTTCAGAACTGGAACCGAGTGCTAGTGGTCCCAGCTTTAAAGTTGGTCTTTTAGAACGGTTGCAAAGATTAGAACACCAAATTAAGAAATCTCATGAAAATATTCTGATAGAACTCAATTCGATAAAAGAAGCATGCCTCTTGCCGCCTGCAAAATCATCTATGAAAATAGCATTTATAGATGTGAAAGATGCTCCTGCACCACCTTCGATTTCACGGACGAATCTTTCAGCTGTAGAATCTGATGCCAATCCTGCAAAGAGAGTTAGTGTATTCCATATGTTGTACTTTATTTATGAGAGTTAATTTATCAGATTAATTAAAAATTATTCTTCACCCAGGCTAGATTGGAAATCTTTGGGAATAGCCCTGACAAATTCATGGTGGATAATGATGGCTACGTACTAGTGTACACGGATGGGGCTTGCTCAAAGAATGGCCGAAGAGGATCTCAAGCTGGAATAGGCGTATGGTTTGGAGATGGACATAATTTGTGAGTTTACAGCGACTTTAACTCGGTATTATATGCTTACTCTTTAGGTGAGGTACTGTTTTTTAATTTACTTGCGGCCACTACTATATGTTGAACCATTCATTTAAATGGGAACTGTGCCTGCTATCGATGCGCGTTATATGCTTTTTATGTCTTGGACAGTGGTGTATCCAGAGAGGGGCTAACCGTCCCCCATGGGTATCCAATTTACTCGAGATTAAATGTAATTTTTTTCGGACCCCCTTTGCTGCTGGGAGGTTACCTCCCAGACCCTCCTCCTAGATAGCCCCCCTTTTCTCTTCACTGATCTGATGCTGGTCTTGGATTCATTCATTCAACCTTGTTCCTTGATTGTACCCTTAGTGTTGATCATATATGCTCTCCCTGTATTGCCTGTGAAAAGGTGTTTTTCAACTGTGCATAACTAATGGAATTAACTGGACTTCACCGTGTCTCATCAATGTATAGAATTTTATCCCTTGAGTCTGCGAGGGATGAATATTAAATAAGAAATGGTGCTGACTAAAGGTTGTTCTCACAAACTTCATGTGAATGGCTTTCTCTTTTAGAATCCACATTTTCATTTCATGTCATTAGTGTTTGAATTTTCCTGGTTCTTATGCTTTGGAAGTGTACCATTGATTCACATGAAGTTTCGAAGTTAAGGTCACTGGTTTTTTGGTTTCCCTGTATCCGTCCATAGTTGTTGGGTTCATGGTCCTTATATATAAGGACCATTGTTGGGTTATATGTTGCCATCGCTCAAGGGAATTTCATCACTTCCACGGAAACATTGATATAGTATTTTGTCAGACTTAAGTCTGAAAAAATATTACATCAGTGTTCCCGGTTCACAATTCTTCCGTGTCAGGTTAGGTGTGATTGGTGGCTTTTATGAAACATCATTTTCCTTGTGGTGTGGTGTGCTAAGATGAACGTCAAAGTTATCCTTAGCACCAAATTGAAAGCATGATTTTTATCCAAAGGGTACTATTGTTTTAAAAATAAGACACACATAATAAGACACCCACGAGTCACACCTAACTGATGGGGTTGGATTGGTGAAAACTGAGAGTTGGCACACGAAGCAACCTGCATCCTTTGCCTTCACGGCACCAAGAGTAGACAAGGATGGACACAGACACCACCAAGCCAGCGAGGCAGGAGTTAAGTGGAATTAAGATTTGCGGATGGAATGCACTGTGGAAACTCACGTCCACACACAAGTTAGGCCGTCAAAGTTTTCTTTCAGGCTCCGTGGCAAGGTTTTTCCTCATTTTAGATTTATATTTGGACTCACCGTTTGTATTTCATCAACACGCGGCCATGTAGCCGAGTAGGTCTAATGTATGCAGTGGTTGTGGTGAAGTTCTGGTGAGGTTCAAGTTCGAATTAATTTTACTCTTTTCATTTTTACATAGTGACCCCTTGGTGAATGGACACATGAGCTCCTGGTATGGTATTAGGAGGAGCTGACTGACAGCTGAGGTCAGTTGCAACATGAGTGAAGGGTATGGATGGAAGGGTGGAGAGAAACCCAGTGTAGGCATTAGCCTGGCCTTAGCGAAAGCCCCCAAGGGGACCACGGCTTTACGTACAATCCAATGGACAGAGTGTTGCACCTGAAATATCCTCCACATAACATTCAAGCACGGATTGGGCAATCTTTGAAAATACCCTGCCACTGCCAGGATTTGAACCTGAGCTCATGGGGTGGAAAGCCAACACTTTAACCACCACATCAACCTGGTCCCCTTGAATGAGCTCCTTCACCTCCAGAGGAAGAAACATTTCCATCCTCAGATCTCCCTTTACATTGAAATAGTAGAAATTCAAAGGATGATATAATATTGTAACTGAATAGGAAAATCAAAAGCAGACATTAGGTATTAGTAGTAGACCTTGTTATGATGTGGACTTCATCATTCAAAGGCTGCCTCAGTGAGAAAAAAAAACAGAAAATGTTGAATCCCGTAAGGGTTCAAGAAAAAAATTTTCCTCACAAAAAATGTGTTGAGGAAAAGTCAGTGAAAGAGAGGAGAACCCTTGGCTTTCCATAGAAGATATATGACGAAGAGATTAAGAAAAACATGCCTCCGACGAGACTCAAATGTGGGCCCACTACCTGATAGTCTGGCATTGTATTCACAAGAACACCAACTTCCGTGAAGAATCCCTTCTAGAAATACATCAGAGCTGTAATTGTTGGGATGCTTTTTTTGTTTAGAATATGGCAGGTGATCCATTGGCAGCAAGTCGATAAAGTTTATTGAATTCTGATTCCTAGTTTTCTTATACTCCCTCTGTAAATATTTACTACAGCAATCTTCAACTTGTCATCAGATGTTATGTAAAATTTTTCTGTGATTAAATTTCAGGAATATTTCAGAACCAGTAAAAGGAAGAATCACAAATAATTGTGCAGAGATAGAAGCAGCAACTGCAGCCATTGAAGCAGCACATGCTGCAGGTAAGATAATAGTATTTAAATCCATAATTTTCATAAGATTTTGTCTTTTTATGAATACATACATGGCCAATGTAAATTTCAAATTGAAAATTTTGGAAAAATTAAAAAAATTAATATTCCAGTAATGCAGTTAATAATTTACGGGGTTAACATCTTCATACCCAGCTTTGCCAGTTTTGGTATAATACTTACTCTAAAGGCCGTTTTACACAGGGCACGGAATTGCGCAGGTTAGAGCTGCATTAATTTCTAAAATGGCACGGAATTTTGCAAATGCTTGAACGAAATTAGAACAGGGGCTATTTTGCAGTCTCCCATCCATGCATGTATTCTAGCAATTCACCGCTTTACACGACGCAATTTTGATTGCACCTTCGCATGCACGTCAGATTGCGCAATTCCGTGTACCGTGTAAAACGGCCTTCATTGCATGTTGACTTCTACTGATGAAGGTCTTACTGTCCAATACATATATGTATGTATCTACGAAGATTTGTAGAAATTTCCTTCCTCATATGGAATTTTTTTCTTTTTAGTTAATACAGTAAGTCATGGTTTTGCTAGTAGTAGGACCCGCCCGCCTCTGTAACGGTGCAGGATTCCTCATCCCTTCCTTCTTCCCTTCCACTCCTTGGAGGCGTCATCAGGCTCCTATCGGGCGGTGCCTCCTTCCTTTCTCCTTCCATGTCCTTCCCCTTCCATGGTGAGGGTAACAAGCGAGAGCTTACAGACCCTGCCCCGGGAGTGTAACTCCGCGAGCCTGCCCTGAAGTCTTGTTACCACTGTCCAATGTATGTTCTCTCCATGTTCACTCTGTATCACATTCATATTACCAGATCACTCTTGTCTTCCCTATTAATGACTGATCTCTCCCAACAAAGGATCAAAACAGACTTAAAACTTATTCACAATATGTATTCTAAATTCACACATTGATTGTCCTGATTTGCTTTCATCCATTAATTTCGGAGTGCCTTGCCGACCCACTCATACACATTCCTTACTCCATACGCCTATCCCTCGTTAAGCGCTCACTCCAACACCGCCTTTGCTCCTTGCTCAATTCATTACCCGACAATATTGACCCGTTTTTTCTGCCCTTAAACTCATATATCAAACTTGCCATGTCCCATTCCTCGGCTAATAAATAAACCTCCCTCTCCACCTTCCTTTCCTCGTGCCTTCTATTTTGTTCTTTACTATCTTATGCCACTGCTCTCTGTTCAAATTTTTTATGTTAAAATTTTATGTTTGTTACTGCGTCACTTTAAATTGGCAGAAATGCTGTATGTGAGCAACTCCTTAAATAAATAAAATAAATATTAGGATATGTGCAGGCCTGCACTATTAACTTACTTAATGTGTCATGCATCGAATTCAATATTTTCAGGTGTAACATAGTGGAAGATCATTATGAGATAGTGATAACTACAACTTTAATCTACATAGTTTTTATTTGATACTTCTAACTACCCATTATGTTTTGTAAATACATTGCGTGTTTACAGCTAACTCATGTAAAAGTAAGCTGCAGTGGCGTAACAATGGGGGAGGTGAGGGGATAGATCCCCAACCACCCAAAGCCTTAGACAAATAAAAAAAATATTCAATAGTATTGTCTATTTTTGACGTATAATAACTGCATCGGTTTAAATTTAAATTTCAAGTGCCAAAATGATGTAAAATGTATTTCCAGGATTTAATTTTTCAAAAAATTTCCCGGAACACTCGTTGCCTGGCGTGGGCATGGGGTCCTCCATCCCCTCCCAAAGCATATTCCTAGTTACCACACTGGTACGCAGTTAGATGCAGTGCCGTCAATACTGGTAGCACCAAATAAAAACTTTGTGGATTAAAACATAGTTGATGTTCTCATTAACATATATCATGAATTATCTCAGTTGGTGAAACTTCCTATTTTAAGCTAAGAAAGTAAAAGTTGGCATCACAAATGGCTTCCGATCAGAGGCTGATGTGAAGCCTTTACTTAAGGATACTTGGTATTATGTGGCCAATGTTGAAAGAGATATCTCTTTGATTTGAACCAAATATATTTTTGGGTGTAATTGACAGACGGATTTCATGGGAAAGAACTGGTAATTTGAATTACACTTTTTTCTTTACACTGTTCATCTTGTGACTTATGATGACTCATTTTCTTTTTAGGTGTTAAAAAACTGAAGGTATATACCGACTCAAATTTCCTTATTTCTTGTATAACGCAATGGATTAAGAAATGGAAACGCAATGGCTGGAAAACAGGTGATGGACAGCCAGTTAAAAATAAAGAAGAGCTTCTTCTTCTTAACGAGGCAAGAAACCTATTGGATGTACAGTTTGTGAGTATAAAATTCAGTTTTTGATCGAAGAAAAGTCTTTGTTTGCTACGTATTGTAATAATCCTGCATTTTATTCTGCCAATTTTAATGCCATCGGGAAGTGGACTTTTTCTTGTGAATGATTAATTGATTTATATTAACCTTTAGCTGCTGTATTTAAATGTCCAATTGAATTGTCCCCCATTACTGCAGGATTTCATTCTGAACCTATAATATTCCCAATAGGCTTTTGAATGTTAATGGACTATCTCTTAGATGCATTAAAACAAAATCAATGGTAATCACGGGTAATTGTTAAATTTTGTGTTAATATTTAGTCAACTTATGAGTGCATAGATGTAAGGCAAGGCCTGGATAATCAAAAATCGCGGTAAACCGAGAATATATGATGTATAATGGACTAATTTTGACTTTAAAGGGTACAGAGCAGAAAATACCCTGGATAATACACTAAACGGATGATTGGGAGCCAGATAATCTAGAGTCAACATTAGTTTCGACCACCTTTGAATAATAAGTAGGGATATGTAATTAAAAATTGGCAAGGAATTTATTATGACTGGATTATTAAAATTTTAAAATTATTTCTCTAGCATTCCCATTAGTTTAGATGCATCATTGATGCTCTATTGTATCGAAGCATCAACTAATGGTATAAAATTATTACGGAGGCTTTCACGGTGATTAAATTGATAATTGTTTTCCGGGTTAATTCCGCATCAACTCATTTTTGGTGGACAACAGTTTCGGGCACTTTCCAGCTCTCGTCTTCAGGTCTAAAATAATAATAATGATAATATAATATTATAGGTTTAAAATATATAATATTAATGTATTGAAATATAAATTTAGGTAACAGCCAATATTTTAACTGCTATAGTTGTTGTGGAGACAGTCATAAGTTTATGTTTAATACTCGCTTTGCTCGCTGGGGGGGCTCTGCCCCCCCAGACCCCCCGAAAAAGGATGGTCACTGTGGGAGGTCTTACACTTTTTTTTGCCGCTTGTTACTTAAGGATCGTTTACTTTTAAGTTTGCTTGATTAGGTATAAGCAATATTTCCACTTTCACGACACGGAACACGAAGTTGACACGGAATTAACCCGGAAACCAATAATCCATCAACTATTGTTGTTGTGCTAGGTATTCTACAAACTCTTTTTTGTGGGTCTAATGTATTTACCAACATATCTACAGGACAAATAAAGCTATTGTTGTTTAGACCACTTTATGCTTTAAAAAAGAAATGAATGAATGTAAAATAAGGTTAGGTCAGAATTTTGAATCTCTTTTTGTTATCTGTTTGGGCTCTCCCCCCTCCTTCAGGACAGCTAATCAAAGCTCTTGTTATTTTCATATCTCAATTCTTAGTGTTCTAAAACCTTTGGACTAATGTGCTAACTTTCCTTTGTGTCCCTTAGTTGATATGATTTTGTAGTTGTGTGCACAGTTTCCTTTTTGTAATTTGGATCCGAATCTGTTGAAAGTTTCAAGTTTGAATACTTCTCAATGAGAAATAATCGTGTTTTTTCTGGATGAATCTCTAATAAAAATCACTTGTCACTTTTCCAGATTCATGTAAAAGGACATTCTGGGAATTATGAAAATGATCAAGCCGATGCCCTTGCTCGAGCTGGTGCATCCAGATGTCCTCCTAAGACTGAAGACTAGGCAGACTTTCTCTTTTTTAAGTGATTTTTCTTTTATAAATATTTCCGATGGCGCAACCAATTTTTCTTGAATGAAAAAAACGTATTCATTATTTTCTATTAAACTAATCTCTAGTGAGGACTCTTCATTTTGAAGTGCAGGAAGAGTTACATCCTAAGACATTGTGATTTGACAAGGGAGATAAATGATTAATGCACTTCCTTGGTTGTGCTATAAGTTTTGATTTCATCTTACCTATGTATTGCCAACTGATTAATAGAGCATCGTGTGATAAATAAATCAGTGCTAAAACTTCAACTTTGTGCATCTAAATTTGAGAACATTACTTATTTGGATTACCTTGTTGATTACACGTCACTTGCCCCTCAAAATATTTTTGATATTGCACAAGCCTTCAAATGAGTTTGTCATGTCAGTGCATGGTTAAAGCAAAGAAGAAAATAAATGCCAATATAGGTAATCTATTTTATCTTTCACAAGATAATCTTTGAATTCCATCTAATACACTGTATATATTATTTTATTTACTGCATACTCAGGCTGGGGACACATTCAGTTTTGATATTCCTTGACTTTCAATAAAAAGATGAAATTTCCTAGATTTGAATGGCTATCCCTGGCGCTGACTGAATAATTGCATTTTCTAAAACAGTGATAATGAAACAATCTCTTGGAAGGTGCATATTTCATAAACCACAGTTATATACGTACAGTATATAACTGCCAATATACAGCAGACTCTCGATTATTCGGCTGCGGTTTATCCGGGTTGCAGATTATCTGTGCACGATTTTCATTCTCGCTCAATTTTTTTCGCGATCTTCATAAAAGAAATAAAATCGGATGCAAAATCATCGGAATTACTGCATTAATGCTAGGATACACTGGGCTTTTATTTCCATTATAATCCCCTTCGTAAAACGCAAGCCATCGTGTGCTAGCTATATCACGGGAGCACCGTGTACCTGTTTTCCAAGCCTCGCAGTACACGACCGCGCTCCATGATCACGGATATACTCCCACAGCATTTGCCAACCGGGCAACTTGTGCGAGATGCAACTACGTGGAGTGGTGTCTAACAGTGTAATTTCCGATGTCAAGCAGTGGTTTTGAAGCATTCGTGCAATTTTCTGTATCTATGATCACACAGCCACCGATATGTGGTTTTTGAAACCAGGCCTTACATGAAGCATTAATAATAAGAGTACAACCATGAGTTGTTACCACTAAAAAGATCGCGAACTGGCGAAGAAAGCTCTCATTGAGTCCGGGAAGCACTCTAAAATAGCAGAATAACTGCATAAATTATAATATATAGTTTTTTTAGGTAAATTATGAACATTGCAAGAATTTCATTGAAATTTTGGGTTATCCGTGTTTTCCAATTATTTTTGCTGTCTCTCCCCATCATCAGCCCGCATAATCGGAAGTGTACTGTATATTAATGATTTCTGTAATGTCCAAATATGTAATTACATATATAAGTACCTACCTGTAAATATGGACAGTATGAGAATAATTTGGAATAAATAGTAAAATTAATATGCATTATTACTTTTTATTCCATCATATTTTATTTGCAACTGAGACCCTTACAATTGGCAGAAAATATTAAACCACCATTAACACAAAGAGAGTTTGATAACATAAAAAAACATTATTTCCTTATAAATATAATCAAAATGATAGCGATAAATATATACTGTCATCAAATGATATTAATTCAACAGTAAAAGTAAATAAAATGCCGAACATTCTTCATGGCATACAACCACTAACGTGCTTTATGAAAGTAAAAAGACTTAGCAGAAATTAAGAGCCAATTTCACTCCTAACCTGTAACTATGTCCACTCCCAAGAACTAAGCATTTCAATCCCTGAATTCGTCAGTTCAAGCATTCGTTCTATACTGGAACTGGGAAATGCATAAATTTATTCCATTAGTTTTTCAAAGCAGTAATTCTTATCAGCTTTAAATAGACATTTCTCCATTTGTTTCATCCATTGAGTTTTCCCCCCTGCTTCGAAGAGATCTGCTATTTCCCTCCTTTGACAAAGATACTCCTCTGGAGATGCATTGCATGTAGTGATTGTATATTCCCTTACTACATGCATCTGAAGTGACCTCCATCACAGTCAATCGGTGAATCAGTTGATTAGCCCTGTTGTAAGAAATTAATGAGGCAATAATAATCAAGACAAATATCATATGTGGACTTATATAAAGAAGAACAGAGACACCTAAGATTGGAGGAAAATATGAAACCATTACAAGGACAGGAAGAGTTTTGGTAATATTTTGTCAATGCCCGCGCATTGGAAAACTATGTATAAATTTTATTATCAGCCATATATGTATTTCATTTTAATGGTGAAATTTGGTGTCACTGTTGTTTTTTTATGGAAACAGTAATTATTCTTATGGCTTGGTCTCCATAGGCAATTATATTTTCAATATCCACCAGATATTTTTATAAAATGTAAACTTTACTACACTTGTGGTAGTAGTTAATATTATTTGATTTTGAGAACATTTAGGATATGAGACTCTTAATATTGGTTCAAAACTTTTAATGAATAACAACAGAAAGTAGGAGGATAAGTGTGTCTAAGTTGGTTGACTCTAAGAGAATGTATGGTGGGCAGTCGATATAAGGTAAAAATTTGAGGGGGGTTAAAACTCTCAAAGACCCCTTGCTACTCGTCTGCTACATTCATTCAGTGATTCTTTATAACTATCATTATCCTGGGAAATTCATATTGATATCCTTTGTGCCAAAGTGGCATCTGGATGTTATCTCCTTTGAAGGATCAAAGCTCTCACTGACACCAACACGGCCCTTTCTGCCTACCATGCTTATATTCATAGTAGGCTGAAGTATGGCATTAGGGTTTGGGGCCACTCTCAACACAGTATTAGGCTTTTTAGACTCCAGAAATGGCCATTAGGAATATTCAAGGTATTTCCGGCAGAAGTAGCTGCCTGGAGCATTTTAAATCTCTGGGTATTCTTACATTACCTTGTCTATGTATGTATATTTTCATCTATTTTTTTGTCCTTCAATACAGAAGCATGTTTGATATCGGAGTTAATGGTGATGTACATGATTAAAATACTAGAGCTTCTAAAGACTTCAGGGTTGTCTCCCAAAATCTTACCATACATAGTAAAAACCCTGTTTAAGCTGGTATGAGATTCTTCAATGCATTACCTAAAGAATTAAGGAAAATATGTTCTATATGTAACTTTAAGAATCAACTCTACCAGCATCTGGTGAGCAGTCCTTGCTATTCTATTGACGAATTTATGTCATTACATCTGAATATCTAATTTTACTTTTATTGTCTATGTTTGTTTTGTGTACCTACTTGACCTGTTGTATACATGTTGACCACATGCCCTGGAATAGGGTGGTTTCCTATTATTTTTTTATTGCCTAAATCGAAAGATTATTACTCCTGGAGTACGTATTTCACGCTTTTAGATTTTTAAATGACAATATCTATTTTTCGCTATTAAATGAAAAGTGAAAATTTTCAAGCACGCGAAAACGCGACAGGTAAGTAGGAATGCCGGGAAAACTCCCGTGTGACGTCGTTCCGGCTCCCGCTGCCGCAAGTGAGGTGACCTTGGGGCGAGGCTCTGAGTGCTGATATGACGCAGGATGCTAGCAGGTAGCAGAGTACCATGCTAGCTGGTAGCGCTTGGCTTAAATAAGGATTATTAATACCTTATCAAACGAGGGAAACTTTCCAACCTTAGCCAGTTTTAATAGGTGATTATTAAGACATGTTTCCCTGATCTCTGTACCTCATGCATGCATTGGTAACCATAGAGGATGTAAAACTCCTATCTACTCATATAGAAACTAGGTCCCTGTGACGTCACGTGGAGTGGCATCGCATGGGCGCCATTCTGGCCTTTTTCAAATGAGGATAAAATTGACCCTTGCCATTCGTCTAAACCGGTATTTCAAAAACCAAATAATTTGTATATTAAGAATACACTAATGGTTGCTAACGAATCGCAATCAATGCCTTTCGTTTTCTTTGATGAAGGAAACTACCCTATTAATAAAGAATTATAATTATTACTAGAAAATATTCTACGGAGGCTTCATACTCAATACTTACACATCTATTTTATCTGTAGGATGGAGGAGATCTTGAAATTCCTTTAGGATCATTAGAAAAGGAGCAGCGTATAAAGGATCATCGAATTTAAAATTTGAAGTCGTTGCCAAGTAAAGGCCCAATTTGTGAAGCTTTAACGTAGCCATTCTGTTTTCAGAGAGTGAAGGTCCAAATTCCTTCTTCAAAAGCTTAGCCAATTCCTGTAATGAAATTGAGTAGAAGAGTTTTAGTTGCAGTGAAACAAATAAATTATCACAATTTTATTTGCCTAAGAATCTCGTGACAATAGAACGAATAAGGACTACATAATACACCTTGAGAAGTAAGTCTTTTCAGTTTCACTTTAAACAAATTAATGTCATTTACAGTTTTGATACCTGCAGGCAATACATTGAATAACTTGATGCCTATTTCTCTAGGGCCCATTATGGTTACTTAAGTTTGCAGACATCTTTAATGGATATCACTCTTTGTATTGAAAATTTTCAGGCTATTTTTCACATAAATAACAAGTAGCAAGTAGGTGCAATAATAATAATAGTTTTATTGGACATTAAACAAATTTGAATTTGCAATAGTCTTCGTCATATGCATAGGGATGCAAGATTGAGCGAGTCTTAATTTTTTTTACACATTGTTGAAATAATGCCAGTAAATGAACAAATACACAAAATACATATGGCAAATCAATAGGATTATTAATCTACAAAGGACAACTCAATTTCACAGTCAAAAAACTCATTTATGGAGTAAAAGGTTTTTTTTTTATTAGCCAGTTATGTATCACTTTTTTAAACTGGCACGCTCACATCTTTAGACTCTGGAGGCAATCTGTTAAAAAGATGAATTTTTAATATATTTAATGAATTACTATATTTGCTTTATCTGCAATAAGGAACGTCTAGGGTATCACTGTTCCTTGTTTAATGACTATGAAAGTTTGACCTTTTTTCCAAGGAGCACAGACTTTCTTTGACATTGCAAAGGCATTTATATATGAACAGGCTGTAGAGAGTCATAATACCAAGCTTGCAGAATACAGGTTAGCAGTTATCCCTTAGGTGAGAAAATGAGATTATCTTTACTGCCTTTTTTTGCAATCTAAATTAACTAATAGTGGATGGTGAGTGGCCCCAAAGTTCAATGGATTGGAAGAATATTCATTTCTGTAAAAATAAGTTTGCCATAACACCATTACCTTAATGACCAATAATTTTCAGGATCCATTTATTTTAGATGAAATATTTTTGTTGATTGTAAACAAGCCTCCAAAATAAGTAATTAATGCTAAAAAAACTTGAAATATTCACCTGAATCTCCTTGAACATTTTTCCTTTCATTTCATCATCAGCAGCATCACAATCCAAGAGTAAGTGGAAGCAGTAGGAGAGGGCATCGTGCAAGCATTGCACAAAATCTTCCATACCCCATGATTGAGCAACCGACATGGTATCCTTCAACGCATGTGAATATTTTTTCATGGGCTAGAAATAAAATGCAATGCCTCAAGTTTCAAACAGAAATTCATGAGACGAATAGAATTCTTCAATTATACTTATGCAGGGTTCCCACCGTAACTAAATTATAAAATTCACGTTTTTTTCCAGATTTTCACGGTCTGAATATCATCAAATTCACGGTCTGTTGACAAGCCATTTTAGGCAGAAATATTGACGACGTAACAATCACCGCCCGCACGTTAACTAAAAATTTATCAACCGCGACAGGCGCCGTGAATTCAAACGTAGCAATGAAAGTGCTACTTTTCAATACGTCACCTATCGATATCAAAATTTAGGTGAATCTTAAGGTTGTGTGTGGCAAAATGGAGGGAGCAGTGAGGTAGGGAAGTAAAGATGTGTCTGATTTTTCGCCAGGGTTAATGAACACTTTGTTTGCTGGTCTTCCAATCACAGGCTCAAGATCAATGTGTCGTCATGGCACAAGGCACCAATAATTGCACTTCGAATATACTTGTGGAGATAAATGTGTCTCTATGTGACTCGGCCTTGAAACATGATTTAAATATCTTTTTTTCTTTTGATTTGTCCATTGAAGTTCTTTTTCTATAAGTTTGAGAGATAATTAAGGTTTTATGATGAAATTCCCAGTGAGAAATGGGTGGTGGAGTCCACGTGGAACCCACGTGGAATCCACGTTGAGTGGTGGATATTTGGTGGTGGTGGATATTGAGTGGTTGGACCCACGTGGAATCCACGTTGATTTCAAGTGGATTTGTGGTGATTAGCATAAAATGGTGAACAGAATTTCTAATTGTGGACCTTAACTCTCTGGTGTGACATTGCGTCATTTATCATCCTGAAACCACGCTAGTTATGTGAAAATGTATCGCACATTCTGTTTTTATATAATTCTTGGAAAGGCAGCCATGAGAGCACATGAAAAATCGTAGACACATATATAGAAGGCTTAGCTATAGAGTGGTTGAGGTTTTAATGGTTTTAGGACAGCACCTACTGCTGTTTTAATTTTTCCACCAAATTTCCACGTGGGTTCCACGTGGATTCCACCACCCATTTCTCACTGGGTTCACTGCTATTTCCAGGTTTTTTCACGGTAGACGAAATTCACGGCTTATTCACGGCTCTAAGGTTTTCACGGTTGAGTGGGAACCCTGTTATGAATGGATCAGTTTGGTTATTTGGTTCTCATTAAGACCATTATTGTAGTTTAGAACAGGAATTTGAGCTGATACAAAAAAAAGTGCAGAAATAATTTGATGAAAACCCAGTTTTGAAAACTTTTCTCAAGCATAATATAACTTAACTTTTACAAAATATAACTTTAAAAAGATGTTTTGGAACTGGATATAGGGGCAGACAATAAAAATTTGATGTCTGGGTTCATTTTGCAGCCTGCAGTGCACTCCAGCATCTGCACCAATGGTCTCTAAATCAAGAATTAGCCATTAATGATAAAAAATTGAGTCACAAGGATTAAGAAGTGTATAATGTTATGGAACAATTATATATAATGTTATCCAACTATTTTTTTTCAATAAATACTCCACATTTAATCGTAGTAGTAAGATTAAATATTGAGTATTTATTCTGTTACTGACTTTATATTCAGAATAATAAACTCATACTTAATTCATACTTAAACCTGTTAACTTCTGTCATGCTACTTTTAATTGACTTGATTTGTGTATGTACACAAACCAATGGGGCAAATAAACATTATTATAATTATATTCTGGGAGATACACATCGTATTTTCAGTAGAGTCAGTGGAGGCACCACAACAAAGGGTATTTTTCTATAGAGTGGTGGCACCCACCTCAACATGTAACCAATCACTTTTAAAATGTATTGATGAATTATTTTACGAAGTTTTCATTATGCCATAACAATTATCATCAATATTTTCTTAAATGAAGCGAATAAAATGAAACACTCTATTAAAAACTGGAACCGATGCCAGAAGCGACACATAAGTAAGCTCAAAAAGTGTAACTAACCCATCTTTACTTCATTATATTCTGCACAAAATTAATTTCTAAAGACAAACATGAGTAATAGGAGGTTGCATGAGAGGTAAGGAGTAGAAATGAGGAAAGGAAGTTAAAATGTAAATCATGACATAATGACATATTCTATTTTACCTCATTTATACACATCATAAAGTATCACTCCATCTCACCTTCGCATTGTAATAAGCTAGAGGATAAGCAACAGCTTCCAGGGGTAAAACTCTTTTCTTGATCAGCATCAAGAATGTTAAAATGGTATCTTCTTCCTCCTTCTTGCTCAAATGTTCAAATTCACCTATTTAATCCAAAGAAAATTATGATTCGGCCATCAAATTTACTCTCATTAACTAAGTAAACCTAATTTGGATTTATATATAAACATGTAACAATTTATTTCCATACAGTACCGTATTTCTCCTAATATAGTCCCCCCCCCCCAATTTTGAGGCTTCAGTTTCGGGAAAAGTTAAAAAAATGTTTATGAATATTGTCCCCCCCCTTTGATTTTACCTTGGGCATTTTTGGTAAAAAAGGGGGGACTATATTCAGGCATATATGGTATACGGTGGGATTGGCCAGTCAACACAGATAGTCAAAAATTCCAGAATATTGATACAAAGATAAACACCCAAAATATGGTGTCACCGTCCCAGAAGGAAGGATCCAGTGAAAATTCCACAAGAGTAAACCAAGGATAACAGCAAGATGAATGCCTGGTTAATCAAGGATCGTGAAAGATGTATGAGCGAATGCTGGTCCACTATGAGACATAATAGCGTTTATACCAACATTTCAATGTCCCTAAATTTTCCTTGATTTACACTATAAATTTTTTAAATTTCCCTGAATTAAGATTAATGGCAAATTCATATCACACGTAAGGATTCAAGGCAAAATATATCATATCTCTAATGGCCACAGGTACCCCCAAAATGAGATAAGTGTCATAGTAATTAGACTTCTGAGTACCAACAAGCATTAACAAAGAGTATCAACATTCATTTCAATTCTTGAGAAAAAAAACTGTTAGCATGGTACAGTGGAACCTCGTTAAAGTGAGTACGGGCTATAGCGAGACCCCCGCTATTACGAGAGATAGCCAATGCACCGTCAATTGACCCAATAATAAGCGTGTAAAAAAATTCGTTTTTACGAGGCCCTTTTGGTGTTGGCTCTCGCCTTAGCGAGGGTTTCACCGCCGGAAAAACTTATATCAAGACTCCTTAATCTCTGTAATTGCTAGCAATCTGTTAGAAATGAAGTTAATGGAGTGCTCAGCCTCAAATTTATGTGGTAAACTGTCGTTTGATAAATAAGTAGTTAATTTTGGTGAAAATATTGTGGCATTAGCATTGGCGAATGCTTGATCTTCTTTTGTTCCTCGGGCGGCAGAAAGCAGTCGTCAGCATACCCGCACGTCCATGAGTTGCATGAATAGAAAGCATTTGATGGCAGGCACCATGACCAAGAAAACACGAAACAATTAGTCGTTGTTTGAGTAAGGAAATTTAGTGATGCAAATAAACATCACCTTTCGTCTGGATTTATGCTTACGTTTATCAGATAGAAATTTATCTGTCACCGCACCACTCTGTTCCTGTATAACTGTTCGCAACAGGTATACATATTGGCTATTATTTGCTCCACCTCCGGTAGAGCGACAATTCGCTATAACGAGTGTTTATTGGTGCACCGTGGGGTGTCGTTTTATCGAGGTTGCACTGTAGTAGGCTAACACAGAGCCTGTCTGATCTTTTGGCACTCCATAGGAAAACATAATTTGTATGCTTGAGCTGCTGGACTGGATTATAAGAAAGCTTTACATTTATTCTTGCATTGACTATTATCCAATTTCATCAACCATTCTTTTCATTCATGATCCATTTCATCTTTTATTTATCTACAGCAGACTCCCGATTATCTGGCTGTGGTTTATCCGGGTTGTGGATCATCCATGCATGAGTTCACATTCCTTCGAAGTTTACTGCGATCTTTATAAAAAAATAAAATCGGATGCAAAAGCACCAAGATATGTATTTGCATCAGAGCCGGCCTTAGGGCGGGGCGACTGCCCCGGGCACCGCGCTTTGGGGGGCCCCGCGTTCGTGAAAAAAAATTAAAATATACGATAGTTTGAAAACGCAATTTCAACTATTACTGTATTGTTAAGTCCGTGCTAGACAAAAAATAATATTATGAAAAAGGAATAATAATGCAGTAATTTAAAGTAAAAAGCGCGCTTTTTATGTTTATTTAACGTTATAATTTTATGAATAAATATAATTATAAATTTAATTTGTAATATACTATTTTGAACTCAAAGGCGTGATGGTATCATAACGGCGTAATTACGAAGTCTGAATTTGGGAGGGGAACACATACTTAGCCAGAGAGTGGTGGGGATTCAAAATGCTCGAGTTTGTAGATGGGGTATAGAGTTTAATATTTTAAGTGAAGGGCCCCGCACTGAAGGTTCGCCCCCAGCCCCGCACCTGCTAGCGCCGTCACTGATTTGCATTTTCTAAAAACAATGCTACACCGTGATAATTATTTCCATTAGAATCCCCTTTTTAAAGGAGAATTATTTTATCTACTTGCTAATACAGAATGTTACAAGTTTACTTGGACGTCTGCTCTAGCATTGTAGACAACAATACGTAGAGGGAAAAACCTCTAGATTAATTTTGGAAGATTTTTCAATGGTTAATTCATATGTAAATTCAGAGAAATGTTGCCTACGATCTTTAATTGTATATTTTATATCGCAAATATACAATTATTGCCGTGACTTCACATGCGGTTGAATACGGCCCAAGGGAACCGGAGATTTCGTCACACTCGGGCATTTTTACACCATTACCAGTCGAGGCCAAACTGGAGACAGGAAATAGTGAAGTGAAAGCAGTGGGGGAAGTGGAAGTAGAGATAGCATGAGTCATAGCGAGGCACTCGCCTGTGTAGACAATTTGCATTAAGTCCTGGTTACCTATAACAGCTACTGCGCGATGGCATAATTGCACGCCCGTTGCCTTTATGGGAGTTCCATCCCTTAGCGGAAAAACTCTTGAAATTTCAACAGTAAATTGGGACCATTGTTGAATCCAACAGTAACTGTTAAAACTAAAAGTAACTATTAAAACTAACAGTAACTATTAAAACTAACCATAACTGTAAACTCTGACAGTAACTGATAAATACAAAATTTATTGATGAATTCAGAAGTTACTGTTGGATTCAGCATTTACTGTTGGATTCAACAGTGGTCCCAATTAACTGTTGAAATTTCAACAGTTTTTTCGCTAAGAGATACTCCTCTTTTCGAAACATGGCGGTGCGGGATCGGGCTCAATGGTTACAAATCCACGTCCCGCAGCAGTTGCATCCTGGAAAACTAGCGTGAGATGCGACCACTTGGTATGGTGCCTAGCAGTGTAGTTTCTGACGTCGCGCAATGGTTTCGAAGAATTGGTGCAAACCACTTTTCTGAATCCGTGACCACGCAGCCACGGGTACATGGTTTTCAGAAACCAGGTATTACATATAACAGTAGAAATACGAGTAGAATCATGGTATCACTGCAAACAAGATCGTGGTCGGGAAGAGGAAACTCTTGACGATTCCGGAAAGCAATCTAAAATAATAGACAATGTGCGTAAGTAATAAAAGATTGTTTGATTTACGTAAATCATGAAAATTACAAGAAATTAAAGTTTGGATTATCCATGTTTTCCGATTATTCAAGCCGCCTTTCCCAATCATCAACCCAGATAATCGGGAGTGTACTGTATTACATTTCTGACTTAAGGCCTGTTTACATGGTACATTAACACGTACGGGATAATGTCTAAATGTATGAACGTGAGAATGAACGCCAAAATGCACCATGTAACCACCCAACTTGTGCGAATGCATGAACGGAAAATAGAACCTGTTCTAATTTGGTTCATGCATTCGTACATGTTCCGTTCCGGTCCACAAAAATCATTCACGCAAACGTACATTAACTCGTACGTGTTAATGTATCGTGTAAACAGGCCTTTACACACCAGGAATATTTTATTAGAGTCTTTTCACCATCACCACCCTGATCCTCATACAATCCCTACTTTAGCTTATGAAAATGTCAGGATTTTGAAAAACAGGCATCATGAGCTTTATAATCTGGTTTTTTGAGAGAAGGTTCATTTTAAACAAGGAAGTTAACTTTGTGGCTTTACGACATATCATACATTGAATGAATTTGAACCAATGACAGCGCTTAATTATTATTAAAATTAATTATTATTAAAATGCCATGTAGTAATTTTCAACTATCACAAAAAATTGACTCATCATGATAGAGAATGACAGTAGCACATTCAAATAAGAAAGCTATAATACCGACAAAAGGGAAGTTACAATAAGTGGCCTATAATAGGTAGTAAAAAGGTTATTCAATGAATACATGATATGGCACAAATTTTACCTTCTCTTGTCATTGTACTGATGAAAAACTTCACAAGTGACATGGTGGTATCTCTCCAGCAATTGGTCATCCAAGATGAATGGTCATTCATCAAGCTCCGTAACATGCATATATGCTCTGCAAGGCACATATAGGTCTGAAAAATGATGAGTTGACACATTATTTAACATATGGATGTAGCAACAATACTGATTTTTTGCAGCAGAAATAAAAATTTGCCTTCAAGAGCAATCACACAGAAAAATTACACCAGCACAAATAAGCTATAGATACCAATAACAATGAAGTAAAATGCAGTCGCATAAAATCACTTCTAATTAATACGGCCTTAACCATCTCCCCAGACCCTCCCAACCATATGCATGTAGACTCAGAGAAATCTCCCACAGGCATTCAAACCAAGAGAACCTACTCCAGCCAGCCATCCAATTAGGGTGCATAACATAGGGTGCTGCACACATCTGCTTCGGGGGAACTTGCGTGGTATGCTCGTTGCCTACACCAATATTTTATTATCAATTGGCAAGGCATTTCTACCTTATATCTCCTCCATCTCTGGAGAATTGGGAATAATACTTGCAAGACACAATATGCACACCATCCACATGCCACCAAAGAAACTCCATTGGAGCCTAGGTCACGCGGAAGATCCCTTCGGACTAAGACCCTAGGAGTTGATCAGATACCGTACGAATGTGGAAAGGTGTGCATTTGAGAAACAAGATGGACAGCGGAAATGAGAGAATGAGAGTTAAAGAACATCGATGCCACTTCTGGCTGGGACAACTAAGTTGGCAGTCACTGAACATTCCATTGACCTTGTTCATGCCATAAGATGGGACGAGACAATCCTCTCTCTACTCTCCCACTCCAAAGCATTCTTGGATAGGAGGCGATACAAATAAGTACGATTAGCCAGTAACAACTTCAATAGAGACAAAGGGCTAAACATTAGCAACACCTGGAATCCAATCATAAAAATTGAGGAAAAAAACAATTCTGGCTCCTCCAATCGGAACAGGGCTAAACTGACCCAGACTGCATAATAGCCCGCCGCCTGAGCACCGTGCATCAACCAACCCTGAGAATGATGAAAAAGCACATATTTCGTTGAAACCTTGCAGATTTGGAGTGCATCATAACCCCTTGGAAAGCCCGAGAAACATTCATTGCCACCTTTTGCCAGGAAAGAATCAACACTAACATGTCCGCTATCTAAAAAATAATCTTAACTCTTGCTGAAACATCCCTTACTTTTTTGAAGTGATTTTCTGTTGAGTTCTTAGATTATCTCACAAAAATATTTTCCTGGGTAAGCTCTTAGTAAGTCACTTCAAGACTACAATGACAAATTTGTCATTACCCAGATAGCACAAAGTAAGTGAGTTAACCGTTTCTTATGGTTTTCTTACGGAAAAAATTGATAAGCAGCTTATCGTAAGCTAAGGGACTTATATAAGGCAAGGGTAAGACGTTAGGGGCGTTTAGGTAAGGAATGCCGTCAAATATCCTCAGGCAATGTAAGTCACTTCTGTTGGAGCGCCAAAGGCGGCTGAACAGCGTACTACACATGCTACGCGGCTCATCTTGACATGAATTTAAAGGCTATTGGGGAAATTTAGCGAGTTTTTAGAAGGGCTGAACAACTGATAACAGATTTTCCCGTAAATAGAAAAAAATTAATAACTGCAAGCAACCGGCTAGTGAAGATATAAAGCATAGTACAAGTACTCTATCCATGCGGCGGAAAGAAAAAAAATAACGTCAGCATGGATCCGAACGTGCGACCCTCGGAACCAAAGCACTACTCGCTGACCACTGCACCACGGCAGTTGTTGAGAACAGGAGGCGTAGTTACTAATTAAATATCCAATTATGTAAAAAAAAACTTGTTTGGCATATGCATGAAAAACTGAATTTATTCAAGGTCCATACATTTTAACATTTATGAATTTTAAATTATGGTTTGATAACCCGACGACTGCAATACGTATATTAGATGTTCCTTCCGGCATTTTTATATTATTCTACGTTGGTATTCTTGTGAAATTGTGTTTTTCTTACGACCTTCGTTAAGCTATCAGTTCATAAATGTGAATGATTTTCAAATTATGGCGGTATGATGTTATTTCTCCTCATAATATAGAAGCGCCAATAATAAAAACATTGTTTTAATGCATAAAGGCCCTAATTAACACTCTGTAACGATGGGATAATAACAGCATCTACGGAAGTGCTGAAAGTTTGGCATCCATTTTGCCATTACTCTGGATGTTTGTCGCCCTGGCCGTAAGAAACCCATAACAAGCTTACTTGAGAAGCGACTTCCTTATTTCTTCCTTTCACCTTATCTCAATGACTTATAATGTGCTAGCTGGGTAGTTTAATAAGGGCCACAACTTTCTAAGGTTTATCATACTCACCGAAAATTTTGTAGA
Organism: Ischnura elegans; assembly: GCF_921293095.1. Classification (NCBI taxonomy): domain Eukaryota; kingdom Metazoa; phylum Arthropoda; class Insecta; order Odonata; family Coenagrionidae; genus Ischnura; species Ischnura elegans. The sequence continues at coordinate 28,912,678 of NC_060257.1, read as the reverse complement.
GATTTTGAATTTTTCGAGAATTTTTTTACCAACATTACAGAATTGCTCCACCAAGGATTTGAAAAATTCCTCATTTTCCACTTCCTTCGCTTCTCTCAAAATGATGGCATGCAGAATTTTATAGCAGTATTCCATCACCTAGTAAAAATAATAAAGCAATCATAATTTGAACTTAATCATGTATAAATTTAAAAAATGTAACAAAAACATAAAATGTGTCATAAAAATTCAAAGAACTATGACGTAATTGAATTGGTTGGTCGATGGCTGGATTATTAGCTTCCTATGTAAAATGTTCTCTTTCTGGATCCAGTTAACATTGAAGGTTTTCTCAGAATGAACAATAATAAGAATCATACCATTACAGGATTCATACCAATTTTCCATTTTTAATTGCCCTGACTTCCAGGCTTAATGTCGAAAATTTGTCCAGACTTTATATTATTGCAAAGAAGAGGTATTTATGGATTTTATGAAACAATGTAGAAAGGTGGATTCTGAGATAAAGCCAAGCGATAGTAGTGGTAGCAGAAATGAAGTGAGTAGCGCCAACTTAGCTATTTCTAAAAACACGATGAAAATCTCACTTTTTCTCATCACCATTCAATAAGTACAATGAAAATAGAGCGTAAATGGGAATTTTCATAAAAATGACTTTTTTATTCCCCACTAAAATATCCATAGTTCAAAGGGTCATTTTTCTACATGGTATAGGATGCAATTTAACAAGATGCTCACCTTATCAGGAACTCTACAGTCTTTAATTTTTCCAAGGCTAAGTTGAAATAGCTCATCGTAATCAACATATTCATCCATTGAAAAGTGACAGCTGATGCTCCAAAGTATGGAACAATACTTATTTAAAGCAAAAATTATATTTTCCTCATCCTTCTCCTCTTCACCACTAGGAGATGACTGGCTCTGAAGTTTCTGTAAGCATTAATGATAAAAATATAATGTTAGCCGAAAGGAGACACTCAATACTGAGCAAATTCAGATTAAAGAGAGGATGATAACTAGGGATGGGTTGGTTAAACTTTTATTGTTTTTGATTCTTAATTTAGCCCTAAAATATCTCAATTTGTAATTTCAAAGTTTTTTTCTAATTAAATAGCATGCACATCTAGGAGAATATTAATTTCATTTTGAGGACGAATCCTTTCCATATTGATAAAAACAAAATAAGGGAATCATCACGATCACATGGAGAACAATTGGATACTTCTGCAGTATCTAATTTACATTTCTGCAATTAGATTCTTAAACTGCACGTCACTTCACCATTTGTTTTGCAATCCCTGTAATTTCAATGAGTGATCAAATAGGCTTTACTAACATGGGTAGTAGTTCTTTTTGGTACCGGTTCCTGTCGCAGCTTTAATAACTACAGTAGACTTTGTTCTTACGAAGTTCACAGGACTGAAAAACCAGGGGTTTGTAGCAACGTAGTTTGTATGAATAATGTTTCTTTTACCGTATATTGGATAAGCCTTTATGTCAGACCAATTATTTACATAAACGAGAGCCTACTGTATGTTGTTTCATGATTTTTTTGCAAGCCCTGTACTTTCAACAAGTGAACAGGGTTCAAACAGGTTTTCCCACCTTTTTTTCAGTACCATTCATTGCTTTCGCACCAGTTTCCACCCTGGTTCCAACCTCGAGAACTGGTGGAACTGAGAACCAAAGAACTGAACAGACCAATACCTAATGATAAAAATCACTCAATAACATTAACTTAATGGTAATCCAGACAAATTTTATAAACATTATTCTGTTATGAGTTGTAAGATAAGATATAATAGTACAAGGATGGAACCTCTATGGCCTTAAGCAGTGGCGCAGCGAGGGGGGGTTTTGGGGGTTAAAACCCCTCCCAGAGCTCAGAGAAATTTTTAAGTTTAATCCATTTTACTTAATTGGATTGATATTACTAATATAATAGTGTAAGAATTAATAAAATATCCCTCAGAAAGTCGTAAAACACACCATTTTGATCCGTTTATCTTAAAATTTCGCAAAATATTAATCTCGTACTAACTGCTTATCCTGGTGGGTAGTCCATACCCCCACACACCCTGGTATTAGTTGCGCCTAAACCCCCCCCAGCCTTAATTCCTAGCTGCGCCCCTGGCCTTAACCCTTTCGAGACCACGGAGTTTTCGTCTTAGCTTGACTGCTGTACCGAGCCCCAAGAGACTCTTCTTTCTCGTGGTACGGAGCATTTTTGGAGGGCATTCGTTAAGAAGGGTCTCACTGAACCTTTTTCGACCCCTCCACGGTGGGACTCCGCATTATCTTGGACTCTGAGAGTAGTTGTGCTCCCTCCTTTCCGGGTTTACGACCATACCTGCGGCATTGGTTCGCGGTCAACTTATGTATTGCTTATATGTATTTAGCAAATGAATAATTGTTGCTTGCACGTAAATTACAGACATAGAATATAATTCCTCATTTTTATCTGAGCATTGTCAAATTTTAAACGAAGTTCAAAGGCCATTATCAAAGCATTTAACGCAGCAACAATTTCCATGTTGATGTTTATACATAACTCGAAATATAAGTTAATATTTGTCGTAGAATTTCGTTTAAAAATTCTGAACGTTGCTCAAAAGACAAACAATTCAATTCTTAGTTTATATTTCTTGAGAAATGAACAAATATTTATTTCGAAAATTGACTCTATAAACAATTGTATGACCGCTGTCCCTTACCGCTGAGAGGGGTTATAAAAGACGAAGGGTTCGGGTACCTGCTCCCGGATTCGGAGGGTTAATCCTAAACCCCGAAGCGTTGGGTCCCGAGACAAAGGCGACCTAAACCCACGACCGTCCTGAAAGGGGGAGAGCTAGAAAACGTTTATATACGGGTTTCGTTTTCTTGACCGGGAAAATCTCACACGTACATATACGCCCGTGGTCTCCCGGGTCAGGAAACGTCCACACGTATATATACGTGTACAGTATGGAAAAGGTTAAGCATTAATATGGCAGGGGATGTTAGGGGACACCAGGTGTGCATTGGAGGTATTTGACAACTGATTCTCACCTAGCTTTAATTTATGTCACTTATTGATCAGGGAAAACAAAACTCCTACACCTGTTTGGCTAAAGGTATCTCACATTTCATTTCTGCCAGACAATATTAAAACTATTAACTGTCCAGGTAATTTCAAAAGGAGAGTCAAAGAGTTCCTAATTAATAGATGTTATCAAGATCAAAAAACTTTCTAAGTGATTGTGCTGCACAATATAATATTAAATATTTTGGAGTATCTTCGTGCTTCTATATTTTCTCTATGTTTTTGATGAAACCATGCATGACAATGCAAACAGTGCAATAAATATTATTATAATTCGCTCCCAATCTGAGTTGTGTGAAGGCTGCATAAAACTCCCAGTTCACACAAGAAGAGTGCAACTCCTTTTTCATAATATACTTGTTAGTAACAAAGATTGAAAATGCTACAAATAGAAGGTCTAAATGCAAAACTTGAAACAATTAACCTTACCATATGACAAACTTGAAGGTAAGACTTCAGTGTATTCCTCCACTTATCAGCAGCATGGTTCAGGAATGGTTTCACCACATACAAGTCAAACAAATGGTTGTCCCCACACAAATGCGCCAATAATTTTGCACCCTTGACATGAATTTCTTGATCAACATTCATTGTCATAAGTTTCTTGAAGGCATCACCAAAACGTCTGATTTCCTAGTAGGAAAGAATTGAGAATTAATTACTTAATGTCCATATTAACAATCCCACAGCATTGAAGTTTCTGGGATTTAAAGTCAATAAGGGGGCTTCTATTCCAGAAAAAGTACTTAAGTCCCTAATTATGCAGCCAGGACATCATTGTCAAAGGTATAAATTACAGTGAGATGGACATATGTAATTACTTACAATTCATTGATTTCGAAGGTAACTTAAGATTTGTATTGATTTACTGTAATTTTGTTGAAAATTGGAGACCAAATGCTAGTAACTTCACAGTCACTTTCAGTTTGCCATCCACCGATTTTGAAAGAATTACTGCACAAATTTGAAATGCATGCGTTGCAATCAAGACAATAATTTTATTTCAGTAATTCTTCAGAATTTCTTCCTGTGAAGTACTTAATTCTTTAGAATTTCTTCTTGCTACATACTTATTAATCTTTTGGAATCACTCAAACACAACGTGGATTTCAAAATTAATTCTACAATTTCCTTTTTAAAATCTATTTAAATACACAGGTCCACCATATTCGCTTCTTGCGGATCTTTCGCACAATTTGTGCGTTGTGGGTACTCCCAATAAGTTATCACCGAGGCTAGTCCCAGTATACTTTAACTCATCATAATTAAACATATGAAAATGGGAAGGTAAAAAGAACTTCTGGTTTTCAAGGATATCAGCCACAAGATGGCAAGTTGTTAGCAAAAGAGTGGGTAATTTTTCTCCTCTCGTTTCAAAAATATACCAGGGTAAGGAACTATAAAATTATCTCAAACGATTTTTGTAAAATAGTACACATTTTAAATCAAAAATTAACTTATATGGCACCTTAATTGTTGATCTGACAATAAGAAAATTAATTTTTATACAACCATGAGAACCTAGTACGTTGAATGCATAAAGCTTTCAGGCTTGTTTTGAACTAAAGAAATATTTCCAAAAATCAAGCCTCAGAAATCCAAGGGGGGACTATATTCTGACAAATATGTTAATTACCCCAGGAAATATTCTCCTGGACCAAGCATCAAACCATACACCTTTGCTTTCCCTTTTGGGCAGCCCTCTGTGCCATCTGTGTTCTCTGATTCCAGTAACAACTTTATGGAATCTGGATAACATAGTGGTTTGCACAGAGGTCTGGAAAAAGTCCACATTCCATCTTTGATCTAGGGGAATTTTTTCCTTAATTATTAATGCCATTTCCACAAATTTTTATACGGCAGGTTTGAAATGCATTAAATTTCAATAGATAATTAATTAGAGGTAGGTAAATAAGCCATTGCATTGATGATCTAAGTATGATGATAGATTACCTCACTCCCAGTAAAGCCACTGACATCAACCATGGAACATATGGACAGCAAATCATTAATTTTTGAAATATCAGCCATGAACTTAGTTATCATTCTGGGAATAAATGCCATTATGTTTCCAGCATCTTGTAATAATTCTTGTCTCTTATCTTCATCAATCTGCAAAAAAAGTATAAGCACAATTATGAATAAAACAGGATCATTTCATTCTACAATGGAGACACCTTAGTAATATATTTATTTATTTATTTCATCACCAAAAACGGCACAAAGGCCTTTACATTGGCTGTTCCTAAATAAATAATATATAAAAGATAACAAACAATAGCACAGTAAATGAAAAGTAACAGTAAACAAAATTTTTAAACGTGAGAAGGGGCACTATTGATTAGACAATGGTGAATTATTGAGATGGTATTTTAAGGTGGCTTTGTAACTAGTAGCAGAGGAAAATAGGTCCAGGGAAGGGATTTTCGAAGCGATGGAGTTAAACAAGGAGGGGATTCGGAAGAACAGAGAGCATTGAGAGATGGAGAGACGGAATCGCGGAATGTGAAGCAGAGAGTTGTTTCGTAAGGGGCGAGGAGGAATATGAAATCGGAAAAGAGGGAGAATTTCGTTTGTCCGTAGAGAACCACTAAAGACTTTATGTAGAAACATGAGATCTGATAAGAAACGGCGGCTTGTTATGTTAGGTATCCTGAGGGAGAAAAGGATAGCGTCACGGGCGTAATATCTGAGTGTGGGGATTCGATGGCGGACTACTGCAAGAAAGAAGTTTAAAGGACGGTTGAGCAAGCTTAGAGTAGTGGGGCAGGCGGTAGACCAGACTGGTGAGCAGTATTCAAGTATGGGGAGAATACAACCGAAAAAAACTGTTCTTAATGCGGTAGGGTCGTGAAGGTCTGTTAGTCTATAAAGCATACCAACAATGGCCATTGCTCTCCTCACGATCAGCGCATTATTATTTTGCTAAGTCCTCTTTCCCAAATAAATGTCACATAAATAGTTATTATACACATTCAAACATGTAAAGTAATTTCCGAATTATCTGGTCCAATGATAGGGAGTGGCAAAGCAAAAAAAATCAGAAAACACTGATAATCCAAACTTAAACTTTAATGTCTTAAAATGTTCATAACTTACATAAATCAACAATATATTGTTATTTATGCAAATACAGGCATCCCCCGAGTTACGTAAGAGATGCGTTCCGGCAGACTCTGCGTAAGTCGAAATTTACGTAAGTCGAACCTTTGCGTTAGTGCTTCAGAGATTGCGATCAGCGTGGTGAAATGCTCAGCGGAGAAATGCGCGGTAAATTCTCGGTGAAGTTTCATTCAATTCACTGCGATATTCATGAACTCTACTGCGTATTCTTACGTTATTAGATACAAAATCGATAAACATTAATATAGTCTGAGAGTTGCATCTCGAGCATTACTAATCAAAATGCGTAATATTATTCCCAGAGTTGACCAAGCGCGTGGATTCGGGAAAGTACAGTATCTCAACGTTACATTACTAAACTGAATACTTAAATCGATTCATTATGTTATACTGCAATCTAAGGGCTCAAAGAATGCATCGTCTACCTACGTATAATCATTATATCTTCTGCCTTTTATATACATATTACGTTGATCGATGAATCAGGTGGTTTCACTGTAACAGTTAATACACGTAGGAGGAGTGTCTAGGATTACGAGCAAATAACACACAAAAAAATACCAGTAAATTACTACATTCTTAGATACATTCACACGCACATACACTCAATCTTTCACGCACGAAAACATACTTTCATTCTCTCATATCTCAATAAAATAACTTGAAATTTTAATCATTTGAATATTTAATTCGCTGGAAACATCGAAGAGTATTTCCAAAGCACGAAGCTAATTAAAAGTGAGCTTTTATTCAGCCAACTCCGTCATTAACGTGCAACAAAGTTAGTGGGGAAAAGCTTTCAATGACGCAATATTCATTTACAGTTGCACACAATATGAAGAGAACGAGAAAATGCAGCTTAATAAAATTTTACGCCAGAAACATGTAAACAATTACGCAATTAATATCGTGTGCCAACTTTTTCGCGGCGTTCATTGCCAACACTTATAATTTCAATGCCGTTACGTGGGTACTAAACAATTCTTTTCCGCAATAAAGATTTCTGCTCCAACTTCATTTTCTTTTAATTCCATAGATGGAAATGTCCAAACTTAAGGATACAATTTTTAAATACTCGAAAGTCGGAGTTCGGGTGTGCATGCTGTATAATAAGTTGTATCGTACAGGAATGAGCGCAACCACATCCATCGCTAGAACTGCAAATTTTCACGTTGATTGCTGACTTGGGATTTATTAGCGATTTTTTCACAGAAATTAATGAAAATTCCTTCGAGGAATGACAAAAATGGGTCACTATGTTATTTTTAGCACGTAAAAAACTCGATAACTATTCGATATTTTTTCTAGCATAGGTTGTACGAGCGAATATCTACTTCTTCGCGCTCGCATTCGAGAATTAACGTAATCATTTGAAATACGGTTATCGCTTACGTAAGTACGGATTTACGTAAGTCGAGACAAATGTAACTCGGGGGATGCCTGTACATAGTCTATTATTTTAGATTGCTTCCATGACTCATTGAGAGTTTCTTCACCTGACCGTGATTTCTTTTATCAGTGATAATATAATTGTATACCCATTGCTCCATATGCTCCAGCAAACTGTCAATGCAGGTGAGCACTCATCAGTGACTCATGCAAGCTTTACTTCCTGAGTGCAACGAAATCTCCAGTGCCCTTCAGCAGTATTCAACTGCATGTATCTCTACAGCTGTAATTGCACATTTGCATCAAGACCAATACTTTTAAAGGTCATACATAACATTCTTCAATTCAACATAATTCTAATTCATTCTTCTCCATTAATAGGTAATTGGTTATCCATAGAAGAAATCTTCCAAAATAAATCAAGAGTTTTTTCTCGCCGCACATCATCTTCTGCAATACCAGAGCAGACATCCAAGCTAATCTTGTTCACGATATGAGATTGTATGCTCAAATACATTGATCACCACTTTGTTTGTTCAGATGGAACTGAGGGAGATGAAAATATCCCAGGTTATGTGGAAATTTCTTTAATTTTCGTTCTGTTTCCCTAATCGTTCCACCCAATTGTAAGCCCAGTATTCAAGGATAGACTAGCAGCAGAGTAATGGGGAATGAAGAGCAAGTTTTCTTTATGGAATCTGTACTGAAATAGTACTTATACCACACCATGTGGTGGCTAGGGACTACAGTAGACTTTCGTTATTACGAAGTTCACGGGACCATAAAACCGGAGGTTCGTAATGACGAAGTTCGTATAAACGTTTCTTTTAGAAATCGTCGAAAATAAACCATATATGATAAACGCGATTGAATTATGCGGAAATATTAATAAACAGGAAAATTTGTTTCCGTGTCTCAACAGAAAAATGTAGTATGACGTACGCAAAGGTTGATACCTTCCCGAATACAGTAAGTCCGATATATGAACTTAGTGCATTCCAATACCTTGTTCATAAGTTTATAAACCTTCCCAGTGAGAAATGGGTGGTGGAATCCACGTGGAACCCACGTGGAATCCACGTTGAGTGGTGGATATTTGGTGGTGGTGGATATTGAGTGGTTGGACCCACGTGGAATCCACGTTGATCTCAAGTGGATTTGTGGTGATTATCATAAAATGTTAAACAGAATTTCTAATTTGTGGAACTTAACTCTCTGGTGACATTGCGTTATTTATCATCCTGAAACCACGCTAGTTATGTGAAAATGTATCGCACATTCTATTTTTATATAATTCGTGGAAAGGCAGCCATGAGAGCACATGAAAAATCGTAGACACATATATAGAAGGTTTAGATATAGAGTGGTTGAGGTTTTAATGGTTTTAGGACAGCACCAACTGCTGTTTTAATTTTTCCACCAAATTTCCACGTGGGTTCCACGTTGATTCCACGACCAAAAACACGTGGTATCCACGTTAATTCTCCACGTGGGTTCCACCACCCATTTCTCACTGGGTTCAGTCCAGGTGCCGAGAGTTGTCCGAAGTCTAGGCCGGGAAGGGGGAGAGGTTGCCAGCAGGGTTACCACGTAAACGCCGAATCCGAACTTTCGACTTCGACTTCGGCAAGCTGAGCCGAAGTTACGTCACACTCGAAGCGGTTCCCGATTGTTGCGACCACGTAAGCTTTTCACTCCGAACTTCGGCACGACCTTCGTATCGAACTTCGGCATGCGAATTCGAAGGGGTTTGAGGCTTCGAATACTCAGTGCCGAATACGGATTCTTGTTCAAGGCTTGGCGATCTTTCGTATATCGTGATTTCTGTTTCCTCTGAGGTTAACCACGTTGCTTAAATTATGTTACTATTTAATTTAATTACTTTTAAACATGGCACAATAACAAAATCCGTTCACAGGCTTCGAATTGTAGACATTTGAATCAATCCCCGGTTGTGTTTTGGCCAAGATGATAATATCGTGTATCGTGTTATGTTGATTATAGTTACGTTGAGGTATGAGTAAGAAATTGAATATATCTAATATTTCTGAAGCTTTCTTTGAAGTCATGAAATAGTCAAGTTTTCAAATTAAAATGCCCAAGTTATGTTATCGTTCGAATTTACTTCATGCAAGTTGGTATGCAACTAATACATTCACGTTGTTTGGGCCGGCATCTTCACGATTAATTAAATATGGAGTTTTTAAGCTGCATCGGTAAGTAATCATCGTCATTACTAACGTTTCCATAATGCCATAGCCAATTAATCATCTCAATAAAAGTCCAATATGGACAATCAACACACATTGATGAAGTTAGGTTGGAATATTACTGTCACGAAAACATAATGTCACTAAAAATTTTCGATGAATTCGTTAATTTATTTCCGAAATATTGCAATTTTGGCTGTGGCAGAAGTGATGCTTCACTAACTTTCATATTTGAGGCTAATATAACATAATAAGAGCTACAATTCGAATGGTGAAACGGATTTGTCGTCATTGCCATTTAGAATAATTATGATATTTTAATCTTCATGTTATTTCTTTGAACATAAAAATCTTACCATCGATTGATCTGTGATGCATGATGAAACTCTGAACTAAAGCTATGGATGCGATATGGGGACTTAACTTTTTGAGAAGAAGGCGACGGCAAAGAGAGAGAGAGCAAAATATTGCAATCAATCGCGCTAGGTTGCGTGGTTTAAGAGATTCATCAGACCCTTTTGCGGTGGACGAGGTAGTCTTCAAGGGGATCTACCGCCTGTCAAAGGATATGGTGCGTGGACTTGTGGCAGAGTTGAGACCACACATGGCAGTAGCACGGAGGAGCACTGCCATACCAATTGAGCTAAAAGTAAGTTAAAATAAATTACGGCTAATAAAATGATCTCCGTGTGTGACTTACACGCTAATGACTTATTCCAATTACTTACTTAGGTCCTCTGTGCACTTCATTTTTATGGTCAGGGGAGCTATCAAAAAAGTACCGGCAGTGATAGCAATCTTGGACTCTGCCAAAGCAGCGTGTCCAATGCCATCGAAGAAGTAACTGAAGCTCTTAACACCAATGATATCCTAACAAAATGGATCCACTTTCCATTGCAGAGAGAGGAAAGGAGCAGGGTGATTCGCAAGTATGGAATCAGTATATTTTTAATTCTTGATTTATTTATCATTAACATTACAAAGTTATTGATTCATTTAACAATTTAATAAATTAAAATATAAATTTACCTTATTGAAAAAAACAATTTGGTTTACATGAAATCATATGATTAGAATTAAAGTATCGAAGTTATTGTCTTCTAAGGAACTCGATGAATCTATAAAAGAGAAATCGAGTATTAATAATAACATACATATATACTTTCTCTTCACCCAGGAATTATCTTGCCACACAAATACCTGGAACGATAGGGTATGTTGATGGAACACATGTAGCCATCAAAGCCCCAAAAGAACAGGAACATTTATTTTTAAATAGGAAATCATATCATTCAATCAATGTCATGATAGTAAGTGGATATCTAGTAACATAGTATTTTTCCAATCAATCCAATAAAAAATAAAGCTATCCATTTGATGACTGTAATTATTCGAATGTTAGGCAAAAGTAATATATTTTTTCATGAATATCTTTTTGCAGGTATGTGATAGTGACCTGATTATTTTAAATTGTTTTGGGCGGTTTGGGGGAAGCACCCATGATTCCTACATCTGGAATGAATCCACAATAAAGAATTTTCTAAGGCAGATATGGGGAACTGGTGAACATTGCTGGCTTCTTGGCATGTACCATGATATTTTCCACAGTAATTACTGCAGAATTTGTGCATTTAACGTAATTGTATTTACATGAAAGAGGTTATTTTGATTTTGTAGGAGATTCTGGATATCCTCACCAGCCATGGCTCCACACTCCCATTTTAAATGCGCCTGATGGGTCCCCAGAAGCCCGGTATACTCACCTGCACATCAGGGCAAGGAATAGAGTGGAGCGATGCATAGGTATATTGAAATCTAGATTCCGCTGTCTACTAAGGCATCGGGTGCTGGACTACACTCCACTGAAGGCAGGGAGAATAGTCAACGCCTGTGTAGTACTGCACAATATGTGCCTCAGAGGAGGGTTGAATCATGAGGTCATAGAGGTGGAAGAGGAGGTAAATTTACCTCCGGAAAGACTTCCATTGGAGCAGATGCCACAAATGGCCCTACTCCAACAAGCTAGGGCTGTTAGGCAGCACATCATTAACCGGCTAGCCAATCAATGAGAGTTTGACTGCATTTTAGTCTAGCTGCTAGCCTAAATAGTTTTTAGTCCAAAATAATTTCCTGATTTTTTTTGTTCCTGTCTGTTGCAAATGTTTTAATATTTTGTTTTGAGGTGTTTCGTTTGATTATTTCATTAATATGTGTTCATCTATGAGTTAATGTATTTTTAAGTACAAGGTTATATGATGGAGTGTGGTAAGGCAGTGGCTGGAACACCACTGATGGGAAATTCCTAAATTCAAATCCCATATGAAGCCTTCATACACACTAAAAGAAACTTTTTCAAAATGCAAGGTGACCCAGGGACTGGATTTCATACCCTGAATTTATGAACATCCATCCTCTTAAGGCCTAATAAAAATTCTATAATTCTGGAATCATTGAAAGGTTCTCAGTTTTAATTGGGATACTATAACAAGAAGCTAAGAAGAGTGAGAGAAAAGAGCGTCCTAAATACCTTAAGCAGAAGATGGGGCAACTTAGTTGGCCACATTTTCAGGAAGGATGACCAGATGAAAACAATCATAGAAGGACAGGTGAAGTGAAAGAAGAGCAAGGGACGGCCCCGAATGAATTACATAGGACAAAGGGTTATAAAGGATGCAAAAGAGAAGAAATACATCACTATAAAAAGTTAAGCGGATAGGAGTGAGAGAGGGAGAGTTGCATCAAACCAATCTTAGGATTGTTTTCTAATGTTTATGAATATCAGGAGGTATTGTAAAGGAGCAGCGGAGAAAGCAAGGATAGAGGCCTTTGAAATTTGGTGCTACAGACGAATGATGAAAATCAAATGGATCGACCGAGTTAGTAACGAGGAAGTCCTAAAAAGGATAGGAGAGAAGAGAAGCCTCATGAAAACCTTAACAAGAAGACGGAACAACCTTATAGGCCACATCTTGAGACATGATGGCCTGATGAAGACAATCGTCGAAGGACAGGTGGAAGGCAAGAATGGAAAAGGAAGACCTCGAACAAAATATATGGAGCAAGTAAAGAGAGATGTGAAAGAGAAGAAATACGTAGGTGTGAAAAGATTAGCTGATAGGAGTGGAGGAGAGGAGAGCTACGTCAAACCAATCCTAGGATTGTTGACCAGTGATGATGATTGTAAAGGAATGAATAATATGAAGAAGTTGTAGTGTAGATATAAATACAACGATGGTGATGGAAGTAGACTGAATATGAGATTGGACATATGCATTATAAGGAGAAACACGGTCAGCATATTTTTATATTTAAAAATATTTTTTATACATCCCAAGCAAAGAATATACTAAGGTGCACAAAGAGTTTATGGCAAGGAAATGGACAGAATTCTCTACCAATTAACACAGGCATTTCGAAAAGTTATCATTGAAAATTATTTCAATTATATATGTATATAATTTGTCTGTTCTTACATTGTGAAATTTGACCTTTTTCCTTTTTACCCACTTTATTTAATGTTTTGTCAATGTGGGCATCAGCCAGTGGAAAATTTTAATGTGAAATAATAAAAAAATTTAAACTTAGCCTCTAATCCCTCAAAATTTTGAGAGATATATGGATACCTTTGTCCTCTTTCAATTTAACTTACTCATTTCCAACAGCCTGGAAGGTCTCCGCCATTTGGACCATGGCAGCACTTATCTCTTCAACTGCACTGACCATTCGCTCATCTAGCATAGTGGAGTTATCATCTGAAGTAAATTTATTCATGATGCATTAGTCTTCCCAAAAAATTGAAATTGATGTATGCTTATGAACCAAATATTTATATAGAAGATTAAAGCCAATAAATAAATACTTTGAGATGGCATGAAATGTTACATTGAAAATATTTTAGATATCCATACCTTACAGAGAAAATAATGGAAAATTGCATTGAATGGTAATTTTCATGTTAGCAAACTATGCAGAAAGTGCCTCTGCCCTTCTAATAGTAACTTTGTGATTGCTCCCCATCAAAAAGTGAATATTGCTCTAAGATTTTCAATCAAATGACTACCTGCATTTCACTAAGCATATACTCACTTAGTCATGAGCATCAAAATGTTTGTTCTGACTGTGGAAATTACACATGAATGATCTTAATTGAAGTTTCATTACAAATAATGTCAGGTATTACTTTCATTCCATTCAAAGATAAAAGTGTTTAACAACCATAAACACATTATATTGCTCCTTGGGAGTAGTTTCCAATGATGCCATCTGTATTAAAGATGTTTCAGTGCTGGCTGGTATGGAGACAAAGATAACCCAAATACCCTATGGAGATATACTTTTTTAACAAACTAAATGAAAATAGTGAAGACTAATATGATTATTACAAATCACAGCATTATTTGAATATCCCTTACTTTATGCATATTGTATCCAATGAGCCAGATACTTTCAGTTACTATATTTTAAGATGCCACTCCATTTCAGACTAAGTAATTGACAAGCAGTTATCATCACATAGCAAGAAAACTCACCACTTCTTTCCCTCTTCCTTTTTTTCCCCCTTCCCTTAGAGGCTTCGCCTGCAGGTTTGGGGGTTGAACTGGGAGGGTCATGCGATGTAGAAGGAACAGGAGGTGAGGCAGGAGGAGTGGGGCTGGGTGATGTGCAAACCTCAGGAAACACGAATGTTAATTCGTTTTCCTGAGGAATACTGGATGTGGCAGGTTGATGTGGACATTCAAGTTGGACCTGAAAGAAGGAATTTCTGAATAGAAAAATTACATTGAATAGAGTCAACTGCAATGTCCTTATAACAGCATCAGCTTTTTATGCCAGGCAGCCATTTCTATTTGACCATGAGAGAGATAAGTGTTACAGCCAGTTAAGTTAAGCCATAGTACAGTAGGTATTATACATTACTGCAGCATAGAACATGGCACATTTTCTGCCATAAACCAGGCAAAATGTTTCTTGTGCTTACCTGAATGGGGTCTTTTAAGACCTCCATGCCCACAGATGCTGTCTGCCCCATGACTTGCAGCAGCCGCTCCTCAATGTCTGAGAGGGGAGGCAATGGAGGTCCTGCCCCTGTACCCCCAGCATGCCTCCTCACCTTCTGTCCCTTACACTTTGTGTCCGACTTCCAATCCTGCCAGCACTGAGAACAGACATGGAATACTTGGAGATGAAACAGCTTTGAATTCATGAATTCCCACTGAAAACATTTGCAATAATGCATATTGATAGTGACCTTAATCCACTTCTCCACCGTTTTACTGGCCCCTGTGGGACAAGCATTGAGACTATCTCCCAGTTCTTTCCAGAGCTTGTGCCTCAATGCAGCCCCTTGTGGCCCGCATAGCTGGTTGCGAGCCAATGCAGGGTGCTCCTCCATAAATTGGAGCATCATGGCTCGCTGCTCAGGAGACACCCTGACATTGGCTCCTTTGCCTGCGTCATGCTCTGAAATTGAAAATAGAAGTACTCTAAAATGATGAATTATGAATAATCAATCACAACAAAACTGTTGACTACTTACATTATATCATCATGGAACATCATTATGGATTAGAAGACATGTGAATGCTGGAAAAATATTATTACCTAACATATGTTTTTTTTAAGTAAAATTGTTTTAAAAAACATATTTTAAGGTTACAGTTTTTCCTTTTTGGTATAAGTACCCCTTCCTTTCATGCACCAATTAACAACATGTAATCTTTGATGGTAAATAACCATAAGCATAGATTTGAAAACATAATGAAGCAATAGAAATAACACTATTACATACTGCAAAAAATCTTACCTTTCAGACACACAAATATACCTTCCATTAATGTAAAAATCAGTGACATTTGTTACAGTGGAACATCTGAATGTCATGAGAGTAGCTTTAAGATCTGATTGAAATTGAACATATTTTAAACATTACATAGAAAGGCCTTCAAATGATATATTGAAATATATATATATATATATATGTAGGTACATACTTCTTGTTATTCCTTGATGAGGTATTTACCAAAAGTATAACCCAGGTTGGGTAAAACACAGTAAAAAAGACACAATAGAAAGAGCCTCACATGAATGATGGCATCTAATCATGGAAAGGAATTAATGGTACTGACACACAAACTAAAGATGCACATAATTAATATTTCTGGAAGATTGCCACCATTCATGTCACTATCTATGCTTTTACTACAGAATTAGAAGCATGTTTTAACAACCATTTCAATTCAATGCAAGTATTATTACATCCAAAGTTACTAATATCCAATAAACGTTGCTTTCTCTGGTAAATACCTTCCTTCATGTAGTGGGGCAACGAGGGGGGGGTTTTGGGGGATAACCCCCCCCCATACCTCATAGAAATTTTATGTTAAATCTATTTTACTTAATTTGATCAATATTGCTAATAGAATAGTGTAAGGATTAATAAAATATCCCTCAGAAGGCCGTAAAAATCACCATTTTGTATCTTTTATTATAATTTCTCCGGCGGAGGGCCTCCGCACCTCCCGCTTGCCCTGGCGGGTATGCAGTACCCCTAAGCCCCAAGTATAAGTTGCGTCTAAAACCCCCCCTAGCCTTAATTCCTAGCTGCGCCCCTGCATTCATGGTATCCAGTATGCCTTTCGTGGGTACAAAAACCTAATGCAAATTCATTTACCACATGACCTCAATGTAACTAATTTTATAACCCAATAAGCACTCAATTCTCAGCTGTACCTATGATATTCACAACTCATAAATAAATATTTCCACCACCATATATATAACCAAATAAACACACAACATACCTCTCCAGGATAAGACTTCCATTTCGTTGGTAAAGGAAGACATAAATTTAAGTGATTGCAAAGCATACCATATCGCAAATGATACAGCGTATTTAACTCATAAAATGCACCAAATAATCATGTTATACCTTAATTTGTATACCACTTGCCTTCTCGGTTATCCCCTCATTATTCATGGAATTATCAATGCACACGGTTATTACAGGAATTAAAAAATGATCAAGTATGTGCTACACCAAAAGAAAAAGCTTAACAAACATCGTAGTTCACCTTTATGTAGTTGTCCCAGTTGTCGTTCCATCTCTCCAACCTTCTTAACTTTCTCTGTAAATAATCTAAAAGAAAGTAAAAAATCAGTAGGTATCTATAAGTAGAGCTGGTAAATAGATGCAGCCGCAACGGTGACTGATGACTGAATGGATATTAAAGAATCAACGCTATGGTCAGATAACACATGCAATTGATGGGTTATTTCTTGATGCCTTAATCTAATTGTCGCTCGATTACCCATTCATTAAAGCCATGAGTTCCAACAGTGGATGAGCGAATGAATTAGGCGGCATGTAACGTTTGCTTTGTTGTAATACGATTAACATATTATGAGAGACATACTGTGTTGAACATTTTAAAAGGTTGTTTATCTATTGTTGGAGCAAAAATAAAAGCCTCAATATGATGAAACATCTGTTGTTTGCCATTCCAACATCGTAGGCCTCGATTTCGCTGACTTGTGTATTCATTATCATTCATCATTATCTCTTTATTCACCATTAAAATCGAAAGAATTAAGTTCATGAGAAAACAACAGCTTCTTGCGCCTTAAAAGTAATGATGGATATTTACTACAATACGAGCAACTATCCGAGTTACTTACCTCAAATGGAAATACTTACCTCTTATTTTGTGTATTTGTGAAGCAGACACACCCAATGCGGCACACGTTCTTCATTGGCTGCATATGATTACGTCATTGTTTCATCCGTGAGTTATTGCGTCTCTTCGAAAAGCTTTTCGAATTCGAAGCCGGCGAGTCGAAGGTTGTTACGTGGTCGTGCCGAAGCACCTTCGGTTTCGTCTTCGGCAAGCCTTCGGAAGCGGACTCGAAGTCGAATTCCGTGCCGAAGGCGAATCCGAAGACGGTCTCGAATTTACATGGTAACCCCGCAGGTAAGAAAGGGAAACGCCTACAAAGAGTTCCGTGAAGAAAGGAGCCGGGAGGGAAGAAGAGCGTGAAGGGCCCAGAGGAAGAACCACTTCTTTTGGTGATTCAAAGAAAGGACATGTTCTGTGGATCAGGCTTATTTCGGTGGTCTTTATGCATTTGACAACATTGTGTGATTAGGCGATGGTGTGAGGTGCGTTTGGGGGACAACAATTGGCCGTAAACAGTGCTGGCGCAGGGTTATCCGCCACTCCTATCATGCCGTCATCGGGCAACTCTCGCCGGCCGGACTGTATGGAGGCATCGAGGAGCACGGTTATCCTGCAGAATGCAACACTGCGTAACAATCGTGCACTACCTCACGATTGTGACGAGCTAATCTAGCTTAGAGTGTAACGAAGCCGGAGCCGAAAAAATCACTCTCCGCGGCAAGGAAGAACGGGCGAAAGGTTGAACAGTTCCTAACTTCACACCGGATTCAATGATACTTTGTTCAGATTATGCCCAGAGTGCGAGTTCCTCTATGCAGCACTGCGGACGAACGGCCAAATGAAAAGGCGCCAAATTCAAATTTTGACACTTTTGAATGCTGATCTCTGAAAGTTCGTAAATCAAATGTGCATAGGAAGAGGACTAACTGTACATCAAATTTTCGAGCTGTAATGAGTCAGTCACCATGATTCCTCAGGAATGAAGCTTATTACATGACGTTGCGTGTATGGTGGAGAAAGAACCATCATTTATGCTCTTCATCACAGTACACGAAGAGGACTTAAACATGGCATGATTATCAAAACTGAGCGCAGTGAATATCCACCTGAAAACCATTGCTTATGTGTGGAACTTCGTAATAAAGTTCATTTTGTCACCGCCGGGACTGGGACTGAGATTCGTAATTTCGTAAAAACGGAAATTTCGTATTAAATTTAATTTTCTATAGCTTGGATGGGCCTTTTCCTCGGGACCAACGATTTATTTCGTAAAAACAAGATCTTCGTAATAACGTTGTTCATATTAACGAGAGTCTACTGTATCCATGTGCCAGAATATAAGTATAAAAATTATGTATTTGATACAAACCAATCTTAGGATTGATGAATACTGACGATGATGACACAAACTTTGACAAAATTCACTAATTTCAAATGCTGAAAAATAAGAGCACAATAAAATATGTTTACCTTGGATGAATACTGATTCTTGGCTTTCTTTCCATGACGTGGGCTTTCTTGGGTGCTAAGCTGTTTTAAACAGTTAAGCATCAAAGAGATGATTATATTTTCATCATCAGATTTTAAAGATGAACTCAAATCATTAGGAAGACCCCTGAGGAGGTGTGGAGCAGCAGTATTTAGTTCATCCATGAGCAAAAGAGCAACATAGGATTTCCAATTTAGCAAATAAAGGTCTGCAGTGCTGAGCATTGACTCAACTAAAAGACCAACCTTTCCTGGAGTCTGGAAATAAAAATCATGCAAAAAAGGTAAGACAAGTCCACATTTAATATAAATATAGTTTTAATGGTTTATAAATCCTCAAAATTCACAACATTTTCCAATTTCAAAGTCCTGTAACCTTTTTACATATGGCTGTAAACTTCTACAAATTGGCATTTCAACATTACCAACAAGGATTACTCTACGTGGCAAATTCTAAAGAAATCAAGGAGGGTTAGATGGAAACATTCTGTACGGATGGTGAAAATTCTTTCTGTTTTTACCCTGAGAATTTTGGATGGATCATTTAGATGCGTCAACATGATTTTAATGCAAACTATAAGCATTTGGTAGTATGGTTTCACTAGTTCGTTTCAGTTGTTGTGCTAATTATAAATGGATGTATCGAAGCGTTTGATTAGGTAAATTTATATTTTAAACATTAGTTTTTAACCATGTTTAAACTAAAGGCAATTCACCCAAATTGCCACGTACTTTAAATCACAACACCTCTATCCATTCCTCTTCATATAAATACCTCGGTAAGCAAAGTATAAATTAAGTGGCCAGTAAAGTTTGTATGGTATGACTGTAAAGGAAAAAAACTGTCAAGAGCTAATACATATATTTCAGACTAAAAGAAATATTAACAACTACAAAGCCAACAACAGCCTGTATTTCAACAATGATTTTGACCCAGGCTATGTTTTTCATTACCAACAAGCTTTCATCACCAGTAATTCCGCCTCGGCAATTTCAGAAAAATTCAATGAGAAATTATTAATTCCAAGATGAGAAAAGTCTTGATAAGCAAATACCCAGTCAACACAGTATTCGTAATGAGGTCTTATATGAACTCATACGTTGGACTCCTTTAAGATTCCACATTAAGAGACATGAAAGGGCCTTTAAGACCTCACACTTCATGAGGTCACATGAATGATGTCTTAAAGACCGCATACTTCATGAAATCTTGAAGACCTCACACTTCATGGGGTCTTCAAGATCTCACACACATGAGGCCTGAAAAATCAAGTCATATATATGTTAATGAATTATAATTTCAATCGTAATTATATATTTCTGCGTGTATAATATTTTTTCTTCCTTCAATTAACTCTTTATATTAAGAGATGGGTTCGTAAACTTCTCCCTCCGATTCTATTAAATAAGCTGACACTTCCACTTTCCGCTAGGTCCGCCATTGTGTTGTCGTGCTATTCTACGGCCTTGAGCTCAGACGTCTAGTTTATGATTAATATCGTGTGTACTCCATGGTCTAGTTCTTGCTCGTGTTTTTCCTTGTGTCTACGAACGTGAATCAGGATTCCATCGGATCTGAGATCGGCACGAACCTTGTGGACATCATGATGTGTTACGTGCACGGAGACTTGGAAGGTAAGTTTCAATGATTTTATGTGTACGATTCTTTATCCACTTGTTAATGAGAAAATCCATTAATTATGCTATTTTCCAAGCTGGTTAAGTTCATGCTTATCATTGAGTATCGGTAAATATTCATGTAAAATTTTTAGATGGAACACGTTTTGTAACGTGCCTTTGTTGTTGTTCATGTTTCATTTCATCCATTCATCGTATCCTTATAAACTTGCTTATAAATTTGCTGTTATCGCATTTTAAATTATCTCCGCTAATATACACTATCTCGATCATATCTAGTACGTGTTCAAGCAGTGTTTTTATTATCTCGGGTTCACAAAACAGTTTGGTATTTATGCATTTTCCAACAGTTTTCCCTAAGATAATTGAAGTTTATAAACTTCTCAGTTCTCAAAATCATGACGTAAACAAACAAAAGTGCTAACCGATTTATAATTTGCTTGATTTCACTTCGTAATGTAACTTATGGAACGATAAAGCATGGAAATAACGTTCGCCATGTATTTAAGTTTACTTCTAAGTGCATTCTAATGCAATAGGAATGTAATTAAGTGCAAGAGTTAATCAAAAGTAGTTCACTAATTCGGTTACTCCTAAAATTAACCAAGTTAAAACGGTCATCTTCGGTGCTAAAACCGGCCCTGGGAGTATTTAGGGACTGCTAATGAGATAAATAGTCTTTATCTGGTTTATTTGATGTTATCATGTTATCAATTATGACTCTCAACAAGCTTAAGTTCAATGTTTTTTTCAGCATCTGTTATGAAATGGAACCCGACATCAGCAAGTAGTGTCGCCTTGGAGAGAGTGGAGAGGCAGTGGCTGTATCAAGCGGAGACCGCGTAAAGTATGCAGAGAGGAAGAATTCAAAAACTCGTTATGTTTGTTTATTGACTTAATATTATGAAGAATAAATTTATAAATATCATGAAGTTGTCTATTCCATTTTGTTTTTCTGCCTTATTTCCACCTATGGTTCTCATTCAGTGTATTATTTTGCTTCATTTTAATTGGATACGTCGGGTACTTATGTCATCGGAGAGTTTTTTAAAATAAAGGTGCGTAAAGTATTTTGAAATCTTAATTAATGGGCTGGTAGGGGCCCCGGCGTTTTTGTAGGCTATTTCAAAGCCATCTATCGGAATTATTACGAAGTGGGTAATTTTTCTGGTTCTCCAGGTAGTTCCATTATCACACATGTGGAGGCGCCACATTTGCGCCTATATCATATTGGAACTGTTATATGAGTCCTATAAGACCTCTTGTATGAGCTCCTTCAGAGTCGTGTGAGACCGCGAAAAGAATTCCTGTACGAGTGCATATGACCTCACGGAGACATCATTATGAAGCCATTTGGGACTCTTTTGTAGGAGTCCTGCAAATTCGTCAGACTTCTTTATGACCTCATGCATGAGTCATGCGTGTTTACTGGGTATATTTTCGAAAGGCCAGTCGCCCACCAAAATATTCCAAGAATACTCTAGGCAGACCATGTATGATGACAAAACTTCTTAACCCTTGATAGATATAGACAATGTCATCATGGTTCCCACTCTAACTAAATTATAAAATTCACGTTTTTTTCCAGGTTTTGGCGGTCTTAATGTCGTCAAATTCACCTTCATTCAAATAAGCCATTTTAAGCAAAATATTGATGATGTAACAATCACCGGCCGCACGTCAACTAAAAATTTATCAACCACTAAAGGCCGTGAATGCAAACGCAACAATGAAAGTGCTCTCTGTCATGACATTACCTAATGATATCAAAATTCAGGCCTGGCTAAAGGTTGTGAGTGGGAAAATGGGGGGAGCAGGGTGGTAGGGAAGTGAAGAAGTGTCTGATTTCGCACCAGAGTTAATGAACACTTAAGTTTTGCAATCAACCAATCATGATGACGCATTGATCTCGAGCCTGTGCACAGGCTCGAGATCAATGCGTCGTCATGGCACTCGGATCAATAATTGCACTTCGAATACACGTGTGGAGATAAATTCGTGGACAGTGTCTGTGCGTGACTGACCTTGAAACATGATCGACATATCAATTTTTCTTTCGATCTGTCAATCATAGCTCTACATTCAAGTATGAGAGATTTTTAAGGTTTTATGACGTAATTCACGGCTTTTTCCAGGTTTTTCCAAGGTAGACGAAATTCACGGTTTTAAGGTTTTCACGGTTGAGTGGGAACCCTGTGTAATAATTAACTAATCTGAACGCTCTGCTGGCTACTTTAAGCCATTCAACACTGTTTAACATTTCCAGGATAACTTAGTGGAATCACAATATAAAACTAAAGGAAGTATGTAAATTTCACTTTGTAGATACCACACTGACAATTTGTTAACACTAACCATGATTTTGACACTTACCTCATTTTAAGTAATGTAATGTAAAAGCTTTGGTAACCCACATAAAATTTATTTGCCACACATTTCGACTTAAAAGGTTATCCTCGGGCATGACAAGATTTTCACGAATTTATAGGCCCGAAAAATAGAAGGAGGGATATGATAAAACTGATCCCAACAACATCCAGACAGCATTGTTGGCATTAACGTATGAAATCGATGCAACATTTATGTTAATCCAATTAACATTGCACGGATATCTGACAAATATCCAAAGGACATGCCAAGCAAAATCGCAGGGATGTCCAACAGTTGACACGAAGGTCCATATTGCAACATTTCTTAGAAATCTTCACAAAGCTAATGACTAGATAATGAGTGTGTTTATAATGATTTTTGATAATCTCCAGACATACAGACAAAACATTTGTATTCTTCAATTCTATACAGATCATATACTGCTTATGGATACTGTTTGGAACATCAATTTTTTAATATCACCGTTATAACAAATTGTGTATCTACGTGACGTTATTTTTACAACTTGTCGTGGATGTTACAGGGAGGATATCTACCTAATGCTGTCAAAATATTTATCATATATTAATAACGTGTTTTGGATATATCAGCCTTATTTGAGTTACCGATGGATATCGTCTGCTGCTTGGGGTAGGAGTTGGGAAGCTAGGGCTGGTGCTTGTGCATCATTAGGGGAGGGGAGAGTTTGTGAGGAGGTTGACAGGGTGATTGGTGTGGTAAAGGTACTAAAAGAGAAAGGGATTATCCAGCAGGGGGTAATCATGCATTGAGATACCTTCCATTGGATATCTATGAATTGCACAAGAGGATGGCCTCATTAGTAGAAACCCAAAGCAGGTAATTTCAGCATGGAATATCAAATTATTTTGCTTTCATTTATTCAAAATATTAGGCAGATTCCAAAAAGTTTCACCTGGAAACAAAATCAACTTGTCTCATTATCAAGACCTCGATATTGAGATTAAGTGTCAGAACAATGGTGGGTGCTAAAAAATTGTCAGAGTGGTATGCACAAAATGAATTTTGTTTCCCTTAATATTCAACAGCTTGCTTATTTAGAAATTACTGAACCCCACTGAAAAAACTTCACAAAGAATTCTGTTAACTCCTAATGGAGGCCATGGATATAAAACTGTGCTTATGAAATAACTGTCCAAGAGAATTGTCATCATTCACATTATTATGAGAAAATATTTCAGGAACCCTGAGGAGTCATATTAAAAGCAGCAAATTGTCTACACAAAAAGAGAATAC
Source organism: Ischnura elegans (assembly GCF_921293095.1). Classification (NCBI taxonomy): domain Eukaryota; kingdom Metazoa; phylum Arthropoda; class Insecta; order Odonata; family Coenagrionidae; genus Ischnura; species Ischnura elegans. The sequence continues at coordinate 28,888,430 of NC_060257.1, read as the reverse complement.
TTTCCACTTACGTCAGTTTTGACTATAAAATCCTTCAACTCAATCAAGTACAGGGAGGCAAAGTTTGGATTTATTCCAGCATGATCTTTCAAAGTTTCCATGATTATGCCATGAATAAATAAAGCAGCTTCACAAGAGGTTTGCATGACAGGAGAAAAAACACATAGCATCAGGACTAATTTTTCATCTTCCTTCAGAGACTCTGAATCACACCTGCAGCCACGTTAAAAAAGGGAAAAAGCATTTAAGAGCAAAGCAACAGAGCAAATTTTATGGCTAAACAAACACCCTAAATTTTTAAAGCGCATGTTCTCAAGCTTAATCTGGTGGTCACCAAACCAGAGGGGACAGTGCCACCTCCCTTTAAAATCTGAAAAATGGAGAAGAGCCTTAAGGTGGCTCTCCAATGAAAGTTTTCATTTAACCAGATTAATAAACAATGTTAGTAAAAAAAACTGACGAATATCTTAAATCAAAACTTGAAGCTTTTACGTGGTGGAAGGGCTACATATTAATAATGAAAAACACTTTGTTACTTCCACAAAATTCACCGAGTTTCTATTTATTACCAGTTTCGGCTATTACACCAGTTCAAATGCAAGTATTTGAAAATGGTGTAATAGCCGAGATTGTACTGTTGTAGGATTGTACTGTTTGAAGGCCAATCATTCTGGAGCTGTTTACGTGTGGGTTGCTGATACATGTATTTGAAAATGTTGTAATGGCCGAAACCGGTAATAATTAGAAACTGTGAATTTTGTGGAAGTAACAAAGTGTTTTTCATTATTGATATGACGAATATATATGGCCACTTGTCTGTGCACATCAGATGTCAGACTGATTGTTGCTGAGAGGTATTGCGTATCACTAAGGTATCACAGAACGATGATGTGATGAAGAGATGAATGTGAAATAATGACCGTAATCAACCCCTTCATCTAACATATTAATACATCAGGCTGACAATTTTTCACATAAAGGCACAGCAGACTTCCGATTATCCGACTGCGGTTTATCCATGTTGCAGATTATCCGTCATGAGTTCACACTCCCATGTTTTCCACCGTCTTTATAAAAAAATAAATTCGGACACAAAAAAAGAACCATGATAATTGCATTTTAAAGCAAGGCTTTGCCGGGCTTATTATATCCCTTATTAGAATGCCCTTTGTAAAATGGAATAATTTTATTTACTTGCAGACAAGGAATGTTTCAAGTTTACTAGGACGCCCACTCTAGCATTGCAGAAGATGATGAGGGGCGGTAAAAAAAACTCTCCATTAATGTAAGAAGATTCGCACGCTGACATGTTTACGCCGTATATGGTCTAGGCCAAAATGAAGAGAGAATAGTAGAAGGCAGCAGGGGAAATGGAAATAGAGAGATGGTGTGATCGTGTACCAGTTGCCTTCACTGCAGCTCTGTGTAATGGTTATCCAATCAATGCAGTGCACTATCTTGCTCAGTTATCACAGATCCACATCCCACATCAGTTGCATCCTGGGCAACTTGTGCGAGATGTGATTATGCGGGTTGGTGCCTGACAGAGTAGTCTCTGACGTCGTGCAGTGGTTTGAAAGCATTCGTACAAACCACTTTTTTGAATCCGTGATCTTGCAGCCACGAATGCGTGGTTTTTACAGAAACAAGGTATTAAGTGGAGCAGTAGGAATATGAATAAAATCATGCTATTGCTGCTAAAAAGATAGCAGTCGGGAAAAAAAGCTCTCATTGAGTCCAGAAAGCAATGTAAAATAACAGACTATGTCCGTAAATAATATAGATTGCTCGATTTAAGAAAACTATGAAAATGGCATGAAATTAAAGTGAAAGATTGGATTATTCATGTTTTCCAATTATTCGTACTGCCTCTCCCCATCATTAGCTCGGGTAATCAGGAGTTTGCTGTGCTATTGTTTTGTAGATTTGTACTGTATGATTATACAAATTTTACCGCAACAAGAGTTAATTTGACCTTTCCACAGAAAATTGCCAGTGTTTAATGAATTCCCTGATTGAAAAAATAATTAGAAGTCTATAGCCAACAGTTATTTCATTCAAGAATTATGGCGTATCCAAATACATCCACAACATCAAGTTTACCAGGAGAGTGGCATGTGAAGAAATTCATACAATGGCCTACAGATTGCAGCATAGAATGGCTTGTGCTCCAGGTACACTGACCTGGGAGAAGGGAAGGTCTCCATATGGTTTAATGAACTTTTCTAGACTATCAAGCACAAAATGAATATCCAAAGACACCCTTCAAGCAAACTCCCTCCCTAGGTGCTACACAATTCCTGAGAAAAAGTTATGTTTAGCTATACAGCTTTGCTCCAGAATATGAATGATTGCATAATTTTAATAGTAAAATTAGAACATACTTTATCATAGCAGAAGCCACTTGGACAGCCAAACACGAAACAACTGCATTTTCGCTGACTGATAGCCTCAGAATACTTCCGCGAATGACTGAGGAAAATGCTTCCATCTCAGGAAAATCACCATTCAAATAAACACTTTTCACCACCTGTGAACAAAATTGATGAAGTTATCACAATATGCAATTGTGCAGACAGAATGTATGTGCACATCTATCCATGCATGTAAATGCATCACGAATACATATCTTACGGTTTAGGTAGTGTAAGGGATGGCAAGTACAGTCAAGTACACAGATTGTACATCAAACTGTTGTTGCACATCCTCAGAGTGTGAAAAAACAATTTTTGCCGTGTCCTCACATTGGGTTGAATACAGCCAAAGGGAACCGGAGATTTTTTTCTTACCCAGGCATTAATGAATTTTTTCATGCAAATGACTGAACATTGGCTGTAGTCAACGGGGGGGAAGGGAAGTGACCGCTGGGGTAGTAATGGTCAGAGGTATTCAGACTACCTGAGATCCAGCTTAGCCAGACCTTAGTGCCAATCTTGCAATTGGGCCTGACCGTCCTACTCGTTTACTATCTTCCCAACAGCAGGAATCCATGGTAAACTAATTGAACTGTCAATGATTTTTGCTAAGATAAAATTTGTTGCATACTGCATTTTTTAACACATTGCGTACCGGGGTAAGCTAATGTTTAGAACATAACTTTACCCATTCAAACATTATGATGCATCAATTAATTATGAATAATGAACAACAACAGAAAACGTACTAACAAATACGTATTGTACGCTTTAAAATTGTTTAGGTTGACGCGCCTAAATGACGAGAATCTTCCTCATCCGTCCGGAACGTTCGGGAAAAAAATGACGAGAATTCTCGCCATCCGTATGCAAAATGTTAATATTTGAAATGATTGCTTTGTTTTGCACTGTTCAGAAGCAATTATAAATAAAAAAACAAAATTTTAGTGTTATTAATAACAGATTTCTGGAGTAAAACCTTATTGTTAGTATCTTGAGTTTATTAACTTTGTTGTTTTGAATGCTAAAAAATCCACAATTGTAACTTTTATATCGTACGATGGCAATGTCTTGAATATGTGTATAATCGCTTTAATTAAAAATTTCTGAAGGTCTGCGTGTGACTTTATTATTTTTTATTACGATAAAAGTAAAGGTAACTCAAGATATCCTTTGCACCCCCCTTGAGTGTTCTTTGTATCTGCTACTGGAACCCAGCGATGGGTGCATAACAGTCTGATTACGCAGAACATACTATGTATAGCGAGACTTGCTTCTTGTATGGAGCTTTGGTGTAGTGCAGGTTGCATACACGGGAAAATTAAATTTTTATTTTTTTTTGTTATTATTTCACATGCATTGGCAAACCATGCCTTTTAATAGATTACCCACAAATTTCCTGCACAGACAGTATATAAGGTAAGATTTCCCTTCACATTCCTTCATCTGCAAATTTTTTATGACGTAAGAGACAAAAAGAGGATATCCTGTAGCTAGAAAAGTTGAATTGAAGATAAAAACCTAGGAAACTTTCTTATTTACAGGCTTTTAGAGGTAATTTTTTTATTTTTACTTGGAAAAGTTAGTCAAAAACAAGACACAGATCTAAGACAACAATATGGCTGTTCCCCAGTATTATTCAAACTGCTCCTTCCCATCATTAGCCCAGATAATGAAGAGATTACTGTATCTTCAGTCATCAAAGTTCACCTTTAGAGTACGCGTAAGTATCCTTGTTTTGGAGTCAATAAGGGAGTGCCTTAGGTGCTCCAGGTACTTTGGTCGTACATAAAATCTGCTGTGGTGATTTATCCATATGGCTAATTCATCCAAGCACATTAAACAAATATCACTGGAAACATCCCTAAAAAATAGAGAGATAATGCAAAATCTGTGGATAAAATGGTATACCAAAAAATTGGCAAAAAAAGATAGAACCAATAAATCACAAATTGCAGTATCAACACTGATGGAAAGAAAATCAGCCCAAACGACTAAAGTTAGGATTGTCCTTCCATGGTGTAATTTTATGATCGGTGTGACTGCAATTTCTACTGTTTTCACACACACATAACAAAGTTTCAAATCAGGCACCTTTGTTCTATCTCTACCTGAATAAAGCATTTACTGTATAGTTAAAAATAAAATACTATTGATCAACATACAATAAGACATCAGACAAATGAATGCAACATAGGTAGAGATCCAATGTTTTTGTGGCCAGCACACATTAATGCTGAGTAGTAATTCTGAGTATATCCAGTTACACAGCAAATATAGTTGAGCCAATATATATGTGACAAAGGTTAAGGGGGCAAACAATTCACTCAGTAGACTACCATCAAGTCGTTCAGATGCAATCCGAACCTATGAAGGTATTCCAGACAATTGATCCCTATAAACAATCTGGCTATATGTATTTGGTGAGAAAGCTAAAAAAATAAGGACATTTTGGTAAAAATGTGTAAATCACCCTTTAATGAAAGTAAATAAGAAGTACAGTGGCACCTCGATCTATCATTTTTCAGGGGGATGGACGAAAAAAACGATGAATGCGGGACAACAATCAATGCGGGAATGTTTGGCTTGGTTGCCTATGTCCCAGGAAACGGATCATCTTTGGCATGTAATTATGATAATTGTGAAAGGATTCAAACAAGATTTTAGCTAATTAAAAGTATAACATTACTTTATGGAGACACTGAGGTCACATTGTTGATTCGACTAATACATATATCTTTCAAATATCCTAAAGGAACATCCCAGTCAACACAGTATTCGTAATGAGGTCTTATATGAACTCATACGTTGGACTCCTTTAAGATTCCACATTAAGAGTCATGAAATGGCCTTTAAGACCTCACACTTCATGAGGTCACATGAATGATGTCTTAAAGACTGCATACTTCATGAAGTCTTGAAGACCTCACACTTCATGGGGTCTTCAAGATCACACACACATGAGGCCTGAAAAATCAAGTCATGTATATGTTAATGAATTATAATTTCAATCGTAATTATATATTTCTGCGTGTATAATATTTTTTCTTCCTTCAATTAACTCTTTATATTAAGAGATGGGTTCGTAAACTTCTCCCTCCGATTCTATTAAATAAGCTGACACTTCCACTTTCCGCTAGGTCCGCCATTGTGTTGTCGTGTTATTCTACTGCCTTGAGCTCAGACGTCTAGTTTATGATTAATATCGTGTGTACTCCATGGTCTAGTTCTTGCTCGTGTTTTTCCTTGTGTCTACGAACGTGAATCAGGATTCCATCGGATCTGAGATCGGCACGAACCTTGCAAGGTTGTGGACATCATGATGTGTTACGTGCACGGAGACTTGGAAGGTAAGTTTCAATGATTTTATGTGTACGATTCTTTATCCACTTGTTAATGAGAAAATCCATTAATTATAATATTTTCCAAGCTGGTTAAGTTCATGCTTATCATTGAGTATCGGTAATTATTCATGTAAAATTTTTAGATGGAACACGTTTTGTAACGTGCCTTTGTTGTTGTTCATGTTTCATTTCATCCATTCATCGTATCCTTATAAATTTGCTGTTATCGCATTTTAAATTATCTCCGCTAATATACACTATCTCGATCATATCTAGTACATGTTCAAGCAGTGTTTTTATTATCTCGGGTTCACAAACAAGATCATTGAAGTTTATAAACTTCTCAGTTCTCAAAATCATGACGTAAACAAACAAAAGTGCTAACCGATTTATAATTTGCTTGATTTCACTTCGTACTGTAACTTATGGAACGATAAAGCATGAAAATAACGTTCACCATGTATTTTAGTTAACTTCTAAGTGCATTCTAATGCAATAGGAATGTAATTAAGTGTAAGAGTTAATCAAAAGTAGTTCACTAATTCGGTTACTCCTAAAATTACCCCTATGAAAAAATTGTATAAACCTGTTTCAAAATTTTATACAATCTTATACATTGCCATGGCAATTGTATAAATTGTATAAAATTTTGAAACAAGTTTATACAATTTTTTCATAGGGGTAACCAAGTTAAAACGGTCATCTTCGGTGCTAAAACCGGCCCTGGGAGTATTTAGGGACTGCTAATGAGATAAATAGTCTTTAACTGGTTTATTTGATGTTATCATGTTATCAATTATAACTCTCAACAAACTTAAGTTCAATGTTTTTTTTTCAGCCTCTGTTATGAAATGGAATCCGACATCAGCAAGTAGTGTCGCCTTGGAGAGAGTGGAGAGGCAGTGGCTGTATCAAGCGGAGACCGCGTAAAGTATGCAGAGAGGAAGAATTCAAAAACTCGTTATGTTTGTTTATTGACTTAATATTATGAAGAATAAATTTATAAATATCATGAAGTTGTCTATTCCATTTTGTTTTTCTGCCTTATTTCCACCTATGGTTCTCATTAGATGTATTATTTTGCTTTATTTTAATTGGATACGTCGGGTACTTATGTCATCGGAGAGTATTCTTAAATAAAGGTGCGTAAAGTATTTTGAAATCTTAATTAATGGGCTGGTAGGGGCCCCGGCGTTTTTGTAGGCTATTTCAAAGCCATCTATCGGAATTATTACGAAGGGGGTAATTTTTTTGGTTCTCCAGGTAGTTCCATTATCTCACACGTGGAGGCGCCACATTTGCGCCTACATCATATTGGAACTGTTATAGGAGTCCTATAAGACCTCTTGTATGAGCTCCTTCAGAGTCGTGTGAGACCGCGAAAAGAATTCCTATACGAGTGCATATGACCTCACGGAGACATCATTATGAGGCCATTTGGGACTCTTTTGTAGGAGTCCTACATATTCGTCAGACTTCTTTATGACCTCATGCATGAGTCATACGTGTTTACTGGGATGCCACCATGCTAAAAAATGTTTGCTCTCTATACTTGGCATTTACGCTGCTATTACGGATTTCTGTCTAATGTAAAATTTTTTATCCATTAAACGCCATTTCCAGTACACGTATTCATGAGAGCAATGTGCATTTTATCCCTAAAACAACCGCTTTCGTCGGCGCAGTGACTGGTTGTGAGATGGATCACAAAGGCCAAATATAGTGTATTATTTGAAATGTTCCTGTCTAATAAATATATTTTTAATATAATTGACACAGTGTGTAAAGCATGAACAATGTTGCGCTAATCGTCAGCGGCACGCCCACCTGATCCTCGGCTTCATCTCACTTCTTGTTTACACCAGGTGGCTCGCTCTACCCTCACCCCTACCGTAATGTGCTAGCAGACAACCCGAGGCGTTCTGCAATATTCACGTGCTTCTAGCCCAGATTCTTTCCTTCATCTTCAATTATTTTCAGTCCATCTTTTAAGTTCTCACTTGTTTATTTGGAAGGGCCACGGTCTGAAGACAGATAAAAATAAAACTTACAAAAATGAAACCTGACTATATTAAAACCACCGTGCCTTGAAATTTTTTGTCCTATAGATAAGGCAACTTACCCATTCTTTTCTAATTAGCATAGCGCCAGATGAGCAGATGAATGTCGATTGTTAGTAGGGAGAAACAAAATATCGTGAGAAGATATCCCTTCGTCAGTAACTCTGACAAGTGAGACTTGTAGAATAGCTCGTAAATTGATAGCTGATAATAACCTGATATCCTGTTTTTGGAAAAAAATGCTGCATTAACTGCTGAGAAGCTCAGCTACGAGGATATCGAGTTTTGCAAGAAATCAACATCGTATTTTTCCAACTATTTCCTTGCTATAAATGCTTATTTAACTTTATAAATACGTCATGTTTGGTCTCGTTCTTTTTTGAATTACGTGCAAATTACTAACATTTCAATCTAATAAAAGTATAATTGTAATTGCCGAAATTCATTGTCAAACACCTTTGGGATATAGGTGATTCATGCAGCAGTTGACCTGCAGAAACTGGGAACTTTGAAGTGGGTAAGCTGAAAAAGGTCAGCGGGCGTGAAAAGGGGAGGCATGAAAAAAGGTTTCTTTTGTTCTCGTGTAACTTTATATTTTCTTTCGAAGCTAAGGTCTTCATAATACGTTCCATGCGCAAGCTGCAATCTTTTGTTTGATTTTGGAGAAAAGGAAAGTTTAGAGGGGGGGAGGCAAGTGCTGAATGGAGGGGCATAGTGGATATTGGGAAATCCGCTAATATTATTTTCCCACGGTACTCAGCTTCTCCCTATGGTAGTTCAATCTCCTGGAGAAGATTCAAACTGTGTGTCTGTCCTCATTAGCCACAAATAACATGTTGTAAACACTTCCTTTCATTTTCGTCAAACGATGGATGCGGGAAAATTATACGACGGGACTGCGATCTTCGAATGATCAATGCGGGAAAATGATACTTCGGGGAATGATAGATGCGGGAAAATATTACATTATCCTCATAGAACTTTATTTGGGACCAGGAACGGCAAACGATGAATGCGGGAACGATAGATCGGGGTTTCACTGTACACACACATATGATTGGTTTACGGGTTAATTCCGCACACTCATTTTTGGCAGACGACAGTTTCGGGTACGTTTCCGCTCCCGTCTTAGGAGACTAAGAGACAGTAGCTGGAACGTGCCTGAAACTGTCGTCCGCCAAAAATGAGTCTACGCAGAATTATACCGGAAACCAATCATCAATTTAATCACCGCAGAAGCCTCTGTAATAAGTATATATCAGTTTCAAGTGAAAATGATTTACTAATTTGGATATTTAATTTAAGTGTAACAGCTAAGAAAACAACCCTATCTCTTGAATACTACCAGAAGAGCCAGAGAACAGAAATTTATACAAAGTTGGTCTGCCAAAAGTGATCAGAGGAAAATTAAGCGATTTCTTCCAAACTTGCAATGCCATAAAAGAAATCATCAAATTAAAGCCTTTGCCTGACAATTTTGCTACCATTTACCTTCCTGAGTATCTGCACTTGGCATGCTACAGCTCCTTGAGTATTAGAGAATTTTTAAATGCTATACTACTTAAAAAGTCAGGAAATGTAGAATAATTTCAGAATATGTGCTTCTCAATTCCATGGGCCCCATGATGCCTCTGCAAAAACCTGCCAAATTTGAAACTCCGTCCTGAAAATTTTGCTGGAGACTAAACTCTCCTATGGGTACACAACATGATAAACACTTTATTAAACAACTTTTTATACCACCAATAATTAAGTTTGAAATTTGAATTTTGATAGAGAGGAGACAATTCAAAGTACTTCAACTGAAATTTTAAACAGCGGGATGTTTACACCTCTCTTCCCAAAAATAATTCCTAATGCCATTTAGATAGATATTTGATGGTGGGGGCTTGTTTTCTCACTTTACCATTCAGACATTAGATAATTCAAATATTTATCTTTTTGATCCATCTGAAAGATTCATACGAAAATTTACATAATTAATACTACCCTTGGTACTCTTGGAAACTTACAAAACACTTCGAAATTAGCAAAAAATTCATAGCATACCAACACCATGCAGGGGTCCTGGATCCGCCATTGGCAAAGCAGTTGACATGATATCATGAGGGTATCAGCATCTACTTGCGAAGCAGAGTATGTATCTATGTTTGAGGGAGCCAAAGAAGCATTGTGGCTCAGGTACATATTAACAGAATTAGGTCAAGAGAGGCATTTAGCCAACCCATTTGTTATCAAAGCTGATAACATGAGTGCAATGTGGCTTGCTAAGCATGATGGGGATACAGAGTTGTCTAAGCATTTGGATATAAAGTATAACTTACGTAGAGATTATGTTAAAAAGGGTATTTTAAGATATGAATATATATGTAGTAATGATAACGTGGCAGATGTATTCACTAAGCCATCTAATGGACCAAAGATGCAAAAATTCAGGGAAAAGATGAATTTGTTATGAAGTTACAACAATATTCAAGAGTGGAATATTGAAAGAATTTTTTTTAGTGTGGACCATTTTTTTGTTGTTTATGATTGTTTGTATTGTGTAAATGATGTCACAGCAAAGGAGGGAGTGTTGTAATGTTTGTTTTTTCTGTGACATCATCTTGGCCAATCGCCGCGGTGCATTTTGTTCTTCTTTTTTTTTAACGTCTTCTCCCTGCTGGTTGTGTATGACATGTAAGAGTGTTTTTTCGGAAGTCCAGATTAAAGTCAACCTTGTTGAAGTAAGAATGTGTGTTATTCCATGCACAATTCACCATGAACAATAGGTTTGAGTGCAGTTCAAGTCACATTTATACTTACTGATTTCTACCTTAACCATCTTAAACCTAGCACAGTGAGAATTTATTGCTGAAGGTACCCAAAGATTTCACCTGGAATAAGACTGTGTTACCTTCCGTGAATAAGGCAAATACTCTATTAGGCTACCACACAACCTTTACAGACATCAGACCTTATATAATCAATTACTTACCTGAATCTTTCATTAACGCCTCCCTTATATAATGTGTTGATAATATTCTCAACCACACGACATTCCATTTCTGCTTCATTTAAAACCCCTTCCAAATTTTCAATCCTTTCAGTTGACCTTTGAGAAGAACTCTTGGATGTTTCTGCAGTCAATTGTCGCTGGCATACAGACAGCTGACGCAAATTGTTCTTCATCATTTCAGAAAGTTTGGTGATCATTTTCAAGGCTAAAAGCAAATAATACTGGCTCATTGTCACAAGAAAGGATAAATATAGTGATGAATAGCAATAAAAACATACTTCCTGCATATTTCGTTAAAATTATTTCTTTCACCGACAACATTCATTAATGAAAAGGTAATACAGAAAAATTAAATTTTTATATTATAAACTAGTGCTTTAGGCTTCTAAATTGAATAATACCCAACTTCCTCATCGCTTATGATATTCAGGGGTGCTGACTTACAAAAAATATTGGGGGGGCCCAAACCGGGGACCTTGCCCCGGTAAATTTTATAAGTAGTGAATTCTAAGTTTTTAAGCACTTTAGAAGAGTCATATGATCAACATTAGAACCCTGATCACTCGAATCTCGATATCTGGACACTCCGGGGAAAATTGACAAGCGTTACACATTTTTTCCTCACATCTGTAACGAATTTTTGGGGGGGCTCGGGCCCCCTCAAGCCCCATGGAGTCGGCGCCACTGATGATATTTGACTTCTTTCACAGGATGCATTGACTGACGCATACCTCAAAAAGTAGTTCCATAAAAAAATTGAAAGATGCTGTACGTCCAAATATGTACAGAAAAGCAAGGACCACTTTACACACTCTCCCTCTGCACAACCTTTTTCCCCGCATTGGCACATTACTAAACATGCTGGTAGGCCTTTTCTCCCTCCTTTCAGACAATGCTACCACTTCCAAATACTTCCTAAAATAAACTCTATTGTTTCAGGCTTAACTTTGTGAAAATCCGTTGTACACAATAAAAAGTTATGGTACTTTTTCACACAATTTATTTAAGACGACCGGTTTCGTCGCAGAGGCGACATCTTCAAGTACAGAAATCATTATTTTTATAGTTATTTTTTTCCTAAAATGCCCTTCACTTGTCTTCAAAAGTCCGTAAAATCAGGGTAGCATCTTTAAAACAACCAAACCTCTATCAAAATACAGCGGACAGCGGACATACAATTGTTTATCCAGTCAGGTATCGAAATAAATATTTGTTCATTTCTCATAATAATAATAATAATAATAATTTATTTTGTCTAGAGACCTTACAGCAAAAGATATAAGACACGTCATAAAAGGAAAAAAATGCATATATATATATATAATAGATTATAAATAATTGTATGTTCACAGGATATTAATGCTTAATAGGAGGAATGAAATAGGTATTCGTTAACAGAATAATAATTCTTCTCGTGAAGAAAAGATTTTAACTTCCTTTTGAATGACTCCATCGACTGAATTGATTTCAAATGCGCAGGAAGTTTATTATAAATTCTGAGGCCCAGCTCGCGTGGGCCCAGCTTTGATCTGTTAGTCCTAATGGAATGATAATGAAGGTTATTACAATTCCTAGTTTCATATTTGTGAACATCACAATTGAGCATAAACAAATCAAGATTATAACGTACAAAAATTAAAATTGATAATAAATATACACACGGGAGTGGAAGAATGTTAAGTGCTTTAAAAATAGGCTTGGAGGGAGCATCAAAAGGTTTTTTTGCAATGATTCTAATTGCACGTTTTTGTAATGTGAACACCTTGGAGGCATGAGGGGATGAGCCCCAAAAAATTATATTGTATGACATTCGAGAATAAAAGATACCGTAATACAATGTAAGAAGAATATTTAAATCAACAGAGTTCCTAAGGTGTCTTAATAGATAGCAGATTGAACTTAGTTTGTTGGCTAAGAAGTCAATGTTCATCTCATAGGACATATTACTACATAAGTATGCACCAAGGAATTTTGTGTGGGACACATTCTCAATAGACTTTTTATCCAATCTAATTAGGATGCTCTCGAGAACATTGCTATTACCACAAAATTGAACAGTGTGTGTCTTTTGTGTGTTTAAAATCAATTTGTTAGCTGTACACCAGCTTAAAATACTATCATTTGCATTTTTAGAGCTCATAATAATGTCATTTTGAGTTGGAGAAGAAAGTAAAATATTCGTATCATCAGCATATAATATGACTTTAGAAGCTGGAATATTACTGAGGGAATGAGCTAAATCATCTATGTAGATTAAAAATAAGATTGGGCCTAAGATTGAACCCTGAGGAACTCCTACGGTGGTAGAAGTACTTTTGGAGGAGTATATACTGCCATTTACAGACAGTGAGACAGCCTGTGTCCGATTGCTGAGGTATGACTGAAGCCATTTATTGGCAATGCCTCTCACTCCAAAATAATTAAGTTTACGAAGTAGCCGAGAGTGATCCACAAAATCGAATGCCTTGGAGAAATCATAAAAGATTCCTACAGTTTTTTGATTGTTGTCAAGTGATGACAAAATAAAGTCAGTGGCATGGAATAGAGCAGATGTAGTAGAGCGATTTTTACGGAAGCCGTGTTGATTTGAGGAGATTAAGGCATATTTATCCAGAAAAGACATTAATTGGTTGTAGAATACTTTTTCAAATACTTTAGATAAGACATTTTGTTTAGCAATTGGCCTAAAGTTATCCAAATTATTGGGGCAGCCTTTATTTTTATATAAAGGGTTAATAATGGAATGCTTGAGAGAAGATGGGAAAATCCCTTGAGTAAGGGATTCATTAATCAGAAATAGAAGAGGTTCCTTTATGCATCTATAAGAGAGATATAATATTCTCCCTGGGATGTGATCAGGGCCCGAAAAGTTTTTGTTAGCTAGGGTTGAAATTATAGCTTGTAAATCCGATTCCGAAAACTATGCTGTCTTGAAAGGGTTAAGGCCCGTATTCTTAGTCGACCCTGTAGGGCCAACCGACCCTGGATGCGTCATTAGCCCCTACATAAGCCGATCTCGCCCTACATATGGCCGTTTTTAGAACAAAACGGGCCCTACTTGATGTAGGGTACCCTAACCAGCCCTACACTAGGGCGGATCGGAAAAATCGATTTTTTTCAAATCCATCTGGCCCAATGAAAAAAAGTTGTGGGACCGATCAAAAATAAGGCCTGAAAAATTTGAGACCTCTAGGTGAACCCCTGACCCTCGCTCAAATGCAATTTCGGGGGGGATGGTCGAAATTCGAAAAATATGGTATTTTATGGTCATTTCCTATAGATTTTGCCGAGTTACTGCCCTTTAGGGCAAAAATTTCGTGCATTTTGATGTATCTGCCACCGTTTCGCCACAAAATGCCTAATTTTAGTCCGCGTCCGCGAAGAAAATACTCCAATGCCCACGCAGCGTCGCGGATACAAGAACCGCAGGCCGATCCCCTCCCCTCCTTGCTCGCTTCTACCCCTCCCACGCCTCCAATACAGCAAAATTCATCCCGCGTATGCTGCTAGGAGGTCATTTATCTTTGATAACATAAATCGGAAGATGGTAGAAGGTAATAAAGAAAGCTTAGTGAGACGACTTGTCCCTTATTAGGCGCCCCGTCGGGGTTAAACAAATCGATGTTACCAACTTTTAGAGAAGTGATGAAATAGTTTTAGATCCGAGAACGCAGGAAAGGAGCCTACGGTCCATGAAAAGGCCTCTCGAGTGGCTAAAAAGGAGTGCGAACTATGGTGACGCTTCCCTTCCATTATGTGTGTGACTAAATGGATTTAGCGGTACAACAGAAAGTACTAAAACTTACGGAAAATGCGAATAGGCCAAAAGTAGGGTTTTTGTTGAAGTACAAAACTCAAGCACATTTGAAGGAACATTTGAAATCATGCTATACTTTTGCGTGTAAGTGCAAGAAGAAGCATAAGATTCCCCCTAATGAATAAGTATATTGAGATACCAGCGGACGAAACTAAAGATGATAGCTGCTGGATTGAGTCCTAAAGAAACTCGACAACAGAGAAAAAAAGGGAATCATCGAAGAGCGTTGAGTCGACATCGTCAATTCTTGTATGGGAAAATAGTATCAAAAATGTTCTTCATCAATTCATCCGAAGAAAATTAAACTGAAGAGAAATCATCCGATTTTTATCTCTACGTTCCTCATCAAATAAAAATTCAGGACTAAACTCAAACTGGAACTTCTGCGTGGAAAATGCGTCCGCCAAATGTGATAGAGGTATATGCAAGAACCAAGAAACAGCAATGATCGTCCCCGCAACTTTAGTTGACGCAAAAATCATGACTTCGTAAGAAACATCCAAGGTGGTTTGCAAGATTACTTACGTAGACAGAAAAAGATGCTAATTATTGTGAATACGAAAAGAGAGGTATCAAAGGGTGTCATCAAAGGGTTACATTTTGATGGAGTGAAAGACCATACATTTGTCTGATGAAAAAAGGCAAGAGGACTTATCAATTCAAGCTTAGAGGGGAATGTGTGATGTTCGTTGAAGAAACAGTGTCCCACTTTTGGGGTTTTGCCTCCCCCGTCGGAGGATTAGCAAAAGTTATAAAATCTGCGATTCTCGATTCTTTTCCGAGTAAAAATTAGATACACAAAATTAAAAAGGATTTGAATGCTATGGTACCAAGTGAATACCGCCCAAAAAGGAGGCATGAACCCTATGCTACAAGCATAATTCCAACATCCCTTGCTATGTGAGTAAACTCTTCTCGGGATTCCCACCGGGTTAATTTTTCCATAATGGCAAACGTTTCAAGCTCCGACTCGGGGCTCATCATCAGGGATAAATTTCGATGAATCCCGAGAAGAGTTTACCCATATCATTCGCCGGGAAAGCATCACATCATATTTCATCCCTTACAGAGGTCTATTTGCTAATTGCACTAAGTTGACTTTGATTTGCGACATAAACATTGGGAGGGCAATCTAAGGACCGAATTTGCGTTGTTGCAAGGATGTGTTTGGCGGCCGATCCGAGATTTTTTAAACTGCTGGATTTTAATATCAACTTTAAGGACTACTCGCTGATGACATATTGGAGGGAGACCACAGTACCTCCGGCTATATCTGACCTTAGTGCTGCAGATTTTCAAAAATTTCTAGATGAACGTTCAAATTTGAAGTTAAATATTTCTTTTTATTATACATACTTACGGTCGAGAGATTCGTGAAGAAATTCACCAAAACTTTGTTGACAACAGCGGAAACGAGGAATGACACCGACATAAGAAATACATATTGGAAAGCAGGTAATTGAGTAATTCTTTCGTGATTGTTCCTCCACAGACGATGATGAAACATTAAATATTAGTTAGACTAACGAATAAAGACACACTTGGTGTAAATTTTGGTCCATTTGGCGCGTGGGAGAGGATTACGGGGAGGGCACGCGAGCGGCTTTCGCACAAAATCCATTTAATCACATCTGTCGGACAATGCCGAAATTGGAGCTCATATCCGAAGTTCGCACTCCTTTTTAGCCACTCGAGAGGCCTTTTCATGGACCGTAGGCTCCTTTCCTGCGTTCTCGGATCTAAAACTATTTCATCACTTCTCTAAAAGTTGGTAACATCGATTTGTTTAACCCCGACGGGGCGCCTAATAAGGGACAAGTCGTCTCACTAAGCTTTCTTTATTACCTTCTACCATCTTCCGATTTATGTTATCAAAGATAAATGACCTCCTAGCAGCATACGCGGGATGAATTTTGCTGTATTGGAGGCGTGGGAGGGGTAGAAGCGAGCAAGGAGGGGAGGGGATCGGCCTGCGGTTCTTGTATCCGCGACGCTGCGTGGGCATTGGAGTATTTTCTTCGCGGACGCGGACTAAAATTAGGCATTTTGTGGCGAAACGGTGGCAGATACATCAAAATGCACGAAATTTTTGCCCTAAAGGGCAGTAACTCGGCAAAATCTATAGGAAATGACCATAAAATACCATATTTTTCGAATTTCGACCATCCCCCCCGAAATTGCATTTGAGCGAGGGTCAGGGGTTCACCTAGAGGTCTCAAATTTTTCAGGCCTTATTTTTGATCGGTCCCACAACTTTTTTTCATTGGGCCAGATGGATTTGAAAAAAATCGATTTTTCCGATCCGCCCTACCCTACACCCTACAAAAACATGGCGGCCAAATATCGTCTGCTGATCACTTCGATTAAAGAATCTATGTTACATATTAAGGGAGACGAGCTCACATAAACCATTTTAAATGTACCGTAACACAGCGGAAAGGTAATAATACTACCACTTTAAAGCCACCAAGTTAAATAATTAAAAAAATTGACTGAACTCATAAGAACAATATCGCGGTATACATGCACCTTGTTTCTACAAATATATAATAATATTTTTCACGTTTGGAACTTGGTATACTTTTGGGAAACCAATACTTCGTTTACGTATAACCATAGAATACATATTTTCATGCCACTATTTGCCACATAATAAACTTAACTACGGAAGGTGAAAGCAAATGACAAACCTTGACATGCAACGTAAGTTCCCATGTCAATGATCATATATGCTCTGTACTTATTACTATCTTATACAGACCGATTTTGAATTAATTTAAAGACAATAAGGTTCTACTTTAGGCTCGATATGAGAGTATTTGTTGCGATAATAAAGGTGCCGACACGACCTGGTGGACGACACCGATTGTTTATTTACCTTGAGCCATTGCCCTAACAATAAGCCCGAAAATTATCAGACGTCTTTTCTTAGTTTCATAGTTAGTTCCCATTACGCCACCAGAGAGGAAAATTGGTGCTGCGCCATCATCTACGATATCTCAGAGAACTTGACGACGGAATCACCCCCCACCACTTATGTAGGGTCGACTGAGAAACGCATGTAGGGGCCTTTTGTTACGTATGGATAGATATGTGGGGTCGACTAAGAATACGGCCCTAAGGACTACGAGCAAAGGGTGCATTCGTACGTTTTCTGCTCCACAGATCATCTGTGCTCACTATAGCACCACTTCCTGTCAACTTTTTCCCCCCTCCATATTTCCACTCTTCCTTCGTCCCTGTACTGCAAACATATGCTTTCTCCAGTCCAAGGGCGTACCCAGGATCAAAACTAGGAGGGGGGGGGGCAAAGCCATGGTTGTTCAAGGTAAGACTTAAGCATGGAAAATGTGAATGAAATCAACATTTTAAGGAAACTGTAACAGCTCTTTATTAGCTTTTAAAATTATTTGCTTGAATAAATATTATTTTTCTTAAAGACATTCGCGATTTTTGCTTCAAGGGGGGGCAGCTGCCCCCTCCTGCCCCTCGCTGAGTACGTCCATGCTTCCATTTACATGAAATCTCGAGTAACTCACCAATTAAAGTAGATCCATGTCGAAAATTTCTGTACGGTGATCGGCACAAAACATTGAGCAGTGCAGTGAGGTTCTCAGTAAAGAAGTTGTCCAGCAATATGCCACACCGACTCTCCAGAATGCAATTCAAGAATAGACTCAAATTTTTGGCGTAAAAATACATCTTGTCTTCGATCAGAGGTACAACTGGATCGCAACTTGCATCCTGAAATTCAATGACAACACTTAGGTATATAGTTTTGAGCATTCACAGAGTAATGATAACTTCTAGTTGGACTTTTCTCATGGACATAGCTTCTTGTATTGGACTCCAACAGAGAGGCTACACAAACACTTATGATAGCGCAGGCAAAATCAAAAAGTCCCTTATGTTAAGCGCCTATGAAAAGCCCACAGATTACTACGTAAATCCATACCTCCTGGTTCCTCTAAGCATTAATATTGCACAGCGAATGCCCAAGAAATGGTTAAATAGCCATTCTGGAGAACATTCAACGAATCCTCACAAGGAAACCCAACAAGATAAAATGCATTCAGAGAATGCTAGGGAACCTTTTAGAATATTTAAGGAACAAATACAAAATGTCTAAATCATTCAAATTTTGTTTTTTGAATACCAAATCCTCCAATGGCCAAAAATTTTGCAACGCTTAATGGAAGCATAAAAAAAGTTTCAAGAATACCAAATGCCCCCTCAAAAACTGGCAGGATGGGCATAAGGGTTCCTGACAAGGAGACTTGCCCTGGTCCACCAGTGCGATGAGGGGCAGGTTCCCTTTACTGTCCTCCATGCCATGTGCAGGGAGGACAATCAAGGAAACGTCGATATAGTCACAGGTACCACCAAAGGGGGTGAAAAGGAAATGAATACGAATTGCTTCCTTACACAGCAACATTGAATAAAAAGCTTCAAGTAGATGTGCAAAGCGAATGATTTCACTGCTTCATCTGCAATATCTAACGCCAGAATTTCGATGTAAATCAGCAGTAAAATCAAAAATAAATTTAATTCCTCCACAAAAATGAATCTCCTACAAATACTTACCGGCCAAAACAAAGATAGTGCAGGAAATGAGTAATATGATACTTACGAGTGCTTCCAACGTCTGTTCCACATTCTCAAGATAACATTGCCATCCTGTTGAATCACTTGGAATTACGCTTTCGACAATGACTGGGCACTTGCATGCTCGAAAAACCAAAGCCACAACCGAAATGAGAGCTTGGTTTTTTTGTTGCTCGTAGAGCTGGACCCATACCGAAACATGCGTCTGCAAGGAAGGGAGCGAGAAATGGCCACCATTATAAAAGCCATACGAAGAATAGCACGCGAGAAGTCATGATATGATACAACTCAAAGAATGAAAGAGAAAAAAATACCTTGACAATTTTACTAAACTGAAGCTTAGACTTATAAAGGTCATGATCGAGAGAATCTTCACTATAAGCTATTACATCGTTTCCTCCCGTGGCCATGGTCATTACAACGATTACAACACCGTGTCACAACCGGTCAATTGCACGTGGCGGACACGACTAGCGCTGTAAGGCGGTAAGGCTTTCTTTGAGGCGGAATCAACAAAACATGCGTAAAAGCAATCCAATTTACCCAATCTCAATTCCTCTGTTGAGGATTGGCTGGGGGCCTTTCCGCGCTTTGCGCCATCCTCAGGCTTTCAGCAGGTCTGTGAACCCAGGTCATGGGAAACTATTGTTGGGGAAGGAAATTTTCCTTGTTGCGGTAATTCATAGCCTGAAGAATAAAACGATTATCCAAAATAATAGTGTAGCATACGCATCAATCACTAGAAATCGCGGGTATGTTTCCAACTTGTAGTGATGTAGCCTCGACATAAGATTCGCGATTGTTGGATACGCGATGTACGGATTAATGCACCCACAGAGTAAGCAATTAATTCTAACTTTGCGAATGCACCGCGACACGTCATACGCAGTTTGTTTGTTGATTGGAATCATTCGAATGTTGTCGACAAGGATTGTAGAATTGCGGCTATTAAAAATGAAGGCGGCATTTCATTACGAGGACAAAGGAGAGATCATGCCAGGAGTTACGGAAGCATCGTCGTTTTCTCCAATGCCGACTTCCTTCGATGTCAGGAAAATTGCATTGTAACGAAATCTTAATCGCGGTCGGATGGTGGGGAAATAACGCACCGTTTTAATTTATGGCGATGTGATATAATGGTAAAATCGTTTTTCACAGGCGCATTTCAGATTATTTCTGTTCCGATGGGCAGTAGTCCGTTGAAATCAGTCGAGTATGATTCGGTATTTACATAGCGTTGAAAATAATTAGACAAAAGTATTGTTATTCCACCGAATTCAGAGTTTTATGATTCGGGAAGACATGAAAAGTGCTAGATTTAATAATTTTCCCTCGTTCAAACATCCCACCATCAAGACCCACTTCAAAAACCCCAGGGGTGCGTTCCGAATCACGCATCATGTGCATCGATGCGCATCAGGCCGTTCCGAATCAAGCATTGATGCGCATTGATGCGGCCCTGCATCGAGCATATTTCGAGGTTTCGGAAGCATCAACTCGCATCGGCTCGCATCAGAAATTCTTGATGCAGTTGATGCGAAGGCGAAAATGGGCGCAACCTTTAAAAATGTGACTGGTGTTTTGTGTTTGCATAGGGTGTTTACACGACTGTATTTTGCTTCTACTATCGTAGGAAAGAGTTTAAGGAGTTATAGATATTAGTTTTTGAAATAATTAGTCCATATAAAATTGAAAATGGGAAAATGTATATTCGTTGCGTTGAAGTGTGCGTGTATGTAACTTGTTTACAACCGTTATTAATTTCATTGGTGGTAAAAATGCAAAATACGATCTATAATTTCACACATTGATATGCTGGTGTGGTAGTTTTAACCGTAATGTTGCTTCTGTACACTAACTTGTGGAAATGTTCGACACTTTAACGTTATATTGTGAAAAGATAAGTTGAAAAGCTACATCAGGGAGTGTTCATAACACAGAGACTGTGGTTTATAGTATAATAGATTCTTCAAAATAACAATATAAGACTTTGTTCGTCGGAATATTACAATTGCTTACGCTTTGCATAATCTCATGGTCTATCATTTGAAGGCATATATGTTGCAAATTATTGCCATTTTGCCAAACGTTTATTAGCTATTTAATGTGCGAAATTATACATTCATTGCGAGTGAATTTCTTCGGTAGGTACTAAAATTATTTTCCCCTGCCACAGAGATTAGTTCACGTTATGGTACCACAAGTAAAGGGACAATCAGGGTAGTGATGCCGTGATAAATAACATCATCAATTAATTTATTTATACAAGGATCATGGATATGTGCTTGATTTACATGTACACTGCAGTGATGTGTGCTTGAAGAACCCCATCGAGTTGATTGAGTATTCAGTGTGTTTATATATTCAGTGCTATTATTTTATTCATAGCGTGTGATTTGGTAAGCCCGGATAAATACGTATTGCAGTACTGCAGTTAGTTTATAAATTGGCTCCAAATACTCTTTAATCGACGCATTGATGACGCGGCCAACTTACTTTCAGTGTCCTCCTAAATGCTATCCAAGTAAAGGCACACTTCTATCAATGTTATCAAAAGTAATGGGTTTCCAAAATGGTTCTCAGTTGAACTTGGGTATTCGTCTTAAGAAGCTGCATTACGTATATGATATCAAACATTGAAAAGTAAACAAAAACATTGAAAATCGGAAATCGCCATAACTATAGTGATTACCGGTTTTCAATGTTTACGTTCAACTTTAAGTCATAATTACACCATATAAAATTTTGTAAGATCAGAAGGAAATGCTAAATTCTATTTGATGAATGCCACTCTAAGTAATAATGGACAATTTCCAACTATCCAATCCACAAAATGTACCTAATTTTATTGTGATTAAGGCTTTTTTATGGACTCGGAACAGTAAAATATGTACCTATGTTGAAAAATGAGACATTGACCTACACTCCAAGAACTATTTTAACATGTTGTAGCTATTTATTTCTTAACTTTGCAACTAGGTTACAAGCACAACAACCTCCCTTCAACTAGTTGCTTCCATCAGCTACAAAATTCTATTCATTAATGCAGTTCAAATGCTTGCCATTGTTAAGCCCATTTGGAAGCACATTTGCTACCATATTTTGTTGACATGTAATCAGCAATTATTTTTTCCTTTGGCAACAGAGTTTTTAACAAAATGATGTCCAACCTCTGTTCTTTGACCTTCCATGCACCACACCAGTACCAAGTTTTTAATGCAGTTCTTTCCAATGATTTCTTTTACAATTCTGGAGAGTAAAATACCATTTTTTGCTCCAGTTGCCTAACTTACATACTCGCATTCTATTGTATACATAGCCACTGCACAGCACTGCTTTTTGTTTTCCCAAGCCACTGCTCCATTAACTAACTTGTCATGTATCCAGTACAGGACACTCAATCTATTTTGTCAATGGCAAAGTCAGCATTTTTGTATCCCTCCAGAAATGTTCCTGACTAAGAATAAGACATAAGATGATTTATAGTTCCCATCAAATATCTTAATATACTCTTTGCATATGCCCAGTATTGCATTGTAAAATCATCAATAAACCTTCTTAACTTTGACACTGCAAAGACACGATCTGGCCTTGTAAAAATCATTGCATACATAAGACAACCAATCAAAACTAGAAATGGAACATCAGGAAAAGTTTTTGGGTCACTGCAGGAGCTACATTCAAACCTGCGTCTATGAGACAAAGGTTGATTGCAGGTCAAGTTAGTAGATGACAAGGAGATTATGTGATCTGGTAGTTTTCGAGCCACTTAATTTTTTAAAGAAAACGTCTCTTCTGCTTCTCCTCCCTCGCTTCCAAACACTGACTCATTTTCTTGATTACTCTCAAAACTACTGTCTACATTAGTTGGAACTTTGTCATTACCCTCACAACTTGATTCAGGGATGGAGTCTTCATTACTTGATATTCTGATATTCCCCTCACTACCTTTGCCCTCACTGCCATTCTCTCTACTGTCAGGTTGAGGCTAGTAACTAATTATCCCTTATCCCCCTAAGAGCCTAGGTAGAACTAAAGAGTTACCAAGAGATATTTGGACTGGTTTGAGCTCCCCAAACATATTTACAAAGGATACTACATCACTTGCTTCGATGAATCTTCCCGCAATATCAGGGTCAGTCAAAAAATACCATTTTTGACTCCTCACCTTTGCCAATACTTTTTGCATTTGGCATCCAGCATCTTTCATTGCTCTTTAGCCACATAAGCATAGAAAATACATCCAAATACTTTTAGATGTCTTCGATTAAATTTTCGTTCAAACCATCTCTCCTCAGGTAATGCATTCCCTCCTGCTTTGGATGGTACTGTTTCGAGATATACAGCTTCTCAACAAGCTTCAACCCAATAATATTTTAGTGAATTGATGCCAGAGAGTTTGTACCTAGCTTTCTATTGGCTCAGCTAATCATTTCTGCTTGAAGATTATAAGATTTTGTAGTTAAATATTTTAGCACACATGCCCTTAACCTCCCCTGTTATGCCTGACCCATATATTCACCCCCATAATTTGTGTGCAGGCATTTCATATTGTTCCCTGTCTCATTCTCCATGCTTGCCTTAAAAATTGTATAGCATTGTAGGACTAAATGAGACTTCTTAATTTTAATAAAGAAAACAAAAACCTTTCTTGTGCAGACATCAGTGAAGGTGAGCATACATTGTCCTCGTCCTTTTTCTATTCCATGTTCCTATCCCTTTCTTTCCTTACCCCTGAATTTATATGCATATTTTACATAAATAACATAAATATATTTTCACCTATAATACCATCAGACCACACAATTCTGAGGGGATCAGACTTAATTTATTACATACAGCTTCCATTCTAGCGCTTATCTCGAATCATTTCTTTGCTAACTTGCCATCAACATATGCTATACAAGGCTGAAATTTATTATTAGGGGGACAATCCACACCACTGTCAACCACATTATAACCTGCATGTTACTCTGTCACAAGTCTGCTACTCTTGTGCCACAGACTTAGTAAACAGTCCTCTACTGCTTTGACAGTCAATCCTACATAACAAGTTGCATTACTTTTACTTTCTGAATAATATTTTTTCAAATCTTGACAACATATGCCATTTTCTTCAAAACTAGTGGCTAAATCACTCCTATTACTTCCAAAGATCTGGCATCAAGTAAGCTGTACCTAAATTCATTACACAAGACAGCTGTGTCTTTTTAACTAGCTTGCTTACAGACAGTACATTGGTTGATAAATTTGTAACATTTTGATCAGGAATATAGCACTTCACAGTGTGGGAACATGGGCACTTAGGGAGGAGAATGGGAGAGGCTGGAGGTGTTCGAGATGTGGGTAAGGAGAAAGTGAAGTGGACTGAGAGAAGAAAGAAGGTCAAGTGCGAGACATGTTGAGTGAGGAGAGACAGCTTCTGGATAGCATTCAAAGGAGACAGGAGATATGGATTAGGCAAGTACTGAGCTGGGAGTGGATGTTGAATTCACTATTAGGGCATAGAATGTTGGGTAAACAAAGGAGAGAATAGGATTTTTAGATAGCATGAAAAGGGTGAAGTTGTGAATTCAGGAGGGAAGTCCATGGGGGCAAGAGGGACTTTTGGAATGCTCCATGCAAACCTACCTTAATACCAAGCGGTAGAATACTTAAATAAAAATGTCTTGGAGTTTATTTTTAAGCATTATATATGCAGTATGAAAAAGTAATTGTGAAAATTTTATCGAGTATTCATTCCCGATTTTTATGAAAAAAAAATGTTTTCAAGTCGTATATCTTATCGGAAAGCCATAAATTGATGTCTAGCAGCTAAATCTACGTACTATTGATCGTAAAAATCTTATCTTCAAAACAATTTGACCCGTAAAACTCAATGATGGCTGAGATATACTATACACTACGCTTCCTTATTGACCGTTTTTCGAGTTAGCTGCACAAATTCCCGTCAATTCGCTCAGTCTATCACTATATTTTACGTAAATATGAGTTGCAAGTTACGGCTTGGAACTTTCGAACGACCGTAATGAATATAATTCAGTTTTAATATACGCATCAATAAACGTTGTTCGTCATCATGAGTACTATGCATATTAAATTTCGGCATATCAATCATTGTGTTATCGCTTAACCCGAACTATCTTCCAGCACTGCTGCCTGCGGGTATTTTGAACGGGGGAATACCTCCCGCTCATATCGCATCAAGCCGTTCCGAATCACGCATCAGCATAAGCGCATCAATGCCTTGATGCAATTTCGGAACGGCTGCATCAAGGTCATGCGTTGATGCGCATGATGCGTGATTCGGAACGCACCCCTGTTGCGTAGCTTTCACGCTCAACGACATCTTCATGGGATTCATCGGAACTAGCGTTCTCAATTTGGGCCTTGGGCGTAATGTGGAATTTGTCAGGTGGGATAATGTCAAACAGGCTGTGAATCTTTCTATCGAGTAAATTGCTGTACATTCGAACACTACGTCGCCTATCCTGAGGTAAGACACTATTGACAGTTTACTTTTGTGTTATGTCGAGAAATTGGCGCAGGAATGTTTCCATTATGGTTCATATTGAGGTGGCTCAACTTGTGGAAGGTTGAGAGCCTTATTGATATAACACGGTGGTATATTGGTTCTTGGAAAAGAAAACTAGGTAATACATTATATTTTTTGTGAACCCTTCTGTAAAGTGTTCACATTTTTTCCGCAAGGGCAAAGGGGCGTGTGTACTCGACCTGGGAGTAACGTGTTTACGCTTGCTAAGGATACGCCCGGTTGTAAATGACATTCTTTTGTGTGATGTGTCAATGATCCTGTATTAGCTTATCGTAACTTTCTTATGAGCTTAATTCGAATGACATTGAATGTCTTTGAGGTGACTCGACTAGCGCTTCATTGATATTTTTCTGTATTGACGATTACTTGGTCAGTCACCTTGTTATTTATCTTGCTTGCTCTAAATTATTGTAGGATGCCTGTACCTATCTCAAATTTTTAGTTAGCCTGCTGAGTTCGTTTTTCTTTTTATGTGGAACTCGCGGCTAAGATAAATATGTCTCAGTTTCGTGAAGTTCAACTTGTTGGGTCAAGTTCTCTTAAAAATATGCTGCAGTTCAGGACCTATTGCTTTGGATGATAGGGCGTTTAAAAGTTTATTTTGACTTCATTGTGAGGGAAGAGTTCATTTATAGCCTTTTTCGTTTGTCTTGCCCCCTCGGCAACCATCCTTCGAAATTTGTTACTTCAGGTTGGTTTGTGTTCGTTTCCTCCGAATTTAAGTAGTGGAGTAATACCGCCAACGAGGCACTTATTTTTCTTGATCAGACGGAATTATAATTTCTGCTAGTTTAATACAACCTAAACGTTATACTCAAAGACATAGTTAAAAATGAAAACAATCCCAAATTATAACACACTGATTCATGATGCTTTAAAATATCCCCATATTTCGTAAATAGTAAAGGAATTTTTTTTCTCAGTTATGATTACCACCTGTGTACCCAATTTAAGTTTATTGCGAGCAGGTGCTATGAACCTAACTAATCATCGAGGGAATAATTTTTTCACCGTAAAAATAGCGGCCTAAGTTCATGATGATCTTATCACTGATTTGAATTTGTGGATTTGGTCTATATATTTTTTCATTTGAACTATTGATTCCTGTCCATGGATGTGCATTCATCATAAGCAAACTCTTCATGTGGCAGGAAAAGGAAATTCTTCTAATATATGCATAATTTAATTTTCTTTTACTGGCCAATAAATCATTCAACTGATGATAATATTACCAGCTTTTGTTGCCTGTATGCATATGTTCATGAAAATTGGGGAAGAAAAGAATATTTATTATATTTTGATCTGTTGCTTCATCTGTACTATTTATCACTCACTGTACTGGTGTTCCTAAATCAAATCTCGTTATCTGTTTATTAATGATGCAAAGATGTGTTATTTTCTGAAAATAAAATGGCATTTGATAAGGCATGGATACCAGCGAAGCCAATGGTAATGGCTGTGCCCTGAAATCTTCCAAAATCAGCAGTGTGGGGTACTGGATTTATCCAATACCATTTTTGTTAAAATTATCTTATAAAATAACTAAATTTATCAAAAACAGCATTGATTTACTCCAGTACCCCACACTGCTGTTTTTATTGTGCTGCTGTGTTTTATAATTAGAGTTTTGAGTATGAAATTCCTGTTTTCCCCTCAATTCTTGCTCCTGTGCAAGTTAAAGCACGTTTACATTCTTCCCCACAAAGTTGCTCCGAGGTAGGGGCTTTTAGGACACCATCCGTTAATAGAAATGAAATGGCATTTAAAAAAAGTGAGCAATGGAGATACTTGACAGATGAGTCGCACCTAGCATATATTACAGGGTTCCCACTCAACCGTGAAAACCTTAAAACAGTGAATAAGCCGTGAATTTCGTCCACCGTGAAATAGCCTGGAAATAGCCGTGATATTCGTCGTGAAACCTTAAAAACCTCTCAAACTTGATTTTAGATCTACGATTGACGGATCAAAAGAAAAATAGGTCAGTCAACTCGCAGATACTGTCCATGCATTTACCTGCACACGTATATTCGAAGTGCAAATATTGGTCCATGTCTCATGACGACATGCAGACCTTAAGGCTGTGATTGGACGACCTCGTCACTTCCCTGTCACCCTCCATTTTCTCACTCACAACCTTTAGCCGGCCCTAAAATTTGCTAACAATAATAGGCGACGTCATAAGAGCACTCTCATTGCTGCATTTTGCGTTCCCGGCGTTTATCGCGTTTGCTATATTTTTATTTAACGTGCGGCCAGTGATTTTTATGAGATCAATATTTCTTCCTAAAATGGCTTATCAACAGACCGTGAATTTGATGCAATTTGAACTGTGAAAAACTGGAAAAAACCGTGAATTTTATACAGTGAAACCTCGATATAACGACACCCCACGGTGCACTAATAAACACTCGCTATAGCGAATTGTCGCTTTACCGGAGGTGGAGCAAATAATAGCCAATATACCTGTTGCGAACAGATATACAGGAACAGGGCGGTGATTCTCGTTCTCCTTTCGCTCGGGTCCCCGCTTCGCTACGGCAACTCGAAGCGTAGCGAAAATTTTCTCCGCGATTATTCTCGTTCTTTTCGCTCCTCCTATCGCTACAGTTCGGGTAACTTCGTTCTCTTAGCGAAATACTGTGATGTAGGTAATAAAGAATACCCGTAAGTGGATAATTCTCATACCAACAATTGAACGCGAAAAGTGAAACAAACGAAAGTCGGAATTGGAAAATCGAGTGTGGAGTATGATGAAAGGTTTGTTTACGTTTGTTTTGAAGTGATGGTTAGCCTTAAAAACGAAGATGAAGCCAATATTTTCGGTTTTAATCGTTGACGATTAATATGGTCAATCATCTGTGTGTCGTTAAATAAAAGTACTCGCGTCGATTTGTGAATATTTAGTAAGTAAAAGTGTTAATTTTATGAGTGCTGCGATACCATAAATTACACGGAGATAATGAATGACTATTTGTGGATCGAATGAAATTGGAGTTCCTTTGCAAGAAATAGTGATAAATTAACCCTGTTTGTGCTTATTACACGGGAACGAAGATTCTCATTTGTATTGTGAAACCAATTGAAATGGCTTTCTATTGAGTAGACCACCCGAGCGATTTTAGGAACATTTTGTGGCTACAATGTAATCATAATTACGATAAATTTTAATCATACTTTTGCAGTAAGATATATCTTCTTAGCGTAAGTTTGGCCCCTACGCTATCATATCATCATCTCTGCGTTCCTTACGGAATTAAGAATACCTTGCAAGTTGTGAATAATCAAAGCCTTTCCTGTTTTCAAAGTACTCACCATGGCCATAATTTCAATAACAGAATTTATAACCAACCACCGTCTAATAGACAAATTAATCTGTGTTCATTATAAATGATAACGTGCAGAATGACTTCTGTCACACTGAAGATGTCATTGTTATGAACAATTAATTCATAAATAATTCATTGTAATTCCTTTGATTATTTTGTGTTTTTATAGAAAAATTGTCAGTTTTATTAAAATGTTCACAATAAGGAGGTATCTTTAGGCATATGCCACTCATGTAAGACACGAAGAGAATTGAGCCATATAATAGTCAGCTAGCAGCAGATATTTCATAACTTTAAATTATCTCATCTTATTTATGACTATATATATATATACTGTTGAGAAGCAATACATTTCATGAAATCCATAATATCTGGCAAATAAAATTTAAATAAGGGACAGAACTAAGTTTAAATTTCTTCATTAGAGAGACAAAAACCTGTTGAAACTGTTGCACATACTGTGAAACGTTAGAAAATATCAATGATTCTGATAAATATTCTGAAATATTGTTACTGGGTGATTTTAACTTACCGCAGATTGTGTCCTGGGATTTTTTGGAATCTAATGATTTAATGACTAGAACATTAATAACTCCACCTGTTAGAACTCTACCATATGTGTTGCGGATATCATTCACCTGCTTAAGCTGTAGATAGTATTAGAAGGTATTTGATAAACTACTTGATTTAATTTTTACCAACACATGTTCAGTGACAACTTCCCAGGAATGCTGCTCTCTTCTTAGTTGTGACGTCTATCATCCTGCACTTAATATTTCCTGCACTCTTAAGAGTCACATGAAGTATACGGACTTTGTAGTGTCTAATATAACTTCAAGAAATGTGATTTTGTCTCATTGAACAATTATTTACTGAAAGTTAATTGGTGCAATAAACTTGAAAAGCTCTCTACTAATGAGGCCTTTGATCATTTTTACTCAATAATATATCAAGGTCTACAACAGTTTACTCCAATTACAACTATTAAGTCCAGCAACTATCCCCATTGGTTTAGCTATGAACTAAGAAAAATGATTAGTGTAAAAAAGTCACTTTATAAACAAACTGGTTTACATCGTGATTATGTTAGATTTTCAGAAATTAGGTCTGAATGTGCCAAATTGATAAAAATCTGTCACAATAGTTATATGTCTCAATTGGAGGCATCAATTACTGGTAATATTAAGCGCTTTTGGAGTCATGTAAATGCAATAAGACGTACGGGTAGATTACCAAATTTAATGTGTTTTCAAGATCAAATTGTTGACTCGAGTGAAGGGATAGCCAATTTATTTGCTAAATATTTTTCACTGTGTATAGGAAACATGATAATGCTCCTATTCCAGGCTACTCATTACATTCTTTTTTTACTATAGCATCGTTAATGATTTCAGTTAACGAAATTGAACATTAACTTGGTAATCTTGATCTAAACAAAGGCTCTGGTTCTGATGAGCTTCCTCCCCTATTTTTGAAGATGTGTCTAACCCCATTACTGTATCCACTAATCATACTTTTTAATAAATCCCTCAGTAGTGGCATCTTCCCTGACTCCCTAAAATCCACTTACATAATACCTGTGCATAAAGAGGGTAAAAGAAATGTTATCTCTAATTATCGCCCTATTTGCCAAACTATCAGCATTGGCCAAAGTTTATGAATCACTGGTTGTAGATAAACTTAGTTCTACTATTAACAGCATAATCATTCCAGGAGAACATGGTTTCATTAAAGGTCGCTCTACTTTGACTAATCTTCTTACTTTTCAAAACATTTGCTGAAAGCTATGGAAAATGGTACTCAAACAGATGTAATCTATACCGATTTTCTAAAGCATTTGACTCGGTCAATCAAAAAGTTCTCCTGGTGAAACTGAAGATTTTTTTATGGTACTTCTGGAGTTCCACAAGGCTCTCATTTGGTTTGTTGCTTTTCAATGTTTTTATAAATGATATCAAGGATGTCCTTGACCCTGTTTCTTCTCTACTCTATGCAGATGACCTAAAGATTTTCCAAACCATTCATTCTGAAATGGACTCTGTGTATTTACAAAACAGTCTACAAAGGCTTGAAAAATGGTGTAGTCTCAACTATCTGAATTTGAATATTAAAAAGTGCTATACTGTTTCCTTCCATATAAAAAAAAGCCATTTCAATTTCAATACAAATTAAATGGAATTGCTCTTTCACAACAATCCCATATAAAAGACTTACGGGTAATATGTATTTGATTTCAAGCTTAACTTTCTGCAACACCTGAATTATATTCAAGCAAAATCGTTTAGAGCTCTATGCCTTATTTCAAGATTTGTTAAAAACTTTAATAGTATTGAAATTTACAAAGTGCTGTATACATCTTTAGTCAGATCAAACTGTGAGTACAGCTCTGTTGTATGGTCTCCTTTCTATGTCTCTCACATTAATACCTTAGAGTCCATCCAAAGGAAGTTTGTTTGAATGGTTTCGATAAAGTTTCGACTATTTTATAAGGACTATAGCTATTCTGCCATATTGCCTTTGTTTAATGTTCCATCCATGTTTAAGCGGAGACAGTGCTCTAATATTATTTTCCTTTATAAGCTGTTAAATAACCTAGTTGATTCCCCTGTCCTATTAAGAGAAATATTCATGAAAGTCCCTTCTTACTCCACTAGATGTGACACTCTTTTTGACATTAGCCATCACTCACACAACTACACCTACTTTTCCCCATTGCAGCAAATAATGCGTGACGGCAATTTATGTCTCAAGGTGGACCTATTTTTTGATTCTTTACCTTCTATATTGAGGTACCTGAAAGGAATACCAGATAAGATGTTACCTATTACATAATTAACTATTACAATATGTATATTTTTGTCACTGTTATGATATTTTACGAAGAATTTTATGCTTTGTAATTGGGCCTTGGCCCCTTAATTAATAAAATGTGAAATATGACACCAAGTAGCCCTTACCATTGAAATATAAGGTGAAATATATTTTGATACTGGCTGTCAATAGTGTAGTTGATAGGAAACTATGAAGATACACTTTTGTATGTTCCACAAGAGTTTTAATACTGACCCAGGTTTCGACAGTACACTATGTCATTATCAAGGTGAATATACACAAGACTTGCGAGCTTATATATACCTTAGGAAAGGGTGGGGGTTAAGACAGGGAGGAGGTGGTGATGGTGGGAGGGGGAAGAGCTAACGAGGAAATAGGTTCCTCAAGGTCAGTGGGTTTACTTGCTGAGTCCAGGAGAACGTGTAGTTGATATTGTAATAGGGAGGACAGTGAGTCTTAATGGTAATGCCATTGAGAATGTATTCATTGCCATCATAAAATTGAATTGATGTTCAGAAATCACTGATTATGAACATAATTTCACAGTCTAAAATTAAAATTAGAGAAGATTGAATATAGTTTGAATACTTATGCATAACCCTACAGCAGTTACTTCAAGGGCTTATGGCCTAGTAAACTTGCCATCCAATTATTAAATAAATGTAAATTTTGCAACAAACCTTTCATACTTAACAAGTAGGCTGCATGTTGTTACAACAATATGCTTCTGTAACAAAATATTGCTACTCTTTTTGGCTCATAGCTTGGGATGGGGGATCTATTGTTTATGTAAAAACTATTTTTGCAAACCTTGTGTTAGAATATGTTTTAAGTGCTATCGTAACTAGACTTCATATCTTATCAACAGCAAAGGCTTGTATTCTATTAAAGATTTAAGGAAAAGAGATGGGGTGCAAAGATATTAAAAATAAGACACGGTCTCTGGTGTTATTTTGTGGAATTGCTTCATTGCAGAATAAATTAAATAACTTTGTTTTATTCCACACTTTATTTTAAATAGCATGCCCCGGTTCCAGCATCTAATGTTATCATCAGGTGAAAGTACCTGCTTTCATCTGATGATAGCATGAGATGCTGGAACCCGAATGGTGCTATTTAAAATAAAGTGTGGAATAAAACAAAGTTATTTAATTTATACTATAAGATATTAAAGTTGCTGGGTTCAATTTATTAAAAAATCTGTTGAAAAACATATCTAATCATAATGAAAGCATGAAATTTCAACTCTCAGTGGTGTTTATGGATACTATACTATACATGTGATCCATATTTTCTTTTATTCTCAGCCCAAATATATGAAGCTTTCATTGAGCATGTTTGAAATATTTAGCTGAGTACTAAATTATACAAAGACAGTAGTGGATCCAGGATAGGGACAACAGGGGGAGGGTCTAGGTGAGGTTAAAATCCAGCTGTAGCGGGGGTCAGAAAAAATCACCATTCCCTCTAGTGCAAATTGGATACCCAAGTGGAGTAAATTGGATAGCCCCCCCCCCTCCCCCCATAGATCCGCCTCTGTACAAGGATACAGTTATTTATATAGCATTTGAAGAATTTATTCGTATCAAATGTAAAGCATAAGGATTCCATCATGATGACTCCATTGCACCTGTCCTTTTGGGATATGGGTTTTCAAAGGAATTATGTTGTTACCTGGTGTTACAGTAAATAATTTTTTTTACTACCCTTCCCTTCTGGGGTCATTCTTTCAAATGCTGCACCAAGTAATCTCTGAATGCATCACATTGACATCACTCACTTATAATTAATGTATGTGCCTCCATTATCATAAAAGCGATAATATGAATTCCTCAAACAATTTTATCGCAACATGTTCTATTTATGAAGTGATTATAGAAGCAATTTCCCTCACATCCACTCCACTTTCATAGATCTATTAAGGCAATTTGCCTTTGTGACATGATCATAGACTTATTCTCATTACATTCGTTACAGCTATCATGTTAAAATATATCTCCAGCAATGCAGATCGGGGCGAGACAGATAGGGAATAAATAAAAAGAGGAGAATCACAGGGAAAATAACAGCACCAAAGTGCAAAAAGAAGTTGATTAAGAGATATGGAGTACGGTTTAGTATGAAACTGGTACTTTTGACCCAGAAGAAGGATAAGAATAGAGGTATACAGGAATGTATAGATAACATTGACATAGGAAAAGAAAGTAGGAAGTGATAGTAGGAAACCTGATAAGTGAGGAAAGGGAATAATTGCAGGAGATAAATTAGATATAAATGATGTAGATGAAGTGTGCATCAAGCTTGAAATGCAGACAAAAGTGATTAAGGTAAAGATTTTGAGTAACAAGCAAGGGCAGGGAGACAATAGTTCTGGAATTAATGGAAGAACTATGTATGTTACAAAGAACTATGTCAACCTTAATGAGTAGATCACTTCTAACAGTATGTAATGGAATGAGATATCTTGTCATACATTGTTATAAGTGTTGAAGATATTATACCTAATGGATTTTTGAAATTTTTCACTCATTAGTGATAGTCCAATGGATGGAAAATGAAAAAAATTAATAAAAGCTATGTATGGGATTGAAATCCCAAGAAACTAACATGTGTACCAGATATGTGATGTAAAATGACTTATAGGAATATGTCTTCACTTATCCTTTTGAAACTTATTAAACATATTAATTAGTAAAATGTCGACAAGTAGTGGTAAAGGTTAATATTTTAGGAAAAAACAACGCCAAGAATTCCATTCAAGACTTTGAAAGAGTTATTAGTAAAATTAGAAATTGCAATATTTCCACTGACAATGAGTTTATTATGCTAAAACTCAGTAGAAATATTGCAAACTCTAATTTTACTAATATGAAGAACTTCCACCATATCTTGCCCAACGCCATACAACATACTTTGAAAGAGCTTATCGATGAAAAATTTTCAGTGGTCACTGATGAGCATGGAAAATAATGGGTGGTGAATGCAGTCATTTCCTGTAAATTCAGCCTCATTAGCAAATACATAGGTATACGGACAACAGCTTCCCCCAATTGCCCAGCTGGCTCAATATTATAAGAAATACAACTGACTCTGATTGTTTCAAACATTCCATTAGCAGACAAGGATTGAGAACCTTAATATAGTATTTCTTTGATTAATCTGGCTTTGATGTTCTATGATTCTTCAGCTCTCCTTGAATTAAGGCTCAATGGGGAACTTGCATGAATTTTTTTTATTTCACAGGCGGACAGAAAATTATTTTCTGAATACAACAAAGAAAACCGCATGTATATCTGAGTTTTCCTTCGCGAGATATTTAATGATAAATATAACGAATTTTAAAGCGCGGGAAAAACTCCCTCACCCCCCAAGCCACTGCCGACGAAGCCTCGATGACGTCAAAGGTGCCTAAACATCACGCGAAGCTATTGTTGTGATAGTTTGTAATAGTTACCAGCAGTTGTGAGAGCTTCGTTTGTTAGACGTGTTGATTATTTTATATTTAAAGATAAATATCCGACGATAGAGGCTTGGAAGCCCTCATATTTTGCATTATTTATAATATTAATATCTGAGTAAGGGCATAAAATATAAAACTGGAGCAGTTAAACCAAAAATTTTATAATACCTAAATAACATCGTTGCAGGAGTCTGAGCCACGGCCATTGGAAGGGGGATACGTTAATTGTAAGTTGATGTTATCGACGGCATATCATTCATTTAAGTATGTAATTAGAACGATTTTGATGTTTACTAATGTCCGCTTAGCTTTTATATACAATAACTTTATCCGTTTATTCGTAGGTACCGGAGAATTCGTCGTTTAGGACTGTCTGTGCTTGTATTATGGGGTGAATTCCAGTCAATGCAACTTTTGCTCGCTGATTGGAGACATCTAGCAACATTTTTGTGCCAAAATAGTGTTATTTTCAACGTGACGCTACTGCTAAAAATCACAGTGCCAGTGGTTGTAATGCACAAAGTTTGACACGGTTGAAAAATATCGGCCAAGAGTTATCAGTGCTCCATCGTGATTGAATTGTAAAAAGTGCTATTACGCTATCGATAAATGTCTAACAGTGGTGTAAAAATTGTTAGTGGCGTGCTAATCTCCGTTGCTCACCGTAGACATGACATTTCACGATCACGCTATTAAAATAAAAACTGTGTGTGAAGTTTGTTATTCCATTATTTCAACGAATAGTAGTGAGAAAAGTCACCTGTATCACTTGTGTGGGCTAATTTAAGGGTTTAAATCAGTGAATAAATAGTTGTTTTCATCATAACGAGTTCTGTTATTGTAAGTTGTACGTGATGAATATAAGAATGTGACAGTGACATCCAGTTTTTGATAAGAGTATTTGCCTATTTCCCACTATAATTTTATGGTATATGCTAGTATATTGTTTATGGATTTACCTGTATTATTGAAATAGGTTTTAGCTTGTGTGTGTGTTGGCAGCGGAACCGATTCGCGATTTCACATGTGGATAGTGTGCAGACTGTTTTGCTGTGAATTCGTACCGTAGGACGGATAGGACTACCTTCTCCGCTAATTCGGCGTTGCCAAATTCAACAGCACAGCTTACTCTAATGTCAACAGCACAGCATACGATCGTTATCCTCCAGTATTACTTACAAGTTTCTTTTACAACTCGATTTGCCGCCGACGTATAGCAATAATTTGTCTTAACAAATTCCATGAGGGTCGTGGCATCAATTTTTGGTGTCCTAAAAAAAGGTTGGTGTCCTAACACCCCATGCCACACGCCTTTTATGCGGCTTGCGGGGTATTATGTAGATGTAGATGAGTTTCAGGTGTACTAATCGAACGAGTGGCAACGTTATCATCCATTTTTCTGATAACTAAAACATACGAATTGAAACGCTTGTACTTCATCATCCCGATGCCGCATTATTAATGTCCCAAGTAATAATCTAGGCACAATAGCAATAGGAAAACTTGCCCAAGAATAACAGAACAAAATAAAGTGACGATGAGCGGCTAAATACTCCCTCAAAACAAATTTTACACCATGCGCTCAGCGTATTTCCCTACTCCCTACGGTTGTTTAGGCACCTATGACGTCACGCCTGGCCTCGGCAACGTTCGGGTGTCTTCGCGCAGTGGTCGGCTCAGAGAAATTTTTCTCGATTTTAAATGCAATTTTTTTAATTCTTTTGATGTTGAATGGAGAAACTGAAGGTATTTTTGCGAGCTAATGTATCCATTTGACTTATTCAAAATAGTTTTTAGAGCAATCTACGACCCATGCAAGTTCCTCATTATGTGGAATAAAATCAAACTTTTTCAGGATAAAGTATCATTTTGTTTACTTTCACTATATTAAAACATTCAAACCTGAAATAAGATAACTAAGTATTGGTAACCAAACTGGCACTCTTATTTATTAATCTGAGGTATCTAGATAGGCACCACTGATTCTATGACTCGGAAGCTACTTTTCATGGTAGATAATTTGCTAGGAGATTTTAACCGTAGTACATAACCTGTGTTTGGCTACGAACAACACTTAGGTTATGAATTTACTATTTTTCCGTTGAAGGCAATGCATTGGAACAGAAAATTTGCATAGAAGGGAAGACTTCTTTTGCTTAAGGTTCATCAAAAGGATGAGAGGTCATTACTTAGTCACAAAAATTACAATAATTAGTAAACTTCCACACTCTAAATGCTCATTTGCCAAACGAGTTCATTTATAATTAATATGTCAAACCATCTTGTGAGCAAATCAGTCATTCTTACTTTTTTTACCCACACGAGCTGTATTGACTGCATCAATTTCCATTTCTCAACTTCCAAGGAAAACTCAAACAGTATCTACTATAAACTACGTACGAAATGTGCAAATTCCTTTCTTTTTCACGCAATCTTTCACTAGCCCCACTCATTCCCATATATTTATCACCGAGAAATACCAAGCCGTACGCCACATATTGCTATTGGATTATTGTTATGGACCTGTAATTTTTATTTTAGTACTTTGACAAACATATCCTTCGGAAAAGGCATAACGAAAACATTCAACATCTTACCCCCTTTCACTTCATAATATATATACTCACAATTAATTATGAATTCTATAGTTACATCTCATTCTAGTAAATCAGAATGCAAATAGTGGGTACGATCTTTTTCTCACTTTCGATTGCCAATACGAAACTTGGCTGTTCTTCTAATTCAAACTGTCTTCGTAAACACCGTCACATTTTGAATTCATTGATGAAGTCAGCAAAACCAAGTAATAATAGATTTATAAACCTACACTCCTGTTTCACCTCCTAGCTTTCCTCTCGGCTGGCACAAATCATAACAAACGCCTCCTTCGGCACAAATATTGCATAACTTCAACATTTTCAGGGGTTGAGCACACGATCTCCGACTGCAGTCCACAAAATAGGCAATTATTTATTGGATGGTGATTATTATCAAAGTTGAGAGGCTTGTAAGGATCTAGTAGCGTATGACCGTAGCCACCGATACGGTATAACCCACTTAATATCCCATTTATTGAATTACGTAGAACGACAAGACGGGTTAAACAACACAAAGGCTGTATGCCGAGCATTTGAATAACAATTAAACTAATTGGGATCAAAAATATTACATAATAATGGTGTATGGCTGAAATTAAATCACGAGTCGTTCTCTCACCAATTCCTTCGCCGAGTCGCTAGAGCGAGTTCATTGTCGTCGCTAGCAAAATTCGCTCTTGGCGAATGTTTACATTCGATAATTGCTCGCCAGACAGAACGAGAATAACTTTTTCGTCGCTAGAGGAACTAAGCGAAGCTTATCTGGCGAAATAGCTAACGAATGCAAACGAGAATATGAGTTCAGTCACCGTACGCCAATTTTTTCGACAAATCGCTGTTGCTATAGCCAGAAAGAACCAGAATAGACCCCCAGGAGTGGTGCTGCGACAGATAAACATCTATCCGATAAACGTAAGCATAAATCCAGACGAAAGGCGATGTTTTTTTGCATCACTAAATTTCCTTACTCAAATAACGACTAACTATTCAAACAATTTATGAGCGCCGCACTGAATAAAAATCATGCAAAGCATTGTTTCGTCATCATTATATTTATCGAACGACAGTTTACCACATACATTTGAGACTGAGCACTCCATTAACTTCATTTCTAACAGATCGCTAGCAATTACAGAGGTTAAGGAGTCTTGATGAAAGTCTTCCGGCGGTGAAACCCTCACTATGGCGAGAGCCAACACCAAAAGCGTCTCGTAAAAACGAATTTTTTTAACACGCTTATTGTAGGGTAAATTGACGGTGCATCGGCTATCTCTCGTAATAGCGGGGGTGTCGCTATAGCCCGTACTCGCTTTAACGAGGTTCCACTGTAATTTAGTTAGAGTGGGAACTCTGATATTAGTCCATTATTGGTCAAGGGAAATGAATTCCTATGCCTCTCTCTTAGGCTTATATCTCTCTTATTTCATCTTTTCTGTCGGACGTGGAAACAGTGAAGTTCCCAGATGATATTCTTTGTGCCGCTGTGAAAGATGTCTGTCTTGTTTTGCTTGAGGGTTGTAAGCTAAGCACCAAGTGTCTTGACTTTCTATCTGCTACCAGCGTAGCTTTTCTAGTAGCAGTTTTTGATGAATTATGCAGCTTTCCTGTGGATACTATTAAGTTCATGGATTAATTCTTTCTGCACCAGATCCCATATGCTTGCAGAATATGTAAGGTGTAGCCTGACGAGTGTGAAGTGGCTCCTCTCTTTCACTTCATTTAACATACACTACTGTCTGTAAAAGAAGCAAGACTCCCGAGTTTGAGGGGCTCGATCGTCTAAACGAGGTAATCAATTTCAATGCAAAAAAAGCAAACGATAGTGAATTTATATCTATGTTGGTTCATTTACTTAAAAAAATTCATAGATTAGTACTCCATAGATTTCCTGTAAGTAGTTAACTTTTTCTAAAAAAAATGCCAGTTTTTTTGCGCTTAAAATCAAGTTGCCCAACTTTGAGCACTTGGTGTTCCTGTAGGTTTTGTTCCAATAACTTGGAATTTTGGTATAAGAAAGCCAGATCTATTATTGACAATTTGCAGAAAACGTATTGTTTATACCACAAAAATTAATGGATTTGTTTTAAACAACTCAAATCTCTGCAAAAATAAATTCGTCATCTTTTGCTTTTTGTCGCATTGAAATGGATTTCCTCATTTAGAGGATTGAGCTCCTCAGACTCTGGTGTCTTGATTTTTTTTACAGTCAGTGAGTATTGTGTCGTAGTGGCTTTGTGTGTATTAGATATACTTTGTTTGAGTTAAAATTTTGATTCACTCAGTTCAATTTTTCAGTGGCAGAAAAATGAATCCCGACATGGATGGAAGTGACACATCAGGATCAGCGGTGGCACCCAAAAAAACAGGGGGCGAGTGGGTTAGTTTTGAGGATGAGGACGTCAATTCTA
This sequence comes from Ischnura elegans, assembly GCF_921293095.1. Taxonomy (NCBI): domain Eukaryota; kingdom Metazoa; phylum Arthropoda; class Insecta; order Odonata; family Coenagrionidae; genus Ischnura; species Ischnura elegans. The sequence goes on along the minus strand of NC_060257.1, from coordinate 28,848,010 downwards.
AATCTAAAGAAGCGGGACCCAGTTTAGCCTCTGAACAGGCAGCTATACCTGATGCATCACCTCCGAAAGATGGACCTCCATTGCAAGATAGAAAAAGTGATCTGGAAAGTTCTCAAATTCCGCCAAAGAGGAGTCGGAAGACTGAAAATGTTGATGTGAAAAAAGATAAAATGACTCCTGCAGATGGTGGAACACCTGCCATCATATCTGCTGAGACAGTCCATGTGAATTTAGACAGAAGTCTCAATCGAATTGCTGCTGCCGGGGTAGAATCTCCTTCTGCTGGTGTCACATCCAGTAGATTACCACCTCTGCAGACTTTGAGTACAGTGGACCTTTCCTCAAGTAATGGTGCATCAGGCAGGGAGAGCACGGCTGTGTCAGGATCTTCTGTGCCAGGGTCTGGTGTCACATCGCTGGGAATAGCTGGATCTACAATCCGTGAAGGATTTGGTTAGATTTTTAATTATTTTATTCGTTAATGTTATTGCTCTATCCAGTTCTTTTAATATTTAACACTTCCTGCTCAATGCCTGAGCCATGCTAATGTATTTATGTAGTCAAATTTCCATGTTTAAGCGGAGCCTGGATACTGATAGGGTATGGGGTTCCGAGCTTCTGTAGCCTATTCAGTACATTACCATGTTTTCTCGACCCTCTCTTGCAGTATTATGGGTAAAGGATATATCGTATATAGTGTAAAATCCAGTTATAATGAGTATCTGGGAGATGGAGTTTATATCTCTTAATTACTGAAACCCACATTATCTCAGGAAAGTTTACAAAACAATGAAAAATATTGCTACCTTAATTTTACGCCAATTAAATAAGAATAATATATTTTTTAAATGCCTTTTCTTTGAAGTTGCTATCTGTCATCCATTTTAGAGATAGTTTCTCGAATACCGTATAAGCACGTGTAAGAGGCGCACCTTTTTTCCCAGAAATTGCAGCTGAAAATGGGGGTGCGCCTCTTACACAAACTTTTTGTCTTCCCCCTCCCCTTCACCGGTCGCAAGTCCAAGGGGAACTGAGTGGCCTTGGTTTTCAGCATGAGTCAGTCATATGAAACCCTGGGTCAAAAACAAGCAGCAGGGAGGAGTTTCTCCCTTAGTGACGTATTTTTTAAATGCGCCTGTTTGCTTTTCTTGTAAGCATCGCGCCGTCACGTCGGTACTCCAGAGATGAGCATGGAAAAGATCGCGCAGGGTTTTATGCTCCGGAGGGCGCGCTAAATTTACTGCCATGAGTGGGCATCCCGCGGCATTTATACTGCATATAGTTATCGCTCATCAAACGTAGAGTAACGCGTAGTTTTGAAGGACATACCTGGTTAATAGTCAACATCTGTTTTGACGAGCAATTTCCATTACGCTGAGGACCTGATTTTTCAAAAGTCATTTTCAATCGCTAATATGAGGATTTTTGCAACTGAAAATTATATTGGTGTCAAAACCTACGGTTTAAAAAATTCGAACGAGTGTGTTCATTGTTGGACTAAATGGTGGAAAGAAGAAATCGGAAATGCTTATAAGGGAAGAGCGCTGAAGGAGAGGTCGACGGGAAGGAGCGCGCTCCCTCCCCTCCGTATTTCAAGCAACAAGACTATGAGCGAAGGAGCACAGGAAGAACACGTCCGATCTTGCATGTGACGTCGTTGTCTTCAAAGCGAAGGCGCAGCAATGTGATATACGCATTTTGCGTTGCCTGAAGTTCCCAGTCCGTCTCGTCTTGTTTGAATGCGCTTATGCTACGCTTGTTTCTTCCGAAATTGTGCTGTTTGGACTATGTTGAATATTAGTATCCTTGTTTTAACAAGAAATCTTTGTGTCAATCAATTAGAGCTTAAAAAATTTTAATTCTGTCAGATATACGTCGTGTTAGGTCTCATTCTTTTTAGAATCTCGTGCGTGTCATACAATTTCTGAAAGATATCAAGATATCTTCGAGCTCAGCATGTGACTCACCTAGCGTTTGGCCCCCAGAAACTAGGAGAATTTAACCTGGTAGACCGAAAAAGGTCAGTTGGTGAGATGGGGTAGGGATGAAACACGTTTCCATTGTTCTCCTGTAACTTGATATTTTCCTATTTTCCAGTGGGGTCTCGGAAAGGAAAAAAAAACAGCAGAGGCATTGGCTGATGGAGGGCCTAGTGTGGTTCCATTAAATCTACGACATGATTATTATCCTACGGCGCTGAGATTGCTCCGATTGTTGTCCAATCTCTTGGGAAGGTTCATGCTATGTGCCTGTCGTGTTTTGCCTTAAAATTTTCCACGGCTGCAATTCTATTGCAATACTTCAGCGAGAGCTCTTAAACAAAATTATTTGTGTGTAGGACTAGCATCGTAGAGCAACGGCGTGTGCGAAGAGAGGATCGGAACTCTTTCTACTCCCTCTTATGCCGCTATTACCGCCGCAGGTATCAAAAATCCTCTTTCAAACATTTATTAGCCAGAAAATTAATCATCGTCTGACCATCATAGTTTTGCACTTATAGGTTGTTAAACACCAATCATAAATTTTGCTAGCCACTTTTTTTAGTCCCTTTCTATTCTGATTTAATCTCTAAATTGTGGTTGAGAATCCCGTGAGTATAACCAAAAAAAATTGTAATGGGCAGTGGTGTTATGAGGTTTAGTTTCATGCTGCATTGTAGCCTCTCTCCTGTCTATATCAATGTCAATTACACTGAACTGTGAAGAGTTTACATGATAATGTCTATGAGAACATACACTTTTAGATTTCTACGATAAATAAGTGTTAATGAGATGAAATAATGTATGTTAATAATTTCTTAATATTTCAGAAAATCATATGCTATTTACATTTTATCGTCCCCCTAGATATGCCTCTGCAAATAGGTTTGAGTTTAATGATCGTAAAAAATTATTTTGTCTATTCAATGTAAATTTTATCTTAAATGTATCTTGTTATCCCTGACTTCTCTACTTAGGTTGATTACCGTTTTGATTAAAGCTCTCATTGCAAGAAGAATATGTTGTTCCTTGAATTCTTTTTGATTGACAAGTTTTTCCATATTCAGCTTGATAAAATACTTCCTGTTTTTTTTTTTTAATTTTATACCTATCCTCTTTATTAAAATTTGAGGTAATCATTGTTGAGCTGAGCTGGGAACTTAATGAGTTTCGTACTTAAACTTTGCTCATTAGCAGAAAAGACTTACTGCTATGGTTTGGATGTCATCCAGTATTGGCAACCTGAAGCCTAATTCAAGTGGAAACTATTATAACTATGTAGGACTAAATTAAATTTTGATTTCTGCATTGAAATTCCTCATTATTCAAGTTTGATTTCGTAGTTTTTAATTTCTCATTAGGAACATTTATCATCCATTGGGAACCTGGTTTAAAAAGTTAAATTATTTGTTTAAAATAAAGATTATTATTTTTTTAAATTCACAGTTAATGGAGATATAATTGTCACCTTGTTGCCTGTTAATACCAAGTGGCCATGGATAACACCTGCACAATTTCGCCCAGAATTAGTCCCCGAAGAATTAATGGCTCAAGGGTTAACGGTAAGTATATTAACATTCAGTGGATTTATCATTAAGAGTGTAAATGAAATCTATGACGGCATTATTTATTTTTGTTTTATACATATTCCAAAGGTATCCCTCACATTAATACTTCAATGGGTTAACTGTTGTTAACCTTTCATTTTAGTAAGAAATTGAATTTTGATGCTGGAAAAATAGAAGCATTGAAGAATTTCCCTGGTTCAGAATTTCTGGGTTCATGACAGCAATTTGTGGACGAAAGTATGGAAGATGGACATCCTCTTATAGTTCCAGAGGTAGCTCCCTTCTGACTTCAATGAGCTTTGCCTTAGTTTTTTCAGTTGCTCCACCTTCCCAGGAAGGTTTAAGATATCAGAATTTCTTAGTCCCTTAGAAATGAGTTGATGGGAATTTGCTGTAGCTGTTACACCTCTTAGTCGTTTCATAAAGTAACATGAACAGTGGTGAAGCATCCGATCATCTCTGGATTTGCCATTGATTAAACCAAAATGATAAATATGAAGAATACTTAAGAAAAGGTCAGAAATTAAATTTAAGTAAAGATGCAATGGCAATTGTTACCATTGTTGCAAAAGGAACATTGTAAAAAGATGAAAACAAGCCAAACTATCCTCTATTAAACGCACATGATGACTCATACTTACATATCAACAGGAGACTTGAATGTGGAATCAGCCGCATTTTGATAAAAGTTATTAAAAGAATGCGAGATATTGTTGCAAATGAACAAATGTGTCAGTTTGTGCGCCGTTAAGGTCAGGAATATTTACTGGTTTTGTTTTTATTTTGTTTTTTTTTTAATTATTTAAAAACCAATTTTAGGAAACAATAGCAATATTTAGGAAGTAAGAAATGCCGTTGCATGCTCTCTGATAAATTCTGTGCATTTTGGTACCTAATTTGTAGTTCGGTTGCGTATAAGTTGAGAAAAAGGTATCTATACAGTAGAAATAATATAGAGGATAGTAATATTTTTTATTCAGATACTGGTTGTATGTTTATTTTCAAATTCATTTTCCGTAAATTAGTGTGTCATGTGGCTCTAGGAATAATGGTTCACAGCATTAAAAAATAACTAAATTTTATGCTTTTTTCTTATCTTCTTGAAAGAAACAGGATTTATAATTTGCAGAAATAACTTATAACTTGTTTTGAAAATATTTGTTTTACCCCTATTTTGTTATAAATTTGTCATTTTAATAATTTGAATGCAACATTTTTGTTAATTTTACGAAGGATATGTGAAAATTTAACATTTTTATTTTACAGCTCACGGTTGAGGACTATGTTAGTGCTATGGAGACCCTCACAAATGATGTTCGTTTCCATGCATACAACGCATGTTACAAACGTGTGCTGGTTGCTTGGATATGTTTTGCGTTTGCTGTTCTATTAGCATTGCTTTTTTCTGGAATCACCGGCCTCACATTATTTGGTCTTGGGATACTTTGGCTTTTGCTGAATGCTGCTGCTATTTTCCTGTGCATGTGGCTGAAAATAAAGGTAGGGAAGCCATTTTCTTTTGAAACTCTTTGTAATATTGGTTAACCTGGATAAGTGAAAACTTGCTGTTATTAAGTCTTATTAATTTTTTATGATGAATGGGAGCATGAGTTATTCACAATGAAAAATGAATGTTTGTAAATCTTTCTTATTAAAAAAATACTTCATACATGCTCCATAATTATTTTATTCCTAGCGTTCATCCCTTCGTGTCACTTCTACATTAGATTCACAAGTCTTAGTTCAACCCATTTACGGCATATTTCATAAGCAGATGATGTGAGCAGCCTTGAATGACATGTTTTCAAATTGGCTCAGCTTGAATCCAAATCATCTCTATTGTATGATGTGTGATGATTTGTATGTGTATTGGGACAGTGGGAGGAGACGAGTCATATCCAAATTTTCTCAAGTTATTACCGAGATACCGAGTATTACATTGTTTCATTGCATCATGTAATTGCTGGCAAATATTTTGGAATATGTATGTATTTTCCATCTAGTTGCCCTGATAAACAGGGAACACGTTACAGCTCCAGAGATATTGACAAGGTAAATGAGCTATGACCATATTTATGTGAAGGGGTCAGGGAAAAGAATGAGAAATATCTCATCCATGGCATCGGAAATATTTTATATCATGATACATAAAGCTAAAAAATCGCCATGATACCAGAAGGCTGAGGGTATGCATCTGTAATAAGGAAAGCTCAAAGATGAATCTACCTTTAGAAATATACCCAAATTTGAATTAATGCTTCGAATTAATTCATTCTGTAGAAAGCACACTACTTGAAACTGTCATTTGAGTCATTAAGTTCCAAAAAACTAGTGCTTTGGAACTTAAATCCTCTCCAAAGCCTGAATCATACGATCATTTTTTCCAAATGATAGCTCTAGCGATGGGTTTTAGGGACCAAAAAGTGACCCTTGTTCCATCATTTTCTGAATCATGTGGTCATTACTACCATCACTTTTTTCATTGCTTATTCTTTCACTCTCCTTATTTGCAACTCGAGATGTGTGAATAATATCGGTGAATACTTGAATACCTCGAATACTAGAAAGTATTCGATATTCGAGATCTCAAATAATTATGTTTAATTAATAATCTTGAATACCTCGAATACTTTGAATTTTGCGTCATACACTGTTTTAAGCAAGTTGACAAACCACATCAAATTCGCGGATCAGAGCGGTGAAAAGAGTTCTACGTGGGGAACCAAAAATGATGAGGTGAAAAAATCCAAAAATCCCCGTTTTCCCCCACCAAGACAACCTCAGTGCCGCGGGATAGTAACTACGTAGCACAATTCCCAAAATCCGCGACCCCATCCATCTATCAGCCTTCGGCCCCTCCTCCCACGCTTTCCTCCTATCCGAAATCAAATAAAAGGCCCCAGCTTGCGCAGGGTTTGTATTACGAAGACCATAAATCAAAAGCTCAAAGAAAATATCAAGTTACAGGAGAATAATAGAATCGTGTTTCACCCTTCCCTCTTTATCCCCCACTGACCTTTTCTGCCTACCTGCTTCGAAGTTCCCCATTTCTGGAGGTCAACTGCTGCATAAGTCATCTATTAGCCCAAAAGGTGTCTAACAATGACTTTCGGCAATTGATATTACACCTTTATTGGATGGAAATATCAGTAATGCGCGTGTAATTTAAAAAAGAATAAGACGAAACATAACGTATTTCTGACTTTATTTAAGCATTTTACGCAAGGAAAAAATATCAAAATACGACGGAGACTTAGCGAAACTCGATATCCTCGCAGCTGAGATTCTCGGAAGTTGATGCAGTATTTTTTTCCGAAAACATCTATCAAGTCAAAATTTATGAGCTATGCTATAAATCTCTCTTGTCACAGACGAAGGGATATTTTCTTAGGATATTTGGTTTCTCCCTGCTAGCAATTCGAATTCATCTGCTTATCTCGTGAGAACATCCAAAGATGGACTGAAAATGATTGAAGAAGAAGAAAATCTGGTGGAGAAGTGCGTGTATGTTGCGAAACGCCTCGGATTGTCCGCTAGCACATAACAGTAGGAGTGGGGGTAAAGCAGCCTAAACAGTTGAAATTAGAAGTTGGATGAAGCCGAGTATCAGATGGGCGTGCCGCTGAAATGGCGTTTGGTTGATATGAATGCATACATCAGACAGAAATACATTGTAGCAGTGTAAATGCCGAGATCGCATGCAATTATTTTTTCGTGAGGTGGTGTGTCCACTTGGGAAATTTGAAGGAGATGTTAGTTGAATCAACTATATGCCCAAATTGTTTCCATAAAAATAAATATTCCATTAATCAGCTAAATTCCGGTTTGAATCCTTAAAAGGAAATCACAATTACTCGCCAAAATCTTGGGTTTCCTGCTGCATAGGCAACCTAGTCAAACATTCCCGCATTCATCGTTTTTTTCGTCCTTCCCCTTGAAAAACGATGGATCGAGGTTCCACTGTGTACCTTTTTATTTATACATTCATCAAGTGAAATAGAAGAAGTAACGTACGTTTAATAGGCTTTGCACAATTCTAGTACATATTCGAATATTCGAGCTATGATTTTATATTCGAATTCCATATTTGAGTTCGAGAAATCTGCTATTCGACCCATCTCTATTTGCAATGCATTCAATTAAAAGCCATGAATGGTGTTACAATGCCTTTTAGCGGCCATACATTCTGATTGTTTGAAAGACTGTGCCAGTGATTGTTTCATTGATGGAAAAAGTGATGTGCGGAGTGATGGAAAAAAGGGTTGGAATTTCCATACCTCGAGCCATCGCTGAAAATTATCACGTGAAACGGTCATTTTTTTCTGCCATCAGTGGAGTGATCGCTGAAGCTGTCCCTCAGAAGGGATGGAGTAAGTGATCGTGTGATTCAAGTTTAAAAATGATTGAAGGTCTTGGGTGGTTTGTTGTTGTTTTCAATTGTGCGAATGATTCCGTTTCTCAATGAAAGGTTCACTCTCAGCAAGAAAGTGAACCAGAACTCTCATGGTGTCACCAACTCCTGAAAAATGGGTGGCAACTTCTTTTACTTTACACTTAGAGTGCATGGCTTGATAGGGAAAATTCTTTTTTTTTGTTGTATTTTATTTTTCTCTTCCATCCACTAAATTCTTTTTATGAATTGATATTTCGGGTTTGAGTGGCCCTAGTAATTGTAGTAAGTTAAAATCTTCTCGAAATTTCCTGCAAATATGTACTTTAATATGTGGATGGTTTCTATACATTTAGTATTAATTTCACATCTCTTATTCTCATAGCATTTTGTTTAAATGCTGTTGAGGGGAAGAGCCTGAGGGAAAAGAGGAGGGACGGAGAACTTCTCATCCCCCTCCTTCCCTTTATGCCCTCAGTCTTTTCCCCTACAGCAGGGGTTCCCAAACTGGGGGGCGTGGAGAAAGTCCGGGGGGGGGGGGGGGGGGGGTAACACCCAAATGAAATAAATTAAAAAATTACAAAAATAATTTCCACAGATCTTTGAAATAAAGTCTTTCTAAGTTTTCATAATTGTTTTTGTAAAGTTTCAATAAAGTTGTAAACTTTATCAAAGAAGGTTACGGTTTTTAAAACTACAAAACACACAATAGTTCAAGGTTCTCAAAACCGTCCCCCTCCATAGCAGTTACTGTCAGACGCAACGGTCAGTCAGTTTTTCATGTAATACTTGTTTTAATTTTCATCATACGTACAATTATTGAATCTTTCCATTCTGCGTTACCGCATTCAACAGTGAACAAAAAAATCTACCTACTCACCGTATCAAGTAGGAACATACTTGTACGAGTACAAGTACTTGTACAAGTAGGGGTTGGTATGTACGGCACCGTGGAAATAGGGTATTGCAAAATGGAAAGCTGATATGGGTAGTGGGGGGGGGGGCGTGGTACAAAAAAATTTGGGGACCCATGCCCTTCAGAGTATTTAAACAAAATGTTTTGGGAAGAAGTCACCTTAAAATAATGTACTCTATGTTGAAACCAATCATTAAGTGAAGTTAAAGATTGCCAGTAACCTTTAATGTACTAATATGTTTAGGATTCCACCAGATTAAGTATGAAACGACTCTTTAGACCTATTCATTCTGGCTGAGAAAAAATGGTAGTCATTAACATGATTCTCCAGCTTTTGTGTTACTGGCCCAGTGAATTGTTTATGATTTGCTTATATTTTTATCATGCCTTTTTAATTTCTTGTGGAGATCTTTCTACACCCGTTTTGTTGTAGGTTATCATATATCAGAAATCAACCAAATTCTGCATTATAATGATCTTAAATTGCCCAGGCTTTGTGTCTTCTCTGTCTCCTTGGGGGTGACAGTGTAAATATTGGCTCTGTCTTATTACCTTAAATAATTTTCATGGTTACAAAAGGTATTGGGTTACTTATAAATCTATAAATTTATTTTTATACTGTGGGGCAAGTATATGCCATCAGAATATATTTGGGTTACTTATGTAATGTATAAATGGAAATAACTTCCTACGCTTCCTCAAGATAAATTAATTTTTATCCCCTAATCATGTTGTTTTTACATGATTGTTTGCAAGTGAAACTTGAGCTGAATGCAGCATTCTATCAGACTTTAAACTGGTTGTTTAAATTTTCTTCCTGATGCCTTATGAAGCTATAAAGAACTTAATGGAGTCAGCATATAAATCATTAATCGTAATGCAACTTATTTATAGTTATCATTCAGCATTCAACAATTGTAAGTCATTAGAAGCCTTATTTGGTATTTTGAGAATTTTGTGGCTAATACATCTCCTTTAGTGATTTGTATCAAGCCAATGATATTTATTTTTTAATTTGAGAAAATTTAGGTTAATTAAAAAATAGGTTTTTTCTAGTGAAATAGAAACAGGTTAATGTTCTGTTAAGTCATATGTATTAATAGCTTATTTAATTCATTAATATATAATATTGTCTAGGTAATTTGTACTTGTTGACTTTGATTTATTTTTATTAATAATCATTGTATTGTGGATAACAAATATTGTTACACTTATTATAATTTTTCTTTTCTCAGCTCAATCACAATTTGGAGCGGTGCTTAGCACAAGTCAACAAGCAATTACTCCGGCACAAAATCCTGCTGGGACTAGATGACCGTGGGAAACTCTCATGCCATAAAGTAAACTTGTGCTTCATCTATTTTGATACAGCTGAATGTATAGTAAGTACATTTATTTACTATTCTTGGTTCCAAAACTTTTGGGCTAATAAGTGGAACTTAGGGATATGCGTGTTGAGGCAATTGTACTCTTGGCTCACTCTTGGGCCATGGTCTCTGTATGCTTTACCACTCTCAAGGTCATTTTTATTTCATTTGCAATGAGCTAATTCATCCAAGATTTTTTTTTATTGTCCATTGTGATTGTTTAGTGGGTGTCCGCTAAACTATAAAGGCCTGGTTACACGGTTCATTAACCCGTACGGGTTAATGTATGAATGCGTGTCTGTTTGCATGTCTGAATTCATGGACGTTTGCGTGAACAAGAAGCATGAATGAGCGGTTACACGGTATGTGCGTTCGCACAAGTTTTCACACATTTTCTCGTATCGCGAGGCGTTTACTTTTTGTTTATTCCCTTTACAGTGCGCAAAATTTAAATGTGTAAACAGTATCATTAGGTAGGAATCAGACGATACCTACCAGAAAATAATTCCCTTTTCGTTGTTTCCTGTAGGACCAGGAAACTTCACATACTGGTAATATATTTGCGCTGCTGTGTAAACAGTGGTGTTCATTGTAGTTGCCGAAGTTGTTTCATTTCGTGCCAGTAATATTTATTTATATTTAATATTTATCGTTATCGCTCGCTTAATGCTATATCTCAATAGTACTCTATTTATTTCAAACCGTTATCAAAGTTAATGCTTAGGCTGAAAATTTGTAGACGCATCTTGTTTTTAAGTCGTGTTTACTAGACATTTTTCTGTCATCTGTTTCACTGAGTGTAGATGATGTATGAGAGTAGATATTTTTAATACTTTGTTCTACTTTTGTCGGGGATGGTTATAAAGTTAAGAAGATATTTCCTGTTGATGGAAAAGATGTTGGTTTAGAGATCTGGTCGATTTATGAATTTGCTAATGTTAGTCGTGTTTTTGTGGTGGTCCAGTGCATTCCCACCCCGGACGTATAAAAGGTAGAATTGTCGTTTATTCGTATGATATAAATTATGTTTAAATGTGTTCTATTAGTCGTATGATAGCCGTTGTATTTCACAAATGTCGTGTTGAAAACTCTGTTATAACCTCATCGATTGTTTTGTTCCGGCATAATACTACCAATGAGTTACCATAGACATAATCTTGGTATGTCCGGCATACATACAGGGATATTCTGTGTGAATATTAGTGTAGATGCAAATGGTGAGTTTGTGGTAGGATTCAAGCACGTACGATACAGTACAAATACGCGAAAAGAGTTACTGAATCATACTGAATAGCCCTGCAGATGACTACTGATTGTGTCGTTTCCTTTGTTTCCCACCAGGTGGCTCTGTTATCAACTTGTGCGAATGCATGAACGAAATTAGAACAGGTTCTATTTTCCGTTCACGCGTTCATGCATTTGTACATTTTGGGGTGGTTACACGGTGAATTTTTCCGTTCATTCTCGCGTTCATACATTTAGACATTAACCCGTACGGGTTAATGCATCGTGTAACCAGGCCTTAAAACTGGGTAAACCTGGTATACTCAGGGAATTTTGGCCTTCTGGAAAGTGTCAGGGAACTCTGCAAACATCCTGGATTAATCAATTTTTGATGCATATTATTTCCAGCGAAAACTAATGTGTTGAATTCTTGCGGTGCACTCAAAGCAAAAAATAATATTATTTTTATTCGATATTTGTTCTGATTATCCCAGAAATTTAAATCCCTTCAATGGGATCTCTTCTTCTATTGACTTTCTATTTCAAGAATTTTATGTTGCATAGTCGCTTACTTAATATTCTTCTCTTTATCATATACTTACTGCTCATACAATGAAAGCAAGTGAGTGCTCATAATTCCAGGAAAATCATTCGCCGTATGGGGTGCTCGTTATGTGCGAGGGATGAGGATTAAGCCCCTTAATTTCCATATTCAACTTTAGGTACCACTTTTATTTCGTAATGGTGCTATTTAATGGAGGAATAAGATTGTTCCTTCTTTTTCCTTAACTTGCAACTGGTTTGCCTTGCGACAGCAAAATAATGGTCAGAGTGGAAGCTTGATTTTGTCATCATTTTGAGCATGTCACTAAATGATGAACTGGAGGCAGAAAATTTATGGCAACCTCTGTTATCATATGGGGAAGTATCAAAATTTTTATGACGAAAATTTCACGCATTGAAATTCCCATTAAGCCCCTCAGGACAGTGTGACAATGCCCGAGCTGTTTTTTCCTCAAGTGTTAAAATTGAGTTGAAAGTTTTAAAGAATATGTTGACGATTTATTGAGCCTCATCTAATTGTGTTCACTTGCATGTTCTCATGTGTTTCTATCATCTCAAGGTGTTACTTACAGCATTGAAATGACTTGGCAACTATTCCTGCTGTTTTTTTCTACCCCACTAGCATTGCTTACCCAAAAATGCCTACATATGTTTAGGAATGAATAGTACCGTGAAAAACAAAGCCATTCCCTTGGATGACCTGGAACTCTCATGGAATTTTTTTACTGCTACACAGTGGACACCCTAGTTTAAAATATCAAGAGAACCTTATTTTTTCCATTTCTCGATTCGTTGCCTACTTCTCAAGCTATTTTTGGTCTAACATCTTCTGCCTTAGCCCTTTCCTAGATATGGTGATGGCTTTACAAACTCTTGTCAATCAAGCTGTCTCTTCTCTGCTACTCCTCTGCCTTAATCTCATATGGTCCATTATTGTTTACACTCTTGTGACCGATTTCTTTCCTAAATGAGCAGTTCTCCCTGAACAGGTAATTGAACCATTTTCTTGTGTTTTCCAATCGCATGGAAGGCTACTTGGGTTTCCCACCTGTTGCTGCCAACGTTTCTTTGCTGGTGACATTGCTGCTAACGTTTAAAGAACCGAATCGATTCCCATCTTAAGGGTGGGAACCATTCTCAAAATTTAGGCAGCAATGTCAACAATCACCCATTAGGAGACCTAAGTAGCCTTTCAAGGAGTAATTGAATTGTTGTTCCAAGCACGTTGCCAGCTCATGATAAGTATTTGGCAACTTTCCCATTTTTTAATTTTGATATTATGGGAGAATGGATGGGAATGTTTATTTATTCTTATATAAATTTTCTTTCCCTTTCATCTGTAGGTTTATTTTTTGTTTAAAAGGATGAATATAATGTAATGTTTATTCAGCAAGGTGTAGTTTAATTGCTGGTAGTATTTAAGGATTTTATTGTTTCACTGTAATTCTAGGCTATTTTTCTGCTAGTCTTAAGTAAAAATAATTAAGCGTGTTATTTTTTGCAACTGATCCAATGCAATCAAGCACAAATCAATGGTCGCGTTCAGCAGACTCAACAGTTGTGGAACCGGTGAGACAATTCCTGCTGAACCCCCTCTGGTAGGTCACCGGTTTTACTGATCAGACGCCATTTTTTCCACGCGAGAAAAATCACCGATCACTGATTTGAACATGTTGAGAATCAATATGGCCGCGCCCAGTACTAGCACGTCTTCTGGTGCTATAGTTGCAAAAAGATATGCGTACGGAGGAATGACATATGAAATTCAGGATACTGAAGAAAAACAAGTAAAACTGGCTTCAGGTTTGTCATGTAAGCTATCATCCTGAAAATGAGGGACTATCCTTTCGTGATAATTTTCATTCCGCGGCTTATTTCTTCTGAGGCGTACGGCTTAGGGATTTCTTCTAAAGATTCTCGTCTCGCGTTGAATTAAACTGAACAAATTGTTCACAGTATCATAGTCTCCTGCAATGAAAATCGCCTGCGCTTCTACAGGAATCGCATTACGGCCCATTTTGAATGTTTCTGCTATGTGGTCACGTGACGTGATCACTGCTCAGCAACCGTTCAGCAGATCGCAACGACCAGTCGCTCACCGGTGAGGGATCTCTTGATCCCGGTGAGTATCTGCTGAGCGCGACCAATGTGTTTACTCTAAAGATTTGCGTTTTGTACAATCTCATGTGAGAAGTTAGGGGAAAGTTATTGTGTTTGTTCATCAAGAGGCTCTTCATTGTGACTTTTCTGTAATGCTCTCCTTATTATTTGGTGCACCAACAGAGGAAGTTGCAGGAAGTGATTGCCTCTGAGGAAGGGGATGGTGGCGAATCAGGTAGCAGAGCACAGCAGGAGGAGACTGCAGAGCAACAAAGGCACCAACAACAACGAGATTTTCAGACAAGAATGGATATTGAAGATCACGACATCATTATTCAAGGGAGCAGGACTACAAGAATTTCCAGAAAACAGGTACATAATTCTGTAATTATGCTTTACTAGTGTGGAAAAAAGGTTAGGTATGTTAGTCATTGAAGTTTAATGAAGTGAAGTCATTAATATTTTGTGCTGGAAGCATGATTTTAATTAACTTACTTTTGGCCTGTTATGTTTTCAGTTTTTTATTAACTGGCATTTCTTAATGCCTTGTTATTGTTGTGACGGACTACAATCACTTATCCTCTCATAATGTATAAAGTAGGGATGGGTCGAATAGTAGATTTCTCGAATTCGAATATCGAATTCGAATATCAAATCATTGCTCGAATATTCGAATACCTCGAATACTAAACGATGAATGTGAAAATGTTTGACTAGGTCGCCTATGCAGCAGGAAACCCAAGATTTTGGCGAGTAATTGTGATTGCCGTTAAAGGATTCAAACAGGAATTTAGCTGATTAATGGAATATTTTAATTTTATGTAAACAATAGGGTAGTTTCCTTCATTAAAGAAAACGAAAGGCATTGATTGTGATTCGTTACCCACCATTACTGTATTCAAAATATACAAATTATTTTGTTCTAGAAATACCGGTTTAGACCAATGGCAATGGTCAATTTTACCTCATTTGAAAAAGGCCAGATTGGCGCCTATGCGATGCCACTCCACGTGACATCACAGGGACTTAGTTTCTACACGAGAGGATCGGAGTTTTACATCGTCTGAGGTTACCAATGCATGCATGAGGCACAGAGCTCAGGGAAACATGTCTTAATAATCACACAGTCTGTTTGATAAGGTATTAATAATCATTATTTAAGCCAAGCGCTACCAGCTAGCATGGTACTCGGCTACCTGCTAGCATCCTGCGTCGTAATAGCGCTCAGAGCCTCGCCCCAAGGTCACCTCACTTGCGGCAGCGTGAACCAGAACGACGTCACGCGGAGTTTTTCCCGGCATCCATACTTACCCGTCGCGTTTTCGCGCGCTTGAAAATTTTCACTTTTAATTTAATCGCGAAAAATAGATATCGTCTTATAAAACTCTAAAAGCGTTAAATACGTACTTCAGGAGTATTAATATTTCGATTAAGGCAATAAAAAAATAATAGGAAACCACCCTATTTGAGCATTACGCCAAAATGCTAAGCCTCCGTCGTATTTCTTCTTCTTCCCGGTATTTATTTTCCTGCGTAAAATGCTTAAATAAAGTCAGAAATATGTCGTGTTTGGTCTTATACTTTTTTAAATTACGCGCACATTACTAATATTTCAATCCAATAAAGGTGTAATAATAATTGCCGAAAGTCATTGTTAGACACCTTTCGGGCTAGTAGATGACTCATGCAGCAGTTGACCTCCAGAAAGGGGGAAATTCGAAGCAGGTAGGTAGAAAAAGGTCAGTGGGTGAGAAAAGGGGGTGGGCGCGAGACACGGTTTTATTTTTCTCGCGTAACTTGATATTTTTTCGAAGCTAAGGTCTTTGTAATACAATCCCTGCGCGAGCTCGGAGAAGAGGCAATCCTCACGAGTGGGTGAGGCGAATGCTGAATGGAGGGAGATAGCAGATCGTGGGAAATGCGCCAATGTCACTATCCCACGGCACTGAGTTCCTCCCTATGGTAGTTTCATCTCCTGGGGAAGATTCAAAATAAGTGCCTGTCGTTATTAGCCACAAAGGACACATGGCAAACACATTTTCTCATTTTATCAAATGATGGATGCGGGAAAATGGTCAGTGGGGAGAAAGAGGGAATGGTGAAACGCGATTCTATTATTTTCCGGTAACTTGATATTTTTTTCAAAGCTGAGGTCTTCGTAATACGATCCCTGCACGAGCCGGGACCTTTTGTTTGATTATGGGGAAGAGGAAATCGTCGGAGAGGGTGGGGCGAACGCTGAATGGAGGGGGATAGCGGATCGTGGGAAATGCGCCAATGTTGCTATCCCACGGAACTGAGGCTCTCCTGATGGGGGAAACCTAGGATTTTCGGATTTTTTTTCATCCGATCAATTTCGGTTCCCCACGTCGATCTCTTATCACCGCTCAAACCCGCGAATTTGATGTATTTCGTCAGCTTTCCTAAAACGGCGCTTCATGCACTAAACGACTAGAGTTCTCATTTTTCCGAGTCAACTACCAACGACGTGCGAGCGACAGTGTATGACGCGAAATTCAAAGTATTCGAGGTATTCGAGACGGTACCTTTGGCATAACTATTCGAGATCTCGAATATCGAATACTTTCTAGTATTCGAGGTATTCGAGTATTCGCGGATACTATTCGCACATCTCTAGTATAAAGGTATAGAGAGTTGTAATAGAAATTTTTATTTCATGCCACTGAAGAATGTCATTGATTATGCATTATAGCATCTTGTCATGAGGGATTCTTCAAGTAAAGCAGATTTCATGTGCAGTTAAAAACTTTATTTACATGTTACCATGCAAGATGCCTCTATGGGTGTGTGGCCAGGGGTATTAGATCATCAGCAATTACAGATTGAAAGGAAATCCATTTATGAAGTTCCTCTTAGAATGTATTAACCCTAGTCGAGCGCAATGGATCTGACAGGCTCAATAAGAGTGTTCTCTCATTTCTTGGTGTCACTAGGCAGCATAGACTCGTGGTACTTATAATAGCTGTTTGTTTTGACATACTTTATGCATCCATTTGCATTTCGTATTTATGCCGACAAATCAATAGTGGATTATTCAGCATAATTAAGCAAAATAATGACACGGTAAAGCAAAATAAAGGCATTATTAGATAAATAAGATATCAAAATAAAAAACACCGATCTTATAGGATTCACATGCTAAAATGCCTTACATGTAGTAATACTTAATAGCCAAAAGAGCACGTTTAATCGCATCTTGCTGGATTGGTCCGGGGCCGTATGACGGTATAGTAATGGGTAAATACATAGCAAATAAGGCATCATGTAAGTGTTTGACTACACTAATTAAGGTGCTTTAAACTTTAAATGTGTACTACTGAGCCGTACTAAGAGTTAATGATGTTTTTACACATCTGTGCCTGTCAGGCACATTGCGTCTGAACTCAGGAATTCCAATATTGTGCCTGACGAAAGGTTAAAGTCCTTAATTGTTTTTTGGGCAAAAATAAAATCCTATACCTATCTATTGGGTAAAATATTTCTCTTAATTTATTGTTTCTGTCAGACCTGGAAGCATAGTGAGGTTCTAATATGATTTTCTCTGTGTTGCTCTGAAAGTCGTCTATTCTTAATTACTAAACCAATCTAAGCCTAGAGCATAGCCTCTGATTGGAGTGGCTCCCTGCCTTATTAGTTTAAAATCTTTATAATGCTTTCTGTAGCAGCTTTCTGTCGACAGCTTTAATGTATCGTGAAACTTTCCTTTGAATGATATCAAGCTCACGAATTAAGTCTTTCTGTGCCTGATTCCAAATGCTCAATGTGTGTTCAATTGTATTTCTGAAAATCTTGGAATAATGCATCAACTTGTCTTTTGGAATCACTAGATTTAGGAATATCATAAATAAAGAGTGCGAGCTGTATTTTGCATCTTCTAGCTTTCCAGAAGCTGTGCTGACAGCCATGTTGGAATTTACCACTCTCTGGGAAATTCCAACACACACTGATATGTTCAAGAATCTTGCCTATAATCGATGTTAATGAAATGTATCAATAGTTCCCCGAGTCATGTCTGTTTTCCTTTTTGAATATGAGTACAACGTTTTCAATTTTCCAGGGTGTAGTATCTTTCCTTCAGAAAATGACTTTATCGATATTATCTCTGTGAACAGCACGATCTCAGACACCTCCTCAAGGACGCATGTGGGTTTCCCTCTGGACTCGTGAGATTTATTATTTTTATTGATTGTAATTGTTTAGTAATCCTATCACGTTGAATAGTTATTTCTTGCATTAAATTGTATGGAATGTCTAAATTACTCGGAGTATATACTGTAGTGTTTTCAAAGTGGGAGTTTAACACGTTGGCTTTGTCAGTATTTATAGGTGACCAGTTCACTATCTTTATCAAATGACAAATCTTCAGTTGAATATTTTCCATGTTGCTCTCTCACATATGACTCTCTGTCAGTTTCAGTGTTCAAGTGACTTGACTTTGAAAGCTTACATCTTAGTTACAAGTTACATGATGACAGAACAAGCATCTATATGAAGTTCGTCTTATTTTACACTGGACAGATTAAATCAAAAATATTTTTTGCAATTGTGGCCAATTTGTTGGCATTATCTGTTTTTGACTTAGCGGTGGAACAATAGAAAAGTCTTGCACAGCTCTTAGAACTCTGGTACCCTTCACTCAGAATGCGTTGCTGTGAACCAGGAAGGAACCCATTGGCAGCTCTGATGTCACACACCTGTATTTCAATGTGGCATGTGGAAAGCTGTGTTTGAAACTATGTTGTGCTTTTTATATACCTCTGATCAATTAATACAGGTCGCTCGTTGGAAAGAAAATCATTCATAAGGAAAAATATTGTTTATCAATAACATGTGTGGGTTAAATAGGCTGTAGAAAAACCTTGCAAATTCCCCATTAATTTTTAGCTTCATTAAGCTATTAAACCAAGTTTTAGTTCTCAGTGGGTCTTCATATGGAAAACTCATGAGTAAAGCACTGGCACTAGCAGTGGTGTAACTATGGGGGGGATGAGATGATACATCCCCCCCTCAAAGCCTAGTATTACTAGACAAGTTAAAAAAATATTTAAAACTATTGTCTAGTTTTGACGTATAATAACTGCATCTGCTTAAAGTTAAATTTTAAGTGCCAAAATGATGTAAAATGTATTTCCAGGCATGTCGTTTTTCAAAACTTTTACCAGATTTTGCCTGAGGGGGGGAGGGGTGGCCACCCCAGGCCATCCCACCCCCCCTAAAGCATATGCCTAGTTACGCCACTGGGCACTAGCATAGCCAAACTTGCATGATTGCTGATGCATAATAAGAGAAGCTGAATAATTTGCTCTAGACTTAACATTTAGCCGTGTTTATTTTACTCAACTCTGCTCTGTATAGTTTGGGTTTCTGACTACATACATCATTTTCTCATGCCTTTGAGGGCTAATAGGAAAAACAATGCTTCAAGGAACTAAATTTTCTATACAATACCCCCAGTAATGGTATTGCCTTATTGGGTGTATGGGACCTTGGCCAAAAACTGTAAATGAATAACCATCTAAAGCCCCACTGAGGTGACCTATGGCTTTGAAAGCATTCATTTGAGAAAATTAAGGATTCAGGAGTATATGTGCTCAAAGAATCATAACCCCTATGAAAAAATTGTATAAACCTGTTTCAAAATTTTATACAATCTTATACATTGCCATGGCAATTGTTAAATTTATTTAAATGATGTCATTTTATGGTTTTATTTGTTAAATGTTAATCCATTGACAACATCTCAAACAAAAAGTGAATTGGAAACAGCCTATTTGGTTGGTTACTATGTTTATATCCTTTATTTTTAATGAGTACTTTCATTGCCTTTGATTATTGTTAATTGCCACGCATCGTGTCAGGTGGGGGTAGCTGTCTCAACTTTTTTCTATGGTTATAGACAATTGACTGGCTGAATCTTTAATTAGCCTTAAATTAATTCAATTGTTCCCTTGTCCACTGATGTTTTCAATGGTAAACCCACATCACATTAAAAAAAAAAACATTCTAAAAGTTTCATTTCCTCTACTGGAGATTTCTTCTTGGAATTAGTGAATTTCTCTTTCTCTCTTGCAGTATAGTAATAATATTTTATTATAGCATGTAATAATATTTATATCGTGGCATGTATAGAACAAGTCATATTTATGCTTGCACAATAATAGTTACCAATACTTAAGTAAACACACAAATAGCTGTCAGATATCACATTTTGAAGACATAATTCATCAGTGCAATAGAGCGAATATTTTGCCAGATATTGGTTCATTCATATTTAAATGCAATTTTTTTATTCAATATAATTTTAATTCATTATTTACTATGAATAAGTTTCTCTCAACCATTGTGCCAGGTAGTTAAACAGTCTCACACCAACTTTTGCAGGATTATTGCTGTATAGGGTGAGACTATGGTAAACCTGCCTAAAATATTTTGAGGCTTTGAGGTTATAACTATGCACATTATCATTGATTTATATGCCAATAAAGCTTCTATACTGACACTCTGGAATTGTAGTTAAAAAAATATATTGTCTTGGTAGGGTTAGGATTCCATGGGATTTGAAATGTGGCCGTCAGCTGCTTCACCCTGGAGTGTTTTCTTAAATATTCTTATGGC
The DNA here is from genome assembly GCF_921293095.1 of Ischnura elegans. Lineage (NCBI taxonomy): Eukaryota > Metazoa > Arthropoda > Insecta > Odonata > Coenagrionidae > Ischnura > Ischnura elegans. The sequence continues at coordinate 28,827,266 of NC_060257.1, read as the reverse complement.
CCATTATTGCAGTCTAAAAAGTCTCATAGCATAGAGGAACACAGAGCCACTGTTGAAAACGTATGTTGTTGATATATAAGAGAGAAAGAAGAGTTGTTCCTTAAATAGGCCATTGTGACCATCATTGGGGTAGAAGTTGTATAGAATCTAATAGTAGGATAAAATGTTGATGTATATTTCAAACTGTGATGTGGGTTTATCCAAAAACTATATTGCTGGACACCATGGATATCAAAAGTATTTAAAAATAGATATTCTATTTGTATTCTTTTGGGAGTTAGTTTATATTATGAGCTCATTTTCTTTGTCTATTTGTTTTGCCTGTCTTTTCTAATGCTTTAGCATTAGGAGACATTTAATTATAAGAAGAATATCAGTATCTTGATACACCAATTTAAGAATTAAAAATTCTGTTTTCTTTCGGTTAAAATTTCTAATGTAAGTGCCCTTTGCAAAATTTTCTTTATATAATTTGACTGAAGGTTGTATGTCATGTTACGAATGAGGGTTATGTGTCAGAAGCTTCCTAAACTTTTTGCTTCCACATAGTATGTAATACCTAATTTTGCTTCAACAATTAAGCTCTGTGATTTTTCTTCAACTTCTGTTCATAGGTTTTTAAAACTAAGCTTATGCTTAGCGATTCTATTAATATGCACCAAGACACTCTGCTCTTAAAACGCATAATGATCAACACTTGGCTTAATTGATCAATTTACCCTTTTTTGGTTTTACACTGCATTATTTTCACAAGAGTTACGTAGGCTTGTTATTTCTTGATATACCAGGCCATGGTACTAATAATTTAAGGTTGGTCGTTCGTGTGGTTAAAATAAGACCCCTTTAAGTAAAACTAAAATGAAATATGTATTCTAATTTTTTCTCTGCAAAAAAATTCAATATATGTAATAAATTTAACAAGAATTAAAATGCTGATCAAAGGAGGTCCCTTATTCATATGTGCAACCACAACCTGCACCATGAAAAATTTAACAAATAACCATTAGAATGTTATTCACTTTATGTTCACTGTAGGCATATTATTCTTCAATATAATGTAATTTACATAGCAATTTCTTGATTTATTATTTCCGGATGTTATTTGTTGTAATAGACAATATTTAGAGAAAATTTCATCACTACATTCTCTTATCCTGTTTCAAGTCTAGACTAAGGAGGCATAAACATGTTTTTTTTCAATTCAAGTGTTACTTTCCTCGAGCACATTCTGCGTTTGCAAAGTAGCTTTCACTATCAGTTCTGAATCTAATATAATGCAGGAATCTGAAGGAAAAATAAATGAACTCTATTTTCTTTTGAAAGTAAATAGCACTCCTTGGCTATGAAACCGTTGGTACACACTCATGGATACCAGATTGTAAATATACTCCAATGACTTCATCACCATATGCACAACGACTCACCTTTTTTTAGTTTACCATGGACCAGGCATTCGAACCAAGCTCAATGGATAGACCAAATAAGTGTAGAATTTTCAATCTTTAACAACTCTTTCAGACAATCTAATCCTTCATTGTTCATCATTTGTAGCAGTATGACATCAGATGCAACACCCAGTGATTCATAATACGCTAAGTGTAAGGATTATTTTTAAGTGTGGGCATATTGGAGTTAGTGATCTAATGGTTGCATTTTACTAATTTAAATTCCTGCCTGGTGGTAGGTTATCTTCCACGAAAATAGGTATAATTTTTTCCTAAAGAGAATGGCTTATTTCTTGTTGTACAGATTTTTAAGACCTTTTAACGGGCTCTTTGGGAACTCTAAAAAATAATCTGCCCTTATATAGTAGACTCTTGTTAATATGAACAATGGTATTACGAATTCCTCGTTTTTATGGAGCAAATTGTTGGCCCTGATGAAAAGTCTAATCCAATCTATAGTAAAAGAAATGTTATTACGAAAATTTTGTTACTACGAAATTACGAACTTCAGTCCCGATCCCAGCAGTTACAAAAAGAACTTTATTATGAAGTTCCATGGATAAGGAACTGCATTTAGTTAGATATACTCTGTGTGATGTTGTAATCATTGCGTTACGTTTAAGTCACTCAACTTAAACACAGTTTAATCACAGTAAAATGTTATTTAGTTGTTTATAAATGATATGTTATGATTGAGGAAGTGCTGGGATTAATGACAATCACCCTCATTCCAACAAATTCTTCTATTGTTAAAAACAAACGAATGTTTTTTTATATATATTTGTGCGTGATTTAATTGAGTTTATCATACACATGACTCTAAAGCTATGCCACAATGCGACTATAAGTATGAGAGATTGATGAGACAAGAAATTTTGGTGAGGTATGTTTTTTGCGATGATTCCGAAAAGAAATTTTTTTACAAACCTCCGGTTTTTTGGTCCCATGAACTTCATAGTAATGAGAGTCTACTGTATCATATTCTAAGGCTTTACTGTGTGGAACCACGTCATGATACATTTATTGAACAAAATCACTTAGTTGAGCTCCATAGATATTTCTTTATTACTGCCCTGGGTTTTGACTTCAAGAGTCATTATCAAGATGACAATATAAAAGATTGTAGGCTTTCCCAGCTAATGCTATTGATAAAATCTTGTTAGGTTTGGCACCAGGTAAGGTTAAAGGCCAATGTTTTTATCAGAAACTCTGCAGTGAGTCATAGCCCTGATGATGATGAGGGAATTTCTTATCGAAATGTTGGCCTTAAATAACCTTACCCGGTTCTAAACCCGAGAATATATTATCAAGATGACAATAATGCAAAATGTGGAGGGGGTGGGAAGGATGAGGAAGTGGAAGAAACAACTGGGAGGTGAGTGAATGACTGGTCTGAATAGGGGTTAGGTTTCTGGGCATTGCATACACCATTTTTGCAGTGTGGGGGTGGGTAGGGAATGGCAGTGATGGGAAAGGAGGATAGACCGGAATCATTCCATTCAAAACACAACAATTTTTTATTTTAGAGAACAAAATTCTCCGAAAATTTGGTTTGTTCACCTATTATTTTAAAAATTCAATTGTGACAGAATTTAAAAATGAGGTGTCCCATATTTTTCCATTTTTCAAATGTCATCCTTCTAGCCTATTCACAGAGCCAAAGTTTATGGCATTAATCCTTTAGAAGATAAGTTGATGATGTCACTTGCTCATGCCGATGGGGTCACCACTTCTCTGCTGTTTCTCAGCTCATTGCCCTCATATGGTTCATTGCTGTACACAGAAATTCCTTCCCTTGCCAAGTGGCTCTCCTTGAATTTGTTGATGAAATGGAACTTTTATGAGGTCATTAACTCATGAAAAGTTAGTAGCTTCTCGTATATTTTTTAAATTCAAACTTTGCTGAAAGTATTGCTGATTTGGGTAGAACTTTTCCATCATAACACATCTTTCTCTCAATCTGCCAAAATCTTCTAATGCATCGTGATATCTGGTCTGAGTGAACTACCTCATTGGCTAGGCTTTCCCTGTGTTGAAGTCTCGGGCAACCTTCATTTATTTCTTCATTTTGGCCAGTTCTTCATTTAACATTAAAAATAACTCAATCAAGGGGTATTCATAATTTTTTTCACTGCTAAGATTTATAAATTTTTCCTTTTCATTTCAATTTTTTTCAATTGCCTTTTATTGCCCTTTACTGTCCTTTTATTTTAGCCAAAAATTTCTTGGGAAAATTTTAAGTCCTATGTTTTTCAACCAACTTTTGAATGTATATTGATATAATGCAAAAAGTAAATGTGATTTTTTGCTAGGCTGTGGCCAGACATTTTTTTCAAGGGTATTATGCGGAGAAAGGATACATTTTGGGGAAGGTTTAGTGGGAAGCAGTTCATGTTAAACTATATTTCTAGCATTTTGTTGGGGTTTTGAACTCCTACCCCACTCCCCCCCAGCTCATTACAGCCTTGATATTTTTTAGTGGTATTTGTAGTTATGAAGTTTCATGAGTGCATATCATTGCGTTAAAAACCAGAAAAATAAAATGAATCCTACTATCTTGATATTAACCATAATGATGGCTAGTGTTTATTTCAAACTGTCTCTTCTTATTGTGGATGACAATTGGATGGTAGAATGTCTGGAAGAGGTGTTAGGAAATAATGGTGGCACAAATTGTATATATGATCATGAAATTGATCTGGTTTGACTCCAATAATGACTGAAAAATCATTCAATGCTTTACAAAAGTCAACCTTACCACACTGTCACTAATTCCAATCACGCATGTTCCAAGCACCTATAGCTTTAAGGTGCGGTCAAAGTTAAGTTAGCTCAATGTTTATTTCTAGTACAGGCATCCCCCGAGTTACGTATGTCTCGACTTACGTAAATCCGTACTTACGTAAGCGATAACCGTATTTCAAATGATTACGTTAATTTTCGAATGCGAGCGCGAAGAAGTAGATATTCGCTCGTACAACCTATGGTAGAAAAAATATCGAATAGTTATAGAGTTTTTTACGTGCTAAAAATAACAAAGTGACCCATTTTTGTCATTCCTCGAAGGAAATTTCATTAATTTCTGTAGAAAAATCGCTTATAAATCCCAAGTCAGCAATCAACGTGAAAATTTGCAGTTCTAGCGATGGATGTGGTGGCGTATGTGGTTGCGCTCATTCCTGTACGATACAACGTGTTATACAGCAATCTCTGAAGCGCCAACGCAAAGGTTCGACTTACGTAAATTTCGACTTACGCATAGTCTGCCGGAACGCATCTCTTACGTAACTCGGGGCATGCCTGTATAAAGCTTATTTTCTGTATTGGTTCACTTACATCTCCTATAATGTTACTGAAGTTTGAACATTCTGCAGAGGGAATGCAATTCACCTTGCTTTTCGTATCATGCTTAAATGAATTTCCTCAGTGAGAAATTCTTTAGTTGACCTACAGATATGGATCACTGATCCCCAATCTTCAGGGCCTGGTGTGTTTGGCTGTAAAGATGTTTCCAGTTTGTTTATATCATTCTCAGAGGAGCTTGGAAGCCGTAAAAATTCAGTAATGGCTAGGAATCAATTATGTTCATCTAATAAAACCTGCAGAATCATTATTTTTAAATGCTTTTCTTGGTAAATTCCGATGTGTTTTATCAGATCCATATTCCATCTGTTTTCACATGTTGAAGCTTCAAATGGCTCTAAATTATCATTTATTGCCTTTATCCCTGCTCAAAAAAATCAATGTGCATGTGTTTTTGACCTTCTTGTCGTACGTCCATTCTTTGGGAGCCACATTTCGTAAAACTTATTCATTTACGTTTTCTTGGGGAAACAAGCAATTGATGCAGACTGATAGGTATTCTGTTAGAATTCAAAATTTTCTACTTTCTTGATGATTTCCTATTTGGTGAAACTTTTTGAGCATCCTTAACATTTATCATTATGGACACTCAAATATAGGTTTATAGGTTTTTTTTTTAACTTGCCTCTACTTCTCCATTGAAAATATTGCAGATAAAGCTACCTCACTCATGTATGACCCTTGAATAAACTTTAAGTGGCCTACCACTGAATCAAGACTTTAACCCGCATAATACTTATTTTTTCAGTTGCCAATAAAAGGTAAATCTGGAAAAGTCATCTTTGATGTTTGAGGCAATTGGAGTGTTTTCTCCCATCAACTTATCCCTTAGTATACTTTCAATATATGAGCTTGCCATGCCCGAAAGGTGGTTCAAATGATTCTTGATTAGTGTTGAAGTTCATGATGTGCCATATATTTGCTCTAGGGTTCATTTTTTATATCTCTCGGGATGATATTTTGCATTTTGATCAATATTCCACATCAGATGACTTTAAAAAGTCGGAGAAATTATTGAAGTAGTCTGACGAATTTAGTAAATTTTATTTTTAATTTGGAGTGTCATCCCTGTGAAAGCCTGAAGGTGTCCATGAATACAGAATGGTTGGACCTTTTTGAGAATTCAAAGGGATTGACGTCTAAATGTGTGAATTCAAGAATGAACAAAAAAATGTACTGTGTAACCACCCTACTTGTGTTAATTCAAAATAGAATCTGTTCTAATTCGGTTACTGCATTCGTACATATTCCGTTCTGGTCTACCAAAATCGTTCATGCATTCTCAGATTAACACCTTTAGTGTGGCATGACATGATATGACGTCATGGTGCACTGTACCCCGGTGCTGATGACGTGATATCTCGTCATAAATAAAAAATTGCATAGCTAACGAATTACAGCAATGAAAATTTTTCATTATTTTTCCCAGCTCTTTTGGCATCCATGCATGCGTTTTGCATTTAAAAAATTTAAGCCGCACCTGGGGATAGTTTGGACTTTTACATGGTCAGCATTGAAATTGTGAACGATTGTGTGTCAGTGTGCCATGTCACCAGGTCTTTAGAAAGAGCATATGTTGTTTCTCATGAATTTTTCCGCTCTGCAGAATTTTTGTAACTCTATAGTGTTGTAAGTTGATTTTGGGTGGTATTGCGGTGGTACGTCCCCTCTGAATGGAGTACCCCGCCCCCAATCGGTCATTGGGACTGTCGCACACCTTAGGAGCGAGGCGAACGTCTCTTGCTGCGCTACTCCCAGAGGTGGGCCAAGGACTTCCTCCGGAGACGCCTTGACTGGACGTTGGACGCTGGCGAGCTCGTAGGAGGCGGAGGAGGAGGCGTGGGAACCGATTGGCTCGGCCCTGGTAATCCACCTCGTGTTCGCCACCTCTCCTCGGCACTCTGTCCCTGCCAGTATATTGAGGGCTTGTTACAGTTCAAGCAGAAGTCTCCCTCCCACAGCCGTGGCACGGGAGGACCGCATGGTGCTTTGGCCGCGGCAGTTTGTCCCTGCTGTACCTCGTGGCCGTGAAATCCTCTTCTTTCTTCCGTCCTTAGCATCGCTTGCATGCTCCTCCCCTCCTAGAGGTCTATCCATCTCTGGAATGAGTTGCGATGCTGTGTACATGTTGTGGTTTTGTGCCTCCCGTCCTAAAAATAATTTCACCCATTAGTACGCCATAGAAGAAGGGCTCTTGCTTGGAGTAGTTGAAATGATGCATGGGATAGATTTTTTGCTCAAGACCATCGTGACCAAAGTCCGCATTTGTTCGTTGGTTTCTGTGTCTTTCCTCGTGTGATCTCTGTATTGTTTGGTAATAGCCTGAAATGTTATTCGTGTAGGATATTTGTCCAATATGTTGTACAGTTGTACCAAAAAATACAAAGATCAACTGCGAGCAGATGATCTCAGATTCCTTCCAAATGATTTTTGTCTTGGATCAATTTAGTATCATTAAAAAAAAATTAAACCTTGACCATTGGTACCAACTTATCTCTTAACGTGTGTTTCATGGGGACTCATTTTTTGTCAACAATAACATCTGTTGCCATTATAAATGGGGTCGTTCAAGCTTGTTCTAAGCTCTCATTTTTTATTATATTCTATGTAGCAGGTAGCCTGTAATAATAAGGTGCCTTATGAGGCTAAGTATTCAGATATTAATTCTACAAATATGCTATTATTCTGAGCCCCTCAGCCAGATTTTTTCCTTGCCTAAAGTAAGGAATGTTGGCCAAAATCTGTGTAAAATAGTTCTTTTGGGGTTGAGATAACTCTTAACATCTAGTCTTAAATTTTGTGTCATTAACAATGGTATGTTGTGTGAGCTTCTGCATTAGGTAAAAAAACCTTTGTTTCAGAAGGTTTTGATATTATGTTATAAGTTTTATTTTAACTTTCTAAATCACATTCCTATTCCTCAATAATCTAGATTTAACATCAATTCATATAAACAGTCCTTAAATTTTTACTATTTACTTATGATATTTTAAGTGAGGGATATAATTAATACTATCTTTAGGATAGTGACTGCTTTTAACATGATGAGTCGACATAAGTTAGAATGCTGATTTTTCACTATGCCTTTGGTATTTGATGAGTGTTGGAGGGACATGTTTTACGGTTGCACATGTGGATGTTCAACTTCTAGATTCAAGAATTTCAAAAACTTGCATTTTCCTCTTTCTTTTTTGATACTGGATTGAAGGTGCCATGTAGATATTTTTATAATTGTCTGAGATGATCAATTCTGTAGCTGATAAATATTATGAATAGACTCAGGTGTAATTTGGTTAAATTATCAAATCATGATGATGGAAGAAAGAAAATACAAAAGTTTGTGTGTTCTTCTATAATCTGCAGCTGAGTTAAAAGTAAAAGGAAGCTCTTTGGCTTCAATTTATACTAGCACATGATTTCATGTTCCTGCTCAGAAAAGTGCAGAGTTGCCATTATTCTTCTTTCGTTAGCGAGTATATCCGCTGCACTGATTTGACCTAACTGTCTGTTGGATTCATACTAATTGATAGATTTAAATGATAGCACCACCTATTGTGGCAAAATTATTACAATCCATTGAGTTATGTATGTAAGTGCTTGAGGAATGATTTTATTTCATGAATACATTAAGTCCTCTAATAACAAACATTCAACTTAGGAACTTTATGGGATATGAACGTGAAAAAAATGGCAGCGTGCCTGAAATTTCGGATTTTGGTGCCTTTGAGGCAGTGGTGTAGCCAGGGGGGAGGTCCGGATCCCCCCTCCCTACCCCCCCCCCCCCTCCTCCGAAATATAAAAAGACTACATTACTTTGCTCCATAAAAGAAAACAATATTGAAAAATCATGAATTTTCAAAAGATATCTTTGACAGATGAAGTTTTTTTTTACTATGAAAAGTGTTAAAAATTAGTTTAAAACCCTCTATTTAGTATTCCATTTTTCAAAAAAATTTCCACTAATTTTGGAGCCCCTTCCAAAGGAAATTCCTGGCTACACCACTGCGTTGAGGTTGGCTGAAGCAATGCGGTGTGGTGTCGAGGAACTTACTTTTTGAGCTTGTTGCCTTGCTTACATTTTGGAACTAGCAAACAAGGTCTTAGAATGTATCTTGTTCATATGCCAAGGACTTCTGCACATATCTTTGTCAGGAGATAAATAAGCTTTGTATTTTTACATAATTTATATTAATTAGGGTTTCAGCAGCAGAAATATCTTCTTCGGAATATTAATTTGTCCTTATTCTTCATATTTATCGGACATGATTTGTTTATCTTCCGTATGATTGTTGGTTGTTGAAGTGAAATTGTGATGTGTAAACTTTTGTGAAATATGCCGTGGCAACTTCTATATTTCTGGCAACTTACTGCTATTTGTTACATAATGGTGCTAACCAATTCATGTCATTTTACCTCATAGTTACAAGGCATAAAAAAAAGCATAAATTGTGAAGTTAAAGGTTGTAATAGCAATATTAGTTGTAGTTGTTTTTCCCTTGAAGTTCATATTACTAATGATGTAGCTAAATGAGGCAATTACAATTTATACATTTATATTTCCTTGATTAAAAAGAAAAAAATAAGGTTTGGTGCTGTGGTATATAATGAAAATATAATATTGATCAGCATATAATAGTTCAGTTAACAGAGGCATGTAATGAGTTCAATCTATTGTAAAATCTTTCTAAGCATTCATTTAGGTATAGAAGAGCAGAGATACTCATATACACTATTACTACCATTTTGAAACATATTTTTCGATTGAAAATCAATGATATACTCAGTATTATTGTTGAAACTTAGTTTAGATGATGCTTTCAGATTTGGAGGTACTGCAGTGATAATTCGTACTGCATTTGTATTCTAAGGATCTAGTAGTGATAAGAGTAAGGGTTGGCAATTATAGGTGTACAGGATGAATTACCGTTTATTTACTTCCTTTAACTACATGATTTGTTTTCTCAGCTTCTCTGCTAACATCGTCTAAGAGCACGAAGAAAGAATTCCAAATAAGACTTTTTTAGCATGTTTGTATCTGCCTTTTCAATGTTTTTATCCCAAATAAGAGTTATTTAGCCTCTATTGATTGGTATTCTCATGGTGTACTATCGTGTAAGGCATCTAATTTACTGAATGACTGAGTGCTAAATAGATATTATGACAGCCTTTCGGAGATTGGTCTATCTGTAATTCTCACTACGCATTTTCCATCCGACACAAATTTTGTTACCTTTTGCATCAATATGTAGCTGTCACAGTTTTAATAGGAGCTGATTTTCTTTTCTTAATTTTTCATCTATTGTATTTTGTTATGGAGTTGCTTTTTCATTTTGTGCAGTAGATTTGCATTATGCGATTATCTATCCACTGATTTTCATTATTCCTTGCGCTAATCCTCATTAACCTCACTCCCTAGCTAATCTCTGTTTCTAACCCTTCTTCTTTACCCAAGTGCTGCCACTCTGTATCCTCCTGCAGATTGCAGTCATGTTCAAGTCTACCAAATTGCTATAAATTGCCTGCCCAAAAGGTAATTTCTCATTCTGTTCCTGTAAAAAATTTTTCTGCTCCAAAGAAGTGAATTATATCATCAGTCATTACCAGTCAGCAATCCAAAGATTGGTTTGACATAGCTCTCCTTTTAGTTTTCCTATTGGCTATTGATTGTCTTTCACGTCTGGCTTGCGTGACAAAGCGCAATACGCAGCTGCTCCCGAAAGCCATTGACATCAATGAATCTCACTGTGAAAGCCTACATTCCAAGCTTTCCTAGTGGCTAATCTTGAACAAATTCATGATTCTTCCCTTCTATATCCTTTATCATCTGCTCCATGTATTTTGTCCCAAGTCTTCCTTTCCTGTGTTTCCCTGAACCTTATTCGTAAGCAATGAGCTCATTCTCTTCTTTTTTTAATTGTCTATTGTCATAGAATGAAAAATCAATAAACCCATTTTTCTGAATTTTTTGATCCATTTTTACTTTATGAGGAATTGCCTCATTACAATAGAGAAGCATGCTTCAGACTTAACACTAGATGATTATTTCCTGCTATTTTTTTACTTTATCCTTACTATTTTCCAATACATTGATTCTCAGGAGAGTTAAAAATATTTCACAGTTAGTCTGCATTCCTCAGCACCATTCTATATTTTTCTTCTAACAGTTTTGTTATTTGATACACATTTTTATAGAAGTTTGATGTACAATTCTCGTTAATTAGATGAAATTATCGTGAAATGTGTAATCATATGCACAATTAATTCCTGATCTGCTGACAATACTATCTAACATGCATTTTAAATTTAGGAAATGCCTAGCCAGTTTTATATTCAGTGCATTGATTATAGTAACTCATTAGATTAGATCTGATTATTTTATATTAAGAATGGTCTGTGGTTTAGATGGCTGAACAGAAGCATTCCACTGAACTGTTTATTGTAGTGAAAGGTAGAGAAACCTTGGTGTGCATTTTAAATGTCAAGTAAATGTTAAATTTTGGAAATATCGTGTGGTAACAAATGTCAATTCAGTTCATTGCTGTAGAGCTAACCATTTTATCAACTCCAACTAGTGTTTATTTTTAATTATGTTGGTTTCTGTTTTACTGATACCAGTGTGAACTACTTAGTATGTTACTCTTGGATGTCATGTTGATTTCCTTTTTACAGCATCAAAATTCTCTTAATTTCTCTGTGAACCATTTTCAGCATTGAAATCCCTTCATTAAACTCTCATTCATTAAGTGATGTTACGTTTTGAAAGTAATAAAAAATACTTTAATTGGTTCATTGAAATATTTTCATCGATTCGTGAGTATTTTAGGACTTGCTTATGACAGTCTCTCATAATGAATGAAAATGTGTGCCTTAATGTTTTAGTGTAACATTTTTCTGCAAAAGCTGTTATATTATTATTTGAAAATGGCAATTTATGTGAAATATGATGAACTTTTTCCGAAAAATTTCTATTTGTGGAGAGTAAATTATTCGTTGGTATCATATAAGTTTCTATTATCCTACACTGTATGGCATATGGTTGGTAAAATTGCAATAAGGTTTGTTGAATGTGTAGGAGGTATGTAATTGTAAACGTGATGTAATGTAGTAGAAGCAATCTGATTTTCACTTTTAAATAGGTTCAGTTTTTTATGTTTTCCTATGCTCATGTTTCCTTGAATGTGGGTATTAATTTATGAGAATTTGTTCCTCATAATTGATTAAAATATTTAATTCTTCAACTTATGTGCCATCTGTTTGATCTTGTTACGTGTGCACTTGTAACGTGGGTTTAAATGCTTATTGTGATGGATAGCCTAAGTTTTTTGTGGTTCAATTGAAGGGGTTGGATTGATATTTTTCTGTTTGTTTTTTTGTGGTATTTAATATGAGAGTCTTACATTTTTAAAATTTTATATCTTCCCAGTGCGTTAATTTGTTGTTGTTAGGCTCCAATGGTTTTTGCTATTATCATAAGTTTTATGCATAATAATTATTAATCTACTGAAATTTTCTAATGGTATTTCAAAACTACTAAAATATATCTTTGGGACTATCTTACCCATACCTCTTCGATTTGAACATGTTATTCATTCACCAATGTGATTAAATTGTTCTGTAATTACGTAGTAAAATTAACGATAGTGAGTTGACGTAAATTATCTTAAACTGGTTGGTAAATATCAGTTATTGTGATCAACATTTTTTTAAACAATTTTTTTCTGGATTCTGAAAAAAGTGAAATTTTAATTTGGACATGCTGTGCGCCCAACTTCTGTGAATTGACTTTTGGACTTCAGTGTTTTCAAAATATCAACCAAGTGATTGAAATGTGTTCATTTTGCAAATGTATCAGTGTTGGTTGTAATATTGGATCCAGCATTTTATGCAATTATTTATATAATGGTATAATGCTGGTAACTGTTAATGTTTAAGAATTCCTCATTGTTATAAGTTTTTATAGGGTTAATGAGGTGAAATTGTTGTCAGCACTGAGTTTGAAAAGATTTTATGGTTATCATAGTACATATACATACATTTATTAGAAATATGTTAGTGACCTTCCTTTGTTGATACTTAGTTTTTTGTACATAATCAAAGGAAAATGTTGATTTAGTGCATTTTTAATAGTCTGCAAGGCACCCTTTTGGACACACTATTTGGCTTGTATATATATTATGCGTTAATTTATTTCCTGCATACCTAAGTTTTTCTTTTGCTTTGCCTGTTGCATGTAGAATACATTTTGCTGATTTTTCAATTTTTTGCTTGCTTTTCTGCATTTAAGATGTTGGCTTGGATATACTTTTGCTCTCAAATGCATGCTGTTCATTTTATCCTCAGTCTTTGTGGTTTATTATGGGCTTATTGATGAATTTTCTATAACTTTTAAATACTAAGGCCTGCAAATAATATATTTTTCTGTGCTGTGATGGCAACTCAAGTTTATTATGTTGAGTGATGATTGGCATTGGCCATTCATCAGCAATGTAAATAGTTGGATCTATTTTCTATAGACAAAATATGTTGGAAAGGATATGAATCTTATTCATTTAGATTTATTAAATATCAAGTAGTTTGCTAAGATGTGAATCTTCTGAGAAAACTTTTAACACATTCAATACCAACCACATCTATTTACATGATCTGTGTCTATTTCAACACATAAACTGTGTCACTTGACATTCATTCATATGGGTACATATATATGTTCTCTCCATCGAAGAATCTCATATCTGGATCCTTTTTCCAGGTTCATCCTTCAGTTAATTTACTCTGTTCATTTTGTGCGGTGTTTATGGAATAATAAAAACATTGGACCAGATTTTAAGGCAATTTCAAAAACAACATCCCACATTGAATGTGCTAAGGGTTCTCATGATCTCCTATTATGTGATACATCAGCCCGTACAAGTTATTGACTGTATGCATGAATGATTTTGCTGGAACTGAACATGTGCGAATGCATTTACCAAATTAGAGCAGGTTCTGTTTTCTGTTTGTGCATACGCACAAGTACACTGTGTATCTTTGCGTTCATTCATCCGGTCATGCATTGAGATATTAACTCGTACAGGTTGATGTACTGCGTAACCAGGCCTTCATACACAGATGCAATAGAAATTCCAATTGTTGCGTTCACTCATTAATCATTAATGCATTTTGATTGGTATGTTATGTCGGTATTCGATTGGTAACTCTCTGTCCATCCGCTTTTTTCGTTTCCGAAATCCTCGGCCACCCGTTCCTCACCATCAAAATCCATTCCGTTCCCCATCTGCCACCACGCGTGCATCTTCCTCTTCCGATACAGGAGCGGGCGGAAATGTTGCTGCTCAGGTACTCTCAAAGATGGTCCAAGGCTTTCCTCCGCAACCAGCTGGATCTTGGCATAAGGTGCAAGCCGCGAGCTGAGCCGGTGGCTGTGCCGGTGCCGGGAGGCGATGTCATCAAGACGGGGCGGAATCCCAATCCATCCTCGTCCGGCCAATCTTCCACTGCCCCTCCCAATGAGCAATTCCCCCCAATAGCGCCCAGGCACTGCCTCGTGGCACGCTGCCCGTGCCAGATGGTGGAGGAACACCTCAAATACAAACCGCCCCGAGGCAAGTTATGCTCCCGAATCCGAAGCTTCTGCTTCCTGCCAGATTTCTCCTTCGACTGAGGTCCTCTTCAGTGTCGTGGTGCACTAACAGTATTTGGGACGCAGTTGCTATGAGTGTTACATCACACGAAGATGTCTTCTCTCTGCTGTGTATTAACACCTCTCACATGGTACATTAGAACTTAGATTGTCCATCATTTGATCGACCGTTCACCGGGTTATTTGTGTATCACTTCCTTGGCCAATATCCTCCAAAACTCTACCCTTGTCTGCCTTACCTGCCCACCTCCATTCTCCAGGGTTGTTACAGGTCAGGTTATGAGGGAAAAGTGAGGGAATTTCATCCATGCTGTCAGGGAAAACCTATATCTTGATGCTCAAATTGTAATATCGTAAGAAGCTAGAGTGGTGTCGGCTGGCTGAGGGCCTTCCTTTTGTGAATTTTGCACTACCACTCACTCAGTGACTCAACCCAAAGGTGGTTTTCGGAAAGTGAGGTTAGAGCTCATCCCAGACTAAGCCTGAGGCATGTGAATATCTCACCATTCAAGTAAGGAGCCCAGTTCTTTTCCCAGGGTCACCTTGCACTTTGAGGATTTAATGTGGGGTTGTCTAAAGTCTTCACCCGGGTTTATAACCTGGGACCCTTCAATCAGGAGCCGCGCACACTATCTGTTAGACTGCTATGCTCCTCTTGCTTGTGAGCCTTATTTGACTGATATTAAGTTAACAAGTTAATGCTTTATTATGTGTTCATTAGAAAGAAGTAAGTTCTACAAAGAATTTTCTCATGCATTGAAAAGAATTTTGCGTACATAATATTGGCTCCTACCCTGAAAAAATTTAATACAATTTTTGAAAGGAGAATGTGAAAACGTCAAGGGAAATGAAGACTATCTTCAGGGAAATTGAATTTTGGTATCTTGTAACAACCTTCTCCCTTTCATACCCTTACCCAGCTCAAAACGACTTATACTGAAGATGCAGAGAAAGCATGGCACAAGCATCAAAGTAAAAAATATCCTAAGGTAATGATCAAGAATGGATTTTCAGTATTTTTTAAATATCCTTTTTGGGCCTTTCCCTCTACTACGACGGGCAATCAAAGTTCTTCTGTACTTCATACTGAGGCCGTGTTCCAATTCATCATGGAATTTTAATGAAATATTTAATTTTTGACACTGTTATAATTTTGTGTCACATCATGAAGATGTCTTCTTTCTACTGTGAAGTAACTCCTCTCACGAGTTACTCCCTATTGAGGCCGTGTTCCAAATTATCATAGAATTTTATTGAATCGCTATGTGTGTCATACATCATGACATTTTGAAGATTTTTCTCTTTTTGAGGAGTTGTAATTATTCCATGCTTGGATCTTGAGATTTATTGGTCTCAAAAATTGTAAAGTTTGGCAGCCATAAGACTCAAATTAATGGGAACCAAACCTTCGATGGTAATGGCAATAATAGTGAAGTAAAGTAGCTTGGAGTGTTATGAATGATGTTGTGGCTAAATGGGAGTTGGATGTGCCATTCACGCAAAAAGCTTTCTGCTCTCTTCTGTTGAGCGCTGGCTGAAATGTCCTCGGCAAACAGATTTGATCTTTCATGCAGTTCACATTTTCCATACTTATGGCATCAGCTTCAATGGCTATGAGTATCGCCATTCATTTGCTGCATGAGTGTCACTATCATGTGATATATGCTATTGAATAGACATGCAAGTGGTAGTTTTTTAGTTTGCTTTGCAAGTGCTGTTATTACTAGTTCCAGTTTTAATGATTGAAGCACATGCCGAGATGACCTATCTGTATTGGAACACGGCCTAAAATTTTTTATGGCAGGGTCTCTGGTGTATTGATAATACTTCTTTTGGGGTAACGTTGGTACATCGTTTTTTGCATATCATGTTTGTTGCTTTTTTAAGTTTCATTTTGCTAATATTTAATTAATGATTAACCAATTGTAATTGTTACAACTGAATATTTTTAGTAAGGTGTTTTTTAAATGGACTTTTCTAATAGTAGTTATTTCAAATTTCATAGTCTGAAGGTCTATTTTTAAAAATAGAAGTAATAATTATTATTCTTCAGGGAAGTGGTTCTTTTGGTGCTATTTTTCAGGAACACATTTAAATCTCAAATTCATCATATTGATGTAAACATTTATACACACGTTGCCATTTTTTTCCTTTTCACTAAACTTCTTTAGTATCTGACTGCCTTAGGTAATTCAGGACATCCATGAGCTATCCTAATCTCATATTTTCAAGAGTATTTTGAGAACCAGGATTTAAGCATAGAAAATAAGTTAGACATGACAGTACATATTGGCTGCATCTGACTAATATGACTTACAGATCATTGCCGTACTTGTAATTTCAATGAGGTGCCCTGTCCACTGATTTTGGGTCCAGTTACAAATGAATTATCACTCTCTTTTCACTTTATACTGGGGGTATTATATTATTCAGGATAACTTATTTAGGTAACTGTGAGAATTATATGTACAATTCCCAAATTGTATATGTATTTCTGCAATTTTTGGTATTCCTAATACCGATGGAAAATCTTTCCAGAAGTCTATTGCAATAGGTTTTTTTTTCATGTGCTTCTCTTGAAGTGAAATATTTCCTATTTTGAAAATAAACCCCTCAAGCAGATAATTTGTCTAGAAGAAAGATTTTTGTTTGAATATGAAAGAATTTCTTTCACTCAGTAAGTCAGAGTGTTTGGCACAAGTTTCTATTGTAGTACGGGTGAAACTGCTATTGCTCTATTCTTACATCACTAGGACTGCTGCTCAAAAAATTTTCTACTCACGCTGAAATTCAAAGATAGGCAGTAATTTAAATTTGATTAATATCCCTTATTAATTAACTTCTGGGATCACAAAGAGAGGTGACTTAAAATGGAATGTATTGGCCTTCCATGGGATTTTGGCATTACAAAAGAATTTTTATTCGTCATTTGGAAGCAATAATCACATTACCTTATTGAATAAAATCAAAAGAAAATGAACGTAATTACTTCTAGAAATTCTTTGTTACAGTTGCTGGTTGCTAATTGATGGCTTGCACACTTTCCACCCTTGGATTCATTACTTCAGGCATCAAGTTATGTTAAAATTCTCATAGAGTAAATTATAATTACAGTCATGCCTTTTTTGTGCAAGTTTTCTGTGGGTCAGCTTAAATGAAGTTATTTCTTTTATAATAAGTATTTGGAATATTGAGATAGTATTGTCTTCAGATTGCTAAGTTTTAATTTCTTATTGTTAGCAACCCTATTTTTTTACACTCCGCTACCTTGGGTAATCTTTTAATTATGAAATATTTTTAACCGTATCAGGCATGAATTTGTGGGCAATATCAGGCATACTTTAGTCCTGGCTGGAGGTCAGAGAAGAAGAGGCATTATTATTTTATCCAAATACAGGAAATTCAAATACCAAATAAAGTGGGAAGGAAATATATCTCCAATGCGGGCTTTTTGATTATTTACGCAATTATCAATGGAGAGAAGCAAGGTATTATACTGTCAGGGTATAGGCCAAGAGGGAACGGTTTGGTTCACTTAAGCATTCATCATACGAACGTCCTTCACTCTTAGCTTAGGTCTTGGCACTTTAACATGTATTCTCCTCCCTGTTAATCTATTTAAAAACTGGTTTAGGAGATATACTCCCTTATAACTTAAATTGACAATTCTATTCTTGTCTCTGGCCAATCACTTCAGCCAATTTGTTGCTCAATTTAATTATTTTATCATCATTATATTTGTGTGTTTTAATAGGGAATCACTTTTTCCCACTGATCAGTTGAAAGTTATTGCTATATGGTTCTGAATGGAACGACACCACTGCTTGTATTGGCTGCTATTTTTGTTGGTTAAAAAATAGTCCCCTATTCTTTTTGCGGGCAAATGAAAAAGAAAACAGTATATTTAGTGTGTAAACAGATATGCCATTGTATTTTGCAGTCGATGAGATTTTTTTGCCAACATCAACCTCACCACTTATGTTGTTTTGTTTTCATTTCCTCTGAGGAAGGTGTTAATGATATAATTTTCAGGTTGTTGTTTAGGAGGGGGATCGTGTTGGTGTGGTGGCTAGAGTGTTGGCTTCCCACCCGGCGGGCTCGGGTTCAAATCCCGGCAGTGGCAGAGAATTTTCAGAGACTGCCCGATCCCTGCTTGAATGTTGTGTGGAGGACACTTCAAGTGCAACACTCCGTCCGTCAGATGGGACGTTAAGCCGTCGTCCCCTTGGCACCTTTCGTTAAGAGCAGGCTAATGCCGATGCCGGGTTTCTCTCCACCCTTCCTTACCTACCCCTACTCTC
The DNA here is from genome assembly GCF_921293095.1 of Ischnura elegans. NCBI lineage: Eukaryota > Metazoa > Arthropoda > Insecta > Odonata > Coenagrionidae > Ischnura > Ischnura elegans. Next base: position 28,808,517 of record NC_060257.1, on the reverse strand, counting down.
AAATGGCCCTCAGCTGTCGGTCGCCTCCTCCAAATACCATATACCCGTTGTTTAGGATCGCACATATACAGGACGACTAAATGTGGAAAATTAAATAGAATGACCAAGGTGCCCCAAGCACTGTTAAAGGCATGACTGTTATACTATCCAGATTTTCAGAGTATTCATTTTACTAAGATGGTTGTGACTCAGGGATTAAACCAGTATCTGTTATGCCGGTATCACAGAAATAAGTTAAAATAATTAATGCATTAATTCTAGTACAGATTTGATATCAGTCAATTGTCATAGAAGTTAGTTTGCTTATACGTGCTACAAAAGCACAATCAGTGAGATCTCTAATACTTGGATGTTGACAATTTTGAGTCATCATTTGGTCAGTTATTCTTCTTGAAGATTTTGTTTTATTCAGTTGTATGTTCATTCATATTAACCTAATGCTACAAATGACACCACTCGTTAAGTGAACAATGTGATGTTGTATCAGACAAGGAAATGGTTTTTTCATAATTGCTAGATGTTTCAGTTGCAAATAATGTAGAGATAGGTGAAATGATATGCGAATTAAATATCCTCGGATGAAATGATTAAAAATATCATTTAAACAGTATTAAAATTTTTTGTGACGTATAGTTAATTTCTTAAGCGAAATCAACACCTTTTCCTTACATGCAGATCATAAAGAGAAACCATGAGATAGCTTACTGAAAATTGTATTCTGGCGTTAAAATTCTCAAACTCATGCCTACACATGGGAATATGCTCACTCTAACAGCAATCAAACAGTACTTAATTTTACTCTGGGAAATAGTAATTGGTTTTCCATATGGATTAAAGATGGCCTTATTGGGAGTTTGATTTCAAGATGTTATGAAGGCTTTATGACAGAAAGAGGAAAAGAGTGTGTACCAATTTTTTTTAAATTCATACTTTTATGAGATTTATGGCCAACTTTGACATAAATATCTTTTAAAAAAATTCCCTATTTTCAAAAACATTTTACTGAGTGTAAAAATGGAATTTTTTTAGGTATCACGGTTTTTCATATCACAATACTTGATATATTCTTCTAGCATTTATTTAGTATATACAATGCTATACATTTCTGCTCTAAAGAACAGTTATTGTTTTATGAGACTCATCATGTGATATAAAATATGCTGTGCGCACTATTTTTATTCAACGTACTATTTAGCAGTCTTTTTTAAAAAGTAGGCTTTGGATCATTATAATTGGTATTATCTACACTAACCTTGTGAACGCACATATTGCTTGAATAGCTGCTATAATTGGTTGTGGTCTTTCCGTCATCATCTCACACAATTTCTCTATTTTCTAGACTGTTATGTACCTATTTTCTTGCCAATGTTTTTGGTGGTGGTTTAATTAATTTTTCTTGGATTATTTACCAGTCTTGAGGTGAGGTGATGGAAATATTATGTAAATTATTTACTCTTATGAGTATGTATGAGTAATTTGATACTAACTGTCAATAATTGTGAATATTTGTATACACAAAATGAAAGGACTAGTCCGTTTAACCTCTCATTTTTAGTAAACCTTAAGTGTATGTAGTTGTCCGTCCATTTACTTTTACTCAAAGTTTTGTTAGTGAACTGTCATGTTGATACCCTATTACTTTTACGTGTAATAGTGTTTTGATGGTAAAGAATATACAACTCAGTGCCTTATTATGATACATATATGTACTCAGTGTTGCTTTGTTATATATATCTATATATCTTTCAATGTAATGATGGAAACTCATTTTAAATACATGTAAAGATATATGAAGAGTAGTGAAGTATTGTTTGCCTTCTTTTTCCTTTTCTCTATGGTCAAGATTGGTCTGCATTGATTTTTCGAGGAAAATCTTTCATTTGGTTACAAGACTTTATTTTAAACTTCTAGGAATTTGCTTTTTCATACGTGCATCTCAGTAAAATTTCTAGTTTTATTTTCTGGGAGAATTTCAGCCAAGTCTGCGTCATTGAATAGTTTGCCAATGTTTAATGCAGTATCTTTTTGTACAGAGATTTCCTTTAATTAGGACTTCGTGGGATTCACGTTTGCAAATTTAGGTCCAACATACCTGTCAGTTTTTCCCGTCACGGGCATTAGACCCTTTATTTGAATATAATTTTTTTGTTCTATAGTAATTACTTTTCCTGTGAATTGTTAATTAAAATCACTGAAATGAGTGTGCTTCCTTGTAGACGTGAGAAAAGAAATTATGCTCAACATTTTTCCTGGAGAAACTGCATCTAATCCCTTAGTCATGAACGAGATTGGTCTCTGAAAATTACCTCATGTTGGATTTTTCCATAACTTAAGCACTAACAGTATTTTATAAATTATGCAGCTCTATTATCACTAGATGTCTCACGTATTGCTTACATTTATTCCTAATGTTCCTTATTTTAAAATGACTAAAGCAGTCAATCCAATGTTTTGTCAAGATCCCCATTTCTTTCTTCCGATGCTGCTTGTTATTTTCCCATTAATTTTTAACTATATCATTTACTGTAGACAAAGGAGTCCAACTTAAGTATGGAATGAAAAAAGTTTGGCTGTCTACAACTCTGGGACTACTTGTAATAGATTTTGTGCTACTAAACTTAATTTCTACCACCGCTTGACATCGTTACAATATATGTACCTTGCTGCAGTTTTTTTTATGAAATCTCACGGTATCACTGTTTGCTAATGATATTATAAAGTGAGATGAATTAAAGATAATATTTAGAATTGAAATCAGGGAAAATGAAAATGGGAGAATTGATTTGACCCCTGCTTGTGAAATTTGTTTGCTTCAGTACAAGCATATTCAGTCCTTAATGAAATGTTAAATTTAGGTGTAGGCATTATATTTTGATTTTTAATAGTGTAATTTACTCATTTAGTTCCTTATTTCCAATTATGTTTCTTGGTCTGGGGCGATTTCAACTTAAACCCCTACTATATGAATGCTCATGCTACAGTGTACTTACTAGTGGCTACACTGCAGGCTGTGAGTTTCTAAAAATTAGTCTGAGGTCAAAGGTAAAGGTGGAATCAAAATTCATTGCTGGAAATAAGATTGATTGACTATGTGATTTGCCCATTTCCTTTTAATTTAATGGCTTTCACCGTTCCAGACCCCTGCTTTAACTTTTAACTGGGAATGTCCTTTAAATCTATCTTCACTATTAGGCAGCTTTTTTGTTGGACTTACTGGCTATCACATATTTATTTTAATTTTGTATGCATAATAAGAGGTGCCTCTCCTTGTCCATTCTTTTTCATATTTTATTTTATTTCTTATATTGTGATACTCCCCAAAAAATGCATTTTCACTAGCCCCCTAAACTAACAATTTTGAACTCGGGCAATGAAAATCCTCCCGAGTGCACAATCTTGTATATGCTAGTATAGCAAAAAAAATAATGTTCTAAATGAGTGGGTTGGAAGCCAGAAGGGTACAAGTGATTTTTTTCTCAACAGAGTTAGGTAAAATTAACCCTTAACTGGTGACGTGGGGTCTGAGATTGAGCTGCGTTTCTAAAATTATGAATATTTTCAAAATTAAGATTTCAAAATATCTACAATTCTCGTTAGCTTCATATTTTTGCATAACAAGGACATCCCACTCTTAAAATTTAACATTCCTTCTATTAATTTCTGTAAATTTGCAATTGAACTCGATTAGCGGTCTGTGAGACCGCACGTCACTTACTAAGAATGCATCAAGAAAAGGAATAAGTGGGATAAATTTCATGGCTACTTACTACTTAGCCTTCCAACTTTAACATTTAAGGCCTTTTTTGAATCTGGCAAAATATTGATACATAAATGTATAACTCAAGTGTTTTTGGCATCAGTTTTTTGATCCTGCTTCAAATAGCAATTTTTTATGACAAATTGGTTGGAATCGGGAGTGTAAAAATTTTAATACGAGTTTTAAAATAGTTGGGCATTCAAAGAAAAATTAAACAAAACGATAAAAATGGCGTAGCAATATTTTATGAATTTTTGATTTATTGCGGTCACTGGTAGTGTAACAAGAATTGCACGTCACTGGTTAAGGGTTAATTGTTAGAATAAATACACAAAAACCTGGTTGCCGAGGGAAACAAGTGAGTCTCTGTTCTGTGCTGACATTGAGTGGAAAATCAAATGCACTACTAAGTATCTAATTAATCCCGTTCGTTTTCTATACCTAACTCTGTATAGAAAAGAGAAATCACTTGTGCCCCGTGGCTTCCAACTCACTGAAATATAATGCTTTACTTGACCATATTGTGCTGTTGGAATTAAAAGCCACAGTGCAGTGGAAAGTGTCATCTCTGGGAAACGTGATCTGTAGAGGTAGGCATCCCACTATTAATTCATGAACAAAAACTGTTATCAGAACTACTTCATGATGATCAAAATGCATTCCTGTTCATCCACACCTCACCTAAAACAATCAGTTTTATTCAGCTCAGTTGGCTTTTAAGAAGGAATCCTGGTATAAGGAGAATAATAAAGCTGTAAGGCTGGGTATGTATGCATATTTATTAAACTATGGCTGAATGACTGTCAATTATCGATCACATATTAGATATCATCAAAAGTATATTCATTCTGTAATCATTGAAACACACATCGATTGACTCCCCATTAGTCCCCACTCCCATAATACAACTTTTTTATGTATGCTTCTTTTTAGACTAATCCCTCCAGGAAAATACTGAATGAAAAATTATATTCCATCTTATCCCATCATTTCCAAGGTTTTAAATTAGCTTCTTCAATTCCAAAACCTGATAACCCCTTGCTTTAACTTACTTCAACTTGCTTTAACTACTTCATAAACTCTTATGATGAAGCAGTTGGCATGTCATTGAAAAACATTCATGAAAAAGTAAGGCTTCGTGACTTGAATTGTTAAATGATTTTTCTTTGACTTAAGGTATCATTAGTGGTGATGACGAAGCTTGGTATTGTAGTCCTGCTATATTTTCTGGAGATCCTTCTCATGTAAGGATATTTGAGATCCAAATCAGGGTGTTAATTCTAATCTCATAACCATCTTACTTCCTTTTTTGTGGGTTTCTCTCTATTTTTATGTTTAGAATTTGATGCATTGAATTTCAATGCATTTTCAATTTATGGATTGAATTTGATGTTGTGAGCCATTGTTAGGAAAGATGTCCCCTAATTGGGGCACATGGGTGTAAGGAAAGGTGGTTGCCTTGGTGAGCCCATACCATACATGCATGCTTACATAGTATTGCAATCCTAACCCTCCATTTCTCCCTATTCCAAGCTAGTTGCTTAACGTCCTCTTAAGCTCTTCCCTTTGTCCTCCTTGAACTCTCCTAGGTACTTGTCCCTTGGTCTTCCTCTTGGGACTTTTCCATCATGTTTTCTACGTAACTGCTGTGTCTTATTACGTGACCAATCCACCATGTTCTTCTGTGGTGTACAGTTATCTATAGTATCCTATTCTTCTATATATGTACCTCCTCATTTCTCTCCCTATCCGTCAATTTTATCTTCAGGATCCTGCTCCAGGTCTCAAAGTCCTCTAATCCTTTGTGATCACTTTTTCTGATGGTCCAAGCTTCTGAACCAAAGAGTGCCATTGCCCACATGAATGTTTTCACATACTGCTTCTTGATCTCCAGTCTGATACTCTTTTTAGTATAGTAGGGACCTCTTTGCAATGAAAGTCACCTTAGCTTAGCCATTCCTCCTTGACGTGTGTCATACTTCTACTGCCCCAGGTAATGGTGCAAGTTAGGTGAATGACTCCACTTGCTCAAATATCTTTCCTTTGAGGCGAATGTTGGCTAAAGTTTTCTTTCTTCTGCACAGAAGTATCTTTGTTTTCTTCCTTTTTATTTTCATGCTTTATTCAATTTTAATCATCAAGTCGTTAAGGTATTCCTCGTTGCCTGTGATGTTATCTGCAAATCGCTGCATGTATATTTCTTTTCCATTAACCTTGATCCTCATGATTCCTTGTTCCTCCATGTCTTTCATCACTTCCTCCGTGTACATATTGAATGGTGAGAGATTACATTCTTGTGGGAACCCTTCATTTCTTTTAGCCTCTATATTTCTTCCTCCTAGTGTGCTTATATATTGACCACATGGTCTCTTCTGTTGATATAGTCTAGTCCAAGTTTCTCCATCATGTTCAAAATTTTATTCCATTTGACATTATCGAATGCCTTTTCTAAGTCCATGAAGGTTACATAAAATGGCTTGCATATCTGGATCATTTTATCAACCAGTAGTCTCAGGCATGGTAATGCCTCCATTATTCCTCTATTCTTCCTAATCCTCTATTTATAATTCCAAATTTTTTTCCTGGAAAAATTGATAATTGTGCAACCTTGACGAGAGTTGATATGGTGGGTTTGGCATTTGCTTCCAATCATTCTCAACTTGTCTGTGTTTGTAATATTTCTAAACCAGCCGCGTGAATGGCGGAGAAATATACAAGAATTGCCATGAGAAAAAATTCCCTTGGACCGGGAATCGAACCACGGACCTTTAGCTTTCCGGGCCACTGCGCAGACCACTACGCTATCCAGGTTCTTTAATTCTCATGGCAATTATACCGAGGCTCATGGTACTAGCTGTTAGGCCCTCAAGTCTTGAGCCTCGGTATAATTGCCATTAGAATTAAAGAACCTGGATAGCGTAGTGGTCTGCGCAGTGGCCCGGAATGCCAAAGGTCCGTGGTTCGATTCCCAGTCCAGGGGAATTTTTTCTCATGGCAATTCTTGTATATTGTCTGTGTTGTCTATGTTCAAAACTTGTTTGCGTTGGATATTTTCTGGAGGAGTCAAATATTCCTAGTTGAATGCTGAATTAAGTATGTCATTCTTTTTATCTAATGGGATGGTAAGCTATGCTACTCTACTTGGCAGCCATTTATAAGAGCACGCGTAAGCTCTTTTCAGCTCTCTCCCCGCTCTTTCTTTTGCCAATGACCTTAGATGTGGGTCGTCTCCCCTAAATGTCATACTTATCAGAAATAAATAATATTTTTGTGCAGTATTTTAGATATAGAACTTAAGCAACCAGCTAAATTCAGAATCTTGGCATGCATAGCCACGATAGGGCAGCTAAGGCAACACCGCAGGCTCGCAAGAGATAAGGGTTCCCCCTAGAAAGTTGAGATTGGAATATAATAACTTTTAGGAAGTTAAGCACTCTATCATATGCAGTTTCTGCTATTGTAATCTTATACCAAGGCCAATACATGAACATGAAGTCTGTCATTTATCAATAATTTCCATTCATTGACATATACCCCGCCCTGTCTCATAACAAAAGGCTCTCGATAAATTTTTAATTGTTATGTCATATGCTTTTGTTTAATTGAAACACTTTATTTTTATTACAGCTCCATGTGCACTTTGTGACCTAATGAGAGATCCCTACTTTATGCAAGCTCCAATGTATTAGTGTATTAACAGCATTGTAATGCTGGGTGCTATCTTACAGCAAGAACAACAAATGTACTTCTAGGTGGATGAGGGTTTTACTGTATTTTATCGAACAATACGCCAGAAATAATATTTGGTCTAGATTTTTATTTACGGAATATGTATTTATTTTTCACTGTATTTAATGCATCACATTTCATTTGGGCTTCCAAGTTTCTTACCTGATGCATTATTTTTGTTTTATTGTGACTTCATGAGAGATTAAATGCCAGGAAATTGATATTTTTAGCATCAAATGCAAAAATTTGATCAAATTTTCACAGTATTAATTGCAGCTAAAATGCCATTTTGGCTTCAAAAGTTTAATTCCTTTAGTATTAAGTTTGTCATGTTGTGACGCATCAAATCATTGAAATACTGAATTATATTGAATTTTTATATTTGTGTTATACACTTATATTATGTGCAGATTTACATTCCATTTTATTATTTTTGATCATTTATTGTTGCGGAAAATTTTACCAAGCATAATAAATATTTTTTGATCGTGAAAGACCTTGTTCAGTCGATTATTAATGCCATTTTGTTTGTATCTGCTTCATCTGATTTAATATTATTCATGAAAAGAAGGTTGTGGATGAACAAACAGTGTATGCTAATGTGTGAACACTGCCATTTGATGAATTAATTATAGCTTTGCATTCAAAGGGAAAAGGAAAGGGAAGCTTAGTAAATGGGTCTTAACTCTTTCCTGCCGATGCCTACAATTGGAAAACGTTTTCCGTGCTATGTGTAGAATGAGAATATTTTAAACTTCTCTGTATGGAGCTCTTTTTTGGGATGGTGTTATCCTGGTATTTTCGTCCCTCAGATTTGGGAACCAGCTCAACGTGTGCCCGTCCCTTACGCCGGTCACTGGACTAGACCCTCTTACTCTATCATAGCACGAATCTGCGGTCAACTCATTACGTTACCAGTGTATTTTTCATCCAAACGTTATATTTGAATTTCAATAATTTACTCTTCTAAAAGAATTACTAGCATTCCTCAAGCATTGCAGGATTTTTAATAGATTTCTAGCGTTAATTACAAAAAAGTTAGTAAATGCAAGGTAAAAAGGCTATAAGTCCGGAGGTCCGTTATTTTTAACACTAAAATTTTGCTTAAAAATTGCTCACGCACTGAACAAAATGAAGAATCCATTTCTAAGTATAAAAAAATTGTAGTATGCAACAAAATACTATCGAAAATACAACCACTTCGCAATGCATTCCTATGCTGAGGATGATCATAAATGAGTGGAAGGGTTGGGCTTAATTGCCGAGGAGTGGCCCTAAGGACTCGCTAAGCTAGGTCTCAGGCCAGGCCTGCATGCATCTGACAATAGCTACCTAAGCGGTCACTTCCCTTCCCTACATTCGGCCAGGGCCAACATCTGGTCATTTGCGTTGAAAAACCTGCGACAGCCATACCTGACGTCAGGTGTCCTGCATATGAAAATGCCCGTCGGCTCCACCTGACGTCCGACGCATAAGGGTTAATGATGATCTATTCTCCACTACTAGCTCAAACACATACATAATTCAATTTTAATGGGATTCAAGTATTTCTGGTAGCACAGTGAAGTGGATACAAAAAATAAAAACCAATTACACCCTGTGCATCACAAACAATGCCACATACCGCCTCAGAAGCTAATTTAACGGAGGTAAGAAAACATGGTGATTAAGTTACGTGCAGTGTGATCTCAGTACCTTAATTTTCTCGTAACAATTATTAAAATAATTTTATATGGAACCGATGTATATCCTAGGACAATTTTACTGCCATCTTCAATGTCAAACAGGCAAGCCCTCGACCAGCTGACGGCATGGTGGTTATTTTGATTAGCTGGTCGTGATAAAAATTTTCTCTGATACCATAGTTACTATCCTTGGAATCTTCCATGACCAATTTCATATTCCTTGAATCCTGTTATTCCCCATCTCTTGGGAGTAATTATCAATGAAAGCTTATCATTTAATAAGAGGATGCGTTACTCCTCAACTAATAGATTTTTTGATGTGTGTATTAATTGTGTAATTGAGTGTGTGTAGTAATTGAGTAATTACCCAGTAGTAGTGGGAGTCTGAAGAAAATGTCCATTCTATCTAATGTAAATTGGATGACCAAGGGAGCAGCTATAGCCCCCTTAGCTTCTCCCATTGGTTGATGATTGATCCACCATTGGTTTCAAGGGAATTGGCTCTTCAAACTGGAAAATGTGATGATAACAGGTCTAAGACCAGCGAAGGCACCAAAAAGCTCACTTGAACTACCCAAGCAGCAATCAATATCCAGACAACATTGTCGGCGTTATCGAATGACATCCATGCAATATTGATGTTAATCCAATTAACATATGGATATCCATCAAATGTCCAAAGGTTCTGCCAAAAAACGCTGCAGCAATGTCCAACAGAGGACATAGAGGTTCGTACTAACCCTTTTAGTGCGGCGGGCCGATATATCGACTTTTGCTGCTCAGGCGAAAAGTGCAGTGGGCCGACGTATCGGCTCTTACATATTATTTAATTTATTACTTACACATTATTTAATTTGCTATTACTTATTACATAGCTATATTTATTTCAGTAAACACAAGAATATTTTTCCCATATTAACCAGTTTAACCCCAATAATAATAAAACTGCTTATGGATATGTAATAAAATAGCTTTGTATTGTTTTTTTTCCTAGTTGCCACATTTTATGAAAATACACTCCGCATTTCTCGCCAGTACCCCAGGAAGAAGGATAGCACTAAGAGGGTTAAGACTTCTCTTAGATATCTTCACAACTTCTAATGTGTACATAATGGGTTTGCTTATAATGAATTTTGGTAATCCCCAGGCAGACAAGCAAAACATTCGTGCTCTTCAATTCGAAACAGAACATATGCTACATATGGATACTGTTTGGAATAATTTTTCTTTAATATAACAGGTATTATAGTTTGAATATCTTTGCGATGTTATTTTTACAACTTGTCATGGATGTTAAAAATAGGATATTTGTGTGACATTGCCAAAATATTGTTGTGTAACAACTACATATTTAGGATATATCTACCTTATTTAGCTACCCAATGGACGCTGTCTGCTGCTTGGGTAAATACACCCAGCAGGCCAGAGAGATGAGATCCGACCTTATGCGTATCTTACTTGGGTAGCTCGTGCCTTCTCTACCGAAAGTCTATCAGTCGGCCAGTATTCAAATTTGAATACCTTGGCTCTCTATTCAGGTGTTAGGTTCAAAGCATGTTTTACTTTGGAAGTTTCCATTTCTAATGCCTTGCAGGCCCTTCTGCCACTACATCCTTATGTGGAAATAAGAATTCTGGATCAAGCTGGCAGTGGTCTTCTGGGCCCTCCTATTCATAAATATTTTATATTTAAAAACCCTTGGGTCTCAGACTAGAATTGCAGACTACTTCCCAAGCAAAACAAATCTTCAGATCTGGAACCATGGATAAACTGGTAATATGGTCCATTCAGTGCCTCATTTTTGAGAAAATGTTTTAGTTACCTTAGCATAGGTAGCACTCGAAGGGTTTCAGTAGTGCAGAGAATGAAGGGCCTGGGGAGATGCAGAAAAGACGAGCCTGAAGTATTGCATATTATGCTTTTGGGTATTTTAAATATTGGAAAAAAAGAGCAAAATTTGGTCTCACTGCAAGTATGCAACAAGGAGGAAGGTTGTCTCCATAGACTAAGATCATTTTCTCGTTTCCAATAATAACGATATGGATCAAACAAGGAAATACCTCCTGTTCTGGAAGGATAACCCCACGTCCATGGTACAGACCTTTCTATCCAGTCGATTCTTTGTTTTCCAGCGTAAGTTTTCCATACCTTTCTCAGGATTTCTTTTGCATTGTCAGTAAATGATGATAACATGAAAACAACGTTAACCACTGAGCATGTGATCGACCATTTATTTCAAAGCTTCCAAAGATTGATGCCTTATCTCGTCTTCCATTTCTTTAAGACTTATCTTACTAGATTGCAAAGCGGCACTTTTATCAGTCAGCACCACAAGCAGATTCTTTAAGTCTTTATTAGCTTCCACCAGACGTTTCACTTGACGATAAACCGTGTCCGCATCCGTACTCTTTATCTGGATATCAGCAATTTCTTCTTTCACCTCCTCACTGCCTCGTGCATCTGGGAATGTTCATTGAAGATATTTACCAACATTTTTATAGATATCCTTGACATATGACACCATAGTAGTAAATCAAACGATTACCTTTTGATTTCACCTGTTCAAAAAGGGCAAATACGACATCATCGACAGACACTTTATCCAAATCCTCTTCTATTTGATCTGTTGTAGGGGGAAGAGGCCTAGGAGGAATATTCGGTTTCTTGCGAAACATGGTACAACGATGAGATATGTAAAAATTACGCGTGAAAAGGCAGTAAATAGTCCATATTTGGCCGTTATTCAAACTTAAACAGTCCTGTAACCGTAAAAATTAGATAAAACAAACAACTTCACGGGTCTTCAGATATGCAGGGCAGTGGTGTGAAGAGTGATTCTCACCTCATCTAGGTAGCATTACTACCACAATTGCATTCCACGAAGTACGGTAGAATTATTGGGAGGACAATTTTTAATGATGGACTAGGATACTAATAATTATAGGAGCGGTTGACACTGCGCAGTTGATCCAAACTTTGACAACCCCTCAAATTCACTAGGCAGTATGTTTACAGCTGGCTAAGCTTACGATGACTGCGGATTGCGATTGTCATCAGAGACGATTCTGAGAGCGACGCGCGATATACGAGTCACTATCATGTGTGAAAGGTTGCGAAATATTTCATAACTTCGTTTAGTCGTAGATTATCTTAGCTAAAAATGCAAAAAACACTTAAAATAGGAGGTAAGCGTAGAATCTTGAAATTTAGGGAAGATAAGAGAGCCCTGTGAAATATAAGTTCCCATATTCTCTATCCTGCGACAGTATAATTTGACGGCAATGAGACATTCCGAGTATATTTGAAATTATGAATATATAATTACTATAAACATACCTTTGGCGAGTATGTCATAAAGATTTTTTTCAATAATTTTCCAGGTAGAATTTTACGAGGAAATTTATTGATATTTAAAAATATATTCGATATCCAGTGTTCATTTAAGTTAAAATAGCTTTTTTATGCTAACATAAATTAATGTTGAAGTTTCAAAATATAGATTGAAAAAAAAACTAGAAAAACTGCTTAAATCATGTGATCCATTAAATTTCATGCTTACCATTTGGATGTCAAGAAACCAATGGGTGAAGGAGTCGGCTTATTTGGTTTGTACCGCCTGGTCAAAACTTGGATGAGAAGCAAAGCAAAAAAAATTCAATTGCTGATGTCATCAAGTATCCGGCTAAATAAACAATAAGCTTGTAGGTTATAGGCAGATACATGTAAGGGGTGCACCCCCCTCCCTTGTGGGGCTGCCTGCATTGGCACTGTCTTGTATAAATGTGTATCAGTTTAAATAAAACTTTCTTAAAATTTGCATGTGACTTAAGTTTCATGACGATAAAAGTTGAAGTAACTCAAAATATATTTTGCACCCCTCTTTGAGTTTTTTCTGTATCCTCTACTGGATAGAGGGGGAAAAAGATTGCTGTTATGTGCCCAAGGTCACAGGACAGGAGTGGCTTATGGTGACATCCATAGGCGGATCCAGGGGGGGCACAGGGGCACGTGCCCCCCCCAGACCCTCAAAAATATGCAAGATGTTTAATACGGTCCCATTATCATTGCGTTCGTTTTGTATTACGAGGTATCCTTGTGCCCCTCCCAGAAAAAAATCCTGGATCCGCCCCTGGTGACATCAGCTACTTTCCAAGACCCTTTCTGTGTGAAGGTTCAGAAACCAGATATCTAGTACATAACATATGTTGCAGGATAGTTGAGAAGTAAGCAACAGATGAAATAACTATACAATAAATGTCTTTTGATTAGATGGACCATATAGGATTTAGGATCCAAGTGATGGACTGCCTGGTCAAAACTTAGATGAGAGGCAAAGCAAAAAAAAAATCAATGAATACAAGTTACCATGGTCCTTAAAGTAGCTGTGACCATAATTTAGTGATGGCCAAATATCATTGGAATTCAATGCTCATAATCCTGAAACAAATTGGAGTGTTTTATAACGGAGATTATCCATACTTAATGTAAAAACTTAGTAGCTGTGATTGAATCTCAATTCAGCTATGAAGAAGCAAGAAAAAGGAAAGGAGTGAGACAAGGGGTGTGCTCTGTCTCCAACAATTTTCAATGTCTCCATTGAGAAAGCTATCAATGAAATAAAAGAGAAAGTGCCATGAGTGGACATCTACAGTAAAAAATACTATAGCATACAGCGATTTGTCTATGACATAGCAGTCCAAGCAAAGACAGACCTGAAGAAGATTCTATGGACCAAAGAAACAAAATGACCATATATAAGGTGAAAATCAATGCAAAAAAAAGAAAAGTCTGCAGTAAAAGAGAAGAGGCAAAGACCAACATAAAATTAGAAAACCATTTACTTGAGTAGGTTAAGGAGTTCTGTTAACAGAGTAGCCGAGTGAATAATCATGGAAAAAGCAAGAAGGAAATAGTCAGAAGAAAAGCCTGAGTGAAGAGGACATTCTTAAAATATGCGAGTCTTCATACAGCTGAAAATGTGCTGAAGACAGGAGGCATTTAGTAAGACAGTCTTCATAATAGTGAGGCATGGATGATGACAGCAGGAGAGAAGTCAAGGTAAAAAGCTTTTGATATGTGATGCTGTAGAACATTAAAGGGATAGATTGCGTGAGAAACATGGAAGTTCTAATAAGAGTAGAAGAGAAGTCTTTTGAAAACCATGAGACAATTTTATCAGCCGCACCAAAAATAGAAATTGACTCTGGAATAGTGAAGGACCACATCAAGGAACAGGATGTCAGATGCAACGTCATAAGGGTCACAGAGATGAATAGAATATCTTGAAGAGTTGTAGAACACTAAAAATCACAGAAATTAGTAAATAATAAAAGAGAAAATTGAAATAAAAAAGATTTGGAAATCTCATTTTTAAAATCAAAATTTTGATGGGCAGTTTGGAAAATTTACATGATAAAGCATCTGGAAATCATATTCTGCAGAACTGATAGAACATGCATAAAAGAAGACATTGACCCTACGTTACAAAACTGTGTGCCCCATGCATTAAACTGGAGAGGGACTAGGAACTTAGAGAGGAACCTCTTAACAACTACATATTTTGAAAAAAAAGAAGACAGAGGACTTCTTAACCCAGGAGACGGCACGTGGCAAAATGCAAAATTAGAAGGAACGTGGATTGTCATTGACACCCAAAAGCAAATATTTTTTTTCTCTTTCCTTGGAACAATACAGTTATGCTGTTCTTCTTTAAATAGGCTCACTGAATTAAATTAATACTAATAAGGTTCTTATTAAATAAAGAAGAACCATAGGGTATTATACACCCCACGTGCACTTTCCTGGAATTGAAGTCAAGAAACACAACTTGCATGATTCTTTGGCATACATGTAGAAAAAACCTCATTGTACACATTTTAATAGAATGAATATATTCCAGCCTAGCAGAGATGAATAGAAGAATCAGGTTTCATTAAACCATAAGGGTGGGGACAGGTTGCTTAAAATAAGCCTTGATTTAAACAGTTCACTGTAGGCCTACCTCAAGTGCCAAAATCACAAATCATATACAATTACACACTTATGCATTTACAAACATGGAGCCCCCATTATCTATTTATAAAAGAGGATGTCTGTCTGTCGGCCACACAGTTCCATACGGCTGCAAGGATTTCAACCAAAGTTAGCACATAGGTGAATCTTATGCTATAGAACCCCAATGTGCTACTTTCAGTTACATCTGACACTTTCTTTTCTCATTACCATTTGTTTTCACATCATACAACTTCTGTGGTTGGACATCCTGCCAGGAAGGCACACCTCTTGACAAGCTCAAAGGGAAAACGAAAATCCTGCTATGTGACCATGAATCCCAAGTTACCCACTTCTCCGAGTACTATCCTTGCTAAGCAATGCTGGGTGGCCTGCTTGTATGTGATGAGTGGGATATTCATCGCATTGGATGTAAGTGGGGCATCTAATAGCAATACAAAAAGCTCTTTTCAAGTTACTTCCCTATTAACCCTAAAATGAGATTCAAATTTCACCATTATTTTAGGTAATTTATTCTTCATAGGAAAATAAACAAAATAATTAAATACAACTGACAAGCCATTGACTTTATTCAAATATATACACTGATGATGGTAATGTTCTTTTAACAAATACACCATATTTTTATTAAAAAAATAAATATTCTACTTTTGAAGAGTATCTAATTTCAGTACAAATTTGAGTGATGAAAAATTGGATGAGTGGAGTATATAAGGTTTGTCCTAGGGAGGGAAAGGCATTCAATTGATCACAATAAATGGAATAAATCTTAAAGCCAGCTATCATTAAATTCACACAATAATTAAAAACTTTGCACATCTGATTTAGCAAAATGATAGCTGGTCAGACAATTTGAGGAAAGCTTGCCACAACCAACAGCACCATATTAGAGCAACATCAATTCTTACTTCAATTCATCACCCTCTCTCAGCAGAACAATTGGCGTATTTGATCATAATTCTCATCTCACAATCATGTGATCCTTCAATACCCACCAATTAATTTTTTATATATGTATCATGAACTATAATTTGAATTTTCATACGACCTTAAAATCCAAACACATTATTCGGTGTAAAGTTCACATGAGCCTCCAAAAGTTAGCAAAAACTCAGAAAAAAAATTGGCTCCTCTGAATGCATACAATATAAGATTAAAATGTTCAGATGAATATAACTTACCAGAACTGCCTGTCTATAAAATACAATGTAGATAATGGATTATTCTAAGATCATGTCCTGAGGAAATAAACATGGAAGTAGAGATCGAGTCTGCTATCATTACTTCAGCTATTTAAGTAGTTAGCCTAAATAACGACTGATGTCTTTTATGCTGATTTAATTAACAGGTGAAGATGACATTTTTCAAAGAACCACCGCCATTATGTACAAGTTTATTGCCACATGGAGTGCAGCATAGAATAAGTTCTATGAAATGAAACATATGATAAACCCAATAATGAATAGTTAAAAGATATTTACAGAGCATTTATTTTTTCATTTCATTCCAAGATGTTAACTTAAAACATAAATGTTTGTAGAATTATGAGAGGAAAAACTAAACCAAAGGCAAGGGACATAGGGCAAAAGTGAATGAACGACTTAAGATGCATTAGTGATCTTGATGAGTTATCGAACCAGTAGTCGGAATTGAGGCTTCATCATGAGGCTTGAAAACTAACCCCAACGATTTGACCATAAAAATGATATCATTGCAATAACACGGAGAAATTAACTAATACAGAATAGACTTTAAAACAATCAACGAAAATCTCAGAGGACTAGTACTAAGTAAAAAAATACTCTACCATGTCTGTGAAAATAATGGGAACCGATGAAGTTAACACATCACCTCACAGTTTGGACCGCATGCATGAAAATGAATGGTAAATACGTCGACAACTAATGACGAACACATTCCCAAATAATACCTCCTCGCCTTGTGCATGAATAAGAGCGATTTTTTTCATCAGTCTCAAAAGGTTCACAGCATTCTCTTCCCGTTTTTCCGGTTGACTGCTGCAGAATAGAATCAGTCTGCGGGCACAGATTATTTAATCCACAGTTGAGACTGCTTTTGAAAAAGCTCCCAAAATTCAACTTCTTCACCATCATTAACACTAAACACTCAGGACGGAGAAATCTCCAATGCCCACCAAAAAGGCCCAATAAACCTGGAATGCAAGAGAAGAATACGATTTATGACTTCAAGCTATCCAACATAATATATAAATATTGCCTTAGTTAATGAAATCACCATTTCACCGTGTATCATCATAATTGTTTAGGTTTGATATAAAGCTCTCTCTTTGAAACTCATAAGTTACACAGCAAAGCCAAATACCATAATAAACACAACTGATTCATCGATCTCTTCATTCTTCTTCTTTAATGCAGCCCTCCACCAGATCTCTCAAATTTGGGTTCTCCATTGCAGCAGCAATTCGCTCTTTATCATTGATTTGCTTGTTGACTGGAAATAAAAACGACTGAAATTACTTATATGCACTCCGAAAATTGTGCTCTGCATTCTAGTTAAAGATACACATCATAAAAACAGTCGAGCTAATTCATAATTTATCTAATACCCACTTTCTTCCTCAGTAGAATGAGTTCCTTTCTTAATGTAGATGTCCAGTTTATAGCGTTCAGTCAAATTTCGAAAGAGTTTGACCCTTATGCAGAGGCCAATTAATGTTGCCAAAGAACAGTGTGGTACAGTTGGATTAAATTCAATCCGGACGTAAACTGCATTGCTGTCCATAACTTTAGAAATCTATAAAAATATAAGCAAAGGAAATTGAAAATACTCATTAACGGCATTGATTTTATAATGATCTATGGCAGATCTGATGACATACCTGAACACAATCTTCACTAACAACGTGTAAGTCTTCAAGAGTGGCTGGCTTTTCAGGGTCTCGAATATTTCTAATAAAATCTGGTAGAAATAAAAAAAGACACATGATTAACACCACAGAGCATTGGAAGTCACTGGCTTCCTCGACATGCTTACCATAAATAGTGTCTTTCAGATCTTGTAACTTCACATCTAACGGCGGGGTATCACCTTCTGTATTTTGAACAGTAGGAACCGCAGTTTCATTCACGTCATCTGAACCCAAGCCACTAATGATACTCTTGGATTTCTTGAAGAATGAAAGAAACATATTTCTGAACCCCCAACGCAGATAATTCACAGCTGTTTTTCTCTCTTCAAACCGACGGCGACCACGACTCATTTGTTTCTAAATGAAAATTTCCTAGGCGCTGCACTCGAATGTTTCAATGAAATTCTTCCTCGCAATCGTACTCAATATCTCACCCGAACTTACCAGGGAGAAATCAACCTTAAGTAAAAAAATATGAGGCTATGTTCTCCAAGTACTTAAAGTCATGATAACCTTTCCCATGCTTACCCTTCCTTCACGAACACGACAGCAACGCACCGATAGTAACTCCAACGACCCCAACAGAACCATCCAGCTTCACCAAAGATTTGCACGTAACTCAATTGAAATTTATATATTACAAGGTTAAGGCACGGCGAGAGAAAGTGAAGTTACAACAACGCAAATCTTATTTGACAAGTTTATTTAACAAACTTACAATGTGGTTTATCAGTCAGCTTCCAATAGAAATGTAACCACAAGTGTGCTTATGCCAGGTAATGTAGATAATATTGCAGAGAAATAATACAGTACTTTAAGCATATTCTGAGGAAAAAATCAACAAAACAGCACCAGCAAACGAAAACTCAACATCTTTACAAAATAAACAAAATTGGCACAAGTGTATCATTGATCTTGCCAAAGAAAACAAAAATGTCCACTGGGAAACAAAAAATCTTAATGAGTACTTGAATCAGCAGAGGCTACTTCATTTTCTAATGGTGGAGGTGAACTATCTCCGCTTTGTGTGGAACTGGTAACAAGTTTGCAAGGGGAACTGGCGGTTGTATCCAAGGTGGTGTCTGAAGGTGCATCTCCAGCTCCTATTTCACCAATCGATCCCACTGTTACCTCCCCATTCTGAATTTTCTTCCCCTTTGATTCACTCTTCACCCGAACCCTTTTACCTGAGCTATCCCTCCGGTTACCATTCCTCACAATTTTCTCAGTGGGCACTGATTTAGGATAATCCTCGGGTGCAAAGTGCTCCATCAAAATCCTGACAAGGTCATCCAGGTCCTTCACTTTGGCCTGAACAGCTTCTGACACTAACGTTTTCACACCCTCTACCCCGCTTTTCTCGTGAGCTAGTCGAGTAGATTCATAGTTCAATCCCGCTCCAACAAGAATGTTGCGAAGGTTAAAAGCTCGCTGCCTCTCCCTACTATTCCGACTGAGCATTGCTGCGAATACTGGACGAAAAGAATCTTGACGAACTACCGTAGCCCTTAGGTTAACCAAAGAATTTTCTTCCTCTGATACAGTCAACGTGAATGGACGCAATGCATCGACCAAAATTGCTAGGTTTTTCGGCCCTTTCTCCGGATCTTTGATAGCGTCCAAGTTTTCTAGCCCCGCGACATTGGTAGCAACTTCATAAATTGCCTGGGCACGGTTATGCGCATGATCTAACTCCTGATCATCTCGGTGCAGAAGAATGCTGGTGAGAGTGCGGAGCGTAAAGTAACGCACGCTCTTGGCACACTTGTTCTCAGCGAAAGCATATCCATCGGCAAACCCAACCACAACCTTACGGAAATCATCCATCAAATTATATTTACCCAGGGCTTCAAGTAAAAGAGGAGTCATGATTTTCCTATTTTCATGCTTGAGGAGCACAACCCCATCTTTATCACCTTTCGCCTCGCTCAACCACTGGATGAAATCTGTAAGGGCTGACACCTCACTCTTCGTCTTCAACACTCTCCCTCTTTTGACGTCCTTCAGCATACGAAAGCGTCCAATAGTAATGATACGGATGTTGTGTCGGCGACGTGCAGCTTGAGTCAGATCCCGATACGGCATCACATACTGAGAGAAAGAGGAGGTGGGCGTGTACGCTCCTATCTGGCATATCTCATCCACCAGCCTGCTGCCAGTGGTGTCCAAGTCCCACGAAACCAAGGTATAGTTTCCCGCAGGCAACTCTGTTGGCTTCGTATTCTCCACCTTCCCATCACTCTCTTCAGTAGTATTGGACGACACCATGTTATCCTACAAAGGAAAGATAATAGAAATGAGTGAATTTACAGAAAGTACATCCTTCAATCTTCTGCATATCAAGATCGTTCTCTTTGCAAGAGAAACGGCAGTTTTGGAACGAAATAGAATGACAGGCGAAAAACAGCAGATAAAGCATTCTCATTCAAAAAGATGAGTTTGCAGAATTTAAAGCGTGAACGACATTCCAGTGATGGCAATGACAGTGCTTTTACAACAAATATGATCAACGCAGCTCCTTATATATTTCTTCTCGCCATGCGAACCAGTTAAATCAGAGAATATTAAACAGAAACGGCCCCGATGGGAAGGAGCGCGTTCCGAAATGCTAACATCGCAACTTATCGCACTAGTTACGAACTCTACGGCTCTCTCAGATACTCGCGAGGGATCAACAGCTAAGAACGACCTTTGCCCTCCCTTCCATGTTGCGTTAATACGAGAAAAGGAAGCACTTCACCACAACGTGTACCCTCTAGCAATTGAACAATGTCAGTGAGAAATCTACTTTAAAAATTCACAAAAAACTATTACCCGAGAAGCGCGTGGGGATCCCGTACTGCACACAAACATGCAACGTGTGGAATAGAGTGGTTATCAGCACTGAAAAATGTTTTCAGCACTACTACTCTCGGAAAAACGCTTCTCGACCAAATTCCTTTCCCATTTGCACGCAGAATCTTACCTCCTAAGGCCATACTCTCTTCAATTTATCACTCTCACCTGTTTCTCAAGGTTGCTGCCGCTGGCACGACGAGCGACGGAATTGCGACCACTACACACGTCCGATTACGAATTACCTTACCTGTCGCCGGCAAACCTTTGTACGCTGCACGGTGCGCCACAAGGTAACGTCACAGAGAAGTCTACTTAGTTGAGACAAAAGCCTGTAGCTGTCGCCAGTCATCAAGCCTCCGAAGGAATGTCTTTGCGAACACATGCCGCGCTTATCTTTTCGCCGGATTCGCCTTTAACAAAGTTACGACTGTTGTAACCAACTAATCACTGATGAAAGTAACGTAAAGAGAATCCTGATAACATATGCACGAGCACGTGGATTACCAATAAACAGAAGCAGATGACATAAATTAAGGATGAATTTCACGAAGTCAAAATGAGTTGTAAAAATTGTAACTAAGTTCACACCCTTCAATCGCAGAAATACTCTTACCATGGTCCTTGTTAAATCCGTGTAGGATTTTATTGACGATGAAACAGAACTTGGTTATCTCACAGTTAAGAATGACGATAATGCAGGGGAAGAATGTGTCCTTTCCGAAATCTACTAATAAATCGCTCAACGATCCGTCGACGGTAAATGGCAATGACTGATGTTCCTGGGACAGGCGAGACTCGATCTTCTTACGAGATTACTATTTCGATAGTAGGTTTTCATTTAATGATGAAAATTGCTTTCGAATTTTTGAAGTTTAATTATTGCACTGCCGATTCAATATATTATCTATAAAAATATTACGGGTGCATCATAAAAAGCTCTTGGTGGTTCATAAAAAGTTATATCGTTATAATCGCAGATGACGATATTAATCGTTCACTTTGGAAAAAAATGGTTGGACCAACATGAGGAGGAAGCGGAAAATTATTATAACTTTAAGTGAGTTCTATCTTTAGTGGATGTATTTCTAGTTGCGAATTCCCTAAATATCGTATTAATGTTATGAATTAACTGAATGCGAGGGGCGGATTCAGACGGAAGACAGAGGGGTCGTGACCTCCCAAAAATTATCAAAGTTCTTTAATTTTGAATCGTTTTTATATCCCTTAAAGGAGTAAAGGGAATGTATAGGCAATTGCAAAGGTACAAGTTAAAATCGCGAGAGAAGTTTTATTCGTATTTATCGTAGAGCAAGATCCAATTATATAGATCGTAGCACTTTCTAAAAACGCCCTTCTCTCGTGGGGGTACCTATTCCATACTCCCCGGACCAAGGTAATGATCCCCCCCAAATTTGATGCTGAAACCGCCGCTGATGAGAGCTGATTGATGTGTAAAGTTACTGATTTCATGGCGTGTATCGGTTGGACAAAATTAAAAGCTTGTTTTGCATCTGTTCTTAATTTCTGTTTGAGATTCAAATTGTCCTTAAGTCAATTTGTGTCATCTACCAACAATTTTCCCAGTGTAATCCCGTGCCATTTTTTCATGACTGGTGCTGTGTACGTTACCCCGGCATCAGTTGCAATTGAGATCTTGTTTGAATGTACAAACATGAGGGTAATTTTATGTTAATTTTGGGATATAAATTCGTAGATCCCCGCTTATTGCTAGATAGGAGTTAGGAATTATATTGTTACGAATTTATGATGGCTGAACTAACCGCGAGGGAGTTCACAAAGACATTTGTTCAATAAACTACAGTACTTTTCCAAACTATTTAAAGCCCCCCCTCCTTGTTTCAACATTTTCAAGTGGCCATTAATTCATTAGCAAACGGCTACATTTGTATGGTATGGGATCGATTTCGTAACGCTTGATAGCAAATTGGAGAAGTGTGAGTTCATTGTGGTTTCTTAGCAGTAAAAGTACCTAATATGTTTGTGGAAGCTAGAATTTCTGAAGTGGTGTAGTCGTGACATTTACTTGATTGTAACTCCTAGATTTTGTGTCATTGAATAAAAAGCGCATATGGTATGCCGATGAGTTCCTGGAATGGCCTAAAACCTTGGAAATTGGAGCTCCCAGGCTCACTAAAAAAATAGAGTAACCAACATTAAATTGAATTAAAATTACTTTTTTGAATTATCTATGTGGAAAAAAGATTACACACATATCTCGATGAAATAGGTTTTTCTATATTGATATAGGTATATTTAGTAATATCGTATTTCGTTAGCCAATTCAATATCCACCTGTATGCGTGATTTTTGAGATAAAAATGAAGCTTTCAATTAGACTTGTAATGGTTTCACAGAGTTGCCTGATTATCAAGAAAATAGGCCTGTCCTGTTTTGCATAGTTTCATTGTATGTGGTTACAGAGGAGCAGGCCGTAGTGAGCAGGGGTTGGTACCCTTCTAAAATGTTTCGGAGATACTGTCTTTCGTTAACCCTCGCCAGATTAATCCACCTTGAAAGTGCCCCTTCCAAAACCCTTACCCTTAACGCGAAATTTGCTTATGGCTATCGTGCCAGAAGTAAGTTACGATTAAGTGTGTCCCTAATAATTCGTTTGAAGTGGCTTGCGTCACTCCACGGCCGGGGTTGGTATTCTCATTGTAGACCTTTCTCCTAACCTACGGTGGAAGTATGCCCCTGGCCTTGTTGCTTGAGCTCCCCTTTTTCCCCCGGGGTTGTCAAGAGGTTCGACCCTCCCTTAATTTTCGAGAAATACAGCATTTGGTACACCGGTACTCTGTACCTACTCCACGTATATAAATTGTAACACCGGTACTCTGTACCTACTCCACGTATATAAATTGTAATTTTCGGCCCTTCTCCAGCCTTCTCCGAAGACTGGTGAAGATGGACGGAGAGGAGGAACGACGAAGTGCTGGGCATGGTGGGTGAGTAGAGGCGGCTTCTGGATACGGAAGAGACAGAAGGTATGGATGGGGGTAGTACTTAGCGGGGAGGGGATGTTGGAAACATTGTCAGAGGGTAGAATGTTAGGTAAACGAGGGAGAGGAAGGAAGATAATAGGAATTTTTAGATAGAATGAGAGGGAGAAGGCCTTATTTGTGAATTGAAGAGGGAAGTACATGCAGGATAGGAAGGATGGATGCCTCCTAAGTACTCCATGGAAACCTACCTTAATCGGTAGAATACTTAAAAAATAATTATAAATCCTTTAATTGGTATACAGCAGCCCTCCATATATTCATTTCCCAAACTAGTTCCTTGATGTTGTTTTTTCTTATTTCTTTCTTTATCTGTCCCAAGTACTTATCGCCGGACCTTTCTCGGGTACTTTGCCAGCTACCTTTCTCTTAATTGTATTCCTCACTTAAAGGCTTTGTCAAATAACATGGCATATCCACTGTGCAATTCTATGGCCTGAAGTGTTCCACAATTCTCTTTCTTCTCTTATTCTTCTCCACTACCACTAAACAAACACCCCCGAAAAAGTTCTGCCTACTGTCTTGCGCAGGAGAAAGGGTAATCCCCCCCTTAAAGTATTACCTTTCACATTGTCTTCCTCGCACTGTGGGGAGTCCCTTACTTCCCGCTTCCCAGGTTTGTTTTTACAGCTTATTGTTAGTGCTTGGGAGACCTCATGGGGTTTTTGTTATTTGAAGCTTGTGGGTGCTAGCTTTGTCCCTTTTATGACCATGGGACTCCTGTCGTCTCTGTCGCTATACATTTTTTCACTGGTGTACTTTGAATTGGTTTTCTGATTTCCTGCTTTAATGTGAGACAATGCTTTGATTCTTTCCTGAGGAATTGTGGCTATGAATGTCTGTCGGGCTTCCCACCGGCGCTGATTTGTTGCCATGGGAGTGCCTAACCCGGTGGAAAGACCGTGAGACATTCACAGCGAAGTGATTCCTCACTCTGTATCGAAAAAGGTTATTACACGTTGCCGAAAAACATTTTAGAACTCATTTTGCAACGGATGTAAACACAGACGGATCTAGGGGAGGGGGCACGGGGGAACGTGCCCCCCCCACACCCCTAGAAAATGCACAAAATTTTTAATACGGTCCCATTATCATTGCGTTCGTTTTGTATTACGAGGTATCCTTGGTATCCCCCCCAGAACAAAATCCTGGATACGACCTTGCTTGAGCCCCCCCCAGAAAGAAATCAGTGACGATGATGGAAGGACTTTAAAAATGTAACTTGATCACAGATTTATGATTCCCCTGCCTTACTTGCAAAATCTTTGGCTTCCATGCCATCTTTTCCCGAATCTCTGTCATTGCTTTAATGTAAAGTTAATAAAACAACACGTGTACGCGGCAGTAATGTTTTTAGTTGTCTGCATGATAATGGATGCTTCCAAAAAATCGCGCTAGGTGAAATGCGAAATTTCAGGAACTCTCCTTCCACCCTTATTTTCTAACTGCGCTATTTCCTTGCCTTATATTTATATAAACATGTTGAATGCAGTGACAAAATTATGTTCAGTTCCTGTTTTGCCTACGCGATGGCGATTAATCAGTTATGTCTGTTACGTTTGCGGCGGTTGTTTTTCCGCTTACAGTAGTGGGTCAAACTACTCTAGGCATGCTCTACAGCGTGACGAAGCTTGTGAAAATACAATTAGAAGTTGCTTGCGTTCTTGCGAATGTTTGCGAATTTCTTTCGTGAAATGTCACGGAAATGTGATGTGAGAGACGGCTGTAGTAATGTAGAGGGTGGCGTTGATAATAAACTTCATTTCGGTGCGAGGCGGTTGTGTCGGGTCGCCATATAAGAGGAAAGTAGGTAGGTAGTTCGCCTGGGAGAAACTATAAAATCGATTCAGGCTTAACTTGGTGGAAGTGCGATATATCCATCATAAAAACTACGAATTGTAATTTCCACACGTTAATGCAAAACTCAACTATCGACCATAGTTTCGACTAGCTATGCTATTTTCAAGGAAAAATGGCATATCATGTCGAAACCATATTCGGTAGTTGAGTTATATATTGAAGTATGTAAATAAACATTTGTAGTTTCTATCATAAGAGAAACTACCTACTTCCATCCAATCTGGCACGCAGGTCCATGGTTAGGGTCCACGGTCCCCCAGAAATATTCTCAGCGTTTTTAAAGGTAAATAGGAGACTTGAGGGGGGAAGCAAATATTACCGCGTGCCCATGAATGGCTACTTCTGGAGGGCACTCTATAGTGTTATACTTCGTTTGGGGATTTTCCTTGAATTTGTGCCTCTGATAGGAAGTCATGCTTGCCGTGAATATTTCTGGGAGAATTTTCGGCCGACCTGATCAACTTGAACTGCAAGCATATAACAATTGTATTCATTTTACATCCCCCCCCAGTAACGTATACTTGTTGCCCGACCTGACAACCCCCTAGCCTATAAACCTGGCTACAACCCTGTATCTGGGGTTCAAAAAGTATTGCCCTCTTTCCCCTGACTCTTTTCATTCTTCTAGTAATTTAACCCGTAGGTTGGTTAGGGTAGATGATAGTAAAGCTCACCCCAAACTAAGGCAGGGGCGAGTAAATTTCACAAGTTCAGAGTGAAGGGGACCGGGTAATTCCTATGTGTTGCCTCGCTCAACGAGGCATGGGCGTACCCAGCGAGGGGCAAGAGGGGGCAGCTGCCCCCCGCCCCAGCCTGGAAGCAAAAATTGCAAAAGTCTTTAAGGAAAATCAGGAGTGGATTGGAACGAAAGATTTTAACAAATTTTCTTTTAATCCACGAAAAATGACATTAGCATTAGAAATGTAAATAAAATATATTTTATCTAGCAAATAATTTAAAAAATAATAAATCGCTGTTATAGTTTTCTAAAAAAATGTTAGTTTTATTCATCTTTCCCGTACTTAAATATTACTACTGAACAACTATGGCTTGCCACCCCCCCCTCGTTCTGGTCTTGGGTATGCCCTCGCAACGAATATTTTTTGTTTAGGGGGTTCCTGCGCTTGAACCCGGTCCATACATCGGTCAGCTGCCAAGAGTGATGGTACGTTAATTTTTGTATTTTCTCTATCAAAATTATTGTCACGATTTCCCATATTTGCTGAACTAGCATTTCATAATTGTTGATACAGAAATAACCGTTGAAAGGCGATTATGATATTTATTTATCGTCTAGTAGGCGTACCAGGGAGCGTGGTAGTCTTTAGGGTAAGGCTACTGATCGAAGGGCCCCGGGATCGATTACCGGATGAAGCCTCCGAACATCGCTGAATTTAAATCCTCGAAGTGTTCCAGGGGAAGGAATTGGACACCCTCCCTGATTAAGTGAATTTTACTCGCTTTTGCATTTTTTATGGGCTTATTCGATACCCACCGAACCTAGCAACTTTTGTGTTGAATCATTGAGTAATCTTAGGCGTAAGTTTCTATAACAATTGGATGGAATTATTATCTTTTGCGATTTCACGTTAATTGGTAGACATGTTGAAATCGCTATGATTTTTTATTTGAGATTCAATGTTTGAAAATAAATATGAGAAACTACGTTTTTAGCTCAATAGGGTGGAGAGAATATTTCGCATGATTCCTTAAAGGCCCGATTACAAGGTACATTGTCTCGTACGAAGTAACACGTAAATGTATGAACGCGTGAATAAACGAAAACATTCTACGCCTTACCACCCTACTAATTCGAATGCTTACAGAAAAAACCCATTCTTTTTTAGTTTATGCTTCCATAAATGTTAAGTATCGGTACTCCAATTCCGTTCTTAAAATTAGACATTAACTCGTTGGGTTAATATATAGTGTAACCAGACCTTACAAGTGAATACGTGATGATACTTTCGATGCATAAGAAATGCGTTGGCTACGTACACTGGTTATGTTCTTTCAACAAATCTCATGTTAGATATTTGAACATTTGTTAACATTGATGAAATGTTATTGTTGTGAACAGAACGGCTTAGTGCTAATGACAAAATGTTCAAAACAATTTTAACGCTCTGTTTTGAAGCTACAAACACATGTTATATTTTCTGATTGCATTGCTAATTATCGGTGTAGTAGAAGTAAAATATTAGAATATCCGCTGACGTTCATTACAACTAAATTTATCCGTGGAAAGTGACCATTGCTCATGAATTTGACTGAAACTATTTTTCTGTTTGTAACAGACTGACAGTTGAAACCCAAATAAACAGAACATGGTTTTTATGAAACTTTTACTAAGCATCAAAAAAATATTTCTTACCATAACGGTATGTAGATAATCTACATTTATCTCTTGTTAATTGTATGTCCGTTTTATGAGCAGTCTTATAGCGTATTATATAAAGCTAATAAGCATGTGTCAGCTAAAGTTGTGTTCCCTTCGCTTATTTTTCTTTTGTCGAAGTACCCGTATGTTACTAGTAACTTAAGCGCAAGCAATATCTCTACTGTGGATATCAAATCATACGTTTTGGTCAGGTATGCACTATTCAGTGGGAATCGGCCTATGTCGTGCCACGTTTTCCTCGTCCCGTCACCTTGCCATTACCACTCTTTGATTCTCGCACTGCTGTCGTTGCGCGGTGGGACTTTTTCTAGTATGGTAATCATTCAAATTGAACATAATTATTAGATGTATAAAAATTACACCTACCTCTTTTTAATTTCCAACTTCAAATGCCTTGGTTTGCTCGTGTGACAATGTTTTTCTTCGCTCCGCCGGAAAATACGCAGGATTGTTGCTGTGTAAACAAATTATTTACGAGTCGTAGCAACCAATGAACTTTGCGACAATTAAAATGCCATGTTTCCAAAGTGGTTCGAACGGCTGGTGGGAAGTGAATTCTTTCCAGTTTTTCACTCGTGCCTCTGTTATGTCTACTCATTTTCACGTTAGATATTAAATAAAGTTGAAAATAGCTTGAAGCGGTGGAGTTTTCTGCTCGGTCGCACTAGCCGCGAAATGTTCTTGAAGTATGCCACTCTTGGGGCGGATCCAGCCATCAATTTTTTTCACATCTTCATCTGCATCTATATCATACCTTGTGGCCACCTCTAGGGTGCTTGGCAGGGGGTGATCAATCATCAGCATGCAGCATGCTATTGTATTTCCACATGCACGCCACACGGTCCAAAAAACATTACGCATACTGACAATTTATACTCCCACATTCGCGCAAAGGCAAAAACTTGTGAAGGGAATACTCTTTCGAAGGGTAAGAGCTGTTAAATCGATTCTTGTCTCCTCTAATCCAATAGCGGATTTTGGAAGGGCCTGATCCTTTCTGACCCAACGTTAAAAAACATGACCTCCCTAAATTTTGTCTAAATTTTTATGAATTTAGTTTTTGTATCGCTAAATGTCCACAATTGTTCAATTTCATCTGTAGTTAAGAATAAAAGTGAAATTTTAGGCTTCAAAATGCGTAAAAGAGTACTTATTGAAAAAATTACTCGGGAGAACGCCCCTCTCTTCCCACGGGGGTATGCCATGCTGCCCGGACCCAGGTCATGACCCCCCCCCCTCAAATTTGATGCTGAATCCGCCCCTGCTCTACTCCCCCCCAGATGAAATAATTTATCAACATGCATATGTGAAAATATTTAATGTTAGAAATATGTATACCCGAACACAGAACGTACTCTCGTTTACTTTAACCCATTAGTGCATAACGCTATTTTTGTCAAATATTCATTTCAAAAGTGATTATTCCGGTTAATAAGGTTCATTTTAACTTATTTCTGCAGTTTTAAAATTTTTAAAATCAATAGTTTAATTAATACAGCCCTGCCGATATATCGAACGGTCAGTTTTCAGTGTTGATTACAGATTCAAAATAGTACGGAAAAACTTGATAATACAGAAAATAAAAAGATCAACCTTTAGAAGAAAAATGAGATAAAAGTTATCAACATATTGAGCAAAATACTACAGTAACAAATAATTTACTTACCCCGTGCGGGTGACTGAAAATTCTTTCAATGCCATGTGTCACATAAATGCTTCTCAAGTCGATAAATTCAAGGAGTCAACTAAAATATTAGCGGGGCGGTGAAGGCAGATCCATCCATTTGAACTTAATATAGTGTCAAAATGTAGCGCAAGTCAATTAGAGCCCAGAAAAAATTAAATACGCGCGTCCTATATATCGGACGCTGTGCACTAATGGGTTAATTACATGAAGGGTGAAAATATTTCTTGCCTAGGAATTGAATTAAGTTAATAAAATAATTTCCGAGTGCTTTAGCCAGACGAGCTACCGAGTGGATCCCTTTGTGGAAGTTTGAAAGGCTACTCCCGGGATATTTAAATTCGAGTCAAGTGAAGCCGATTGAAGTTGTCTTGAACTATCAGACCCTCACCAGAAGTTTACAACTACATACCCTAGTGGCACCAAAAGGATTATATCTAGATTTAATACGTATCATAGTAGACACTGTATACCTATTATATCTGCATAAAATACATGAAAATGTCCTCTACTTCGCAGATAGTATCTAGATATTATACGTATCATATCTGCTGCCATAATATGGATTTTAAATAGATTATAATTTATAAATACGTGTATCTCGTCGTAAATCTGTATATTAAACATATCTTATACATGTATGATGATCCCTGGTTACGCCGTAAGGATATTATGTGTATTTTAAAGATTCTGATACTCAACAAGGACCATGGATCATCAGGCATGTATAAAATATGTATAACATACAGATTTGCAAAGCTGTATACAGATGTATTTCGAAATCTTAAAGATATACAGATATAATCCTTTTGGTGCCTCTAGGGTAGTTACGCAAAGTTAAGTTGTTGTTAAGAAGGCTTTAAGGTCGTTTTACACGTGGCACGTAATTGCGCAATCTGACGTGTGTACGAAGTCGCAGTCAAAATTGCGTCGTGTAAAACGGTGAATTGCTGGAACGCATGCGAGAATGCTTGGGCGTGATATGGCAAAATTAGCCCTGTTCTAATTTCGTTCATGCATTCGCGCAATTTCACGCCATAATGAGAAATTAATGCACTTCTAACCTACGAAATTACGTGCACCGAGCAAAACGGCCTTTACCCTCCATGATGCAGCGCATTCCCTCCGCTTGTAGAGATAATGTAGAGTTTCGTATGCATTTGCACGACACGCGTCTTAGGTGAGGTAGTTTGTCTTTGAGACATTATGGCGTCATTATGCATAGCTCGACCTCCACCTCTCGCAGCCGACAACCTTGATGGGAATTTCGAAGTATCTTCAAAGTTGTTATGGATGCAAGTTCTCGAAAAAAATAGACGACGTAAGGTCTTTCTTACTTTCTCAAGCTCATCAGCTGTTGCTTTCTCTATCATGAAAAGTAGACTTTAATCGTTCGTGCTTTATTGGGGTTGGGGAGAATTTTTGACACTCAAATGTCTTTTGTATGTTTTATTTAATTCTTATTTATCTTAATTACCCTCGAAAACAATGCAATGAGGCTTTTACTCCGGTGGGTTTCAACAAATAGCAACAGACGATCATACACATCCATAGCCTAGCCTATCCTGGCGGGATTCGAACCCTCGACCTTCTGTATGATAAGCGAGTAATTATCCCCGCCGCCACTACTATTTTCGAAACCTATTCCTAATTTTTTTGCCTGTTTCGTTTGAGTCACTAGGAGAAAATAGTGAATTATGTTTCTTAAATGACCCCCCGTGAAATTTTTGTCTATGGCCTTGCAATAGCTCGTATTATTATACGATGGTGTCCAATTAGAATGACCACGCTTCTTTGACTATCAGGACTCATTATGGATCTTCCTTTCATTTTTCACACAACTTCAAGAAATTTTTGAACACTGGCACTGTCTATTCGCCAAGATCGGTTCAATTTAGAATAATATTCGTCAAAACTCTGGCCTGCGAAATTTTATTCTCGGGTAATAGCGATTATATTCTGAGGTAAGGTCCTTGGTTGGTAATGTGGCGTTGCTGATTGCGTCAAAATTGCAATGGACGGAAGTCAACGCAGATAATATATTTCGCGGAATAACATCGATTGTTTTGAATGCGTCTGGTGATATCTGCGCTAAGGTCTTGTGTCTCTTGAGAAGTGTGTGATTTTCCTTATCTCATTCCATTCGTTCTCGCGATGTTGCCACAAATGTTGAGACTCTTCCTCGAAAACTGATAATAATTTCTAAAACCATTCTTTATTATCCTCTCAGTTAAGTCGCTTTATCGCCATCTAGCCGGAATTATCTTTACCTCTCTTTGAACAAGGGCAAGATCCCTCATCGTGGTTTCACGATTAAGCCATCAGACTGTAGTTAGCTTTAATCAGTCGATGTATTCTCTAGTGGCTAAGCGATAGGAATCTAACTGAGCATTCTAACCCATTGGGTCTTTTTGAAGAATGAGTGTACCTTATCATACGTGTGTAAAATAATAAACGTATGTGCGTAGGTACATTATGATTGATAAAAAAATAAATTCACCATTATTGATAACTAATCAAGTTTTTTTCGAGTATGTATCAGCCTATTTTTTCTCCGTCCCCAAGGCCGTAGCTGAAAATATTTTTCGGGGGAGAGGTTCTCTTGGTTAGCGAGTATATTTCGGGGGGGTTTGGTTGAATAGGGAGCATATAAGACTATCTCCCAAGCATTTTAGGGTGTTTGAACCTCCAGAACTCTCCCGCATCGCTCGTTACGGCCTTATCCGCACCGTATCGCCGTATTGGATTCATTCGTAGAGACTAGGAAACGTGAAAGAGGATTAGTCATTATTATTTTTATTTTCTGTTCAAGCCAACGATGAACAGTTTCCGCTTATAAAAATACAATATTTACAGACCTTCCATGGAAGATGAAGTTATCTCCATCAAGCTCCTACCCTCGAACCAGTGGCGGAGAGGGGATAGGGTGGGCTATAGCTCCCCCTCTTGGATAGGTATCCAACTTACACTAGATAAAATGGTAATTTTGTTCGGACCCCTCTTCTGCTGGTAAGTTACTCTTGAGGACCCTCTTATCCCTAGTCCCTATCCTGGATCCGCCACTGCTCCGGAATCAAAATCAATCGCGCCGCTTAGTTGACAAAAATATGCCCTTTTTGTCGCAGTTTATAGTGTTTACACCATTGTAAATTGCTGTAAATGCATACCCACAAATCTCAATCTCTAAGAGCGAGGCGTGGTGAATGAGGTTGATGAATAAGACATCAAAATTTGGTAACTAGGGTAGCTCGAATCGTCAACCGCTGAATGGTATTGTATACGGTCAGGCTTTGCCATGCCATAGCAATATTCCGGAAGTCAGAAACATTCTTCGTTTACTCCTGATTGCAGGGCGAAGGTGATTTTGCAGTATTTCTAAATAAGTCTGAATGGTTACTGCCGCTCCTTTAGTAACGTAATG
This sequence comes from Ischnura elegans, assembly GCF_921293095.1. NCBI lineage: Eukaryota > Metazoa > Arthropoda > Insecta > Odonata > Coenagrionidae > Ischnura > Ischnura elegans. The sequence continues at coordinate 28,775,220 of NC_060257.1, read as the reverse complement.
CTGTACAATTACTAATTTTTCATCCCATAACGCTGACGACGATCCGAATTTCACGAGGAAATAAACTCATAGTTAGGGTTGCTACCAAGAATTATTTTTCGCTATGATATAATCTATCGAATTTTTAACGTTTCAATGCAATTCCTCGTGATTGAAAAAAAACTTGAAATAGATATTTTTTCAAGCATGACTTTCTGAATAGAACATATTGTAGACTTTGCCTTAATATTGATAAACGATGCCCCACAATTAAAAAATGATGTAATGGAACGTGGGCACTTTATCACGTCGATGCCCTGGCTTGTAGATTTTGATCGAGTAATTCGTGGAGTCAAAATACATCTATCGAATTTGAATGGTTTCAAATACGCTGTACTCCTCGAAAAAAGACCAACTTGATATTAAGTATAGTATACGGGAGAGAAATCATCAATCCACTGCTTCGATTTTAGTGGTGGTTGGTTTGTCGTTTGCGAATCGCAAAAGCTTTCAACACGCCGTTCATAAGAATTCATAATTGATTTCATCGGCATGGCAGGCCGTGTGACCTTGCATTGGGCAAGCATTCATTACGTTGCTCCGTCGCCTTCAAACGCTGGAATTCCTATCTTCACCTCTCGTGAGCTTCGTCCTTGAGATTATCGCCTATCGCCCTCTTGCTTTCTATTTTAATCCCGGCATCCATTCGCACGTGCGCGTAATCTCTTGAATTGAGTAAAGTACTTCCTCTATAATCCGGCACGTCACTTCTCCGGTCCTACCAGTAATCCGGAGTTTTATACAGGCAGCTACCAAGCGGGTAGCTCGGTAATTTCGAGTAATATCTTACGAACGCCAATATACAGTGGCGCCGACTCCATGGGGCTTGAGGGGGCCCGAGCCCCCTCAAAAATTCGTTATGGGTGTGAGGAAAAAATGTGTCAGGCTTGCTGATTTTCCTCGGAGTGTCTAGATATCGAGATTCGAGTTATCAGGGCTCTAATGTTGATCTTATGACTCTTCTAAAATGCCTAAAAAAGTTAAAACTCACTACTTATAATATTTCCCGGGGCAAGATCCCCGGTTTGGGCCCCCCCAATATTGTTTGTAAGTCAGCACCCCTGCCAATATACTGCGGTAGATCAGAACACACAAATAAAATAATATAGGTAATCCGTGCGATAATTTCATACTTTCACTTATATTTATTGTTGATTTTTTTGCATCCTTACATAATGTTTCTTTGATTTAGTTATGATTTTAATGGGTTTTTAAACTTTTTTTTTTTAAGTTTAGAATAAAAAAATGTGCGAAGTCGATGTATCTCGAGCGAGTAATCGACATGGAAAAATCGAAAAATTTAAGTCAAATAAATGGGTAAATAGTGAAATTTGAGATAGAGATTGTATTTTTCGTTCAAAGCCGGTGATTCAACTTTTAAAATGATACATTGTTTATCTCTGGGTGCAGTAATAATGGAGAATATACGGAATGACAGAAAGAGGCCTTTCTGTAATAATTTATATGATAGACTGTAGAACAGATAGATTCAGAATGTCCTTTTTTCCACGATATATAAGAGACTAAAACAAAAGCGTTAAAACTAGCAAAGAGATTAGATGACTTGTAGCGCAGCCTATCAACTTATGTACTCCTTAATGCATGTTTCTGAATTTTATTATTATTATTTCTAACAGCATGTTTTGTATGTTCGAGCTTTATTGGCGGATTACCTTAATGAGTTGTCGGGAAGGTTTGCCTTAGCACGAATGTGGTAGTATAATTTCATAGTATACGTCACTTTTTTTTGACCGTGTAGTGTGCATGTGGGAATCCTGTCGCACGTTGGTGACTGATCACCCCCTGCCAAACACCCTTGAGGTGATTCGCAGTGTAATTGCAGATGTAGTCTACTTCGCAGGTGAGCCTAGTCTAACTCAGAAAATAGGGGAAGTAGCGATTACTGAGAGGGGAGATATGCATGAACAGTTTTCTCGCGATGGAAAGGGAGGGGTAAAGTGATCAATGTAATTTTACTTTACGTTAACACTTCAATTGCGAGCATTCACTGAAGTAGTGAACAATACAATATATTCTCTACATTTATTTATGCAATAAAACACAGCTCCTGCCGTTTAATTGCTCCATCATTAATAATTTCCAGTAATTCGGCTTTCTCGGTAATCCGGAAGTGATCTGGTCTGATACCGAGGGATTATCCTGACATCAATGTACTTTTTGTTCAAAAATAAAAGTTTGGAAAAAACCTTTTTCTCTCTCTCAGAAAAATCATTTTTCCGCCTATAATGTCCTCCGTACGTTCGCACGCGATCATGATCTCACTAAGTCGATTGTTTTTTCTCTCAATGAAATTTGTCGACTCTCTTGTCTTCGTACATTCATTAGAGGATCCTTCGGCCAGCCGATAGATGCGCTGTTACCCACTATGCATTTAAATGAGTTTACAGGTTCTGCCACTCGTGACGCTAACGGTTTAGCGATCGGAACTTCTTGAGGAAATAAACTTATAATTAGGGCTGTTACCAGGCATCATTATTTGCGATTATATTATCAATCGAATTCATAACTTTTCAATGCTATTCCTCGTGATTGAGGAAAACTGATTTCATATTTTGAAAATTAATGAATAATCCTGCACTGAGCGAACTTCTGCGGACGAGGCTGGGATCTTCTCTCAGTAGCATACTTGCTAACAGTATTAAACTTAAAAATCCTCTGAACGGACTTCTGTGTTTTTCATGTTGGAATAACGCCTGAGACTACCCTAGGACAGTTCTCATGACGGCAAGCGCTATGTTAATTATGTTGCTATAAACTTCATAATATTTTCCAATATTGAGTTTAATTTAAAGCGCAAATCTCTACTAAAACATTTTAAGAGAAAAAAGAAAACTAAATAATTCTGTGCATCGATCTATGTGTTTCTCATCCCATCAATTCTCATCGATCTATGTGTTATGTGTTTAGGGGTACCTTTTAAGAAATCGCATGGTCGCCGGGCCTTTTTAATCCAAAATTGGAGAACATTGCTTAAATCGATAGATTCGGCTTTCACTTAGTGAAAATTCATGCAGAATGAAAAATCGGTGGCGGCGGGGCAAATTCCTCGCCTGCCAAACAAGAAGTCGCGGGTTCGAGTCCCGCCTGGGTAGGTTTCCCCTATCCAGGAAAAGGTTATTCGTGTACGTTAAATTGTTAAATTTGTTGAATACCCCGATATAAAATGGCCGATATGAGCTGTATTCGGTGGTTTGGAAAAAAAACTACCTTTATAAATTTTCACTGGTTATTTTGGTACGACGCGTTTCGTCGCCAAACCGTTATTCTCGAGTCACGATTATACTTTTTATGCTGTAGTATATTTTATATGAAAATTTCAGATCCATCAGGTGCTAAACGTTGGTTTTATAAGCGGGAGGCTGGTGAAGAGAAACTGTGACCGAAGAAAGAATATAGTTTTTAAGTAGAGATAAACGCGCTATTTAAATACACTTTAATATATTTTAGGCATATTAGTAATTAAAAGCTGCCCACAGCAAAATAATTTCCATATAACCACTGTAGGGTCGTTTAAATAGGGTTGTTATAGTGCCCCTTATTATGACCCAGTATTGTTCTTTCCTACATGGTCTTATTTCATGCAAGGCATTTGGATTATCATCATCACCATTCAACAATCCTAATATTGGTTTGACGCAGCTCTCCACTCAATTCTCCTATCAGCTCATCTTTTCGCACCTACGTATTTATTCTCTTTCACATCTTTCTTTACCTGTTCCATATATTTCATTCGAGGTCTTCCTTTTCCGTTCTTGTTATCTACTCGTCCATCGTTGGTAATTCGTCTTCATAGGTAACAAAACTCTTTAACCTTTTAAATATTCTGTTTTCCTACTTTAACATTTGTCCAAGCCTCCTCTCTTTCGCTGTATACTTCGTCATCATCACCATCATCACTGGTCAACTATCCCGAGATTGGTTTGACGCAGCTCTCCACTCAATTTTCCTATCAGCTAATCTTTTCAGACCCTCGTATTTCTTCTCTTTCGCATCTTTCTTTACCTGTTCCATATATTTTGTTCGAGGTCTTCCTTTTCCGTTCTTGCCATCCACATGTCGACGATTGTCTTCATCAGGCCACCGTGTCTCAAGATGTGGCCTACAAGGTTGTTCCGTCTTCTTATTGAGGTTTTCACGAGGTTTCTCTTCTCTCCTACTCTTCTTAGGACTTCCTCATTACTAACTCGGTCGATCCATTTGATCCTCATCATTCTTCTGTAGCACCACATTTCAAAGGCCTCTATCCTTGCTTTCTCCGATGCGGTCATTGTCCATGCCTCACATCCATAGTCCTAGCATAGCCCCAGCATACTCCAAATGTAGGCTCTTACTTGGATTACAATAAGTAAAATGTACATTAGGATGCGCAGAATGAGCGCGACACATGGCATTTCTTACATAGAAATAAAATTATTTCAGCATTGTGGTCACTGATAATTCTATATCTGATATTATCATTAGTAAATATAATCGTTTTTTCTAAATTTAGAAGTGAAAAAAAAATATTTTTGGCCGTCTTTTTTCGATTTCAGCCTACTGTGCGCTCCAGATCAACCTCTTCACCAACCATTTCTTTAAACTCTTGCAAAGCGTTCCTCCCATAAGCGTTCGTTTTCATGAATGCTTCCTTAGCTAACGCATTTCTCTTTATGATGCCCCTACTTCTGTATCCGTTTTCTTGATGGCTAAATATTTCTGAAATAATACGTGGGTCATTTCACGTCAATTTACCCCTCAATTTGTCCCTAAGGGACACGCCGCCAATATTTTGGTGAAAATTTCTGCATGTGTCTATATTCATATCAAAATAACTACCCTGAGACCTTTTTGCAAAAATAATGTAAAATAATATTTTTTTGCGCGCATTAAATTGTTGATTTGAATTTTTGCCAAAACCGCGTGTATTAAATCATATCATGCCTTTTTATCTCCCCACCAACTAGTCATAGAGACTTGATTTCTGGTTATTTTGTAGCTAGTACTTTATGTAAATAAATATCTAAAAATAAAACGAAATGTCCTTTTATTTTGTTGTTATGTTGAAATGTTTTTAAAAATTGGTAAATAACTTTTAATATAACCTTCACATCAGAATCGGCCCAAAGTTTTAATTTACCATCTCGACATATCTTTCTTAATATTTCAGAAACATTTACTTTTTTCTCCCGGGTGGAGTTCCGACTCCCCATTAGAAATATTTACGGCTTATGATAAAAATCTCTGGTTGTGGATAGTGCTCCCGACCATCGTAATTGGAGCTTGAATTTTCAATTATCAAGTAATGACGCCGCCAATATTTGTATGCGAAAAGTATTTGTTTTGTATCGAGTAGTCATAAACCTACCTCCTTAACCCATTTCAGCTCATCGTAGCCATATGGCTACATACTACCATTCTGAGCATATAATGCTCTCCTTTCTGCTGTCGAATTGTCACAAATATGTTGCTGAAGCTTGCAAAAACATTAATCTTTTATTATTTTCTTTCTGAAGCCGGTAGAAATAAGGTCTCTTACGGAAAGAGTCTTAATTTACGACTACTGTCAGTAAATTAAGGGCAAGTATCGGGGCACTTGCCCCCCCAGACGCTTAAAAAATAGAAAAGATTTTTAATAAAGTTGTCATTACGTTCGTTTTATTTAGTGTTTAACGGAGCATCAATCATTTAATTTAATATTAATAACTTTCATATAAAAATAAAGAGAATATTTTCTACAGTAATTGTATTTTGTTTTAAATCTATTAATAATATCCCTGTGCCCCCTCCCCCAGAAAAAATCCTGGATCCGCCCCTGTAAGTATCATAGTAAACAGGAAATGGCATTGCATAGATTATGTTAACTATCATTCATTAGAAAATATGCTTGATTCATCCTCTATATCAAGGTCACTCGTAGAAATTGAACTATATTAGATTCTGACCTCGTTACCACCTAGTGTAGATATATGGCTATGGGTCATTCTGAAGAAACAAGTTGATGTATCACCTGAATGTTTCACTGGATTACTTAAGAATACCATTGGAGCAACGTGCCTAAATATATTCTCAATGGAAAGTAGAAAGTTTTCTAGGCGGAAATGGCTTAAGACAGTATTGGCTTGAGGTGAGGACGGTGTTAACAAGGGAGATAAGCATTCGGTCACAAGTACACTCGTGGGGGTCAAGACATTGAGCCCAGACCTCTCACCCTCGCCCACGGAATAGGGCAGTGAATCCACCTACATATATGGGGTCGGAAGGCACTCCCCCCCCAATGTTGGTACCCTTACCCACCCTCGAAGCCTAATCATCCGCCTCGGGAGTCCCCTGTAACGCATTCAGGATTTCCATGGAATTCCGGGGCGATCGGGAGGCGAAGATCCGGAGGAGCAGAAATCTTGGGCGCCATTAGTCAGACAAGGGTATCCGGTAACTGCCGGGGGGCTGACTTGGCCGAATCGACGCGGCCAATCAGTTCGATACCCACGCCCCGAAATGGAGTCAAGAGGTCAGGACACGAAGGGGGTCGCTCTCCGTTTTGATACGGCTTTCTTTAACCTCTTGCGCTGAAATAACGGATCTGGCTCGTCAGGAAATAAATTCACTATATCTTTCTTAACCACGCATTAAATGATGCGCCGCTGTCCCGATGAACCAGTTCACCCTAACCAGCCAGCTGACAATGGAATAATTTTGTGCGCAAGTGTTTATGTTGCGGCGGTAGTGTTCTGTTTGTGTGAGCAGAAACTTATAACTATAATAATTGAGGTGCATTAACAATACTTTGAAATGATTACATTGAAGAATAATTTTGAATACATATAATAATGCATGTTTCTTAACTTTATTTTTATTTCTAACAGCATGTGGTAGTATAATTTGTTAGTATACGTGACGTTTTTTGGACCGTGTGGTGTGCATGTGGGAGTCCAATGCATGCTCCACGCTGGTGATTGATCACCCCGTGCCAAACACCCTAGAGGTGGCTCGCAGGGTATTATGTAGATGTAGATGTAATAATAAGTTTAGGCTACATAGAAATATATGTTAAGATTACATAGAAGATACTTTGCTATTTTTATTATGGTTTTTAATGTTTTCTCTTTTTTATGGTTATTTTTATTATTATTAATTTTTCTCTTTTTTATTATTCATTTCTTTGAATAATTGTTTTTATTATTTTTTTATTATTATTTCCATTATAAGTTATCTTGAATAGTAAACTTTTACTTATACCACTACTTTTTGACATAGTGTGACCCGGGTTTCGATGAGTAATCGTTATCATCAGGCGTAAATTATTATGTATTACTTATTTTATTATTGTAACCTATTAGTAATATTAAACATTGCAATATTTCCACTGAGTTTTATCATGACACAATGCATTTCGTCGTTACAAACAACATTATCAAGTGTAACAAGTCTTTAGAGTTCCTCCTTTAATATATGTCTTGGGACTGGTCTTAAGACTTGTTACACTTGAAAATGTAGTTTGTAACGACGAAACGCGTTGTGTCATAATAAAACTCAGGGTAAATATTGCAATGACTAATTTTACTAATAGTAAGAACTTCCAACGCATCGTGCCAAACATCATACAAGATATTTTAACCTAGTTACCTAACGGAGGAAAAGAGGTATTTTGAAACGGACGCCAGGATAGGGGAAAAGGATGGGGGTAAAGATATTCATTTATCAGTGCGTTGTCCTGGTTTTCAATAATTTTTATAAATTTTCCAATTGCTCTCTAGTATCTAATTTACAAGGTCATTGTATGATCTTAAAATATTCTTTTTAAAATGACTCCTTTGGCAGTTACATATTAAGTGTTTAGCAAAATTACTTTTATCATATTTGTTATTTCGGTAAGCACTTAAGTGTTCTTTCTTCCCGACTTCGAAGCTTCTTCGTGTATGCCCCACGTAGACACCGTTTACTCCTTGCAATCAAGGAAATCAATCTGTGTGGAAGTCCCCCAAACGTAATACTCGAAGTGCGAGGTAGCCCAGAGAAAGGAACTGCCCTCCCTTCCCTTAAAATTGTGATATGCCATCGGATGTAATTGTAAAAGGCCAATAATTGTGAAAATTGTCTCTATAATGCCTTTTTCATCAAGGGGTGTTATGATTTACCACGCCCGCAGTACCAACTACGGGTAGGAATGATGAGTGTGAAGATCTGCGTTCTTGCTTTCACGTGAACTCACCTTTACGCGTCCGAAGGTCTCTACTTACTCGGATAAGGACGGAATAATGCGTTCTCAAATGCCATCTTGACGATGCTTGCGAGAGATGCTTGAGCAGAAAGTAATTCTTCCGAGCCGAGTGGAATTTTCGAAAGCAGAGTCCTTGAAAGAGTCGTAAAACGTGAGTTTGATGACGCCCCTGGATGGAAATTTGGAGTTCTCCCCGTTTTTACTGCCATCCCAACCCACTCAACTCATTAAAAAGCGTGGTGAAAGTCTCTATTAAAAAGCCTTTTCGTACTACTCTAGAAATTATGAAATTTCTTACCCATGAAAGTGAAAACCTATCATCTGGTAATGGTATTTACATCTCTACTTACGTATAAAAATGTGCGCCTAATTAATGAACGGAACTGGTTGGAAAATATTTGAGTTCCTTTGTTTACTGGTAAAATTCATTACTTTATGGTCAGTTTTCTCTAGTAAGTGGTAAAATGTAAAACTGGTTATATAATTAAACTAGTTAATTGCTGAGTCAACCGGCAAGAAGTAATGAGCTGCTAATCAATTTAAAAATATTGCTAGTTAAAGGTGAAAACCGGCCAGTAACTTATATAATTATTTCATATGTGAATGATTACTGGTGAGATTTATGGGTCACAGATTGCTGATAACCGAGCATTACGTATATTACGTGTAAATGATAAAAATTGGCTGGTTGCAAAAGAGTACTTTTTCACTATGGAAAGTAATTGGTCTCAACATATAGCAGGATTTATTGGAGATTTATATCTACTTTTATTTATTTATTGAATTATTCAAAACAGCCAAAATGGCCTTTACATTGAATAGACAACATAAAATCTGTAGCTTTAACAAATATAAACCATTAAAAAAAACTATAAAAAGGATATGCAAAAGAAAAAAAAGGGATTCAGGAGAAGGGAAGGCTTTTCGAAGCTGCCTCTTGAATGATCTGATGGGCATGGAAAGATCCAGGGAAGGGTGAGTAGTCGAAATGGTATCGAAAGAGGTAGGAAGTCTGTAAAAAAGTGATCTTTGAGAGAGAGAAAGACGGAATTCAGGTTGGTGTAGTAGGTGGTTATTACGGAAGGAGCGGGTGGGAATGTGGAGTGAAAAGAAAGGCAGCATTTCTGAGGATCGGAACTTGCCATTTAAGGCATTGTCTCATTCTTTTCACCGCTCATCTGTATTAGCTCTTTATTGATCATGCATTAGTTTATTTAATCTTTATAATTATCCTTGGAACATAATTGCATATTTTTATCTTTTCCTTAATATCGCACTCCCCTTGTGTGTCATTCTACCATTGAGACAGACTTTAATGGTGTATTTCATATTAATTTTTGCGTACGAGGTTGGTAGATAGTTGCGGAAGCTGAACCCAGTAGGAATTAATTCATCATTAATGGCTCACATCCGATTCAATTGGCTTGATAAATCGTTTTTGGCACATATAGCACATAAATGAAGTTGTTATTTGTATGTATATCTCATACTAAGTATATTAGTTTTTCTATTTCAATCAGTAGTGTGATGGTGCTGGAGCGCGCAGGAATGCCGTTCCGGCACTGGTTAACAAAAGGCATAATACTCAAATAACACTTTTATAAATTTTGGTGCCTGAAAAATTTCTAATATATACATTCGCAACCAAAATAAAAAATCGTAATAAAACGTAAATAATAACTAGCTATAAAAACACAGACACACACGCCTAAAAAGTTAAGGAAAGTGCTTTCCGGCACTGCTAATTTTGCCACGATGTCACTGCTCCCGATTCGTGAGTGCAAGTACTGACGTATTTAATTTATTTTCTACCCAAGCGGAAGCATGTGCTTTAACATTATTTCTCTTGGCTCACGAATTGAAAAAGCCCTTTCCAACTTGTTACTAATTGTAAGCATATCGACTGCTTTGCTACTTCTAGTCCATGAAATAATATTCCACTTGAAGTAATAATTGCATGAAATTTCTCATCCTTGCCTCCGTTAAGGCAATAAAGAAACCGCGAATCAATTTTAATTCCCTCTTCTTTTCCTCCAGTTCACTTCTATATCTTCAGGATAGACCATTTTCCTTTCGAAGAACTACTTGGTTTTTTTTTCTTCTCTTCCACCGTGGTACTCCTCCAATTCCAATATTCTGTCTCCACAGATCTTTCTCTCTGTCGCATCTTCTTCATGCTGTTTTCCTTCGGCCCCTTCTGTTCTTCTTGGATTCAACTGGTAGTCTTTTTCTCCGATATGTATTTCGATATTTTTCATCAAAAATCAATAGTTTGTGGTATGACTAAGTGAAATCGCAACATGCACCAGATGATTTAAATTGACTTCCAGGAAAATGCACTGTGCAGCATATACGCTTCATATGAATCATAAGCTATGGGACTAATCTATACCCTACTTATGAGGGCACTCTGCCTATGAAGCTAGAGAAAGCAAAACATGTTATTAGAAATATTAGGGAAATTCAGAAACATACGTTAAGGAGTACATAAGTTAGTAAGATACGCTACCAGACAACTATTCTATTTTTAAGTCCTTAAATGCCGTTAGAGTCTCTTATCGATCGCGGAAATAATGAAATTCTGAATGTATCTGTTCTTCACACTATAGGTATGGTATGGTATTTGGAGGAGGCGACCGACAGCTGAGGTCATTTTCGCCATGAGGGAAGGGTGTGGAAGGAAGGGTGGAGAGAAACCCGGCGTCGGCGTTAGCCTGCTCTTAACAAAAGGCGCCAAGGGGACCACGGCTTAACGTCCCATCCGACGGACGGAGTGTTGCGCTTGAAATGTCCTCCACACAACACGCAAGCAGGGATCGGGCAGTCTCTGAAAATTCTCTGCCACTGCCGGGATTTATCCCCGAGCCCGCCGGGTGGGAAGTCAACACTCTAGCCACCACACCAACCCGATCCCCTCTTCACACTATAGAAACACTCAGAACAGATACATGAGATATTTCATTTTTATGATATGAACAAATGTAGTAGGGGAAAGTTGTATAAATCGCTCCAGTTATGGAAAAAAAAGATTTTACTGGAAAATAAGTGACGCAATAGAAGTTTTTAATGCTGATTCATATAGGGAGGTATTTATACTTATCCCACAATTTTTGGGGACAATTAATTCCAAATTGAATACATGTATAAAAATTAATTTTCAAACCTTCGCAAACAGTGCGATTTAGGCAACAAGTTTCCCAAATAGCACCACCGGAAGCCAAAATTAGGACATAATGCTTCAACGTCAATGAGAGACAGAGAGGCAAGTTTTCTAGGTTATTTTTAGATCCTTTAAAATACGTGGAACTTAGGGAATGAGGCGAAAAAAATAAGGCATATCTTTGACATAAATAAAAGATGCAGTTTTTCCGCTAGATTAAAAAAAATCTGTAATACTTGAAACAAAATTTAAAGTCTTTTGGAGATGTGTTTATGCTTTGGAATAGTCTTTTCAATGAAGCTTTTATTAATATTTCTCACATAAAATCAATTGGTGTTCGTGCAGCATACAACAGTGGTGTTGACACCTTTTTCTGCGCTGGAAATCGCACCAACCTTTCGCTTTCCCTTTTCGACAAAAACTTTTACTTATATCCTTTGAACAGTTTGAAAGTCTGTTTCATCCATATTTAATACGGAAACCGTTTAGCTAATATTGTCATTAACAATTGTCCCAAGGGCGTCAAAAATGGTATACAATCACTTTGGTGAATCCTATGACTCTACGAAACGATATATTCTCGGGCTGCCGTAGACTTAGTCTTGGGCTGCATGTAAGAAATCCATAGCAGTGGCGTAGCGAGGGTTTTGGGGGATAAAACCCCCCCCAGAGCTCAGAGAAATTTTAAAGTTTAATCCATTTTACTTAATTAGATTTATTTCTAATAGAATAGTGTAAGGATGAATGAAATATCCATTAGAAAGCCGTAAAAACTCACCATTTTGAACAATTTATCTTTAAAATTCCGCAATTCATTAATTTTGCACTTACAGCTTATCCTGATGGGTATTCCATAACCCACATACCCCGGTATTAGTTGCACCTAACCCCCCCCAGACTTGATTCCTAGCTGCGCCCCTGTTCCATAGCACCACTTTTTACTGACCATTCTCTTCCCTTTATTGGAAGGGTTGTTGGATTGAGTGTTGGCTTCAAGTATTTGAAAGGCTTGCAACCTAACATCTATTGGCGTTAAACCAAGCAATGAAGCTTGAAATTGCAAAATAACATGCACTAATTCGTGCTCTGCTTCCATCGATAAAGACGCCTCTCTTCCATCAACTGCAATATTAACACCACGAAGCAAACTCCTACCAACTTCTCCTCGGCACTAGCGCAGAAATATATTTTTTGGAATTTTGTATTTCCTACAATGTTCATTTAATCTAATTTTTCCTTCCCTGTATTTTATTCAAGGCACATTTCATGTCCTCAAGGGGTCAATTTACAAAAAAATCCTTTTCACCTTTTCTTTTATCTTCCCTTCCTTCATTTCTCTCGACTCTCGATAAAAGAAAAGCCATAGCGTAGAGAGAGACGTGGTGTGTTTAGGGAGCGACCGCCATTTTATATGAAATCATTTCCACTGCCTAAACACGTGATCATACCACACTGGTATGATCACAAAGACAAGCTTTTATAGAAAATGTAATACAATTTTAAGGGATGTTATATCCTTAAAGTTCTATGTTCATGGAGAATAGAAATATTTTTTGCTTGAGTAATTTTTAACTTGGGAGGAAATGAGTACTCTAATACTCACCCTCTGCCATGTACCATAGTAGATACGGAAGATCAGATCATATGAATAAGGTGGGAGAGATGGATTGTGGAGCAGACGGGTTCAGAGCGTCTTTTTTTCCACGATCAATAAGAGATTATAACGGCGGCGATAGAACTCATAAATAGATTGCATGACTAGTAGTGTAGCCTACTAACCTATGTAAAACTTAATGCATGTTTCTTACTTTTATTATTATTTCTAACACCATATGGTAGTATAATTTGTTAGTATGCGTGACGTTTTTTGGACCGTGTGGTGTGCATGTGGGAGTCCAATTGCATGCTACATGCTGGTGATTGATCACCTCCTGCCAAATACCCTAGATGTGGTTCGCAGGGTATTGTGTAGATGTAGATGTACCTTAGTGTTGGCACGTAGGTTATCACGTATTTGTGGCTCAAAGTACAAAATGGTCGCCAACTGCGTGCAGACATCGAGTATTGGTTCTTCCCCTCTCCTTTCAACGTCCATTGTTGCAGTAGCATATCCTTCACCCCGGGGGTATGCCTGCCACCATACCTGTCTACCGGCCCTCTTTCCCTATCGTAAACGCTTTCTCCTTGTGAGTGGTTTGGGAAAGGCTGCTTACCTTTTTCGACGACAGATGGCTGTCAAGAAAACTTTGACATATTATTGCTAATCATCCAATGTATTACTGTTGATATGATATTATTCCCACTGTATAACATCAGTTTTGATGTTCCGTTAGACCGTTATCCATGTATGTAACCTAAATGTCTCATTTATCAAGCCTCTTTGGAATAACTGCAAGAATTTACTAACTCTCGCTATGACTTTTGTCGTCAATTAGAAAGCGGACTTCAATTTTTCTTGTTTTAAAATTAAGAAAGACAGAACTCTAGTCAGTTCGAAAAAATCTTTCGCCTTTTACTAAAGATTTCCGTGGCGGGAGTTCATTTGTCTATTAAGACAATTTTTGACTGCGCCCAGCAGTGTCTGTTGGGCCAAATAATCGGTATTCACTTCTAGCTTGAATAATATTCTCGCTTACATTAAAGTCACTGTCATAGTGAAGGTTGTAGGACTTGATTTTAGTGATGATCGGAACTGTGATATTCCAATCACTTCGTTAACCTGTGACCGCTACTCATCAGTGACGGTTCTTAACTGTGATTGCGATCACCGAGGAGAATCATTCATTAAAGTGAGCAGTGATTTGTGGTGCTGCTATTCCTGGTACTTTGTCCAATTCCAATAACTGAGCTCTCCGCAAAATGAACGAATCTACTTATTTAAAATTGGAAATTTTAGCAAAATAATTTTTTTGAGGGTATATTTCTGATCATGATAGTCAAGTAAATTATATATGGTAAAGGAATTGATAAGAGGCAATCATTAAAATCCCGTCGGCATTTAAAACATATTTTATATTCAAACCGTTAGGTGAATATTTCGTATGATCTTTTTTGATGATGATTTCGTATTATTTTCGTATATATTTTATGATGAAAATCGGCAGTACGGTATCGGAAGATTAGATCATATGAATATAATAAGAGAGATAGATTGTAGAACAGACAGATTCCGAATGTCATTTTTACCACGATCAATAAGAGATTATAAAGGCCTGGTTACACGGTGCATTAACCCGTACGGGTTAATGTCTAAATGTATGAACGCGAGAATGAACGGAAAAATTCACCGTGTAACCACCCCAAAATGTACAAATGCATGAACGCGTGAACGGAAAATAGAACCTGTTCTAATTTCGTTCATGCATTCGCACAAGTTGATAACAGAGCCACCTGGTGGGAAACGACACATTTAGTTGTCATCTGCAGGGCTATTCCACGGCCGTCTTGGCTATTCAGTAACTCTTTACGCGTATTTGTTCATTTGTACTGTATCGTAAGTGCTTGAATCCTACCACAAACTCACCATTTGCATCAACACTAATATTCGTATAGATTATCCCTCTATGTATGCCGGACATACCAAGTTTATGCCTATGGTATCTTATTGGTTGTATTATGCCGGAACAAAACTATCAATGAGGTTGTCACAGAGTTTTCAACACGACATTTGTGAAATACAACGGCTATCATACGACTTATAGAACACATTTAAACATAATTTATACCATACGAATTAACGACAATTCTACATTTTTTACGCCCGAGGTAGGAATGCGCTGGCCCACCACAAAAATACGACTCACATTACGCAAGTTCATAAATCGACAAGACCTCTAAACTAACATCTTTTCCATCAACAGCAAATATCTTCTTAACTTTATAACCGTCCCAGACAAAAGTAGAACAAACTATTAAAAATATCTACTCTCATACATCATCTACACTCAGTGAAACAGATGACAGAAAAATGTCTAGTAAACACGGCTTAAAAACAAGATGCGACTACAAATTTTCAGCCTAAGTATTAACTTTGATAACGGTTTGAAATAAATAGAGTGCTATTGAGATATAGCATTAAGCGAGCGATAACGATAAATATTAAATATAAATAAATATTACTGTCACGAAATGAAACATATGTTCGGCAACTACAATGAAAACCACTGTTTACACGGCAGCGCAAATATATTACCAGTATGTGAAATTTCCTGGTCCTATAGGAAACAACGAAAAGGGAATTATTTTCTGGTAGGTATCGTCTGCTTCCTACCTAATGATACTGTTTTCACATTTAAATTTTGCGCACTGTAAAGGGAATAAATAAAAACTAAACGCTTCGCGTTACGAGAAAATGTGTGAAAACTTGTGCGAACGCATGTACCGTGTAACCGCTCATTCATGCTCCTCGTTCACGCAAACGTCCATGAATTCAGACATGCAAACAGACACGCATTCATACATTAACCCGTACGGGTTAATGCACCGTGTAACCAGGCCTTAACGGCAGCAATAGAACTCGTAAGTAGATTGCATGACTTGTAGTGTTGCTTACTAACATATGTAAAAATTAAGGCATGTTTCTTAATTCAATTATTATTTCTAACAGCATATAGTAGTATAGTTTGTTAGAGTACGGGACATTTTTTTTTTAGACGGTGTGGTGTGCATGTGGGAGTCCAAATGCATGCTGCATGTTGGTGATTGATCACCCCCTGCCAAACACCCTAGAGGTGGCTCGCAGGGTATTATGTAGATGTAGATGTAGATGGTAGTGCCGCTAAATGAAACACAATAGACACCAGGAATATAAATTGTAACTAAAGCTATGTGAATACGACTTATCTGTTTCCAATATTATTGTGAAAAGACGAAATAAATAGCAGAAGAGAGACATTAATTTCCTCAGCTCAGACTTGCTACTACACCGGTGGTAACAACTGAAGTGTGATGTGCTTAGGAATGCAGGAAGTTCAAAATACAGCCATTTATTTTCATATAAGTCTAATACATTAATTTCTAGGGTGGTAGTACGATTTGGGAAATGGTACGATTTAGGCAACTTTCCCTATGTTGGCGTTCGTAAGACATGACTAACTGCGTCGGAAAATAAAACTGCTTTTGAATTTACATAATAAGTTTAGTTTAGTTGTCAATCTACATTCTGTCAGTGATTCCCATCAGAGTTGTTATAATAGGTCAGTAACACTAACTTTTTTATTTAGTAAATAACCCACACACATCTTACTTGTCAGTATACAGTTGCACGATAAAATAAACATTAAAAATGCAAATACATCCGAACAAAATAAAGTTTCATTAATAGAAATACATTTAAGGAAAATGATTATAATTTTAAGAATTTCCATTCGGATGGGAATGAGCCCGGTCGGTAAAAGTGAGAACGGATAAATGTGGTCTGGAAGAGAATTTATGCGGGAAGAGAGGTGGAGGAGGAAAGAAAGTTTGGACAGGTATACAAGGACGTATCCAGGATCAAAACTAGGGGGGGGGGGGCAAGCCATAGTTGTTTAAGTTGTAGGTAAGATTTAAGCACCGAAAAGGTGAATGAAATCAAAATTTTAAGGAAACTGTAACAGCTCTTTATTAGTTTTTGAAATTATTTGCTTGAAAACATATTATTTTCCTTAAAGACATTTGCGATTTTTGCTTTCGGGGGGTGGGGGGGGGGGGAGGGGGGGGGGCAGCTGCCCCTCTCTAAGTACGCCCATACAGGGACAATCAGGGAATAGGCATACATAGTAAAGAGTGCGCGCGAGTGGGTCTACGTGGAACTTAAAAGTTTAAATTGGAGATTAGTTGAGTACAGTCATTAGCAGAGTTAAGAATGCTGTGTATTGGTTTCTAATCGGTTTTGATGGTGAGAATTGGGATTTTAACTATGGAAAGGGTAGACAAAACAGTGTGATAAGATGGTGTGAGTTTTGATCAAGTATTGAGTTACCAGATTTGACGAAATGCGACTGCTAGATCGGGATGCGTGCATCCTCTTACTGATTAAAAATTGGAGATAAGTTCAGGATAGTCTATGGCAGAGTTGTAAATACTGTGCATTAGTTTTAAATCGGCTTTGAGAATTAGATTTTGGATATTAGGTATGAAAAGTGTTTGGAGAAAAGCGTAATAAGATGGTGTGAGGTTTGGCTAAGCAATTCGTCACCAGAATTGACATAATTCGACCGGTCGACACGGAGGTATGCGTCCTGTTAATGCTTATTTTGGGGTCGGCAGCGACACATATTTATCGGTTGTCGTGACAACCTTTGCTACTCCCCCTTCTTCGCGGCGGCTCACTGGCTAACATGCAGATGAGCCCCCTTGCCCTGCTTACGCGTCGCATAACCCCTTGTAACCTCGCTAATGGGCGCCTGACCACGACGACGACCTTAGTCTTCTCCCCTTATTGCCGTACCACGTTCGTTCTCTTCATCCCCCTCCCCTTCAGGTGCGGTTGGTTAGGGTAATGGGGAGACGAGGGTGTGTGGGGTGAGACCCTTACACTCAATTTTGTCCCCAGGACAACCCCTCACGACTCTCATGGGGGATGGGTGACTGCAAACATCATCCCTTCCTCCTTCAAAACGACCCCTTCAGCAAAGTTTACGGGATTTTTACCCAAGTTTTGACGTCACTCCTCGGGGTTTTCTCCACCCATTCCCCATGGAGTTCTTCCACACCTCTCCTCCATCTATACCCTTCATTGTTTAGAGCAAGTTTTTACTGCGTATTAAGTACGTAATTTGGACCTAACCTAACCTAATTTCTATTTTAACTACTCAATTTGACTGCGTAATGAGACGCATCTTACATCTTGGGAGAAATAATGCTAGCCAATCGTAAAAAAATCTTCTTTTGTGCAAAGGATGTATGAAATCATAAACTTAAGTCTCACCCTTTCCTCAAAAGCCGAACCTGTTTTGGACTCTTTATTCTAGGGCATTCTAGATGAGAGCAAGAGTTTACTGCATATTGACTGCTCACTATGTACGTAGCCTAAGCAATTTCAAGTTTAACAACCCTTTTAACAAGTTGATTTATTTTTTAATTTATTGCTGTTTGGAAATGTTAAAGTTGGCTAATATGTATCTACTCCTGTTTCGTTGCACCATCAAGTTCACCATACCAAAAGAATAACAATTAATATAAAACATAACCATTATTTTTAAGTTATTTGACGATGAACGCTGTAATTTAACTCAAATAGAGTAATCTACTTGAAAATCACGCCACGGTTGACTCATAAAGCTTGATTATGCATCAGTTTGAATAAATCCATTGAAGTATAAATTTTGACATTGTGCATCATGTCATTGACTATTATTGACCGTAAATGGATGCCTTCATGACCGTAACACTTTTTTTTTTTGCAAAATATGAAAAAATATTTGTATTAAGGTGAGTAGAAGCAATAGAGAAAGCAAAGTTTTCGAGATTTTTACCCAGCTTATCCCGTCATACGTTGGAAGTTCCCAAACTCTTTTCATTTGTATAAGCACGTCCTATTTTATGAATCCTAGAATATTCTAAAAGTGAGCAACAGTTGGACAATTTTTTGAGGTTTTAACGGGAGGCGAAGGAAGTGTCATTTCGTTGAAATTTTCGAAATATCCCCTTCTAATCGTACTCCATCAATTGGCATTTAAAATAGTGTTGTATTATCGTGCGGTATTTCCTGTGAAGGAAGAAAAAAAATAATTAGTAGTTTTTAATAAAGTTTTCATTTGTTTTTCACAATAAAGAGTAATTTTTACGATTACACTGAGGTTGCTGCTGGAATAACCGTGGGAAAAAGTTCTGAATATAAATTTCCTCTTTGCTTATTTTTGTATTTTATCAGTATTACTTTAGTACTTAATATTGGCACTTACCTATTTTTACTTTACGTATTATCCATTCCCAACCCAGCCACATGATCCTGCAAGCTTAACTACGTTATTTCCATTAGCTTAGCTTCAGAAGTCGACGACTGTGTATTTACAGGGATTTAACAGAATTAAGAGGGTGTAGGGTCAAGGTCGACCAAAATGGTGGTCAGAGGATCCCATTAGCAAGGTTGCCAGGGATACAGCAGGGCAGAATATGGGAGCCAGGGGCAGAGGGATATGTGAGGTGGAAGGGCAGGACTAATTTTTCTCTCGGGCGAGGAAGGATAAGAGGGTTATAAGGCGTAGGGTGGATTTGAGTCGTTCATGAACGAATCATGATAAAAATGAAAGAATCCTTAAAAATGATCGAATCATGAACAAAAACCCAATGAATCGAATCATAATTTTCAATTAAACAAATATAAGCACGATGTGATGAATGCACTAACTGTGCGAGGAATTTGGCAATTAGAAAAAGTAAAATTATTTTCCGGCCTCAGAGGCGGCGGGGTTAAGTCCTCGCCTGCCAAACCGAAGGTCGCGGGTTCGAGTCCCGCCTGGGTAGGCCCCTTCCCAGGAAATGGCTGTGTGTGTTAGTCGTTGTTTCATGTAATTTCCTCCGATATAAAAGGCCTTAAGCGAGATGTTTTCGAGGCGATGAAAATAAAATAAATAAAAATAAAATAAATAAAAGGTTTTTGCGAAGCATCTTAAGCTAAGTGTGTGAGGCTCAAAATAAATGTCGAATTTCATTGTCACTAGCGTAGTCATGTAGACCAAGTAATTTTAAGTCAGTCGATGGTATGGTACTTGGAGGAAGCGACCGACAGCAAAGGTCATTTGCGCCACGAGGGAATGGTAGGTAAAAAGGGGTGGAGAGAAACCCGGCGTCGGCATTAGCCTTCTACTAACAAAAGGCACCAAGGGGACCACGGCTTAACGTCCCATCCGACGGACGGAGTGTTGCGCTTGAAATATCCTCCACATAGCATTCAAGAAAGGATCGGGCAGCCACCACGCCAACCCGATCCCCGTCAGTTGATGATTTACGATTTGAGGAGGATATTTTGAAATTTTCACAGAAATTGGACTTCTTTCGTTTCTCCTTGAAACCTCATAATATTTTTCAAATCTTCATCTCTTTTAAAATGTCTCGGGATACATAAAAAAGGATATCCTCACTCTAAATGTGGGGAGTGGGCTCCCAATGTCCAGGTCTAGGTGGGTTTCCTATGAAAAATTTGAGTGTCAAAAGATCTAGAAGAAACTAACGCTATCTATTGAGAAAATTTAAAAGTATTTTCCATATGTATATCTAGTTAATTAATTTGAGCGCAATGGAAAAAATTTCAAATGTCTGTTTATGGAGTACTGTATTGTCGTCAGGAACAAGGATGTGCAAATTGCTAATCTGATCTGAAATGGCGAGGTTACCCTTTCCATGGGAAGTAGATTAAAATCTTAAAATGAGAATTTTCAAATGTAAAAACCAGAAAAGAGTGTGCGGCAAGACAACTAATTGCGATTAATTTGGCGATTAAGTATAATTGAAGAATTATTTAATACATATGGGTGTAGGTTCCATTTTATTATTTTTTGGTTATTAACTTTAATATGTATTATCCAAGCCCATCGACTTAAAAGGATTTACTACAAAATTTTCAACCCGCTATTTCCTATAGTCCCTTCTTGATGTAGCTCACACCGCCTGCTGTATTTATTTATTTAGGTAATCCAAAAACAGCACGAGGCCAATTACAGAGGACTGGATAAACAATTTCATAATATTAAGCAACGTAAACAACAATAACAAAAATATTTAACAGCATTTACAAATATATAACAAAGAATAGTCATCGAGTGGTGCGAGGAATAGGGGGAAAATTACGATAGTGAAGGTGCAAGTTGGATGAGGGATGAAAAAAAGGATCAAAATTTGGAACACAATTGGCATAGGAGTTAATGGAAGAAGGAAGTCTGAATAGAAAAGAACGTTTAGAAACAGAAAGGCGGGGGGTGAAACAATGAAAAAGATCACTCGACCTCGTCGTGCGCGAAGGACTACGAAGCGGGAACAGAGAAAGAAGGTCTGATGATCTGTATTTGCCATTGTATTGTGGTCTGTTTTTACATTCTTAGACGTAGCATATTGCATGCTGCATGTTGGTATATACTCACCCCCTGCCAAATACCATTGACGTGGCTCGCAGGATATCATGTAGACGTAGACGGTATAGGGACTAACTCCAATATATTGCTCGGTATGACAAATAGATGAAGATACTTGCTAAGCAAAATTAAGAATGCCACTTTACATTATTAGGAATCAGTTATAAGACCATGTTTTGGGTTATATTGTTATTACATTTATGTGCGTCGTTTTGTGTACCAACCGCCTGAAGATCGATTGAAAGAACCGGTTCATCGCAATGAGCCAAATCACTTGGACCGAATCTCCATAATGTACCGAAATTTCGGGATGGAGTGCCTTGGGGTTTAGGGGTGAGGTGCATGGAGGATGAGAAGGGCAGGAGCGCCCCCTAGGGTCAGGACTATGGAACATATGACCCCTTCCATCTGGCCATTCGTCTTCGTAAAGAGGCAACACTTTTGCCCGACCTCGCTCCGGCTTAAAAATGGAATGCGTCATGCGGTTGGAAAGGAAATAATCCATCCCAAATGTAGTTTTACATAGCAAAATCCGGGATAGATTTAAAATCTTCCTCTCTATATGTTTTTTTAATGATTAAAATCGTAATTTTAAGCTTGATCACAAAGTTTCGAAATGCAAAATTTTAATAATTTAGGAATGGGTACGTTAACTCAGGTCAGAAATTACATTCATTTGTAGATTTGCTAGATTACAGGATAAGGATAAGTCATGACGAAAAAAATACTCTCCCAGTCACCCATTACTTGTTGCGTTTAAAATTATAATGAAAAAGATTGAAATAACAGTTTAAAAAAAACAGTACAAAAAGTAAAAAATAAGCTTTTATCACCCGGAGAATAAAGCGAAAAAAAGAAAATAAATTAAGGTTACTGATTATGTTTACTAGAAATGAGTGTTTAAAGAGCCAGCAGAACGGTGAAAAAGAAAAATTCAGAATTGACTGGGAGTGAACTCGTTTCCTCCGACAACTTTGAATGTCAAAATTTTTAGAAGAAACTTAACGCCATCTTTTGAGAAAAGTTTTAATTAATTTTCCATGTGGGAATATAATTAATATTTATTTAATTTGAGCGCATTGAAACAAAATTTCAAATTTATATATAATCATTTGTATATAAATATTGTTTTGGCATCAGAAGCAAGCTAACGTGCAAAATCTCAAGCCAATCCTACAATGGGAAGTAGATTAAAAGTCAATTACAATATTCTACCATTGAAATAGGCGACGGAGCAAGTTAAGGAAATGCTTATGATATAAAACGCGAGAGTTGAACCAAGCGAGGACGATACGAGTAGCTGATAAGCGATGACCATCTGGGCAGGATCATGTGATGTCATCCACTTATCTGCTTAGAGGTCGTCGATTTCTCATCGCGGATGGCCTGAAAGGTCGGCAATTTGTCGGAAGACGGAAAATACGTGGCTAAAAAATTATTTAAAGAAACAAAATAATTTTCAAATTCTATCACAATTGACGGTACAATAAACTTAAAGAGCGAGAAAACTGTTTGACTATTTACAAATTACGAATTTGCGATTGGCAAATACATTCAGGAAATGGCAGAGGAGCGTTAAGGGCATTTTTGGATTCAGCGCTGAGAAATTTTAATTATTAGATAGGATATTATAAGTTATACGTTTTGATTATCAAGACAGTATGAATGTACTTATCTGGTGCTTATGATTACCAATAATTTGCTTGATTGTTGTCTTAGAATGTGTAAAAAGCTTGGTATCTTATGTTTCTTGAAGTTTTCCTAAAATCAGTAACTTTTTTACTTTCTGACTCGAATAAAAATACCTATTATTTTATTAAAGCTTGGAAACACTTCATCACATCGCAAAAATCATAATATCTTTACGTAAGTATGAAAAGGCTAACTGATGGGATAACTAAGCGGAGTGCTTCGTCAAACAAATCGTGGAGTAGTTCGCATATTTTGCAAATAATGAATATTAATAAAGATATTTTTACTGACATTTGACATTTAACATCAAACAATACATGATCGATGCAGAATAACATATTACAAACTCTATGTATAAACAAATGAATTTCGTGTATTCATTAATGATGAATCCTTTATAAATAATCGTTAAAATTTTTGCCGTCCGACAAGTTCGTTAGGATTTGTTAGCGAATGCCAGTTTTTACAAAGCTCATCTGCTGTGTTGAACTGTCATTTTGATGTCCCTAGTCAAATTGATTAAGTTTATTATTACATCATTTTTTAAAAATGTATCGTATAATATACACTTGTTTCATCTGATAATTTATTTCAACAGCTATTCCTTTATTTTTTCACTTCATTTATACTTTTGACATTTCGAATATCTTAAGATAATTGGTTCAACAGGGTTTGTATTTGAACAGGCCTTTTTTTCATTCCATATTGAGAATACAATTTTGGTAAAATATTTAAATTGTCTGAAATTGACGTTGACTACTTTGTCTCCCTTAGAAGGTAACCAATCATTATAATATTATTCTTATACACAATTAACGCAATATTTTTAAAAGTTAGAATATGCAAATGATTGTTAGATGCTATTTGTTTTGTAGTTAGAGAAGTGGGTCGTTTTTTTATCGATCTTCAGACTCCAGTGTACTTAGTTTTGTGTCGGATGTTAGTCTCCAGTAGGTTGGGAAGATGTCCCTCTTTCGCCATTTGGCATGAGTACACTGGGGGCAATCCTACTGCTTGCGTAATGGGTTCAAATACATCATCTGAGCCCCTGCGGTCGAAGTCTCTCGCGTCGAATTGGCTGGAGCATGATTAATGGAGTACAGATATCACCCGTAGGCATTGTTTGCGTGGAAAAATGGACAGTATTTTCGTAAGTCATGTGCCGCCTTAGTAAGGAATAATTCATTCTGCTCGCTGTGAGGAGGCAGAAAAAATGAATATCTAGATCATTTTTTTCCGGAAGCGTGCTGTCTAGAAGATGAGCTGCTGTAGGGAATTTTCTGAACCACCTATATCATCTTCCACTATCCTCTAACCACTATATCATCTTCACTGCATAATCCGATTGAACTATGCGAAAAATTGTCGTCATCAATGGCTACTTCAATGCTGAAATTGTGGGTGTGATTTATACGTTACGCTGCACTGTGGGTCAATGTCCTTAAATCCTTGCCGTCCAAAAAAATCTATGATAATGAATCTAAATAAATATCTTGAGTTTTATTTCTTGTATTATATTTGTCGTAATGTGTAAGGATATTTATAATGCTCTGAAAGAACGAGAATGTTCCTACAATTTCAACTTTACACAAATGATCTTATTTTAAAGAAGTTATTCACGTTTCCGTCAGACTGCTTGTTGAAGTGGAATTTAAATATGAAGCCAAAAAAAGCTAAAATGGAACTTTAATGAAACTAGAAAAAGTATCTGTACTGCGGAGTCGCTTTTGAAACCCGCCACTATTCCATGTAGTTTATTCTTTCCCTGAGAGATGGCGCGAGCATCGAGATTCATTTTTGTCTAGTGCTCTTCCTATGAGATGAGTAACCTGCGGTGGCGCTGTCTTACTGCAGTCGCCGTGATCATTCGAAATTAACCCGCCAAGTCAAAATATTTAGTACGGCTATCATTACGTTCGTTTTATTTTGTGTATTATGGAGCCTCTATTATATAAATAAATATTAAATACTTTCATATAAAAATAAAGAGAATATTTTCTATACTAATTGAGGTATTTTGTTTTTAAAGTCAAATATGTGAAGACCTTTCAGACCCTTTTGCCCAACCCCCCAGAAAAATCCTGGATCCGGCCCTGTTGAAGAGTGATACATGGGTTCTTATGCTTACTCCTTAGGCCATACCGATAACTACCGTGTAAAATTAATTGTTTTTAATACGAATATTTGAACTAGTGGAAGCGTTTCCAACAATCTCATTTATATTTTTCAAAATGTTTCTAATATATTATATATCAATTATAAATAATACATTTCAATAAATATACTGCCTTCCAATTTGTCTGGCGGTTGTAGAAAGTTCTGGTTAGCATGGAGTCTGATCTTATGGAGAAGCTATAAGGAACTTTCAACTTCCTCAATAGGTCAAGTTGACGATTGTATCATCTCATGGTAAGCGTTAACCAGACATTATAAAACCGAGCCTTAGTGAATGTGTCATATTCTATGGTTAGCAGTTCCAATGGTAATTGTTTCTTTTCCGTCGAGTGTAGCAATGACACTTCATTTAATCCATTTAAATGGACAAAGAGCTTATGTGAGCGTTTGATGATAACTCAAGAACATGAACATTGCCACTAAGTTGCCACATTAGTTATGTTATCTTGGCTTGCGGTAAGAACGCAGTTTTTATTTTAAGGAATCGCGGGGCCTTCATGCTCGTTAAGAGGGCCACAGTGCATTTAAGTGTTGCTTTTTCTCCATGTTTCCAGCTACCAAAGTCAAATTCTCTGAATATTCCTCTGAGATTTATAACCACTGCTTCAATATTGTTACTTCCACTTCCTTGCATTCCTCCACGAAGAGTTAAAGATACTGAGTTTGTACGCTTTTATCGCTTGGGTGATTAGCTAACAGTTCGCATCCACAAAGATAAGTGATATTTTATTTCCTGGGGAGCGTTCTATTTTATTTTCTAATTCCAGCTCTAAAAGTGCCATCAAAGCCAAGTTAGTAGAAAGGCCGCTTGCTAATAATGATATTTGTTGGCCGGGATTGTATCAACACGGCTAATTACGCCAACTGCTTACATTAGAAGAGTATTAAATATGTATCGTGGGAGCGTTGCGGGCTAGTGGGTAGAGCGTTTGGCAGCTTATCGAAGGGTCCCAGGCTCAGGTCCCTGGTGCGAAGCCTTCGGAAATCCCCAAAACACAAAATCCTCGAACTGCGAGATAGTGCAGGGGAAAGAGGTGGACCCCTTGCCCTAAAACTGCGGAATGTCCTCTGGGGGGTAATGAGGGGCAAGCTCTACCTTCACCTAAATATACCGATATTCGGGTAGAATAACTAAAAGCGTGTTATTTTTTTCTGGTCAGCTTTTCAAACGGTCAGTGTGTCTGATCCACCTGTGGATTAGGGCGTGGTTAGCTCTACGTACACCTTAACATGATAACTTTCTGGTCGAAATACTTATAGCCGGTTTTATAATGCCTGGTTAGCCCTAATCATCAGATGGTACTGCCTTCCTTGTTTGCCTGGCGATTGTAGAAAGTTTCGGTTAGCATGAAGTCTGAGATTACGGAGAAACTAGAAGGAACTTTCTACTTCCTACGTTGGTCAAGTTGAAGGTTGTGTCATCTCATGGTTAGCGTTAACCAGACATTATAAAAGCGGCCCTTAGTGTATCTGTCAGCATTTCTCTGCACTTTCTCCAAGTTCGTCACCTCTCCTTTATAATGTGGCTCCCAAACAAGAGATGCGTACTCTAAGGTTAGTAGAACTAAATTTGTATAGGCCAGCTATAGTTATATACCGGGTGTCCCATTTATCTTGACCACCTGAAATAACTTTTTGTCCAGACGCAAATTCAAAAATGTGTCAAGCAAATGCTCATTAGCCGTCTGCGGGACATTAATCAGCATGATTGCCTTCCTTGTAGCTTTGTTATTTACAAAGATATGAACAGCGGTATGTCATTTTTAAATGGCAGCCTATATTTTTTATTCGGCAATTCATTTCACCTCCTAAAGACTTGCTTGCCATTTGTTTACTGCTAACTCCGGTCTTCCTCATAGGAAAATCTCCCCGGGATGGTGGTAGAGAAATTGCGTATGCTTGGTTTCGCTAGGTAGGGCCCCCTTCGCTTCTATAGCGCTGGGGTGTTTTTCCCTCGTCCTCTCCCTTCCATTCCTATCCTTTCCCCGGAGGCGTCGGCGGGCTCCGATCGCGACGGCGCCTCTATCCTTTTTCCTTCCCATCCAGCCCCTCCCCGGGTGATCAAGGCTCGGCCTTGGGTTCCCGGCCCCGGTGGTTGTATCCTCGAAGAGCTCCCCTTGAGCTCTCATAGTTTCTTGCTAACTCCGGTAAGTGGACGAGTTTCTTATGTTTTCATAACGTTGTGTTTATGTAAATGGTTCACTGTGCTACATTTTTGAATAAGTCTATAGAAGATGAAATGAATTGAAAGGCATGCCGCTGTTCATATCTTTGTAAATAACAAAGCTAGAAGGAAGGCAATCATGCTGATTAATGTCCCCCTGACGGCTAATGAACATTTGCTTGACACATTTTTGAATTTTCATCTGGACAAAAAGTTATTTCAGGTGGTCAAGATAAATGGGACACCCTGTAGAGTCAGCTATGGTCAGCATTTCCAATGGTCATTGTTTCTTATCCGTCGAGTACAGCATAAAATAGACGGATAAGCGTATTTTCACAATAAATGTTTTATCGAATTCGTATTGGGCAGTCACCGCCTTTCAGATAACCTTTCAAGCTTCGCCACTGCTCTTTGGTCGATAAAATAAGATATCATACTTCCCTATTGAATTTTAACCCCAATTCTCCGCAGTCTTATCTTTTCCATCACCATATTACTTTTCGTTCTGTTGTTTTGAGTCGTTGTTAACAAGATGAAATTTACGTGCGGTAGATCAGGATCTGGGCTTAGAGTTCTACGACCTTTCTGTTGATGGACGAATCGCAGTCTTAATCTTGGCGACTTTTTGGTCGATAATGGACTGATTAGATTATATGGCGTGTTTACTCAGCCGATTTCTGGATTTTTTGCGGAGTGAATGTCGAATATAGAGACGTTCACGATTTATCACCGCAGTCGTAGGTCGAATGGAAAATTTTAGTACGCCGAACCGATAACGTCTGACATATTCAATAGAAAATCGTGTCTGCATGAATAGCGAAATAATAAAATGTGCCATTACGTAAGACGATATTTTACATTTTTGTTTTTTCCCTGTTATTAGTCTTTCCCTGTGAAAGATGAGGATAGGTTTATGGTGATCTTCTATTCCGTCTCAAAATTGTTCATGACATCGATTATATATCCTTCATGAAAATAATTTGGATTTGATGGAGGAGCAAGCTGAGAGTTCTTATCAATCGCAGTAATCACCTAAGATTATCCTGGAATTTGAAAATATTTTCCTGGAAAATCGGGAATAAGGTAGTTTCTTCTTTCTTTTTTATTAAATCGAAAGATAATTCCTCCTGGAGTAAGAATCTCACGCTTTTAGATTTTTTAATGACAATATCTATTTTTCGCGATTAAATGAAAAGTGAAAGATTTCAAACGGGCGAAAACGCGACGGCTAGGTATGAATTCTGGGAAAAGCCCGTGTGAAATTCTGATTCCGGCTGCCGCCGTGTGAGGCCACCTTGGTGCGAGGCTGTGAGTGGCGCTACGATGCAGGCTGCTTGCTAGCAGGTAGCAGAGTACCCTGCTAGCAGGTAGCGCTTGGCTTAAATAAGGACTATTAATACCCTATCAAACGAAGAAAACTTTCCGGCAAAAGGATATTTTAATAAGTGATTATTAAGAGATGTTTCCCTGAGCTCTGTGCCTCATTCATGCATTGGTAATCTCAGGCGATGTAAAACTCCTGACCACTCGTATAGCATTTAGGTCCATGTGAAATCACGTGGAGTGGCATCGCATGGGCGCCAATATAGCCTTTTTCAAATGAGGTTAAAATTGACCATTAACATTCGTCTTAACTAGGATTTCTAAAACCAAATAATTAGTATATTATGAATACACTACTGTTGGGTAACGAATCGCAATCAATACCTTTCGTTTTCTTTGATGAAGGAAACTAACCTATTATGCATGAATTTTTTTCCTTGGATAGGCGGGAAACTATGCATGTGCCAAATTTTTCTTTTTCCCGTAATAATGTTGATGTTAGGGTTTCAATGCTGGCATTAGTTTCTTCCCGGCCTTGAGCGCTCTTCAATACATTTACTTTCAGGGCATTACTGATATCTCCCCTGTGTCATTGTTCCATTAATGGCAGTATGAACAGTGCTTAAAAATTTCTCCGCTACCACTTCCTGATGTATTGCAGGTTCCTCCTGTTATTAAATACTGTTAAATATTTATGCTCTTGTGTACAAGGCGAATCCACTTCCGTGCTTTGCATATTTCATCCCCCATTTCACAGTGTTGAATAAAATTCTTATCGCCTTCCCGCCATCGCATCCTGGATAAGATTCTCCTTTCCTTCCCCGTCTTTAAGTATCCCATTAAACGTAGGCATGCCTTTCACTCATCCGTTGTAGTGTATGGCGGTTTTGCGCATATGTTGTCATTTTGGCGATAGAGCCGTGCTAATTTCACCGTAAACAACATCCCATGCTACTTTCTATTCCTTGCTACTATACCTTTCGCTTTCTGTTTTCTTGCTTTAATACCGTGCGTTTATCGCTTACCCAACCCCTCGTGGCATTTTGCATGGGATATTAGCCGAAAATCAGCCACCCTGGTTTGTGATGGGAGAATTTTCATCACCTTTTGTCTCTTTATGGTATATTTTTTATTTTTTAAAATTGGGAATGCGCGGAAATATCCTTGTAACTTAATGAAGCGCATTCCCCAATAGCTTCAATAATTAAAAATAGAATAAAAAATATAAAATGAGCGCGAATTTGTCAGACGTATTATAGGAGGTACTTACAAGTGAAAAATAAGCTTTTCGTCACTCGGAGAATAACGGGTGGGCGTTGATTAGGTTTATCAGAAATGATAATATGCAAGAGCCTAATAGGCGAGTAATTATTGGATTAGAATATTGATATCTAAACCTAATTAGCACCCATGTCCGAGTCTTGAACTCTTTCACCATCTTTGGGTTTAAAAAAGACTTTTTAGTGTATTTTATACGGTTTAAAAAAAATTGTTGTATTTTATTTTTTACTTTTAGTGGCGTATCACGCAATCAATTTAACCAGTTCAAATTCTTCACTAAACTTTTATTTAACTCTTACACATCAATTTTCTCAGCTATTTTTTTCGTAGCTCCCACTTTTCTAACGATTAATTGAATTCCTGATGTCCTTACTGCTGTATTCGTTTTCTTTTAAAGTGTGGGCCAAATAGTTGAATGGCTCTATCTGCTCTAGCTGCCCACCTACTTTTATCTTGAGTCTCTCAATCCCAGCTCGCGTTGGTTTACAAAGTCGCATAACCTTGGTCTTCTTTTAATTACACCTAATTTTCTTTTCTGGTAAATATGGTGACCAATTCTCTATTGAGTTTCCTTAACTCCAATTGGAAATTTACCGAAGCGCGTGGAACAATATGAACAATATAATAAAAAAACTCGAAGGCGTGAGGCCAATATTTGTGCTGTCTAATATTGACCAGTTATTACTTACCATTTTTTAAGTGCTAAATCATGCAATAGATTTAGCCAGAGCTGTTTAAGAAATTTCTGCCCAAAAGTTTATCATTAATACCATCTATTGAGAAAGTTTAAAACTATTTTCCATATGGGAATTGAGTTAATTAATTAGAACACAATAGAAAAACATTTAAAATTCCTGATTATTAAATATTACGTTGTCATGAAAAGCAACCGAATGTGAAAGATTTCAAGCCGATCTGACAATGGGAAGTGGGTGAAAAATCAATAACTAGATTCCATCTATAAAACTGACTAAAAGACGATGCAAGTTCGGGTCCATCCATATCATCATCTTATCTGACCGTGCAACCACCCCCGCATTCTTCACTTAAACAGTCTGCCTTTGAGATTGTCCTAATTCGGCTACAAGTACTTTTATTAAATGACAGTTATTAAGACTCAGAGTGTATTCTTTGGGTGAATCAACCCTGACGATAGAGATCCTTATTCTGAGTCCTACGACTTTCAGTCAGAACTATTTGGTACTCGGCAATATCTATATGGATAAAACTACGGAAGGTTATGAAAAAAACGGCTGATGACAGCGTCGTGAAATTTCCCAATATCCTCGCCCTTTCAGGTGGAGGTCATTTTGGAATTTCGTATCGTGCGATGAAAGGAAATATTTTGTGTATAATTATAATTTTTTATTTTCCCTCACTAAATTGAAATATCGATGAAGAGGAACGCGAAGATTAAAAAACGATCCAATTCACACGTAAGGGATTATCAATTTTTCCAACGTTATTTTTCGTTTATAAATGAAATGTTATTATTTTTTGAAACTTTTTTAACGGAATTTTCGTAAGGTTATACTTATCCGAACATTATTCTATAATTGAGAATTGAAAAATGTATTTTTTTCGTTCCTAATAGAATTATCCTTCTCCGAATTTTTTCATAGAATGTCCCCAAAGTTATAATTATTGGAATGTAATTCTGTAATTGAGCTTAAAGTATTCAGCACTGTACTTTGGATTGATGACATCGGTGTTGACGTTGTGGTGTCTTCATTTCAAGAGATGGTAACGTGCGTTGTTTTAATCACATTTGGACTGTGTCGGCGTTGTTGTTATTTATTTAATGTATAACACAGAAAATTAATGATTTTAACAAATTATGTAGCATTGATAAAAATTGCAAAGTATAACAACTTTTTTATAATGTGGCAGT
Organism: Ischnura elegans; assembly: GCF_921293095.1. Taxonomy (NCBI): domain Eukaryota; kingdom Metazoa; phylum Arthropoda; class Insecta; order Odonata; family Coenagrionidae; genus Ischnura; species Ischnura elegans. The sequence goes on along the minus strand of NC_060257.1, from coordinate 28,743,225 downwards.
TTAATATTAAACGTACACTATTCAATTTATTTAACATTATAGTCCTGCTAAGCCATTCTTGGCTAATCAGCAGGGGCCTTTTATAATTTATCTGCAGAGTTGCTACATATCTTTAGCAACATTATTCAATTTCCATTTCTATAATTTTTAAATGATGTATAAATATTAATGAGTCTTTCAATGGTTTCTCAACCTTTTTATCCACATTCTGTTCGTGATCGAAAGCGGGAAATTTGGTCGAGGATATATTATTTCAAGTCTTGATAACATTTCACTGATGTGGTTAGTCTCAACGTAACTGTCATTTGAACGGTCTATTGGCCAGCCATTTTAATGAAAAATCTGCTCTCAACCAATGGAGTGAATAACGTCAGAGATTATATAGCCAATTAAATTTCTTCACTCTCTCTCTTATTAGTGATTCAACTGGAATTCTTAGTTAGTTAGGTGAGGATAGAGCTTAATCAGATGAAACCATAGGTATGCGTTATCACTCATACGGGGACAAATTCAGGATAAGGGACAGTTCCTTTCACCAGTCCACCGCAATTCGTGAATGTTTGTGAGGGGTAGTGCTAACGCTTCAGCCGGGATGTGAAGCCGGGAGCCTTCAATCAGTAAGGTCGCTATACACGGTGAATGATCATGCGAATGATCATGCTGAATGATCACGTGATCATTCACAGGATCATGCGAGCAAAATAGAACATTTTCTAATTTTCACTGAATTATCATGCGCATGAAGGTTCATTCGCGAATTGTTCCGTCATACACGGTGAATGATCATGCGAATTTGGGTTTGGATTGTATGATGCTTGAATGAATCTCATTTGTAAATTAATCCTTTGAAAAATATGTACGAGGTTATGTATCGTATAATAGTTATATAAAATAATTTATTGTCTTAAGGCAAGTTCTGAGGTGTAGTTGCACCAAGAAATATAACTTGACAGTCAGTTGCGCTTGTAAAAAACACAAACAATGCATAACTTTGTTCACAGATGTTTGCAGGCCATCAAAAATACATGTACATTAAACATTATACATTCTACATCTCTAGATTAGTGGTGTCCTCAGTAGATGCATCGCAGGTAGCAGATTTATTACAAGAGGAAAAATTTCGGGAGTGGGGTCTTTTTCAAGCCCCTAAATACCCCCATGGTCACGTGCCTGCTGTGAATGAATGTATTTTACTTGGCGAACACAATAAAAAGAGTTTTTCCTAATTTAATGCACCTCGAATTTTTTGCGCCCGAAGTAAGACTGGTTCACTCCATATAAAATGTTCTCGCCACCCGAAATGTGGAAATTCGATCGATGCTATGTAATTTCAAGACTTCATAACTTTCATGGCAAGCCGGAATTCCTCCCGTCAGCGATACATACATACATTTTGCTCACATTCCGCGCGTTCTTGTCGCATGCCTCGGGCTTCGCACGCATTAGATGGCTGGTAACACGTGTATAACCTCCGGTGGGGGGGTTGATGACATTGATTTTCAGTTTGCATATCTGACATTTTTCGAGAGCATCACGCCCTGCCTGCCATCTATGAACGGGGATGAGAGACAGCCTCTGTCACTGCGCTACCGATGCATAATGTGCTTGGAGAAGTGGAACAATGGATGTCCAAAGTAAAAAAAAATCCTTTACGTTCTTGTCGTCATTCTGAATTCATCCCAGACCAAATCCCAGAGATTTGATTTCAATTAAGGTACCCATTTGAAGCGGTATTTGTTGATTACTTGAAGCCTCTATTAATTTTTTTTGCTGTTACATCGATAAATTGTTCCCAGAAAACTTAAAGGATTCTCCGACCACCAACCAATGGGAGACCAGCAATGAGAGATGGACAACCACCGACCAATGAGAGAGCAGCAGCGGGATGAAGAGGCCTATATAAGGCGGAAATTTTCCGAGTTACTTCACCTTCGACCTGATGACGCTGACTGTAATTTCAGCGAAACTGTTGTCACCAAAACCCAACGGACGCGGTGAAAACCCGCAGAGAATGCAGAGATCATCCCTCCTGTTAATGGTTTAAGAACCAATAGCAGGAGATGCTGGTAAGCTGGTAAAAATCTAGAAAGTTGAGAGAACTTCCGACCATTGCCTCATCCGTGGTCACTTCCCTTTACCGCGTCTTGACCTTCCGGCGCGAATTCTTCTACGCAAACGACATTCGGCCGTTCGGCTATGCCCGACATTAGGTATTTTGCGTATGAAAATGCTCGTCGGCTGTAGCTGACGTTCAGCGCGATCGGGTGAAGAAAATAGGTGATAGTGCGCACTTTATAATTGGTTAATTCTTTTTTGTGGAAGTGAAGAGGTTGATGTTACTTATGATGTACTTTTTTGAATACTGTAGTTACGTATTATTGCCCAAAATATTTGTGTATTTTTCTTTAATTCTGCAGGTAAAAAGTTGACTCTACCCTACCTTAATCATGGAAGTTTTTTTTTCAAATATTTAATCAATTTATCCCCATGCATCATCATCGCTTAAAAATATTGAAAAATTTTCATGCTATTATCCACTCAACTCTCGTAAAAGCTAATATTTCCTATTTACGTATGCAATTTGTAAATGGAGACCAGTCTTCGCCGTAATTGGCGTTCTTTTGCCTTTCGATGATTGATGTGAAGGAGAATTTGGTGAGGCCGCAACTCAGAAGGGGGAGCCTCGAGGGGCGTGGGCCTTCTGAACAATCTTTGTGGCCCGATCATTACGAGTATAGCAATAGGATAGCCGTTGACGAACGGGACCCAGGGAATATGAAACATCCTCTTCAGTCTTTTTTACCCTTACCCCTCTGAGATGAAGTCTCACCTAATTCTCTTGAGCCGATTATTTGAAGTCATCAGACCACAGTACGCTATGGATTATGTGATTTAAATGTCTCGTCTTCCGCCTGGCGTTTTCAGAACACTTCTTTTCTGATAACTTTCTTTCTCTTATAAGATAACGTCCTAATTATTCTCTCGGCCGATCAATGTGATATTTTATAGTTCTCTTCCCTAAAGACCCTATGTACCCTGAAGGTTCTCCCTGATCGCGTAAATGAATTTTAACCTTAATGACGTCACCAACTCACAAAAAGTGGGCTGCAACATTCGCGATTTTTATTCTTAATTTATTAGACCAAAGCATAATGAATGGCTCAGTTATTTTTCGTAGTGGCTAATCTTTCCATTCATATACCGAATTATTTTAATGGGATAAGTTTTGAGATTTGAGGGAGAGACCCCAATGTCTTCATCAGGCTATGGTGTCTCATGTTTTGACAAATTCTGATATTCCGTCTTCTGCTCGAGGGTTTTCAGAAGACCTGCCTTTTAATTTAGTCATACAATTTCCTTGTCTCGTAAAACTAATAAATTCATGCCTCACGTTTTGTCTCGGAAGCAATCTGCCCAACTTCGGAGGCATTACATTCGATGAAGATGTGTTTTTTGTTACCATACTCTTTTTGTTACTATTCCCTTAACGAAAGATTTTTCTCTGAACGGGTAAATGAACCTGAGAACTGATAACATAACCAACTAAAAAAAAGTGAACAGATACTTAAGCGATTTTTATATTTAATTTATTAGACCCTAACAGAATGAATGGCTGAGTTATTTCTTGTAATAGCTAATCTTTTTACTAATATACCGAATTGTTTTAATGCGAGAGGATTTGAGATTCGACGGACAGAACTATGTCTTCATCAGTGTTGTCTTGTCTCATGTTTTGACAAATTTTGATATTCCGTCTTCTACTTGAGGTTTATTCAGGATATCTACCTTTTAATTTAGCCATAAGATTTCGTATCCAAAAAGTAATAAATTTATTTGCCTGATAACTTCAGCCTTAACTTTGTGAAACCTTTTCATTATAGAAACAGAACTCTAATGACGTCACCAATTCAGAAAAAAATAGACATAAACTTTTTCGGTTTTAATTTATAGTTTATTAGACTAAGTATATCTAAATGAATGGCTAAGTTAACTTTCGTAATATCTCATCTTTCCATTCGTATTCCGAATTTTTAAAATATAGTATACTATTTGAGATACGAGTGAACAACCCCGTCTTCATCAGACTGTCTTATCTCATGTTTTGACAAATTCTAGTATTCCGTCGTCTGCTGGAGGGTTTTCAAAGATCTACTTTTTAATTTAATCATAGAATTTCCTTTTCTCGTAAAACTAATAAATCCATTCCTCACATTTTGTCTCGGAAGCAATCTGCCTCGAACTTCGGAGGTATTACATTCGATGACGACGTGTTTTTCGTTACCATACCATCCTTCCTTTTTTCCGTGGGAACGAATGACAAAACATTCTTCTCTCCCCTCCGATTATTTGGTTCCGCTAACTTCGTAATATCTAGGGGCGACTTGTTATTTTTTTTGCGTCCTCCTCTCTCTTTTTCCCTTATTATTATTTTTTCCCGCCATCTACCGACCAGAAACCCTCTTTTCCCGCCATCCGTTGTGGCGTGAATCGGGCGGCGCTGTGCGTTTGTTTCACGGTCTCATGGTTGCCGTGGAGACGGGAGGGAGGGAAGCCCATATCCGCAATTCCCATTAACGTTCCCGAGGCCATGCGGGCTCCGAAAAACCCTCCCCCGCTGTGTTTGCACCCCTCTCACTCCCTGCGACGCGGAGCATGGGAGCAAAAGGCGGTGGCACCGTGTGATATTCAAATTTCATCAGCGTCCTCGCCTCCGGGCAGCCTCTGTTCCCCGTTGCCAGGCTGAGCGTGTGAAGGTGGGGTGTGCCTAAACCCCAGCCCAATAATATAAGATTCTTGTCTCACGATCTGACCAATCATGACGTTCCGCCTTCTGCTCAAGATTTTTTTCCTGAAGACTTCACTTTTAATTGAATCATTTGATTAAAAATCCGAAGATTCAAGCGTTATTAAAAAAATATTCTCACGATTAAGGTTGGTTTGCATGGAGCAGTTAAGAAGTATTCTGTCTGTCTCCCCTCCCTTTGTGGACTTCCCCTATTCAATTCACAATAAGACCTACTACCTGTGAGTCTCGACTTTCGGGCGTTCTTCCGCGTTGAGTTGTCCATAGGTGACGACAGTTTCTCCAGCCTGCTTTGATGCTAGCAGGATGGCTGGAGAAACCGTCGTCAAATGTGGACAACACAACCCGGAGGAATGCCCGGAAGCTGAGACTCACATGGAGAAACGTCGCGGAAACCTTAGATCTAGCTTGAAAGACCTACTTCCTTTCATTTACTTAGAAATCCTATTCTCTTCCTTTCTCTCCCTCGCTTACCTAACATTCTACCCTCTATCACTGTTTTCAACCTACCCTCCCCGCTGAGTACTCGCTCCATCAATACCTTCTGTCACCTCCGTAGCCTCATGACGTTCCGTCTTTTGATCAAGATCTTTCGGAAGACTTGACTTTTAATTCAATCATTTGATTTTCTTGTGTTGCAAAAATCAAGAAATCAGATCTCACCCCCTTTGTCGGAAGCAATCTAACCAACTTTGGTATATTACAGGTATTCTGTCCGGTATATAACTCGGTATATTCGAGGTATTGCATTCGCCGACGATCTGATTTTCGTTACGATACCATCCTTATCGGTATCAGTACTAATTTTTATATTTGGTAATTATGGTTTACTTTAAAAATCATGCTTATTTAATAACCATTATAAAATAATGATCAATTAAATTTTGTCGTAAAATTAGGAGTAAATGAGTTAACTAAGTGAAGAAAGTTGAGAAAAAACCGTAGTTTTAGGAAAATATTAAAAGGGAGACGGGATTGGAGGGCAAGAATAACATTTTCAGGAAAACGAAGAGGCTTATTCTCCCATAGTGTCGCATAATAAATATGAGGAATACAACTAGCTTGACACTTCACAGGAATACATATAATTTATTATTGAATGAATTGTACAGGTTTTTATAATTTTACTAGTGATTAACGCCCCCTTGCAGAATTATTTACAGACTACCCCCAAGCCATCTTAGTAGGCGTTTGTTAGCGGGTTTTGGGTCACCAAACGTTTACAAAAATAATTAAACGAAAAGGATCAGCGCGAGGGAAATACTGACTACTGAGTTCCACGTAGTATTTATTCTAGTCCATAATTGATTGGGGAAATAACGAATGCCTGTATCTATCCGTTCTGCGAAATTTATTTCTAATTTATTCAAACTCTATCACAATCGGAAATGACAAAAAACAGGTGACCGAGGCCATTATAGGGCTTCTATGATATGCACTAATCAATTTCCGGGTAAAAATTTACTTTTAAAGTGTCGCTATAGGCAGGGGCGAATCCAGGATTTTTTCTGGGTGGAGGGGGGTTCTGGCAGGTCTTCTCATATTTGAGATTAAAAAACAAAATACAACAATTACTGTAGAAAATATTGTATTTATTTTTATATGAAAGTTATTAATATTAAATTAAATGATTGAGGCTCTGTAATACCCAAAATAAAACGTACGCAATGATAACCGTATAAAAAGTTTTGTCTATTTTTGAAGTGACTGGAGGTAGGCACGCACCCCCGAGATCTCCATAAATCCGCTTATGGTGATAGGTACTTTTCTATTCATTGTGTTCCGAAACTTCATCCGTCATTAAAGTCTTAACAGTTATTTCCGATGCGATTTATGAATACAAATGCATGTAAGTTAACAATTATTGGTCAGACATATTCTCTGGACATTTATCATTAATATAAACCAAAAAATATTCTTTGCAAAGAAATAGTTTTGGGGTTTGCGCCAGGTTTCTCGCCTTCCAGCCCATTGGGCGTCAGTTATACTTTTGTTAAAAGACGAAGTGTAGTTCTCTTCAAGGCTTCAGTGTTAGCTGCATCGAAGTTATTTCCAAGATGACGTTTCGTGCCTAATGCTGGCCTCATCTTCATGACATCAGGTCTGATTAACATAAGGCACTAAAAAAGAAGCAGTTTGAACAACCAGCAGTGTCGGAACATGCGTACACTTATACTAGCCATCAGATTATGATTGACAAAGCAAAATTTCTAGCCAAAGAAAAGCATTATTTCTCTCTCATCACCCGGAAGGCTACTGATACTGCTACTGAAATTGAAAAAGTAGCTGACAATTTCAATAGAGATGATTGTAATAGACTGAATACCACTTGGAAAAGACGCCAAAGCACGCCAAAATCGGGGTCTTCTACGGTGATTGGTCCCTTCCACTGGTTGGCCACTCTGAGGACGGTATGCACAGGGTGTTTAAGATGGAAACTGCAATATTTCAAGAGGTGGCAGGGGAGACAATTTCAATCATTTTTGTCCACAAAAATGAGGTCGCAACTCCTCAGTTACTAAGCTATAGCAGTTCAAACATTTTTTTTGGATGCACATTGCAGTTACCATGAAAACGGTTTTTCTTGGATACTCAGCCCTTTTGAAATTTTATTTATAACTCTATATCCTTAAGCACATTAAATAATTAAGTTTGGACGAAAATTTTCAATTATAGTTGTCTAAAAAATTAAGATTTGAGATTTTGAGCGAGTATCAAAAATACGATTCCGCGATACCACCCATTTTGAGATTATTATTTTCAGGCAATTACAATTGCGAAATTTCCGTCCAATCTTAATTATTTGATTACCTAAAAAATCCAGTATGTTAAATAAAATTTTCAAAGAGCTGGGTACCCAAGAAAAACCGTTATCATGGTTACTACAAAGTGCATCCAAAAAATGTTTGCGTCGCCTTAGCTCAGTAACTAAGGAATTGCGACTCCATGTTTTTAAGACAAAAAATTCTTAAAATTGTCTCACCTACCACCTCCTGAAGTATTACGGATTCCCACTGAAACAATGTGTATAAACGGCCATTTCCATCTGTCGGCTCTCGCACCTGATCTGAAGATGTGGCTAGCATATCCATAAGGATCTGGGCGTACTAATTGATACTAAACCAAATTTCTCCGAGCAAATACAAACAGTCAAATCTAAAGCCATGACCCTTTTAGGCCTATTGTACAGATACTCGGAAATTAAAGAACCACTAGCTCCTCGTTGTTATTTTTCAACGATTTTCCTTCCTGTGATAACCCATTGTTCTCCTATTTGGGCGATGTCAGCTCTGTCAAATGTCTCTTTCAATCTCTTACCAACTTCTTCTCAAATATAGTAAAATATAGAGTGTCTCCCATGTGTAATATGCCCACTAACACCATTCTAACTTCTCTCTCCATTCACAATCTTCCTTTTCTACGCCTTAAAAGTGACCTTAAATTTATCTACAATATCCTAAACTCAATCACAGACTGTCCTGAACTCCTTTCTTTTCTTAATTTCCGAGTACCCTCCTGCCCTGCGCGCACCCACTCACTGCTCCACAAACCAGTTCCCAGTTTATCACTCATTCATTGCTCACTATTTTTCCGCCTACCCTCACTTCTTAATTCCCTTCCTCCGAGTATGTATCCCTTTTCCCTATCCCCGAATGTCTTTTCTAACTTGGCTCTACCTTACCTCACTGAACATCAATTGCAACATTTCCCATTTCTTACCACTGCTCCGATTCCCTTTACCTTTACGTACTAGTATTCTTTAGTTTCAAGGATTTAATTCTCGGCATATTTTATGTATCTGATTCCCGTTACATTATATGTATTTTCTTTTCTTTTTATATATTTTCTTGTCGTTGGGCCACTATAAATTGGCAATATTGCTGTATGTGGTCTTTTTGAATAAATAAAATAGGCCACGAAACGTCATCTTGGAGATACCTTCGACGCAGCTAACCCGAAAATCATGGAGACAATTGCAATCTAGCGCTGCGATAGCCTCGAGATGAAATTTAGATGACGTTTAATCAATATAATGGTACAGTCTGGAAGACTGTGTAAATAGTCTTCAAAATCAGAAAAAAAGTCAAGGAACTTCAGCCTGATGCTTGGGTGGCTACCCATGGTCTGTTTGCACTTGACTTCTGAGCTCTGCCCTCGTCGCGCAAGTCCCTCTAACCCCTAACGTCAAACCTTTGTGCCCACCTCTGACGAAGTCCGCGTCTTTTGTCGAAGGTTTGACCTCCGGGGCGGCGTCATCAAGTGATTGAAGTGGTCTCCTTTTGCGTCGGTTTCCCTTTGTGCCACCTGGCGTCGCCCGCTGGAACTTCGGTTAATTTCGTACGATTAAGTGTCGCAGAGGTCAACCCTGGTCTCATTTTTTTTCGCGAGTATTTTTTTTATCTCGCCGGACTTCTTCTTTATATTTTATCCGAATCATTTTTTTCGAAACTTGATTGGGTCTCTCTGTGGAGGCCGACCTCTCGATTTGACCTTAACTTACCTTCCTATTTTTTTCTACCCCTTTTCTGTCGATAATTCTCCACCTATCCACCGATTTCGGCAACGCATCGAATCGCCCATCTTCTCTTTGGGTGTTTTTACCTCCCCACTGTCGTCCGTGTGTTTTTTTACCTTATTTTTATATTTTTTTAAAATTCTCCTCGTCGTCGTGTTCATCAAATAAAATCCTTGCAATCACGACCCTCTTGTACCTCTTTCGAGTTTCATTTTTATTCCTCCTACCTGCCGCTTTTGATCAGTTTCGATCCAGTCGAGAACTATTTCATTTTTTTTCTAGTTTTATAGAGTTCCAAGGGTTCCATACGTGACATAGGTACGTGGGCTGCACTTCGTCTAGAGAGTCTCCGTTTAAAAATGATAAAAAAATTGAAATTCGTATGAAAAGAATTCCTGGAGACTTCAAAGTAGTGCGTATTAAGTTGCTGAACGTGGAAATCCTTTGGTGTGTTGGGTTCGGCAGGAAAATACTAGTTTATTTGAGTGTAGATTGACGTGCGATCTGTGTTTTGCAATATTTTTTTTTAATGGCAAAATTTACGGAAAATCCTCAGAGAAAATATTGTCAAGCCATAAAAGAGACACGATTTGAGTCATTTTTTTATTTCTAGAAATGCGATCCCACACGGAAAGCAGGCTTAAATATCCGAAATATTTTGACTTAATTCCAGATCTAGGTCATCGTTTTGTGCATTCTCAAGGGCTTTCTTTTCTACCACATAATTTTTACAATATCTGAAAATCGGCTTTCATCACAATGGAAAATTTCCGCGAAAAATATTTACGGCATTTTTTCCCATCAGTAATAACAGTCATTATTCTCGTCGATATTTTTAATATCCAATGATTTTGAATTGATATGGAAAAGGGTTAATATTTTTTTTATTAAATATAGAGGTTAAGGTAGTTTTAAGTATGTATTTTGCGAATCTGCCTTGCCTGTCCCCATTATCACATTGCTAATCCCTCTTCAATATGTAATAAGGCATGCCTTTTATTATATCTATAAATCTTCACCCCTACTAATTGTATATCTTAATATTCTTCCTTCTTGAACACGAATTATAACATCCTATCCCACCGTAGTACTCGCTCGATCCAAAACCATAGTCTCCTTCGTATTTCATATATAGGCTTTCTAACCCACCATGTATAGCACTTTGTTGTTCCTCTTCCTCTAGTACCACTTCACCCTTTCCATTCTTCTCCAAACCCAAATCTAGAAAGCTTCCTAACTTTTCTCGTCCTCCTTCCCAGGCATCCACGTATACGCATCGTTTAGCGCTACAATAGGGTGGTTTCCTATTATTTTTAAATGAAACTCGATTGTTTCAGGATTTACTTTGTGAAAATCCATTGTACACAATACAAAGTTATGGTACTTAGTCATACAATTTATTTAAGACGACCGGTTTCGTCGCAGAGGTGACATCTTCAGGTACAGAAATCGATATTTCTATAGTTATTTTGTTGTTTATTCGTTGCTATTACGTGTTGGTAGGGTAGGGTTGCGATGGGGTTGGAGCGTTATCCAACTTCAGGGGTATTTCCAAGAGGGGGAAATAGTTGACAAAAATATTTTCATTTGCTAAAATTCCATTCCTGATGTGTTTCCTAATCTCCAACTCCTCCAAGCAGTCCATCCTTCTTCCCTTTTCCTCATGGTGGAGAATTTCCGGAACAAAATCGCTCCTGTGGTCACTCTCACATAGGTGTTTCGCGTAATGCGATTTGTCTATCTCCCCGTTTCTTAAATGCCTTCGGTGTTCCTCTGTTCTTACTCGGAACGAACGTCCAGTCTGGCCTATGTAACAGGTCTCACAGTCACTGCACTTGAGTCTGTAAATGCCACTTCTATCATTTATTTCAATTTTATCTTTCGCATTGCATAATAACGCCCTAAAATTAGATGTGTTAAAACAAGCAATTTTAAATTATTTTCTGGGAAAGAGGTTGCCTGTGAAATATGTCCGTAGTAACTGAGTTTGCACCAGCATTTTTTAGGCTCATTATGATTGGATGAATGGTAGATTTTTGGATGGTAGAATGGAAGTTTCTGTGCCCGGAGGGAGCATTTATTCCTGAACAATTTATCGATGACACTTTCTTCGTATCCGTTTTTTACTGCAATGTGTTTGATGGTTTTTATTTCCATGGCGAGGTTCTCGGCAGAGAGGGGGATGTTGAGTGCTCTGTTTAACGTGGAATGAAAGGCGGCTAAATTATGAGAGGGGTGATGGCGGGAGTCGGAGGGAATGACATGGTCGGTGGTACTCTCTTTCCTGTAGATTTTGAAGTCGTAGCCTTTCTCCGTGGTTGAAATAGTGATATCTAGAAAGTTGATACTATGGTCGGATTCTTTTTCACGTGAGAACTTCATGTTTTTGGTTTGTGTATTCAGTTTATTCAAAAATATGTCCAGTTGCCTCATAGTGCCAGTCCATACGGCAAACACATCGTCAACGTACCTGTACCAGCAGTGGATATAATTGGTGTTTAACGGGTCGTATTAAATAAATTGTGAGAAAAAGTGCCATAAATTTTTATTGTGTATTTTTAAATTGCCTAAATCGAAAGATTAGGCAAGTACGCATTCTCCTGGAGTACGCATTTCACGCTTTTAGATTTTTAAATGACGATGTCTATTTTTCGCGATTGAATGAAAAGTGAAAATTTTCGAGCGCGCCAAAACGCGACGGCTAAGTGCGAATGCTGGGAAAAGCCCGTGTGACTTGTGCCCGTCTGCCGCTGTGTTAGGCCACCTTGGTGCAAGGCTATGGCCACCGCTACGATGCAGGCTGCTAGCAGGTAGCGCTTGGCTTAAATAAGGATTATTAATACGCTATCAAACGAAGGAAACTTTCCCCCTTATGCACTTTTAATGGATGATTATTAAGAGATGTTTCCCTGAGCTCTGTGTCTCTTGCATGCATTGGTAATCTCAGACGATGTAAAACTCTTGACTACTCATATAACATATAGGTCTCTGTGACGTCACGTGGAGTGGCATCGTATGGGCGCCAATATGGCTTTATTCATGTGAGGTTAAGATTTACCTATAACATTAGTCTATACTGGGATTTCTAAAACCAAATAATTAGTATATTATAAATACACTAATGGTGGGTAAAGGATCGCAATCAATGCCTTTAGCTTTCTTTGATTAAGGAAACTACCCTATTCAAATAGGAATCCACGTCTTTCCTCAGCACTCTTACCCAACGGTTTTGAAAAAACTTTTTCTTTTTTCCAATAAGTTTACGATTGAACCTAATAAAAATGGAAATTACCTGTCTCCCCCTATTAGTTGTGGTGACACTATTTCATAAATCGTTGCTATGGTCTTGACGATCAATCGTTACAATATTTCCCAATTTATTTTCTGCTAGAGCTATACTTAAAATGACGTAAAAATTCGCCCTGACCAGCGAAAGCCGTTATTTTGAGGCCGCCAAAATTTTGGCTTCAGTGTCTCCGGTAATTAGCGGAATACAGACGAGATAAATAAAAAAAATGCATTTTTAATGGTCTTCTAAACAATGGGATGATTAACAAAAGTCACGAAATCCCCAATTAAGTCCAGCATTCAAAAAAATAATTTTCTGTATTTGGTAGGATTCCGGTATATCTCGTCGAATATGAAAAATGCCTGAGGCACGACATCATGGCTAACCAAAATCACGCGTTTTGAATGGCTTCATTGGAATTATTTTCATAGCCGTGACGTGAACATTCTGTCATTGTAGACGCAAAAAAAATCAAGTCGGTCAACAAAGCATTCGAATAACTAATGATTCTCGTGTATCATCTTCTTCATTGTCTTTCAATCTTACCCTACGGGAATCGTTGATGGAAACGGGGAGATGATAACTTAATTTAGAAAAGTTCATGTATATCGACTCTGCTTTTTATATGAAATTAAAATAATTAATTAAGCTTATAATGAATTAAAATTTTCAAACCGTTTATGAACCATCAATCTTACACATTTTTTATATATTGTGAATACTACTCTCCTCAACAGGTTAACATACATAGTCGGTGATGTGGTAGATGGAAGAAGCCAAAAATCAGAGGGTAAAAATGCGGCCTGACTGGGGCTCGAACCCAGAACCTTCTTGTTGCCGGTCGGGTGCATTACCATTTGCGCTATCAGGACGCTTAGTTTTATAATGATTTCGGCTGGGGTTATTGCACAGAAAACTCGCTTTGCTTTGGCAAGAACATGAGAAGGTGGTAGTGCCGCAGAGGAGAAAATGAGTGGGGAAGGAGTTTGTTGGAAAAGGGAAAAGGGGGGGGGGAAGTTCTAACAGCACGTATCAAAAAATAGCAACTTTTCAGGAGATAAATAAAACGACTAATTTCATTAACTTGTACACTGAAATTAAAAAACAGAAGTTTATAAAAATGAACAAGGAGCATTCATTTGCGAACAAATAGTTGTTTTTTGCTTTTATTTTATTTTTTTAAATGTAACTACACTTTTTTAAGATACCTATCTCAAACCGGTCGAATTTGAGATACGTGTTGTTAGAACTTAACCATCGATATACTTATGTATGTTGATCCTGTTATCGTACAATTTTCTTTAAGAGATGAAGTGAACATTTGTGAAGTTGTTTGCCTAGGGTTGTGGCAGAAATCAGCAGTGACATACTCAGAAACTCACGACTGCAATGGTCGATTAAAAATATCCTTGTTGCGATTATAATCTTTATTATGATTTAATTTTGTGAAATCTTTGAAATATTATGAATATGATGAGAATGGTAGTTTCAAAATTTTTATGAAGAAAATATCCATGCACCTACTCTGATTCATTTTTTACGAGATGAAACATAAGAAGGGCTGTTTGAAAAATGCAAAATCTTCGTGAAACACCATAGGAAATATATTAATGAGAGTCAACTTAAGTGGAAGTATGAAATTTTTTATTTTAATTTTATTTTATTCTCAATCCACCGAATACAGCTCATATTGGCCATAAATCGGGGTCTTCAACAACTTTAACAAGTAAACGTACACGAACAACCATGCCCTGGACAGGGGAAACCTACCCAGGCGGGACTCAAACCCGCGACCTTTAGTTTGGCAGGCGAGGACGTTACCCCTCCGCCACCGAGGCCGGTAGGAAATTGGTAAGAATGGGGCTCATTGGTGCGTATTTATGAAAAAATAAATAGATCACCGTCAACATATCGAAATGGATTTGGTACCATCCATTATGAAGCGCGCTTAGTCATTGCAATAGATTTAATTTTTGGTTTAGAACCTATGCATGTTCGTTTATTCTAATAATGGCCGGCTAAGTGCCCTCTTGAATGCATTATTGGTACTTATGACCACGAAATATGATCCCTTAAACATTTTTGGTCTGCCCATAAAACAAAAGAGATATCTCATCTCGTCGATGAAATATTTTATTATTTTATCATCGCGTAATTGCATCCACTCGCGGTTTTTTTTAAATTCCACCGCAGAAAAATGGTTATGTGGACGAATTCGGTCTCTCTTTTTTGGCAGTCTATTGGGGTGGTAAAAACGGGAATTAATTGGGGTTTCGTTATATCTTGGCCTCTTGTGAAAATTTTCGTCAAAATATAACAGTTTCAGTTCAGCCATACATTCTATGGCCACGGTCGGTAGTATTATCGATTCGCTCAATTGTTAACGATACGACCCCTAGGGTACCAATAAACACCCTTTCACGAAATTTAATGCTGCCGTAAAAAATTCACATTTTTTATTTTTGAGTTTTGATGAGCCTTTACTTAAAACAAAGGAATTTAAAAAAACGTAAGCAAGAGTCGAGCGGGAGAACTCTATGGATTGCTCCATTACGTCAGGGTCGTTTGACATCGCTACTAAGGCCATGCGATGCACCTCGTGTTGTCTTTTTTTGACTTCTCCCTTCACGGAATGGATATTCCGCGTTTATTTTTTATTTCACTTCCATTATTTGGAATAAAATCTGCTTTATCGATCCATTATTCAATGCCTGCTTTACGTTTCGGCGAGTCATCTATAATTCATCAATTAATGAAAGATCAAATGGCGCATAGGTGGACAGGCAGGAAATTGCATGAGACTATAGGATAAAAGCTCGCCCGTGTATGTTGGCTGGTATTATTTTTGCTCATGGTACTTTGTTGGGATAATTTTCAATGATTGTTACGTTCATCGAACGCGTACCGATCATAGAAATTCCCGCATTGCCCATTGCTCGCCAGTGTTTTGTTTTCTTCGTTTTCAATTATCATGTTAATGATGATGTTGAACCAGGATGCTTCCCTTGGAAAAAAGGAAGATGTCAGAAAATAAACCGGATAGAAATTTTTGGCAAACCGATTTCCGCACACCTTTGCCAATATGGCTACACACTAACATTCTGAGCATATCTGCATCTACATGATACCCTCCGAGCCACCTGTAGGGTGTTTGGCAGGGGGTGATAGATCGCCAGCATGCCAATAGCAGGAGGATTCCCACATGCACACCACACGGTCATAAATGTGTTACACATTCTAACAAATTATACTTTCGCATTCATGCAAAGTTAAAACTTGTTAACTACTCATGAAGGCAACCTATGAAGCTATAAAAGGCAATACATGGTGTTAGATATACTAGGAAAATTCAGAAACATGCTTTAAGGAATACATAAGTTAGTAGGCTACACTTCAAGTCAACAAACATATTACTAATTGCAAGTCCTAACGCTACCGTCTATTATCGATCGTTGAAAAAACGATATTCTTAATAAAAAACGTCACATTCTTAATCAAGGGTCATTCTTAATCATAAAGGTCTCTCTTGCAGGGAACCCGCACTCCTTTTTGCTGTCGAATCGTCAAAAATATGTAGTTTAAGCTTGTTAAAATTTAATCGACGTATTCGTTTATTTTTGAAGCCGGTCGGAATAAGCCCAATGACGGAATCAGACGAGTGGCAATCGGAAATTCAATATGGACGCCTACTTTCTGTAAATTACATGAAATATCATAAAAGTAATTAGGAAATGTTATTGTATAGATTATTTAAACGTTCTCACATCCATAAATATGCGTTTGCCCGAGGATTCTTCCTTTTTATTGAGGTCACTCGTAGAAATTGAACAACTTTAGATTCTGGCCTCGTTACCACCCAGAGTAGCTATATGGCTAAGGATCACTATGAAGAAACAACTTTATGTGTCATCAAAATATTTCCCTGGGTTACTAAAGACAACCATAGGAGCAACATACCTAAATATCTTCACAATCGGATAGTATATGCATTTTATTGGCAGGTCTTCGCCTAACCTAAAACTGTGACTGTGCGCAGCATTTTGGTGCCGGCAAGTTTGTACTAACAAGCCTATTGTGGTCATAATAACAAAAATCATTAGTAAATAGCTGGCGTTGCAGTGTTCCAACGAAATTGGATACGAAATAGATAAATTTCTTGAATCAGCTTACCTCAATTTTAATTACGCACATTTACGAAGGTAATTATCACTCATACGCAAGCATACAGTTTCACTTTACAAAACACGGTGCCGCTCATCCACTCCTTCGATTCTTGACTTGAGCTACCTGTGAAGAAGGAGAGGGAGTTCAATATCAGAGTAGGCGATGGCAAGGGGTGTACAAGTTTGGCCACCATTTGGATTTAGACCCTTTGTGTGCATGCGTACTATATTTACATGGGCCACTGGCTGGATAGCTATTTTCGAGAGGATATTATATCAATAATTTGCATATAAAGCCTGAATCACACGATCATTTTTTTTCGTCGCGAAAGTGATCACTATCGCGAGCACTGCGCAAAATGATCGTCGGCGGCAATTGTTTTTCGCGATCGCGATGTGGATTCCCATCGCTATTTTTCATCACTCGTCCGGTCGCTTTTTCCGCCGCTAAAACCGTCACTAAAACCCCATATCAGCCAATCAGATCGCATGACCGTATGGTGTGATTGCAGCGCCACGTTTGACAAATGTGGGAACGGCATAAATAAACAAACACGCTATATAATTTCGTAATGAGGGTCCTATGACAACGAGCTGTGATATTGGAAATGATGCAAAAAGCGACGGCGGGAGTGACCGTGTGATTCAGAAAAATGATCACTAGAGCGATTGCTTTTCGCGACGGGAAAAGTGATCTCGATAGTGATTAATTTCGCGACGAAAAAAAATGATCGTGTGATTCAGGCTTAAGAGAGTATATAGATAACGAAGTACCAAAATCTAAAAAATTAAGTTAGGGATCATGCGTATTTAATTAAGTATGTTAGCAAGTAGCTTTGAAAGATATATGTTCTCAATAGCTCGAGCAATCTGAGCATAGCACGCAGCCTACAAGTCTCTAGGGGCTCCTAAACTAATTTCCAAGCAGTTTACACGAATCTATGAGCATACCTTTGTGTTATATTAAGTTCGCGGATTAAGTCTTTCAGTGCCAGAAAGAAAATTTAAACTATGAAATGAAGTGAAGAAATGTTAAGTCGTGACTATTGAATGCTGCATTGATCATTATATTAAATTTATTTATCCGGTTATAAACCAATTTAGGCAAAATTTTTTCATGGATCAATATAGCGCACGTTCCATGTTGGCCCAGGAGACCGAGGTCACCTGTTATGCCGTAGTAGTTTACCATACTACCGTTGGGTTTACTAACATTGAATTGTTAATGTCTCCCGGAAAATACGTGCTTGCCTGACGCACTACTTGTTTTTCTAATTCATCTCAAACAGCTTGTTTTTTCCGTATTCTGGTATTTCATTCGCTCCCCTAAGCTTCCAACAGAAAGATCGCTTCGCTATCGCTTCTGTTTTTTCCCCACCATATCTGGCTGCTGTTCCTTGCTTGTTCGTAAAATATGACTACGCCACGTTTTGATTTTGCGAGGCGAATGTTTCGACGGTATCCTATGCTGTTCTATAGCGTTTGGGCTCCCAAGCACTGCACTGTACTTTAAGGGTTTTTGCGCATCTGTTGGGGTAGTATTATCTTTTGGTGTTTCCCCATCTCGTCCACTTATTATCTCCTTTTTTATTGCTTTCCGGAATTTCTGAATTTACGAATCGCTGTCGCTGTTCATAGCTGGAAGTCGAATCTTTTGGTGCGTTGCGCGAATTGTACTTTTATTGCATAACATTTGAGTTCAAAATCTTTGATTACACTACTTTTATGAAATCATAGGATATAAAAATATAGTTTAAAGTTAACAGCAACCAATTTATTTTCTCCATTCAAATTTCAGCGATAAATAAATATTTTGTACTCGTTGGAACGTAATAGTATTTTTTAAAATTAGATGTTGTTTCTACCTTAAACCCGTCTTTTATACGATATATATATCTCACAAACCATTTAAGGTAAGTATGAAAAGCGTAAATAAATCTATATTTATTTTTTAATCTATTGAAGAACCGATACTGGTCGTCATAAACTCGAATTTTACGATTGGCTTGAGCAGAATAATGGTTATCATGATTTTTTTAATATGTTCAGATCGTTATGACAAAGTTCTCAATTCTTATTCCAACCAATGCTTTCATGTTGAAGCTTTTATTGTACTTCAGTCCTCAATTACTTGATCTGTTCATCTCATAAGCCCTTTATATGCCTTTTTCTTTTCGACTTCTTCTTCAAGGATTGTCGTCGTCAGACCACCACTTCTCAAGGTGAGCCCAATATAGTGTATAATACATATTAATGAATTCTTCTCGGGTTTTCAACCAGGCTAACTAAGTCGTATAGACCGACGTTTCGGAAGACGACTTGTCTCCCATTTTCAAGTTTAATTTTCAACTTTCATTGTTACTCATTGTCATTGAAATTCCAATTTCACAATTCCGAGAAGAATTCATCAATATAATTCACCAGGAGAAATTAAAATCCTTTAGTGCATAATATTTTATATTTTTTTGAAAGGATTCCGTCTTATCCCACTCTTCTTAGGCCCCTTTCAGACGTGACGGCTTTTCGCCGGCTGCCGTCCACGGCACGGCACAATGCCTTTAAATAACCATAGTGAGCAATGGGTGTCTTCAGACGAGTCGAATCACGCCGTGGACGACACGACGCCGTGGACGGCCGCCGTGGACGGCCGCCGTGGTATCCACGGCTCCCATTTCAATCCGGCCCGGCGTACGCCGTCCACGGCGTGAAATAAACACTGTGGTGTATTGGACTGTTCAGACGCGTCGACTTATGCCGTCCGCCGCGTAGTTCTATAGAATTCAGAGTAGCGTGATCGGCGAAGAAATGCGGACATGAATAATATTTCATCGTTCCCATATTTTAAATTGTGTTTTTGAGCGAGATGGGAGATTTTATAGTGGACGTTGACGCTTTTCTACCAAATCCAAGTCATGCAATTACGTGTGCGATATGTCCAACAGCTATCAACCTATCTAGAGCTAATCATTCATTTAAATGGAGAAATAGAGAAAAAAGGCTAAAATATGTGTATTCTATTAAGTAAATAATAAGACTAACGATGTACGCAAAAATAGTCTATATGACTTTATGTACATATCAATTGTAAATTACACCGAGTCTAGACATTCCATACGATCGGGGAGCTGCCGCGGCCTGCGCGCGCGGCAAAAACATCGATTTTTATTGTTAGTTGATTCTAATGGTCGAATTTTAATTTCTCTTGATGGACACTCTAAAACGTTTGATGTAATTTAATGTATATATCTTGAGATAGAACGGTGATCCTTTTTTTATAATCCCAAATAAACACAAAATTTCGACGAAAAACAGTCCTACAATTTGTATCGTATCGACGATAAATATCGATAATTATAACGAAGAAATTAGGTTATATGAAATGTAAATTGAAGGTGGCAAATTAAACTATATCTTATACGTAATTAACTTGCAAAAATTTCACTTTCCAACGTCCGTCGAGCACGGTATTCCCCGTGGACAGCTGAAAGCTCCGAACTGTGGCGTCGCGGGTGGTCGCTTTCTCCTTTTGGTATCACTCTCTATAGGTTTTGTTGCATATGTGGTGTAAATATCTCGAGGTAACTCGGTGATCCTTTTTTTATAATCCTACATGGACATAAAAGTGGAGCCTGAGGAAAAGAGGAGCCTAGTAATTTAAACTTTTTTAAAGGAACTCTACCAAGCATGCATAACCTCAAGGATGCGGAAACAGTTAACTACCAAATCGAGGTATTGAACATTCTGGAGAGGATACAGCAGTTGCGAGCAGTTTCTTCTCCTCTAGCAGGATCAATTCATTCTCCGACATCACTTAATTCTACGCCGTCAAACCAGTCAACTTATTCTGTGAGAGAAGTGGTATAGTGTTTTGGGATTTGGGATGCAGCGAAAGGTTTCAACTTTATCAATATTTTATGTATTTTGTAAAAATTCTTTGTATTTTTTTTCTTCCTGATTGATTTTTTTAATCATTTGAAAGTACTGGAAAGAATTTCTGATAGATATTGTTTTGAGAAGTAAACAATAAAAAATTCTAAAATCGGACTGAATGAAAAAATCACTATGATGCACTCCCCAGCTCACATGAAAGTGTTAGGATCCAATACATTATCTTTCTTTAGTAATGAAATTTTATGTTTCCTTTGTCTAAAAGCAATTTTATGAAAAATAATGCTTAAATAAATAATTTTAAAAAGAAATTAAATAATAATAACCAATCAAATGAGTTACTCATTGGCTAGTTACAGATTTCATATTTGTATCGAGGTTCCCTAAACTAAATTTTATATATAAGCAGCATAGATAAAATTTATATCAGCAGTATAGATAAACAATTAAAATAATAATTTATATTATTATTTTAAAATTCGCTCCTATTCATGATAACGACTCAAGAACTATTGAATAAATGTCGCTGATGGCCGTGCCGATTGCTTGCCGTACTGTTCTCTGTATTTAAAAGCGCGCCGCGCCGTGAACGGCGACCGGCGGAAAGTCGTCTCGTCTGAAAGCTGCCTGAATTTCACGGCGCGGTGCCGTGGACGGCGGCCGGCGAAAAGCCGTTGCGTCTGAAAGGGGCCTTAGGATTTACTCACTATTCAATCTATCAGGCTATTTGGTTTTCATCATGCCTTAGAGGGACCACGTTTCGAATATTTCCACTTTCGTGTGTCACCTTTTATTTCGCTATCATCATACACTTTTAAATGCCCTTAATGACCTTAAATATACATTAAACTTGTTAATTTTTGCTTCCAAAATGAACCTACATGAAGTACTCATCCAAATAAGTGCATACATTTTCACGCTTGGCTGCAGTGCTTGATGAAATTTTTTTTAGCAGTCTGGAACTAATTTCTTGCTCCAAAGCGAAGCTGATCCATTGTGAACATGTCCTGGTGATATAATCCAGCTTCCATCTGGCTTTATTCATACGAGATTACCTTATCGCTTCGCTATCGGATTCCGCTCATATTTTAATGCGCGGCCGTCAGAGGACGTCACTCAAGTCACTCTCATACCTCGTCGCAAGCCAGTTTCAGTCCAAAACCTCTATTTCTTTCTCTACCTCACTCCTCTTTAGATTTCTTTTCACCCCTACACGTCATTTGCACACTACCGAGCAAAGTCAACACGTGTGTTCGCTCGCGAGTGAGCGCCTCTTCCGGCGGAATATTCAACTATGACGAAAGCAGCAAAAAAAAGAGAGCAGCGTTATTCTCGTGCGATAGAAATCGGTAGCGTACGCGAAACACTCGGACGTGTATGCATGCATAAACTCGCGCACGCGTGCGTGTTTTTTTTTCAGACTCGTTCCTCACTTCCTCATTCGCTCGCGCTCTTTTTAATTTTTTCCCCATCTCTCCGTATCGATCCTCCATTTTTATGTCCTTGCAGGAAGTGCTCTTCGACATAAAGTTGTTTCTTTTTCTGCCCTAGAAATGCGATCAAACTCTCCTTGCGCCATTGATGGGGATAGATGTGTTTCACAGATAAAGAACGCTTCACCTTCCTTGTGAAGCAGGGGTGGTTCGGAAACCAGCGGGCCTCTCGTGGCCACTGAAGCAATTTCATCCCGCTCGCACAAGTGATGGCAAAAATAAATATTTAAATGAAACATGTAACACAAAATGCCTTCCTTTTACTTTCTAAGTTGATTTTTAATGAAATTACAGCTGTAAAAATAGCAAAAATGGTGGTCACACTTCCAAATTTATAGTTGGACACCCTATTTGTTTCTCTTCTCTTCTTAAAACTCCAGTGACTGTGTGGGTGACCACCCACATGGCCTTATAAGGATCATCGTTGCATTTTTCGCGTAAAAAAAGATTTTTACTGTTTTTCCCATGCCCCAAAACCTAGAAAATGACATTTTCACCTAGAAAATCACACTTCCTGAATTATTTAGCATGGAAACTCCGATAGGCCAAATCGAAATTTGCTGTTCGATTCAAATTATTGGTCGAAAAGGTAAAATTAAAAAATATGGTTCATACTCAAGATAACTTACAACCGTCTTCGGCATTGGTGCCAAATTTCATCAGAGTCGCACAAATTTAAGTGCTTAAAGTTGACTTTGAAAATAACTCATTAAAAATAAATTATAATGAAATAACACATTAATGAAAATCGAGTAAATGCTTTGTTCAAGCCAAAATAAGGATCTATATATCAGAATATAAAGAATTATATATCCTGAATATTATCGTAAATATAAAGTGGAATCATCATTGAAATGAGAATTTTCACGTTATACCTTATTAAACTGAAAAATATTGGCACGAATAACGTCTGATACCGTACAAAACTATTTTCAGGAATAAAAATATGTAATTGTGAAAATAAATTTGATTTCATATAAACTATAATTTCCTGGTATCTATCTCAGATTTCTATTTTTGGTGTAAAACTCAACAATATAAATAGGTATCTAATGATGAAGTGACTCTAGTCAAAGTGAAGTTTGTGCGCTCTACGTCCGACACCAAAAATGTTTATTTTAAGTTAAATAAATTAATCATTAAGTTTGAAGTTTTGCAAGCCTAAGAGTTAATATAGTATATAGCTATTTTTTATACAATAGCTTGAAAGATTATATAGTTAATTTAAATAATATTTATCAAAGTTTATATTGTTAATTACTTGTAAATATGCGAAGCGGTGAAAATAATCGTATGAGTTTTATGTGCGACACCATAGAATTTCAATTAATTAACACGTATTTTCAAATTCCTTGCTCCCGAAGATTAGAAAAAACCCGTACCTTGGTTCGTATTGCGTTCAGTAAGAATTTAAATCTACTTAATAAGCCGCAAGCCGCCTCAATATGCGTGCAGCCTGAATAGTTTAAATAGTGTCTTCGACGAAAACTTCGGGAAATCTTCGGGCACTAATGTTCCTCTTTTAAATATTTCAAAACCTTTGGAGAATAAATCACTAAGCCCAAATACCAGCCCGTTTGGGCAATAAACAGTGATAAGTATAGCATTCAAGGTTATATTGATGAAGTTTAAAGTTTTTCTAAAGAGTTTTATGGTTTCACGATGATTGAGAACGATGAACAAATATTGAGCGTATGCAACCCGCGCGACACCCAAAATGTCTGCCTGGGATGGTAGTCGCTCACTCTTGGGACCTTATCTATGCAACCGCACGTCACAATTGGAAAATATTGTCGGTGCAGCATATTTAATATCCAATGTATCGTTGATTACCATAGAAAATCAGTTGAAAAATACCAGCGCCTTCTAATCGCCATTCATATCCGAAAAACAGCCAAATATTCCAAAATTTCTCAACTTTGAGTGCGATGCAGCACGTCTTCCCGTTATCCATTTGCAATAATATTTTACAGCATATTCTTTTAAACCAGTTGGCATAAAATGAAAGGGTTTCCTGAAAGAAATTAGAAAAATAAGATTTACCCTATTGGGACACCTAACGTTTACATATGAAAGGGTGCGTGTGAAGGTGATTTGACTGCCTGAGTCTCACCTCGAAATTTATCCAAGTCTTTTATCGTTTGGGGAAAAAACGAATTCGTTTACCTATCCAATGGGCATAGTTTCTTTATTTATTTTATCGGTTATGTAGTACTTAGAAGCATAGTGATGATCTAAGATAATGCTTTCTGTGTCGCTGCATGAAATAGTCTATCTGTTCGTAATAGTTCAAGAAATCTGAGCCTAGAAAGTAGCCTCCGAGTCACTATGGCTCTCAGAATAATTCGTGGTACAGAATGTTACTCTTCCTGTTTGCTATTAGCCGGTTTTGGCGATCGCGCAGAATTGCGCACGCAAAATATCTCTCTAATTTTATCGTTTCTTTCTGACCCGGAAATTTGGTGAGGTTCTGAGGTGATGAACCCAATGATGTAGTGTTGAAACAAATATCTGGCTCAGTCCGTCCTTGAGCTGAAATCTAAATGAGTAACGAGCCTTCGTCAAGGGTATGACCACAAATTTGTTCCAATTGAAGGAGAGAAAGGAGGAACGCCAAGCCTTGACGCATTAATAACATAGTTAATTAGTAAAATTCTCCTGCACCTTCTCAAGAGGAATGGCTCTAACATATCCTCCCCATAATGCCTCGCTTCCCCTTGGAAAGCCAATCCCTCTGTAGGAAGGGATTTTTTTTCGCAGGATGAAAGAGAGAGGGTGAGTCTAAATTAATTTTTCCGCATTTTATTCTGCTCATTTAAATTTCGTGAATATTCAAGAAGGGGGATGGAATTGGTGGGGGCCATCTTTTGCCAATTGCTGCTTCGGCGATGGGAGGTGGAGGGAAAGGAGAAGAAAAGAATTAAGGGAAGGAGATGAGGGAGCGGGTTGGGTTCTATGAAGCAGTCTTTCCGAGCCTTTTTCCTCCTTTGATAAAATTAAGGGTTTTTTCCTCCTTTCGCGAATGAGATACGCCGTTGTAAGGATTTACGAGGGAAGGGGTAGTGAGAGGAAAAAGGAACTTGACGATATTTTTCTTTCTTCGCCATTCCTCGTCTCTCTTGGAGGAATTTGAGGGAAGGTCTGCAGGTTGAAGAGAATGGTCTCCTTGAGGGAAAGATAGTGAAACATCCACTTTTAATTCACATATCAATTTAACACGTAAATAATAAACACAATTGTCCCGGATAAGTACTTACGAAGATAAATCGGGAGAAACGACAGGTACCATTACTTCAAAAATCAATTAGACACATTTTGCAAACACAAGTATTCAGGAAGAAAAAGCGGGAGCGAAGACGCTTACGACCTTTCTATATGCATTACACGATTCTCTTTTTAGTTTACTCTCGTTGTCATAGAGGATAGGGTGGTTTTCTATTTTTTTTTAAATTGCCTAAATCGAAAGATTATTACACCTGGAGTACGTATCTCATGCTTTTAGATTTTTAAATGACGAAATATTTTTTTCGCGGTTAAATGAAAAGTGACCATTTTCAAACGCGCTGGCTAAGTCAGAATGCTGGGTAAAGCCAGTGTGAAGTCATTCTGGTTCCGGCTGCCGGCGTGTGAGGCCACCTTGGTGCGAGGCTAAATGCGGAATCTTCTTGAATACCTTTTTGAAGTCTAAAAATATAGCGTCAACTTGAGCATACCTGTCACCCGCGGCTAAGATATCATTTAAAGAGCTGAGTTTCACAAGACATCCCACTTGTAAGTCCATGCTGTTCTTTTGTTTACAGATATTGGCTATCTAGATCACTCTGTTGTCATGTGAGCTGTGTTATTCATTGTTGCGTATTTCGAGTTTCGGGATGTGGAAGTATGATGACGACCGTTCGTTGAAAATATTTGTTCCCAACACTTATTTCACAATTACTTATTTCACTTGGTGGCTTTGTGGATAATGTTCGTCCATTGAGCGAAACGTCCCCGGTTCAAATCTCGTGTTAAACCTTTGTACACTTCCCATTATAAATCCTCGGGCTGCGTGGTGGCACAGGGGAAGGAATTCAGGAGCAATGACATTTTTGATATTCACAGACTATTAGGTTAGGTTAGGGTGAGCTCTACTCTCACCTGTCCAAATCAGTGTTCGGATGATGAAGCACGGAGTGATTAACACCGGCATAGTATGTATTAAAGGTTGTCTCTATTCATAATATTACATAAGTATAAAATCGTTTTAGGGTATAGTAAATCTTAAACCATCATAATCATTAGTCACCAATCTTTAGGCTAGTTTGACGCAGCTTTCCACTCTGCTCTCAATTGTGCTAGCCTTTCCACAGTAACGTACGTCTTTCTTTTCTCTTTAGAATTTCTCTTTGCCGGCCTCGGTGGCGCCGGGGTCCCCGACTGCTAACCTAGAGGTCGCGCGTTCGAATCCCGCCTGGGTGGATTTACCACCATCCAGGGCATGGATGATTGTGATTGTCAAGTAAATTGTGAGAGAGGACAATGTTGTCCTAAATTCGCTTGAAAAATAAAGACGAAATAGGGTGGTTTCCTTCATCAAAGGAAACGAAAGGCATTGATTGCGATTCGTTACCCACCATTACTGTGTTCATAATATACAAATTATTTCGTTTTAGAAATACCGGTTTAGACGAATGGCAAGGATCAAATATATCCTCATTTGAAAAGGGCCAGATTGGCGTCCATGCGATGCCACTCCACGTGACGTCACAGGGACCTAGTTTCTATACGAGCAGATAGGAGTTATACATCGTCTGAGGTTACCAATGCATGCATGAGGCGAAGAGCTCAGAGAAACACGTCTTAATAATCACTTATTAAAACTGGCTAAGGTCAGAAAGTTTTCTTCATTTGATAAGGTATTAATAATCCTTATGTAAGCCAAGCGCTACCAGCCAGCAGGGTACTCAGCTACCCGCTAGCAGCCGGCGTCGTATCAGCGCTAAGCCTCGCCTCAAGGTCACCTCACAGGGGGGCAGCGGGAACCAGAAATATGTCACACGGAGAGATTTCCCGGCATTCATACTTACGCGTCGCGTTTTCGCGCGCTTGAAAATTTTCACTTTTCATTTAATCGCGAAAAATAGATATCGTCATTTAAAATTCTAAAAGCGTCAAATACGTACTCCAGATGTAATAATCTTTCGATTTAGGCAATAAAAAAATAATAGGAAACCACCCTATTATTATTATTGTTACTATTGTTAGAATCATTTACTGTCCTGTCCTGTGTATCACATTCAGGGCCGTTCATCGTCCCTCCTGTCCTTCGACGATTGGTTTAATCAGTTCATCACTCCTAATTACAAAGGTGTACTCAGGCTCAAACCTAGAAGGGGGCAAGCCGTGGTCGTTAAAATTGTAACACAGAAAAGGTTATGAAACCAAATCAGCACTTTATTATTTTTAAAATAATTTGCTCGGAAAAATATTTTTATTTTAATTAAATGTTTTATACAAATATCACTTTTCTTTGATCCAAAGAAAATTTGTCCAAAAATTTCGTTTTGAACGAAATTTACTTTTGCTTCTAGGGGGGGTGGGGCAGCTGCCCCCTCTTCCCCCCCGCTGGGTACGTCCATGCCTCATGATGTAGCCAACTACGTTGTCCCATCTTATTCTTAGAGTTTTTGGAAGACATCTCTTTCCTCCAACTCTTCTTAGCACTTTGTCATTAGTTACTGAGTTGATATATTAAATCATCATCATTCTTCGGTTGCACAAGTTTTGAATGAGTCAACTCTTGACTTCTTTGCTACTGTCAACATCCAAGCCTCGCTCTCATTCAGAAACATGCTCCATTCCTAGCAACTGATAAATTGCTTCCTTACGTATATGTGCTTATATTCTCAGCTGTAATTGGATTCTTTTTTATAGAATGGTCGCTTCATCTGTTATGTTCTACTGACTATTCATTTCTTGCTTCGTTCACCGCCGTGCTTTCGGCTTCCTAGGCAGCAAAACTCTTTTGTATCTTCAAACTTTTGTTTTTCTAGAATGATGTTAGTCTCATTTTTCTCTCTTTTTTCATACTATTATCTTAGTTTTCTTAGATTTTTAGCTAATGTCTGCCCACCAGCCCGCCGTAACTTTTTATGCCAGCCTGCTGTGTCCCATGTTCCTTTCGTGAAGCCTCCTTCTTTAAAGCCCTGAGCCTATTAATCAGCCCTGATTTCTATTGAGTGCACGGATGGTGAAAACTCTTCATTGAAGTTAAAGCAAGTTACCGAGTTCATTTAGCGCTGAAATATAGTTGAGTTGTCCTTTTGCGCATAAAAACCATTTTACGCAATAAAAATTCGGTTTGTCAATCTATTTCGTAGGGATGCCGTGGTCGTGGTTTGACCTCTGTATTTGCCATATTCATCATGTCTTCTTAAAATCAGTCTCCGTCTCTGCTTGTACTGCTTTATCGTAAATAGCGGTGTACTAGTTCTTTTTAAGTGGGTATTGGCACCTGAAGCCTTATCTAAAAACTTTAACATAATTCTACATTTAAAAATGCGGTGTGAAATTTTTGTCTAACTAGAGAAGTTCCTCAAATGCCACCGCCAGATTTAGTTAAAATTTTTATAGGTGTTAGGAAATGGATTTCCATGAGGTGTAGTTTTTATTTCAGGTGCCAACGCTCAATGCTCTTCGAGATATCAGCGATGGAAATTACCAGGGAAACGCCTAGTTGTATGCAACAGCGCAACAATGGCTGCTTATACTCCGTTTCTTGGTGGCGGCGGGGTTAAATTCCTCACCTGAAAACTAGAGGTTGCGAGTTCGAGTCCCCCCCGGGTAGGTTTCTCCTATCCGGGACATAGTTATTCACGCACGTTTAATTGTTAAAATTTGTTGAAAAATCTGATATAAAATGGCCAATATGAGCTGTGTTTGGTGGTTTGAGAGTAAAATAGAATAAATAAATATATTAAAATAAAATAAAAAAATATATTAAAATAAAATGAAGAGAACTGACAGTGTTTTGTTACGGGTTGCATCTATTCAGGCGTTTTAATTTACTTTCCGTCGCTAAAATCTCGCAAAATATTGAGCATAGGCAGCCGAAACAAAAACTGTATATGATGGGTATCCATTTTCTATTACCTAGCTAAATTTGAACTAGATATGGCGGTGACACTTGAGGGATTTCCCTTGTAAGATGTGTGGGAGGGTAATTCATTGTTGCGCATTTCGTGTTTCGTGCGCGAAATCGTAACATCTCCGTGGCGTAGTACGAGAACGAGGAGATGCGGACTAAGGGGTTGTGGAAGTAAGTTTACGACCGTTGCTTGAAGAGAGGACTGTTGGATCTTCCCACTCCAGACGCAAGGGATGACGGGAGACATTATCCAAATGAGCGAGCAGCTGCGCAACGTAAAAAGGACACGCACTTTGGGGAAGAGTGGGGGTGGATAAAGACCCCTGGTGACATTAGGGACGGACCCGGGGCGACATCCTTCACGTCGTAATCATACGACTGCTGGGACTCTTGTCGTAGGAGGAAGAGGAAGGGAATAAAACGGAGAAATCATATTCCTCATGACCTCCAGTACATTCACCTCGTCTTTTAATAACTTCCTCTTCCACTTGTGTATCAGATGACTGTTGCAGAGGTGCTATTCATCCTCATATGATGCATGAAACGATACCTAAAGCCATTATATTATTGTTTCATTAGGGCAAAATTTATACAGTATACAGACCCTTTACAATAACATTTCAAAATCATGGAAAGTTTTTATCCATATTTTATTACAACCCAACCTTATGTATTCACCACCTTTCTCTCAACTTCAAAGATGTGCCTGCATGTATGCAACCCGTAACACAACAAAACACTGTCAGTTCTCTTCATTTTATTTTTTGTATTTTTTAATTTTATTTTACTCCTAAACCACCAGTAACAGCTCATATTGGACATTGTATATCGGAGTTTTCAACAAATTTTAACAATTAAACGTACATGAACAACTATGTCTTGGATATGAGAAACCTACCCGGGGGGTGTCGTTCACGGTAGCGAGGTCGGCAAAGTCGTCGGGGCCGTCAAAATGCGAAATCCTTGCAGAGAATTATCATTACCAGAAGCAGCAATCAAGAAAGAAGCAAAAAAGACCAAGAATATGGAGAACAAGAAGGCAGCAATAAATGTAGGAACGTGAAATGTGAGAACAATGATGATTATTTGGTAGGATGAAAGGGAGTAGGCCTTATTCTGAAGGAAAGTGCTTAAAGAGAGGGGATTTTCCCAGAATGCCTCTCAAGTACTCCATGGAGACCTATCTTATCGGTAGAATACTTTAACAATGATATTGTATTTACCAAACACTTGTATTTACCTGTACGAATACTCATGACACAAACGATACCTACATAGTGGGTTGTACTTTTGCGTGTTACATTGAAGTGCTCCCTGTCTTCACTCAAAACCACGATGTTTCGTTGAGAAGTACCCCTGCCGGGAGGTACATGTGCTCCCTGTGTTTGAGTGAAGTAAAAGATTTAACTAGGGATGGACGGATCCAGGATTTTTATCGGATCCGGATTCGGATCGCATCCTAGACTTTCGGGGCCGAATCTTTAGGATCGGATATTTTCGGATCCAAATGCATTTTCAAATTCCTGTCGCTGAGATTCCCCCGATGGTTGTTCAATCTCTTGGGAAGATTCATACTATGTGCCAGTCTTATTTTGCTAACTTTATTTTCCTCTGTAACCTCTGCGAGAGCTTTCAAACAAAACGGTATATGAGTAGGACAAGAATCGCATGCGACGGCGCAATCAAAGATAGAATCGGAACTCTTTCCACCCTCATTGCGCGTTACATTCACTGAAGCTATCATTAAAAATTTCGGATCCAGATCCTATGTCTTCCGCGACTGTGGATCCGATGTATCCGATGAAGGGCAATATCCGCGGATCTTTGGATCCGAGGTATCCGATCCGACCATCCCTAAATTTAACTATTGAGTTTCCTTTCCATTTCCGTGATTGTTTCGTGACCAATTTATTTCTAGAATTAACGTGAGTATTGCATAATTTTGTTGATGATTCGGGTATTCTGGAAAACGAAATAATAAACTTTGATAGGTAGATAAGTATATTAGTGAACCTAAAAATGTTAATTCTTTAATTTTCCATAGTTGAAAGTGTCACAAAGTTAAGATGTCACATTTTAAAGCGTGATTAGATCCATAAGTATTTGTAATTGTTTAACAACCAG
Source organism: Ischnura elegans (assembly GCF_921293095.1). NCBI lineage: Eukaryota > Metazoa > Arthropoda > Insecta > Odonata > Coenagrionidae > Ischnura > Ischnura elegans. The sequence goes on along the minus strand of NC_060257.1, from coordinate 28,711,822 downwards.
TTTCATCATATGAGTACCTATTAAGTCTATGTATTTAAATGTTAAATCACATCATAAGTATAACTCTAGTTAAACTGATATGGTTCCTGAAAATTTTTACCAATCCTGTTGGGTCGAAAAATGACGGTCGGCTATCTTTTAACCCGCCCCATTCAATTCACCCTGCCATGATATCTATATAATAGTGGGTTTTACTCTCGCAAATTACACGGAAGTTTCCCCTATCTTCATCCACAACCACAAATATTCAGTTGCAAACTACCCAGGGCCGTTAGGGACACGGGTTCCTATACTTACGTGAAGTAAAAGATTTAAAAATTGAGTTTTCATTCCATTTCAGTGATTTTACGGTGATCAATTTATTTTCAGAATTAACGTGCCTATTACGCAATTTTATCGATGATTCAGGAATGCATTTCCTCACCTGAAAGATGGGGAACGAAAGAATAAACTTTGTTACGTTCACTGATGAATACGAAAAAGAACGACCCGCGTTTCATAACATGGTAATGTTGTCAGGTGGCACCAAAACCAAGTTATGAAAACCGGATCGTTCTTTTTCAATTATAGTAGTGAACCTGAAAAAGTTATTCTTTCATTTTCCATGATGTAAAGGTTTCACAAAGTTAAGCCTGAAATCATTAGTTATATTCAGGAATTCATTTGCTCACTCAATGATTCAACCCGAAGGCCGGTTTGGGTGGGTGAGGGTATAATTCGCCACGGACTAAGTCGCAGATGCGTGTATTTCGCACATTCAGGAAGAGGTTTTCCGTCCCTTTCCCTGAGCCACCTCGTCTTTTGAGAATTTTTATATTGGGTGTTCGCAGACTTCGCCAGATTGTGAACTTGATAACGTGTGAGTCTCTTCGATTTGCACATCACTATACCCATCATTCTATTTTTTTAGTAGGCTTCAGCACGTCCCCATTTTTTTATTAGAAAAATCGACATTCATATTATTATCCAAAAATATTCTTTCACTAACGATCGTCGAGTCGTAAATTAAAAACGAAAGTTTCAACTCACTCGAGTTTTTCGTGACGCCATCAGTGACCCAATTTGACCTCCAATTACCTGCATGGAAAAGGGAGAGGAAGGGTAATACTGCAAATCTCCATGACGATGTGCGAGTGACGTCATGAGATTGCCACGCCCCACATCAAGGAAGGTTTAATGTCTTCTGGCCGAAAAATTACGACGAATCAATTAAAGAAAAGGAAGGATCTTTATGTATTTCAATCCCTCTCAGGATCGGCAAAAAATGGTAGCCGTGACAATCGAGATTTTTTGGCTTGGAAACCTTGTTTTAATAAACGGCTGAGTCAAAGCAGTGTTTTTTTTTATTTTTCTCACAACTTAATGAGATTTTAAATCCAGTGATGGCGAAAGAAATTAAAGGACGGAGGCAATAAAATTAGATACCGAGCGCTTTAAGAGATAAGTGTGAGAGTGGAAGGTATTGCAGATTTGAATTAACTAGGGGAAGTTCAATTCGGCCATAATGAGTGAATGTTAAAATAATTTATGCTAGAATTAAACGTTATGTGCTTACATGTAAACTTTAACCTGTTAGATAAAAAATTACGGAAATCAGTTACCGGCCATTACTGTTTATTCAAAATTATACCCTGAGATCTATTCCTTTTAAATCAGTGGACAAATTTCTGAATGCGGTTTACCTAAGCTTCTTGAGCAAGGAACTCGACGCTCTATACGTACGTTTGGTTTCTTAATTGAACACGAAGCAGAATTTATATAATTTAGTTCCACATTTGAAGAAAATGGGCGAAAGAGCGCAACGCAAGAGACTAGTATTTGGCATGAGGTAAAATCCTATTCTACGTGATGGTCCGATTTACTATATTCGACGATAGTCGATACTATAAATAGCAGACACTTTGTTACTTCCACCAAATATTTATAAAAATTCTATTTTGTGACCGGTTTCGGCTTTTACACCATTATTAATTACAGAAAATAAAAAAATAAGGTAGGGTCAGGCTTTTCAGGGTCAAGGTGGGTCACGTCAGGTTTTTTTATACATAAAAAATATTTTCTGTATTTGAAAATGATGTAACAGCCTAAACCAGATACAAAATAGAAATTAAAATATTAATAAATTAAAATTTTTACTAATATATTGTGGAAGTAACGAAGTGTCTATTATTGATAATATGGAGCCCTTCCACTACGTATAAGCTTCAAGTTTCCATTGCATAGCCGACGATATCCACAAGCTAATTTAATAAGTTCGGTTAATAAAATTTAAAACTTGCTCACACGAGCAGAGGAGCCAATCGGGCTCAAGGCACCTATAGTCTACAGCGTGCCCTGTGGTATTGGTGTGACTGGCCACAACAACAACCGCGACTCAAGGAACATAATCACCACTTACGTCTAGCCCAACCCACCAAGTTGGGCATTGCCGAGAGTTGAATGGCACGCAAAATAGACATCCGTATTGATGAAGCAGAAATACTCTGCCGAAGATTCAATCATTGGGAAATTATCTAAAGATGAAATCGTATTCCGATTAGAAAACAGGCATTTCAACAGATAAACCGGGCAGTGGCGCAGCGAGGGGGGGTTTTGGGGGATAAACCCCCCTCCCCCCCCCCCAGAGCTCAGAGAAATTTTTAAGTTTAATCCATTTTACTTAATTGGATTGATATTACTAATAGAATAGCGTAAGGATTAATAAAATGTCCATCAGAAAGCCGTAAAACTCACCATTTTGAACCATTTATCTTAAAATTGCGCAATTTGTTAACTCGCACCTACCGCATATCCTGGTGGGTATTTCATACCCCACACACCCCGGTATTAGTTGCACCTTAACCCTCCCCCCCAGCCTTAATTCCTAGCTGTGCCCCTGAAACCGGGTACCCGCTGAGCATCACTTGGGCGATATTCCTGGTAACTGTTAAGTCGCCGGAAGACTAAAATCGGCGCCAAACTGAAGGAAGAGACCACAACTGCGATGCAAGTACTTATAAATTCAGACCACGCACAGTGGGCTAGAATCGAAAAACGTTTGCGGCAGTGCTATAATGCGACCCTTGTTGGTAGGCCTTTAAATAGGTATGGGAGGCTGGGAATTGGAGGCCATGGATCATGGACGGCTCTTGCCTATATGAGAGTTTGTTTGTGAATTAAAGAGTCCGTTTCCCTACGTTAAGCACACGATGTAAGTCCATTCTCCGTAGTAGTATAAGGAATGCACTCAAACAAAGGAGCCTTTCAGTGTACATCTTGCAATGCCCGGCGATTGCATAATAAGAGTCATTCGTAGTAATATTCATTAATTTTACTTTCTGGTTATTATTTTCTATCACTATTATCCAGGTATAAAAGTGAATGTGGCCATATCGCATCCACACGCTTGCCGCATCGCCATACTCCGGCGCCGCTGGCCAAGATCGGAGTCGGCCACACGCTCGATAAACGATGTTAAATTCGGAGTTACAAGTTGGTGCAGGATTTTATTTTAGATTCACAAAGCTTCATAGAACGACGTGGTATAAGTCACTTGGCGGTAGTATCTACTTTTTCTCTACGTTTTGTAAACATTTGACTGAAAACAGGCTCCGCCATTTTGTCACATATGTATGATTGATGATGAAAAAAATCTAAAAAAAAACCGCCATGTGTAAGAAAAAGATGTGTTAATTAATATGGTATGACATTTTTGCCGATAAAAATATTCATGAAATACTGCACGACGATAAAGTTGGCTACTTTCAGAAAAAATCGAGTGTGGTTGTTTTTCGCTAAATTTTTTCAACTTTGACCTCTAATATATTTTTATCGTCAAGGTTCAGGAAATATATAATCTGGAAAGTTACGCACAATTTAACTGACAAAATGTAGGCGAAGTTTCAACTTCTTAGCTAAAAAAATTATTTTTTAGTTTTTGGCCAGCTTTTTTCGATTGTAGCCCACTGTGCCACGGTCATGGAACCAGCGTTATTCCCTGATGATGAGGAACGTTTCAGACATTGAAAAAAAACGAAGACTCTCACCTGGCTGAAAACCCGAGAAACCTTATTAAGGCCATTCGCCGGGAAATTACCAGTTCTTTCTTCTCAACGATTGCGTTTGTTTTCATGTTTTTTAATTTGAACAGAAATTCATTTTCCAATTAATTTCAATGACTCATGTCGGAGATGTATTAGGAATTAAATATTATGTATCCACCTATTTATAAATATTTTATAAGTGTTAACAGTTTCAATTTCCAGTTGTTGTTTTACTTCGGAGTTTTAACATCGTCCTTTCCTTTATGCCATGGTGCATCCACCCTGAGAGATCTTGTACAAGGTGTGTTCAGAAAATAACGGGATAATTAATGTTCCCGTAATTTATTTTAATTTCTCGCGATTTTGAAGAGTACGATGGTAAATTTTTAATTAATTATGTTGGTATACATGCCCCTGGAGCTCTTTTTATTGTTTATTTTGTTTGTGGTACCTTCTAAGGTTAGACTTGTTTTTATGAGCTCGGCGATTTTTAACTCACACTTCATTGCTTGTTCGTGAATTTTTGTCCAAAAACAACACTGTAACGATGCTCCAGCGTCCATATTCGCCAGAGAGGGCTTCGTGTATGTCTTTCCTGGTTGCAAGATTAAAGAGAACACTGAAGGCCCATCGTTTTAGGAAGAAATCGCCGACATAGCTAAAGGCTATCCGAAATGTCTAATTTGAGAGTCTAAAGTGTTTCGAGGAATGGAACAAGCGTTCGCACAAGCGCATAGTATACAAAGGGGACTATTTTGAATGCAACAACATTAAAGTAGACGAATAAAATAAGTACACAAATAGACAAATGAATAAATAAATATATAAATATCGTGCGAAAGTTCCACAGAGAAAAAAAATCATTCGCCTTGACCGGGATTCGAACCCGGATCCCCCGATTTCCGGTCGAGTGCTTTAGCTTCAGGGAAGAATGACGCCTCGGTAGCTTAACTGGCTAAAGCACTCGACCGGAAATCGGGGGATCCGGGTTCGAATCCCGGTCAAGGCGAATGATTTTTTTCTCTGTGGAACTTTCGCACGATTGTGCATTGCGGGTGACTCCCGTAAAAAGTTATCACCGCGGCTAGTCCCGGTATACTTTAAACTAAATTTATAAATACTCGAATAAATGAATTAATATTTTTTCAAAGACATCAAACTCCTGTTATTTTCTGATGACACGTATTATTCACTTATTTTTAGGCGTTCAGCTTATTATAACCACTTGTCTGTTTCCACACACTTTTATTTAAACCGACCATGGTTTCGGCAACTCGTGCCATTATCATATAAAAGTGTGTGGAAATAGACAAGTGGTTTTACTAAGCTGAATATCAAAGATTTCCACCGTATCACGCCGGACACTGTATCTTTTATTCTTCGGCGGATACAACAATGCCAAGTATGTAATGCTATTGGGGAAGGAGAAGAAGGAAATATTTTGACGCACGGGTGGCCGGCGGGCGATCACATGTTTTTGACGTCTTTCGTTCCTCTCCATCGTTCGCGATGTCTAAAACCATCCGCGCAGGTCGCTTCTCAGCTGTTCCGCCGTTTTCTCCCGCACATCCCGCCATTTTTCTTTCCCTCCACCCATTGCTCCCTTCTCATTTTGGGGCCACCTTTCTGACACCTGCCCCGCACTCGACGTGGAAGGGTTTTACTGGAAGGGCTGCCAGTGGCAAATGGACTCATTTACTACCCCAAAACGATTCCCACCCTACTCCTCTTGCTTCGTACATCCCCTATAGACTCTCATCTCTCTCATTCCGGGTCGGCCTGGCCAGGGGCGCAGCTAGAAATTAAGGCTGCGGGGGGGGGGGGGGGGGGGGGGGGGGGTGGTTTGGATGCAACTAGCACCGGGTTGTGTGGGGGTATGGTATACCCACCAGGATAATCGGTAGGTGCGAGATTAATTAATTGCGGAATTTTAAGATAAATGGTTCAAAATGGTGAGTTTTACGGTTTTCTGAGGGATATTTTATTAATCCTTACACTATTATATTAGTAATATGAATCCAATTAAGTAAAATGGATTAAACTTAAAAATTTCTCTGAGCTCTGGGGAGGGGGTTTATCCCCCAAAACCCCCCAACGATATTTTTTAAAATTATATTTAATATAATTTTTAAAATATCGCTGCGCCACTGAGCCTGTCCAGGTCGGCTGGTCGGCGATCGCCGAGGGCCCCGAACTTTAGGCCCCCCCCGCAACTTCGCCTCTAACGTTGTAAGCGAACTAGTCATTATAAAATAATAAAAATAAATATAAATTTTCATAAAAAGCGCCGTTTTTATCGCGAAGTAACTAAAAAATTACATTAAATTTCAAATTTGGTGACGGAAGAAACGATACAGAATCATAAATATCCACAGAATTACACATTATTGGTCCATCCACCTGCTTAATTTTGATACAAGCCGGCGGAATGCATACGTGAGTATAGTTTCATTATGTAGTAATTGCGAAAAAAGGGAATACTGAGTTTAAAGTGATTACAAAAACATATTTTTCACCGCGAAATTGTTCATTTGTACACAACCGATGAAGAATTTGAATTTTCTATAATTACATTGCAAATTTCCTACCTTTACTGTCTTCTATTGTTATTTTAGCTCCTCCTCCTTATTTTATCAGTAAATTTTGTTCAATAAATTTTTCAGTGAACTTTGATGTGAACAAGTTTGTTGTTATGGCTCACTTCAATTCTCGGTCCTTAAAATGGTCGTAGCGCCGCCATATGATTTTGGTGGCCATTTTTTAAAAATAATTTCCATATTTAAATTTAAAGTATGAATAGCAATCGATGTATTGTTAAAATCATAATAAAAGTGTTAGTTTATTACATTTTCATCTGATTCTTACTTATCCTGAACATTTCAGCTTGATAGCTAATCGGAAAGTGGGTTAAGATTGATTTGCAAGATTTGGCCCGTGCAAGATAACAAACAACAAAGCGAGTTCATAAAAACTTTATAATTATAAAAAGACTCAGTTTACTATAACCTAAGTTATTTTTCAATTATAAAAATCTATGTTTTCATTAATTGCTATATTTACATTATACTCTTTAGAAAAGCTTTCTTTGAAAAATAAATAAAATAAAGGTGTCAGAAATATAGAGAGAATCTGATGCTTTTTTGAAAGGGTTGGTTATTCGAAAAGGTTAATTTAGAGTTTTTATATTTTGGTGAAGTTTCAAGGAATAAATTCACAACATAGGCAATAGAACCCTAATACATTATTAAATTTTATAAGCTGTGACATTTTTACTTTTCATAAATTTTTGTACGAAATTGCTATTTTTATTTCTATTATCTAATTTTAAAGAGCCATCCATTTCCGGGCGTGCAATTTCCTAAAATTATAAGGGGGGGGTCCCATCATGAGCCTCAGCCGAGGGCCCCTGTTCACTCTAGACCGCCCCTGCTTCATCTCCCCTTCGCACAGGCACGCACGCAGAAATTTGTTACGGGGGTGCATAAAAATTTTATACACAAACATAAACCCAAATTATTCTGGCACTTGCAAAATAATGCTACGCTGCCTAATCATTTCCTCTTCTCTGAGTATTTTGTATGTTTTTACCTTCTTTTAATCATAGCTCATTATTTAGAATTGTACTGTTTTTAATTAAAAAATGTGAAAGTTAATTAGATATATGAAAGTTAAATAAAGTTCGCAGCAGCGGACACTGATGCATTGGTAAATAATCAAAAGGAAGTAACCAGATTGGTTAAAAATATTATTTAAATGGAAAAAGAATATAAAAAAATACTTTTTACATTAATGATTAAATTTTTATCTGTTTACAATGTGTTAAAAAATGAATAATTTTTTAAGTTTCCTTTCACACAAACATCGCATTACACTGACAATGCTACACATGCGCCATTTTGCCAATATGATTCGGTAGTATTTTTTTCCAATTTTGAGCAAATTTTGGGTCTGAGACCATCTCACCTAGGTTCACAGCATTGACAGTGGAGAGATAGCCCAAGAATAAATGTACCTCGGCTAGTTGTGTCATAACGGCATGTATGACTGGCAGTCGCTTCAGGGGAAAAATTTGGGAGGGGCTGAATCCCCCAAACCTCCCTGGCTACGTGTCTGCCTTTCGCGTGATGGGGCTCCAGCTTCCTAATTCTCACCGAATCATCATTATCTATTATTTAAGTATTCAACCGATTACGGTAGGTTTCCATGGAGTTTTTAAAAAGCATTCTGTTAGTATACCCTCCCTTCATGGACTTCCTTCTGAAACTCACAATGATGCCTTCTTTTTCTCCATTTTCTTGGTCTTCTTTCTTGGACGATGCTGATGATAAATCTCCGCAAGGGTTTCGCATATTGACGACCCCGAGGACCTTGCCGACCTCGCTGCCGTGAATGACACCTTCTTTTTGCTTACGGGTCCCGTTCGATGAGTTTCAGGGGCTCATTCGGTTGTACTCCATGTTTTCAGGGAAGAGATAGTTGGTAAGGTTCCCCGTTTCCATTCCAACAGTGATTGTTGCGTGACACCATCACTTGGACTACCTTTCTTCTGGCTCCTACCCTTCGATCTATTTGGGTGGCCCTACCGCTCCTACGATTCGACATATCTGGCATGGGTGGCCCCACTGCGAGTAATTTACATTTAATCCTGCCAGCGCAGCTATAGCGTTTGCTGAAACGCTTAAAAATAGGAAAAAGATTTAATGCGGTTGTCATTACGTTCGTTTTAGTCAGTTTTTTATGGAGCCTCAATCATATAATTTCATATTCATAAATTTCATATCAAAATAAAGAATATATGTTCTACAGTATTTGTTATATTTTGTTTTAATCTCAAATATGAAAAGATCTGTGAGACCCTTGTGCCTTCCCCAGAAAAAATTCCTGGATCTGCCAAAGCACTCCACAGTCAGTATTTAAGACCGTGTTATAATCGCGCATTGCCTGTTGAGTAAAGTTGCATTCATGTGCCGGAGCTATGCAAAGCCGATTTGTTATGAAATTTCTAGAATTAGTTGAAATTGATGTTTTAGAGAAATTTTTTTCATGTGTATGATCTTAGGTTTTCCCGGCGTATAAGTTGCAGAAAAGTTTCTCGGGTTTTCCACCGGTTGATGTCGTCCATGTCTCCCGACGTTTCGATCCGCGACTTGCTGATCATCCTCAGGGGATCTTCCGAATGCCGTTCTTCGAAACTTTTTCAGTATATATACACTCTATCCGAGGTCAGTTGTAACCTGATTGTTTTCATGTGTTTTATTTTTATTCTACCTAATTTTTTTTAACAATGTACACGCTCAGTAGCAGCCTTTCTCTCCTCAATTTATCCTTTACTTACATTGGAAAGGTATACACTGGTACCTTATACTTTAGTCAAGTTAATTCCATATTGTCAATGCTATTCTCATGCTAAGGGCGCACTCATGATTGCTGTAATGGTGGTACAATACCCGCCGGAGCAGCGTTCCAAAATGCGAGTTGAATCTCGCGGAAAATGTGAGAGCAAGCGAGAGCAAACTCACATCGAGACATATTTAATGCTTGAAATGCAAATTATGGTAATATACAAGGCATCGCGAAGTTTTTCAGTTTGGATGTGGTTTTTCCCGGTGAAGTTTTTCTGGGTCCTCTTCAGATGTTCATTTTCCATCAAAATAGTGGTAACTGTAAACATAATGACAGATGGAAGGCATAGAAATGCTAAGTTCCGTGAAAAAGTGAGCTAAAGCGGAAAAAAATATGTATGCATATGGGCTAAAATAAAATTAAGCCACGTGGTACTTTCCACACTATTTTAATATTCTGCAACCGGTTTCAACGTGTTCTGCGTCATTTTCAAGCTAGACTGTCATGGCAGTCTGGCTTGCAGGCCCCGACATAAAACTCCGCCCATGTGAAGGGCCGTGATAATAACAAGCTAAATTTTCGAAACCTATGCATGAAAATAAGAAAGCTTGGAATTGACTAAAAGTATTTTCAAGATTTAAAAGAAAGTATTTTCAAATTGCTAAAAAAATTTTCAAGCTAGACTGCCCCGGCAGTCTAGCTTGAAAATGACGCAGAACACGTCGAAATCGGTTGCAGAATATGAAAATAGGATGGAAAGTACAAAGTGCCTTTATTTTATTTTCGCACGCATAACTTCCAACAATTTAATTCACGCGCCATCAACTTCATGTATATGGTCGACTGCTTTTGTATCATATTTCACTAAATATTTCCCGGTTTGGATGATTGGCTGTCTACTTCAGAGTTCAGAAGATCATTTTCCGTTTCCAAAGAGGAGGAAATAAAATGGCATCCGATGTGATGTGAAGGCGGAAAATGAGGAAAAACATGTATATAGAGAGGATATAAGATGTTAATCCTGCAATATAAAACAACTCATTCTCCGCGACATTTAACCCATGGAGTTACCCTTCTTTTGTGGATGAGAGTTAAAAAGGTACAAGCAGTATTCCAATTCCTTTGGTCCTTTCTACGCGGGATAATTAATTCACCGAACAATGTATTAGAAATTTTAAAGCAAGCATAAAATAAAAGTTTTCAAAAACGACTTGCGTTAACTAAAACTTATATTGGCGTAAAGAGATTTAATATCATCCAGATACGTAGGTGAAATATTCCACCAGTGAAACCTCAGACCGTGTATCAATCTAGAAATTGGTTTAAGAGAACTCCTAATATTTGATATGCTCTGGATTGATATTATTAGACTGTAGGTTTCGACAATTTAGGTTGTTTTTATCTTGAGGTCCTTTACATTTGCGGAGTTAAGAGTTTTTGTTTGGGGGAAGGCCTGCAAACCTGTCGGGGGTCCAGGGGCTATGGAATACCCCGAGTTATTCGGGGGGGGGGGGTAGTCCTCACCTGGAAAATTAGTTTAAATTAGCCTCTGAAAACAGCATTTAAGTACTATCTAAGAAGAAACAACACAGAGATGTATTGAACTTATTTAAATTTTTGATGTTTTTGCTTACATTGCACTTGAATGTATATGTTACGAACTTTTTTCGGAAAAATTGCCATTTAAGTTGAGGGGGTCTAACCGCCCCAAAACTCGACCCATGGTCCTTTACTGCCAAGTTCCAAGATTCTCGGTCTAACCTTGATAATGACTAGCTAAATTGTAGAAACCTAAGTCGTAAAATAAACAAGTGCGTAAATAAAGTCAAATAAAGATATGGTATTGCCCACAATTTATTTACAGAGTACTTACTACACGTGTTTCAATTGTTTTACAATCATCCTAGGGTACTAAAAGAGACTAACTAATCTAAAATATCTAATATCTATATAAGTTATTTGAAGTGTGTAATCGTCTAAAAGCATTATTTCTTGGTAAGAATCAAAGGGTATTAAAAGAAGGGTAGAAAGGTATGAAAACTCCGCAAAATGTCTCCATCAGTTCCATCTTAGATTGCAGTCGGTGTCAAATATTTGTGCATTGATAATTATAAATTGTGGTTATGCGTTTTTTTATCTTACATACTCAATATCTCCTTTCCCTTAAAAAATATTCTCGCGTTAATGACCTTGAAATACACGGCATTCCCCAGCAACCAAATGAAAATACCTTAGAAATCGTGAAAAGTGTGGGGGACGCCCTTGGTGTTAAAATAACCGACGATATGGTGAACACATGCCACCGATTGGGAAAGAAGGGACACGAAGGCGGAACGAGAGGTATCATAGTCAAATTCGTCCGTAGGTATACAAAAGAAGAAATTCTTCAAAAGAGGCGAGTGAAAAGGACCTTCTCCACACGGCACCTGGGCTTGGCGACCGATACTCCGGTGTACATAAACGAGAGCCTGAGTCCAGGTCGGAGGAGACTCTTCGCTGCTGCGCGTCTTGCGAAGAAAGAAAAGGGATACAAATATTTATGGCTAAGGCATGGAACAATACTCATGAGGAAGAAGGAGAATGATCAAGTAATCACTCTGAAATCCTCTGATGACCTGGAGAAACTGTAAGCATTCTGTGAGTGAGTTATGTATGTCTTCAACCTATCTTTACTAACAAAATGCAGAGTACTGTTAATGATAGTGAATTTAATGGTGGCAGGTTCCTTGTCTTGCATCAAAATATAAGAAGTCTAAGCTAATTTTGATAAATTTGTATTTCAACTAATTAATCTCGATATAAAACCCGCTGTAATTGTTTTGACAGAAATTTGGGTCAATGACACTGAAGTATCTATGTATCAAATAACTGGCTATCGGAGTTTTGATGTGTGTAACAATAACTATAGGGCTGGAGGAGTTATTGCATATGTAGCAGATACTTATGAGTGTTCTTCTATTGATCTGGGTGAATTAAAAACTGCTGATATGGTTAAAATATCAGTAGGGATAAATGATTCTTCTTGGATAAGCATTATTGGTGTATATAGACTTAATTTTAATCCTGTTGAACATTTTTTGAGTGAATTGGAGAATGTATTAACCATCTCTAGTGAGAGGAATTTAATTGTAATTGGTGATATTAATTTATGTATATTACAACCCAACGATATTTCCTTTGAATATCAAACCCTTATGGCTAGTCATGGACTGGACCAGCTTATTCGAGTACCAACTAGAATTAGCAAAACGGGTAGTACATGTATAGATCACATTTTTTGCAGAAGTAGAGATAACTATAAGTATGAGGGAAGAGCGGACGATTGGGGTTTAACAGACCATCATGCTGTATCATGTTCTTTAAATATTAATGTACCCATTAATATATACGAACGAGTTTATCGAAGCCATTGCCGGATAAACTTTAACCATCTAAATAATAGTTTGCTAAGATGTGACTGGAATGATATTTATTCACAACAAAATGTCAATGAAGCCTATGAAATATTTATAAATAAATTGAAATGCTGCATTGAAAAAGCTGAATACGTGTCAGACAGTAACAGATCGGGAGGAATGAAGAGGCCATGGATGACTTACGCTTTGTGCGGGAGAATTTCTAGGCGAAATTTTCTGTATAAAAAAATGAGGAAACACCCTGAAAATGAAAAGCTAAATAGGTACTACGTATCGTACACGCAAAGATTAGAATATGATATTAAAAAGCGCAAAGAAAAGTATTACAGGGACCTATTTGATAGTAATGTCAATAATACCGCTGCACAATGGCGCATTTTAGATTCACTCACGGGAGGAAAGCAAGGAAATGAGAATTGTGTAAAAATTAGAACTAGTAATGGTATCGTTGTCACTAAGTGCCAGGACATTGTAAACGAATTTAGTTCACATTATGGTAAATTAATTCAAGAATTGACCCAGAACAATTATTTTGAAAGTAATACGAATAAATACAAAGAAATATTCTCAACCTCCAATTCAATTAACTCACTGTTTTTTGTTCCTACTGATGCGAAAGAAATTAGCAGCATTATTAAGGAATTAAAGTCTAAAAAATCTAAAGGTGTTGATAATATTTCCACACAAGTTATAAAAGAAGTAAATGCAAATATTTCGGAGGTCCTTGCCCATATTGCTAATCTAAGTATGTATACTGGAATATTTCCTAAACAATTAAAAACTGCAATAGTGATACCAATTTTTAAAAAAGGTGATAAAATGAACGTAAATAATTACAGACCAATATCCCTATTATCTGTATTTGCTAAAATAATAGAAAAAGTTGTTAAAGTCAGACTTCTTAAATTTCTAAATCAGCATAGTTTTTTCAATAAAAACCAATTTGGATTTATGAGTGGTAAGAGTACAGAGGATGCATTATTAAAATTCTGTTCAGAGCTGAACGACGGACTGAATAAGAACTGTAGAGTTGCTGGCTTATTTGTAGACATTACCAAAGCCTTCGACTCCATTAATCATAAAATACTAATGAATCGATTATGGGAAGCGGGTATACGTGGAACCGCATATGATTGGTTTCAAAGTTATCTTTGTGATCGAGATCAATGTGTGCGTCTCAAAAATTGCTACAGTGAAAAGATTCGACTCACCTGTGGTGTCCCACAGGGTTCTGTGTTGGGACCCATACTGTTTTTAATATATGTAAACAATTTATGTGCTGGCAGGTTTAAAGGTCAATTAACGTCATTCGCAGATGACACTGCACTAAGTTACTCTGTTAATAGTGTTGATGATCTATATGAACACATACAAAGTGATCTATTAACACTCAATATGTGGTTTTCGGCTAATTATATGTTGTTAAGTGAAAAAACGAAATATATTATGTTTAGCATGAGTAAATCTACCTCAAACAAAAGTAAACTATACTATCAATGTGCAAATTGTATAAAAGATAATGTTACTTCCTGTGATAAATGTATTTTGATCGAACAGGTTAGTCACATAAAATATTTAGGTATATATTTTGACCAAAATTGTAAATGGAAGTCTCACATAAATAAATTAAAATCAGAAATGATTAGTATTGTAAGAAAATTCTACTTCCTCAGATACATATGCCCTGAATCAGTGTTAAAAATGGTATATTATGCTCTCGTTAATTCAAGATTGCAATACGGAATAGCCTGCTGGGGTGGAGCATATTTTATCAACATTAAACCATTGATAGTGGCGCAAAAAAGGGTTATCAGGGTTATAACACGATCGTATAGGAAAAGCCACTCATTTCCTCTATTCAAAAAATTAGATGTCCTCCCACTAAGGCATTTATTCATTTATAAAGTCCTTAGAATATTCTATAACCGTAGTGGTGAAAAGGCCCGACCACAAAACTATGACATTAGAGCTTGGAGAAACTTCCATATACCTAGGCCGACGACCGAAATTTATCGACAGTCATACAATTACTTAGGGCCTAAATTGTTTAGCATGTTGCCGAGTAATGTAGCAAACTCGGAAAAAAGATGGGGATTTAAATCCGCAGTTAAAAAATGGCTTATGATGTGTGAGGAAGTAGAGTTTCTACTAAGAAAGGTGGGTTAAAAAGTTTACAATAAAAGGTATATTGTATATTCTATGTATGTAATTATGCGTTTATATAAGAAAAATAAGAAAAATAGTTATCCTTGTCCAAATATTTGAAATACGTTTTGTAATAATGAATGCAATCGGCAATAGAACAAATAACTGAATACAAAGAAATTTTACTTCTCATGTGTGCTAGTACCAGACCTATGTAAAAAGTTTATGATGGTAGCCCCAAAACTACTAAAAGGGGTACCTATATATTCCAAAATATTTAAGTATGTTCTAAAATGTAATATTTGATTGTAAATGGAATAAATTATATATTATTATTATATTCTTACATTTTTCGCCTACACGCCGTCTCTCCACAGGCGTCCTTTTTTTTTTTTAAGTATTCCCCACTCTCAGTTATATTCCTCATCCCATTCCAGCAATCTGTATCTATCCCAACGTCAGAACCTGGTACCTCAAGATCAGTAGCTGGACGCTCTCTCTACGATGGTCTACCACGCTCCGCCTCGATATCCATAATTAGATTTTATTTAACCATTAAATATTATTATTACATCTGTATCCTTCCGACCTCGTATTTTGCTTTCCCTAATTCTCTGTTTCTTAATAATAGTTTTATTTGCATGCTATCACGTTCGTGTTCTAAGCACTCTTCCAGTTTCTGGCCTGACCATGTGCCGTTGTCCTTTGTGCCTGGCCTGTGTCCGGCAAACGAGCTCGTGTCTGATTTACCGTTAGACTGCGGGAACGTTTTTAAACGTTTTATACGCCAACTGCGAAAAAAAAACGATTTTTAACTTTTGGTCATTGAGTGTGCGCAAAAGTTAAGGTAAAAAGTGGAATAAATGCAAGGTAAGTCACCACCTGCAAGACATGACCCCTGGTGAAACTAAATTAGGGTTAAAAATGGGCAGAAATACAGATACATCACCAAGTTATCGTAAAGGAATTAAAATAATCCGACAATCTTCAGTACTTACAATGTGTACATATGTCACGAGCATTTAACTACTTGTGTACTACTTAAAAAATAACGTCATATTTTCCATACCCAATCGCTCATTCACTCAGTCGATCGAAGTTAATTCCGAATAGGTGAGGTAGAGCTCGCCCAAAACTAAGCTAGAGGCGTGTGAAGTTCATGCACGACGAAAGCAGAGTAATAATCATGAATAATTAAACTCGAGGTTAATCACAATCTAAAACAAATTACCCTAACCGAAACAAAATAAGGGTGTTTGAACACCTTTCACGAATTGCAAGTAAACAGTGGTTAGTATTCTTTTTTTCGTTTACTTTACCATCATCATTCGTCATTCCTCGACTACCAACACAAATTTTTCAACATTTTTATTGCTACCCGGATAGAGCCTAAGTACACCTCCCTTATTGTAGGGATCGCTAATGCAGTGTAACTCTCCCCGGCTGTCCCTCACGGCAGGGCATGCCTCTCTGCATTTCGTATCGTACTGCCCATTTCTTATTGTTTCCTACCCGATCCACGCCGTTAATATGCTTACGACAAGTCTACATCTCCAAGTCTACATTTCGCTTCGTTTCTGCATTTAGCTTCTTGGAACGAAGCTATTGAAATTTTACTGGTTTTGACTTTCTTTTAGTATCTATTGGCATCACTGATTAAAACTCCTAAAAGTGTCTCCGTCGGTCATTTCTGAGATGTCACTAATATTCAAATAGTTGCAGAAAATTTTCTCGGGTTTTCCACCGGTTAATGTTTTCCATGCCTCCCAATGCCTTCAAGCAATCAGAAGATCCCCCGAGGATAAACAGCGAGTCGTTCTTCGAAATGTTGGGAAACATGCAGTCCAGTGGAATACCCAAGAATCTTTTCTGTACCTGATACGCCGGGAAAACCTAAGATCATACAGTCAAATAGTCGTGTATTAATAATTATAAATTGTGGCGATTTGTTGTTTTATCTCGCATGCTCAAGATAACTTTCTTTAGTACAAAATAAATCACTTTGTAATGTTCCAAAAAACTTTATTATTCCGATCCTTGGTTTCATCTTCTAGATAGTAATTACCAAGGTCATAAAGTAATACTAATTATTCGTATCATAAGTATTAATTTACTGATAGTCATTATAAAGGTATTGCTAATGCTGTATAAAACCTTAATAATACTATGATAGTAAAGTTTTGTGAAACATCACAAAGTGAGTTATGTAGCACTGTATGTATGTGGTTCCACCAATTGAAGTCGCAACACTTCCTTTCTCTTTAAAAATATTCCTGTATTTTCCGCCTACACGCCGTCATCCTTTTTTTATATTCCCCACTCTCCGTTATATTCCTCATCCCATTCCAGCCATCTGTATCCTTCCGCCCGGCTGACTCGCGAAGGGAAACTGCTAAACTGCTTGCGGGGAAAAATGCTTCGCGAAATGGATTGCTGGCCCTGAATCTGCTGTTCGCGTACAACACACTCCCTGCCATACACCCCTCTCCTTCACCACCCCTGCGGCACATCACTCTATTCGCGGTTCGCGCGGAATGATGGGAAATTTGGGAGGGAGAGCTGGTGCTTCAGCGTCAGGGGAGTTGGAAGGTTTCGTTTAAGGAAGAAAAAGTGAACGTTTACGGATTCGAGAGGAAATTGCGGAATGGCCTCCGGTAAAGTAAACGAAAAAAGAATACAAACCACTGTTTACTTGCAATTCGTGATAGGTGTCCAAACACCCTTATTTTGTTTCGGTTAGGGTAATTTGTTGTAGATTGTGATTAACATCGCATAAAGTTTTCTTATTCATGATTATTACTCTGCTTTCGTCGTGCATGAACTTCACACGCCTCTAGCTTAGTTTTGGGCGAGCTCTACCTCACCTATTCGGAATTAACTTTGAACGACTGAGTGAATGAGCGATTGGGCATGGAAAATATGACGTTATTTCTCAAGTAGTACACAAGTAGTTAAATGCTCGTGACAAATGTAGTCACTTTAAGTACTCAAGATTGTCGGAAAATTTTAATTCCTTTACGATAACTTGGTGATGTATCGGTATTTCTGGTCATTACAGTCTTTATATCAACTCACCAACCTGTCTGTTTGTTTGTCTGTTTGTTTGTCTGGTACAAATCTTGTAACTCAAATTTGACTCACTTCCTGTGAAGCAAAAATGCTGAAATTTTGCACACTTCTTCATTTCCGATGACAATACATGAAAATATAACTTTTTCTCTCCAACCCCCCTTTAACCACCCCCCAGTCAACCCCCCCCAAAACATGTTTTTGATCTAAGAAGTTCCAAATGGTCGATTTTCGTGTTTCGTGGCATTTTTAACATAAGGGTAGGCATTTAAAAGCATAGGGGTGGCATTTTGAAACATAGGGGGCTTACCATTCACTGAAAATTTAATAAATATAGTGACTTTTTTAATACGTCACTTTTGGTTTTTCGGGGTCACTGAGTTTTTTTGCTTTGTGTCATATATAAACGTTGCTCATCCCCTGTAATCTAAATATAAAGGCTGGTTTTTAAAAATTTTTTTTTTATAAGAGCTTATTTTTAACCCTAATTTAGTTACACCAGGGGTCATGTCTTGCAGGTGGTGACTTACCTAGCATTTATTCCACTTTTTACCTTAACTCTTGCGTATACTCAAGTGACCTATATCTCATTAATTAATTCCAGTTTATTGCTATACTTTTGGCGACCATGAAATTTAATTGAAATACAAGGTGATACAACTAGTCGAATTTATTCTCAAAAACACACCCAACCCACCAGTCCCATTGCCATCACGCGCTTGGAGGAAATGGGGTGGTCTGAATTATTTACCTGGGATTAGAACCCGAGACCATTAAATATATAGTCCAATATTCTCTACTAACTGGGTCTAAAAGCTCCAAATTCGTCAAACAGCTCTGTAGGTAGCATATGTACATAGATCTAGGTTCCAGTAAAACGTTAATTCCTTTATCTTTTGGCAGAACAACGATTTAATTTACATCTACATCTACATAATACCCTGCGAGCCACCTCTAGGGTGTTTGGCAGGGGGTGATCAATCACTAGCATGCAGCATGCATTTGGACTCCCACATGCATACCACATCGTCCAAAAAACGTCCCGTATAATAACAAACTATACTACTATATGCTGTTAGAAATAATAATAGAATTAAGAAAAATGCATTAAGTTTTACATAGGTTAGTAGGCTACACTACAAGTCATGCAATCTATTTACGCGTTCTATTGCTGCCGTTATAATCTCTTATTGATCGTGGAAAAAATGACATTCGGAATCTGTCTGTTCTACAATCTATCTCTCTTATTTTATTTATATGATCTGATCTTCCGTAGTATGTTGGCGTCCGTAAGATATGGTTAACTTCGTCAGAAAAGACACTGCTTTTGAATTTATTTTAATGGTTTAGTCTATTTGTCAATCTACGGTCCAACAGAGATTCCCATCCGAGTTTATCTAATAGGTCAGTTACACTAACAAGACTATCGTAACGACCTTTCACATACCTGGCAGCTCTTCTTTGCACGCGTTCTAACTCTGTTATTAAGCCTTTTTCATGAGGGTCCCAAACACTGGCAGCGTATTCCAAATGTGGTCTAATGAGGGAAAAGTAGCTAATTTCTCTCACTTTGTCGTCGCACTTTCCTAATATTCTTTTAACAAAACCCATTTTACGATTAGCTTGACAGGTTATTTCTCGAATATGTTTATTCCACGATAGATCATTATTGAGTCTAACTCCTAGATATAAATACAGTAGATACAAAATTTACATATCCGCTCGGAAAATATCTCTAATTTCATATTTTTCGTCGTACCTAAAAATATAGGGCGGTTCAAAGATTATATTGCCCTAGTCGTTTTGGCCTCTGATCTTTATTGCTCAAGGAATACAAGCCTAACACGTTGCCTCCTAGCCTCTAACGGCTCCCTAGACTTATTCGTGTTAAAGTCATGAGACGCTCTCTGTATTTACTTTAATCAGCATTTGATAAATCGCACCACTTTCCTTTGTTTTTCATGGTAAACCTTTCTGCGCCAGATAATATACACTTACAAAGTATTCGAGGTTTGTGATTAAATATAAAACTTTGTAATTGTCGATAGTCCGGTGGACTTTTAACCGGTGCTTTATTCTGTCTTGACTCATCTTCATTGAAGTTAAATGTCCCTATGACGAATAAACCTTGGACTTCACCCCAACCCATTTTTTGTTGTTCTCAATACGTCATCGGCCTTCGTTTTTGCACCCATTCATCTACATCTACATAACACCCCGCGAGCCGCCTAAAAGGCGTGTGGCAGGGGGTGTTAGGACACCAGCCGTTTACAACTATAAAAAAAAGAAGTGCTCTAACGAGGCTGGGACTAGCGTTTATTAAAGTCCTTTATGGTTCGGGGGAAAAACGAATTCCCATATCTATCCGTTCGGCAAAACATCTCTCTTAATGTATCGCTTCTATCGGACCTGGAGATATAGTGTGGTTCTAATAATATGTTCTCTGTGTCTCTCTTAAAGATATCCATTCTCAATTGTTCAAGCAATCTAAGCCTAGCGCGCAGCCTCCGAGTCTCCAACGGCTCCCAGCCTAATTCGCTTAACATCTGGGTAACACTGTCTGTACGCCCGTAGCAGTTCTTGACGAAACGCGCAGCCTTCCTTTGTATTTTATTCGGTTCGCGGATTAAGTCTTTCTGCACCCCCTACCTTGCCTGTAACGCCACTTTCATATGTCACTTTCCCTTACCTTGACTATGGTATAAATACACGTGAGAGTTTATTTTTCAATCTTGAGGATGACCTTTAGATGTCGTAACCATGTTCAGTGGCGGATCTAGGGGGCTGTAGGCCCCCCTTGGGCATCCAATTTATACTAGAGGGAATTGTAATTTTGTTCTGTCCCCCACTTCTGTCGGTAGGTCATCCCCCATTTAGCCCCCCCCCCCTTGTCCCTATCCTGGATCCGCCACTGACCATGTTCGATAGTGGAGTTGTGTATTAAAGTGTGGAATTTACTATTGATGTTTCATATTTTATCATGGATATAGGCCAACTTCCTCCTTAATGCAAAGTCGCAATCCCTGATTTAAAACATGAAGGAGTGTATGAGATCCCACGCAGCTGGGGACAAAAATACGTCGGGCAAACTAAAAGAGCCATCTCCGCTCGACCGACCGAACGCCGAAGGGCTCTTAAAAATAAACATTTTGAGCAATCTGCAGTAGCAGAACATGCGATCAATAATCCCGGACATAAGATCATGATTGAGGAATTAAAGGTCCTGGCCAAAGAACCATTGCTTTCTCCTTGCATCATTCGTGAGGCTATTGTAAGTCGAAATATCAGCAGAAAACTTCAATAGAGTTGATGAACACACCTTAAATACTATCTGGAGAAGACTTAAGCCTGAATCACACGATCATTTTCTTTCGTCACGAAAAGTGATCACTGGAGCGATCGCTTTTCGCGACGGGAATTGTGATCGCTCAAGAGATCATTTTTCTGAATCACACGATCCCTCCTGCCGTCGTCTTTCGCATCACTTTCGATATCACAGCTCGTTGTCATAGGACCCGCATAACGAAAATATATATAACGTATTTATTTTTACGTATGTCGTTCCCACGATTGTCAAACGTTGCGCTGCAATCGCTACATACGGGCATGCGTTCCGATTGGCTGATATGGGGTTTTAGTAATGGTTTTAGTGACGGACAATGCGACCGGTTGAGTGATGAAAAATAGTGATGGGAATATTCATCGCGATCGTGATGAAGATTCAATTGCCGGCGACGATCGTTTCCGAGTGATCACTCTAGTGATCGCGATAGTGATCACTAGGGAATGACGGATAAACTGATCGTTTGATTCAGGCTTAACGCAAAACAGAAGGCCAAAAATCACGGTCCTCGACGCTGATTGATCGAGCCACCCGTAGGTCACCTTGAGGATGGTATATATATATATATATAGCGGGCCATTTCTATCTTCGGCACACGAACCTGATCTGAAGATGTGACCAGCATAGGCCACGAAGAAACGTCATCAGAACTCCTCTTCGACGCAGCTAAGTTGAAAATCAATGGAGAGATATGTAGCGTGCATGTTCGTGGAAGTAAACTTTAATCCCCATGGATGGTTTTATGGTTGGTGTATGTTGGTGATGGTTCACTCCCTGCCAAACACCTCTGTAGGTAGCTCGCAGGGTAATAGGTAGATTTAGATTTCCTTCCGAATCCAAGAACGACACGCCTTTACGTCTTGTCCACGAATGATTACGTTTAGTTCCAGAGTAACCTGTCTACGTTTCGCGCATTTGCTTTACGTTTCGTGTACCCTTCGCGTTCTCATGGCTCACGATTGTATATCTCATACTGCATTAAATGGTTTCCGGCTCAAATTTGTGGAAGTCGAAGTTCGCAAATGACAGAACGACTTCGTTTTCTTCCTCAGATTTATTTTCTTGGTACGACATATTTCAGCCTCAAGAGGACATTTTCAAGAACCTGAAAATGTAATTTTCGTATGAAGATTTTCACAGCTTCTTTTATCAATGGATTTTTCTGGGAGCCCCTTATCTTGAAAACGCTCCCAGTGGGAGGAGTGAAACGTCGAGCAGATTATGTTACCTACGCCGCATATCCCGAAAGCAACCACCAACATTACCTGAAAAGGCACCTTAAGATATATAAATATGAGTATAAAAAGCACCTTTCAAGTACTTGAAAATGACCCCTGAGGTTGAAACATGTCGTGCCAAGAAAATAAATCCGTGGATGAAAGCGAGGTCGTTTTGTCATTTGTGATCTCATACTGCATTCTTCGTGTACGCTTCCTGTAAATCAATAAGAGCACGAGAAATGCACGTTTCCTGTTCGTCATAATTTTCTGCAGAAATAGCTCCACATTTGCTTATTTCAACAGGCGGGCCTGCTATATAACGTTCTTTAGTAGTGTCGCCCCTGCTCATATGAACCATAGCACCTCCTCGTTCGTTTGCCTCCGCGTCACTTCCGCCATTTCCCTAAATGACAGCATCTTAAACTCCAGAGGGCCTATTCTCATCATCCTTCCTCAGGGTCCACGTGCTAGTGTCGTAAAACACTGTGCTCATAACCAGTCTGTACTTAACTTCTTTACATAAGAACGCCATTCATCTGTATTCTCGTTCTAGGAAGTACACTCAAGGCATCTACGTTCCTCTTTCACGACTGTGATTCTCCTCCAAATGACCCGTCTAATGCGCGCGTTTATTTCCGGGTTGCTACTTTGGTTACGGAATTATTTTTCTTGACCTGCTGTTATCAATTTTCTTTTTCATTTGGAAGGGAATAATACATTTACTCCCGAGTGAGGGTGTAAAAGTGTCGTTATTATTTGGTGGTGGGCATTTATTATGCAAAATTTAGGTGAGAGATTTTTCCAAGATTATTTTTGCGGTAAATATAATGTGAATGTGTACTTGTATGTATACAACACGGATGATTATTAAATTATCTGGGAGTATGTTAGTCCGCTGGATGCACAAGGGTCTTATTGGCTCACCATTTGCCTTGCAAGGATACCTAATAATGTTTCTATGAGCATTGGTGGCTTGGAGAGTTTTCCTACATCTGATGTTTTGTGTTTTAAAACTATTCAAATGAATAATTTACAATCTTATTCAAAGGAGCATTCTTCGAATGTGTTAACGTCTAAAAGGTGTATGAAGTTTAAACCTGAAGATCGTTTAATTGTATTTTGTAAAAGCAATTTGACCCCAGATTCTGCTTCTATTGGTTTATTTAGTGATATTCAGTTTTATGTAAGAGGCTAGTAAATGTTTACTTGCATGCATACAGCACGGTTGATTACTAAATTATCCGTAAATAGGAGCACTTGATGTTTCATTTTCATCGGAAATTGTTAAAGTTATTAATTTCGGCCAGGTGTCGAAATTTCGACAAAAAATAAGCAACAAAAGGCAACACAATAGCCCTTGTGCAGAGGTCGATCACTATCTTACTGGGCTGTGGCAGACATTTTCAGTAACTTGTTAAGAAGAGACTTTATCATAACTATAATTAGGACTGGGCAACATACAAGCCGAGGAATATTTGAAATACAGAACACCGCTCCAAATATATTAGTAATGGAAAGTCAAAGCTGTGTGGAAATAACTATTTGTTTTTCATATTTTATTATGGATGTGTAGGGAGGAGAAAAATTTTGTCACGAAATTTTAAACCTGTATTTAAAGGCCGAGGACTATTTGAATCGCAGAATACCGCTCCAAATCTATTTGAAATGCAAAATAAAAACTACCTTTGACTTGGGTATTTGAAAAATAAACTACAAATAGTATTTTAAATACCAATGGAAATACAGAATACATTTGTTTGGAAACTGATAGATCTTAAAAAAATATATCCTGCCTTGGCACGTTATGGGTTATGGATAGTTGCAAACATGAAGAAAACGATTGTAAGGAAAAACAAAGTAATCTCTGAAGCATTACGTTACAAAAGTGTTATCAGAGCTACTTCAAAAATATTTTTAAATGTATTTTTTATTTTATAATGGGTAAATACCAAAAATCTGTATTTGCAAATGTAAGATACATTCAGGACGTGTATTTTAAATACCAAAGACAAATTACGAATGTATTTGAAATAATGCGCAGCTCCACCAATGATGATTGGATTTTGGTGACTATTTTTGGGAATAACTTATCTTGAAAATTTTAGTGCTGTATCTAATAAGAAAGTGGTCGAAACTTGAGTTGCAAGATTTTGCCCGAAAGGAAAAACAGAAGAAAGCGAGAATATAACAATACGTGGTAAAACTACCCGATGTATCACTCGAAAATCGTCGATATCTTGGACTGTTACCTTTCCGAAATGGAGTATAAATAAGAAGAGAGAGAGAAAAGCAAATCCTTCTAGAAATAACTCCAATGTGAAACCACAAGACTGCTGATTCGTGTCGGGCATTCCCACAATTCAGTTCGGTTTTAAATGGCGCGGCGTCTAATTTATATTCCTCGCGTCACACCCGTTCCATTTCGTATGCGAAGTGAAGTCGGTTAGTGATTTCGGACCCCATGTTATAGGAGGGAGTTTAGATGGGATAACGGAAATTGCGAATGCAATGGGGAAGAATGCGAAAGGAAGTAAGTACGCCCATCAACCCAGTTTTTTCGATTTACTGCGTGTCTCGTTCACAGGAACGAATTTAAATGAATCCATTCCATCATCAGCTTCATTTCAAAATAATTTTCGGGTGATAAACCGGGTATTTATACCACGTTATTATTATTACTGTACTCGCGCTCTTCTTTGTTTTTTCCTTTCGGGCAAAATCTTGCAACTCAAGTTTCGACTACTTCCTTATTAGCTACAGCACTAAAATTTTCAGGATAGCTCAGTTAAAAAAATAGTCACCAAAATCCAATCATTATAGGTAAGCCTGGGTGACACATCAAATACATTTGTAATTTGAATTTGGTATTCAAAATACACGTCCAGAATGTATCTTGTATTTTTTTTATTTTAAACACAGATTTTTGATATTTTATTAAAATAAAATAAAAAATACATTTGTAAAATGCTTTTAAAGTAGCTCTGATAATAACTTCTGTATAATAATGCTTCAGGGGTCTGAAGCTAAGAGAAGCCGTTATGAACCACGCTAACGTCAGCACTAAAAATGGCTCTCAAACGACTGACTTCTTAAGTTACGATTTCAAAGCCGCGCATTCGTAAGCGTATCGTTATGGCTATTTGCTATGTTTTCGTTTTTTTTGGAGAGGTTCAACACCTCGAATATCACAGTAGAGGATCATTGATTGCAGCGCCAGATGTGATGTCAACCGCCGCGCATTAAAATGAGTTTTAAGTCGCCAATCGGATCGCTGACGAAGAAGATATCACGAATTACGGATTTTACGGATTTTAAACGAAATTATGCTTATGATGACATGATATATCGAATACCTTTCAAATGATATTTATACGACTACAAACATTATATTGTAAATATTGAGAATAAATCGATCGCTCTGCAATCGTTACCGAGCTGTGGGGTTTCTTGAAAGCGATAAACTGCGCCATAAGGTGCAACATAAATTAAGCTTCAACAAACCAGGCCTACTTCCTGCACTACCATTGTTTAAGACCTTCGTCCATCTATACCCAGAAAAACACTGATTGTGAGTGATTTGATCCGAAGGTTGATTTGGATAGGTTATGGTAGAGTTCGCCCTAGACTTAACAACAGGCGTGAGAATTTCACCCATTTAATTCAGGGTACAGGAGCCAGTTCTTTTCCCCGGGCCACCTTGATCTTCGACTTATATTCGGGGTGTCCAATAGCCAATATCTCTGAAGAAGCTAAACATAATGCTCATCAAAATCCTTGGTCCAATGTTTCGTGCTGCCTGGTAAAGAACTCTATTCAGACCCGAAATAGCAGTTTATAAAAATAATTCGGTTGGTACAAGAGAGGGTAAATTTGAGAAGAAAAAATTTTCCACATTCAGATGTTCTCTCCTAATTTTAAGATGCAAAAGTGCGGAAGTTGCCGCCCACTTTCTACGAGTTTGTGACGTCATCAGACCATATTTTAGTTCAAGGAAAACAGCTCGTTGAGGGAAGGAATCGCTCACAAGAATGTGAACAACAACGAGCCAAGCGAGGCCGAGGAGTACATTAGACGCGGTTATCAGCTCGGTACGAGTTTATGACGCCATCAACCTATCTGCTGAAGGAAATGCATCCGTTGATTTTTAGCCGCGAATTGTTTGAGCAGTAGGCTACGAGCTTTCCGTTTGGATTAAAAATCAATTGTGTCCGACATTTTTCATTGCTATTTTCAACCAATCTTTGGGTTGGAGTACTGGTTTAGTGAAGTAGCTATATACAATTTCCCTCGCATCATTTATGCACAATTGTGATCTTTGTCGTGAGCAATAACGGACCAAGCGAAGCCGAGGGGTAGATGAGCCATGGTGATCTGCCCGGCATGAGTTCATGACGTCATCAACCTATCTGTAAGAGGGTCATGGCCGTCTATTTTTCTCCGTGAATAGCTCGCGAGGTGGGAGACGGATGAGCGACGCGAAGCTGAGGAGTAGTTGAGCCATGGAGATCTATCTACCCGGAAGGAGTCCGTGACGTCATCAACCAATCTGCAAGAGGGTCAAGGCCGTCAATTTTTCTTTAGAAGGCATAGAAGGAAAAATGCGGGTCCCTTCTTTTTTCAAACTATATCGCAACCGACAACAACAAAATATTGTCGAGCGAGCCATTCGTTTCCGAAGGTTATCAGAGACGCACGCAAATTAATATCTCTTCGCGACTCATTGTACGGTGGCGTAATGAGGGTGACGAATGAATTTGGTGTACACGTATTGCATCTCCGGAAGGATTTTCGGCGGTTAATTAGGACGGAGCATCACCTTGTTCCGATTTCATTTTTCTACTCCGAGCGGAAAAGTGTCTCCACCTAAAAGCTTCCTCTCCGTTCCCAGATTGGCCTCTTCAACGCACTGTTTTCCTACGAGACGCAATTTTCCTTTCCTTCTTTTTTTTCATATTTAAACCGGGGAAAATCTCAGGTTGCGCGCGGATCGTAAAAGTAAAAAAAAAACAAATCCTTGGTTAATCTCAAAGCCCCCTCCTCTCTACCGGAATGCTTCATTTCCTCTTTCATAGTTGCGCGCTGGCTGAATGAATGTTCGTTGCGATTTTTTTTGGCACTGCGGCAAAGGAACAAACATGGGAGCGAATGGGAAGTAAGAGGAAGGATGAAGGAAGAATTTTTAATGCACGCGAAAAAAAATAACATGACGGAGAACAGCACACTCTACTAACGGTACGAAAGAGGCGTCGTAATATTTCGAAGATGGAAAGAACAAGATTTATGCACGCGTGGAGTAGTAGAAGGGCCTCCTCGAAACGAAGGAAATCATAAAAAGGAGAGCTAACCCATTAGGGGCACGTGAGAGAAATGCGTTGCAAGTGATATGAAGGGCATGCTACGTAACCGCGACCTTTACGCTTGCTCTGTGGAATATCGAAAGTCGCGCACATCGAACCTTAAGGTGTTAGCGTCTTATTCGTTACATTAGCGATTTATTAAAGTGTTCCCGTAAGGTGCTGATGTAAGTACCTCCTTAAAAATACTCTCTGGAAATTCGCACACCTTTTACTACCACGAGAGAGTGATAAAATCGAACGGAAACTATGTAAAAACCAAATTTGATTATTTTATCGTGATGTTATTTATTTCATCGATGCTAATGCTTTCTATAAATCCCAAAAATCTCCATAAAAAAAATACACAGTCGCGCACCGCGAATCTTAAGATGTTAGCTCCTTTTTCGTCACATTTGCGAGTTTTTATAACGATGCGCGAGGCTGAGAAATGGAGAAACGGCGATGACGTCACGAACTCGTGCCGAGCATGAGTTCGTGACGTCATCGCCTCATGCTGAGATTTGTGAAATTCCATAAGTGGCGCTGCTCCTTTCGTTGGGCAACTTTTTTGACCCACAGTACACAATTTTTTCATAATTGTTCTTAAAATGTTGATGACGTGACGAAATTATACCGAGCGACGAGTTCGTGACGTCATCAACTTATCTGGGAAAGGGTCGAAGCCGATGATTTTTTTATCTGTAGCTCGAGGAGAAGGTGATGGATTAAAAAACGAGCAAATGCAAGTATCTCCATTTGTCTAACTACATCAAAACCGACGATAAAATAAAATCGGTGAGCGAGCTCTAATACTATTTCGTTTCGCTTCGACTACGATCCATTCAAACCTCCAGTCGAGAGAGAAATGGACCTTTGATTTACTTGCGACCTTCAATCCTCTCCCAATAAATCCCAATGAAAGCACGAAGTGCACGAACGGAAACTCACGGCCGAGGAATTCATTTGATCCGCTTTCGAAAAGGGCTCACGAAATCACTTTGGCGACGGCACTCACCAGAGTGTACCCGAGGAGAATTATTGATGGCGCTGGGGAGAGGATAATCAAAAGGGGCGAATCAAACTGGCGCGATTTGCGAATGCTTGAGAAACTTAAAATGTAAACGAAGCAGATAAGAGCCATTTACATTCGCAAAGTACCTCCGAAATTCGCGACAACAAGATTAAAGTATTCTCACTCATAGAAAAACACACGCAAAATGTACGGAGAAGTTATTTCCTTACTGCTTCCAGGAATAAGGTGGCACTAGAGTAAATGGTGACCTCATAACAACATATTTTAAGGTAGTGGTCAGAAATGATAACTGAAAAAATATTTTCTTCCCGCTAAATATAATAACCGCGAAGCAGTCAACCACGTACGTGGACCAATCTCCAAAAAACGTACATTTTCTACATGCAAAAAAAAAAATAATAATTTTTGTTTATTGAGAACCAAAATTGTGTAATTACAGTTTAATAAATAAGTATAAGTATATAATAAGAACAGTATTATAATGTAGAATGTTAATCCCCCTTCCCGCACACTAACATGTTTCCGCGTTTCGTCAAAAACTGCTACGGGCGTACAGACAGTGTTACCCAGATGTTAAGCGAATTAGGCTGGGAGCCGTTGGAGACTCGGAGGCTGCGCGCTAGGCTTAGATTGCTTGAACAATTGAGAATGGATATCTTTAAGAGCGACACAGAGAACATAATATTAGAGCCACACTATATTTCCAGGTCCGATAGAAGTGATAAAT
Organism: Ischnura elegans; assembly: GCF_921293095.1. NCBI lineage: Eukaryota > Metazoa > Arthropoda > Insecta > Odonata > Coenagrionidae > Ischnura > Ischnura elegans. Next base: position 28,682,168 of record NC_060257.1, on the reverse strand, counting down.
TAAGAGAGATGTTTTGCCGAACGCATAGATATGCGAATTCGTTTTTCCCCCGAACCATAAAGGACTTTAATAAACGCTAGTCCCAACTTCGTTTGAGCACTTAATTTTTTTTAGCTGTAAACGGCTGGTGTCCTAACACCCCCTGCCATACGCCTTTTAGGCGGCTTGCGGGGTATTATGTAGATGTAGATGTAGATGAACACAGTGATAAATATTTCCAAGGACGAGTATTGGGAGGTATTATCCCTCCTTAGATTCTCCCGGCGTATCAAATGCAGAACGGTTTCTCGGGGTTTCTTCCGGGTAATTTGCTCAATGTCTCCTGAAATTTCGAAAATCGACTTTCCTTTCCAGGGGCGCATCTAGGAATTAAGGCTGGGGGTTTTAGGTGCAACTAACACCGGGTAGTGTGGGGGTATGGTATACCAACCAGGATAATCGGTAGGTGTGAGATAAATAAATTGCGGAATTTTAAAGATAAATGGTTCAAAATGGTGAATTTTACGGCTTTCTGAGGGATATTTTATTCATCCTTACTCTATTATATTAGTAATATCAATCCAAGTAAGTAAAATGGGTTAAACTTAAAAATTTCTCTGAGCTCTGGGGGGGGAGTTTATCCCCCAAAAACCCCCCTCGCTGCGCCACTGTGCCTTTCGTCCTCTGGGGGGGGGGGGGGGGTTTCAAAGATCCCCTGAGAATGGAAGGAAAGCCGCTTTTCGAAACTTCGGGAGACATGAAGCTTATTACCCGGTGGAAAACCCGAGAAACCTTTCTTCATATCGTACGGCCATTTGAGTTTTTTCATTCCTTATTATTCTCTAGTTACGTATGTGCCTACGTAATTTACTACAATTTTATGGCGTAACGGATGTTGACGCGACATTTCCGATCGCGTTTGCCTATAATAATGCATTTTGACGCGATAACATGACGTGGACTTTAACATTAGATCTAATTTGCGTTGTCACAAAAACTTTCATTATTCTAACGAAATACTAGCCAAAGTTTCACATTAACTCTTTCCCACGTCTATTGAAATAAGAGCTGCTTTCCTCTGACCTCCGACTCTCACCTCATGAATTCAAGCGTTAAAAAATTAAGCGATAAGAGAGATCGAGTACCTGTAACAGTTTCATATTGGTTTCATCTGCTCTTGACCTCTTCGGTACTTACTTGTGTAGAATCTTAAAACGTATGTCTGAACTCTTTTACCGCTCTGGAAGCATCGTATTGTATTTGAGTTTTTTTTCCAACCAGGAGATTTGATTTAGTCGTTATATCTTTCTTATTTGAGCTTCAATTCATTTAAATAAAAGCTGGTAGCACTTTTCCACAATATTTTAATGCGTACGACGCGTTTCGGTTCACAGAGCCATCCTCTGGTTCAAGACACTGTATTAAAATCATTATATACTAATTACTATATTAATCAATCAACAATCAGCCATAGGAAACGGTATCGTTTTTTTTCGGTGTTTAAGCGGTAGATGATAGAAATCACGTAAATCGGCTTGGAAATTTTAATTAAGCCGATTTACGTGATTTCTATCATCTACCGATTAAACACCGAAAAAAACGATAGAATGGTGAGGAAGAAAATGGTACACATATTGACTTAAATTAATTAAGCAAGTGCTAAAGAAAATAGAAAGCTGAAATTAAAATTTGGGGAACAGCCAGCGATTCTTCAAGGAGAAACTTGCTTTTCTGTGTCACTAAATTAGGAGGAGAAAATAGAATTTAAGGTGTGCCAATTAATAGAATCATTAAACGTTCAACTACATAGTTAATGAGATGTCGAAAGTAAGAATTAAAGTGGCCGAAATTAAGGACTGAAAATTTTGACGATAATAATAGCTTGATAAGCGTTTTATGCTCTATATAAGGGTGGTTTAGCGTGAGAAGCACATTGAGGAAGTCTTCATTATCCTTCCTATAAGAAAATTTGAAATAACATTCCCGTTCTTGGAGAGCTTAAGGAATGTAACGGGAGCAAGCATCGTTTCTATTCAAGCTATTTGCTAATTAATTATTTAATTGGCTTACTTAATTTTAATCTATCCGTAATCGATCGATTATATAATAATTAAGGGCACTTTTTAAATATTCAGTCACAGTGACTTGGTTCTTTAAGGAGCTCATAACTGGAAAAATGTAATGGTAGTTGTTCATATATTTGATGGTGGAAAAACCGCAATTTCATGACCTTCAATTTTGGGTATCGTAATCGTTCTTGGAGTCTTGATAGACTTTTAGTGGGAGTGAGAAGCATTTTATTTGAATTTATCCGGAAAGTAACTATGCTACTTCCCGTATAAATTCAAATACACCTCGATTAATTAAATAGTATTTGATTGTGCTTTTAAAATTTTCGGTCTAAGTTAGTGTTTGTTTTAAGTAGCTCATTACTGGTAAATAAAGTGGTAGTTGTTTACTAATGTACATAAAAAATTTATATGGTTACTGATTCTCTTAATTGCAATGTACAGTTCAGGAACTACATATAATTGCAGGTGAGATATAATTGACCTGAATTTACTTTTAGAATCAAAAGAAAAATGACGTAACTTTTAAAAAAGAACGCTAAATGGCCGAAAAAGTCTTGTTCTCCATTTTCCTCGTGAACGAATTTAGACGCTTTATGAGAAGTTTCGCGTGTGAAACTGATAAGATACACTCACTATCATATCGGTTGAATGAACGAGAAATATGAGCGTCGTAATTGTTCTACGAGCGCGAAAGAATTTTAAATTGGACTGAGAAGTGTTTCATTCGAATTTATCCGCAAAGTACCGGTGATTCTTAATATTTAGCAACCTGTCATCGATAACTAGAAAACAAAAATTAATTGTAGTTAAAATAATTAGGTCAAAGTTATTTTTAAGTAGCTCGTTACTGGTAAAATAAAGTGGTAGTTGTTAACATACTTGAGGACGGAAAAATCATAAATTCACTAGCAATTAAAATATCTTACAGTTAAAATGTATTGTTATCCCAATGGCATATAATCGCAGATGGGATAAAAATTGCCTGAGATTAGTATTAGTTGCGATAAACGTCTATGGATTGATAATTTTGATGGCTACTGGACTATCACATTATTAAAATGTACAGTTACCAAATTATCTAAAATTTTAGATATCGTGATCATTCTTGGAGCCCTAATAGATTTTTTATGGGATTAATAAGCGTTTTATTTCAATTTATCCACGAAGTGACGGTATTACGGTATTAATATTAAGTGACCTATAATCCATTACTAGAACACTAAATTATTGTCCTTTTAAATTTTTCGGTCACAGATAAATTTTTCTTTAAGTAGCTCATTTGTGGTAAAATGTGATGATAGTAGTTAATATACTTGAGGAAAGAAAAACCATAAACTCACTATTTACTAAAATATCCTTATATGCAGTTAAAATGTACAGTTATTGCAGCTACATATAACTGCAGGTGAGATAAAGTTTGTTTGAAAGTAGTGGCGGAAAAAGGTATATGGATTGATAATTTAAATGGCAGTTAAACTATCACGTAATTACCATGTACAGTTTAGAAACCATAGATTATTGTAGGTGAGATGAAATGGCGAAAATGGTCTTGTGCTCTATTTTCCTAGTGACGGAATTGAAACGCATAATGGAGAGGTTTATCCTGAGAAACACTGTGAAGAAGCCCTCAATATCCTTCCGGTTAAAAAAGGGAGAGAATTTTTGAATAATCCAGTCGTTTCCAGAGGTGGCCACCATGGGAGGGGGCGTTTGATATCCATATATAAGTCTCCGCGAGAGACTTCACTGCATGTGAGCATGCATATGTTTCGCGTTTCATGACCGTACTTCACGGGGGTAACCTGTTGAAAATGGCCGTGTCACGGACGCTGGTTGCGCGTAAAAAATATAGGCACATGATCCCTGAAGCAGACCGCAGCGGCGCGTGTGTTTAAAACAGCGTTCACGGGTCCTGTTCCGGCGGTGCCTTTCGTCGGAAAAAAAGACGAATGATATTATTAAAAAAAAAAAGAGCATAGATTTCGCGTCAAAAATGTTGTGCATGACAGTATGCTTTACAGGCGTCCGGAGCGCGAGGATAAAAGCGTGAATGAAAACATGGAATTGGGGAAAAAATATTTGATGCATCCAGCGCCATGAAAAAACTACATATATATATCTATCCTCTATCCCATGCTGCACGTCTTTCCGTTGTGGCCAACTGTGTTAGTATCCGCTATAAATTGAATACGTGCGAGACTTTCATTTATATATTGTGGAGGTTACTGACGCATGGAAATCGCGAAATGCATTTGATTTTAAAAAACACCACTCTAAAAGGGCGGAAAGCTGGTATTACACATGGCGGAAAAGGCTGGTTGTAAACTTTATAAGTGTTTTTAATCTCTCTTTTATTTCAATTTGCAATGACCATGGAATATGTGGATCCTTTTCCGCCAAATAATTCAATTGATACTGTGACTTTTATTGGACAAGTTACATCTGCACGGATGGCTTAGCCTGTGCTATGAAAGGGTTAAATCGTGCTCTCAGCTTTTAGGGTAGGTTTGGTTGAAATATTAAAGCGACAATTTTTTGTGGCGTCTCTTTCATTTCCTTGGTAACAAAAATTCTGAATCGTTGATTGGTTGATAGAGCATCGCAGACTTTTTTCCGTGTTTAATTATAACGTAGAAATAATAGAAAAGATTTCACCAAAATATTTCGGGATGGAATAATTAATGTTTTAATTTTTTTTTAGGAGTTGCTGGACAAAAGATATCTCATAAAATGCTAGTTTCAGGCGAAACTGCTTCAGGAATAACCGTGATAAACTTGGGTATTATTTTTCCCATGAAATCATGGATTAAAAACATCTTTCATTTAAATAAAGCTTGAGACAGACTATCGTGTATATGCTTTTTTAAGTGACACATGATTATTAAAGGATTTAACTATTTGCAAGAAATGTATAAATAATTCGAGTATGGAATAATATCTATGCAGCAACGCTACGGGTTAGATTTTTCCCATTAGGAAAGATAACCAGTGAAGAGCGGGTAATACGTAACAAATAAATGAAGAATTTCATTAACAATTCTAGAAAGGCTACATAGCCACGCGTTGGTGTCAAATATTAACTTACGAAAATATTTCCAAGAGAAGAGGCGTATGGAATGAAAGTAATAACTTAGATTTATACAGTTAAAATAAAGTGTTATATAAACTTAAGTTTTAATTTCATATTTGAGACTCGACGCAGCAATAAAGTATCAGTTTCATTTCCAAAAATAAGCTTAGAAATTCATATCTTCCGAGAAATACCACTAAAATCCGTGCTTTTTTATTACAAAGCAAGTAAAAAATTTGAATTCACTGCTGTAATAAAAGCAGTCGGATGGTTTAGACTAAATAGGACTTCCACTAACTCATATTGAGGCACACCCGCTTTCATAAAAATTTGTAATTTCATCGTAAATTCAACCTTTCGCAATAAATTTACTCACGCTGTTTTGCTCAATGACAGTGCAGAAATCCATTATTTCGTTTTGTAACAGTATTTGGGTAATATTTTCCTGGAATGATAGAAATACCTTTCACCTAGAGCTTCATGTAGTGTCTTGAAAAACGGGGCTTGGTAGGTAGAGAAAAAAATGACGGAGTCACCAGTTACGATTACATTCAACATCATATTATCATTACATTTTCAAAATTGTAGATGTTACTTGTATTCTCTACTCATGAATACCGGGTGTTGTTCGTTACCTTCTCTATTATAAATAATCTGCATATCATGGCCAACACTTCGTGAAAGCACGTGAGATCACCAATGACAGCTTTATATTTACTTCATCATCATCACTGGTCAACAATCCTAGGATTGGTTTGACGCAGCTCTCCACTCAGTTCTCCTATCAGCTAATCGTTTCACACCTACGTATTTCTTCTCTTTCACATCTCTCTTTACTTGTTCCATATATTTTGTTCGAGGTCTTCCTTTTCCATTCTTGCCTTCCACTTGCCCTTCGACGATTGTCTTCATCAGGCCATCATGTCTCAAGATGTGGCCTATAAGGTTGTTCCGTCTTCTTATTAAGGTTTTCATGAGGCTTCTCTTCTCTCATACCCTTCTTAGGACTTCCTCGTTACTAACTCGGTCGATCCATTTGATTTTCATCATTCTTCTGTAGCACCACATTTCGAAGGCCTCTATCCTTGCTTTCTCCGCTGCGGTCATTGTCCATGCCTCACTTCCGTATAGGAGCATACCGCGTGAAATAGAGGTAAGAAAAAATTATTATTTGATAACGCTGGGTACTAATATTTGATTAGGTTGAAGGAAGGAAAAACACTATTCTATGAATTAATGTACATTTACCTATTTATAATATCATAAATTAGAAGAAATAACAAAATTCCTAAAAAATTAATATAAGGATATTATATGTATCAGAACTATTTATTTTTATTCATTTATTTCCAACTTCCCCGTCAACAGCACTTTAAGGCTATTACAACGGATGATTAACAATACATAACATAAACATCCATGCCCTTGATAGGGACCACCTACCCAGGTGGGATTCGAACCCACGACCTACGGTTTGGCAGGCGAGGACTTTACCCTACCTTAACCGAGGCCGGCGGGACTAGTCACCGTAACTAGTTTTAATTTTTAAATAGTGACTATAATTCCAAACTGAGTACAAATTTTGAAAATTAACCATATCAAAGATCTGGTTTATTTTCTAAAATTTTTACCCATTCCTGGATATTTATTTGAGTCATGAACTCGATATGTATGTATTTTGCGATCACAATACCGGGCATCAATTATATTTCGCTAGTAAGGTTAATAAATAAGGGATAGGTTTCTATCCCTTGAAACAGAGCAAGGACTTAAAAGACTTTGGATGACTGGAATGTTGCTGGTGTTACGTTAGCATTCCTCCAACATCTTCAACCGCATTCATTGCCTCGGCTTATCGCAGATAGAAGGCAGTTGGAGTTTAAATTTTTTTGAAGTTGATGGATGGGAGAATTAAGCAAAAAAAATGAACGAAACGAATGGGAAAAAAGTTAAGAAAAAAACAAAAGAGGAACGAATTCCGTGACCGTTCGCTTCGACGACGTGCATCGATATGAGTCGGTTCCTTAATTAATGCACCAACGTGTTCGGAAACTTCGTAGCGATTTGCTCCGTTTCATTAACCATTTGTATGCGTCTTTTTATCGCATCGAGAGCATTCTCTCTGCTTCTCTCTCTCTTCACCTCGGCCTTTCTGCCCTTCGCTAATTGGGTCGGATATTCCGGCGACCGAGAGGAGAAAACTACCGTCGAGTCAGAGGAGATGGGGACTTCTTTTTTTTAACGTGGTGGTGGAGTATCAGCGCGATAGGGAGGTCGGAAGAAAAGGTGAAGGGGCAGGCGCGAGATCAAGTCCGAACGAGGAAAAAGAAGATGAACGAAAAAGCGTGAAGAGAAATGTGTGAAAGAACTTTTAAGTGCGATCATAAATATTCTACACTCTCTAGAAATATGAACTCTATGAGTGCGATTTTCAATACGTACAACACACATTTTGCAATAGATGATTCTCTAATAGGCCACTAAATGTGATGTCCATCACTGCAGTGGCGCAGCGAGGGGGGGTGGGGGTTTGGGGGTTAAACCCCCCCCTCCCAGAGCTCAGAGAAATTTTTAATTTTAATCCATTTTACTTAATTGGATTGATATTACTTATAGAATAGTGTCAGGATTAATAAAATATCCCTCAGAAAGCTGTAAAACTCACCATTTTGAACCGTTTATCTTAAAATTCCGCAATTTATTAATCTCGTACTTACCGCTTATCCTGGTGGGTAGTGCATACTAGGGTGGTGCAAAAAAACTCAAGTTACAAATTTCGTGTCGTAATAGCGCGGAAAAGTTGCGATACGTTAGTACAAGAAAAACAAAAAAAGAATTATTAAAATCGGGCGTCATCTTCCGATCCCGCAAAGCACCTGAAAAAATGACGAAAATGAAAAAAAAATGTTTTTTTTTTCGTTGTAAAAAAATGAAATAAAATTAATATCTTTTAACGCAACAGCAAAAAATGGTTACAAATAGCATAGTTTATTATTAATATATGCATATTTATGGTTTTAAACTGTTATTACCGATCACACCAGATCATTAAAAATGTATACATTTTGCAATATTGCCGGTTTTTCAGAGTTTTGTAATAATTACTTAAGGATAATTTTTGCGAAGTTTTAAATAGTCCTTTAGATCAAAATGACAATAAAACTGGCCACTAGAATTGAAAGGCAAAATTGCACCTTAAAAAGGCAGCATGTTAACCCTATTGAAACCGAAAGTGAAGATGTTGAGGTTTTAAATGACGCAACGCAAAGTTCAACAATCAAGGAGAAATTTGTTGACCAGGAAGATCACATGCCTAGTACACCCAAAAAAATATAAACCACCATGGCAAATTAGGGTAAATTTATAAACTACAGCTTTTCATTGTGATCAATACGGGGTATCTCACCGTGCAGCTGCTGCTATAGCATCAAGTGTATTTGTAGACAATGGTGTTATAACTGAAGAATATACTTCTAAGTTCATTGACTGATGTAGAATTAGAAGGGAAAAGAGAAATATTATTAGCGATATACAGCAAATCCATCTTGATCTAGGTGAGCTACACGGGCTATACTTTGACGGAAGGATATACAATACCATAGTAATAGAAATTATTGAATTGAAAGAGTACTGCCGGACAGTTAAAGCGGATCACCAGTCTCTAATAAAAAAACCGGATTTTGTGTATTTGAGTCATGCTTCTCCAAGCTCCGGGTCTGCTAAAGATATAGTGATCTCCATATTATCTTATCTCTCTGATCAAGGAGTATCATTAGAGTACTTAGGGTTAGTTTGCTGTGATGGCACGAACATCAACATTAGATGGAAAGGTGCACTATTAGAAAGCTCGTAGGAAACATTGGACCTTCGCTGCAGTGGGCAGTTGGTTTACTTCATTTCATTGAATTACTTTTGTTATATTTTTCAGTATTTAGATGGTGAAACAAGTGGCCAAAAATCATTTAGTGGGCCAATTGGACTAATCTGAATGGTAATGGAAAGCTTCCAATTCTGCATTTCCAAGCAATTCAATGTGAAATTCTACAAGTTGATAGATAAATTTTGAGCAAGGACAAAAGATACCTTATTGACATTAGACAAGCAATCACAAGTGCTGAATTTCCAAATGACTTACCAAACCATGATCCTGGACCAATTTTACATGCTCGATGACTCGTGTGGACAGAGCAATGGAAACCTCTCGATACATACCTGAATATTAAAAGAAAGTAGTTTTCCCTGTTATTGAATGGAACTCTAAATTTGACCACGCAGAGAACGTATTGATGGCGATGGTTTTTGATTACAGAAGGCACATTAGAGAGCTAGGGCTAAAAAGAGTATTTAAGGCCAGACAGACTTAAATAAAAGCAAACCTATCGTAAACTTCATTACTCCTGCCATGAACTTCGAAATAAATGACTGTATAGAATTGATTGCCTGGAATAGGTGCTTTCCATTCATTGACACAAGTCGACTTGGGTCGCGGTTTTCGTGTTCCATTCTGTGTGTGTCGCCGACTGTTGTGACACAAGTCAACAAACGGTAACGCACAGGAATAGGAGAGTTTTAAACAGTTTCCGTGAGTCGACACAAGTCGACTCGTGAGTCACATGAATGGAAAGCACCCAATGTAGTCAAACTATCTACTCCACTTCTTCTTATGAGAATAATTGCTAATGAAGAAATAGCTTCCTTCATTGAATCTGGTGATAAACAAGATTGGGATATTATAACTTCCTACATCACAGGCAAGCAATGGAGCCGTGTGTGAAATTGGTAACAGAGGCATTCCTTAAGCTTTGTGGCTATCCATCCAGAAATGGATTTATTTGGGCTATATTCAAATCAAGGTCCATTATGCCCGACTTCACCACAAAATCGCAGTACAAAGTAGTTTTCACAAGCTAAAATTTAAAAGAAGGACAAAAGATTTTATTATTATAAATAGCAGTAACCCTCATTAGTTGGATGGATGGAGGGTGTGGGTAGAACTCAAAGTGCAGCCACCTCTCCGCGGTGAGTTCTGGATTGTTTAAATATAATTAAATCATATATAAACAAAGGAAGAGCTGCATAATCAAACATGTATTTTAGCCTAAAATATTACCTTAAGTAATTATTACAAACTCTGAAAAACCGGCAAAATTGCAAAATTTATACATTTTTAATGATCTGGTGCGATCGGTAATAACAGTTTAAAACCATAAATATGCATATATTAATAATAACCTATGCTATTTGTAACCATTTTTTGCTGTGGCGTTAAAAGATATTAATTTTATTTCATTTTTTTACAACGAAAAAAAAAAACATTTTTTTTTCATTTTCGTCATTTTTTCAGGTGCTTTGCGGGATCGGAAGATGACGTCCGATTTTAATAATTCTTTTTTTGTTTTTCTTGTACTAACGTATCGCAACTTTTCCGCGCTATTACGACACGAAATTTGTAACTTGAGTTTTTTCGCACCAGCCTAGTGCATACCCCACACACCCTGGTATTAGTTGTACCTAAACCCCCCCCCCCCAGCCTTAATTCCTAGCTGCGCCCCTTCATCACTGCGCATTTAAGTGAGCTTTCTTAAAGTCGCCACCCGCGTCGCTGATTGAGAGAGTGATCCAAATGTCAAGGAGAAATAAAAAATAATAAAATTATCTATAGATCAGGGACCTTTTCGACTCACCAGACGTCGTAGCTGAAGTAAAGATTGCGATGGGCAGGGCACATAACACGAAGAGAGCAAGAGGCCCGAGTAAAACAGTCTGGGCAGAAAACCCTGATGGAAGACGACCTCCAGGAAGACAGAGAAGAAGATGGAAGGATGAGTTGCTGATTGATATGGGGAAAATGGGAGTCAGCGAGGTGGATGCATAAATTAGAAAGAGTTGGAGGCAGAGGGTGGCGAGGCTGAATGCCATATAGGGTATAAATGGCCATTAAGGTGAATGAGTATGGACAATAAAACCCATATACGACCACTCACCGACTGACTCGTTCACACATACAAATGTTTGGGGTGAACGAGTTCGACAAATTTCGACAAAAAATCATGCCTCTACTTTTTGTGGGCATTTTGCCTTGTCGACATTAAAGACTTAACTTAAGTGACTCCACTTAGTCTAATCTGAAGATGGTGCGGTAGCTACACTAGGTACACACCCTTGTTAGGTAGGTACACACCTTGTTACGGCCATTGGAGTGTTTATTTCCCAAGTTTACACTTCAGTGCCGTGATGGTCTATATCGGGAAACAGTTATGTTGACAGATGAAGATCTAGGAGAGCAATGAGTGATTCTGTGATCCTAAGCCACGGATATTTGAAATAAACTTCCAAACTCCGTGAAGTAACCATTTTGGATTTAGAAGGTTAATAGGAAAGACCGATTTAAGTCCCTGAGCAAACGCTATTTGGCGAGAGGTGATGGAGCCGGAGGAATTTAGAATTACTAAGATTGACTTCGTGGAATGACATATTCATAACGTAAAGGAAAACACATAGTCAAATTCCATTCCTTTCCTATTAAAACCATTGATGTAAAATTTTAACCTTCAATTCCTCCCGCGTTCAATCAAATCGCCATATATTATCCCCCTCGGCATCCCCAGGACTAAAATTGAAGCCCTATGCAATGGTTTCAGTAGCAGTGTGTGGGATTTTACTAATTGTAAGTGCATTTGTTTACGTTATTTTCGATTATGACACCATGGAAACTTAACTGTTTCATAGGATCCTCTGCCATCGCCTCAGTTTTAAAACTCCTTAAATCGTGTCTAGTTTTATAAAACGGGTTTCACCGTGAGTAACAGGCATAGTTTTCAGGGAAATAAAACCAACAATAAGATGAGAAACTCCTCAAAATAAATTCGTCGATTTAATAACCCCAACACTAGAAAGTTAACTAACGAAATAGAACGCTCAATAACCACATCATGGAATACAGCACAACTTAGAACATAATCAACGGGACGAGTCAGGTTTGGGATGGGTATTATCGTGTGCCATTTAGAACGTTTGAAGAGCTTCAACTGTGCGGAAACAGTTGCCTACGCAATTTAAGTATGGGTTCTAAGTCACTAAGTACACAGTCACTAAGCAAGTTAAATTTCTCACTCGACACTCACAGCCCTGAGGACGATGGCCGACTCGGGTATCGAATCGTCGGCAGTTATGCAATTCCTATCTCGGTGGCGATCCCGAGAATTCTTCACTAAAAATAAACATTGGAAACGAGACTCCAGGGCGGGCTCGCAGGTTACACTCCTGGGGCAGGGACTGTAAGCGCGAGCTTTTCTCCTCTGCACCCAGAAGGGGGGAGGACAGGAAGGAGAAAGGAAGGAGGCGCCGCCGCGTTAGGAGCCCGACGACGCCTCCTGGGAGTGGATAGGGAAGGAAGGGAAGGGACGAGGAATCCCGCACCGTCACAAAGGCGGGCGGGTCCTACCCTATCGAAACCAGGCAAAGCCATTAATATTCTAACGTTCTTGGAGGGCCATTCTATGAGGAAGAAGGATCCAACGATCATATCGTTAGATACTAAAAATAGACATATACCTTCCCATCAGTAGTACCTAACCCTCCAATAGAATACAAGAAAAATGTTAGTGTTTTGCGAAATTGAGAAAGTTATCGGGGCCAGCATTTGATGAAGTCATGCGAAGAGAGATGAGAAGAACTAGAAAGCAGTAGACAGGAAATTACTAACATGAAAACTGTAAAGAGTGATTTTGGCACCCACGTACTTATTGCGTTAACTTTTTTTAGCATTTCATAATAAACATAAATAAACTATGAAAATAGGCGTCAATTCGCGGTAATTTATTAAGTTCAAGTTTTTTTAGTATTCTACAATAATCTACAAAAAGGTTTAAATATCAAAATGAAGTTAAATATGATTTAAATTAAAATTTACAAAAGCGATCGTGAATATCGAGAGGAAAATTATTTTTGTTGTTGCACGTTGTAGCAGTCAGGTGCCTATTCAGTAGGCTGTTGTAATTTTCGAGCAATAGCAATCTTGAAAATTTACTTTAAGACCAAAAATTGTGTAGCAATTCACAGTATAAGAGGGTATTCAAATAGGTGGCGACACACTTAGAAAATTTCGATACACGTGGGGCCCTTATTGAATTAGGCATCAGGTGAGCCACCTAATCACGAATATTACAATATAGGATTCTCCTGTAAGGTACTAGATATGTCGTCATCCGCCGCTCATTGAAATGGGTTTACTTAAGTCACCACTTGCGTCGCTGATAGGCAGAGCAATCCGAATTTTATGGATAGATAAGCTATAATAAGGACTATTAATTTAACTTTATATTTTTGATGGGGTGATCAATCCGATCTATAATTTTAAAAGCTGTTTCTATCGATTTGAAATAATAAATTGCTAAGAAAAAATGGATTCATCGTCGCGCTAAGGGCATTTTTGGATACCAATTAAATTTGGGCCAAAAGTTGCAACAAAAATTCTAGGATGTATTCAACGGTGTTCGGCGAGATGTTGTGGAACATAATGATACAATGATAAATTAAGAGCAATTAAAAGCACAGTAATTACTGTGGGCATGCACTAAGTTTTCTCTTCATTTATCAAAATTCTAGGACATTTGTCGTATCTCGTATCGTTGCCCAAACGTGAAAGATTCATGGTCACGTTTATTTGTTTGATTTAAAAGTTCATTTCCCTCGCCTTAAGTTGAGAAAGTATCATACAGCATATCAATTAAATGTACCTGAAAAAAGAACCAATTAAATTATTACAATAAAAATATTTTTTATAAAGCTTTATGAAAGCAGTCCGCTGTTTCACAGTGATTTTGAAATAAAGTTATTTCCAATTAATTAATTATCTTAAATGATCAGATAAGTTTTACGACAACACCAATATTAGCAGTGTAAGCACTGAAATACATCTAAGTACTGTTATCAAAATCTCAACAATATGAACAATCACCAATTTTACTGCACCGTTATCCATCACCACGGAGACATCACACTTCTACCTCACACTGACACCTACACTACTTCGCATTTTTGGTCTGGATAAGCCGAAGTTGGCGGGCCAAGAATAAAAACAAAATCCAGCAATGCAGGCGGATTCCAAAGGGATTGTACTCTGCCTTCACCCCACACATTTTAGTGAACTCGGCAATCGGTCTGGCACCGGATAGGATTTCCATCCTACATCCCCACCCCTGCTATCCAAGCCGTTCCTACTCGATAGGCTTGTTAAAAAAAACTATCCCCCAACTCCTCCTGTAATCCATTTTCCAGTATGTTCATGTGGGCCAGATGACCTCAATTTCGCCTGATTCAACCATATTTTAAGTCAGGTCTGTTTAGGAATCTTTCAATTGCAATTGTGTATTGGTATAAATAAAACAGGAACAATAGTCCGTTCCATAGATTGCGCAAAACGATAAGTAGATTCTATCAAACCAAACAATGAAATTTGATAATTGTCGCCAAACAAGCAAGTTTTCCCGTAAAATTAATCAAAACTTTGATGTAAGTTACCAAACTCTGAAACGTATCGTATTTATGCCGTTATTTTTTTACAAAAATCTTTCGTACCAATTAATCAATTTGTGAAATGTCGAAATTTTCGATAACATTTTTCAAGAACGTCCGATAAAATTATTCAAGTGCTTTTTGAATTGTAGGTGCAAGAATTCTTTGCATCAAAGTTTAAGCATATTCAACAAAACTACTTCCTAATATACCAGCTTGTTAGTTTTTAACAATTTTTTTTCGTTTAGATAGGCAATTGTTATTAAAGTATTCCACCGATTAAGGTAGGTTTGCAAGGAGTCCATAAGAAGTATTCTAGCTGCCACCCCTCCTTTCATAGACATCCTTCTTCAATTCATAATGCGGCCTACTCGCTCTCATTCCATCAAAAAATCCTATTCTCTTCCTATGTCTCCCTCGCTTATCCAACATTTTACCCTCTCAACACTGTTTCCTACACCCCCTCCCCGTTTAGCTCTCGCTCCAGCCATACCTTCTGTCTCTTACGTATCACATCTAGAAGCTGCCACTTCTCACCCACCATGTCTAGCCCTTCGTCGTTCCTCCTACTCTCCGTCCACTTCACCTTCTCAACATATCGAACGTCTCCAGTCTTCTCTCGTCCTTCTTCATGAGTGTCCAATAACCGCACCTTATAGCGCAACACTGCAGATCAAACTTTTTACTAACCTTTTCTTTAAACTGTTACATAACGATCCTCTCATGAGCTCAACCCTGTTCATGAACGCTTCCTTTGCTAATGAAATTCTCTTCCTCTATAGTACCCCTCTATATGTATATAACTAATAGTGTACCCCCAAAAATGTAACGTGCACATTTTATTATATAATTACGCAGCGGGCCGGTGACACTTTCATGAATAATTGTATAAATAGAAACTTTGTTTTAAATGCCCCATATAATATGTATACATATTTCTTGGTTAAGAGATACATTGTTCTTAGCGTCCGCCATTACCCATTATTTTCGGCGAACCCCCGACTGTTTCGTCGCATACTCCCAAGAGGTACGCGTACCACCGGTTGGGAAGCGCTGCTCTAATGTGCTGCCCAAATAGTTAAATTTCTCTACCTGCGGGTCTTTGTCACACGTGATATTTCTCTACCTATTCATGCTTAGCCCAGTCAGTACGTCTATGAGTCACATATATTCACATTCATCCCCAGTCTATGAGTCATAATTTGCTAATGCACGAAGTTTTTTGACAATCGATGGTGACTCGACTGTCAATTTGATTTGATGCAACTGTGATAGAATTTGAAAAATGCAAAGACTCACGTATTTTTCAACGTTCAACAATTTTTTCCTACGGTGTCAACCCTATCGCAGATAAGCTGATGACGTCATGGACTTCCACCGTGCGGGCCCCGTCACTCTGATGTCCTTCAACATCGCTCATTAGCCTCTCGTGGTTCGTTGATTTCAATGCTCTTGTAAACGATTCATGCCCACTACGAGCTGTTTTTCCTGATGGAGTCAATGATTAGGGACTATGATGACCTCAAAAAATCATGATACTATGTGGATGAATTTTCCTTTCGCATTTTATGCGTATGAGCTTACGTGAGAATGGTTCAAAGAGGAAGAATTGCTTTTCGTCTTAACTAACCTTATAGACCTTAACTAACCTTCCGTATTCTTTTGATGAATTTAAATTTTGAATATGAGGTAATGGCTCCTTTCAATCTAAGGCTTTCCCCACCTACCTTTACCTTGAGTATTACATTCCTACCTAGCGATGCCTTACAAAACAGCCTAACCTTTGTCTTTTTACGATTAATCCTCATTCCATATCCCTCGCAGCTGTACTTAAAAAAAAATTTTGCCCCTCCAACCCTCCTCCACCTCCTCATAAAACCCCTTTTCCAGTATGCTCATGTGGGCCAGATGACCTCAATTTCGCCCGATGCAACCACTTGTTTATGGGCGAATTTAATGCTTCGATCCACTCCAAAATCCTCCTGCCCAGTAACCCGACCTACTCCCTCGTTTCCTCGCTTTTCTTTTTATTCCTTCGCCTTTGACCTCAGTAAATCACCCCGCGCGGTGCAGAGAAACCTCTTCCCGCATAATAACCTGTTACCGGCGGCTTTGATTAAAAAAGGAGGGAGCGATCATAAGAGGTTAATCATTCACTCATTGCATGCAGTCACTGAACTCGGGCAATTTCACCAGAAAATGGAAGAAATAGCCGTATTCGCGAACATTTTAAAATATGCCGTTATAATCCTAATCCATCGACAGATATAGATGATTGTTTCAGGCCTAATGTGGTGGGATTCTAACATATTAGTCAAGTTCAAGCTACTGGTAATTTTCCGAAAGTAGTTTAATATTTTTAACCGCAGTAAGATAGCGGAGGAGTGATAGTAGTGGTTCATGAACCAAATTACCATCCATATCGTACATCATTTGTATGTTTCGATTACTATATAAAGCAGAGATAATTTTTTCCAATGTAATTATTTATTTCAACATCCATAGTAAGTAAAATCCGAGGTTAATAAACAAACAAAGTAGAGCAAAACTATGATACTAAATCAGTAATCACCAGTGACGTCATGGCAAAATTAGCAGTGCCGGAACGGACTTTCCTTAACTTTTTTTAGAATAGAAATATTACTCTGTGTGTGTTTTTTATTACAAGTTATTGTTTACATTTTATTTCAAAAGTTTTTGTTTTTTTACAAATGTATATATAAGAAATTTTGAGGGAAAGAATTTGAGAAAAGTGTTATTTGACTATTATGTCTTTCCTTAACCAATGCCGGAACGGTGTTTCAGCACCATTGCACCACTGGTAATCACCCGAAACCAGCGTTGGAGTGTCGTCAAAATTTATCTCCATTCTGTATTATGGTTTAACTAGTAATTTTTAGAAAGATTACGGTGTAAATGTCATTTAAATTAAAATTACTGCCAAATGAAGGCAAGTCAAAATATTCTCAGAGGGATTTCTCCTTGCATGAAATAAATAAAATACTTGAAGTTACTGAAATATTGAAAAATGCATGAAATTTATCGCAAAATTACAACGCTCTCTTTTATGGTGGCGCAAGTGCTTTTATAAAGCTCTTTAAAAGGGTAAAATTAATTAGAATTATTCAGTAGTCCATGAAATTTTTTTCCATAAACGTGTTTAATTAATATTGAAATCTGCTTTACTCGAGTGTAGGAAAATTAATGCAATATCTGAAACATTTCTGCGTCAATACAAGAATTAATTCAATATGAAAGCGAAATTCTTGCAATCAAAGCAAACATGTATAATTAGAGACATAGTGATGCACTATAGATTAAAAAATTCCGAAAAATATAGTGGCGCTGCAATCTCTTTTTGTTGAAATTTTCTATCTATCCCCATATCTATGCGTTTGGTAAAACATCTCTCTTAGTTTATCGCTTACGTCGGACCTGGAAATATTATTTAGCTCTTCGTCACTCATTAAGATATCTATTCTAAATTGCTCTAACAATCTAAGACTAGCGCGCAGCCTCCGAGGAGCGTTATAATAGTCGTGGAGTCCATACTTTTGTACATATGTTTGGAGTAAAATACAGATATTTAAATAACAAATACAAAAAGACACAAACATTTCCATTTAAGATAGAAAATCTGACACCATAATTTCACTAGGTATTTTCTAAGATACGTGACATCTACCGCTTAAGGAGCGCAGTAAAATTCGTGTTTCGACTGGTGCTAGAATGTAACCAGCCAAAAGGGAAAATGGATTCGCCTGGGTTACTTGTCTATGTACCGCTTAAGGAATGCAGCAATATTCGTGGTTGGACTGGTGCTAGAAACCAACTAGCTTCAAGCGATGATGAATATAATTTCTTTCCTACGCACATCATCGCCGCTGCCGACAATGGCGATGAGGAACTGAGGAAAGGAAAGCAATAATGAAGGTGGAGATCAGAAGGAGTGATTTGAAGCTTAATTGCGACGTGATGCACAAAAGACCCTTTTGCAACTTCGGGGAACCAGACCGCGCTAAAGTCATCGCACCCACCAATCCACCGCCGAGTCCAGGAGCGAAAAATAACCGGGATGATGAACAGACAAAGAGAGTCGGAGCCACTCGCAGGGAAGCCCGTTGGCCGAAAGAGCACAGCATCACACTTTGGGTACGCAAAACCCCCCAACCTACTTTTCGATCCCTACTTTCTTTTTTAAAGCCACCAATTTGGTGGGCCCTGAGAGAGTGTGTTGAGGAAGCGGAAGAAAAGGAGGTTTCCCCCTCAGCCCTCATTATATCCAGCCGGGAAACGAATTTTCCCCGGGCCCGTCCTTTACCTCATCGACTGCCAGTTCAACGACCTTACCCCAATCTCCCTCTCTGTAACCCTTTCCATCGTGGCATCTCAGTGTCCTCTCCCTACTCCTATAACCTCCTAATTTCTCCTCCATAACGAAAGATTTAAGCGCAACTTGGTTGAAATTTAATTATTCTTTTATTGATGATACTGGTTGAGATTCAGAAATCACGAATATAGCCATAGAGGATTCTATATTAGTCAGTCAAATGTTTTTTTCGCCTCATCTAAGTCCCTGGTTGTCACCCACCCATCGCGCAGTTAAATGGTTTTTCCAAAGTCGTCTCTCGTGTCGATGACGACAAATTGATCCGAGAAACGGATGGGAAATTAAGCTATCACCAAGGCTGTTCACTACCATTTATATGAGAGGGTGAGAAGCCAAGGGATACAAATGATATTTTTCTCAACAGAGTTAGGTAAAATTAATTGTTGGAAGAAATACACAAAAACTTGGTTGCCTAGGGATACGAGCGAGTCTCTGTTTTGCGCTGACATCGGGTGGAGAATCAAATGCACTACTAAAGATCTAATAGATCTGGTTTGTTTTCTGTTTCCCTAATTTCTGTACCTAACACTGTATAGAAAAAAGAAATCACTCGTACCCATAAGCTTCTCACCCGCTCATATTCATAATGATATATGGCAACTTCGTACCTCCTGTTATGACCTCAGTGGCTTCAGCGATGGAAAAAGATACGCACCGAGTGGTGGGAAAAGAAGGAATGGGTTTTCCATCCCTGGAAGCATCGCGTAAAACGATACTTTTTTCGCCATCATTGGAGGGATCGCTTAAGCTATCGCTCTGGAGGGACAAAAAAATGAGTGTAAATTAATCATAAAAACGGATGAGGAAATATGCTATCATTTGGCTAACCGATATTTATATTCGTGATGAGATAACGTATCAAATTAATAAGTTTTGAATGATATTTATTGTTAGTACAAGGCCTCAAATGCAAATATTGAAAATAAGTATTAAGGATCTGTAAACAGGTATTACCTTGTTGCGTAGTTTTTGAATATAGATTTAAATGCGCCCTCGGTTGTAATGTGAATCAGGCTCCTATTGAACGGACTATGGCCTCTTGATTGTATTTACCGTGGACCAAACCATGGGGATTATAATTATCTGAAGGAGGCCCTGATCCGTCCCATAGATTCATACCGTCACTTTGAATTTTAGCTAGATTTTCAAGTATTGACATAGTTTGACGATGAACGCAGAACGTTTTAAACGGAGTATTTTCCTTTTCAAAGTAATGTATTGAAGAATGTTTTACCTTAGGATTTTTATCTCCGTTCAACTCTTTAGACTAGATTTGACGGAAGGCATTTTTTAGCAGGCGATGTTAGGCAAATTTCTCCGTTAATAATTAAACAAGCAGATATTAGTGATACGAATTGTGAGAAATTTTATGTACTTCAATTTTGAACTAAGAACGTTTTCCTTAAATGTTGAAAAGTTCCAAGTTATAAAAAAAGGCTGTTGAGTTACAAATTTTGGCTTTTTTTTGCTAAATGGTGCTTCACGAAATCTTGTTGAAAAACCTGCGATTCGAATACCTAAGAAAATAGATGTTGGAGAAGAAATCAAATTGCCTCAAAACTTACCCAGCAAGGCCCTTTTTATTTATTTATCTCAATTACCCCCGAAAACAGCACATTAAGGCCTTTACATTGGGAGTTTAAACAATCAAGAATAGACGATCACATACACCTATGTCCTGGAAGGGGCAACCTATCCAGCCGAGACTCGAACCCGCGACCTTCGGTATGTTATGCGAGGACTTAACCCCGTCCCCACCGATCTACATCTACATCTACATAATACCCTGCGAGCCACCTCTAGGGTGTTTGGCAGGGGGTGATCAATCACCAGCATGCATTTGGACTCCCACATGCACACCACACCGTCCAAGAAACGTCCCGTATAATAACAAACTATACTACTATATGCTGTTAGAAATAGAATATAGAATAGAAATTCAGAAACATGCATTAAGTTTTACAT